>NC_141700.1:796181829-797438496 GCF_964263255.1 Lissotriton vulgaris | reverse complement strand
GAACGAGATGGAAAGAGCCGATTATTGGCAGGGGAATAGATGTGTTACAGACACTTGACTGACAGGCTCCTGTAGTAGTGGTTCTTCAGGAAATACAAATCCAAGTAGAGGTGAAAAAGTATTTATTAGAGCATCCACCTTCTTGAAGATCAGCAGTGTAACTGACAGCTGACTGATCTCCAAGATATAAGAAAACAAACATTATTCAAAGAGATACAAGAAATACATGGAACACTGTGCAGGGAAGGTTCAACTAAGATCCTACATAGAATAGACCTAGAGAATTCCAAAGAGTTCTCAAGTAGTAAACATTCTAATATTAATACAATACTACAGCTCCAAAACCGCTTTTTTTAAAAGTCCTTTTTTTGAACTTCTTGTTCATGTGTGAATACGATTGGACCCTTATATCTGCCTGGAGTGCATGCCATGTTTACAGATATGTGAAGCAAAAATGAGTCATAACACAGTAGGTATTATAGCATACAGTTTGTTTAAAGATTTGAATTTGAATTATTCGAAGAGATACAAGAAATACATGGAACACTGTGCAGGGAAGGTTCAACTAAGATCCTACATAGAATAGACCTAGAGAATTCCAAAGAGTTCTCAAGTAGTAAACATTCTAATATTAATACAATACTACAGCTCCAAAACCGCTTTTTTTAAAAGTCCTTTTTTTGAACTTCTTGTTCATGTGTGAATACGATTGGACCCTTATATCTGCCTGGAGTGCATGCCATGTTTACAGATATGTGAAGCAAAAATGAGTCATAACACAGTAGGTATTATAGCATACAGTTTGTTTCATGAGCTGTCCCCTGAAAACACGTTTGTGTTCATTCAGTTTTAAAGTTTTAAAAAAAGGCCATTGTTTTTGCATCACTGCATGAATGCCTTTTTTTACGGTTTACATGAAGAAGCAAGTGAGAATATGATGTGACATTGCTTTGGATGGAAAACATTGTAATTTACGGTGATATTCCAAATAAGCAGTATTTCTTTTCGGTGTTTATAGACACAAAATGTTAGCACTAATTGGTCATTTTCTCACACTTGTGATTTTCTTTGTGATGTACCCGACCATTCAAGCTCTCGCTGAGGCATATGGGCAACTAAAAAACTTATTTAGCACTCCCTTTGTTATACTGGTACTCGACAGTTCCCACAATTACAGATGACATGCAAAGTTGGGTAGCTAAGTGGTACACTGCCTTAGTATACGGTATTGCATCTGTGAGTTATTAATGCTGAGCAGACCTAGCAGATGATGGATGCAGTGTCAGGAGGCAGGCTATTTAAAAAAAGATAGTGACAGGCACACAAACTCTAGAGGGAAATCCTGTAAATGGTTAAAGAGAAAACATATTATATTCAGAGAAGGCATGTGTTTGTGAGCATGCAAAAAACTGTCTACTGACAGAAACTGGACATATTGGGGCCTTTCCTAGCACATAACTGGGCATACAGAGTATATGGTCTGTCACAGACAATCAGTATGCATGCAGTGTGACCTGAACAGTGATGGAACTGCAACATGCATTTGCAGGCTTAAAGTTAAAATCACAAATATTTAAAGAAAACACTGTGACCAATAATGTGACACCTCTATGGTCATAACTACACATAACTGCCACCTATTAAGTGTGGGAACGTTTTCCATCTTGAAAACATGCACTAAAGACTTCTACTAAAGACAATACCCCTCATTCTGGTTTAGCATTATTATGTGATGGCTCCTAGTTCATGTGCTGTTGTAGAACCTCTTGCGCCTTTTAGCTTTTTCTATGAGAGCTGTACAGGAAAATCCATGATTTTGCCTTATATTTTTAAAGAAGAAAAATTACTGGGGGATAACTGCCTTCATGCCATGTCGATGTAATTCGGGCCAGGTATTACGCCTCACCTTTTTCAAAGATCACCAGCCGCCACTGCTAGATGGGCCCAACCACTTTAGAAGTATATGCAGGGTATGGGTTCCAAAGCTCTAACGTGACTCGGGACACACTAGCCATCAATGCTGCTGTGAATAACCACACTGGGAAGGGGGCAAGGACCTATGGGATTTGGAGCTGGAGTAGGGCCAGCAATAAGCCAGAGCAGAACTCTGCTTCGTCGAGGCTTCTCAAGCCTGCTTTGTGGACCACCTAATATCCTCAGGAAGGCATTTCGCTGCGCACAGACCGAACAGGAGCTCTTCTGGGCCTGCTGAAAGCAAGGGCTGATACCTATCTGATGGCCAGCTGATAATCCGTCGACAGAAGATTCAAGGCGTCCATATTAGCAGAGCAGACGGCTTACTTAAAACCTATGCTGTCCTCCTGGCCTCGACTGACAGCACACTGGAGCAGCTCTCCTCCTCCAAGGAAGCAGAGCAGTGCTGGGTAGCAGAGCCCCTGAAAGCCAATGTGTTCTGCATCAAGCAATTTAACTAAACTAAAGACAGGGATTTTTCCCACAACGCGTGTTGCCTAGAAACAAGTGCTGAGGGAAGCTAAACATCCACAACAGTACACTGTACCTTTCTATGAAAGATGCCAGCTCTGAACAAGGGCTCGTATTCATGCACTGTGCTCCCAGAATAACAATGTGCTCTCCTGCCCAAGAGGACTGTGTGAAGAACGTACACATGCAGGTTCAAGGCGTCGCTGCCCTTCAAGCTTAGACCGATCTAAGAAGCAGCCCATGGCTTCTTTCTACGCAGCGAACGCACACAAGACACCACTGCACCTTTCAATGTTAAAAAAAGTACACATATATATACAACCAAGACACCTCTTCTGCAAAATATATATGTATACTGTTGCTTTCTTCTGTATTACCAATTCAAACATCTAGACAGATCCAAAGCACTTTTATATGCAAAGAAATGTATACGTGACATAGCTGACACTTTGTAAAACACAAACCTATACATAAATATGTATATATGCGCACACACACACAAACATATATATTAACATTCCCGCACTGTAATTTGCTTTTCAACAAATCGACCTCCACCTCTGTGTATGAGGATCAATCCATGAGATGGGTGAGGCGCTCGAGAGGCTCCTGCTGAAGCAGGGTTTTCGCATTCACGAAAGAAGGGCACTGTGTATGAGGATCAATCCATGAGATGGGTGAGGCGCTCGAGAGGCTCCTGCTGAAGCAGGGTCTTCGCATTCACGAAAGAAGGGCACTGTGTATGAGGATCAATCCATGAGATGGGTGAGGTGCTGGAGAGGCTCCTGCTGAAGAAGGGTCTTCGCATTCACGAAAGAAGGGCACTGTGTATGAGGATCAATCCATGAGATGGGTGAGGCGCTCGAGAGGCTCCTGCTGAAGCAGGGTCTTCGCATTCACAAAAGAAGGGCACTGTGTATGAGGATCAATCAATGAGATGGGTGAGGTGCTGGAGAGGCTCCTGCTGAAGAAGGGTCTTCGCATTCACGAAAGAAGGGCACTGTGTATGAGGATCGATCCATGAGATGGGTGAGGCGCTGGAGAGGCTCCTGCTGAAGCAGGATCTTCGCATTCACGAAAGAAGGGCACTGTGTTTGAGGATCAATCCATGAGATGGGTGAGGCGCTGGAGAGGCTCCTGCTGAAGAAGGGTCTTCGCATTCACGAAAGAAGGGCCCGGTGTACGAGGATCAATCCATGAGATGGGTGAGGCGCTGGAGAGGCTCCAGCTGAAGCAGGGTCTTCACATTCACGAAAGAAGGGCACTGTGTATGAGGATCAATCCATGAGATGGGTGAGGCGCTGGAGAGGCTCCTGCTGACGCAGGGTCTTCGCATTCACGAAAGAAGGGCACTGTGTATGAGGATCAATCCATGAGATGGGTGAGGCGCTCGAGAGGCTCCTGCTGAAGAAGGGTCTTCGCATTCACGAAAGAAGGGCACTGTGTATGAGGATCAATCCATGAGATGGGTGAGGCGCTCGAGAGGCTCCTGCTGAAGCAGGGTCTTCGCATTCACGAAAGAAGGGCACTGTGTATGAGGATCAATCCATGAGATGGGTGAGGCGCTGGAGAGGCTCCTGCTGAAGCAGGGTCTTCGCATTCACGAAAGAAGGGCCCGGTGTACGAGGATCAATCCATGAGATGGGTGAGGCGCTGGAGAGGCTCCAGCTGAAGCAGGGTCTTCGCATTCACGAAAGAAGGGCACTGTGTACGAGGATCAATCCATGAGACGGGTGAGGCGCTCGAGAGGCTCCTGCTGAAGCAGGGTCTTCGCATTCACGAAAGAAGGGCACTGTGTATGAGGATCAATCCATGAGACGGGTGAGGCGCTGGAGAGGCTCCTGCTGAAGCAGGGTCTTCGCATTCACGAAAGAAGGGCCCGGTGTATGAGGATCAATCCATGAGATGGGTGAGGCGCTGGAGAGGCTCCTGCTGAAGCAGGGTCTTCGCATTCACGAAAGAAGGGCACTGTGTACGAGGATCAATCCATGAGATGGGTGAGGCGCTCGAGAGGCTCCTGCTGAAGCAGGGTCTTCGCATTCACGAAAGAAGGGCACTGTGTATGAGGATCAATCCATGAGATGGGTGAGGTGCTGGAGAGGCTCCTGCTGAAGCAGGGTCTTCGCATTCACGAAAGAAGGGCACTGTGTATGAGGATCAATCCATGAGATGGGTGAGGTGCTGGAGAGGCTCCTACTGAAGCAGGGTCTTCGCATTCACGAACGAAGGGCACTGTGTATGAGGATCGATCCATGAGATGGGTGAGGCGCTCGAGGGGCTCCTGCTGAAGCAGGGTCTTCGCATTCACGAAAGAAGGGCACTGTGTATGAGGATCGATCCATGAGATGGGTGAGGCGCTCGAGAGGCTCCTGCTGAAGCATGGTCTTCGCATTCACGAAAGAAGGGCACTGTGTATGAGGATCGATCCATGAGATGGGTGAGGCGCTGGAGAGGCTCCTGCTGAAGCAGGGTCTTCGCATTCACGAAAGAAGGGCCCGGTGTACGAGGATCAATCCATGAGATGGGTGAGGCGCTTGAGAGGCTCCTGCTGAAGCAGGATCTTCGCATTCACGAAAGAAGGGCACTGTGTATGAGGATCAATCCATGAGATGGGTGAGGCGCTCGAGAGGCCCCTGCTGAAGCAGGGTCTTCGCATTCACGAAAGAAGGGCCCGGTGTATGAGGATCAATCCATGAGATGGGTGAGGCGCTGGAGAGGCTCCTGCTGAAGCAGGGTCTTCGCATTCACGAAAGAAGGGCACTGTGTACGAGGATCAATCAATGAGATGGGTGAGGCGCTCGAGAGGCTCCTGCTGAAGCAGGGTCTTCGCATTCACGAAAGAAGGGCACTGTGTATGAGGATCGATCCATGAGATGGGTGAGGCGCTTGAGGGGCTCCTGCTGAAGCAGGGTCTTCGCATTCACGAAAGAAGGGCACTGTGTATGAGGATCAATCCATGAGATGGGTGAGGTGCTGGAGAGGCTCCTGCTGAAGCAGGGTCTTCGCATTCACGAAAGAAGGGCACTGTGTATGAGGATCAATCCATGAGATGGGTGAGGTGCTCGAGAGGCTCCTGCTGAAGCAGGGTCTTCGCATTCACGAAAGAAGGGCACTGTGTATGAGGATCAATCCATGAGATGGGTGAGGCGCTCGAGAGGCTCCTGCTGAAGCAGGGTCTTCGCATTCACGAAAGAAGGGCACTGTGTATGAGGATCAATCCATGAGATGGGTGAGGCGCTCGAGAGGCTCCTGCTGAAGCAGGGTCTTCGCATTCACGAAAGAAGGGCACTGTGTATGAGGATCAATCCATGAGATGGGTGAGGTGCTCGAGAGGCTCCTGCTGAAGCACGGTCTTCGCATTCACGAAAGAAGGGCACTGTGTATGGGATCAATCCATGAGATGGGTGAGGCGCTCGAGAGGCTCTTGCTGAAGCAGGGTCTTCGTTTTCACGAAAGAAGGGCACTGTGTATGAGGATCAATCCATGAAATGGGTGAGGCGCTCGAGAGGCTCCTGCTGAAGCAGGGTCTTCGCATTCACGAAAGAAGGGCACTGTGTATGAGGATCAATCCATGATTTGGGTGAGGTGCTGGAGAGGCTCCTGCTGAAGCAGGGCTTCGCATTCACGAAAGAAGGGCACTGTGTATTAGGATCAATCCATGAGATGGGTGAGGCGCTTGAGAGGCTCCTGCTGAAGCAGGGTCTTCGCATTCACGAAAGAAGGGCACTGTGTATGAGGATCAATCCATGAGATGGGCGAGGCGCTCGAGAGGCTCCTGCTCAAGCAGGGTCTTCGCATTCACGAAATAAGGGCACTGTGTATGAGGATCAATCCATGAGATGGGTGAGGTGCTGGAGAGGCTCCTGCTGAAGCAGGGTCTTCGCATTCACGAAATAAGGGCACTGTGTATGAGGATCAATCCATGAGATGGGCGAGGCGCTCGAGAGGCTCCTGCTGAAGCAGGGTCTTCGCATTCACGAAAGAAGGGCACTGTGTATGAGGATCAATCCATGAGATGGGTGAGGTACTCGAGAGGCTCCTGCTGAAGCAGGGTCTTCGCATTCACGAAAGAAGGGCACTGTGTATGAGGATCAATCCATGAGATGGGTGAGGTGCTGGAGAGGCTCCTGCTGAAGCAGGGTCTTCGCATTCACGAAAGAAGGGCCCGGTGTACGAGGATCAATCCATGAGATGGGTGAGGCGCTGGAGAGGCTCCAGCTGAAGCAGGGTCTTCGCATTCACGAAAGAAGGGCACTGTGTATGAGGATCAATCCATGAGACGGGTGAGGCGCTCGAGAGGCTCCTGCTGAAGCAGGGTCTTCGCATTCACGAAAGAAGGGCACTGTGTATGAGGATCAATCCATGAGATGGATGAGGCGCTGGAGAGGCTCCTGCTGAAGCAGGGTCTTCGCATTCACGAAAGAAGGGCCCGGTGTATGAGGATCAATCCATGAGATGGGTGAGGCGCTGGAGAGGCTCCTGCTGAAGCAGGGTCTTCGCATTCACGAAAGAAGGGCACTGTGTACGAGGATCAATCCATGAGATGGGTGAGGCGCTCGAGAGGCTCCTGCTGAAGCAGGGTCTTCGCATTCACGAAAGAAGGGCACTGTGTATGAGGATCAATCCATGAGATGGGTGAGGTGCTGGAGAGGCTCCTGCTGAAGCAGGGTCTTCGCATTCACGAAAGAAGGGCACTGTGTATGAGGATCAATCCATGAGATGGGTGAGGTGCTGGAGAGGCTCCTACTGAAGCAGGGTCTTCGCATTCACGAACGAAGGGCACTGTGTATGAGGATCGATCCATGAGATGGGTGAGGCGCTCGAGGGGCTCCTGCTGAAGCAGGGTCTTCGCATTCACGAAAGAAGGGCACTGTGTATGAGGATCGATCCATGAGATGGGTGAGGCGCTCGAGAGGCTCCTGCTGAAGCATGGTCTTCGCATTCACGAAAGAAGGGCACTGTGTATGAGGATCGATCCATGAGATGGGTGAGGTACTCGAGAGGCTCCTGCTGAAGCAGGGTCTTCGCATTCACGAAAGAAGGGCACTGTGTATGAGGATCAATCCATGAGATGGGTGAGGTGCTCGAGAGGCTCCTGCTGAAGCAGGGCACAGACCAGCTTTCCATATTAAAAGTAATAACGTCTTTAAGAAATAGCAATAAAATAAGAACATGTCAACAAGTAGCGATCAATTCTGAAAGTGCAGTGAGTATTAATGGGGCGCCATCTGTTTCGCATCAATCATATGACTGGGCAAAGGGCAGCACCCTTTGGTGGCGCAGGTCCTAACCACAAATGACTGGTTTTAAATCAATATTGAAAACCTGTATCTCTGTAAGTTCTGCTTGGATAAATACAAATAAAGATTAGACAGCTGTGATAGCTCTGTGTAGTTATGATTCAGACGGACTATCAATTAAAAATGCATTTCTTATTCAGCCTATCACTTTTTATATGGCAAATGAATGGACATGATCTTTGACAATCACTTGGTTCAGCCCTCCGAGGTCGGGCATGGTGATTCCCATGCAGATCCGTGCAGGGAGGAACAGAAGAAGTTTGAGGTGTGTGAGAAGGTTCTCTCTTCCCATCTCAGCTCCAGTTGGAAATGTTGAGGCCGCTGCAGCCGACAGCTCGTTTCATAAAGCATGCTCGCCTGGGTGGGTGAGAACGCGCTCACTGGTTAGGTTGATATAGATGCTTCAAAGGATTACCACTGAGGTCGATCGCTAGTCATCTGGGATCCATGGATCCACCACAAGACCAGAAACTGAACAATCCCAGTAAATGGCATATGTTATGTTATGTTATGTTATCCAATTGTTAAAGCGCAAACAGCTGCCCCAGCAACGGAGCGTCCCGGCGCTGACCTAACCAGTACCTGAGGGGTGGAGGGGGATAGCCAACAGAGGACTAGATGAGGGAAAAGAGGTGAGTTTTTAGCTCTTTTCGAAAGGCAGTCAAGTTGGTTAGAGTGCGGATATGTAGAGGCAGAGAGTTCCAAAGTCTTGCCCCCAAGACTTTGAAGGAACGTCCGCCCATTCTACAGAGCCTGGATCGGGGTACCGTCACAAGGTGTTGCCCTAGTGAGCGTAAGGTACGCTGGGGAGTGTAAGGTACAAGGAGCGGGCGTAGGAGTTCAGGGCAGTCTGAGTTAAGAATTTTGAATGCAGTGGTAAGGGTTTTGAAATCAATTCGGGATTCAATTGTCAGCCAGTGCAGATTACGTATGGTAGCTCTGGCAGAGCACCTGCGTGGGAGGCCAACCACAGCTCTGGCGGCCGAGTTCTGAATGTGTTGCAGCCGTGCTAATTCTGAGTTATTTGCCCCCAGGAATAGCACATTGGCATAGTCCAGCCGGGCAAGAATCATGGACTGGATGATAAGTTGGCGCGTTCTGGAGTCGAAGAAACCGAGTATCGGGCTAAGACTCCTCATAAGTCCCACACACGTAGCTGCCACTTTCTTTGTGTGGGACTGAAAGTTGAGAGAGGAGTCGAGCCAGACACCTAGGTTCTTCACCACCTCTTTTGGCACGGGGGTGGGGCCAAGCAAAGAGGGCCACCAGTGATCGCTCCAGTAATTAGGGTTTTTGCCAAGGAGAAGCACCTCCGTTTTCCCGGCGTTCAGCTGCAGGCAGTTGCGTGTCATCCACTGTGCAACTGCCGCTAGCCCATTCCTGAATTTAGTGGCCGAGGTAGAAGGGCCTTCAGAGAGTGTGATGACCAGTTGTGTGTCGTGGGCATACGACACAAGCGTAAGGTCCCACTCTTTTGCCACTGCTGCAAGAGGCTGGACGTACAGATTGAAAAGGGATGGGCTTAGCGCCGATCCCTGGGGAACTCCCTGTTCGATGGAATGGGGTTGGGAGATGTAGGGTGGGGCTGAAACTTGAAAGGACCTGTCCTTTAAAAAGGACCGGAACCAATCAATGGCGAGTTCGTTGATCCCTATGGCCTCAAGTCGGTTCAACAGGATGTTGTGAGAGACCGTGTCAAAGGCCGCACTGAGATCCAGCAGGATCAGCGCGGCACTTTGACCAGCGTCCAGGACACCCCGAAGGTGTTCCGTGGTGGTCAACAGGGCCGACTCGGTGCTGTGTCCTGGCCTGAAGCCATTTTGGGAAGGGTCCAGGACGTGGTTTTGCAGCATATGATGGGATAGCACTTTGTTAACATGGGCTTCAGCCAGTTTAGACATCCAGGGGAGCAGCGAGATGGGTCTGTAATTTTCTGGTTTTGTGGGATCTAATGTGGGTTTTTTAATAATAGGAGAAACCCATGCAGATTTCCAGCAGGTGGGAACCACAGCTGTGGAAAAAGAGAGATTGAGTAGGCTGGAAAGCGAGGGAAGGAAGAATTCCAGTGAGTCCAAGAATTTAGTTGGTCTCATGGGGTCTGTGGGGGAACCAGACTTAACCTATACGGAAGCAGTATGGGTACCCTCTGACCGCCACAGGCCACTGTAAAAAGACCCCTCTTTTTCAACAAGCACTGGCGTTGCCAATAGGTCTCGCAGTAGGAAAGTTGGAGCTATTACAATTGCAAATAACAATGCCTTTTATTTTTCTTTTCATTTTAAAAACATAAAGGGCTTTGTCATTTACAAAACCAAAAGCTCCAACTTTCCTACTGCGAGACCTATTGGCAACGCCAGTGCTTGTTTTGCTAGGAGTCTTGCTGTGGTATTTTGTACAATGTAGTCTAGTGCAGTGTAGTAATAAACCTCAATGTACCTGTCTGCACCAAATACCTCCTGAGTGCGATGCCCAGGGGTGGATCCTGGCAAACAGGTTTATCGAAAGACAGAGATAAAAAAGAGAAACGGGCGGGAGAGCCTGGTGGGGGGCGGGAATGCGAGCGAGGAGAGGAGAATGGAGGGGGAGGCAAGGAGTGTGGCAAATGGTTGGAGGGAAGCCGGATGGGCAGTGCTTAATTTGTGCCGGTGCTTAGCACCGGCACTTAATTGACAGGACCGGGTCTATGATCTTGCACGTGCATCACACATGGACACTGTTTTTTTTTTAAATTTACAGAGTCTGACCACAATAATAGTCTGTGCTCAGCGTGTTCAATCATGCAGGTCATAGCGAGTGGTTAACAATAGCTGCCCTGCTTGCCCGGAGGCTGCCTGCCTGCGGTGCCGTCCATTCGTCCAATGATGTATGTTGCAGTTGCTTGCTTGTGATCATGGCGGCCGCAGCCCTTAGTTACTTCACAATGAGTGCATGGTTGCCAGCAGCCCAGTTGACTGTGCGTGCGCATTGCTTGAAGGTGGGCGGGCACGGGCCGCGGGACCAGTACACACACGGGCGGCAGCAGTAGCACTGTCTGACACACACACACACTGATTTATTGGTGCGTCAGGGGCGGGCTGGATTTGGTTTCTCTTTTGTTCTGATAGGGGATAGGGGCTGTACGTGCAGCGCGCGGCGTGCTCCAATTTTTTTATTTCACATGGCGACGCTAACCAGGACATCATCCGTGGGCCGCCGGCGCTGCCCGACAGACGACGACGTTGAGACTGAGCCTTAGGGCAGGGCAGGCAGGCATCGATGTGTAGTACTGGTAGCATTGGGAAGCAAACAGCAGCAGCAGTGCTGTGCACCAGGCCGCCTAATGGTAATAAAACACGGACCGCCCACCACGAGTAACGGTAAGGATTGAAGTTAAATAAAACAGTGAGTGAGTTAGTAAACTACTGAGTGACCAAAGCTAACTAACCGGCTTAGCCAACTAACTACTAGCCATTCCAATACCGTGCTAAAAAACCAAACAACTCTGTATTTTTATTTTTAGTAGTGTGAGTGAGGGATTGGTCCGGTTGTAAGATCACTGGCGTGTGTCCTTAACAATTATCCTCCACGTTGCGTGTCCCGTGATTTGCCCAATTGGGATAACTAAAAGCTCTATTAAGTGGTTAATTTGAGCCAGTGGGGCCACCCGCACTTATATTTGTGGACCTACACATATTTTTTCGCATCACATAATTATAGAGAGCAAAGGAAGTAATTCACACAAATTGGAAAGAGGAAGATGGAAACCCGTTTCAAATGCAAGAAACAGCAATCTGCAAGAGGGAGGTAAAGAGGCTGGGAGTATCTGGTAGTGGGTAAAAAGGCACAAAGTGTTTAGATAACCAGCCTTGGTAATTGGTGCACCGATGTTAAATTTCACCGGACGCAGGCTTCTGAGCTAACCTTCAGAGCACCGGCACTTATTATTTGACAAATTATGCACTGGGGGCGGGAGAGCCTACGAGAGAAGCACACAGTCCTCGTAAACTAAAACATGAAAAAAATGCACATGCAATGAAGCAACACGGGGAAACTGAAAGTAAGAAGCACACAGTCCTCAGAAACTAAAACGAACTAAGCACTGCGGATGGGGGCGGGAGAGCCTACGAGAGAAGCACACAGTCCTCGTAAACTAAAACATGAAAAAAAATGCGCATGAAATGAAGCAACACGGGGAAACTGAAAGTAAGAAGCACACAGTCCTCGGAAACTAAAACATGAAAAAAAATGCACATGAAATGAAGCAACACGGGGAAACTGAAAGTAAGAAGCACACAGTCCTCGGAAACTAAAACATGAAAAAAAATGCACATGAAATGAAGCAACACGGGGAAACTGAAAGTAAGGCCGGCCTGAGGCCGGCCATGAATAATTAGGGGAGGAGAGGCCGGGAAACTGAAAGTACGGCGGCCGGCCATGAATACTTAGGGGAGGAAAAGCTGCAGAGCGCACGCTGGGCGAAGCCCTTTGATGTGCTGTGCGGCCGTGAATGCGCGTGCTTGTTTAATCACGTGATTCACATGAACTTAAAGAAAACCGCGGCTGAAAGCCCCTAGTTTGACGAGGATTTTGCCGACATGAATTCTCGCTCCGCTCAATGCGCGCATTGATAGGTCGCAAGACCTAAAAACCACGACAAGTTGTTCTGAAATTTTTTTGCCTTTTGAGAAGTTTTATCTTTTTATTTTTACGTTTTTGGGGAAAACAAAATTCAACTTCAACTATGGAAAAAGAACTAGGTTTAAAAAATATAAATGCACACTTTCTAGAAGTCTCCTGGCGAAGAATCAATTGATTTTTCGCGCTCACGCACTCTGCTTTCCACAAGAAATCCCCCCGTGACACAAGATGCAAGAATGGATGCATCTGTTCTTGGCCCGCCTGCAGGGCTCTGGCGGTAAGATCCAAGAGTGATGGTGTCTTGCATCGCAGAGGCACATGCAGACACCTCTTCAGCGTCTCTCCACGCCTCAGCTCCATCTCAGTCCTCGCATTAGGATGATTGTGTACCGAAGATGCCCTGAAGATGTATTTTCATTGGCTTCCTCTGCTGATTCTTGTTGCACAAAGTGACCACCACATGCTCATAAGGGCACTTTTTTTCTTCAAGCGGTGAAATAGCGAAACATTGCTACACAATGCTTTCTTGGGCCAATCTTGATCCTTCAAACTGAAAATGTCCCACTTCTTCATTTCCCCCCTTTCCCTTGGATATCACCTCTCCTGCTCTGGCTGTCCAAAAGCTAATAATAAAGGGATTGGGGGCATTTTACGAAATAACTGTACATTCAGTGCAAAGATTCGTAAGGGTTTACACATCTTACACAGCAAGCAAAAACATTGCATAGACATGTGAAGAATTGGAATTGTGATGTCTGGCTGTCTCAATTGTTTTTCGGGAAAACAGAGGGTATACTGCACTGACATTATCTAGAAGGGCCAGACTAGGAGTCCACAGCTAAGCGTGGCAAGTCTTCAGGAATAAAAGGAACCTTTTTCTTAACGTCTCAAGCACCAAGGAGATGCTGGACACGACCTAAGCACTGCATCTCAGGAGCAAAAGGAAATTTCCAGCATGTCTTAGTACTAGAGGCAGGTACTTTCTTTTTAGTTCTAAACTACACAGTGGGTGGTTGTGCTGTGAGACATACTGTTTACTACTCCGTGAGCTTACAACCCACCCATTTGAAATCTTAGATGGCTTGGTTGGTATTTTACCAAGTCAAAGCTGTATTACTGTGCCTGGAGTGATGAATGGCTTTTGTCATTTTACAGCTCGGCAATGACAGCACTGTGCTAGTCCTATGCTTAAAAACTTTGCTGTAGAAATGGGAAAAGACTTTGTCCATTTCTATCTTGGTGTGAATGGCACTGTACTAATCCTACGCTTAAAGAATTTGATAGAAAAGCAGACATTTGAGGAGAGCAGATCTAGAGTGTCGCTGGTGTTGAGAGTGCTCTATACAGGAGCTGCTTTTCACCAAAACCTGAGAACTACCCAGAGTTCTCTGCTTCTTTTTTACATAATGTATTCCTCACTCTATGCCTGAAAGGGTATTTTTTTTAACTTATACTGGGTGCTCCCTTGTGTCTGGCCAAAGCTATACCTCTCTGAAGAGCTCTAATTAGAGCGAAACACTGTGTCAGGGGTTGCTTTTATTCATTTCAGGTTGGCTTGGTTGGTATTTTACCAATTCAATGCTGTGATACTGTGCCTGGAGTGATAAACGGCTTTTGTCAATTTACAGCTCGGCAATGACAGCACTGTGCTAATCCTATGCTTAAAGACTTTGATAGAAAAGCAGACATTTGAGGTGAGCAAATTTAGAGTGTGGCTGGTGTTGAGAGTGCTCTATATAGGAGCTGCTTTCCACCTAAACTTGAGAACTACCCAGAGTTCTCTGCTTCTTTTTGCCTAATTTATTCGTCACTCTATGCCAGAAAGAGTATTTTTTTGATAGATAGATATAAAAACATACACACATATCGTACAACCCCTACCAAGGGATTGAAGCTCTTTTACAGTAATTACACTCCCAATCTAGAACCCAAGATTAGTAGTTAGTAAAATTATTTTTGGGGTTTTTTGTGCATTAGTTGTGCTAGGTTTGGGCTTTTGATTTCTTGCGTTCCTTGTAAAATTTGAATAGAATACATAGGAAAGGATTTGCAAAGGGAAAGCATTGAGGTTTTTTTTTTAAGTAGGGGTAATGTTAGTTGGGTGGCATGGCTCCAAAGGAAGGGTGAAAGTTTGGGAATTGTATTCGGAAAATTTGGGATGAGAAGGACGGAAGAATTTTTGGGGTTTTTAAAAGCAAAATGTATATAATTTGTACAGATATATATGTACACATGGTGCTTGGTTAAGTTTGCTTGATTAAACCCCTCAATATAAATACCCATATGCACACTGAAGTGACAATATTTACATGGTTTCCTCACCACATTCAGCTTGTTGCACCTTTTCAGGGTTTTAAATACTTGCAATTAACATATATACATAAATATACACACCACTTATTAGTAGCAGGCGTTAATACCCCACTATATATGCACCTGTATGTACACAGAAGCAGCAATATTGACATGGTCTGATTTAAAAAGGTACCTTCTGGTGTAATATATAGTTTTTACCCCTATGTAGAAATGTAACTACTTATAACAGGAGGACTAGTTCAAAGTACAATGATGTGTATTTTTATAACGAAAGCAATTTTTCATACTAGAAGTATAGTTTGTCTTTTTTTAATACTGTTGAGGTATATTCCGGAGTTGGGAGTATAGTCGTCATCTGGGGAAGAGCCACCCCTTTACTGATCTTCTGAAGTGGAGAGGGGCGTCTGCGGATCGGCACCAACAGAAGATCACAGTTCACAAGCTGGATCGCAGCCACTTTCTCTTATCTCAAGATCTTTTACTAAAGACAAACTTAGAAAGACCCATCTGTACCTTGGAAAGCCCCCGCCTTGTAGGCAACGAATGGGGTGAAAGACGTGTCTGCTACAAAACAGAAATAAGAAATAAAAACAAGCTTTAAAATGTACAAAGGCGTACACAATCTCTTTATCAAGGATAGAAAATATTCTATAACTTTTCACAACAGTTGTCTGGGATTAAAAAAGGAAAGTTAGACTCTCAGCACCACTAAAGTCTGTGAATCTTATGTCTGAGGGTAAGGAATTCCAAAGTTTGGCTGTTTAAACATAGAAAGATGTTCCACCCATATTTTTCTGGTATGTAGGAATTATGAAGTGTGAAGCTACTCCTGAGCATGGGTTCCTTTGTTGTATGTAGTTGTTGATTTCATTCCTGTGGTCCTTTGCCATATGTGCTTGTGGCTTTACACGTGTAGGGACGTCTTCTCATTGTGACAAAGTTGAGTCATGATACAGACCATTAACATTGTCCAGTTTTGATAGAAAAAGAGATAGTAGGTTTAACCTTGTGTGAGAATCCAAGGTGCAGGACGATGTTGCAGTGTTTTCATTGTGAGAAAGCTGGATTTAGCTACGCTATCCACTTGTAATACATGGACAGTTTGCAGTCTATGATAATTCCAAGGTTCTTTTCAACCTCCTTGAGATGTTTTTGGAGGTGATCCTAGATCATTAGGCTAAGCACAGAGAGGGTCATAGCTTTTCCAGTCGCAACAGGTGAGTATATTGGTTCTGGTGGCATTCACTTTGTGGTGGCTCCATGCAATCCATTGGTCAATGGCCCGGACGGCGAGTATACTGGTCCTGGTGGCATTCACTTTGTGATGGCTCCATGCAATCCATTGGTCAATGGCCCGGACGGTGAGTATACTGGTTCTGGTGGCATTCACTTTGTGGTGGCTCCAAGCAATCCACTGGTCAATGGCCCGGACGGTGAGTATACTGGTTCTGGCGACATTCACTTTGTGGTGGCTCCATGCAATCCATTGGTCAATGGCCCGGAAGGTGAATATACTGGTTCTGGTGGCATTCACTTTGTGGTGGCTCCATGCAATCCATTGGTCAAAGGCCCGGACGGTGAGTATACTGGTTCTAGTGGCATTACCTTTGTGGTGGCTCCATGCAATCCATTGGTGAATGGCCCGGACGGTGAGTATACTGGTTCTGGTGGCATTCACTTTGTGATGGCTCCTTGTAATCCATTGGTCAATGGCCCGGACGGTGAGTATACTGATTCTGGTGGCATTCACTTGTGGTGGCTCCATGTAATCTATTGGTCAATGGCCCGGACACAATTGAAGTCACCCAGGCTTTCGAATTTTAGAAGTTATCTGCGTGTCATCTGCCTAGTTATAGCAGGCCAAGTCAAACCCCTTAATCAGATCTGGTAAAGACTTCAGGAGGATATTGAAAAGCATGGGTGAGATAATTGAGACTTGAGGGACTCCTACTTGAATACTGTAAGGTCTAGAAGAGGAAGGGAGGGTACATGTAATATTTCATGTTTTGGGTGGGTAGGGTGTGATGCAAATGAGATCCCCCTATTCCGGCTTCAAGTCTTCGCATGAATGTATTATCCACTGCATCAAAGGCTGCTGAGAGGTCCAAGAGCAGAAGGGCTACAACTCCGTTCTGGTTCACTGCGCTTTTAAGGTCATCACAGATAGAGATTAGGGCCTATTCAGTACCCCTTGCTGGATGGAATCCAGTTTGAAAGTTCGAAATTATGGAATTGTCTTCAATGAATGGTGTCATGTGGGCAAAAGCTGCTCTTTCTATAGGTTTGTGCACAAAAGATATGTTTGCTATGGGTCTGCCGTTGTCGTCGGGGTCTCAATTATCCATGTTAGTTTTTTTGTTGTTTTTTTTTAAAAAGGGGACACATGAATGTCTTTTTAAGGTCTGATGAGAAGACTTACTGGGATGGCACTGACTATGATAGTAGGATTTTTTTGAAAGATTTGAGGTGGACAAGTGTCAGAGGGCAGCCAGCATGCTTGCTTGCTTGCACAAGATCCTGAAATTCATTTGGTGACAGTTCTTTGAAGGGGTATAGTTGGTGGGTTTACCTTTGGTTGGAGGGGTAGGGCTATTGGTTTTCTTGTTGTTTAAGTAGGTGTCCAACATATTTGCTCCATATGTGTAATGGTTAGCCAGTTTGTAAGAAAAACGTTGAGAAATGGAATTAGTCCCTTCTGAGCATTTCAGCTTATGGAACTCAGTGAGTATTTTATTGAGTTCTTTATTGGTACACTTTGCTTGGTGGATTTGGTTACAATAGTATAGTTTTTTTGTTTGCTGCCTTTTTGGATTCTTGAGTGTTATATCCTGTTCTGTGTAATTATTTCTGGTCTTTAGATTGTTTTGAGCAAGTTGTGTTGAGGCTTTCCAATTTGTTGTTTTCATCTTCAGAAGAATTAAGCGATCAAAAGCTGCCTGGACCCATCCATAGAGTGTTTTTGCAGAATGGATGGTGACCAGATCTGTGTTGGAGGTAAGGAGACTTTTTAATTCCTCCAAATTCAGCTTGTTCCATGGTCGGTATGGGGTTGACAGCAAGATGGTTTTAGTTCTGGTGAGAAATTAGTCTGACCAAGTGACAGGAGCAATTCTTTGGCATGTGACTAGGTTTTGGTTGGCAAAAATGACATCTAATGTATGTACCTGCAGTCTGTTGTATCACCCTAAGCAGGCAAGTCCATTAAGGTATTAATTAGACTATCCTGGCTTTGGGGTTGGATGGGTCTTGTTGGAAAATTACCCCCTTTAAAGACTCACCCCACACTTTTTTGCCTTCCTTCTCTTTTTTTCTCCTGACGTTTTTGTTGACTTTAGGAGTCTGAGCACTTTACCTCTGCTGACCAGCACACTCAAAAGGGGCAACCTTAGATTGGGTAATTTCGAGGAGTGAAGATACTTCTATCCTCTCAATTGTTCCCTGCGACTGTTCAGATCACCATGCCATAACCTTCCTAATTCCCACCATAAAGAAGAGCAAGACCACGCAGCCAGTCAAACCTAAAAGGTGGAGTCGGGACACCAAAGACCCTAATATTCAGCTACTAGTAGAAAAATGTGAGAAGGAACTACATCCACCTGACAACTTGTTGAACATTAACGAACTCACTGAGCACTACACCAAGTCAATGATGAATATAGTCAACGCCACCATGCCACTAAAACTGAAAAGAATATCAGAGAAAGATAAAAATCATTGGTTCAATGAAACACTGAATGAAGATAGGAGGAAACAGACTTGCAGAAAGAAAATTGAGACAGCACCCATCATCCCCCCAGCTTAAAACCCTTAGAAAAATCAGAAACCAGTACAACAAAAGGGTACTCAACTCCCAAAAAGAATTTTTTAGATCGGAACTGGACAACGCTAAAAACAGACCTCGGAAACTATTCGAGATGTTAAAGCAACAATCAAATAAGTTGGCCAAATCTGCCCAAGAAATGACTAAAACCCAACTGAGCAGCGAATAATTCTCTACATTCTTTACTGACAAGGCTAACTCGTTAGAAAAAGAGCTCAGGATGGAAGCCGACAACCTTGCCAGCCAACCACCTACACTGAACATAGATACTGTGACAAACAATCACGATAGTTTGAAAGACAATGCACAATGGGCAACCTTCAAGCTATATGATCAGAACACCATTGACAAAACTCTATCGGATATAAAACCTAATAAATCACTACAATGACCCCCTCCCATCTAAATGCCTAAAAAGAATTAATCATATTGTCGTCCCAATATGGACAGAAATTATGAATGCCTCACTATCTCAAGGGATCCTACCAGAGTGCCTAAAAACAGGTCAAGTACTTCCCATCAAAAAACCTACAACGGACCCAGCAGAGCCAAATAACTTTCGCCTAGTAACCAATATTCCATTACTTGCAAAACTATTCGAGAATGCGTACAAAATCAAGCTGAGCGATCACATCGCCAATTTCAAGCTGCTGGACGACTGTCAATCCGGATTCAGACCAGGCCACAGTACAGAAACAGCAATCTTACATATAGTGGATGATGCACTAAAGGACCTAGATCACAATCAAACTTGCCTAATTGTCCTATCGTCTGCGTTTGACACAGTAAATCACGAAAAATTGCTAGCCAGGCTTCAAGACAGGATGTGACTAACTGGAATTGTTCTGAAATGGTTTGGATCCTTCCTTCAAAACAGAACACAGATTCCTGGTTAACCAGACGCTATCACCATCATGCCCAAATTCAATTGGAGTCCCTCAAGGATCGACATTATCACCATCACTTTTCAATCTTTATGTCAAACCCCTTACAGAAATTCTCCAAAACGCAAACATATCGTATCACATGTACGCGGATGACCCTCAGATCTACATCAAGATCGCGTCAATGGAAGACATCAAGATAATGAATGAGGCCCTAAAAGTGTCATTATACTGGTTAACTAGCAACCACCTGAAACTAAATGCACAAAAAAAGGAATTCCTATTAATAACCCCACCAAAGAACCCCACAGAAGTGAAGGAATGGACCAAACTAATCACAGCGCTAAACTGCACCCCTACTCTATTGAATCTACAAAATCACTGAGAATCACACTTGACAAGAACCTAGACATAAAAGCCCACATCAAATCATTGGCAAAAAGTGCCCGGTTTCACCTGAACTATATTAGAAAAGTGAAACCACTCATTTCTACAGCGGACATCAAAATGGCAGTCCAATCCTTAGTAATTTCAAGGATTGAATATGGATGTACTACTCTAGCAGGTCTATCAAAATTTCACAGCACCACTAAAAGCATGTCTTAATGCAGCCGCAAGACTCATTACAGGATCTAGAAAATACGGCCAGATCTCCCCTTATCTGGAAGCATTAAAATGGTTATCTTATGAAGCCAGAATTCAACTAAAACTGGCATGTACTACCCACAAAGCGCTCCACTACAAAACACCAAGGTACTTAGCTAAGAAAATAGAACTATCAGGAGGAAGCAGACCAGCTAGGAGTGCCAGAGAGCTGTTGCTGAAACCTCACATCTTTCGGAAGAAGAAAACATATGACAGCCTTCTACGGAGCAGCCCACAAAATCTGGAACTTACTACCTCCAAACATTAGAAAAATTCCAAACACAGCAACATTCAAGAAGGAAGCAAAGCTCTTCCTAATGAGCAAATTCTTTCCTTAGGCTAGACTGTTCTTCATCAGCAACGTGTTTAAGTATTGTGTTTAATACCTAAACGTAGATTGTGAGCGGTGTATGATAATGAACCAGCGGAAAGCACATCAGAACAATATGTATAGAAATACTGTTACACCTTGTTCCTTAAGTTCATAGAAAGAAGAAAAATGCTGCTATACCGGTTATGGTCCAAATATACCCCAGTGTATGTTGTATGTTGTATTTTATTGTATAAGTGTTTTGCCGAAACTGCTAGGAGAATTATGTACCGAATTATTATATATAGTAATACTGCTATACCCGCTATATTCCAAATGTACCCATTATACACTGTATATTGTATATAACTGAATATAGCTATTCCTGCTATATTCCAAATGTAACCCATGTAACTGTGAAGCGCTCTAAAACCCAAGGGTCACGTTCGTGCTATATAAAACTCTATAAATAAAATTAAAATAAATAAAATTGTATCATTGATTTACACCTGTTTGGCATATTTGATTTACTTGTACGTCTCTTGTAAAGTGGTATACCCTATACCCTGGGCTTGTACTTCAAATGCTCCTAGTGGGCCTGCGGCACTGGTTGTGCTACCCACAGAAGTAGCCTTACGAACCTGTCTCAATCTGCCACTGCAGGGTCTGTGTGCAGATTTGGTCTATTTCAACTTGGCATTTAAACCAACTTGCTTGGTCTTAAGCACCCCTTATATAACCTGTAAGTCACACCTAAGGTAGGAGACTAGGTAGCCCGAAGAGCAAGCTGCTATGTAAGTAAAAGGTAGGGCACAATCGATTATGTTTTGCATGTCCTGGTAGTGACAAACAGCTTATTTCGTTTATCACAACTGTGAGGCATACCTACCCCTCTCATAGGCCAGCACTGGAAATTCCTGAACACACTTTTAAGCTATAATTCCTCTTCAGAGAGGAGTAACTTTTTTTTAATGTTTCATATCTTTGGGATAGTAATGAAAAATTCCCATCACTGGTAAAGTTGGATTTAACATTACTGTTTTGGAAAGTGGCCATTTCTCTGTGCGTATAACTTACTTGCTTTGCAACCGGTCTCTAATACACATCTGGGTTGAGTGACAGCTACACTTTGTGTTTAAGGCTGTCTAGAAGGAATGCCCAAAGGTGAAGCTAGTCTGCATTCTGATTGGTCTTCATGGGCAGGGAGGACACTGCAATAGGTAGTGTCCTGTCCACACACAACGCATTGATTCTCCCAACCTGGCACACATGGCCGAGTTGAAATGGATCCATGTGCACTTCTGAGAGCTCCTTTGAGCCACCCATTACATCAAAAGCACTTTTTGGGTACAAGGGCTGGGTCTCCGACACCTCCCCTCACCCACCTAAAATCAGACGCTTCTGGATCTTGAACTGCACCTGTCTGAAGGACTGCTGTACTTCTTAAAAGACTCAACTAAATAGCTGATCTGGAAGGCCTAGTTTTCTGTCTGCTGCTCTCTGACTCTGCTGACGGAAAGCTGGACTTTGTCCTCGCTCCAAGGACTTTTTGGCTTGTCTTCTGATGCTTGAGACTGCAAATGCTACTTACCAGTATGCATCTGTTCTTGGCATGTAGGGCTGCTGACATTCATATCTGTGCATAGATCGCCGCCTAGTGTTGGGTCCGGATGATTGCACATTGTTTTCCTGGAAGAGTCTTCGAAGTATCACGAGATAGGTGGCTCCTCCCCTGGACTACAGTGCGCATGGGCATCGCCTCCATCCCCAGATTGTTTTTAGCCATTGGCAGAGATGGAGTGAAGTATGTGAGTGATGACCATGCTATGAGCATATATATATATATATATGAACACTGCAGCTGCTACAGGCGCCGGGGAGGAGGGTGGGCGATATGAATGTCAGCAGCCCTACATGCCAAGAACAGATGCATACTGGTAAGTAGCATTTGCAGTTCGAGGCATGTGGGCTGCTGAATTCATATCTGTGCATAGAATACATAGCAGTCCTCCCATTATTGGCGGCCGCCCGTGCCAGCTGCAGCAGTCTGAAAAAGTGTTTTGAGAACAGCCTGACCAACAGCTGCCTGCTGTTTGGAGTGCACGTCTACACAGTAATGTTTAGTAAAAGTATGTGTGGTAGACCATGTGGCTGCTCTACAAATATCTTCTAAGGGAATGTTACCTAGGAAAGCCATAGAGGCCCCCAACTTTCTGGTGGAGTGGGCTCTTGGTGGAATTGTGAGAGTGCGTTTAGCCTTAGCGTAACAGATCTGAATGCATTTCACGATCCACCTAGCGATACCAGCTTTGGAGATAGCGTTTCCCTTGTGGTGTGAGGCAAATGCAACGAAAAGTTGCTTGGTCTTACGAAAATCTTTTGTCCTGTCAATGTAGTACATTAAGGCTCTTTTAACGTCAAGGGTGTGGAGCATCCGCTCCGCCAGCGACTCTGGGTTTTGAAAAAACACTGGCAACTCAATTGTCTGGTTCATGTGGAATTGAGATACAACCTTGGGTAACAATTTAGGGTTAGTGCGGAGCACCACCCTGTTAGCGTGTACTTGGAAGAAAGGTTCTTGGATGGTGAGCGCCTGCAACTCACTAACCCTCCGTAGCGATGTAATTGCTACTAAGAAAGCCACCTTCCAAGTCAGAAACTGAAGCTCACAAGAGTGCAGTGGCTCAAAGGGAGGACCCATCAGCCTTGTAAGAACCACATTGAGGTTCCATTCCGGAGCTGGTGGTGTCCGTGGTGGAATGACCCTTTTGAGTCCTTCCAGAAAAGCCTTGATAGCAGGGACCTTAAAAAGTGATAGGTGTTGCCTATTCTGGAGGTATGCTGCCATTGCAGACAAGTGAATGCGGATGGAAGAATACGCCAAATTGCATTGGTACAGGTGGAACAGGTAACAAATGATGTTCTGAATGGAAGCATCTAGCGGGTCAATATCGTGATTTACACAGTAAATGACAAACCGCTTCCATTTAGCCGCATAACAAGCTCTAGTAGTGGGCTTCCTTGCCTCCGGAATGATGTCCATGCAATCGGGGGGAAGATTGAGGTAGCCAAACTCTAGCACTTCAGGAGCCAGATCGCCAGGTTGAGCTGTTGCGGATCTGGGTGCTGAATGTCGCCATGGCTCTGCGTCAGAAGGCTGGGAGTGAGATGAAGCCTTTGATGCGGTACCACGGAGAGTTCCAGAAACGTGGTGTACCATGGTTGGCGAGCCCACGTTGGAGCAACCAGGATGAGAGTCATCGAGTGCTGCCTGAGTTTGCGTGCCACCAGCGGTATCAGAGGTGCTGGGGGAAAAGCGTACGCAAATCTGCCTGACCAGTTCATCCACATCGCATTGCCCTGCGATTGCGGGTGTGGGAACCTGGCGGCGAAGCTTTGGCATTTTGCGTTCTCCTTTGTGGCGAACAGGTCTATCTCTGGATGACCCCACCTTTGGAAGTACGGTTGGAGTACTGATGGATGTATCTCCCACTCGTGCATTTGGTGGCTGTGCCTGCTGAGCAGGTCCGCCATCTGGTTGTCCTTGCCCGGGAGATGCTCCGCCATGAGGAAGATGTTCCTCTGAATGGCCCACTTCCACATGCTCTGAGCCAGATGAGACAGCTGCGGAGAGAGTGTGCCCCCCTGTTTCTGAATGTAGTACATGGCCGTCATGTTGTCCGTCCGGATCAACACGACCTTGTTGCACAGATGTACTTTGAATGCCTTCAAGGCCATGAAGATTGCCATCAGTTCCAAAACGTTGATGTGCATCTTCCTTTGCTGTAGTGTCCATAGTCCCTGCACTGTGTAGTGGAGTACATGCGCTCCCCATCCCTGGAGACAAGCGTCCGTTGTCAGGATAATCTGTGGCACAGGCTCCTGGAACGGTCGGCCCTTGCAAAGGTTTTGTGGATTCCACCAATGCAGAGAGTTGTATGCCCGACCGCTCACCAACACTAGGTCTGTCAGTTGCCCATGAGCCTGAGTCCACTGACGTGCTAGGCACTCCTGAAGCGGACGCATATGTAGTCTCGCGTGCGGGACGATGGAGATGCAAGAGGCCATCATGCCTATCAACTGCATGAACACCTTCGCTGGAAGCAAGTGCTGAGGTCTGAATCGTTGGATCAGCGTTTGGATACTGGCGATTCTCACTGAATTTGGCTGCGCAGTGGCTGCCAGAGTGTCTATTGTCGCGCCCAGATACTGCCGTATATGGGCGGGTTGGAGATGGGATTTTGGATAGTTCAGCGAGAATCCCAGATCGTGCAGGAGATGAATGGTGCGGGACACGTGGTCGGCGCACTGCTGTTCTGACTTTGCCTGAATGAGCCAGTCGTCCAGATAGGGATAGACGTGGACGTTCTGGCGTCGTAGATGCGCCGCCACAGTCGCCAGGCACTTTGTAAAGACTCTTGGCGCTGTGGTGACCCCGAAAGGCAGAACCCTGAACTGGTAGTGCTGGTCTTGAATCGTGAATCTGAGGTACTTCCTGTGGGAAGGATGCAGGGGGATATGAAAGTATGCATCCTTGAGATCCAGCGTAGCCAGGAAGTCCCCCTGTTGAAGCAGAGGGAGGACCTGCTGCAACGTGAGCATATGGAAGTGCTCCGATAGAATGTACCAGTTGAGGGGCCTGAGGTCCAGGATGGGCCTGAGGGATCCGTCCTTTTTGGGGATGAGAAAGTACAGAGAGTAAACTCCTGTTCCCCTTTCTGGCAGTGGAACGAGCTCTATTGCCCCTTTTTGCAGCATGACTTGAACTTCCTGCTGCAACAAGTGCAAGTGCTCGCCGGACATAGGACGGTTTCTTGGAGGTATGTTTGGTGGAGTGGAAGTAAGTTCCAGACAGTAACCGTACTGGATAAGAGATTTGACCCACCTGTCCGTGGTGATGGATTTCCACGCGGGCAGGAACTGCTGGAGTCTCCCCCCGACCGGTGTTGTGTGGTCGGGGGGCAGTGACAAGGCGTCACTGTTTGTTGGTGGAGGAGGACCTGGAGCTGTTGTTTCCACGTCCCCTGCCTTTGACGTTGTTGCCCCTGTAACCACCTCTACTGTTGGTGTATGAGGTTTGGGTGTTGCTCTTATAGTACTGTGTGGATTGTGATGCCTGACCCCTTGAGGTGCCTCTGTTATTGGAGCGGCGAAAGGAACCACCCCGAAACTGCTGAGACTGGAGGGCCCCCATAGACTTAGCAGTGTCTGTGTCTTTCTTCATTTTTTCAAGTGTCGCATCCACCTCGGGGCCAAACAGGTGGTCTGGATTAACTGTTTGGTTCAAGATGGTTGTCTGTATATCTGGTTTGAAGCCTGATATTCTGAGCCATGCATGTCTCCTCAGCAACACGCTAGTGTTTATCGCCCTGGAGGCGGTATCAGCCACGTCCAGCGCACATTTGATGGAAGCGTTGGTGATCAGCTTCCCCTCCTGAATCAACATTTCACCTGCCTCCTTGTACTGACCAGGTAAGTGCTGCAGAAGTGTTTCTAGGGTGTCGTAATGCGCCCTATCGTAGCGTGCAAGTAGGGTCTGCGTGTTTGAAATGCGCCAAATATTAGCTGCCTGCTCAGCAATTCGTTTCCCTGAGGCTTCAAATATTTTTGACTCTTTGTCTGGGGGAGGAGCGTCACCCGTGGTCTGCGAATTCGCCCGCTTACGTGCGTTGGATACAACCAAAGAATCCAGTGGCAAGTGTCCCTTGATGTACGTTGGATCCGAGGGCGCTGCCTTGTATTTTTTGTCAATACGAGGATTGATGACTCGCGCCCGAGTGGGCTCCCTGAAAACCTCTGGCGCGTGCTTCAGCACTCCCTTGAGCATAGGCAATGTCTTGACTGACTTTTCAGCCACTGAGAAAGTGTCAAACAGAAAATCGACATCCACAGGATCTGCATGTAGGTCGACATCATGATTAGCTGCAGCTCTCTCAATCAGAGCGTTGAAGGCTGCAGAGTCCTCCGTTGGAGAAGTCTTCGCTGCAAAAAACTGCGGTTCATGACCCGACTGAGGGTCCTCAGGGTCGCCTCCGGCAGACCAAGGTTCATGTACCTCCTCTGGATCCGAGTATGCTGGATAATTGTACTCGTCCTCCTCATCTCCG
The DNA here is from genome assembly GCF_964263255.1 of Lissotriton vulgaris. Taxonomy (NCBI): domain Eukaryota; kingdom Metazoa; phylum Chordata; class Amphibia; order Caudata; family Salamandridae; genus Lissotriton; species Lissotriton vulgaris. The sequence goes on along the minus strand of NC_141700.1, from coordinate 797,412,052 downwards.
TCACCTTCCCCAGCGTTAGAATGTGTCGGTGAAAGTTCCAAATTATGTGGAGATGCAGGCTCTATAGGGGCAGAAGTACCCGCAGAGTCCTTTTTGTTCTTGAGTGGGATACGAAAATGTTCCAACACCGGCTCCGTGGTGATCTTCCTTTTAAGGAGAGATAGCTTCCCGGTGTTGGCGTCGATGATAACCCACTCGACGCTCCTCATCTGCGAGTGGCTGGAGCCGAGGCTTCGGCACTACCAATGACGCCTTGGGCGCCTTGGGCGTTGACACCACCTTCAAAGGCACCCCGGCCCCATGCTTCGGAGCGAAAGCCTTCGGCGTCGTCTTCGGCGGCAGCGTGAAGTGGATAGGCGTCTGCGCCTTTGCCGGCTTTGGTGTAGGCTTCGGCACCACATCCTTCGGTTCGGGAGCCACAGCGTCCTTCCGAATCCGCTGCAGGGACTCCACGACCTTTTTTGTTAAGGCCGGGGAGGGCTGGACCGGCTCGAGCGATTTCCCCGAGTCCGGAATCGGGTCGGCGAAAGGCACGGTCTTCGGAGCCGACACATCACCATCCTTGGCCTTGACGGCCGGAGTCGGCGCAGTCAGAGCTTTGGCATCGTCCTGACGCTTCTTCGGAGCCTTCTTCGGGTCATCGACCTCGACCCCCTTCGGCGCCGACGCGGCCGCGTCGGTCGTCTTCGCCTTCGGCTTCGACACCGGGGTCTTAGGGTCGGCCATCTTGGCGTGGCTCTTGATGTCGGCCATTTTGAATTTCTTAGACATTGAGGCCTCTGGAGCCTTCTGTCCCACCAGTGCGACTTTCACTTTCGGTTTCGAAACCGTTGGTGTGGACCCCGATGGCTTCACTTTCGTTTTCTTCAACGGGAGTGGCGCATCAGAAATGTCCGTGGCCGGGCCCGGAGGCGAGGCCGTGGGACGATTAATGAGGTCTGGGGTAAGGCCCGAAGGCGATCCCTCGACCTGGGCCGTATAGTGGGGGTTGACCCCTGAGTCAGTTTGAGGATGCTCCTCCTCTGAGCTATCCTCCACGGTGGCAATGGCCCCATCGTCGTCCCCTACCTCACCGACGACTTCATCAAACTCCTCGTCTCCTGCGTCGTAGTTTTCTTCCTCCGACGCCGGGCTAGAGTAGGAAACTTGAAAGACATTGTCGTCTCCAACGTCTTCTTCGAAGATGTTGTCTGGCGGGGGCGCTGATAACTGGGCCTGGAGTCTAGCGGCCCGACGAAGCTTGAGAGTCTTCTTACACCGGAACTTTGAGCAGGCCATACACCTGGCCTCATCATGGTCCGGCGACAAACATTTGTTGCACACTGGGTGCACGTCGAGGTGTGAATACTTTGAGGTGCACACCGGGCACCTCTTAAACGGAGTTCGTTCCATGTCTGGAGCGTCGTGTAGGCCCGTCCGCGCCGACAGCACGCGGAAGGGCAGCAAGAGTTCGGAGCTGAAGAACAGTCAAACCCGAACGAAAAACGATACCAACGCCAAGCCTAAAGACCTTTTGGTCTCAAGTTAGGAAAGTTAAACAACTATCGATTCCGACAGAGGGAACCGAAACACATCCGAACCCAATGGCGGAAAAAAACAATCTGGGGATGGAGGCGATGCCCATGCGCACTGTAGTCCAGGGGAGGAGCCACCTATCTCGTGATACTTCGAAGACTCTTCCAGGACAACAATGTGCAATCATCCGGACCCAACACTAGGCGGCGATCTATGCACAGATATGAATTCAGCAGCCTACATGTCTCGAACTTAAGAAAATCAAAGTCTCTGCTCTTGCTCCTGGCTCATTGGAAGCAGCAGAGAAACTTGCAACACAAATTTCGATGCATCTCCTGTCTGCGAGAAACAGAACCGGCACAATCAACCCACTTGAAGGAGTAAAACCAGCACATCACATCGGAACTAATGATTTGCCTCCACAGATAAACGCATCGGAGAGCGTATCACCAACACTGCAGCTTGGTGAGATCAACGCAGCCCCTCAACTGCACGGCACAATGCAGTGCATCGCTCGAGGCCTCTCGACTGGCACCCGCTTTTCACAACTGATGCATCGCCTTCATTGAGTGGAGAAGATAGACACATCTTGTTGGATACAACCAGGAAATGTACTATGTTGAGCACAGCCTGCATGGGTCCTGTAGCCGGTTGGCATTCTGTTGCGGTCGGCCCGAACTTTAACTTTGCCGCAGTCCAGCGCGACCTAACATAACCATTAGTGCTACAAGTTAGTATTTGATCTTAAACCGGGGGGCGGGGGGGGGGGGGAGGGGGGTTGCGGGGAATGCTCAGCTAACAATCTCCTTGACAACAGATTGGCCCAGTACACACTTAGCAATTCCTTTTCAATCCTGCAGGTAAAGCCCAAATGTAAAACCATTAAATTATGCTTTTCGCACATAATAAATAAACCTTATTATAACACCCAAAAATGAGAGCTACACTTCCAAACACAATTTAAAACCACAAATCCGATAAAGCACTCTCCGGCGTCTCCAAACCGGTCCTGGAGGGCCGGATCCTGCCAGATTTGTAAAATTACTACATGTATCTCAATGGGGATATCCCAAAAATCTGGCATGGATTCGGCCCTCCAGGACCGGTTTGGAGACCCCTACTCTAAGACATGCTGGTTAGGCATAGGTGTGTATTTTTTGTCTAGGGCAGAATGCCGGAAGGGGAGCGGGGGGCTTTGGCTTTTAGTAGCCTTAGTACAGTTTTGGGAAAACAAGGATACAAATTTAAACAGTCACACTTAGGACAAAACAGCAGTTTTAGAGTTAAGATTCCACCTTTCCTTTGGCCTTGATCGGTGCAGCCTCACAGAAGCTGTTGGTACCAACTGGAGAAGGATACATTGGGGTTCCTTGCACAAACTTAAGGGGCTGTGCAAGGTGTGGGGGGGCAGGAGCGATTGCTCAGGTGGCTGTGGCTCAATCACTAAAGCACATACTTGGGTGAAGAGAGGGTGGGAAATGCTCTTAAGCTCACAGGCACCTTGTATACAGACTGGCCCAATACCTTGATGGCAAAGACCAAATATAAAACCACTAAATAATGCTTTTCGAGCACTTTGAAAAAAACACATGAAAAGTAGTTTAACTGCAAAACACAAGTGCTACATACTTCTTAGTTAAAACACAATTTAAACCACCGAACAAATTAACATGTAAATACAACCACATATACACACACAAAACCTTCCTCTTCGGCAATGCCCATTGGCTGCACGCTACAAGGTTGTTCACTTCTTTTAGTTTGCAGAGCATCATGTGTGTACTTTGTTTTCAACGTTACATTTCTAAAATGTCAGACATCTTGGAACGATAAACTAAAATTTACAGAAATATGGCAAAAGACGCCTGGGCATCACAACATTGGTGCATGGATTGGTGGCAACCTTGGAAATCTTTTATTTTATTAGAAAAAGTACATGCTAGTGAGTCAGCTCACCAGTGCACATCTTGCAATCATTTTTCTCTTAAAGAACATTACAAAAGGGCCATCAAAGCTTGGACATACATGTGCATGTCTTGATGCATTAGTGGACTGCTGTAACAGGCACTTTCTGGTTGGCTGAAGGGATGCCTCCAGGCAGAAACTATCGCTCCCGTCAAGAGCTGGTGATTACACTCGCTGTATATCCTGTGCTCACCCTTGGGTAGCATGGCACTGAGCAGTCAGGCTTAAACAGAGGCAATGTGTAAAGCAAAGGCACAGCAGTCACTTGCGATAAATACAGACTTCGCACAGGAGGTATGTAAATAACATTTACAATCAACACACAATCATAACGAACATCAGGTACTTTTGGGCATAAAACACATTTGGAAATATTACTAGAAGTAGAAGGCCCACTCATTTTGTTATGATATCAGTAGTATGCACAGTGGGACAGTTATTAAAATAAAAAGAGCACCCATATGTGGTGAGACACTACACACCAGACCCACCCAAGCAATCCTGAAATTACAATCCCACACATCAAAATGTGGGATTGTAATAAACACAAAATTAGAACACTTTTTAGCAACACCGCGGGTCGGAGCCACAATCGTAAATCCAACACCAAATGTATTGTGCTTTTGGCCTGAAATCATCATATAAAACAGCACACCTGTGTTGTGAATCACTGGCGTTTGAAAGACTAACACACTCACAGTGCACCAGGTATCAGCCCAGTCCGTACAAAACATTCTTGCACACATACACACTCAGCCCCCAAATACAGTGCCACTGGTACCCAGCAGGTCAATGGATAACACCCAGACGGTCTTCTACCCCCACACATGTCCGAAGTCACACTTGAGTCTGGGTCCTCAGGAATCAGGTGGGAATATGTAAATATGATATAAACAAACAAGGGGAGTTTAGCAGCCACTCAGGGAAGTTTACCCACAGGTCTCAAAACACAATAGAGTCATGCACTCTCTTGATCCACTTCCGAACTGTCTTTGAAGCGTTCCTTCAACCCAGTCAATTTCTCTTGCTACTACCTGGCACCAAGAGGTCTTCAAGAGGGGCCAGTTGTGGAGAGGGTGGTTGGTCTATCACAATGAGGATCAAAGGGGAACACAGGATGAATGGGGAGTAACAGGGGAGTCTCTTGGTGGGAAGAGGCACCCCATTTTGTGCATTTTGTTCAGGGTCATACCCAGGCAACGCAGTAACAGCGTCTGATGCGCATTGGTATGGGTCGCACAAGACACTTCAGTTCTCAAAGATGAAGAGTTGCAAATTCCATACCTCCTTGGAAATGAGGCACAACATCCACTGCACGATGACAGAAGTTGCACCAGTCTAGTCTCTCACACACAGGCGCAAGTTCAGCAGCGCCACATGAGGAGGAATGCGGTAATACTACAGTGCAACCTCACCTCAGTGGGTCACACCAGATGAATCGGACACTGCACACAATGAGCATGCATTCGATATGCTGCATAGAAGATGTAGGACAATCGACAAAACGGTCCACACGGGGTCCTGCAGCCAGTGAGTCCACTCACCCTCAACTAGACGCCTATGAGTGTCAGGGTCCGTGCGGTACAGGGACCACACTCCTTACATGCGGGCAAGATTTCTGGGGCCCAGCACTAGAAAATCCAGGCTTACACGCTCACACTGCATTACCCATTGAGATTCAGTAGCAGATGTGGGCACAGATGTCCCAGGTAGATGGTGCAGGTCCCTCACAGGAGATCTTTGATGTCCCTGAGATTCCCAGGAGGTCCACCAACAGGCCCTTGGACAGCACACTTCAGCAGGACTTCAGCCCAGGCCAGCCACTATACCATTGAAAGTGCACATGTTCCCTTCAATGATAGAAATCCTTCATGTGCACAACAGAGCCTTCAGGCAGTGTGCACCACCCAGTCTGGGTTCTTCAGTACCACATCCTCACAAACGTATCCCACCCTTGCTGATGGATGGCACCAGTAGGTATACAATAGTGTCTCTCTGAAGTTAGGGGTGGTTTAAGGGGGTTTTTCTTTGAACCACAGAAGTCTCTCCAACGGGCTGTGGAATCTAGATTTTAATCTTTAGTGGGTCTTGATCTGGCCAAGTCTCAAAACCTCTCCCTCCAATCTATCCCATTCGGCCTTTCAAATGGCACAGATCTGTGATTCGAGTGGTATGGCCATGGTTTATTGCAGTCACTGGGGAATGCACTGATGTGCTCCCCGGACCCTAATGTCCACCGGAGTCAGGCACCATACCATGGCATACAAGACTCTTAGAGCATGGAAATGTCCATATTCTAAAAGAGGCATTCTTAAGCAAGTTAAGCCAAAACCACCTTTACCAATGGAAAGGGTTTGCCATGACAAATCTATTGATAGGAAACATCATTTTGCCGCGCGCATTGATAGGGCTAACAATAATGCAAAGGAAATCTTTGCCATTGTGCAGAGTTTTGTGACGCCTCGAGCACAGGAGAAAGAGGCTACGCCCTCGTCATCTGGGCAAATACTCTGTCTAATCATTTTAGGGAGAAAATCAGGGATATCCAAGACTCTTTTCCAAAAAACCTGGCGCCTCCCTGGCCCAGGCGGGGGCTTAGTGTGGCGAAGGACCCAGATCATTCCTTCTCGGCTTTCTGCCCCATAGACCTCTTGGCCTCTCGCAAAATCCTTGGGGCGTTGAAATCTGGTTCCCCCAACGATCCATGCCCGCCCCTCGGCTGCTGGCTGATCTAGCCGACACGGTTAATTCGGAAGTCAATTTTCTGATCAACCAGTCCCTTAGCGAGGCATACGTTCCGCTCGCTTGGAAGCAGGCCCTCTTACTTCCATTACTTAAGAAACCCACCCTTGACCCCTCGCTTCCCGGTAATTATAGACCCATTTCTCTTTTGCCTAGTTTGGCTAAGGTTTGCGAAAAGGTGGTCACTTTGCAGTTAACCAACTATGTGACGAAGTCGGGCGCGCTACATCCTGGGCAATCGGGGTTCCGGGCCGCCCATAGCACAGAGTCGGCACTGCTGGAGGTGGCTGAGGCAATTAGGGACTGTTTGGATGCCGGCGGGAGAGCAGCTCTGGTGATGCTGGATCTCTCGGCGGCATTCGACACGGTTCCCCACTCTCTCCTCCTTGTCCGACTTACTGACATCGGAATTGCAGGTACGGTGTGGAGCTGGCTGCAATCCTTTTTGGAGGATAGGTCACAACAAGTCTGGCTCCCCCCGTTTGCCTCGTCCCCCTTCCCTATCTCCACTGGTGTCCCGCAGGGCTCTTCCCTTAGCCCCCTTTTGTTTAACATCTTTGTGACTCCCCTGGTTTACCTGGCGGAGTCACTGGGGGCTAGGGTGATGGCCTACGCGGATGACACGCAGTTATTGTTTACCTGGAGAAGGGGTGAGGACTCTGTCATCACGGCTCAGCGCTGTCTTTCTGCGGTGTTTCGCTGACTGGCCAATGCACAACTCAAGTGCAATGAGGAGAAGTCGGAGGTGCTCTTGTTTGGAGCGTTTCCTGCGGGCTTTAGAACCAAACTTTGGCCCCCGGACTTTCCACCTCCCCAATCAGACAAGGGCCTTGCGAAAAACTTGGGGGTCTGGTTTGAGGAAAATTTGAATTTTGCGACACATGTCAAAAAACTTACAGGGACCCGTTTTGGCATACTAAAAACCCTGCGTAAATTCCTCCCCCTTCTGCCTGTGGAGGCTAAAGAAACAGTAGTTCGGGCATTGATTCTGTCTCGGCTGGATTATTTTAACGCACTCTTAGTGGGATGCCCAGGCTATCTGATAAAAAAATTACAGGTAGTCCAAAATGCGGCTGCTCGTCTCCTTCTGGGTCTTTCTTCCAGGCAGAGCGAGCGGGTCCATCTCCGCCACCTTCACTGGCTCCCAGTTGAGGCTCGCTTGAAATTCAAAATGCTGGCCATTGTCCATCAGGCCTTGTATGGTTTGGGCCCACTTTATCTGCAGAAGCGCTTTTCTTTCTATACTCCCACCAGGACTCTGCGGTCCTCGGACCAACTCCTTATTCAGAACCCGCGCTTTTTACGCCATAGGCTAGATGGCTGCTCTTTCACCCGTAAGGCTGGCACAGCCTGGAATGAGCTTCCTCTCGCCCTCAGGAGGATTTCGGATTTGGTTATCTTTAAAAAGAATCTAAAAACACTTCTGTTCTGAGTCCATTCTTTTAGAGGCTCTTCTTGTTCAGATAGGGGTGGGGGCTCAGGGTAGCAGCGCCGGGATACTCTGAGTAGCTGTGCGCTTTAGAAATGCAGTGTAACATAACATAACATAATATCATGAGGCTGCTTCTCTACTGCAGACTGGGGTAATGTCAACCACTGCCCCATATTAACTTATCGAAGATCAAGCCTCATAGGTAGTGCAAACACAGGTATTCCTCACTACCTGGGCACATGTGTGCACACAGGCCTACAATGGCAGGTTGGACACAGCAACAGGGGTGGAAGTGCGTCCACCCAGGTCTGCAATAGCCGACTGGACACAGATTTAACTAATATGGGTGTTTGTGCACAGGCCAGTGATAGCAGGCTGCACATGTAATCACGGGCACCATAGGTGCTGGAGCATGCAGGCGCGCACACACAACGGCCTGCAATGGCAACCTGCTAATGAGTTTAATCACGATGGGTGCCGGTGCGCACGCACAGTCCTGCAATGGCAGGCTGGGCACATGAGTTCCCCCAGAAACTAGCACCGTAGTTGCAAATTCCCACACACAACCTTGCCTGGGCCAGCAGGACACTGTTTGACCCCTTACGGGTGTGACTGCGCACACATGGCATGCAACGGCAGGCCAGGCACTTTGCCACTAGAACCATGGGTGCAAGCGCAGACACAGGGCTGCCTGGCGCGGGTATTAGAACATCGGGGATGCAGGTATGCACTCACTGGCCAACAAGCAGGCCAGGTATCGGTCAAAAATGCCATAGGTGCCAGGGTGCCTCAAGCCTGCAACAGCAGGCGTGACATGTACTTGAAACAGCATGCAATCCGGTGTGCATTCCCAGGACTGGAATGGCAACCTGAGCATATAGTTAACATCCCACAGGTGCAAGTGCTCACTCATGTCTGCATTGGCAGACCAGCTCATGTTTTAGAGGCACCCTCATGGTTTGGGACAACTCATTTAGGGCTGGCTGAGGTGTAAGTGATGCCAACCTAGGTAGGGGATATGGCGCCCGAAAGGCCTGCAATGGCAGGCTCTATCCATGGTTAACAGGCTCTCAGTGCTACTTCTCACTACACTCCGTGTATGTAGTGTACCTGTTTACGGTGTGAAAGGATGGACAGCACCTAAACCCATTGCGTACACCCCCCGGCTAATGCAGGTGAGGCAGGAACACATCTTCCCTCTGCAGAACAGTAGGAAGCGGTCTACATTCCAAAGGCCATGCAGAGAGTCTGCAAAGACTAGGAGGAAAAAGCAAAAAGCTTTGGAGTAAATTTCCCTAAGAAGGGCCATGTCCAATGCATATATTTTCGATTTTTTTATCGCAACTGGCAATAAAAACAAACTTTAATCAATACAACAGCTTTAGGCCAGCCTTTAAAAGGCAGCGACCTATTGGTTTTGACAATGACTGTTCAGGCTGGGTTACCAGAGCAGGCGTCTGCACACCTCCTGCATAAACAGAGTGGGTTTTGGGTCAGCCCTCTTGAAGCATTTGTTGATTTATTATTATGTTTTTAAAGCAGCCTCTTTCAGGCATTTTCTGTAGACACTGTACATCACATCCTAGATCACCCTGGGGAGAGGGGGGGGGGGGGTGGGGGGGGGAATCACCCTCGCCATCAAGCCACTGGCAGCTAGGGTCATCATACAACCTCCTGATGTGTGAGGGGGTTTCTTTACATGTGTAAGTACACTGAACATCACACATTTTTTCACAATCCATTCGTTGTGTCAAAAATGCATTCTATAAAGAAAGCAATCTTTTACCACCAATACCTCAATACCCATACCACTGACACCAATACTACCAAAAGGAAGAAACCAAGTATGTCAAATGAAATATATATATCTGCACTAAATGATCAGTTATGAAAATGGGATTCATGCTGTAGACCAGGTTTTTGGGGATTTAGAGCCCTGCTATGCCAAACAATTAGAATAACTTGCCATTTAAGAGTTAAAAATAAGAAAGATCTCTCGTATTTACTGATAAATTACTATCGCCAATATGCCAGCTGGGTGATAGTTGCGCTTTATGAAAATATATAACAACAACAACATAGGAATGTGTGCTCTAATGTTTGTGCCAACTCCAGGCATTAAACATAGGGATGAGGGTCAGATCTCCAAAAAATAGCCTTCACAGAGCAAAACAGAATGGAGTTTGAACTTGGAAAGTGTGGTCAAGTCGTTTTTAATCACAGATTATAGCCAGAATAAAATGTCTCTACATGGTAGTCCAAAATTTAAAAAAAAGGAAAAAAGATGCCAATTTGTAAGAAGTACACCTGCTGGAAAATATGTTTTGATTGCATCATTTGCAGCCAAGATTTGACTGAAAACTGCTTTTCTATTTAAATAAAAGCTCAACATGAATTATTACGAATTGAGAGCTCATAAAAATTCCACGGTCTGAAACAATGAACTACAAACGTTCCTGCTGCATACAGCCTTCGTAAAGTCACTAAGCAGCAAAAATGTATGATGATGTATGTTGTCAGGGAGGACTGGGGTTATATGATCCTCTGAACACCACATGACAGTGTTGTCAGGAGAGTCCAGCAGAAGATACCGCTCCGGTGAACGCCACATGACTTTACACGTAACAGGTTCCTGGGGAAGATACTGCTCATCGCCACCACCATCATCATCTTCATCGTCATCTGACCATGCACCTATTAGGGTAGCAAGGAACAAGCTTCTCTTGCAAACGCCACCTGATCTTGCACGTTCTCGGTGCCCCATCATGACCCTGAAAATTCACAACAAATTCTCGTGAGAGTTATTAAAGGAGGATCAACTGTAAATTGTACTGTGCAGGACAGTGGCTTTGGAGTCAGTTCTCCATCTACACACGTCCTGCCAATCTTATACTCGGGTTGTGTGGCCATGGCCCAAAAATTATGACTGCCTATCAGAAGCAAATCTAAACTTTCATAAAGACCGGAGAAATGGATTGGAGTGCAAGCACGGTGCTGTTTGTACAGCAGATCTTCTATTTTGCCAACACCATTGAAGATGGTGCTGCAGCCAAGAGAGTGGGAATGAGAGCAGCCGCGGCACAAAGGCAATATAGAGCTCGCCGCCAGAGGGCACAAACTATTGTCCAGCAAGCAAAAGGAGAGGCCCGGAACCCCCAGTTGAGCCTTTGAGAAAATTCTCATAGGCCGGAGTCCCATGTGTCACTCAAAGTGTGACACAAGTGTGTGTCGGGGAGTTGAAGAAAAGCTACCAGATGTAAACCAGGGTTGTTCCGGCACAGACTAGCAGTCCAAACTCAGGAAAGAAGCATGGATCAGGCACAGTTTATTCTTTTGTCAACTACAAGGGTCAGGCGCACTAAGCATAGATTCCCACAGTTATGGCATTCTGAGAAGTGGCAGCCCGCACCCTCCTGCCCAACAAGAACATGCCATTGAAAGAACCCAAAACCAAGGGTAGTCAAGACTACAACCAGTGGACAACACAGCCACCTCTGCAGAAAAGGATGACTCTGTAGTGAAAGGCACGGGTACTGCCAAACGGAGTAGTGGTTAGGCACTCAGACACAACCATCAAAGATATGAAAGACAACTGGGAATACAGACAAGAACATCTCAAATAAATAAAGTGTGGAAAACATGAAAAATCGGAGTGGCTGAAAAGAAAAAGCCAGAAGGCCTAGACAGGGGCACATGGAAGGGGAAGGAGGAAGTACTGAAACACCAGAAGAACTTCAGAGAATGCGGTCACAACCAGATTCATTTAGAAAGAGGTGGAATCAATGGACAACATTGCCTGGCTTTCACCATGAAGGACTATGGGCAACTCACAATTGGAAGGAGAGAATAGGACTGAGGTGATCACCCGGCTTCTGCATACAGATATCGTCGCTAGTGAGGATGTAACACTTCTAGGAGTTTGTTAAGTGCTACGACAGCCAACTGAAGGTCTGAGAAGATGTATATAGGGGGCTGGGGCTGCCCTGGTGGACTATGGGACCCTGCAACGAAAGGCCGTCTCATGAGCTGCCTCAAACCTCAGAGGATTGACCCTTTTAGGAAACAGGATGTTGGAATTCCCAAACTTTAGCAGGAGGGCACAAAATTGGGGAGGAGTCAAAAGGAATTGTTCGCAGACAGGCAAGAGGCCTTATTGTGGCTCCTGCCATAACGGAAGGTGCAGTGTGGAGAACAACAATATCTTTACAAACCTGAGGGCAGCGAGCGCTTTTCTTGAAAAATGAAAAACAAATAATTTATTTGCAGGAGCTGTAGAACACCATGAGGAGACCAGGCGTGTGGATTTAGCAAGATCCTTTTTTATAAACAAATCTGAGTAAAAGACATACATTGAACTACCTAGTTAAAACTGCCACCAGAGTAATTTCTGTGATATAGAATATGTTTGTTTAGTAAATGGAGGTTAAGACTGCACTTCCACTTTGTTTCTGCTCCATAAAATATTTAAAGGTTTAACTAGTGCACTACTGCTACACTGACAACTACCTATCAAGAAATTAAAACAATTTCCGGAGATAAGCCGTACAACCCAACACTGCATATCACGTTGCCATATTTGTCGCTAATGATAGGATTCACCAGTGCTTATCTCTAAAGTGCTATATTGCATTACCGGCAGCACAAGATCCAACCGTTCTTCCAATGATCACATTTAGAAACAAGCAGTGGCATAGCCAATAGGTCTCGCTGTTGAAACCTAATAAGTGTTTAGCCAGAGCTATTGATTCAGAAAAGAGGGTGGTGATGAACAGAGTGTCTGAATTAAGCAGACCACTCTTACCCAGTCCAAAGATCAGGGCTTGATCCATCACCGTTTTTTAGCTCACTGCACCATCCCAGCTCAGAACTTGGCTATATGCAAATTAGTCTGACCCTGGCCCAGTGCATCATGGGAACAGGGCAGACCAAACTGATGGATCAAGCCCTGATCGTTGGACTGGGTAAGAGTGGTCTGCTTAATTCAGACACTCTGTTCATCACCACCCCCTTTTCTGAATCGTTTTTGGCCACTATAGGTGTGGCAGGGTATACTCAGACATGAGTCCCTTTCTCACTGCACCATCAGGATTCAAGCAAGCCGGGCCGACGACGGCAGAAATGCCAGAAACCGGTCCCCAGTAGCTTGTCTCCTTTCTGGTGAAGAATTGGCTTGGTAGTTTAGTCTGCCCTGTTCCCATGATGCACTGGGCCAGGGACAGACTGATTTGCATATAGCCAGGTTCTGAACTGGGATGGTGCAGTGAGATACATAACGGTGATGGATCAAGCCCTGATCTTTGGACTGGGTAAGAGTGGTCTGCTTAATTCAGACACTCTGTTCATCACCACCCCCTTTTCTGAATAGCCAGAGCTATTGGCTTTGGCAATGTCTTTAAGCTATGTTGTAGAGCAGCGTGACTGCAGTGCAGCATGTTGAAAAGCTACCATAAAAAAGTGCTTTAAGCATTTTTAAAGTAAAAGAAGCACATATACGCTAATGTAAAAACAAAGCTTTTTAACAAACACCATGAACATGGCATGGTTGGTAGGGCTGGGGATGAAGCAAGCACTGGTGCCTATGACAATGTATGCTCAGAAATAACCCCAAAAGTAAATGATCCCAAAAGAAAGCGATGAAAACATCAGGAGAGGGAAAAAAAGAAAGGGGAGGAAAGCTGACTTGGAAGTCGGCTAGGCAGGGAGGGTATGAAGAAATATTCCCTGAAGGGTACTAATGTTTGAAACCCCTCGGCTGAGAGAAGCCACCTGAAGTGTAAACTCTCCAGTTGACGGATGACAGGACAGATTAAAAGCAGCACAAGTGGATGAAATGAAGTCCGATTGTAATACGATACAAGGTGATTGATCAAAGTGAGATATCATTGAGCGCAGCAGTTGCTATGCCAGGGTATGGTGGCGCACCACCGTACTCCTTCCGCCCCAGCCAACGGGGGTTAGCGAGCCACAACTTACAAGGGCGAGTTAATGGCTGTGGGCTCGAACCTGAGACTTGTTAGTGGCCATTTCATGCTGCCGGAGCATTCTTTTACCCAGCTGTCATAAGCAGCTTCAACTTTCCATGCTCTACCCGAAATGGGGTCTGAAAGGGGATGCTGCCGGCCAAGACATCAAATAAGCAATTGAATATGGTAATGCATTATCTTATTGTGGCACTCCCAGAACTGCTTTCACTTCCCTGATGTACCGATGGCTGGATCCAGTAGTATGCCTCGCTGAGCACCCTCTTCTTTTCACCATGGCTCTCTGCTGCAACACGTGAGAGGCTCAACACTGGAACTAAGTGTTACATTGTAAGAGCTCTGCCTGGAAGTAGTCGCTCTTGAGCGAAAGGCAGTTAAAACCCATGACAGCCATAGTGGGAACTACTGTGCTCAGGCACAACAGCAGCATTTGCAAATTCCTGCCTCTAAGAGCAAAAACTATGCTTGAGTTGCGTTTTTTGTGTGCAAAATCAGGTCCAGCACAGCAATTTTGCAACCGGAAAGAAACAGAAATAGGCTGCTCATGTCTACATTTTGGGCAGATAAATACTCTGGTAAGTGAATGCAGAGTCCACGCCCAGCAGCACATGATTCAGGCATGGCCCAGCCCAGATCTAGGAGCTGTACATGTGTTAATGCGATATGGGTGAAGGGGCAGCAAGTCTAGATCCGGTGGTGCCTGGTGTGCTCGCTCACGGTCCCTCCCTTAACCCCGAACGGAGGCAGAATATGAAGCCAGACACCCCCACCCCCCAAAACACAGTCATGAGGCACCCCAGAGCAACATGTAGGAAGAGCTTGGTCCATACTCCTCAGCACTTATGCTGCGGCTGGGCCTGTCCTTGGAGTCTGGAAGGAGGAGAGAATGAAACGTAACCTACCCCCCACCCAAGCAAAATTGAAAAGAAACCCCTGAAAGAGGCACGAGTGGTAGCGAGCGGAGGAGAACACATGAGGAGTGATTAGACAACCGAAAGTCAAAAACTAATCCGTAGGATCAGCGGGTATTTGTTGAAAGAAGGGGGCCAGATAGGACCTTCAGCTCTTCTGGACCTAATACGGGCAGACGACCATTGTTATCATAGCGATAGGTAACTAACAAAGTACAAAGAAAGGGCATTCTTAAAATGTAAATTTAAAAAAAAGGGGGAGTGGGGCGAAACACAGCAAGTAAAACAAGAAACAACTTGGTGGGCGTGGAGAATCAACACAGTCAAGAGAACACATGGGCAAAGGGAGACAAGCTAAGGAGAGCAACATGTACTACAGGGGGAGAATTATACAGGTGAGAGACAGCAATGCAAGTGGAAGTAGTGTCATTGGGTGAAGCGCGGAATCCTCATTTGATTTGTAGGGCGCCCTGGAATTCACAAGCAGAAACAAGTGCCAAGCTCGAGGCATCCTCCGCTAGCGCGAGATAAGAGGGCAATAAATCGGCAGAGCAGACAGATATGTCGCTGGCGCCTTCTACGTTTTGAAGCTCAAAATGGGGAACAAGGGAGCGGCTTCGAGGCTCAGTCCATGTTAAGTGTTTACCTTGCGGGAGCGAGCAGCGGCGCCATCTGTTTCCAAAGCGCGGGCGCGATAATTGCAAACAGATGGGGGCGCTGCTCGCTCCCACCGGGTGTATGTGTAGTACATTAGTAGTTGGCTAGGTTATCTTTCTAGTCTTTATGGAATATACCCCCTGTGTATTCTATGTTCTGTGCTGGTTTATGCTCTGTATTCTATTCTGTGGCAGTTGACTGGTCGCTGCTGTAGTGTTGTGTTCGCTCTTGCTTTACTCTACATCTTGAATAAAGAAGTATTTGAATTCTACCCACCTCTCTACTGGAATATATTTACTACAATTTTTGGCGACAAGGACTTGAACTCCACGCAAATGTAGAGCTGCACAAAGACAAGAGCGGACACATTTGAGGTGATTCCCGAATTTGGGTTTGCATTGTTTCCTGAGACACATCTTAACACAAGTTGAGGTTTGAGTCTGCTTCACTCGTTAATCTCCTATTTCCACAGAAGAGCTGCAGTTAAGGAAGTGTGCTCAACTCGTTCTGGGGCTGGAGAAAGCCTTTGTCTCAATTGGAACCAACCCACTTTCAAAGTGACTTTCAAAATATATTTTATGTGGTCTTACGTTATTATTCCTGAGTGCTTGTGACTGTCGCACTTTTGTTTGGAGTCCGTCATTACCTCGTCTCTCCTCCGCGTCCGTTGGCCCGGCTGCTCTGTCTTCACCGCTTCCCTTTGCCAGTCTGATGACGTTGTAGAATCTTCAATGGGAGTTGGTGGACTGTTGCATGACGCTCTACGCTGTGTTCAATCCCTGCACTCCAGTGACGATGCATAGCCTGATCCAATAGCGCTTAAGCTGCCGGAGTTGCGTCAGGACGTCATGTCGGAAAAACGTGAAGAAGCCATTTTGTAGTCATAACAAGTTAATTCACCTCCAGCAGTGTAACCGCAAACCTCTAACGGTTGTGTCTTTTCTCTTTACTTACAAATTGGATACCTTAACGACGATACGCTCGTCATTTCAGAAGTTGTGAGAGTAATTTACAGTGAGTGTATCTTTCAACACGAGTGTATCTTCGACGATACACACGTCAGATTATTTTTCAAAGTACTGTTCACCTCACTCAACTGTTTTTTAAAAGTGTTCTGTAGCCAGTGTATCTCCGACGATACAGACGTCAGTTTCTTTGTGCAAGTATTGTTTAGGGAACATTAGCTACTCAGTGTATGTTCTTTTGCCCTGGTCTTAAACTTGTTTTATAGTTTTGCTAAATCTTTGTTTATTCACCATGACTGAACAGGGTCTGCAGCAAAACTGTACAGTTGTACTACCGCCCAGTTTCTTACCAACTCCAGGTCAACCTAGCATCTCATGGGAGGATTGGTTTCCCATGTTCGACAATTATTTAGATGCGCTTGATGCACAAGGATTCTCTGCAAAAAGAAAGAAAGCACTTCTACTTAGTTTTTTGGGTAAAGAAGGCCAATGAGTCTTTAAGTACTTACCACAGGTATTGCAAGCTGGTGCACAAGCTTCTTTGGATGAATACAAAGAGGCCATTTCTCGCCTTGAAATAAAATACTCCAAGGAAGAAAACTTAGTTATGAATAGGTATAAGTTTTATACCAAAAGTCAAAGAGCAGGTGAGTCAATTGATGACTTTGTTTCCAGACTGCGGGAAATGTCAGTTAAGTGCAAGTTCGGCAACATGACTGATGAGTTAATTAGAGATCAACTCATAGTCCAGTGCAATAATAAAAAAATTCAAGAACACTAGTGGGCAGCAAAGAACCCGAACTTACAAACTGCTATTGATTGGGCCAAAATTGTTGAAAAATCTGAGGGCTGCATGAAAGAGCTCGAAAAGAGAGCTGTGGTTACTGATGTCAGTGAGGTTTCTGTATGTGACTCAACGATGTGTATTCAGGGGGATGAGGATTTTGGGGAAGTTGCAGCCGTAAAAAACAAGAAATTTATCAACAAAAAGTTTGTTGGTGTGAAACCCCAGAATCCTGCAAGAATTGTCAATCAAAAACAGTGTTATAGATGTCGCAGTCCTAGTCATGCCTCTGTTTCAAAATTCTGTTTTGCTGCTAAGCAAGAATGTATGAAGTGTGGTAAAGTGAGCCACTATGCTACGGTTTGTAGAGGGAGAGGGCGCTCCTCTGTAGCATGTGTGAACAGCATTGGTGGGGTGTCTGATGAATTTAATAAGATTTTAATTGTGGGTGTGGATGAAGATAGTTACAGTGATGAAATGAGACGCAGAAACAGACCTAAAGCCTTGTTTGTTGTTAATGACAAAGATATTTACTTAATGGTGGACACAGGCTCACGCTACACAATCATTCCTAATCACATTTATGTTGAGGGGTTGGGTAGTACTCCCTAAGGATATTTCTCCTGGTGGATGTCAGGGAGAACCTTTAGACTTTATTGGTTATTTTAACACTTGTATCAAAGTTTCTTCCAGACAGATTCAAGGGAAAGTGTATGTGTCTGCAACGGGACCTGCTATTCTAGGGTGGGTCCATCAATACGATCTCTCCATCATTGTCAACCCTCGTGCTGATCCACAGGTTATGGTTGTGGAAGATAATGAACTGCTTTCTATTTTATCTAGGTTTGAACATGTTTTTTGTGAGAAACTAGGGCGTTTGAAAGGTTATTCTCACAAAATTATTTTAAAGAAAGATTCTGTTCCCGTCCAGCATAAAGTTAGGAGAATACCCATTGTTATCAGAGACGAAGTAAAGCGTCTTCTTGAGGATATGTTGTCTTCAGGCGTGATTGAAGCCGTGGAACGGTTTCCGTTCTCGGCTAACTTTCTTGAATATCAGAGAGTTGTGGTAGCTCCTAACGATGGTCCTGTCTTATCCCTTATTCACAGACCCCTGACGAAGGGTCAAGGATTACGACCCGAAATGCATTGGGTGATGATAAATTTGTGAATGGCGATATAATGATGACATTATGTATGCAAAGCAATACACATATGAACATTGAATGACCAATGAATCAATTGGTTGAAGTGATAAAGATTTTTGGATTAAAGGAATATTCGTGAAAGAAACAACATTGTTTCATGTTTAATTGAGCGCGTCAACTTGAGGATCGTTGATTCTATCCCCATCATCTTTGGAATACATGCATGGGTACTCATTGGAAACAGTGCAGTACATGAACGAGTTTTCCAAAAAGTGCAGCCCAATTCCAAGAGGTCACGCCTAAGCAGCGCTCGCGCTCTGATTAGGCGATACGTAAAAAAGGGCATGTAACACCATGGGGTCATCACAGGTGAAAGACTCGAGACAAGCTACAAATAGTCACTTGACAACTACTGCCTCTTACTCCCCACAGAATGTAGAAACCGAGGTGGAAACGCAATCGGAGCAGTGGCCCTTTAATTCAAACTGGTCCTACGACTGGGAGGAGTCTCAACAGGACACGGAGACTTCTTATGCCGAAAACAACGAATCAGGGGTGTGCTTGTTCACCCGGAGGGAGCGTAGCGAGGAGGAAGACGGAAGCGGAGCGGAGCGGAGAGGATCATCGTACGAGGAGAGACGGAGGAGAGACGACGAGGAGAACGCGGAGCCGGAGAAGCCAGGAGGCCACCGACACCACGAGCTGCCCAGCCATACACCCGCGGGAGGTGTATGGCTCAGCCAGGTACGTGAGAGGTTATGGGGCTGGGTTACTCGTAAGATAGCTCCGGCGGACTAAACCCGGGATATTCCCTCTTCCTGGTGTTCCCTTCCCCTGAGCACAAAAACCCTTCACTACGGCACTAGTGTAATTGTGTGACTCACGTATTGGCATCCTCACTCCCTTCCCCGTAAGAACGTTAGAAATATTGAACGGCTAACTAATACACCGTTGCCTTTTCTCTGTTTCACTCGAGAGGCAAAACGGAAGCCGAAGGAGAACTACCCCGACGGAAACCCGACAGAGGACGTAGAGCTGCATCTACCGAATCAGGGATCCGGAAGGCTGCCAGAAGCCGGTCTCCACGAGGAACGTTAACTACGAAGAAGAAAAGCTCAGATTCTTTGTATTCTAAAATAAAACCCGCAAAGACTAGAATCAGCGTACTGCCTATTCTTCCCGCACCTGTAACAGGGCAGTGGGCAAAGCACTGCAGTACACATAGGCTCCCTCCGTGAGTAACAGGGGCAGTGGGCAAAGCACTCCAGTACACATAGGCTTGCTCCGTGAGTAAAAGGGGCAGTAGGCAAAGCTCTGCAGTACATATATAGGCTATCTCTGGGAGGTAAAGGGGCAGTAGGCAAAGCACTGCAGTACACACAATCTCCCTCTGCAAGTAAAACGGGCAGTAGACAAAGGCAGCTGTCGAGGAAGAGAGCCCTCCACTCTTGATATGGTTGAGTGATGTCACTATTAGTCGTTGCTGGGATACAGCTTCCAGGGCTGTGAAGTAGCTCCAGAACTGCAGAGGATGAGGTCACAGAGAGTGGGGCCTGCTTCCACTAGCCGAGCACTTGAACCATGACTCGAAGCTTCAATGGCTTAGTGGGAGATGAGCTGGCATCTCCTTCTGAATGTACTAACAGCGACTCTTTGGGTTATGGAGACAACCGGTGAACATAGTGAGTAACCTCTAACGCTATTGTTACGTCTTGCACACCCTGCTCCCCTCCTTAACCTTGTTTCAAAAGCGCACATTCAGGAAAGTGTTCAGTTACACCGGGTGTCTACCTTGGACTGATTTTGGAACCGGGAACATACGCTTGTTTAATCAAAGAGAACTGCTAATGTGCAATGGTTTTGCAGAGAAGTCTTGCAGATAACTGAAAGCGGGTGGGGAGTGGTAAAAAAAAAATCTGCCTGAAATGAAACAGCCCTTCCTACGCAAGTCCGCTTACCCTTTACGGTAATTTCCATAACAATGTAAACATGATGTCTCGCTATTCGCTTTGTATTCGGTAGGTTTCATTGCCAGTCCACTAAATGATCAATTGTTAGCCATCCAAATTGATGTGGCTAGTATCAGCACACTAAAGAGCAAGAGTCACAATTACCAACAGATGTCTCTATTTCGCACCATACATCAGTCATTGCCTGAACAATAATTGCCATGCTCTAACAACTAATGCATGTAGCGGTGCCAAAACAGATGTAATTGTATTTATATAGTCAGTCTGCTGTTTTTGGAAAACTTGTGCATGTACTGCACTGTTTCCAATGAGCGCTTTTGTATGCACAGAGTTTACCTTGCGGGAGCGTGCAGCGGCGCCATCTGTTTCCAAAGCGCAGGCACAATAACTGCAAACAGATGGTGGCGCTGCTCGCTCCCGCAAGGTGTCTGCCGTACATGAACGAGCACTCATTGGAAACAGTGCAGTGCATGCACAAGTTTTCCAAAAAGTTTTGACCGATTCCAAGATGTCACTCCTAAGCCGTGCTTGAGCACCGATTAGGCGTGACCTAAGAAAACTATTCAAACCGTACAATCGCTGAAAGCATGGTTCAAAATTAGACTACAGAAAAGCACTTTTAGTAGGTACCGTGAAAGCCAATGCAAGCAAGTTAGACCATGCAGAACCTTGCAGTGCTCTAAAGACACCCAAGACAGCCCCATGTGTCAGTTGGCCACACAACCTTTGTAGGCTTCTGCTGCCTTCCAGGGTCTAGTAAAGGATGTTTGCTTGAACGCATAACATCCTATTTACCACCAAAGCTATGACATTAGACTTTTCCTTCTGTCCCACTAGGACGCGGAGGTCTGCTGCAAAACTTTACGTTATGCCTCCTAAACCTTTAAGGAACAAGCATTTACAATGCAATGGTATCGTCTTTGTTAAAGTTAGAGCTATTGGCATTGCTCATGACATTTTTGTTTTTGAAACATAAATAAATGGCATTGTCATTTACAATGCCAATATCTTAATCTCTCGCAAATGCGAGACTGTTGGACCTGGGATCTCCAAGTCACATAGGGTAGCTTGGCACTAAGTAGGAAGGCCTAACTCCAAAGTACCTGTGTTAAGTTTGCGTCTCACCCACTCAGTAATTCAGTGCCCATCCATCCAAAAATGACACTACACCTTACTTTTTATAAAAATAGAAAAGCTTTATATTCTCTCTTATTGCTGGTTTCTTGTTTTATGCTTAGATACTAAATCGGTACCACATTTACAGTGCATTTACGTTTCTTGTTTCTGTAACCTTATCTACTCCTTTTGGTCTAAGTTACTTCTGCATTTCCAGGTTTACATTAATTAATTCTCCAACAATTAATTCATAGTACACTTTTACTTAACTCCCTGGGAACACCCCGGCAGCACAAATTGGCTTGGTACCTTAATACCCAGTGAGTATCATTTTCCCCACGATCAGGTGAGTAACCACAGGATTTCAGAGGACAGATTTACATTCTACAATCAGCTTATTTATGACTGACTGAGGTTTGATAAAAACAACAAGGCCAGAGTTTTCTTCCCCTTCAACCACTGAAAGGAAACAAAAGAGTTAAGCCACAATCTCCCTCTTAATCAACCTTCAGAGGGTTTGACTAACTCCTTCTGTGCAGTCGCTCTCCTTTACTTGTCTTGTTCCTCTTATCCCTAGGTCTGTCGACTTCTAGTCTCAGTCTCCCCAATCCTGCCAGAGTTGGGCTTCCGTTAACAAAAATGGGGGGGGGGGAAAGATCTCCCTTTTGGTCTCTTGTTCTAGCGTTTCTCAGTCACAAAACAGCCCCCAACTTTCACCTTACTTGGGGCAGCAGAATACTGTGCCGTTGTGGCTAACCGGCCCTTGCCACCAGACCTCCTCTCCCGGCAGCGCCTCCCTCGTGGGCCGGGTCAAGTGCTCTCCAAACCGGCACCAAGAGGAGGCCTGCCTGGGCTCGCGGCGATACGGGCTTCTCGAGTTGTCTCCTTAGTCTCTCTGATGATCGCGTTGCTGGGCAGGCGCGAGGGTGCAGTGTCTCAGCTAGGCGCCGCCTCCCCTTCTTTCCTCCGCAGTCAATTGCTCGCCTCTGGGCCTGCGCACTGGGCGACGCCTCCCTGCTCTCCTCTCTCCTCTCTGGAGGGTGGAACACCACCACGGACCTGCGCAGTGTCGCTGCACCTCTGCAGACGCCACTCTCCCTCACCAGAGCCTCTCCGGACCGAGCAGGACCCCCAGCTCACACCAGACCTGCGCCTCCAGGGGCCGGTAAGTCGGGCCAGCGAGGCTTGTCACAGTCAGCAGATGTCCCAGAAAGCGGGGGGGCGGGGGGGGGGGGGGGGGTTCAATAGGAAGTTCAAGATCGCTTCCCTCTGGGATCACTTTTAGGAGCTTTGGCAAACAAAGTCCATGAACCAACGTCAGGGCTCGGTCAAAGGCTAGGGGGGGGACGTCCTCAGGAAGAGGCTGTCTACTTCACAGATGAACTAACCACTGCTTGCGCACCCACCTCCCCACTCCACCGCCTCACTCCTCAAGCTCTCTGGTCATCACAAAATGGCTACCCTGTCCCTGGCCTTATAAAGGCTGACCTCAAAGGGTCCAGAAGGGACCAGAAGGTTCTGGAATGTTCCTATTGTACCCTATAGGTCCAGTCTCTGAGCTGGCAGTTGTGGCAGTTAATAGCCACCATTTTGTGTATCCCGCAATTTCTTAGCCAGAAAAGGCACCTAGGCCTCAGGAAAAAGGACTATGAGGTCAAAGAACACCTAACTCCTAGGCCAACACCTGAAAAACCCAGAGGACATAAAAAATTAAAGGTTTTGAGGGGCAAAAAGGGGACAAAAATAAATAATTCATTAGGAGGGACTACCTAAAGGGCAGACAGGTCTAACAGAGACCTATTGCATTTGCACCCACACACAGAGCCACACGCACCCACCCACACAGAGCCACACACACACACAGAGCCACACACACACACAGAGCCACACACACACAGAGCCACACACACACACAGAGCCACACACACACACACACACACAGAGCCACACACACACACACACACAGAGCCACACACACACACAGAGCCACACACACACACAGAGCCACACACACACACAGAGCCACACACACACAGAGCCACACACACACACAACCACACACACACACACACAGCCACACACACACACAGAGCCACACACACACACACAGAGCCACACACACACACAAGGAGCCACACACACAAACAGAGCCACACACACAGAGCCACACACACACACAGAGCCACACACACACACACAGAGCCACACACACAGAGCCACACACACACAGAGCCACACACACACAGAGCCACACACACACACAGAGCCACAACACAGAGCCACACACACACACAGAGCCACACACAGAGCCACACACACTCACAGAGCCACACACACAGAGCCACACACACACACAGCCACACACGCACACACACACACAGAGCCACACACACACACACAGAGCCACACACACACACAGAGCCACACACACAGAGCCACACACACACAGAGCCACACACACACACAGCCACACACACACACAGCCACACATGCACACAGCCACACACGCGCACACACACACACACAGAGCCACACACACACACAGAGCCACACACACACACACAGAGCCACACACACACACACACACAGAGCCACACACACACAGAGCCACACACATACACAGAGCCACACACAGAGCCACACACACAGAGCCAAACACACACAGAGCCACACACAGAGCCACAAACACACAGCCACACACACACACACAGCCACACACACACACAGCCACACACACACACACAGCCACACACACACACAGAGCCACAACACAGAGCCACACACACACACACAGAGCCACACACACAGAGCCACACCCACACACAGAGCCACACACACACACACAGAGCCACACACACAGTGCGGGTGGGGCTATAGGAGGATTGTTAAGAAGGTGCACAGGTGTGGATGTTAGCAGCACACCTCTGTATTCTTGCTCACAATTCGTTCATCATCATGAGGGGATAATTCGGGACTTTCTTTAACCATCAGATCATGACGGAAGTGCCAATAAAGTATTGAAATATTAGTTTGTGCTATTTAAAAACACTTCTCACAAAACATACCAATACAGGGCTTCTTACCCATGACTGTGGAAAAATTATGGATAGGTCACCAAAGAACACATTCCAAACCATTTTGCTGGCTCTGTACAACCCATCACGACCTACAAGATACATGCTTATTTACTAAACTACAACTATGGTTATTGATAAAATAAAATTACTAACTAGCGCCGACGGCCATCTCAAAGAGTTCTAGTTCTCCCATTCCCAGGAATGGCTAAGGAGATATGTGTTGACACCTGCTTCAGGCCCTCATTGCTCCCTTTCACCAAAGAGAAACATTCTTTGCCAGGGTAACCTAAAGGCCACCTCAGGAATCAGGTAAAGAGTTATTTGCGTGTGCCAGCTCCATCAAAAGCAACAGTAATGCTACCATTCGTTTCACCTCACACGAGCCACATTAAGTAGCAGGAACGAAACCAACTGCCCCCTATCATTACTTGCAGCCACATCCATACCACCAAGATTGCCGCTGTCTCAAAATCGCAGCACCACATGCACTAGAGCAAGCTCCACTGGAAACACAGCACTGTCACAAAAAGCAACAATGACAATACAAAGAAACGCCATCACTATATGCCAGCTGCTGCAGTACGAGTTCCTAATCACCACAAGTTGGAGTGCCACCATCAACACGGACACTGCAACTAGTAATAATACCCTCACTGCCAGCCCGAGTCATCAAAACAACTGCCACCAGCAACACAACTATGCTCATTCACCACCGCCAGTGATCCTAATAAATCCCGGAGCACCTGCAGCAGCATAGTCAGAGCCACGCCCTCCGGGCTCCCCAAGCAGCCGTACCACCACTGTCAATATCGCCACTACCTCCAAGACTAATCCAAAAGCACAGGTGTAACGCAAGTGGAGGCCAGGGGTTGGTTCTATGTTCGCCACCCCGTTCTCAGACAAGCAGAGCACCTCTTACCTTCCGCACTGGTCGCCCAACAGAGAAACAGAAGCGCTCCAGGAACTGCCATATCAGAGAGCAGGGAATGCTGTATCAGAGGTTCCGCTTCCCCCCTCTTATTACGCTTCTTTCTTCTCGCTTTGTTTACTGAGCGCCGGAGAAATGGGCCGGGCACATACACTGTGCAGCGGCCCTTTCACCGCTCCCAGTGCTACCCTACTCTCCCACCCCCGGCTGACATCATTCGCTCACCCTCAAAGGTTCAAGAGAAGCATCCTATGCACTGCACATGCGTAAAACTAGCAGCCACGTTAGGGCCAGGCAACGTGCCAAGAGCGCTTATTTTAAACGGCATTGGCTTTTATTCTCCTTGCCGTCGTTTAGAATTTTGGCAAGTCGCTGTTGCTGTATAGGGGTATGTCTAGCTCTAAAGCCTCTTGTTTTGATCCAGCCACATCCACTGCATCCTGCTTTGAGCAACAGAAGCTAAAGGGGGAGGAACGACCAGTCAGCCAATAACAAACAAGTTTTCAACGATCTAGGCCATTTGTTGGTTGTTCATACGAAGCAGAAACAATTTGTCCAATCCTGTAGAAGTGCTACTGTCCTATCACTGGGTTTAAAAACAACGTCAGTAAAAACGAAAAGGGACTTAAGTCAATATCACAGTAGTGGGGTCTGTAAGCCCAGTCCCTTTCAGATTGGGGCGTGTTTTTTTGATTGACTGAAGACGTGTCAGAGAGAAAGATCATCAAAAAACACGCCCCTCAATCCAAAACGGACGGGGCTTACAGTGACAGACAAAGCTCTTCTCCAATGGCTGGCCGCCGTTTAGGAAGCCAGCCAATGGAGAAGAGCTGGCTTGTTTAAGCCCCATACTAGAAAACATAAAATCTCGCCAGCGAGACTGCGCAAGCGCAGCCTACTCTAGCCGAGACCTAAAAAGGCAGGGGGTCATTCCTTACTGGCTATGACAAACTCTCATAATAATTACCACAAAAGGGGGAGAGGAGAGATGAAGTGGATTTGGTCTCCCGGGACACAATTACTTAAACAGGAAGAATCCACACAAGGAGTTTATTCGGTGGTCCCTACAATGGTGGGGAGCACACAGTGTTCTTTAAATACCCCTCACAAACCAAAAGGGCCCTTGGTGTCATGCTTCATCATTGGGGTCGACATGTTTCGAAGCAAGGCTTCTTCTTCAAGACGGGGTGCACAGATCTCCACCTTACTCAAGTCCGGTTGTTAACTATTAAACCAAAATCTGTTTAATCTAGCTAGAAGGGCTAATATGTACCTACTTATTTTATCTTATTCACAAGTATCTGCAATGAGTACCAGCGGGTCAGTCAAGCGCTGGGAATCTCCTGCTTTTGATGCTATTAAGCACTACAACCCCACCGTTCTGAAGGCTCATGATGCTAACCATTTGTTTGGCAGCAAGTACTCATTGCAGATACTTGTGAATAAGATAAAATAAGTAGGTACATATTAGCCCTTCTAGCTAAATTAAACAGAATTTTGTTTAATAATTGCAACCTGACGTGAGTAAGGTGGGGATCTGTGCACCCTGTCCTGAAGAAGCCTTGCTTCGAAACATTTTGACACACTCGTGAGGTGTTGTACATTAACATACAAAATACCTCCACCACACCCCTTTTAACAATACCAGCACGAAGGCCCATTAAATTTATTAGACCTCACTTGCCAGATATTTTTTAACCCCTTCACTGCGGCCGCTATTCCGCCGCAGTGCTAAGGGGGCGGGGCGGCCGCATGCTGGTGACGGAACCGCTCCGTCACCAGCCTCGGTTGAGCTGTGCTCATGACGGAGCAGTTCCGTCATGGCCTGCCCCGCTCAATGGAACGCTCACCGCAGGCGCGGAATTCGCGCCGCGCAGGCGTTCCGAGCGGGCCATGACGGAACCGCTCCGTCATCCGCACAGAGCACCCGCAGCTGATGACGGAGCGGTTCCGTCATCAGCGTCCAAGGGGTTAGTATTCACTTTTTAGGGCTCGCCTGCTAATGCGCTTGCGCATTGCTGGCAAGAGATATAGGGGCTTAACCAGAGCTTAAACAAACGGGCATTTCATGCAGTGCCCGTGAAAAGCGCGTGCACGCATCAAAGCCATCAGCCGCACTCCCACAGGCATCCCCCAGCGTGCGCTCTGCCTCAGGCATTTCTCCTCCCCTAATTATTCACTTCACTTTTCACGGCTGCCATGCCGTGACTCGCATTTCTCCTCCCCCCAGCAATGCCAAGAGCTTGTTTTCTACAGCATTCTACGGTATGCTGGTTCTTCTTTCTTTCACTTTCCATCCATCTCCGACCTTTCCTTTTATTTAGTTAGTGCGCTCTTTTAGCTGTAAACATTGGGGCAGTTTAATTGTCGTTTTATTTGGGAAGTTTGGCTTCCCTCCGACCTTTCCTTTTATTTAGTTAGTGCGCTCTTTTAGCTGTAAACATTGGGGCAGTTTGATTGTCGTTTTATTTGCAGAGTTTGGCTTCCTCTGAAGGGCTGTTTACTTGCTCTGTGGACAGGCATCACCTTTCTCTATCTCTTTTTCACCATGCTGCCTCATTTTAGTTTGTGCGCTCTTTTAGCTGTAAACATTGGGGCAGTTTAATTGTCGTCTTATTTGCGGAGTTTGGCTTCCTCTGAAGGGCTGTTTGCTTGCTCTGTGGACAGGCATCACCTTTCTCTATCTCTTTTTCACCATGCTGCCTCATTCGTTCCCTCCCTCTCGATCCGTTTCCCTCTCAAACTAGACTAATATCTCACCTCTTCCTCTTCTCAAGATTACCCTCCCTACACCTCTCCTGCTCTCCCTCTCCTACCCGCTCTCCCCTTCTCATTATTCTCTGACCCCTCTACTCCATCTTATCTGCGTTCCTCTTTATCTCTCCCCCCGCACTCTCTTGCTCCCTCGCTCCTCTTCTCTCTCTCAGTATTCTCCTCTCCCCCTCCATCCCTCTTCCTAATCTGCCTCGCTGTCTCTTTCTCTCAATGCTCCTTTTTCCATCTCTTAATCCTCTCAAGTAATCCCCATCTCTCTCTATTCTAGCACCCTCGCCTTCCCCTCCCCTCTCCCCGACTCTTGCTAACCTGCTCTTCCTCTTCCTCCTCCCTCACCCCGACTCTTGCTAACCTTCTCTTCCTCCTCACTCTCACAACTGCTCCCCCCGCGTGTCCCTACTTTGATCATAACCTCTTTCTTCTCACGTTCCCATCTTTCTCCCTTCCTGGTTTCTTTCTTTGTCCCAATCACCCACTTTCTTCTTTTTTCTGCCCTCCCTCCCCTTTGTGCCTTTTGTCTGCACCCGGATTTCTCTCTAACCATCTTGTTCCCTCTTTTGCGACTTCCCATCCGTCTATGGTGCATATTCCCTCTTTTCTCCAATCGGCATCCATCGACTTCCCGGCGTCGTCTCCCTCCCTCCTCACTCCCTCCTCTCTATCCCCATCACTTGACTGGGACTCTCTTCGCCTTCCTCAATCCTTTCCCTCACTCTGATTTTGTGACCCAGCTCTACTAAACTCTCTCCTATCTGCGCCTCGTCCCTCTTTCCTCTCTCAGTTTCTTAATCTTCTATCTCCCTCGCGTGCTCGCCCCTCTCCTCCTCACCTTCCGGCCTCCAGCACTTCTCTCATTCCAGGTGTGGCCCTGGCTGCCTTCCCCTTTAATCTCCTCTGTTCCTCCCTTCAGTCTTCTCCTCCGCCCCCCCCCCCATCGCCTCTCGTCTCTACCGCCTCCTCTCTACTCTCTACCCTCGCTTTCCCTCCCTCACAACAGGACACAGAGAGGTTTTACAGTGCCCAGAGGCAGGCGGTTTGCTGGAACCGCTTGAATGCCGGGGATCTGATGGGGCGCGTCACAGGGGACCTGGGGAGGGCACAGATGTTGCCCCAGGGCTCAAAGTCTGGTTGGTGTTCGCTTCTTGATTATTATTCCTCTGGCCTTTTTAGGTTTTGCCTAGCAAATGCGTACGAAGTACGCATGCGCTAGGAAAACCTTTTGTTTTTCTCTGTGGGGTCGGGTATCCGCCCCCTCCTCCCATTGGCTAGCTCCATAAATGGAGGCTAGCCATTGGGAGAGGGCTCTGTCCGTCAATCCCAGACCAGATTCGGGGGCGTTCCCGAGAATTTTCTCTTTTGGCTACGTCAGCCGAAAGCCTGTTCTTGTCAATGCCCCCGAATCTGGTCCGGCGCATCCCAGCTTGCCCGGAGGGTGTTCCCTTTGTGTTTTATTTTTTGTGTCCTAATTGTTGCGTTGTGTTTCCTTACTGTGCCTCTGGTTGTTTCACTTCTGCTCCCCGCTGTTCTGTTGCTTGTCCCGCAGCGCTTTTGTTTCTGTTAGCGCCTGGGAGGCGCTCTATCATTTACAGCCGGTGCCCAGCCGGCATTGCACCAGATTGTCCCCGTCACCGCCGCGGCCCGGAGTCAGCAGGAGAGGCGCTGCACCCGCCTCCGTATCCAGGCCGCGCTGCCATTGGCGGCCCCGGAGAAGCATTGCCGCCCGGTCATTGGTCCCGGCCGCCGGGACTCCCTCTGCATCATTGCTGGGCCGCGCAGGGATTGGCCCGACTCGGAGGGCTTCCCCACGCGCACCCGGAAAGACTGAAGGCCCTGCCGTCTCGCCGGAAAGCCCTGAAACGAATGATCCTCCGGCGAGGCTCTTTGATTTGCTCTTTGATTTGCAACTCCGTTATTAAAAAAAAAAACTCCTCTGATCCGTCGCTAAAATGGACACTCCAAGCCCACGGGCGGCGCTGCCTCCCGAGGACGAGCTTGATGAGGACGATGACTAGCTTGACAAAACTTTGTCTGAGAGACTCTGGGGACTGACCAAGATGTTTCCTGAAAGCCTGCGTTCGGTTGCCGGCGTCACCTGTGAGTTCTCAGTCGCAGCAGCAAAGAAAATGTAAATTTGTGGCAACTTCCACACCCTAGTGGTGGGCAAGCACTAGTTTAAGCTGTTAACAAGAGCCGCGTATAAACTGTACCAGGAATATTTATTCAGGCTTCTCACATCTGTATATCTCTGTCATTGTCCACTTTTTGTCCTCCGTGAAGGAGTGAACAGACAGTGCTTTCACATTTGCTTGCTCGAAACAGGTGGAGGTAAATCTTTTGTATGTGTGAGTATTCATGCATTTAGTCGGTGAGAGTGGCAGCTTGCTCATTGTTCAGGCCCTTTAACGGTCAGAGGGACAGCAGCACCAGGTTACTGATGGGTTGAGGTCCAGGTCAACAACAAAGACAAGTACACATGATGATTGCCACAGTACAGGTGGGTGACATATGGGAGATAGGGTTGTAGCGGTGTTATAGGTAAGTAGCCAGTCTCTACAGAGCAGAAGGAGTGAGGGGATTTGTAGATATGTAGGAGCTACAGCTGTATTAGTAGTAATTGTATTTGTGTGATCCTATTATTCCTCTGAAAGGGCTTCTAAGCACTCTGTTGTCTTGTAAATGAGGGCACGGGTGAAGAAAGATGGTTTGCTTGAGATCATCAAATTGTTGAAATCAGCCTTTCACCTCCAGAATCCTGTTTCAAACCCACGGTTTTAACCACTACCAATGCCTTCTGTTTGAATGCGCTGTTCCTGCTGTTTGAGTAGTTGAGAGTTGCAGGGGGGCACTCTCGGGTGTGCGTGGACTCCCTGCTGTTGACTTACTATGAGGCTGTACCAGAGCATGACCAACCTGAAGCAAGAGAAAGGGCGTCCCCGCAAATCTCAGAGTAGAATTCATTATCTCTTTGCCATGTGTGCCTGTACCCTTGTTGTGTCCTTCTTCCCTCTGTCTGCCTGTTTTTTTGTGCCAATCTGCCCTCAGTTATAATTGTTCCCCTCATTTTTGTGTCCTTCTGCCCTCTGTCTGCCTGGTGTTTTGTGCCGTTCCTCCACCTGAACTGAGCCCTTTAAAATAAGGCCATGCTCCAAAATGTTCCACAGCCCCCTGCCTTGAACCATAAAAAACTGCCCCCTACCTCCGTGAAGTACTCTGACTCTGCTCCCTACCCTCCCTTGGCGCCTAAAACTGTCCCCTGTCATGCACCCTACAAAGCCTCGACTTAGTAAACTGTCCCTTCTCTGTGTGCTTCGAGGCCGTAAAATGTAAGCCTAGGCACAAATGGATGGTTGGATTTGTGGGGTAAAGTTTTATTTAATGTGATTTTATGTAGCGCGAACTTAACCCGAAGGTGTCAGAGCGCTTTACATAAGAACCAGTTGCCAAACCTAAGGACTTTGATTTACATGCGTTAAGTAAAAGATACAAACAGGAAAACAATTGAAATGTACTAGATGTAGTCACACAAAGAAGAGACTGTTGTTTCTCGTTATATTTCTATATACACATGGAAGGGATATGAATGGATGTACTGCAAGAGTCACATAGGAATGTTAGAGTAGAAAGGTCTACTGCATATGCTACTGAATACAGTCATCTCTATATACAGAAAAAATGAGTTATATTTAGAGGGGTCGGAGTGGGACGCGGTAAATGGATGCATGATGGATGAATGTATGCATGATGCATGGATGTATGGGTGGATGCATAGATGGGTTGTTGGTTGGATGGGTTGCATAAATTGTTGAGGGATTGGCTGTATACATGCATCTATCCATCCACCCATCCATGCATCTATCCATACACCCATGCATGCATGCACCCATGCATGCATCCACCAACTCATCAATGCAAGCATTACAACAAGAGCCTGCAGCTCTCCTTCGTCTCTCCTCGCCCCCTCTTCCCTGAGCCCGCATCTCTCCTTCGTCTCTCCTCGCCCCCCTTCCCTGTGCCCTGCTATTGTAAATGACAAATGCCATTTATTTATGTTAAAAAAAACATAAATAAAAAAAATGTCAAGAGCAATGCCAATAGCTCTAACTTTAACAAAGGCAAATCCATTGCATTGTAAATGCTTGTTCTTCTTTCTTTCACTTCCCATCCATCTCCGACCTTTCCTTTTATTTAGTTAGTGCGCTCTTTTAGCTGTAAACATTGGGGCAGTTTAATTGTCGTTTTATTTGCGGAGTTTGCCTTCCTCTGAAGGGCTGTTTGCTTGCTCTGTGGACAGGCACTTTTGTGACAGCCCCATGTAAAGGAAGCCCTAACTTACATACTGATGTCAAAATCTTTGATTCTTCCGATGCCTCGCCTCTCCTCTCCTCTCCTCTCCTTTCTTAAACACTCCTGTCTGGCTTCTCCTTCCTGTTCATGCTACTGAAGTTCAGACGCAGGATTGGAAGTTTTCTTTGCGTATTTGCATAAATGTGTTTTCAATTGGCTGCTGACTCCTGAAAACAGGTTGTGGAACTTCAAATGCCCGTGTGTCTTTTGTCTTTCTGTTAAAGCTTACTGTGTGGGTGTTTCAGTTGGCTCAGGATTTCAGCCTGATCCAGTGAGTGAAATCTGGAATTGTGGGCACGTGAACTTCTGAGGCCAAAATCAGTTGGTTACATTTACGACTTTTTCTAGGTTATTAGTGTTTTGTTTGTTTACGTTGTTTTCCACAGCATCACCACATCACTCAGGGACACCGCCACATCACTCAGGGGCACCACTCAGGGGCACCACCACCACATCACTCAGGGGCACCACCACCACATCACTCAGGGGCACCACCACCACATCACTCAGGGGCACCACTCAGGGGGACCACCACATCACTCAGGGGCACCACTCAGGGGCACCACCACATCACTCAGGGGCACCACCACATCACTCAGGGGCACCACCACATTATCACTCAAAACCACCACCTTATCACTCAGCACCACCACATTATCACTCAGCGCCACCACAGCAACACTCTGTGCCACCACATTATCAGTCTGCGCCACCACAGCATCACTCAGCGCCACCACAGCATCACTCAGCGCCACCACAGCATCACTCAGCGCCACCACAGCATCACTCAGCGCCACCACAGCATCACTCAGCGCCACCACAGCATCACTCAGCACCACCACAGCCCCACCACAGCACAGCCACAGCACCACCACAGCACCACCACAGCACCACTCAGCAGCACCACTCAGCTCAACCAAAGCATCACTGAGCTCAACCACAGCATCACTGGTTCAAATATGTTCTTTCAATGTTTCAAGCTGTTTTCAAGCTTTATTACAAATCACAAAAAGATGTTAATATTTCACTTCTGTTCTTGGATTTGCGTCAAAATAAAATACACTGAACATAATCTTCACAAAAGTTATTTACAAAAGTTTAAGCTATTGCCATTACAAATTAAATAAATTAATTAAGTATTAATTATTTTAAATTTTTTTAAAGCCATTGTTATTTGTAATACCAATACATCTAAGTCACGTAAATACAAAACATGTTGCATTACAAATGCCATAGGTGTCACATTTGCGAAAGTTATAACCACTGGCATTGTAAATGACAAAGCTATTAATTTAGCTATTTTAAAAAAATAACACAAATAAAAAAAGTTTCATTTATAAGACCAATAGCTCAAACTTTCCTAATGCGAGCCCTATTGCATTTCCAATGCTTGTTTCACTTTCGACCCCACCACTCACTTAACATCCAATATCTCCACACACCACACATAGCTAGAAATTCAGTGCAGTTAGCAGCAAGCCGCATTCCGTAGAAGGGTGCGAAGACACTAATGATGAAGCATAACACCTAGGGCCCTTTTGGTGTGTGAGTATTTAAAGAACACTTGTTGTATATGAATTGAAAACAGTGACAATCTATGGTTGACACAGTTTACTTTGGAAACCAAAATCCACGAGTACTGCGAAGGTACTGTAGCCATTCTTATCAGTAGTACCAGCAATTTCTTTACCTAATCAATATCCATGCTGAAGGTCTGGGTGCCAATAAGCATTGGTTAAATCTAGCTATGGTGAAGCCAGAATTAGCAAACAATCGGATGCCCCTCAAGGATGGGCTCCATTCACAATGAGCATGGAAATCCGGGAAGAGTGCTGCCACATTAACCCCTTCGCTGCGGCGGGAATTCCGCCGCAGCGCTAAGGGGGCCAAGCGGCGCTCGCATGCTCGTGACGGTGTCGCTCCATCACGAGCCGCGGTTGAGCTGTGCTCATGACGGAGCGGTCCCGTCATGGCCCTGCCCGCTCAATGGAACGTCCAGCGCAGGCGCGGAATTCGCGCCGAGCGGGCCAAGACGGAACCGCTCCGTCATGAGCACAGCTCAACCGAGGCTCATGACGGAGCAGCTCCGTCATGAGCATAGAAGGGGTTAAAAAAGGGGAACAATGGATAATGTAACCTAGGCGCACAACAGTCATTTTGTGCATATACCAGTTGTCTTTTCTTCTTGCTTAAGCAGGTATTAACCTGGTTAGTTAACAACATTAATTTCTATTTGCTGCCTTACAAACAAATATATGATAATTAAGTCTGAGTTTTTAACTTTATTATAAAAACCTGTTTATTTGAAAATAGGATTACAACCACTGATTCAGAGGACCACACAGTGGTAAGCGTAGCTCTAGTCACATCCTTGTTAGTAGATCCACCACCACTGCCATGTTCGGATCAGCTTTGGTGTGGCTTTATGTTTAGGAACTGTACATTTGTTTTAATGTCCAACCTTCTAGACAGTGCAAGCTAGATAGTTACAAAAGATGAGATGTGTGCTTTCAGCCCACCCACTGCTCATCATTGGTTTACTTTGGCCCTCATTTGTTACTTATGCATTTAGGGAACTACTTTTTTTCTTTTTCCTTCAGCACTCTGATAGTGCCCTATTTCCAGCTTCCTCCCTCATGACCTTCCCCACAAAACACATCTGCTGAGCACTCATCTGATGTCCGATTACCAACGATTGTTTAAAATAAAGCAACCTAAAAGAACATGGATATTAAACACAAGTCTCAAAAACTCATTTGTAATTTAAGCAATGAAATATAGATACATTAGTGTGATCTTCTGATTAGCCAGGGTAATGGAAAAAAAATTTGAAAAATACCAATGGTAATGCTATATAGTTCTGTATTAGAAATAAATGTGCTAAAGATGATATTGAAGCAAGAAAGTGAAGGGTAAGCACAGAGACAAAAGAACATATTTACATAAGAAACAAGTATTGGTAATGCCAATAGCTCAAAAGCCTTTGCAATCTTTTAGCTTTGCCAATGCTTTCCCGTGAGGTAGTGCAGCATCGGCCAAAAGGGAATAAAGTATAACAGTCTGACAATCAAGTCATTTTCGTAGACAGCATGCTTTATGACATGTAAAAACATGCATCACTGTGCAAGCGCGTGCCTAGGAAATGATGCGGTTGCCAATTGTTTTTACTTGCCAATCCAAGATGATCTATAAATAAAAACAAAATGAAATTTAAGTTAAGTTGAATTAATCGGTGCTTGATCCGAGCTCCAAAGCAAACATCGGAAATGACGTTTCTGCTGCACTGGCCAATTAAGACAACTGCAAAGAAAATGGACACAGACAAATGGTAAGCAATGGGCGGGCTCCAAGCCCTGTTTAGGTCTCGCGCCTAGCATTGCAATGCGCAGCACTGTCGTGTAGCATGAGACATTTAGTTGGGTAAAAATGAGGTTTCAGAAGCAGACCTAGGCATGGCACACGCACGAGCATGTGCTTTTCCTTTTGGGGCATGTTATTGGATTTTGCGTGCATGTTTTTTTTACAAGGCCAGCACACAATAGGTCAAAGGCGGACGCATTGCTCCAACCCCGGCCTATTGGCGTCTATTACGAGCACCAGCCGTCATGTGGTTTCAATTATCATGCCCAGACACGGGTGCAATAATTGAAACCACATGGCTTGTGTGCACCACTCGAGGGATTGTTCTTTTTTGCTTCCATTCCACAGGGAAGAACTAAATGAAAGAACCGCTGACGTCTTGTTTTTTTTAAACTTTCAGCATGCCGTACAACACTAAAATGGAGCCTCGGCCTCATCTCAGTTCTTTTTCTGTTTTTTGTAAACGCGGACTGTTATTGTGTGTGTCCTCAACTCGGGCACAGTTTGATAAAGCAGCATTCACTTTTATTCCATTTAAACATGACCGCGTCCGCCCGGGCAATCCAGCAGGGTGCACAATAGTTTGTAAACAGCTTTAAATAAAAGGGTTTAGGCACAAGCACGATAGGGGATACAAACAGATTTAGAATTGTGTCGTTTTTACACAGCAGCTCAGCAGGTGAAAAATCAGGTTATGCATGTCATAGAGCACTGCCAGTAATCTAACAAAAAGGTGCCCTTTTTACCATGTTTAAAAATGGTTGCAAGGATAGACAGGACTGGAGTGGACGATGGGACAGGGCTAGTATGGTGAATCCGTGGCAGAGGCGCCCCCTAACATGTCCTCCCTAGCCTCATACTCACTGCCCCCGACTTGTAATGGGGCTTGTTGCCCATTTACACCGGTGCACGGTACAGTTTCAGCCGACAATGACGTGGACAGCCCAGATCAAATATAACATTTCATTCGACCAACCAGAGCACAGCTAATGCCGACCACTTTCCCCGGTCTGTCGGTTCCATGATCGAGGAACGGGTGCCCAGCCTGGGTTTAAAATGTAGGCAATCTGGCACACGTTTGACGAGTGCCAACTGCGTTGGCATCATGTAGCCTGCAGCCTTGCGGGACTGGACACGTCAGTGTGACTGAGCTTAGTTACTGGAGCCCACATTGGCAATCAGAGAAGAGGCAGGATGTAATCTGAGACCAAGGGGCCATTTCCAAGATTTATCACCTCACTTGATTAATTATGCATCTCCTCGGAGCTTATTTATCAACACAATGCTTAGTTGGTACACAAGCAACATTAGCACCTGGTTCTCGACTGCTGCCTCTGTGTGGGCTCATTTACTCCCACAGAGCCCGGGCTTGGTTAATTGGAGAGCAGCACGCAGTACACAATACTGTGGGGGCAGCGGGGCAGACCCCCCCCCACCCCCACCCCCCTCCTCCCTTCACTCGACAGTCTCCTCCCCATCATGTGCCGGCCCTCAGGCGCACTCTGACCGGACCCTCAGACCGGCACGGTCCTCAGTTCCCCAGGCCCGCCTCACACCCTCACTGTGTGCCTGGAAGGCAGCCTTATACCCTCACTGTGTGCCCTGAGGCAGCCTCACACCCTCACTGTGTGCCCTGAGGCAGCCTCACACCCTCACTGTGTGCCCTGAGGCAGCCTCACACCCTCACTGTGTGCCCTGAGGCAGCCTCACACCCTCCCTGTGTGCCCTGGGGCGGCGGTCACCCTCGCGCTGCAGGCCCAGTGAAAGCCACGAGCATGGCGCTGGACTCGGTCTGCGTGCAGCTCACTCACTCTCCAGCCCAGCTCATTTTTGGCAACAAATGAGTCTCCTGTTCCTATTTCCGTGCTCATCACGGCCCGGCCCCTTCTGGTATTCATCTTCGGAGAGACGTCAAGAAATCGCTTCCTTCCTTCAGCCGAAAGGGGGAGAGGAAGCCAGAAGTAGGATCGGTTCTAGGGGGGAAGGGTGAGGGGAACCCCCACAAAGGTAGCTGCGTGGGCCACCCAAGGTCAATTCACCAGTAGAATAGTATCTTCTGTTCTTTTTCTCGATGAGTTGCACCCGCCTGCAGCCTGGCATTCTTTGCCTACATTGTTTAACTTGTATGATTAACACCATGCCTTGGGCTACGTGAAGTGCGTGGAATAGGTGCATAGGTAGTGGGGGGGTTTTATGCACATGAATATCTGCGGTACACATGACAACGGCAAGAACTCAAAAGAGCCTGTGCAACATACATGCCAGCAGCATTTGAAAGGAAGAAGTAGAGAGGTTTTGAAAAATAATCCGGGAGAATTTAATTTCCCCATTGACTTGTTTGGAACGGGCACTTATAGGTGGCCGGCTGCAAAAACAACGCCATTTTTTGCAGTACGGGAGTCACCCGCCTGACTCGTTTCCTCTCCCAGTCCGTCCCTAGTGAGATTTTGCTTATGTAAACCAGTCAGTCACCCTTTCCTAAGTTTTCTGCTATTTCTATTTACCCTGGGGCTCTATCCAAAGCGATTAAAATCGGCTTTGACATTTTTGTCCAGTTTTAATCACAGTTTATAGCCGCTCACGGGCAGTGAGTGAGTCATACTTCACTCATGTCAGTCAGGCAATAAATCATTTTAAATCGTAACCAAGTCATAACTTACATTTCCATTCAGGTGATAGTTTACCAATGCCTGGTACTCATTTTAGGTTTCACCTGTATAGCACTTGCACTGTGCTTGAGAAAACGATTGTGTTCAATATAAACCTACAAGGGACTTATATCCTGCCTCATTCTCTCACTATAGAATACTCACTTTCACTTTTTACTACTCGCTCTCTAATACTCTTTACTAATAACGGTCTCCTACTCACTATCAACTACTCACTCTACTACTTACTCTGTGCGTGGGTGCTAATGCAATAGGTCTCGCATATGAAAACGATTAAGCTATTGGCAATGTAAATGATAATGCCATTTATTTATGATTTAAAATAAAAAAAATAAGGAGCAATTGTAATAGCTCTACCTTTAATAATGCCGAGACCATTGCATTGTAAATGCGTGTTTAATTTTATTTTTTATATCTGGTCACCCTAACAAAGTCCACTGATTGGCGTCCAACATTTAAAGAAATGGAGGTTTTCTAATCAGATACATCCTGTCTCCGTTACCTTCTATAACTGTGCTTACATTACTTGCTGCTAGTTTAAACAAGCATTTGTAATGCAATAGGTCTTGCATTACTGATAGTCTGAGCACATAATGAAACATCAATAGCTCTAACTTTCAGTAATGAGACCTATTGCATTGCAAATGCTTGTTGTAAACAGTGTCTCACATGTGAGACGCATGCGCTAGCACATGCTCTCAAAGTTTCGGCCCTAAAAACAGGTGTTAAGTTGTCTTTCTGTAAATGCAGATATTAGAGCCACAATAGTGAAACCACACCACTATGGTTACGATTAAGTTACAGTTTTTATTAGAAATTCAAATTTGTTTTTTTGGGCTAAACTCAAGCCATTTACTAAATTTTGACGAAATTTTTGATCATGAGGAGTGGTAACATGCAAAGTTTGGTCAACCTTCTACAAAGATTGCATGATTTATAAGGTGATATATAAAGTCAGTTTTTGAGCACTGTCTTACAATTAAAATGTTCATATGCCACCTTGAACGCATTTCTGAAAACTGGATAACATTTCACAAAACTTGGAACACGTATAGAATTTACTTGCGCTCTACAATAATAAATGGCAAACATTGCCTTCTTAACCCTCACCTAATTGCTCTCATCGAAGATTCAAAAGATTGAAATACATTTTTAACATGTTTTGTTCACTTTTTGTTCTTGTGGTCTTGTGGCATAGAAGGGGATCTTCTGAATTGCAAAGTGTCTCTGTGATGATTGTGCACTCAATCAATCAAGGGTTTGTATAGCGCGCTACTCACCTGTGAGGGTCTCGAGGCGCTTTGCACTGAAGCGACACTATTACTAGTGGGACCACCTGTTAAACCATCATTTCCTGACACTGTGCGAGAGAATGATCCAAACAGGAAAACAAAGACATGGAGCCTTTCATCTCTGTAAAACGAATGAACATGCTCTGAAACTACCACTGGAAAGAAAA
This sequence comes from Lissotriton vulgaris, assembly GCF_964263255.1. NCBI lineage: Eukaryota > Metazoa > Chordata > Amphibia > Caudata > Salamandridae > Lissotriton > Lissotriton vulgaris. The sequence continues at coordinate 797,372,254 of NC_141700.1, read as the reverse complement.
TATAACTGACATATCCATGACATGGTTCAAGTACTGCCTGGGTCCCCAAACACATACAAGCATTGGAAATTAAAGAAAAAGTCGCTGTCAAGCTGTTCCTAAAACACAATGTTTAAAACCCGGGCTACTTGGGAAACGTCGTCAGTTACAGAGTAACAACCAACACTATATGTTCCTGTGCCTGCTACATGGGTGTGTTTGTGATCTGAAGAACACAGAGCACAAGCCTGATAATTTATTCCGCCTTTCATCTTCCCAGAGTTAACAAAATTAGTAACGCTGAGCTGGTAAAACTTCATGAGAAATGTCAAGGGGGGAGGGGGGGGGGGGGGGGGGAGGCGGGGGGGAAGACACCTTGCAACACAAGAAGAAAAACGTACCTTCTTAGGACATATGCAGAAACAAAAGATTAAAAGTGCGCAGAAGCAAGCCTAAATGCACACAAGTGGAAGGCTAAAAGTAATGGGGTTTTGCTCTGTGGGAGTGAACTATCTACGAAAAGGAGGGACAAATAGGAAAGAAAGGGACACTGAAATAAACAATGGGCGGGTTGTAAGTCCACAAAGTAAATACAGCATGTCTCAGAGTGAAAAATAACCTGCTATCCCAAGTAAAAATCATGCACTACACAATTTCATTTCTTATTTTATGTTCACTTGTACATTTGGAAATGGTGAACCCTAAAACCGAATACAGAACTATGTCACCAACTCCCACCGGACATATCACTACTTCAGGGCTTTAAAATCTGCCCCTTGGAGAACAATGGCTTTTTCAAGCATCGTGTCCCTGCACTCGCTGTGCGTCACTAAAATACACAGTTGCTTCAACAAAGTAATTCAAACACCAGCAACAAATACAACCAACACAAAATGTTGCAAAATATGGAGTGTGTACAGCTAATAATATGCAGGTTAACCTACGATCCACTTGTTGGACTGACTAAACGCTTTGGTCACTAGACGTACACCTATGTCACTCTGGGGGTTGAAATACCATGGGTATAAGTGCTCTTTGAAAAAAAATCTGTTTTGTAGAATCACAGCAAATGGAGATGCAGAGAGTCTAAAATACACCTTTAATCTTTCTAATCAGATATACATCAATTCAATACGTGAAAACACGTTCTATAGATATAAGCAACAGATAAAAGCAACTCACAAGAATTGAAACGGGAGATGGATATTGTCCACTCTCCTGATGCAAGACAACTGTTCACCCCACGCGAAAAACAATGCAGAAAAATCCAGATTCTGCTAGGAAAAGAATCACAAGAAATATGCGGAGATCATTTCAAGGCACGCTCTTTGGAGTAGGTCTCCAACTTAGGCTTTCTTCGATTCCACAATTGACAAGATGTTCTCTGCAAGTAATTAGGCACGCAGAGTTCATTTCCAGAATTTTATTTCACCTCAGTGTACATTCATACCTTTGGGCAACTATCTAGTCTTGCTATAGAACTGGAGCACACATGTTCAATCAAACTGGATTCTTGCTGCATAGAAACATACTAAAACACACTTGCTAAATTCAACATTACTAAAAACCACACAACGTAGTCGTGTAATTTCAGGCATTCTGTTTTCACTTGACTTTCCATCACACCAACAAGCTTGTCTAACCCTAATCTGAAAGTTCTGAAGTTGCTACACCAGTAATGCAACTCCTTTCTTCATTTAAACAGCACCGTTGGAAGCATGGGGAGTCGCGGCTACAGCTGCAATAAATCACATTTTCATAATTATCTGCATGGAGTATCGACAAACAGATGCTTCAAATTCTTGAAAACTTATACTGTAGTCTTAAATTTGACTTCAACTCATGCTTGAATTGGGTGAAAAAGGTGGGGAAAAAAAAGAATGTTTCCAACAAGGGTGTAGTAAAAAAACCAAATAGGAATCTTTTTTAAGAGGCGTGGCCTATGCAGAGTGACACCTAACCTGTATTTGTGTGCCTCTAGGTTTTTTGTTATGGTTTATAATTAGACTGAAATTCTCAAAATATAACATTGAATTAATCACCAAGGACTTTGTAGGGGATAGTGGCCTTTGAACTGCCTCCCTTTGTAATTCCCTTCACATCACTTCCCCCAGCAGTCTCCCAGACTGTTAGACACTTACACGCTCTTTTTCTCCGCATCTATCTGAAATGCTACTTCTGCACATCGCACGCTATTGCTGTCCTTTTGATCACTGGCTTTTCAATCGCTCCTTCTGCATATACTTCCCTATGTCACCACTTTTTCCATGTACCCTCACACACACCCCCATATTCTCTCCTGTAAACATGTTCTTTTCCTTTGGTGCGGATGACGATGGTCTATACCTCCATCTTACACTTTTCCATAGCATGGTAATTAGTTACAGCCTCAAGGCTAGGGCTCTCAACTGAGCCCCGTTATGAACATCCACCCACAACCTGAACTCACCCAAGCAACTCAGTTCACATTATGCAAAGAGCCACTGGAATTTTGCAGCAGAGTTTACTAAATTATGTGACAAGAAAATGAACATTATGAGATGTATGCCACTTTTTTTTTTTATATCACTACTTCATTACGTTGTCATTTTTTCACAAGTTAACACTGTCCGGGCAAAGGTTTCACCTCATTAGTACCAGTTTATCATTAAAACTAAGGGTGGGCGTAGTTGGTGGAGTTGAACAAAAACTACATGAATTCCGCAACTTTGCTCCGTCAACTGAGACCTTAGAAACTTTTGGTAAAATAACAAGTACCTCTGTCGTTGCATGCTAGAATGCATGTAGCCATTTCACAAAGGTGAAAATGAAAATTTAGCAAGCAGTGAGGTGATGATTTTGGGATCCTCCATAACCTAGGGAGAGAACCAAGCAGATGCATTGAAAACAGAGCACATCTTGCTGAACAATTCAGTGGTGGTCCTATCCTTTTAGGACCACCCCAAGCACAGTTATGGGCAAAAATACAATCCCAACCAAAGGCCCTGCAAAGCATTATGGGATGAGATTAGCAGTGGGCAGTGAATGTTATAGTATCCAATATCAGAATAATTCTACAAAGAGCTGCAGTTCAACTCGTCCTTACTAGGTACCCCTCACAAGTCAAATGCAAAAGCATTTAAATTACTACATCAAGCTGCAGTTCCACTAGTCATTACTAGATGTCCCTCAAGAGTCAAAAGCATTGAAACCCTTTCATGAAGCTGCAGTTCAGCTCTTTGTAGAATTTATAGTATTAGCGCTCAGCTCAGTGTTTCAATGCTTTTGCATTTGACTTGAGGGACACCTAGTAACGACTCGTGAGGGACACCTAGTAACGACTCGTGAGGGACACCTAGTAACGACTCGTGAGGGACACCTAGTAACGACTCGTGAGGGACACCTAGTAACGAGTGGAACTGCAGCTTCATGAAAGCGTTTCGATGCTTTTGCATTTGACTTATGAGGGACATCTAGTAACTACTAGTGGAACTGCAGCTTGATGTAATAATTACAATGCTTTTGACTCGTGAGGGACACCTAGTAACGACGAGTTGAACTGCAGCTCTTTGTAGAATTATTTTGATATTGGATACTATAATATTCACTGCCTACTGCTAACCTCATCCCATAATGCTTTGCAAGGCCTTTGGTTGGGATTGCATTTTTGCCCATAATAACTGTGCTTGGGGTGGTCCTAAGAGGATGGGACCACCACTGAATAATGCTCTTAGAGTTAGGGCATCTGCTTGGTCCTCCCCCTAGGTTAGGAAGGATCCCACAATCATCTCCTCTCTCATTGGCTGATATTGTTATTTGAAAGTTCACTTTTGTGAATTGGTTATATGCTTTTTAGCATGTAAAGTTGCTTTATCAAAGCATTTGTGTGTAAAGTTTAGTAGCTGACTCCGCTACCTGGAGGAATGGAGTTTATGCTTGAATTCCATGTTTTTCATGGAATGTGTAGTTAAGAAATCTACGCAAACTCCGTTAGCGGAGCTCATTGCCCACCCCTAATTAAAACACAGTAATATGCAACTGCTAAAAGATGACCAGTCAACCTTAGCATAGGTCTTTCGCCTGCGCAACCACACAGGTCGCTGTAACTTTTGATCCCTTTGAGCTATAAACAAATTGTGTTAAAATCTGCAGATTATGTAGCAGATGACCGACTGACAAATGCGACAAATCCATAAGTATGCTGAAAACGCAGAAGTATCATCATTCCAGTGACCAGGACTTTGCAAGACTGTAATACCTGGCAAAAGAAAATAAACTGAAATGTAAAAAAAGAGCAGCAACGCTGACATGGATTCCTTCTTTAAATATTTGCAGACATTGAGAAATCTATCCGCGTTTTTGCCTGCAGGGTTAAGGAGCAGAGGAGAGCCCAGTGGAAACCTGTTTTGAAGTCAGTTTTTAATTATTGCTGAGTCCAAGTCCTGGCTTTAAACACGTACTTCAAACTCTGCCCCAAACATACTTATAAAAAGAATACATTTTTAGCCATCAAATCGCGGTGCATATTTATCAAAGCCATATAATTAGGGTAAACTTTAGGGCAAATTCACAAAGACTTTGTGCACCGACAAAGCATATTTTGTACATGTGCTGTTTCACTAACTGAATTATCCAAATGTGCAAAGGGTGCGCCGTACGCTATTATTTGCAAATATCACGGTTGCAAAATGTGTTCTTGAGGGAGGGGCCGGAGGAGTGGTGGAGTCCTATCTCGCCATATCCAGGATTCACGGACCCAACTCTACTGGACAAACTTTGCTAGGTGCTTGCCTGTCCCCGGTCAGCATACGCAACTCATGCTACACAACTTCAAATAGCAAAAGAATATCTGAATGAGGCCATATAGCAACCTTAAATGGGCACCAAAGTAGCTAAGCGGCAACAATGCCGCTCCAAATTGTACCCCAGAGAACTAACCAATGAGCCGTTGAACATCAGCCCAGCAAACTAGGCAATGGATAAACCTTCAACCTCACTGTGCATACTAAGCAGTCAAGTCCTAAGGCATATGCACTCCTAAACCAAAGGAATCCCTAAAATACACAGTGAACGATTGACTGCTTAGCCCTACACCAATACAGAATTTCAGTGCCCTAGTGACGATTGTGCAGCTGAACTCAAGGCGCACTTTGTTTTACTATCTAAAGATAGGCTTAAACCAAATATTTAATTCCTATTCTAAGACAGGACTAATTCACGAGTGACTTTTATATGCCTGCAAAGATTACCCTCCACACAGATTTGCTTTGTAGTAGGAAACTTTCTGATTAGGGTTGTTAAATTAAGATTATTTTTTAGCATAATCTACGTACACATTATTTCGACAGGTTACTACTGTATATTTATATGATTTTTTATGGTCATTTGAATATCGAAATAAGCCTGTTTAAGCATGGAGATAAAATAGAAAAGACTATATGTACAATCTTGCAGTGCTTTGCATCCTCCTTCCAGCTCCTCAAATTATCTTCAAGATGGCGCTATACAAAGTAAAGAAAAGTGGAACCAGGACGCAATCCTGGTAAACAGACAAAACAATCTGAACTCTCGCTTCTGGCCCACATACCAAACCCTTACTGACAAGCTACAAGGCTTAACAGGAACAATTACATTTTATTAAAACATATCTACATGAGCCAATCTCATATGATTATGGACACAGTTCTGTTTTGTTAACACAACCTAGGGCTGAGCTGCGAGGCATAAAACCTAGATGTAGCAGCCCTGTTGGTGCGAACATATTTGCATCGCATGGTCTGCATCGCAGATCCAACACCCATCCTACATCCACACGGAGATGCAGACAAAGCACCACTGTATCTGGACCCCCCCCCCCCCCCGCCCCCCCCCCCCCACGCCTGTATTCAAGGAGGTCAAGTCCTCACGGCCACTTTTACCAGTCTCTACCTGGGATATTGGTCAATAGCAGGATGGACCATTCCCGTCACATTTCGTGAAAACAAGATTGATGGATTGCAACAAGGAAATGGTTGCTTTACAAGGTGCATCTAGAACACGTCTATATAGGAACATCCTGTTCAACATGAGCATTTTAACGGTCCCTAGTGACCGCATCCAAACCCTGGGCTTTTCCTGTAGGACTACCATGGACGGCCTCCTTTGCCTAGTAGAGGGTAAAGTAAACATTACAATTCCAAAAAAGGAAATTAGTATACCAGCAGTATTAGAAATCGGATTCCATTTCACTAGGTAACCCAAATAGCACCAGTAATATTCGAGTCTAATTTGAATCTGGTTTGAAATTAAAGTAGTACGGTTTACCACTTTACGGACTATAGCCATATACTTTGGACAATCCATGCGGAGTGGTTAATTTATATTTGGAAGCGGCTTTACAGATCTTAACTTCATGATTTTGAGACTAGTTTAAGGCCTCATGCAGATTTTTTTTTTTTTTTTGCAAGATTTATAAAGCGCATGGCTGCCCTTGAGCGTCCCAGCGCTGGCAACAGGGTAGAAGTAGAGGGGGGAAATTCAGGGGAAGAGCCAAGTTTTCAGAAGCTTGCGGAACATAAGAAGGTTGGGTTCTGCGCGCAGAGTGAGGGGGAGGAAGTTCCACAGATTGGGTGCTATGTAGGAAAAGAGGCGGCCCCCTGATCGGGCCCTTTTAATCCTAGGAACATGTGCACGGTGAAGGTGAGAAGAATGCAAGTTTCTTGGGGTTTCGTGATGTCTAATCAAATGTTTTAGGATAGGGGGGCCTTTATCATGGAGATTTTTATGGGTCTACAGAGCTTTTTAAAGTTGACCTGTTCCTGCACAGGGAGCCAATGGAGTAGTTTCAAGGAGGGTTTAGCAGAGCTCCTACGGTTGGTGCCTGTTAGGAGCCTAGCTGCGGAGTTTTGTTCCCCCTGCAGCTTGGCGATGACTTTTTAGGGGCACCAAGATGAAGGGCGTTACCGTAGTCAAGTCTGGATAATAAAAGGCTCTGTATAATATGCTTCCTAGTGTCTTGGGGGAGGATTTTTCGAGTGGTCCTGAGGATGCCATAACATGCTCCTTCTGACTTCCTGGCTTGGGTGGTGAAGGTGAGGTCCTGGTCTAGCCACATGCCCAGGCTTTTAATGGAGGGTTTGGGGGTCGGGGCTAGACCTATACTGGGATGCCACAAGAGATTTAACTCAAGGTGAGAAGGGTTGCCCAGTACCATAATCTCAGTTTTCTCACCGTTAAACTTAAGGTGGGAGCGGTCCATCCAGAGTGTGATGTCTCAGACACAGGAGTGGAGATTGTCGGAAGGACGATTAGGGTGACAGAGAGACTACAAGCTGCGTGTCGTCAGCATACGTCGCTATCTTGACTCCATGGGGGGGGGGGACACAATTTTCTCGAGGGGGGACATATAAGCATTGAAAAGGGTAGGGCTCAAAGAAGAGCCCTGAGGGACACCACAGAGTACAGGGGTGGAGTGAGATTTGGAGGTTCCCTCCCAAATTTGGAAGGAACGGTTGTGAAGGTAAGATTCCAACCAGGATAGGGCAGAGCCCAATGTTCCAAGTCCCCTGAGCCTGTGGATCAAGAGGGAGTGATTGACAGTGTCGACAGCTGCGCTTAGATCCAGGAGGAGCACTGCCACCGATCCTCCTGAATCTAGGATCTTTCGCGCCTCTTCCATGACCGCAATTATAGCAGTTTCCGTCCCCTGACCTGGGCGAAAGCCCGTTTGGGATGGATGGAGAAGTCCATTGAGTTCCAGATAGATTGAGAGCTGCTTATTAACACATTTTTCCGCTGTTTTGCTTACTATGGGCAGAAGGGAAATGGAACGGTAATTGCTCAAATCTGTGGGGTCAAGGTGGGGCTTTTTCAGAAGGGGTTTTACAACGGTCTTTTTCCAACCGGGGGGTACAATGCCTTGGGTTAGAGACGCGTTAATGAGTTGGACCAATGATGGAAGAATGGTCGCTGTGACTGATTTTAGAATGTTTGATGGGGCTGGGTCAAGTGGAGATCCAATTTTTATGGAAGAGAAGATGGGCAGTAAATTCTCTTCTGTGGCAGGGGAAAAGACGTTTAGGCCTGACCCATGTTGCAACTGTGTACAGAGGGGGGGGGGGGGGGGTCTAAGGAGAGTTCTCCTGAGAGGGAAGGGAGGGATTGTAATATTATTTGAAGCTTCATGTTGAAGAATTCAGCGAATTTATTACACCGGTCCTGAAGGGGATTAACAGGGGGGGGGTGGTCTGCCACTTTTAAAAGTGTATTAATAATGCAAAAGGTTTCTTTAGAAGGATTAGAGGAAGTTCTGATTCTTTCCTCAAAGAAAGCCGCTTGAGTGGCTTTGAGGGCCTTTTTGTACGTAAGGATTGACCGGCCATACTCTTTTTGGCAAGCAAATTATTTCCTCCAGGCCCTTTCATTTTTTTTTACAAAGTTGTTTTAATAAGCGTAGCTCATGGTTGAACCAGGGGGATTTAGGCTTCACCCTAGCAGTCTGGGCAGGGGTCTTAGGAAGGATTATGTCAAGAGAATCTTCGATCTTTGATTTGGTTATCAGCTACGTGTGAGGGGGTCGTGAGGTGGAATGGAGCAATCCAGAAGTTGCCTCAATTTTTCTGTGTCCAGTTTCAACCAGCGGCGTTCGAGGGTGGTGACAGGAGGTTTAGACCGGTGAGGGGCTGGCGCATGCCAGCGAAAACAGATTAAAAAGTGGTCTGTACATGGAAGGGGGATTGGATTTTCGTTTTTAAGATTGGGGATGTTGGAAAATAGGGGATCGAGAAGGTGGCCCTTTGCGTGGGTGGGTTGGTCGCTACGAAGATGCAGTTGGTATGCTGCGAGATCGAGTTGTAATTCTGAGGCTACTTTGTCGCTGGGGTTGTCGAAATTAAAGTTTAAATCACCTAAAATAATAAAATTAGAAGATGTGCTAGCTAATGCGAAGGCAGATTCTAGGAGGGAACTGGGGAAATAACCTGGGTGGCGATAAACAAGAAGGCCTGACAACGATTCCAATGGGAGATTTGAATTTTTAAAAAAAGGAAATTTTCGCAATCCGCGATTGGGCTATCAGCAAGGCGACAGGAGAGATAGTCATGGTATATTATAGTGATTCCACCTCCCTTCCCTGATGGTCTGTCAAATCGCTGAATCAAGAAGCAAGAGGGCAGGGCTTGCATGACATCTGGGTTGGAGTCAGCTGAAAGCCAAGTTTCCGTGAGAAACAGGACTTCCAGGTGGTAATCTTGTATCAGCATGTTTATTTCCAGGGCATGTTTAGGCAGCGAACGGCAATTAAGCAGGGCCATGTTAACTGGGCCCGTGTGGAAGGATGATGGTTGAGTCCCTCAAGTTGGAAGGGGCACTTCGGACAGTGTGTAGGGGAGTCCATCACAGGGATGTTGTAAAAGCAACCCAGCTGGGAGGTCTGTCTGACTTGGATAAGTGCATCTCGTAAATAAACAACGGGATGCACAGCACTAATGGAAGGAGTACTGGGCCCGGTCTGGCGCGGAAGGGCGCAGACGGGGTTGCCTCTGGCACGCCTCCGGCACGTTATCGGCACGCCCGCTGCACGTACGAAAATGGTGCTGCATTGTATAGGGTGGGTCGAGTGAGAGGCGCAAGACTAGGACGCTGACCTCACTCACCCAAGATGGCGCCCGCGAGGGGAATCACACGTCCAGGTAAGCCCTGAATCGGCAGCCTGGAGGTGCTTTGCCCCTCTTGGAAAAACAGGCGGTAAGTAGGGCTTTAAAATGCTTTCATTATAAAAAACTTGACATAAAAAGTCGAGAGCTAGATAAAAGGAATTGTTCCCCCAAAATGGTATTAGCAGCAGAAGTAAAGAATATTTAGCAAGGATTCCTAGCTTAACGTCCCCGGCTTTCCGCCTCAGGGACAACTACCTTAGTATCCATTTACCAACTCTGCAAGGATAGTGTTTAGTAAAAAAAAAAAAAAATCAAGGTCATCACAATATGCATCTCTGCAGCACATGTATAGCTGGGCCGACTGCCCACAACAGGAATGAATCAAGCCAAGGTCAATTGCAAGAAGATTCCCACTGACCCCGGTTTCACCAGTTTGTCACAGGCACTAAGCCCAACCGCAAACATGGCGCAATGTTTTATCAGCACAAGTAGGACAATGCTGGGTGGTAGGAATTTTGTGGATTCCTGCGGATTCTAGAAACTCCCATTGTAGAATTACATGGAAAATGCATGATTTTGGGAAAAGTTTTAGGGCACAGTGGGTAAGGAAACCTCATAGGATCAATGCGAGGCACACCACCATGGAATCCTCTCCTTGCCTAGTTTTCAAAAATGTCTATGGGTGGTGGTTTCCATGAGTGGCAGCCACAGATGGCCCCAAATCCCACAGCTATCCCTATTGCGGATCACTATGTTAGTGCTAGAGGGCCTTTTGTTTCCAGGTCTCTTGGCCCACCCACACAAGTGAGGTACCATTTTTAAAGGGAGACTTTATGGAATGCTGTGTGGTAGGAAGTCGGTGGCACCCCGCAGAAATGGGAGGAAATCAGTTTTTCAGTTAAAGTTTGAGGTGTGCAGGGTATTGTGGGTAAGAAAATGGTGATGGGGTCCAGAGTCTTGTAGACTTGGATTATACAGCTTCCGACTGGGGAGGAGACAAGGTGGCGGATTGATGCGGTCTCTGAGCACCAGCCCATGAGCAGTTCCCGAGGCTCTTGAATCCAAGACCGGCGCTGAAATGCGGATTGTGAGAATATAAAGAAACTAGCAGCCCGTCCCGACGTTGTCCGGGATGTGTTCTCCTTCCCATATAGCAGTAATTCCACCTCAATGGGAAGGTCCGTGAATGCGGCGCACCTTGTTGTTTGGAGACGCCTGTGCCGATGAATGGCGCGCCTGGAAAGCTGCGCTGACAACGCAGCACGCCCACAACCGACGGATCGTGAATGGGCCTGCACAGTCAGTGCCGTGCCCCCTCTGACAATGCTGCACACCCACAAACGACGGATCGTGAATGTGCGCGCACAGTGAATGCCACGCCCCCTCTGATAAAGCTGTACGCCCACCGCTGACAGCACAAAGCCAACGCCCACAAGGGACTACTTTACCCCTAAGATACATTGACCTGTCTAATGTATATGGTGGGCAGCTTTATAGCCTATGTCCATCTGCTGCAACTCCCCTTTCCAATGCTGTATTGGGTGTTGTGATTGGTGCTGTACTTCTTGAGTTTACCCGCCTCAAAGGTTTCAGCTCTCTTTATAATAGTAGTATAGATAGAGAAGCACGAAAACTGAAGAATTCTTTGGTAACGGAGCAAAAGGAATCAGAAAACAGAAGAACAAAGTACGGCTCCAACGCCAAAGTTACCGATTATCTGCTAACGGTTACTGCTGGCTATCGGCTGGCAGTTATTGGAGGAAAAAAGACTCATTGCTTTCGTACTGAATGCAGGCAGTTACGCGAATTGGCTTACAGCGCTTGCCATCCACGCGGGAGGCCCAGCGAACTATCAGGATTAGATCACCGGCCCGCGCCCTGCCTGCAATCGCGGGGTCTTTTGGGGCTGGGAGCTATGGCGCCTCTGAAGAATATTGGAAGGTGCGCTCGGGTGACCAACCGCCAGCTGGTCTGCTGGCGGCGCGGAGGGTCATTCAGGTACGGATGTCTCCGGGCAAACTCCAAACGCAGGGAGGCCTGGAGCCGATATTCAAAGCAAATCAGCGGAGTCATTCCCGACAGAAAGTGCCATCGAAGCAAACGCCGGTGATCGCCTGGCCGAGATGGTTGCACATGCTATAGTGGAGCAACAAGGTATCGCAGCACCGCCTAGCCTCAGCAAAAGAGATAGCCAGAGGGAAATCCATGCTGTTAATTAATTACCAGCTTCAAGAGGCAGAACGAAACAGCCCGAACAGCAATGGCAAGGGAAACCGAGAGCAGGCGCTTGCAGACTGTGCAATTAGTGCTTCTAACAGTATTAGTGATACCACAAGAAATAGCCCTAGAAGGCAAAACAATCCTAGCGAAACCACGGGCATCCCCTATGAGAAGGTTGAAATGGCAATAGAGGGTGTATCCGATCTTGTATTAGATTCTGAAGCTGAAGAACTTAGTAAAGAGAACCAACAAGACTTGCCGGGACTGGACCATACAAAACAATCAATCATCTGTCACTACACCAACAAAAACGCTAACAGAAACAGTTGTAATATCGGATTTAACAATAGTAGCAACTGAAGGGCTGGCCTAGCAAGGAGCAGTGTACACGGTTTACAGGTCAGTATTTCATCTACACCGGAGCGGTGTTGTTGCGATCACTCCCGTTAATGAACCCCTAAATGATTCTGTACTGGTTAGTTACGATAAAAATGATAACGATGTGAACTCTGTACCAGGGAGGTCTGAGGTGGTTCAGACATAAAAAGGGGCAAAAAGATGCTACACCGCAAACTCAACGGCGATAAAGCAGACGCCAAATTTAAGTTCACTGAATGGCAGGAAGAAGAATGCAATGGTCAAGTCCAAGACGCTGAGGGGCACGGGGAAAAAAAGCACTGGCTGGGTCAGACCAGCAGCCCAGCAGACAGAAATGGAATCAGCCCAAAAATTCAGATACGGTCAGCCCTATAAGACGAAGGGTACAAGCAAAGGAGGGTGGGGAGGTAAAAACCCTAATTTCTAGACTATTGGATACCGGTCTGGTGAAAGATGTTTGTGCAAGATCAAGAGGCAATTCGTGGCAGAAGAATTAAAAATGTATAACCCACAAATAATTATGTTACCGGAAACGCATCTTGCTTGTAAGGATTGTGGCTTGTTAAAGCAACTGGGATTTGAAGTAATAGCTTGCACAGCACAGTGTTTCCGTACGGGGGGTAGTTCTACTAAAGCATAAACGGTTTATGGGGGTAATCTGTAAACCAATGATAATGGGAGATGGGCTATAGCGCAGATGATCAAAAGGAACACATATATACTCTGTGTAGTGTACAGCCCCAACACAGAAAACCCCACTGTTCTTGATATGATAAATATTGAAATGCTGAACTGGGAGGGGAACGGGTGGTGATGGGGGATTTCAACTGGATTATGGAATTGACAACTAGACGAGGGGCATTTCATAGAATGCGAAAGATAAGGGTTGCAATTAACGAGTTAGGGCGGCTACAGGCTATGAGGGCTGTGTGGAGGACACGTTACCCAAACATTCCAGGTTATACTTACTATTCTGCTCCACACAAACTATATTCAAGAATAAACACGCCTTGGACCACAGCATCTATCCTATGGACAGTGGATATGGAAATATGCCCGAAAGTTACCACAGACCACAATCCTATCATATTAATACTTAAAATCCCTGATGAGAAAAAAGACACCTAGAACCTTCATTTCCCAGGTATTTACTATCAGATGAGGAGTACGTGGTTAAGACCAGAGTCCAACTTGAAGTCTTTTTTAAGGAGAATGCAGGATCCGTCTCTCCCATAGTGATATGGGATACATGTAAGGCCGTCATTAGAGGCCATACACAACAGTTTATCTTGCAACAAAACAAGGATCAAAGAAATGTAACTAAAGAGACCATATTAGCAATACACATGTTACAAGATCAACATGCAGAGGCTGCTTTAAGGGGGGTTAACGATTTGGAACGACTGGAAGAACTGGGGTCTGTTCTGAAGAGTAAATTCAGGGAGAAAAGTACGACAAACTATATTAAATATCGTATGTCGCAATAGAAATTTAGGGAAATAATTGGTAAGATTCTTGCTCTTAAAGTTGCGAATGACAGGGCTAAGGCACATATTAAGGCAATTAAGGAGCAGGATTGTATCTTGTATGAACAGTCACAACAGATACTTGAACAGTTTGTATCATATTATCAAGCATTGTATACTCCAACAATTAGACCATAGCAAGAGGATATTCTTAACTTTATTCAGAATAGCTATTTGAAGAATATGGGAGTGAGGCATCTGATCTGCTTGATGAGAGCATATCAGGTGAAGAATTAGAAATGGCAATTAATGCTCTATCATCGGGCAAGGCAGCCGGGGAAGATTCTATTCCCCTGGAATTTTATAAAACTTTTAAAATGTCTTGCTGGAGCCATTTAGCCAGGTAATAGAGTTTGTTGGAAGAAGTGGTAAAACCCCAAATCATGGAATAGGACTCAAATGTTTTTTTTTAAACAAACAAACCAGCAGAGGGGTGTGGGTCATATCGTCAAATTTCTCTCAAACGCTGACGCAAAAATATAGGCAAAAATACTTGAAAACCGTTTATCCCCTATAATGCCTAATTTGGTCTCCTTCCATCAGCATGGGTTCATCAAAGGAAGGGATACAACAGCCCACATTAGTATGGGAGTGACTGCTTTTGATGTGGCAGATCCACCCCACTCTGTATGATATTATTAAACGCAAAGAAGGTGTTTGACCGAGTGGGGTGGAACTTTCTCTGGGCCATATTGTCAGCTTTTGGGATTAAAGTTTAATTTAAAAGACAGATACAAGCTTTATATGATAAGCCCTGTGCTAAACTGGCAAATTCAGGATTGCAATCATTTTGCTTTTCCGGTACTTTGTGGTACTCGTCAGGGGTGCCCTCCTTCACCTTTATTATTTGCTCTTTATATAGAGCCATTTATTCAAGCACTGCAAAATAATCCCAAAATACGTGCTTTTGGAGTCTGGAAAAAATTATCTTAACGCCATTGCATATGCGGATGACTTAGTAGTTTTTTCACCGGAACCAGGAGAAGCTTTAAAAGTGATAACAAATGTAGCTAGCGAGTTCGGCTCAATTTCAGGTTACAAGTTAAACGTTAATAAGACTCAGGTTCTTCTTAATTATAAACCCTGTGTCTATACCAGGAGCCTGTTCAGTGGCCACATATCTGGGGGTAAGGATTACCGCACAAATAGACAGAATGTTTTCTTTACAATATGAAGCCTTGCTGAAGGAGATGGCCAAGTCTTTAAAATAATGGCACAAATTGCCTGTTGGTATTATCGGTAGAATATTATAAAAATGAAGATCCTGCCTAAATTGCTTAATCTTTTTCGTTCTATTCGGCTACGTGTTCCGAATCTATTTTTTAAGCGATTAGACGGAACACTAAGAAGTTTTATATGGGGATATAAAAAAGCGAGGCGAGCGATAGATGGGTTGAAACTTCCCTTTAGTCAGGGGTGTTTGGAGTTTCCATACTTGAAAGCATACTTCTGGTCTGCCCGTTTCATTTGTTTCCGTAGTTTTGTCAATTCTGCCAGGACTCTTTTTTTCATGAGTTTATGCTAGCGGCCGAGATCAGGATGTTTTGGTACAGAACCAACGATCCCAAACTACTTTAAAAGGGTTATATTTAAGACGGTACGGGATAGTATATCCACAAGGCATGCTATTATGCTTCGTTATCTCTTTATCATGACAAATTCCCTTTGTGGCATAATCCAGGACTGCCAGAGACATTTCAAGAGGCCATGGGTAGTAAATGGGAAAGCTGTGGAGTTACAAGCCTGGGGGATTTGTAGGATTACAATAGCTTTGATTCTTTCGAGAGACTGCAGATCAAGCACAAATTGCCCAAATATATATTGTTTAAATATTATCAGATTCAGGATTATTTTTTGAGACATAAATTTGGTAAACATAACAGACTCTAAGATATGGGATTTCCTGAATGCAACAGAACCGAAAAAACTGATTAGTAGGGTGTTCAAATGGTTAAGTAGCCAAAGAATAGATGACTGTGGAGGATTAGCGGATCAATGGATTAAGGTGCTGGGGGCGCCGGTAGTGGCTAGTACCATATCACAAGCTCTTAGAACAATAGATAAGGCTGTTCATTCTACCAACTTGCGACTGCAACAACATTGTATGTTGTGTCTCATATTATACTCCCGAAAGAATAGTTAAGTGGTCACTTGATAATACTAGGACTAGTGATTGGACGAAGTGCCCCAGATGTAACTTACACGCAGCTGATATAAAACATATGTTTGTAACATGTCCGGCACTGGGCATATTCTGGCAGGATGTTGGGAGTGTTCTTTCTCAGAAATTGGGGTTAGGGGCATCTTTGTCAATTAATGAAATCATGATGGGATATCTGTCTGAATAGTTTAAAAACAATAGCTTGTTTGCTATCCTATTAGTCTCGGCAAGATTAACTATAGCTAGGGAGTGGATATTACCAAAACCCCCATCAGTTTTGGATTGGTGGCAGTTAGTAAGGCAGATATATGATATGGAACAGGCATTGGCCAAGGCAAGAGGTCTCCGCTCACTAGTTAAATTTACGGCAATTTGGGGGCCTTTGTTTCCGACAGAATAAATATTATGTGCTTAATTGTAATATTATTGAAATAGGTAATGCTGTCTGTATTCTTACAATATAGCGTAACTCGTTTTGTATTTGCCCATTATACTCCAGTTGACAAATTAAAAAAAATGGTGTGGGGTCCATGTGAAGCACACAACCCAGGACTTTGCCGGACGTCTAGTTTTCAGAACTTTATGGTCTGGTAGGTTCTTCCAGGTGGCAGCCTACCCAAGCACAAAAAGTACAGTCAGTCACCATTTTGAGAATCAGTCACACTCTCCTGGTCCATATGTAAGAAACACAAAAGAATCAAATATCTTCGCTTGTCATTTGGATGGGATGCTTTCATTCGCAGGGACTGATGAGGCTTTAAGGATGAGGGTGGAGCACGATGTTAGAACAAGCCAGAACAACCACATTTAATTAAAAAAAATATTTACTCCTTCCATACAGTGGGCTTTCTGCCCTCCAAGAGGCATAGGGGGCAAACCTCCTGTCTGCCTTGGGGGGAGGAATAAGAATGGTGTGTACCATTTGGGACGGGACGGGTGTGGCCAATACAAGAGTACAGCAGGCTCAGCACTTTGCTTTGCCCCCAAAGGCAAAACCCCATGTGTCAGGTGAATTTTTTACAACCCCCTCTGGGGGCTGGTTTGGAGCAACCTCCCCAAATGGACATGCCTATATGCCCCAGGTGGGTGTGCAGAAAGACATGATTGGCCCCCAGTGGGGCAGCGATATGGTTTTATGCCATGGTATGCAGACATACTTTTGTTTGGCAGCATTTTGAAATCCCTGGTACCTAATGAACATTCTGAGGGGAAGGGTTAGGGTTGAATACTCTAACCACCCCAAGGAGGGACAATGTCTATTGGGCCCAGTGGTGGTGGGGCCCTGCCCCAAAAAAATATTGCCCGATTGCAGTTTCTAGTGGGCAGAAAGACTGATGCCAGATTTAAGGGGGTGGGACCATCTGGAATTGGAAATTCAAATATTCCCATCACACAACTACTGACTGCAGAAGAACTAGTCATACTGGAACATATACTCTGCTCAGAGCTGCTCTGTCACAAACACTATTCACAGCTCGCAACCAGCAAACTAATGCCGCCCACCTAGCATGTCCTTCAAGCACAAGAGTCGTTTAAATACAGAACTCTGTTCCGCATCACCACACAGAAATGCAAAGCTTGATGCAGACCCAAATATTTGGTGTTCAAATCCATGAAAACTCACTTCTCAGCACAACTTGAAGTACTGCTTTCACACTAGTCCAATGCAATCTTCCACATATGCACTTTCTCTATAGTGGTCTGCCAGCCGCTTACAACAGATTTACTTTTCTGAGACATTATGAAATGTTGGCCGGATGCACGTGCATTACACTTGTGCACGAGCTTCATAACATGTGATAGAAGTAGTTCTGGATCCCAGGAAGTTAGGATGCAAGCATAACAGCGAGAGGGGCTCCGCCCAATTTTGGTGACTGGGCTTTGAACAGATCAATAGCAGCAAACCATGCCTGCCACATTAGACCTCGCAGCAGCTTCCCACAAAGATAGCAACATGGGCTCTCACCTCAGGAGTGTTCACTCTATTATTTCTACCTGACGGCCTATGGTAACTAGAGAGAATTTTTGAATACGGTTATAATTATGTTCACTGTTGGAAAAAAATAATTAACTGGGGCGCTACATTCATGATATTTTTTTTGCCACAGTGTCAAAAATATGACAAGAGTATGAACATGGGTGTATTCACTCAGACTTAAAATGAGAAAAGTATGCTGTGGCTTTTAACAAAATATCAGAAAAGGCAATAATTGTCATTTTTTCCATAAACTTAATACACATACATTTCTATTTTTCAAGAGGATTTTCTCTTCATTTGGCCACCACAGACACTGGGCAATTTCTGTCAAACTCTTTGGCAAATCTCAATCTCTAGCTCTTTAGTATCCTCGGGAATAAAGGAACACAACTGAAGAAGAAATGGTGAAACCATCCCCCCAAACTCATTAACTCCATCTTATCTATAGCTTGTATCAGAGCAAAACGTTCCCCAAGCAAATTCATTCACCTTGACTTCAAGAACAATATTCCTCTTACACTTAAGTCAAAGGCTTCATGTGGTAGACACCAGTATGAGATATCAACTTTGCTTACCCCCAGCAGAACGGGGAGGATGGGTGGGTCGGTAAGGAATCTATCACTAACTAATGTCTCTTACAGATATATCGTTACACAAGTAGTAACTTGTGCATCTGAAAGAGACACATTAGTGATAGATTCCTTACCTTAGAATAGATACCCCAGCAATACCAACCCCGGTGGTGGGTCTGCGAACCAATATCACACCAGAAAGTCCTGGAGGACGGAACGGCCAAAGAAGCCATCCCTCCGGACTTGACTGTCCAGGCAGTAGTGTCTTGCGAACGTGTGCAGCGAAGCCCACGTAGCTGCCTGGCAAATGTCCTGCAGGGGGACACCTCGGCCCAGGGCAGTTGTTGTCGCCGTGGCCCGAGTGGAGTGAGCCCGCAATCCAGCCGGGGGCTCCTTCCTCGCCATGGAGTAACATGCTTGGATACACAAGATGATCCACCTAGAGATGGTCCTCTTGTGCACAGCCTTACCCTTCTTCGCGCCCACGTAACCAACGAAGAGTTGGTCATCCACCCGGAATTGGCGTGTGCGGTCTAGGTAGTAGGAGAGCGCACGTTTTGGATCCAGACGGTGGAGCCTCTCTTCCTCTTTCGAGGGATGCGGAGCCGGAAAGAAAGTGGGCAAGGTAATGGACTGCCCGATGTGGAAGGCCGTGACAACCTTGGGCAGAAAGGAAGGTCGTGTACGTAACACCACCTTGTCAGGATGAACAGACAGAAAAGGTGGAGAAGAAGAAAGAGCCTGGAGCTCACTCACCCCCTCCTGGCAGAGGTGATGGCAACCAGGAAGGCAGTCTTCAGAGTAAGGAGACGAAGAGGACAGTTATGAAGTGGCTCAAAGGGAGCACACATCAGATAAGTGAGAACAAGATTCAAGTCCCACTGGGGCATCAAGAAGGGAACAGGAGGGAACATGTGCGTGATGCCCTTCAGAAATCTACTTACAATAGGGGACTTGAATAAAGAAGGCTGATCTGGTAGCCTCAAGAAGGCTGATAGAGCAGAAAGGTACCCTTTAAGAGTGCTCAGAGCAGAGCCCTGCTGGGCAAGGGAAAGGAGAAAGAGCAGCACTTCCGAAAGGGGTGCAGAGAGAGGATCCACAGCCTTTGCTGTGCACCATGCCACAAATCTGTTCCACCGGCAGGCGTATACCGACTTTGTGGAGGGACGCCTGGCTGCCAGAATGATATCACAGACTTCAGGAGGCAAGTCAAATGGCCTCAACTGCCGCCGCTCAATCTCCAAGCTTGTAGGTGGAGACTGGACAGGTTCGGGTGCAGGACCGTCCCCTGCTGCTGCGACAGAAGGTCCTCCCGAAGAGGCAGACGAATCGGGGGGAAATCGACTGACATGCTGAGTAGCTCGGGATACCAGTATCTTCGTGCCCAGTCCGGAGCCACAAGGATAACCTGGGCCCGGTCGTGCCTGATCTTCAGCACTCTGGGCAGAAGTGGTATAGGCGGAAAGGCGTACAATGGCCTCAACTGCCGCCGCTCAATCTCCAAGCTTGTAGGTGGAGACTGGACAGGTTCGGGTGCAGGACCGTGCCCTGCTGCTGCGACAGAAGGTCCTCCCGAAGAGGCAGACGAATCGGGGGGAAATCGACTGACATGCTGAGTAGCTCGGGATACCAGTATCTTCGTGCCCAGTCCGGAGCCACAAGGATAACGTGGGCCCGGTCGCGCCTGATCTTCTTCAGCACTCTGGGCAGAAGTGGTATAGGCGGAAAGGCGTACAACAGACCGCAGCTCCACTCGCGACGAAAAGCGTCTCCGAGCGAGTGCCGCCTTGGAAATTCCAACGCGCAGAACTGATGACATTGCGCGTTCTCTTCTGTGGCGAAAAGATCTAACCAAGGCTCTCCCCATTGCTGAAAGAGACCTTGCGCCACGTCCGAGTTCAGACGCCATTCGTGATCCATCATGCACCGACGGCTGAGTTCGTCCGCCCTGGCATTCAGAGAGCCTGCCAGGTGTTGAACCACTAGGGTCACGCCCTGATGTTCCAGCCATTGCCATAGGCGCAGAGCCTCCTGGCAAAGGGTCCACGACCCCACCCCGCCCTGTTTGTTGCAGTACCACATGGCGGTGGTGTTGTCGGTGAACACTTGCACTACACGTCCCCGGACAGAGGGGAGGAATGCTTTCAGTGCTAGACGAACCACCCGAAGCTCCAGCAAGTTGATATGGAGCCGGGACTCCGCCGGAGACCAGAGGCCTCTGATCTCCGCCTCTCCCATGTGGCCCCCCCAGCCCTGGAGGGACGCGTCCGTCACAACTACACGCTCCGGGTGGGGTAGGGAGAGGGATCTGCCACTGACCCAGTCGCGGTCCGTGAGCCACCACTGCAGTTGTTTCGCAGTGCCCTCCGAGATCAGGACATGATCGGACAGGTTGCCCTGATGCTGGGCCCACTGAAACTTCAGGTCCCACTGCAGAGCCCGCATCCGCCACCTGGCGTGACGCACCAGAAGGATGCAGGAGGCCATCAGTCCCAGAAGCCGTAGCATCAACCTGACCGGGACTCGGGATAACGGCTGGAAGATGGGAACCAGAGCCTGAATATCCCGAACCCGCTGCTCGGGTGGATAAACCCGAAACTGCGCCGAGTCGAGAACCGCTCCGATGAAGAGGAGCTTTTGAGAGGGACACAGGTGTGACTTCGGCACATTGATGGAGAACCCCAGCAGGTGCAGGAGGTCGGCCGTAGTCTGGAGGTGGCTGACGACTGCCTGGGGCGAGCCCGCCTTCAACAACCAGTCGTCGAGGTAGGGGAAGACTGATACCCCCTGCCTGCGCAGATGAGCTGCGACCACCGCCATCACCTTTGTGAACACCCGTGGGGCGCTGGTAAGGCCGAAGGGGAGCACGGTAAACTGAAAGTGCTCTTGGCCTACCGTGAACCGCAGGTAACGCCGGTGGGCCGGCAGGACGGGGATGTGGAAATAGGCATCCTGCAGGTCCAACGCTACCATCCAGTCTCCCGGGTCCAGGGCAGCCAGGACCTGAGCCAAAGTGAGCATCTTGAACTTCTCCATCCGGAGGAAGCCGTTGACGTTCCGCAAGTCCAAGATAGGGCGTAGGCCCCCTTTGCCCTTCTTGGGCACCAGAAAGTAGTGGGAGTAACAACCACACCCTACTTCTGGCCCAGGAACGCGCTCGATGGCCCTCTTGGCCAAGAGGGCCGAGACCTCCTCTTGCAGAAGTTGCAAGTGATCCCCCGACACACGGTGGCATTGTGGTGGCATGGATGGAGGGGATGCCTCGAAGGGGAGGGAGTAGCCCCTTCGGACAATCTGCAGCACCCACCTGTCCGAAGTGACTGTACGCCAGTGGGAGAGGTGATGGCAAACCCTGCCCCCACAGGCGTCACATGGGCCTGAAAACTCGGACTAGGAAGATTTTGAGGCCGGTGCTGCTGAGGGAGGTGTGGACTGGCCTCGCCGCGGGCCCCGACCGCCACAGCGGTTCCCACGTCCGCCACCGCGCTGCTGGACAGTTTGCGGCGTGTGGCTGGCGGTCCGTGGTGGGGCGCCCCTTCCGTGGCCACGAAAGGAGCGAAAGGCACCCGATTGCTGGCGTGGGGCCGTAAGGCCCAAGGACTTGGCCGTAGCCCTGGAGTCCTTGAAACGTTCCAGCGCATGGTCTGCCTTGTTGCCGAAGAGGCGACGGCCATCAAACGGCATGTCCAGGAGAGTGGCCTGGACATCGGCCGAGAAGTTGGCGGACCTCAACCAGGCGTGGCGTCGAACCGCCACCGTCGTTGCCATCGCCCTGCCCAGTGAGTCAGTTGTATCCAGCCCACACCGGATAGAAAAGCATGCTGCATCTCGGCCGTCCGCAAGGGCTTGGCTGAGTTTAGCCTGGACCTCCTCCGGGCATTTTGGCAGCACCTCCGCCACCGTGTCCCACAGAGTGTGGGTGTAGCGGCCCAAGAGACAGGCGGTGTTCACAGACCGCAGCCCTAGGCTTACAGATGAGAAAACCTTCTTCCCGAACTGTTCATATCTCTTGGATTCCCTGTCGGGCGGGGCCGACGGGAATGCGGTTTGGGAGTTTGAGGCCTGGATGACCAGACTCTCGGGGGTGGGATGGGTGGACAAAAAGCATGGGTCACCCGGTGCCGGGCGGTAGCGTCTGGCCACGTTCCTGTCCACAGGGGGGCCTGTGGCGGGCTTGGACCAAGTGCCCAGAAGAACGTCACACAAGGCCTCATTGAACGGCAGGAGGGGCTCCGCGGAGCCCGACTGCGGTTTGAGGACCTCTGTGAGGAGATTCGTCCTCACGGCCGCGACGGGGAGCTGAAGGTTTAAGGTCTTAGCTGCCTTCGTCAACACTACGCTGTAAGCAGAACCCGCCTCCGAAGCCACAGTCGGGGGCGATGTAAATACAGTGTCTGGCGAGGTGTCAATACCACTGGCCTCCCCAAGCTCATATGTCCAGTCCTGCTGTGACTGGCAATCATGTGCCAGAGGGTCCTCGGACCCCTCCCAATTCTCCTCGTCACCTGTGTCCTGGAGACCAGGATTAACAGCCAGGGCCTCCTCGTGGAGATAAAAGTCTCCAAAGGCCGACGGAATCGGCGCCCAGCGGCGCCCTCCCGACGCCTGAGCAGAACCGCAGGAGACATTGGGGGCGGCAACCACATCGGCTGCCGGGGACGACACCTGAAGGGACGGCGCGGCGAGGTCGCAAGGTCGACCGGCGAGGTCCCGGATCCGGATCCAGTGAGGTCTTGCGGCGCCGAGACAGAAGTCGCCAGCGGCGCCGGGTCCGAAGCACCCGACGTCGTCGGGGCCGAAGCGCCCGACCCGGAAGGACCTCCAGACGGAACCGATCTGCCCGAAGGCGCCACGGGAACTGACTGAGGAGGGAGGGCCCTCATGGCCATGAGGTACCTCTCGACCTCCTCCGGCGTCGCGCCGTGCCCAGGGACCCGAATGTGTGGGGCAGGCGACGCTTGCGACTCCCGCGGAGCCACGTGGGCAGTGTCGCCCGAGTCCCCGGCCGCATCGTGCGAGCGTCGGGTCGGAGGATCGATGACGTTGCTCCGACCTCTCATGCCTCTTACCTGAGGACTTGGAACCAGACGATCGGTGTCCACTTCCGGAGCGTCGATGACTCCGACCTCGCGACCTGTCCCTCGACCTCCCGTTGGACCGGGACCGGGACCTGGAGCGGCGCGGGGCCGACTGCCTCAGTTCGAGGCGCTTGCGGGACCGCTCCCGCCTAGCCTTCGACGTCAGGGCCCGGCAGTCGGAGCAGGATCGATCGTCGTGGTCGAGGCCTAAGCACTTCAGGCACCGGCGATGGGGGTCCGTGACCGACATGAGTCGGCCGCACTTCGAGCAAGGCTTGAACCCGGGCATCCCTGGCACCGATAGTCGAGAAATCGACAAAGAGAGAGAGATCAAAAGGATCAAAAATTTCAGTCAAAAATTTACTGGGGGTAGAGCTTCTTCCGGATCTGCGCTAGCTGGCGCGGAAAAAAGAAGAACTGACGTCAGCGCGCATGGGCGCCGTCTAAGTACTCCGACGACGTCATCCCGGCGCTCACGACGCCGGACGCGGAGCCGCAGACGACGCCTACCGGCGCGCAGGGGTATTGCTACGCAAAAGTTTCCGGATCCAGTCTGACGCCTGGGGCTATTCTAAGGTAAGGAATCTATCCCTAACGTGTCTCTTTCAGATTTGCATGTCTAGCAGCAGTACCGCAAGCTGCACCTAGAGGTCCCAAGTGAGCAAGGCACCAGCACTACATGTCTCGGTGCAGTACCGCAAGCTGCACGTAGAGGTCCCAAGTGAGCAAGGCACCAGCACTACATGTCTCGGTGCAGTACCGCAAGCTGCTCCTAGAGGTCCCCAATGAGCAAGGCACCAGCACTGCATCTCTCGGTGCAGTACCGCAAGCTGCTCCTAGAGGTCCCTAGTGAGAAAGGCACCAGCACTGCATCTCTCGGTGCAGTACTGCAAGCTGCTCCTAGAGGTCCCTAGTGAGCAAGGCACCAGCACTGCATGACTAGGTGCAGTACCAAAGCTGCTCCTAGAGGTCCCCAATGAGCAAGGCACCCAGTACTGCATGTCTCTGTGCAGTACCGCAAGGTGTCCTAGAGGTCCCCAATGAGCAAGGCACCCAGTACTGCATGTCTCTGTGCAGTACCGCAAGCTGCTCCTAGAGGTCCCCAATGAGCAAGGCACCAGCACTGCATGTCTCGGAGCAGTACCACAAGCTGCTCCTGGAGGTCTTGAGTGAGCAAGGCAACAGCACTGCATGTCTAGGTGCAGTACCGCAAGCTGCTCCTAGAGGTCCCTAGTGAGCAAAGCACCAGCACTGCATGTCTAGGTGCAGTACCGCAAGCTGCTCCTAGAGGTCCCCAATGAGCAAGGCACCTAGTACTGCATGTCTCTGCAGTACCGCAAGCTGCTCCTAGAGGTCCCCAATGAGCAAGGCACCCAGTACTGCATGTCTCTGTGCAGTACCGCAAGCTGCTCCTAGAGGTCCCTAGTGAGAAAGGCACAGCACTGCATGTCTAGGTGCAGTACCGCGAGAGGCTCCTGGAGGCCCCTAGTGAGCAAGGCACCAGCACTGCATCTCTCGGTGCAGTACCGCAAGCTGCTTCTAGAGGTCCCTAGTGAGCAAGGCACCAGCACTGCATGACTAGGTGCAGTACCGCAAGCTGCTCCTAGAGGTCCCTAAGGAGCAAGGCCCCCAGTACAGCATGTCTCGGTGCAGTACCGCAAGCTGCTCCTATAGGTCTTGAGTGAGCAAGGCACCAGCACTGCATGTCTAGGTGAAGTACCGCGAGCTGCTCCTAGAGGTCCCTAAGGAGCAAGGCCCCCACTACAGCATGTCTCAGTGCAGTACCGCAAGCTGCTCCTAGAGGTCCCTAGTGAGCAAGGCACCCAGCACTGCATGTCTCGGTGCAGTACCTCAAGCTGCTCCTAGAGGTCCCCAATGAGCAAGGCACCCAGCACTGCATGTCTTGGTGCAGTACCGCAAGCTGCTCCTAGAGGTCTTGAGTGAGCAAGGCCCCAGCACTGCATGTCTAGGTGAAGTACCGCAAGCTGCTCCTAGAGGTCCCTAAGGAGCAAGGCCCCCACTACAGCATGTCTCAGTGCAGTATCACAAGCTGCTCCTGGAGGTCCCTAGTGAGCAAGGCTCCAGCACTGCATGTCTCTGTGCAGTACCGCAAGCTGCTCCTAGAGGTCCCTAAGGAGCAAGGCATCAGCAGTGCATGTCTACAAAGTTGGAGTTACTGGCATAAATGGCAATGCTTTTTACCTAGCCATGTTGCAGTACCATATGTGGCCAAAGGGGGATCTCTTTCGGTCACATATTGTACTGCACCCTGCAAAAGATATCGTACATCCACCCTACCCATAATGCATTGCATGCAAGAAAGTACTACGAGTACATTCAAATAGATATATATATACACATACACACACACACATATATATATATAACTATATATACACACATACAATTAGTAGTTTTGAAATGTGATAAAAGAATTATTACATTAATTTTGTATTAGGTTGTTCTCTGTGTGAAGCTGATTAAGGGAAATGTATAGACTGTATCATAAATGTGAGATTTTCTAGTGAGTGAAGTAACAACTGCCAACCTAGCTTAGGACCAAGTGTGTGTCCTGCCTGAAGCCTTTTAAGAAAATAGTGGCTGGAGGCTGTAATTAAAGCCTGGTGAGTAACACATGTAACAGGAGATATAGTCATGGGAGGTTACAAGAAGAGACATGGCGGTACTAAGGAGGGACTACTAAGCCTATTGACCAATGAAAAGCCACCATTTACAAAGGAAAGGATGCAATTAAAAAGATGGGCGGAGCTTTATGCCCATATCCTGAATACAGCAAGTCACGAAGAGTCAGCGCAAACGATGCCTGGGCGAGATCTAAAAAAAAAAAAATCAGGCTTGTAGGGTTTTCTGAGGAATCCTACTTCAAAAAGAAACCCAGCAAACAATTGGGTCTGCCAAAGATCTAAACCACAGCCCACCCCCAGCCCCTAGCCTCCCTCCCCCCCAGACGTCCATGCTATATAGTATGGTTTTGAGGAACCTACTTTCATACACTTTACCATACTTTATATCATGTAACTCTTGAACTGTACTTTAAAATCTGAAACCCTTTTCTCACTATTGCCTTTGTTTTTTTCACAAAATGCGGATGATGGTTGACAACATTATGACTTTTGTTGCGTCAATGCTCACTCGGTCTTAACTTTATAATTGTCTTAGATTCTGACATCCATAACATGCTACTGTGTATGACATCAACATGAGCTGCTACAATGGTATTAAGTTGGTTAATGGTTAAATGTTCGATTTTCTCACCTTCTTAGGGGTAACGTTGCAGATGGAGCCCAAGTTCGTGCTATTGGGGACCCCGAGCAAGGTGGACATAACTACACCGCAGCTTATGGTTACCTCTCCGTGGGTAACTGTTGGTACGAGTGACAATGCCTGGAGATGGGGTGTGGCCGACAGGCCGAGCATTCAGGAATGGACGAGAAGAATGAAAATGTACATGACGGCTCTACAGGTCACGCATCGTAGCAGAGAGCACCCAAAAGGGTTTCAAAGTATCTGGGACCACTGGAGACGTTACTTTGGGTTAGACGTAAGACGCGGCACGAAACAGCCCAGTGGGTAAACAGCACAAGAGACCCAGACAGAGACCCGAGCCAAAAACGCCTTAGAAGACCTCTCCTTCACATCAAAGAAGGTTTGCTGGTCCTCGACGCAACCACAACCATGACGGAAAACATAGACGGCATATACTGTTCTACATTGATCATTGGTGGAGAGGGGGTGGGACCATGCAGATAATTATTATATTCGATCTGATTGGAGACCTGATTTTCTTAATGCATCATGTAATCTTTCTTTTGTGTTAATTGTTCTGTTGAATACCAAATATATATTTTTAAAAATGAACGATGTTTTTATCATGTATTTAATTGCTTTGTCATCATTAAGTAATATTAATCATCGCACAAGGTTTTTATTTTCCTTTGCTTTATTAGCTTATTTCTCGTAGGCAGTAGCTGCAGCTCCATTTACACTACCATATTTCTATTCTCTGCATTGAAATGGAGGGTTGTCCCAGCTCGAGGAGATTCACAAATATGCTTCATTTCATTCCACGCTGTACTCTGCCCCTACCGCCATCAATGAGGACACTAGCCTCAGGCTCCATAGCCCTCCATTGGTAAGGTCTCCAAAATCTGGTACATGTTCTAGCTATGAGCCCAGGGAATCAGACAGGAAGGTCCCTTTTCCACAGCTAGGTTAGTCAGCATTGCCTGCCTCGCTTCTCCTAGAGCTGCTCTTTAACCCCTTCCATGCTGATGACGGCCCCCATCCGTCATGCATTACAGTGCTCGTGTGCTCATGACGGCTGGGGGCCGTCATAAAGCCATTGATTCTTTAATAAGCCTAGCACACGAGAAAAATCGGCCCAGCATGGAAGGGGTTAAGATCGCGGTCATTTCTTGCCAGTCTCGTCTGCCAACCTGGCTCGATCAAAAAGATGCTTGGTCGTCGACAATGACCACCCAGTGACAAGTGTTTTTTCTCAAATCACTCTGGTCTTCTGCTCCATTTGGATTCAAAGAAATAATTTTCCTTAAAGGGTGAGATTTGAAGTCTGTAACCTTCATGGAGACACAGGCGTAAGCTAGCAGTGACTGCTTAGTGTCCCACCATAAGAAGAACTACTGAGGCCGGCGCAATGAGCCCAAAGTCAACCTTGCTGTGCCTGGGAGCATGTGGACACCAGGTGGGTCTGTCCGCTGCCTTAAGCAGGGACGCGTCAGTGAAGAGGAGTAGTGGGCTTGGTAACCTACTGGGCCATATGCAGCTGCTCTTACCAAATTAACAAAATACAGGACTTTGCTGGGAATAAACAGAAAGATAAAGGAAACGAAGTACAATAACAAACGTCGCCCTGAACACATGACCCACCAAAGAGGCCTATGAAAGGTGGCTGCGGAGAAGAGTCACGGCTTTCAGAAACTAACTGCCCAGAAAAAAATAGCCACCATCAAAATGTCCAGAGCGCTCTAAATCTGTACATAAACGGAGTCTCATTAATCTGCGAGTTTGATTTATAGCTCAACTAAACCAATGACAATACAATCTACCTTAATAAGAGATATACTGGCTCTCACTGACAAAACCAGGGAAGTCCACCCAAAGCTAAACGTGCCCTGAACAAAAGGGGATATCAGACACTATTGAAGGAAATCAAAAGGAATCTCTCAGCTCTATAAAACAGACTCCAAAAGCCCTTCTGATCCCAACCACTCACTGCAGAAAGCTGAAACTCGTATGTAACAAAATATGTTGCATATCCATCACGCCGAACTGACATGCAGACATTGAACGACGAGAAACCTCTATTAAATTAGAAGGTTGTGAAAACTGCTCATGATGTAAAAAGGTCCGAATCGGAGGCATCAACAGCAATGAAAGCAAGTTGGATCTTGGGAGTCCTGTTCAAGCCGTATTTGGACAAGCACTGGGATCACCTAAAGACAATGAAATGCTGCTGGAACACGCTCACTGACTGTCTTCAAAGAACTGGCACCCTGCCTACTAACAAGAATCATTTCTTTCAGAAAAAAGTTGTCAGAAGCAGACTAACATTCAATACAATGCCAGTAAATCCCACCTAGCACAGTCCAATACATAAAGGTTAAAGTGAGAGTGCACCCACGTATAGAAAGGGCGGCGCTACCCAGCTCGTCTGATCTATGCTCTAATCACAGCCAGGGGAGCAAACCAAGTGGAAACGCATGGGACAATACTCGGGAAAATGGACTCCGAGGTGAAAGAAACGAAAGCTCCAAAAAGGACAGAGCAGCGAGGAGATAAGCGAGACTTTGGACACCCAATGCAAGCTTCAAAGGGAGAAGCAGTGTATTGCTTGGATTATGGAACATGGTCAGTATTCCGTATGAAGCTTATTCACGGGGTCTCCCTGCAGCAAGCAGAACAAGGGTATGGGCGATCCACTGACCCAACTTTAAAATTACCAATTAAAAGATACAAAGCATACCGGAGGTTCGAACCGGTAGAACAGGGTAGTGGGGTCTGTTAACAGCCCAGAAGCTGCCGCATACAATGTATACGTGTATGGCTGCGGACTGCCATAATGTTAATGGTGCAGGCAATCCCTGTGTTTTACCACCATTGCTTTAACACCCAAGTACATGAGCTCAAGTGGGTTATGTCGGCTGGCCGGTGACTGCCTAGGAGACCACAATTAGAGAAGACACTGCAATCAGATTTCAACAGAAAAAGGGTAATGTCACTCCAGGCCTGTTGGGAATGTGCCTCAAAAAACATTAATATCTATGGCCCAATTAGCTCTAGTCTGAACATGTGGGGTCTTAATTCTCGCATGAAGAGGAGAGCACTCTTAAAACGGCTATGTTCAAAGAAAAGGAACGCTGCGATATTACAATAGACCCAAAGATATCCCAAGATATACCTATATTGCCCCCCTACCGGTACCCACAACAAATCCACCTCTCCTGCCCCACGCCTATCCCATGATAAAAACAGCAGAATAGTGAACCTCAAAGGCAGATTAGGTACATGTTTATTCACAATGCTCCCTACTTATCACCCAAATGAAGGAAAACAACAATTATTTTCAACATTATTCCGGACTACAGCCGATTGTGCACGGGGTAGAATGCAATGCTATACTATTTATAGAAACAGGTGCTTGCTACAATACCCCAAATACCCCATTTTCGTTCGTGCACAGACCCGTACGATCCCTGGGGGAAACGGAGGTGAAATGGCTGTGCGTTTTTCATCGCGCTCGAACCACAATACATTATTTCTTGGTGACACGGGCAATAATGTCCCAATTATTAAACACCAGGACAGGATTCTCAACTGAAACAGATTCAACACTAAACATTGTGGTAACAAAAAATGTACAGACTAGCCCTCAGATTAGATCCTCTGTTACCAGAACTTATTGGTCCGGAACAATCTGGATTCGTTAAAGGTCGTTTGTCATCAGATAATTCTCGTGTTTTCTTTAACATTTTAAGTAGAGCCGCTTCTCTCTCCTCTCCACTAGCTGCCATTTCTCTCGATGCCGAGAAGGCTTTTGATAGAATAGGCTGGGATTTTATGTTTCAAGCTCTTCGTTGGTTCGGTTTCCCACCTAAATTCATTTCTCTTATTACTTTACTTTACTCTAGCCCCCATGCTTCCATTTTTGCTAACAGTATCACTTCCGATTATTTTCCCCTTCGGCGAGGAGTTCGTCAAGGTTGCCCTCTATCTCCTCTTTTGTTTATTTTAGCTTTAGAACCCTTTTTAACCAAAATTAGACGTGACGATAATATTTCTGGTTTTCAATATGATCCCCAGCAGCAAGTTAAATTATCGGTGTACGCTGATGATATTTTATTTTATTGCTCAGACCCTCAAACAACTTTACCTTCCTTCCTTAATCAAGTTTCCTCTTTTTCTAATGTATCTGGCTATAGACTTAACACGGACAAATGTGAAATCCTACCCCTAAATCCTTTATGTCTAAAACATCTATTTGATACCTCTGGCTTTTCCTGGCAACCCTCTAAGATTAAATATCTAGGTGTCTGGTTCGCCCCTCGTCTCTCTGATACCCTCAGATTTAATTTCGAATCTCTCTCTACTAAGCTCACTACTTCTATCAATCGTTGGAACTCTCTCTTTCTTTCTTGGTGGGGTTGCTTGGATTCCATCAAAATGATGTTAGCTCCTTTGGTCCTCTACACTATTTCTATGATTCCCA
The DNA here is from genome assembly GCF_964263255.1 of Lissotriton vulgaris. Lineage (NCBI taxonomy): Eukaryota > Metazoa > Chordata > Amphibia > Caudata > Salamandridae > Lissotriton > Lissotriton vulgaris. Next base: position 797,341,001 of record NC_141700.1, on the reverse strand, counting down.
TTCGCATCCCTAATCAACACTTCAAGTCAATAGATTCTATTCTGTTAAAGTTTTTATGGAAAGGTTAAAAAATCCCGAATAGCCCTCTCTGTTTTAAAGAAGGATAAATCTTTGGGTGGAGTCAAATTTCCCAATTTTAAATCATATCATAATGCCTTTTCTTTAAAACAAGCCTTACGTTGGCTCTCTTCAGATCTTCCGTATTATCCTCCACTTTGGCTGACGCTAGAATCATCCTTCCTTCATCCTTATGAATTCAGTGAAGTTCTTTCCTTTTCCTCCAATGTAACCTCTCTCCGATCTCCCATCATTTCTCACACACGTTCTCTTCTTCAACCTTACTTGTTATCCTCCTACCCTTCTACTTCTTCTACTCACACCCAACCTATTTGGCATAATAAACACCTTAAAATCCGTAATCGCTCACTCTATTGGAAATCTTGGCATTCACGTGGTTTAAAATGGATCTCTCAACTTATTTCTGATACTCACCCTCTTCCTTTCCACCTCCTCCAAACCCAATTTTCGTTGCCATCCTCTTCCCGTAAACAATATTTATCGCTGATCCCCTCCCTTATCCAATATCTTTCCTCCCTCCCTGCTACCAACTCTATTCCTATACCTCACCTTTCTATCTCTAATGCTCTTGACCAATCCCCCTCTGCTTCTTTTCTCTATAAATCTCTACAATCATCTACTGAACGCACCAAATCTAAGGTTGAGTTGGCTTGGGAGAAAGATTTGTCTCAAAATTGGCCCCCTATTCTTTGGGATAAAATGTGGTCTAAAATTCACAGTACATCTAGAGCTGCCAACACTACCCAAACCTTATTTTTTTATCTATAATCGTACACTATTTACTCCCTTAATTCTGTCTTCTTTCTCCTCAGACACTCCTTCCACTTGTTGGTCCTGTCCCTGGGCTGATTTGAAACACATGCTCTTCAAATGCCCTCCCATTTTACATTTCTGGCAATTAGTTTGGTCCCAAATTCATAAAATTTTCAAGCTCACTCTCCCCTTTTCAATTCTTCACATTTTTCTAGGTTCCCTTTCCCCTGATCTTTCTGGACCCCACCATAAACACAAACTACTTGATCTCCTGATAGCCATTGCTTTTCATCATATCACATCGCATTGGAAACAGGCTAAGGATGTTTCCTTCTCTGCTTGGTGGAACGCAGTTTGTTTTAATCATCGTCTAGATACCAATTTTGTCTCCCCTATTTCCCTAGCAATTAAACGTGACCTTCTATGGCTTCCCCTTACCGAATATTTATCCAGAATTGCCAGACCATCTCCCACCTCTCCACTACGTAATGTTGAAGTTCAAAAACCACCGTGATTGTTTTATCTTAGTATATGTAAGATTAATGATGCATCCTATGTTTCTTTTGTATCACTTCTATGTTATATGATTCTAATGTTTCCCTTTATCCTCACTATTCCTGAAAATTTTTATTGCATATTGTTTTTGTTTAAGATATTTCTTTGATCAATTCCATTCCTTTGTAAGAGAGATTTCTTGTTTTTTATAACTTATGATTGTTTCTTCATGTACTGTCTTTACTTCTTTATGCCTTAATAAACTTCAAACTTAAAATAAAAAATGGACAGACAACTATGAAACGTTAGCAGAGAATTTGAACAATTCTTACGTACATGAAAAAAGTTGTGAAAAAAAGGGTTAGACGTTCACCAAAAAATATTACGTAATGGGAATAAGCAAATAGAGTTTTAGTATATAAACTTAAGCAAAAGCATATTAACCAAACATTAGAAATGCAGTAGGTCTCGCATTTTTTTAAGTTAGAGCTATTGACGTTGTAAATGGCAATGTCTTTTACCGTTGTGTGAAAACTACACTGCAATCAAAAACATAAGTAAACGAGCACTAGCCACAAAAGTCCACTGAAACAGTAGTGGGGAACTTGCAGGCAAAAAAAGACTTCCTGGTGAAAAAGCAGCAAGAAGCAAGCAGCCCTGACCGCATAGATTCCTCGTTTACAAACGGTCAAGAGATTACATAAAAAAATCTTGTTTACCAGCTTTTGTCTTTCCTGTAGAAGTAACAAGCTGAATAACAGTATGAGATTATTTGGCGAGAGTGGAGGAGGGAGAGTGGAGGAGGGAGGAGAAATAGTACCTCAATCCCCTCGGGAGCAGCGAACGGGCACAGATTACATTTGAATTATCTGTGTCCCTGCTCTACGGAGGCAAGCGTAACCGAGGTTTGGGCTGCACTGGCCAGTTAGAAGGCAGCAAAGAAGAGCGAAGCAGCAACCAGCAAATGGTAGGCAAGTACAGGCTTCAAGTCCTGTGCTGAACACAGCAGTGTTGCACACCCGCCCTCAAGCTCAACCCTAAAAAATACCATTGCCTTTGAATTATTGTAACCTTAAGACTAGTTTAAACGTACAAAAATGACTAAAAATATTAACAACAAGCATTGGAAATGCAATAGGGCTCGCATTAGGAAAGTTTGAGCTATTGGTCTTATAAATTATTTTTTTGTTATTTATGTGTTATATTTTAAAATAGCTAAATTATTAGCTTGGTCATTTACAATGCCAATAGTTATACTTTTGCAAATGTGACACCTATAGCATTTGTAATGCAACATGTTTTGTAGTTACGTGACTTAGATGTATTGATATTACAAATAACAATGGCTTTTAATTTTTTTAAATAATTAATACTTAAATAATTTATTTAATTTGTAATGGCAATAGCTTAAACTTTTGTAAATAACTTTTGTGAAGATTATGCTCATTCTTTTTTATTGTGACGAAAATCCAAGAACAGAAGTGAAATATTAACATTTTTTGTGATTTGTAATAAAGCGTGAAAGCTTGAAAACAGCTTGAAACATTGAAAGAACATATTTGAACCAGTGATGCTGTGGTTGCGCTGAGTCATGCTGTGGTTGCGCTGAGTCATGCTGTGGCTGCGCTGAGTCATGCTGTGGTTGCGCTGAGTCATGCTGTGGTTGCGCTGAGTCATGCTGTGGTTGCGCTGAGTCATGCTGTGGTTGCGCTGAGTCATGCTGTGGTTGCGTTGAGTCATGCTGTGGTTGCGCTGAGTGGTGTCTGCATCGGTGTAGCTTAGTGGGTGCATTGGTGGAGATGTTTGGTGTGTGCATTGGTGAGCTTAGTTGGAGCATCGGTGGAGCTGTGTGGTGGGTGCATCGGTGGAGCTGTGTGGTGGGTGCATTGGTGGAGCTTAGTTGGAGCACCGGTGGAGCTGTGTGGTGGGTGCATCAGTGGAGCTGTGCGGTGGGTGCATCAGTGGAGCTGTGCGGTGGGTGCATCAGTGGAGCTGTGCGGTGGGTGCATCAGTGGAGCTGTGCGGTGGGTGCATCAGTGGAGCTGTGCGGTGGGTGCATCAGTGGAGCTGTGCGGTGGGTGCATCAGTGGAGCTGTGCGGTGGGTGCATCAGTGGAGCTGTGCGGTGGGTGCATCAGTGGAGCTGTGCGGTGGGTGCATCAGTGGAGCTGTGCGGTGGGTGCATCAGTGGAGCTGTGCGGTGGGTGCATCAGTGGAGCTGTGCGGTGGGTGCATCAGTGGAGCTGTGCGGTGGGTGCATCAGTGGAGCTGTGTGGTGGGTGCATCAGTGGAGCTGTGTGGTGGGTGCATCAGTGGAGCTGTGTGGTGGGTGCATCGGTGGAGCTGTGTGGTGGGTGCATCGGTGGAGCTGTGTGGTGGGTGCATCAGTGGAGCTGTGTGGTGGGTGCATCGGTGGAGCTGTGTGGTGGGTGCATCGGTGGAGCTGTGTGGTGGGTGCATCGGTGGAGCTGTGTGGTGGGTGCATCGGTGGAGCTGTGGTGGGTGCATCGGTGGAGCTGTGTGGTGGGTGCATCGGTGGAGCTGTGTGGTGGGTGCATCGGTGGAGCTGTGTGGTGGGTGCATCGGTGGAGCTGTGTGGTGGGTGCCTCGGTGGAGCTGTGTGGTGGGTGCCTCGGTGGAGCTGTACGGTGGGTGCCTCGGTGGAGCTGTACGGTGGGTGCCTCGGTGGAGCTGTACGGTGGGTGCCTCGGTGGAGCTGTACGGTGGGTGCCTCGGTGGAGCTGTGTGGTGGGTGCATCGGTGGAGCTGTGTGGTGGGTGCATCGGTGGAGCTGTGTTGGTGGAGCTGTGTGGTGGTTGCATCAGTGGAGCTGTGTGGTGGTTGCATCAGTGGAGCTATGTGGTGGTTGCATCAGTGGAGCTGTGTGGTGGGTGCTTCGGTGGAGCTGTGTGGTGGGTGCTTCGGTGGAGCTGTGTGGTGGGTGCATCTGTGGAGCTGTGTGGTGGGTGCATCTGTGGAGCTGTGTGGTGGGTGCATCTGTGGAGCTGTGTGGTGGGTGCATCTGTGGAGCTGTGTGGTGGGTGCATCTGTGGAGCTGTGTGGTGGGTGCATCTGTGGAGCTGTGTGGTGGGTGCATCTGTGGAGCTGTGTGCTGGGTGTCTTGGTGGAGCTGTGTGGTGGGTGCCTCGGTGGAGCTGTGTGGTGGTTGCCTCGGTGGAGCTGTGTGGTGGGTGCCTCGGTGGAGCTGTGTCGGTGGAGCTGTGTGGTGGGGCATCGGTGGTGCTGGGTGCATCGGTGGAGCTGTGTTGGTGGAGCTGTGTGGTGGGTGCATCAGTGGAGCTGTGTGGTGGGTGCATCAGTGGAGCTGTGTGGTGGGTGCATCAGTGGAGCTGTGTGGTGGGTGCATCTGTGGAGCTGTGTGCTGGGTGCATCTGTGGAGCTGTGTGGTGGGTGCATCTGTGGAGCTGTGTGGTGGGTGCATCGGTGGAGCTGTGTGGTGGGTGCATCGGTGGAGCTGTGTGGTGGGTGCATCGGAGGAGCTGTGTGGTGGGTGCATCGGAGGAGCTGTGTGGTGGGTGCATCGGTTGAGCTGTGTGGTGGGGGCATCGGTTGAGCTGTGTGGTGGGTGCATCGGTGGAGCTGTGTGGTGGGTGCCTCGGTGGAGCTGTGTGGTGGTTGCCTCGGTGGAGCTGTGTGGTGGGTGCCTCGGTGGAGCTGTGTGGTGGGTGCCTCGGTGGAGCTGTACGGTGGGTGCCTCGGTGGAGCTGTACGGTGGGTGCCTCGGTGGAGCTGTACGGTGGGTGCCTCGGTGGAGCTGTACGGTGGGTGCCTCGGTGGAGCTGTGTGGTGGTTGCCTCGGTGGAGCTGTGTGGTGGGTGCCTCGGTGGAGCTGTGTCGGTGGAGCTGTGTGGTGGGGCATCGGTGGTGCTGGGTGCATCGGTGGAGCTGTGTTGGTGGAGCTGTGTGGTGGGTGCATCAGTGGAGCTGTGTGGTGGGTGCATCAGTGGAGCTGTGTGGTGGGTGCATCAGTGGAGCTGTGTGGTGGGTGCATCTGTGGAGCTGTGTGCTGGGTGCATCTGTGGAGCTGTGTGGTGGGTGCATCTGTGGAGCTGTGTGGTGGGTGCATCGGTGGAGCTGTGTGGTGGGTGCATCGGTGGAGCTGTGTGGTGGGTGCATCGGAGGAGCTGTGTGGTGGGTGCATCGGAGGAGCTGTGTGGTGGGTGCATCGGTTGAGCTGTGTGGTGGGGGCATCGGTTGAGCTGTGTGGTGGGTGCATCGGTGGAGCTGTGTGGTGGGTGCCTCGGTGGAGCTGTGTGGTGGTTGCCTCGGTGGAGCTGTGTGGTGGGTGCCTCGGTGGAGCTGTGTGGTGGGTGCCTCGGTGGAGCTGTACGGTGGGTGCCTCGGTGGAGCTGTACGGTGGGTGCCTCGGTGGAGCTGTACGGTGGGTGCCTCGGTGGAGCTGTACGGTGGGTGCCTCGGTGGAGCTGTGTGGTGGGTGCATCGGTGGAGCTGTGTGGTGGGTGCATCGGTGGAGCTGTGTTGGTGGAGCTGTGTGGTGGTTGCATCAGTGGAGCTGTGTGGTGGTTGCATCAGTGGAGCTATGTGGTGGTTGCATCAGTGGAGCTGTGTGGTGGGTGCTTCGGTGGAGCTGTGTGGTGGGTGCTTCGGTGGAGCTGTGTGGTGGGTGCATCTGTGGAGCTGTGTGGTGGGTGCATCTGTGGAGCTGTGTGGTGGGTGCATCTGTGGAGCTGTGTGGTGGGTGCATCTGTGGAGCTGTGTGGTGGGTGCATCTGTGGAGCTGTGTGGTGGGTGCATCTGTGGAGCTGTGTGGTGGGTGCATCTGTGGAGCTGTGTGCTGGGTGTCTTGGTGGAGCTGTGTGGTGGGTGCCTCGGTGGAGCTGTGTGGTGGTTGCCTCGGTGGAGCTGTGTGGTGGGTGCCTCGGTGGAGCTGTGTCGGTGGAGCTGTGTGGTGGGGCATCGGTGGTGCTGGGTGCATCGGTGGAGCTGTGTTGGTGGAGCTGTGTGGTGGGTGCATCAGTGGAGCTGTGTGGTGGGTGCATCAGTGGAGCTGTGTGGTGGGTGCATCAGTGGAGCTGTGTGGTGGGTGCATCTGTGGAGCTGTGTGCTGGGTGCATCTGTGGAGCTGTGTGGTGGGTGCATCTGTGGAGCTGTGTGGTGGGTGCATCTGTGGAGCTGTGTGGTGGGTGCCTCGGTGGAGCTGTGTTGTGGTTGCCTTGGTGGAGCTGTGTGGTGGGTGCCTCGGTGGAGCTGTGTCGGTGGAGCTGTGTGGTGGGGCATCGGTGGAGATGGGGGGTGGGTGCATCGGTGGAGCTGTGTTGGTGGAGCTGTGTGGTGGGTGCATCAGTGGAGCTGTGTGGTGGGTGCATCGGTGGAGCTGTGTGGTGGGTGCATCGGTGGAGCTGTGTGGTGGGTGCATCGGTGGAGCTGTGTGGTGGGTGCATCGGTGGAGCTGTGTGGTGGGTGCATCGGTGGAGCTGTGTGGTGGGTGCATCGGTGGAGCTGTGTGGTGGGTGCATCGGTGGAGCTGTGTGGTGGGTGCATCGGTGGAGCTGTGTGGTGGGTGCATCGGTGGAGCTGTGTGGTGGGTGCATCGGAGGAGCTGTGTGGTGGGTGCATCGGAGGAGCTGTGTGGTGGGTGCATCGGTTGAGCTGTGTGGTGGGGGCATCGGTTGAGCTGTGTGGTGGGTGCATCGGTGGAGCTGTGTGGTGGGTGCATCGGTGGAGCTGTGTGGTGGGTGCATCGGTGGAGCTGTGTGGTGGGTGCATCGGTGGAGCTGTGTGGTGGGTGCATCGGTGGAGCTGTGTGGTGGGTGCATCGGTGGAGCTGTGTGGTGGGTGCATCGGTGGAGCTGTGTGGTGGGTGCATCAGTGGAGCTGTGTGGTGGGTGCATCAGTGAAGCTGTGTGGTGGGTGCATCAGTGGAGCTGTGTGGTGGGTGCATCAGTGGAGCTGTGGCATTGGTGAAGCTGTGTGGTGGGTGCATCGGTGGAGCTTAGTGGGTGCATTGGTGGAGCTGTGTGGTGGGTGCATTGGTGGAGCTTAGTTGGAGCATCGGTGGAGCTGTGTGGTGGGTGCATTGGAGGAGCTGTGTGGTGGGTGCATCGGTTGAGCTGTGTGGTGGGGGCATCGGTGGAGCTGGGTGCATCGGTGGAGCTGTGTGGTGGGGCATCGGTGGAGCTGTGTGGTGGGGCATCGGTGGAGCTGGGTGGTGGGTGCATCGGTGGAGCTGTGTTGGTGGAGCTGTGTGGTGGGTGCATCAGTGGAGCTGTGTGGTGGGTGCATCAGTGGAGCTGTGTGGTGGGTGCATCAGTGGAGCTGTGTGGTGGGTGCATCAGTGGAGCTGTGTGGTGGGTGCATCAGTGGAGCTGTGTGGTGGGTGCATCAGTGGAGCTGTGTGGTGGGTGCATCAGCGGAGCTGTGTGGTGGGTGCATCAGCGGAGCTGTGTGGTGGGTGCATCGGTGGAGCTGTGTGGTGGGTGCATCGGTGGAGCTGTGTGGTGGGTGCCTCGGTGGAGCTGTGTGGTGGGTGCATCGGTGGAGCTGTGTGGTGGGTGCATCGGTGGAGCTGTGCGGTGGGTGCATCGGTGGAGCTGTGCGGTGGGTGCATCGGTGGAGCTGTGCGGTGGGTGCATCGGTGGAGCTGTGCGGTGGGTGCATCGGTGGAGCTGTGCGCTGGGTGCATCGGTGGAGCTGTGCGCTGGGTGCATCGGTGGAGCTGTGCGCTGGGTGCATCAGTGGAGCTGGGTGGTGGGTGCATCAGTGGAGCTGTGTCGGTGGAGCTGTGTGGTGGGGCATTGGTGGAGCTGGGTGGTGGGTGCATCGTTGGAGCTGTGTTGGTGGAGCTGTGTGGTGGGTGCATCGGTGGAGCTGTGCGGTGGGTGCATCGGTGGAGCTGTGCGGTGGGTGCATCGGTGGAGCTGTGTGGTGGGTGCATCGGTGGAGCTGTGTGGTGGGTGCATCGGTGGAGCTGTGTGGTGGGTGCATCGGTGGAGCTGTGTGGTGGGTGCATCGGTGGAGCTGTGTGGTGGGTGCATCGGTGGAGCTGTGTGGTGGGTGCATCGGTGGAGCTGTGTCGGTGGAGCTGTGTGGTGGGTGCATCGGTGGAGCTGTGTGGTGGGTGCATCTGTGGAGCTGTGTGGTGGGTGCTTCGGTGGAGCTGTGTGGTGGGTGCTTCGGTGGAGCTGTGTGGTGGGTGCATCGGTGGAGCTGTGTGGTGGGTGCATCGGTGGAGCTGTGTGGTGGGTGCATCGGTGGAGCTGAGTGGTGGGTGCATCGGTGGAGCTGTGTGGTGGGTGCATCGGTGGAGCTGTGTGGTGGGTGCATCGGTGGAGCTGTGTCGGTGGAGCTGGGTGGTGGGTGCATCGGTGGAGCTGTGTTGGTGGAGCTGTGTGGTGGTTGCATCAGTGGAGCTGTTTGGTGGGTGCTTCGGTGGAGCTGTGTGGTGGGTGCTTCGGTGGAGCTGTGTGGTGGGTGCTTCGGTGGAGCTGTGTGGTGGGTGCTTCGGTGGAGCTGTGTGTTGGGTGCTTCGGTGGAGCTGTGTGTTGGGTGCATCGGTGGAGCTGTGTGGTGGGTGCATCGGTGGAGCTGTGTGGTGGGTGCTTCGGTGGAGCTGTGTGGTGGGTGCATCTGTGGAGCTGTGTGGTGGGTGCTTCGGTGGAGCTGTGTGGTGGGTGCATCTGTGGAGCTGTGTGGTGGGTGCTTCGGTGGAGCTGTGTGGTGGGTGCATCGGTGGAGCTGTGTGGTGGGTGCATCGGTGGAGCTGTGTGGTGGGTGCCTCGGTGGAGCTGTGTGGTGGGTGCCTCGGTGGAGCTGTGTGGTGGGTGCCTCGGTGGAGCTGTGTGGTGGGTGCATCGGAGGAGCTGTGTGGCGGGTGCATCGGTGGAGCTGTGTGGTGGGTGCATCGGTGGAGCTGTGTGGTGGGTGCATCGGTGGAGCTGTGTGGTGGGTGCATCGGTGGAGCTGTGTGGTGGGTGCATCGGTGGAGCTGTGTGGTGGGTGCATCGGTGGAGCTGTGTGGTGGGTGCATCGGTGGAGCTGTGTGGTGGGTGCATCGGTGGAGCTGTGTGGTGGGTGATTCAGTGGAGCTGTGGCATCAGTGAAGCTGTGTGGTGGGTGCATCGGTGGAGCTTAGTGGGTGCATTGGTGGAGCTGTGTGGTGGGTGCATTGGTGGAGCTTAGTTGGAGCATCGGTGGAGCTGTGTGGTGGGTGCATCAGTGGAGCTGTGTGGTGGGTGCATCAGTGGAGCTGTGTGGTGGGTGCATCAGTGGAGCTGTGTGGTGGGTGCATCAGTGGAGCTGTGTCGTTGGAGCTGTGTGCATCGGTGGAGCTGGGTGGTGGGTGCATCGGTGGAGCTGTGTAGGTGGAGCTGTGTGGTGGGTGCATCTGTTGAGCTGTGTGGTGGGTGCATCTGTGGAGCTGTGTGGTGGGTGCATCGGTGGAGCTGTGTGGTGGGTGCATCGGTGGAGCTGTGTGGTGGGTGCATCGGTGGAGCTGTGTGGTGGGTGCATCGGTGGAGCTGTGTCGTTGGAGCTGTGTGCATCGGTGGAGCTGGGTGGTGGGTGCATCGGTGGAGCTGTGTAGGTGGAGCTGTGTGGTGGGTGCTTCTGTTGAGCTGTGTGGTGGGTGCATCTGTGGAGCTGTGTGGTGGGTGCATCTGTGGAGCTGTGTGGTGGGTGCCTCGGTTATTTTCTTTCTATTTTGTAAAGGAGTCAGGTAAACGGAGCTACCAGGGAATATACAGCAACTACCTTTTTGCACTCTAGGATCAAAATGTGCTATGAGGTGTCTGAAAGATGACATGTTGACGCTATACAAAGGACAGGACCTATACCAATATCCAGCGAATAAAACATTTTTAAAAAGTCTCTTAAGCTTACAGGCTAGCTCAAGCCTGGCTCATTCCTCCTTCGGGGAGTCAAAAAGCTCTAAAATGTATAGACGCAATATGTAGGCACTACGGAAAATACCAGTAAATAAACAAATAAATATATAAATGAAGAAATGTGTCTAGCTTGTAAACAATGCCGCGTGGCATATCTAGCTTTTCTTCAATCGCTGCAGGCTATGCAAGTGATCGGACTTGACTGGAGGGCTACATGTTGGTGCTATACAAAGCACCGATACCTACAATAGTAATATAATATAGTATACCAAAAAGTGAGTACTTGCTGCTCTGGAACGTCTAAGTGTTCTGAAGTTTTCGAACGGCAAATTGTTAGCCCTATACCTAATAGGAGCACACATTTGAAGAAAATACATTTTGATGTCTCCTCTGTGATAGTACAGCACTCTGCCTCTCTTACCCAACACTCACAGATCGCCACGTCAACACAGTCTGCGAGTTCCATTAGGGTTTGTGATAGAGGAAATATGTCGTTTTTTATTTGTAACACATTTAGATATAAGCCTGTATTTAGTGTACATTTCAAGCCAACAATCGAAGCCATTGTAGAAAAAAACTAGCAAAGTCTGCGCTGCACATTATCAGTCTGTCATATTTTGCTAAAGCACTGAAATTTATAAGCAGCAATGTGCAGGAGATGGTGTGGGGGCCTTGGGATTTTTAGATTAGGCAAACTGCAAGCCGTGAAGGTTGGCGAAGCCCTGAATTGCTTTGCACACAAAGGGAGGGAGCGGAGACGACCACCTCTGTTTTTGAGCATCTGAATAATAAAGCACCGAGTCAGGGAAACCCTGGCACAGACTGTAAAACTGAAGCCCTGGTGGCGGAAGATGGGAGTCAGCAATTGAGAAAACAAGTTAAACAGGTTGTAAAAGGAGACTGAAAGTACGGCCGGCTGGCCGTGAATAATTAGGGGGTGAGAAATGCGCTGGGAGGGCTGCCTTTGATGTGGTAATGCGAGGCAGGCAGGCGGCTGGTGACATTGTGCACGCGCTTTTTAGGGCTTGCGCAATGACCTAAAAAGCACATGCACTTCAAGAAATCGCCAGTAGAATCGCCAGTGGTAGTTCAAGTCTGGATAAGCCATAATAGAGCTTCGCCAGCGATGCGCAGAAGCGCATCAGCAGGCGAGCCCTAAAAAGGACTAAGAATGCAAAGGAAACAAGCATTGGAAATGCAATAGGTCTCGCACCATTAGAGTTAGTGCTTTTAGAATGGTTTATGGGGTTTTTTGTAAATGTTTAGCATTTTTGTTTCCTGTAGCCAATGCTAAAGAATTACAAAGAAAAAAAGCCATAAACATTTCTTAAAGCTCTAACTGAAATGGTCTGAGACCTATTGCACTGTGTGAGGGTGTTGAGGGGGTGAGGGTGTTGAGGGGGTGAGGGTGTTGAGAGGGGTGAGGGTGTTGAGGGGGGTGAGGGTGTTGAGGGGGTGGGGGTGAGGTGTTGAGGGGGGTGGGGGTGGGGGTGAGGGTGTTGAGGAGGGTGAGGTGTTGAGGAGGGTGAGGTGTTGAGGAGGGTGAGGTGTTGAGGAGGGTGAGGTGTTGAGGAGGGTGAGGTGTTGAGGAGGGTGAGGTGTTGAGGAGGGTGAGGTGTTGAGGAGGGTGAGGTGTTGAGGAGGGTGAGGTGTTGAGGAGGGTGAGGTGTTGAGGAGGGTGAGGTGTTGAGGAGGGTGAGGTGTTGAGGAGGGTGAGGTGTTGAGGAGGGTGAGGTGTTGAGGAGGGTGAGGTGTTGAGGAGGGTGAGGTGTTGAGGAGGGTGAGGTGTTGAGGAGGGTGAGGTGTTGAGGAGGGTGAGGTGTTGAGGAGGGTGAGGTGTTGAGGAGGGTGAGGTGTTGAGGAGGGTGAGGTGTTGAGGAGGGTGAGGTGTTGAGGAGGGTGAGGTGTTGAGGAGGGTGAGGTGTTGAGGAGGGTGAGGTGTTGAGGAGGGTGAGGTGTTGAGGAGGGTGAGGTGTTGAGGAGGGTGAGGTGTTGAGGAGGGTGAGGTGTTGAGGAGGGTGAGGTGTTGAGGAGGGTGAGGTGTTGAGGAGGGTGAGGTGTTGAGGAGGGTGAGGTGTTGAGGGTGAGGTGTTGAGGGTGAGGTGTTGAGGGTGAGGTGTTGAGGGTGAGGTGTTGAGGGTGAGGTGTTGAGGGTGAGGTGTTGAGGGTGAGGTGTTGAGGGTGAGTGAGGGTGAGTGAGGGTGAGTGAGGGTGAGTGAGGGTGAGTGAGGGTGAGTGAGGGTGAGTGAGGGTGAGTGAGGGTGAGTGAGGGTGAGTGAGGGTGAGTGAGGGTGAGTGAGGGTGAGTGAGGGTGAGGCTGAGGTGTTGAGGGTGAGTGAGGGTAAGTGAGAGGTTGAGGGTGAAGGGTTGAGGGTGTGAGGGTGAGGGGTTGGGGTTGAGGGTGAGTGAGGGTGTGGTCACTAGTTAGGAAGGAATGTTTCCACCGCTCCAAGAGTCGTAAATCTAAAATAGGCTCAAGTATGACTCACGTGGGGGTCGTTAAAATGACCACAGCTAGTTCATTGTGGCTCGCAGCGCATAGGGCAAAGCTTTTCTGAGGCTCTGAACTGCAGACAGGACATCGGCACTAACATCAGCAAGCTTTTTTGGGGGTAGGGTAGGGAGGGGGTACGAAGGTGCCTCTTAAGAACTTCTAAGAAGGTGAAGAGGGGCGCTCCGATCATGGCTTTTACTCTTGTTTAGATTAAACAACACAAGTGTCTCTTTTAATGCCAGACTGAACCGCGCAGGCGTTCTGATTTTCTGCTTTGGATAAAATGGCGGCTTTTCCGGTGTCGGAAATAGTCATCCCTTGGTAAATGCCCAAAACAAACAGGGTCAGCTGACACTTCTACTTCTGGGTCATAATCGCATGCCCATAAGAAAGATGGCGCCCTTGGTCAGAGCGATGGGGGTGGGATTATTGGAAGTCACTTCCTGTTACGGCCCTGCCAGAGTTAAAGATGGCGGCCGTGGGGGTGCTGGAAACGGTAGAGAAGCTGCAGGCAAGACTGACCGGTGACAGCGAGCCTAAGAAGGTAAACACCGGGGCGACACGAAGGAGAAACATAATCGGGGGAGGGAAGGAGAAGGATCGGCTCCGAGATCAAGGCGGACGGGGCAACCTGAGGAGCGGGTGGTTTACGAACATGTAGTTTTTTTTGTGCTAGTGAGTTTGTGTTTGGTTGTGTGGAGTGTGCGCGCTGTTCTGTGGTGTAGGACTGCGTGACTGCCGTGTCGTGAGATGCTGACGTGTGTGATGTTAGTGTGAGTGTGTGTTTGTGTGAAGAGCGCTGGTGTCTTTATTTCCGATTATGTGTCCGTTAGCGTGCCTGCGCTTCTGTGCAGTTCAAGTGTTGGTGGGGTGCGCCCGTGTCCAGTTAGCGTTCGTGTGTTGTTGTCTTGGTGTGCCTACCTCAGAGCGTGTTTGCGTACCCTGTATTTCCAATGCATGCTACGTGCGTGCGCTCGCGTATTTTAAGTATGTTTTGTAAACAATGGTTGTGTTGCTGCCAATGCCTTTCACATTTCCAAGCGCCGTGCACACTACACAATTTTAATGCCTCCTTTCTCATTGATAAATACAAAAAACTGGGGCACAACCCGCAACATTTGAACCCAATGTCTAGTACATAGGAATCAATGGTCTGTGCATGTCCTTTTACATATTGTCCAACGAAGAGAAGTGACGCGCACCTAAAAAAGTCAGGGTTGTAAAAGAAACAACTTATATAAAATGCAGTAATAGGCGGTTAAGTTCCAATATGTTGACAACAACACGTACTATTTGCGCTGGTCTCCATACAAAAAACATAATATTTAGAAACAAGGTTGCAGCGGAAAGACTGTAGAAGAGTGCTGGGAGAGAGAGAGAGTGGGGAGGAGTGTAGGAGGAGGAGGGGGGAGGAGAAGGGTAGGCACGGCGAAGTGAAGAGACAAGACGGAGGGAAGGCAGGGGAGGGGGAAGAGAAATGCGACACGGCGGGCAAGGGGGGGGGAGCGGGGGTGTGGGAGGAGTGCGCCTTGAGGGAAAATACGGTTGGGGGCATGTGCACGCGCTTTTAAGCTCAATGCGCATGCGCATTGAGCTTAAAAGTCACGGGCACTGCAAGGAATCGCCACGATTCCTTGCAAGTTGGACAAAGAGTGGATAAGCCCCCATAGTCTCGCTTGCTCGATGCGCATGCGCATCGACAGGCGAGACCTAAAAATGGTAAAATAAAAGGATTGGCCAATTACACGTATTTTTAGACCTATGGCCACATGTGGTCAGTCATGTACCTCACATGACCCAAACCCCTACGCTGTTTGTTTTGTGGAAGCAAAATTTGAAAACATTTGAATGATAGCTGAACAGACTAATGATGTAGAGGTCTGGCGACAGCTCTTCTAAGCATCCTTTATATGCATGTATTTTTAGGTATGGAATTGACCAAAGCCTTTTGATTTTAGGTTTTTTTTTCTTCCTCCCTCTGCAGCATGGGGCATTTGGTTGGCCTAGTTCAGTCATGGACTAATTTCACTGAGAGGGGTGACATTCTGCTTTTTCACATCTTTTCATCATCTTGGCCTTATGGCCTGCACTGCACTCCCAGAATCCGAGCTGAAGTACGGATGTCTGCTGAAGACTAAAAAATGATCACAGGCTGCAACACTTAAAACATATTCAATTAAACAGCCCAGGCCCAACGTGCTTTCTCCGAGAGGCACGGGATTGTTTTACTGTGTTTTGATTTAAAAGCCTTTTTCGTGATTAACAAGAAGTGTCTGCTTCCTCGAAATGTCAAAAATATATCAAATTACAAGATAAAAAGTGTTGCTTCCACAGGAGCCAGCATGAGCTGCAGCGAGACACACACAGATCAAAGGCACAGCCGAGACCAGAGCTCCGAGCAGGATTCAAAGCCGAGCAGCGCTGGGCCCGCGCAGCAGGCGCACAACCTGGACATGCCTCCACCTCCCAGGAGCTGGGGGGGAACATCTCACGAGCAGCGCTGGGCCCGCACAGCAGGCGCACAACCTGGACATGCCTCCCACCTCCCAGGAGCTGGGGGGACATCTCCCGAGCAGCGCTGGGCCCGCACAGCAGGCACACAACCTGGACATCCTCCACCTCCCAGGAGCTGGAGGGGGACATCTCACGAGCAGCGCTGGGCCCGCACAGCAGGCACACAACCTGGACATGCCTCCACCTCCCAGGAGCTGGGGGGACTTCTACCGAGCAGCACTGGGCCCGCACAGCAGGCGCACAACCTGGACATGCCTCCACCTCCCAGGAGCTGGGGGGACATCTCCCGAGCAGCGCTGGGCCCGCACAGCAGGCACACAACCCGGACATGCCTCCACCTCCCAGGAGCTGGGGGGACATCTCCCGAGCAGCGCTGGGCCCGCACAGTAGGCACAGGACCTGGGCATGCCTCCCATCTCCCAGGAGCTGGGGGGACATCTCCCGAGCAGCGCTGGGCCCGCACAGTAGGCACAGGACCTGGGCATGCCTCCCATCTCCCAGGAGCTGGGGGGACATCTCCCGAGCAGCGCTGGGCCCGCACAGCAGGCACACAACCTGGACATGCCTCCACCTCCCAGGAGCTGGAGGGGGACATCTCACGAGCAGCGCTGGGCCCGCACAGCAGGCACACAACCTGGACATGCCTCCACCTCCCAGGAGCTGGGGGGGGGGGGGGGGGGGACATCTCCCGAGCAGCGCTGGGCCCGCACAGCAGGCACACGACCTGGGCATGCCTCCACCTCCCAGGAGCTGGGGGGGGGGGGGGGGGGGGACATCTGCCGAGCAGCGATGGGCCCGCACAGCAGGCACAGGACCTGGACATGCCTCCACCTCCCAGGAGCTGGGGGACATCTCCCGAGCAGCGCTGGGCCCGCACAGTAGGCACAGGACCTGGGCATGCCTCCACCTCCCAGGAGCTGGGGGGGGGACATCTCCCGAGCAGCGCTGGGCCCGCACAGCGGGCCCACGACCTGGACATGCCTCCACCTCCCAGGAGCTGGGGGGACATCTCCCGAGCAGCGCTGGGCCCGCACAGTAGGCACAGGACCTGGGCATGCCTCCCATCTCCCAGGAGCTGGGGGGACATCTCCGGAGCAGCGCTGGGCCCGCACAGCAGGCACAGGACCTGGACATGCCTCCACCTCCCAGGAGCTGGGGGGGGACATCTCCCGAGCAGCGCTGGGCCCGCACAGCGGGCCCACGACCTGGACATGCCTCCACCTCCCAGGAGCTGGGGGGACATCTCCCGAGCAGCGCTGGGCCCGCACAGCAGGCCCACGACCTGGACATGCCTCCACCTCCCAGGAGCTGGGGGGACATCTCCCGAGCAGCGCTGGGCCCGCACAGCAGGCACAGGACCTGGACATGCCTCCACCTCCCAGGAGCTGGGGGGACTTCTACCGAGCAGCACTGGGCCCGCACAGCAGGCGCACAACCTGGACATGCCTCCACCTCCCAGGAGCTGGGGGACATCTCCCGAGCAGCGCTGGGCCCGCACAGCAGGCACAGGACCTGGACATGCCTCCACCTCCCAGGAGCTGGGGGGGGGAGATCTCCCGAGCAGCGCTGGGCCCGCACAGCAGGCGCACGACCTGGACATGCCTCCACCTCCCAGGAGCTGGGGGGGGGGGGGGGGGGGACATCTGCCGAGCAGCGATGGGCCCGCACAGCAGGCACAGGACCTGGACATGCCTCCACCTCCCAGGAGCTGGGGGACATCTCCCGAGCAGCGCTGGGCCCGCACAGCAGGCGCACGACCTGGACATGCCTCCACCTCCCAGGAGCTGGGGGGACATCTCCCGAGCAGCGCTGGGCCCGCACAGCAGGCACAGGACCTGGACATGCCTCCCACCTCCCAGGAGCTGGGGGGACATCTCCCGAGCAGCGCTGGGCCCGCACAGTAGGCACAGGACCTGGGCATGCCTCCCATCTCCCAGGAGCTGGGGGGACATCTCCCGAGCAGCGCTGGGCCCGCACAGTAGGCACAGGACCTGGGCATGCCTCCCACCTCCCAGGAGCTGGGGGGACATCTCCCGAGCAGCGCTGGGCCCGCACAGTAGGCACAGGACCTGGGCATGCCTCCACCTCCCAGGAGCTGGGGGGGACATCTCCCGAGCAGCGGGCCCACGACCTGGACATGCCTCCACCTCCCAGGAGCTGGGGGGACATCTCCCGAGCAGCGCTGGGCCCGCACAGCAGGCACAGGACCTGGACATGCCTCCATCTCCCAGGAGCTGGGGGGACATCTCCCGAGCAGCGCTGGGCCCGCACAGCAGGCACAGGACCTGGACATGCCTCCACCTCCCAGGAGCTGGGGGGGCATCTCCCGAGCAGCGCTGGGCCCGCACAGCAGGCACAGGACCTGGACATGCCTCCACCTCCCAGGAGCTGGGGGGGCATCTCCCGAGCAGCGCTGGGCCCGCACAGCAGGCACAGGACCTGGACATGTCTGTCATTGCCTCCCACCTCCGAGGAGCTGGAGGTGCACAGATGAAAAGCCAGCCTGGGAATGGGAGAGGCTCCCGGGCCTGCCTGCTGCCGGGAAAGGCAAACAGCAAACCACCGACCATATACATTACAGGACACGCGCCAGCAGCTGTCGTCCTGCCCGCTCTGTTTACATGTACAGAGGCTAATGCACAAGCCAGGCCCGGCCAACCACAACAAAGATGGACATCTCCACCAGCCTGCTCGGGGAAACACTGGCAACAAAACCCCACGCGAGTACAAAACTGCCCGTAAACAACCTAGCATGCACAAGCCAGGCCTAGCCAACCACAACAAAGATGGACATCTCCACCAGCCTGCTCGGGGAAACGCTGGCAACAAAACCCCACGCGAGTACAGAGAACTGACCGTAAACAACCTAACATGCACAAGCCAGGCCTAGCCAACCACAACAAAGATGGACATCTCCACCAGCCTGCTCGGGGAAACACTTGCAACAAATCCCCGCACGAGTACAGAGAACTGCCCGTAAACAACCGAGAAACATGGCAACAAAACCCCACGCAAGTACAGAGAACTGCCCGTAAACAACCTACAATACACAAGCCAGGCCTGGCCAACCACAACAAAAGGTAGACATCTCCACCAGCCTGGTCGAGGAAACACTGGCGACAAAAGCCCACACGAGAAGAGAGCACTGCCCGTAAACAACCTACCATGCTGGAGTCCCCTATGGTCACGGGGTAAGAAAGTGAACAAAGTACAGCTCCTCACAGGGTTTCAAGGATAATCAAATTCAGGCACCCATGGCAGACCATGGTCCTGGACACCAGTTGTCACCACACCCAGCCCCACTCCATCCCACGGATACAAAGTAGAGAGAGCATGGACCCTCACTGTATGAGACACCAATACTAGCTGTCATCTGTTTACAGCCCTACCCCAGCAATCAATCAGGGGAATTGTCAGCACGCTACTCACCGTGAGGGTCTCAGGTAGCTGAGGGGGTTGGGGGGTACGCAGAGCTGTCTAGCCGAAGAGCCAGATCTTGAGGGTCTTCCTGAAGGTGTTCAGGGAGGGAGATTGTCTGATGTCTGCGGAAGCTCATTTCAGGTCTTGGCCACAATGTGAGAGAGAAGGATCTTCCACCTGCTCTGTGGATGCGCAGGGGTTTTGGCCAGTGCGAGGTTGGAAGATCAGAAGTTTCTTTTGGGTACGTGGAAGTTGATTCTGTTGTTGAGGTATTTGGGTCAGTTGTTGTGTAGGCATTTGTAAGCGTGAGTGAGGATCTTGATGGTGACTTTTCTCCGCGGGGTGCCAGTGGAGTCTTCATAGGTGTTGGCTGATGTGTTTGTGCCAGGGGATGCAGAAAACGAGTCTAGCGGTTGTGCTCTGTATTGTCTGGAGTTTGCGGAGTTGGGACTTGTTGATGCCGGCGTAGAGTGTGTTTCCATAGTCCAGTCTGTTGGTGATGAGTGAATGGGTGACTGTCTTCCTTGATTCGGGGGGGGGGGGGGGGGGTCTAATTGAAGGTCTTGCGGAGGATGTGGAGAGTGTTGAAGAGCTGGAGGGGACGGCATTGAACTGTCAGTTCATGGTGAGCGATGAGTCGACCACGATGCCAAGGTTTTTGGCATGGTCTGAGGGGGAAGGTGGGCTACCGAGGGCAGTCTGCCACCAGGTGTTGTCCCATGCTGAAAGGGTAGTTCCAAGGACGAGGACTTCTGTCTTCCCAGTGTTGAGCTTTAGGCAGCTGTTGGTCATCCAAACTGCGACGTCTTGCATTCCTTTCTGGAAGTCAAGTTTGGCAGCTGGTAGTCGTCCGCGTAGGATACGATGTTGAAGCAGTGTTGTCGGACGATGGCTGCGAGGGGGGCCATGTAGATGTTGAAGAGGGTCGGGCTTAGTGATGACCCCTGTGGGACTCTGCAAGAGATTTTCGTGGGATCGGAGAGATAGGGTGTCAGTCTGATCCGTTGGCTTTTTCCAATGAGGAATGAATGGATCCAGTCCAGGGATGTTCTTTGTATGCCAGCATCGTGTAGTCTGGCGATTAGCGTGCAGTGGGAGACTGTTGAAGGTCGCCGATAGGTCGAGTAGGATAAGGGCTGCAAAGTGGCCGTGGTCCAGGGGGGTGCGGATGTCGTCTGTGGCAACGAGCAGGGCGGTCTCTGTGCTATTGCTTTTAGATCCGGATTGGGACGGGTCAAGGATGGCATTTTCTTCGAAGAATTGCGTCAGTTCCCTGTTGACTGTTTTTTCTGCAACTTTGGCTGCGATGGGGAGAAGCAAGATGGTTCGGTAGTTCTTGAGGTCGTGGGGTCAGCTGAGGGCTTCTTTAGCAGGGGCCTAACTTCTGATCACTTCCAGTCGTCTGAGAAGATGCCTGCTTTGAAGGTGGTGTTGATAGTGCGTTGTAGTTTGGGTGCGATGGTGCAGTAGCTCTGTGGTAGATGTGAGGAGAGCAGGGGTCGGTGGGGGCTCCCCAAGTGGATAACTTTCATGGTTGAGGCGGTGTATTTGGACGTGACCGGTGATGGTGGGCTGGCTGGTGTCTCGGGGGGGGGGCCGGGGTCCGGCTGTGGAGTCTGGTGGGTGGTCGACGAAGTTTTCGTACAGCTTTTTGATCTTGAGGTGGAAGTAGGTTCCAAGCTTATTGCAGAGTACTTGGGATGGGGTGATGTCTGTGGCTTTGCTGCCTGGGTTGATGAATTCCTGGATGACACTGAAGAGTTCTTTGGAGTTGGCGAGGATTTTGTTGTGAATATAGTTCCTCTTGGTGGTACGGATTTGGTTGTCATAGTCCGCCATGGCGTCTTTGTAGGCGGTATAGTTTCGGTTGCCTTGGTGTTTCTCCAGTTCTTTTATAGGTGTCTGCAGGGGAGTCTGGCTTTTTGGAGGGCGGGGGAGAACCAGGCAGCCTTCCTGAGGTCACTGTTTGTCGGGGTTGTGTAGCGGGCGAGCTGGTCTGCATAGTTGGCGATCCAAGTGTGGAGGCCTCTGGCTGTGGCGTTAGTGTCGTATGCACAGGTGTGGTTGTCTTGGGTGAGGGTGGAGATGAGTTGCTCGTCGGTAACCTTGCTCCAATTCCTCCGTGGTGGGCGTGGGGCTGGTTTGGGTGCCTTGGGTTTGTCGACGGCGAAGTGTATGCAGTGGTGCTTGGTCCATGGTGGATGCGTTGTGTGGCTGAAGTGAACTTTGTTTCCTGCAGCGAAGATGGGGTTGAGGGTGTGTTCTGCTCTGTGGGTAGGTGTGGTGACGAATTGCTTAAGTCCGATGGAGGGGAGGTAGTGTCGTAGCGGTGGATGGTTTTAGATCCAGGGTTCCTGGCGTTGATCACGGCCGCGCAGTGGCCTCCATTAGGTGGGGGAGAGAAAGCGCAGCTGGGAGGCGGGAAGCAGCAGGCAGGAGTGGCGGGAAGGGCGCTGTATTGCCAGAAAGGGCAAAAGGAGCACAACAGATTAAACTAAAACCTAAATTAAAACAAGTCAACTAACTGAAAATAAACTAACAACTAAGCAAGCCACACCAGACACCAGGGCAGGCAAAAACAGGGCAAGCACAGTGAGCGGGTCGAGAGCGGTCTCAAACCCTGCTCTACTCGGTCAGTGGAGGTGACGGCCAGGCAGAGCTGCGTGGAGGGAGAGCAGTACCTGGGCCAGGAGGAGACCAGTGCAGTCAGCTAGACTGGATCCCACCACCCTCTCCCCACTCCATCCCATGGACACTAAGAGAGAGAGCATGAACCCTCACTGTACAATACACCAATACTAGCTGTCAGCTGTCCACAGCTCCACCCCAGCACCCTTTGTGCAGTCATGTAGACTGGATCCCACCACCACGACCCACTCCATCCATGGACACAAAGTAGAGCATGGACCATCACTGTATGAGAACACAAACACTAGCCGTCAGCTGTTTACAGCCCTACCACAGCACCCACGTACAGTCAGCTAGACTGGATGCCACCACCCTTGCCCCACTCCATCCCATGGACACTATCAATCAGAGTTGTTATAGAGCACAATTAATCATCTGTAAGGGTCTTAAGGCGCGCAGGGGTGCAGTTCAGTCGAAGAGCCAGGTCCTGAGGCCCTTCCTGAATTGAGGCAGTGCCTGAGATGCAGAGGTAGGGAGTTCCAGGTCTTCGTAGCGAGGTAGTAGAAGGAACTACCTCCAGCCAAAGTCTTCTGGATCCATGGGATAGTGGCCAGCTAAGTAGAGCGGAGATGTCTAGTCGGTGTGTAGAAGGAGAGGCGGTGGTTGAGCTATTTGGGTCCAGTATGTCTCATGACACAAAGAAGAGAGAGCATGGACCATCCCTATATGAGACAATAGCAGGCCGCTGTTTATAGCCCTACCCCAGCACCAGGGATGTGCAATTCCTATAGCCAGATGCCCAGAACATATTGTTTGGGGATAAGGGCAACACGTTTTCATATGTATTTTGTCCTTGGGACAAGTGGGCCCAACCCCCTGCAACACAAACCCTTTGGCTGCCAGTTTGAGGTACCACATTATGGATCAAGGAAGGGCACTGTCGTCTGCAGTTAAGGTAATATTTTTGTCCATATGTTAATGCTGTTCAAACATATTTATTATTCATTAATTGAAAGCCTTTATTACTAGGGTGAGCGCTAAAAGTAAATGTTGTAAGCTCTGACTGAACTACTGACAGTCGTTCCAGTACAAAACTGAACACACTTTCAAAGTTTAGCAATACGAGGCTATGTATAAATAATGCTCCGAGAATGCGCTCTAATTTAATATTTGCAGAAGCCAGAAAGCAAGGTTGATGATCCTATGTTTTCAAAATAAAATGTTCAGTAAAAAAAAACATTTCGCTAAACTACTGTACAATTTCAGGTACCGTTTCTTTGCAGCATCATTTATTAACACGATTTGATGCATTCTAGAATTTCCTAAAAATATTCATAATGGGAAATCAGTGTAACGGTAACCAGTTTCAATAAAATTAGGGGAAACAAAAATAAACAAGCACTGGAAAAGCCAGTAGGTCTGAAATTGTCAGTCAGCTTTTTAGTTTGGTCAATGTGTAACTTGTTTTGGCATGCTTTTTGTAAAACCTTATTGATGTGGGGGCTGCCGGGTCCTCACCATTATAACAAACATTGCCAAAAGCAAAAATTGTTTTTGGTCTAAAAAAAAAATCACACACTGCCACAGTAGTTACTGGCACTGAATAAAACTACTTTGAGTGCCGATTTGCTCCTTGTAAATGAGCAGAAAGCAGTCACTCACAGTGAAGCCAGACTATACAGAGAGACAAATTTTAATAAGCGCAAAAGCTCATGGTCAACGCCAGACCAAATTAGGGGCCCAATTATTAAAGAAAGTCTCAAAAGTGCACCCATGGTTCATGTGCTTGCATTAAGTGCAGCTATACAGCTTTCGTGAATTCCCAAGAATTTACAGAAGTAGGACAAGAAATAGTAGTCCTAGGAAATATCTGAACTGCATTTTAGCATGAGCAAATATGCAGGTTTAGATTTACTCATGCAAAACTCTTTAGTGTTTGCAAGTTCATTTTCCCTCCAACCACGTCTGCCATGGTTAGGAGCAAATTTCTAACATTTTTCAGTATGGGAAAAGATTACAGAAGAGTTGTTGAAAACCCTTAAAAAACATGCAAGTTATAAGGTTTGCACAGATTCAAAAGGGCATTGTAACCCTGTAACTATGGCTTACCACTACCTTCAGCCCCAGGATGTAGATCTGCGGAAACATGGCAGCATAATGGGATTGCAAGTATTTAAACACTACTACGATGGTATGAGCCCTGGCATAATCAGAAAGGCCATATCAGCGCTCTTATATAATGAGGTTAATGGTAAAAATGACTTATAAAGCGCATGTACACCGGGTGGATTCATGGCGCTGTGAAAGGCTCCATTGCTGCCAGAGGGATCATTAATCATAGGCTTGTGCAAATAGCTACTTCTTAAGGGACTTCCTGAACTGCAGAAGATCAGTGCAGGACTTGATCTCCACCGGAAGAGGGTTCCACAGTCTGGGGGCGAGAGATGCAAATCTGCAGCTACCTTGAAATACCTGTTTAAAGATAGGGATGGTGAGGAGTGAGAGGTGAGCAGAGCGTAGGTTGCGAGAGGGAGTGTGTCTGAGTATCAAGCTGTTGATGAATTCAGGGTACTTGGCATGCAGGGATTTGAAGATAAGGCAGCCCACTTTAAAGGCACAGTGTTGAGGAATGGGTAGCCAATGCAATTTCCTCAGCAGAGGGGATGCTGGCTGCCATCTAGGTTGATGAAGAATCAATCTAGCCGCATGGTTCTGGGCCATCTGTAGCCGCTTGAGCAAGTAGATTGGCATGCCCAGGTACACAGAATTGGCATAGTCCAAGTGTGAGATAACAGTGGCTATTACGACTTGCATCAGAGCTTCATGTGTGAAAAAACTGTGGATCTTCCTAAATCTTCCGTAGTTGGAAGAAACATTTAGAGAGGACAGAGCCAACCTGAGTTTTCAATGAAATATCGCTGTTAAGGGTGACTTCGTGTTTTGGTGGCAGTGGAGCTACAAGCAGTATTTTGTGACGAACGCTGCTACCTTGCACATCTATTATTGCTGCTATCCTGACGCTGCTAAGTGTAGATGTATTTACAGCATTTTAGCTACCTTTCTTAAATTGTTCTTAATATTTTTAACTTCCCGACCCTTTTCCTTACCGTGTGCTGGCTCCGCTTTATATTGCTGCACTTTAACAGCCAGTGGGGTGCTTTACTTGCTATTTTGCACGGGGATTGTTTGTTTAGTACACGCCCCTTTCCTAGCGCCGTTCTCAGCGTTCGGCCCCAGCGGTACCCGGAAGTGAGGCGGGACCGCATTGCACCGGGGTTGACGCTCTAGTCGGCTGATCACCCGACCGCATATATTTGGGAGAGGTCGCGCATTTGAGTTGTGAGTATTTTGTGACGAACGCTGCTACCTTGCACATCTATTATTGCTGCTATCCTGACGCTGCTAAGTGTAGATGCATTTACAGCATTTTAGCTACCTTTCTTAAATTGTTCTTAATATTTTTAACTTCCCGACCCTTTTCCTTACCGTGTGCTGGCTCCGCTTTATATTGCTGCACTTTAACAGCCAGTGGGGTGCTTTACTTGCTATTTTGCACGGGGATTGTTTGTTTAGTACACGCCCCTTTCCTAGCGCCGTTCTCAGCGTTCGGCCCCAGCGGTACCCGGAAGTGAGGCGGGACCGCATTGCACCGGGGTTGACGCTCTAGTCGGCTGATCACCCGACCGCATATAACGCTATGTGTCAGCGACCGCGCAGCGGACGCGCGCAGCGGGCGCGCCGTCTGCGCGCCGAAGGAGCGCCAAAGGAGGGCTTGTCTGTGCCCGTCCGTGTCCCGGACGGGCCCAGGGCAGGGCCCCCAAGGTGTTTTCAATCGCATCAGCCCCACGCTGCTCTGCGGTATTCCCATGCAGACCTGATGGCTCTTAAATCCCGTGGCTGCGTGGAGAGCCATTCGTGGCTGGTGAGTGAAAGTCAGGGCAAAGTGTGTCCGGCTTGTAGTTATCATCTTCCTAAGCCTGAGGTCCACTCTGTACAACCCAGCCTGGATACCTGTAGGATCCGAGCGGCGCTTATCAATGCTAGGTCTCTAGTGAGACATGCTGCGGCTATATTTGATATCCTTGGGGAGAATAGGCTTGACCTACTCTTCGTTACAGAGACTTGGATGAATGACTCATGCGCTCCCGTCGTTGAACTGGCAATCACACGTGGGTTTAAGATCTCTAGAGCAGATCGCCCCAAGGGCAGAGGGGGAGGGATCGCAGTGATCTATAGAGAGATTTGGACCCTTTTATGTGAACCCCTTGAAGGCTTTCATGAAGCAGAACTCCTGCACTTCAGTCTTGCTTTTAATTCTCACTGGACACTAGGTGGCTCACTTGTGTACCGTCCTCCAGGCTATATTGGCAACTTCATTGGGGATCTTGAAGAAGCCATCATACCCCGCACACTTCAGTTTGCAAATTATCTCCTTTTGGGGGATTTTAATATCCATATGGATATGGCGGATTGCAGTGAGGCAATTAGATTTGGAGAAACTCTTTCAATGGCCCATCTTAAACAATGGGTGGAGACTCCAACGCATGCGGGGGGCCATGTCCTTGATTTAGTCTGTTCTAACTTTGACATTATAATGGAGCGGCCAGAAGCCATGACCTGGACCGACCATGAATTGGTTAGATTTTCCTGGACATTGACTATTG
The DNA here is from genome assembly GCF_964263255.1 of Lissotriton vulgaris. NCBI lineage: Eukaryota > Metazoa > Chordata > Amphibia > Caudata > Salamandridae > Lissotriton > Lissotriton vulgaris. The sequence continues at coordinate 797,315,092 of NC_141700.1, read as the reverse complement.
GCTCTGGATTAATGCCAACTCAGTCTCAGGCCCATCAGCAACGTATCAATGTTGCATCCTTTTCTGAATTTCTTTCTAGCTGCCAGCCGATGCTGACTACTGAAATTAATGCAGCAGATGACGCTTTTAACACATGGATGGCTAGTGGCTCGGCAGTTTCTATGCAGAATAAACGAGTCTGCCGACCCCGCTTCTTGCCGTCCCAGCCCTGGTTTACCCATGGTCTACGGGAGCAGAAGCTGAAGTGTAAGAAACTGGAGAGGATTTGGCGGCTTGATTATTCGTCGGAGGCGAAGAAACGGCTGCGCTGCTCCCAAAAGGAGTACTATAATGAAATCAAGGTGGCCAAAAGTAATTACTATGCTGGACGCATTGAAAAAGCCAGTAATAATAGCAAAGAAATTTTTGCTATAGTCCAGAGTTTTCTCTCTCCTAGAGCCGCGCTACCTACACTACCTTCTTCCAATCAATGGTGCGATGAACTTTCAGATTTTTTCTCTGAAAAGATTCTGAAGATCCAGCAAGATCTCCAAACTGCCCCGAACAAGTCCCTGACATCCACTTCATTGCCCATATTGGAAGCTGTTTCTTCGGAAGGTCTGTTTACTTCCTTCTCCCCAGCCTCTGAAAAGGAGGTTTTACCAATTCTGTCTGCCCTTAAATCTGGTTCGCCCGCCGACCCCTGCCCTGCTAGAGTTCTGGGAGGAGTGTCGGCGATAGTCTGCCAGGAGGTAACTAGGATTGTTAACTTATCTCTTTGCTCGGCCTCTGTGCCTCTGAGTTGGAAGCAAGCCAAGCTCCTCCCATTACTGAAGAAGTCTGGCCTGGACCCGACTATGCCCTCTAGCTATCGGCCCATATCTCTTTTGCCAGCGTTGGCTAAGACATGTGAAAAGATTGTTTTTAGACAACTTGAAGGGTTTATTGAGTCTTCTCACGCGCTCCACCCTGCTCAATCGGGGTTCAGAGCGGCCTACAGCACCGAAACAGCATTAATTGAGGTTTCAGAAGCTATTCGGGAGTGCCTGGATGGAGGCGGCAGGGCGGTTCTGATCTTACTAGACCTCTCTGCCGCCTTCGATACAGTGCCCCATTCGTTGCTTCTGGCCAGATTGGGTGCTGTCGGTATTTCAGGCCGCGCTTTGGGTTGGTTGACCTCATTTCTGAAAGATAGATTACAGCAAGTGTGGGTCCCCCCTTATGCATCTAAGGCTAAGGAACTTACCACAGGAGTCCCGCAGGGGTCTACCTTAAGCCCCTTGCTTTTTAATGTTTATGTGACCCCTTTGGTCTATCTAGCGGAGCAGCTGGGTGCCAAAATAATGGCTTATGCTGATGATACCCAGCTGCTCTTCACCTGGCCAAAAAATCATCTAGACCCCTTGACCGTTCAGAGTTGCCTGTCGCAGGTTTTTCGCTGGCTGGCAATGGCCCAGCTTAAATGTAACAAGGAGAAGACGGAGATCCTCCTCTATGGATCTTTTCCGGATAATTTCAGGGAACAAATTTGGCCCTCCGACCTACCCTGTCCGAACTCATCAGGTGCCCCTGTAAAGAACCTAGGTGTCTGGTTCGGACAGGATTTAAAGTTCGGGGAGCATATTAAGAAACTAACCGGTACCTGTTATGCCACTCTAAAGGCCCTCAGAAGGTTCTTTCCCCTCATTCCCGGCAAAGCTAGAGAGACTGTGCTTAGAGCGTTGATTTTATCAAGCTTAGACTATGCAAATGCACTCTTCAGTGGCCTACCTGATTACATGGTCCGTCGACTTCAGGTTATTCAAAACTCGGCAGTCAGGCTGATGTTTCAACTACCCAGGAGAACTAGTGTTCGTGAACATCTGCGCAGCCTTCATTGGTTGCCTATTGCCAATCGTATTTTGTTTAAAATTCTGGTCCTGGCATATCGGGCTATCAATCAGCAAGGCCCAGTATACTTGCGGAATAGATTTGTTCTTTATGCTCCTAAACGGGCTCTCCGCTCGGCTAACCTTTGTCAGATGGTCCAGCCTAAATTTAAGCTTGCCAGAACTGGAGGCAAATCCATCTCTGTTAAGGCTGCTAGAGTATGGAATGTTCTTCCTTTGGCCCTTCGCACTGCCTCCTCACTTTCGCAGTTCAAGAAGGGACTCAAAACATACCTGTTTAATATTACTCTGTAATCTCTCTCTTCGGTGTGTTAGTGGCCCCGCCTTTTTATCATGTACTCATCGCGCCAGGATACTCCTGAGTAACAGAGCGCGCAATAAAAGGATTTATAACATAACATAACAAGCAACCTGCCCCATGGACAAGTAGATATTTTATTAAATTCCACACCTCTGAGCACCCTGTGCGCACAAGGTGGAATAGGTTATGATTAGGACTTTTCAATGATCTCAGAGGTCTAGCCAAAACCAGCACCGCCCTCTCCGATCAAAGTCCTCCATTGCTCCCCTCAGTCTGAAACATTTATGCCTCTGCCTGTTTCCACTCTGCTACATCCATGAACCCCTAAACTATCAAATGCCTGTGTGGACACCTTCAAGCCACATCTTCATAAGCACAGCTACTTTAAGTGGTGACTAAGTGAGTCGCTTGCACCCTTGCCACTACGGACTTGTAAGTAACAATGGACAGTCAGACAGATTAATCTATGTGGTCGCTGTCCTTACCTAGAGCCTTTATTGTACACTCAACCCACGACAAACTAATTCGGATTTATAGACTTCAACAAATAAATCAAAATACTGCCCCACCGAATTAAGTAAATGCTGATGGAGGTCACCAAGCTCTACAACACAGGCCAACTACCCTGACACTGCTAAAATATCTCCCAGCACTACAATACAGGCAAAGTGAATAAACACTGCTAGAACATACCCCAGCTCTATAATGCAAGCACAGTTAATAAACCCAGGAAAAGTATCCAAACACTGCTAGAATGTCACCCAGCTCTCACAGGCCAAGTATCCAAACACTGCTAGAATGTCACCCAGCTCTCACAGGCCAAGTATCCAAACACTGCTAGAATGGCACCCAGCTCTACCACATAACTCAACTAAATTTCCCCTCTAACATCAAAGATGTTCCCACATCTTACAGCCTTGAACTGTACCACACATATTGATTCAGAAAAATCCCAAGGACTCATACTAAACAACCACCTCTCCATGCAGAACCACATAAGCACCTCCGCCAGAGGGACGAATCACCAATTTCACACATTAAGGAAACTAAAACATTTCCTTCTCATTGCAGATCTCAAAATAGCAATTCAAGCACTTGTGACCTCCAAACTCAACTATGGGAATGCTACCCTCGTGGGCCTACCGAAAATAAGACTAGCTCCTATGGGGACTACCCTGAATACGGCTGCTCGGCTCATCACAGGCACAATATAATGAGCATATCACCTCTGTCTTACATACACTGAACTGGCTACCTTCTGAGGCTAGGATTCACATAAAAATCACCTGTATGACACAAAGCCCTTCGCCACAACACTCCTTGCTACCTGGCGCAGAAGCTGGTTCCATCTGATGGGAATAGATCTTCTTGTAACACAAGCTCCCTTCTGCACACAACCCAAAAAATTAACAAATTCTAAAAGGGAACCTTCTCCCGCATTGCTCCAAAAATCTGGCACACTCTTCCTCCGTTGACCAAGACCAACTTCTTCAATAACCATCTTCAAACAAGCATTTGCAATGCAACGGATATCACATTTGTCAGTTTTAGAGCTATTGACATTGTTAAAGAATGTCTTTTATGTTTTGGTTTGTAGTGTACTGGATGTATGAAAAGAGACACAGCTGCAGCACTACCAAGGGGACATAAAATGGAGGAATTTCCAATGGGACCAGAGTAGCAGCACTGTCAAGAAGATTTAGAATGAGGAATTGCTGACAGGACCAGAGAAGCAGATAGCAGCACTACCTAGTGGACTAAGAATGAGGAATTACCACTGGAACCAGAGAAGCAGCTAGCAGCACTACCTAGAGGACTGAGAATGAGGAATTAACACTAGGAACAGAGACACAGGTGCAGCACTGCCTATAGGAGTTAGAATGTGGAATTACCGACGGGACCAGAGTAGCAGCTGCAGCACTGAATAGAGGACTAAGAATGTAGGAATTACTGACAGGACCAGAGCATCAGCAGCACTATGTAGAGAACGTATTTACCGATGAGACCACAGAAGCAGCTAGCAGCACTGTCTAGAGGGCTAAGAAAGAGGAATTGCCACTAGGAACAGAGATACATCTGCCACATTCAGACTAGATAAAAGCACAAGATTTACTGCGCTGTTCACAGAAATGGAGAAACTGAGTTCCTAGTGAGTGAAACAATTAATGCTAAAAACGAAAGATTGGGTGAAAGGGAGCTTCTCAACTCGATCTTCAGTGACCCAGACTCTATAGATCATAAGTGAAAGCGAAGGTGCGAAGGGGAAAACACAGAAACGGTGGGAGGGAGGGGAAGCAGTAACATTGGAAAAAATAGTGCGCAAAACTAACTGAAATAGACGAAAGCGAAATGAGCCCTGTAGAATGACCAGTCACTATGGGAGGGAACCACAGACCAAAAGGAGGTCAAATGGGCACGATTTACTATTCAAAAGTAAAGAATTTAGAAAGACACCTGGAACAACCAATGGGTCAGCTTGAAGCCCATGTACTGAATACACCATGCCTCGCAGTGCTAGGCTCAACGTAAAAAGAAGTAAAAATGTTATTATTGAATAGTTTCCTTCCAGACAGATGCTAGCAACTTTACCACTGTTAATCCAGTTATTTCTGGTAACTTTTCTCGTTTTGTTTTGCATGTTTGACATTCTACAGTTAATTTTATGACATTAACTATTATGTTCTTTCGCGATCTCCCACTCATAAAAACCTACTTGTACACTGCATCACAAAGCCCAATTACACAAAATAGTCTAGTCTGTGATATCAAACACAAAGAAGGTCCCAGGGGTAAGTTTATAGACCCTATCTGTTAAGCCCCCTGAACAGAATTGACACCAACCTAGAATTAACAGAGAGTCCAACATGAACAATGTATCTATATATACAGGAAAAGGGAGTAGTTTTAACTAAAACGAGTTCCCATCAGTCCACCATCGAGACCGCCCTTCATCATCTGGGATCTCTTTTGCATGAATAAATCACAATCAGGGGTAAAAAAACCTGTGTTAGCGGATAGCTACCATACACAGGAAAAACCCAGTGTTAATGCTGATGTGAAATGCTGATGTGAATAGAATAGCGTTTCTAGTGGTGAACTGAGTAGCAGTGCTTTAGAAAAAGTGAATTGTGAAAGATAGAGGAATCTAAAATTAGGTCGTGATCGGGGAAACAATTTTAATAAACACCCTCACACTCCTAAATCAATAAAAACAGTGCTAATTAGTGGTATAACAAATGTCCACTAAAAAAGATACAAGGTCGACATGTTTCTGCAGACGAATGAGGTCTAAAGATCCCCTGCTGCTTCTTCAGGACCATTAGAGCTACTGCTAAGTTAAACAAAATAAACCATAATCACCTGAGAGTGTATGTGTAATCATCTTCTCATCCTGAAATATAGGAAGAAAATGGTATATATAAAGGTACAGTGTCAAGAATTTGAATCAACAACATAACATACACATTGTGCTACAAATTACGTTATGTAGAATGTGCTAGTCATATAGCAAGTAATGACCAACAATTCAGACCGTCAGAGTCAGTCATAAATCACCGAGTTAGTGAGTTCATAAGTATAAGTTCACTCACCAATGTGATGAGAAGGAACAGCCCCACCTCACCTGGCACGAGCTCAGGTAGTGGATGCACCGCACTATAAAGAAACAACAAACAAAAAGATGTATCTACATCTATATACAATCCATAGCCAGACCCGTCCCTGCAAGCGCCACATCTGCGTCACACACATACAGACACCAGGAAACTTCACCTGGTTGAATTTGTTATTTTAGCGTAAAGTGGTCGCAACGATCTTTCGACCCAACAAAGTCTATGGTAATCGGTCCACGCATGACCCATACTGTGACTCACCTATCCGTCGGTGCACCGGTCGTCCCTCTAAGCTCTCTCGTAGGGAGGAACCGACACGGTGCACCGGCGAGGGTTTTAATGTCTGACTCTGTTCCGCTTTCGGCGTCAGGCAAGTTCTGGCGCGTCAAGCGCGCTTGTGCTGGTCGGCGCGCTGATAGTATCGGGAAATGTAGTTAAAACAGCCCATATGCCGCTTTTATGGGAGTTCGAATCCCTAGTTTGGGAGCACCAAAAAGTATAGTAGGACACAATTATTATTTCTCCCACAATCAGTCTGGTATTTAGACGTAAACAGCAATAATAATCCTAACCAGCACAAGCGCGCTTGACGTGATGACGCGCGAGGGGCGTCAGAACTTGCCTGACGCCGAAAGCGGAACAGAGTCAGACATTAAAACCCTCGCCGGTGCACCGTGTCGGTTCCTCCCTACGAGAGAGCTTAGAGGGACGACCGGTGCACCGACGGATAGGTGAGTCACAGTATGGGTCATGCGTGGACCGATTACCATAGACTTTGTTGGGTCGAAAGATCGTTGCGACCACTTTACGCTAAAATAACAAATTCAACCAGGTGAAGTTTCCTGGTGTCTGTATGTGTGTGACGCAGATGTGGCGCTTGCAGGGACAGGTCTGGCTATGGATTGTATATAGATGTAGATACATCTTTTTGTTTGTTGTTTCTTTATAGTGCGGTGCATCCACTACCTGAGCTCGTGCCAGGTGAGGTGGGGCTGTTCCTTCTCATCACATTGGTGAGTGAACTTATACTTATGAACTCACTAACTCGGTGATTTATGACTGACTCTGACGGTCTGAATTGTTGGTCATTACTTGCTATATGACTAGCACATTCTACATAACATTGTAATTTGTAGCACAATGTGTATGTTATGTTGTTGATTCAAATTCTTGACACTGTACCTTTATATATACCATTTTCTTCCTATATTTCAGGATGAGAAGATGATTACACATACACTCTCAGGTGATATGGTTTATTTTGTTTAACTTAGTAGTAGCTCTAATGGTCCTGAAGAAGCAGCAGGGGATCTTTAGACCTCATTCGTCTGCAGAAACATGTCGACCTTATATCTTTTTTAGTGGACATTTGTTATACCACTAATTAGCACTGTTTTTATTGATTTAGGAGTGTGAGGGTGTTTATTAAAATTGTTTCCCCGATCACGACCTCATTTTAGATTCCTCTATCTATCTTTCACAATTCACTTTTTCTAAAGCACTGCTACTCAGTTCACCACTAGAAACGCTATTCTATTCACATCAGCATTAACACTGGGTTTTTCCTGTGTATGGTAGCTATCCGCTAACACAGGTTTTTTTACCCCTGATTGTGATTTATTCATGCAAAAGAGATCCCAGATGATTAAGGGCGGTCTCGATGGGGGACTGATGGGAACTCGTTTTAGTTAAAACTACTCCCTTTTCCTGTATATATAGGTACATTGTTCATGTTGGACTCTCTGTTAATTCTAGGTTGGTGTCTAGTGTGTGATATCGCCATGCCATTCTATGTATTACTTTGTGTACATTCTGTTATTTTCCATTTTTACAGTCTCTAAAACAAAAACAAGGATTTTTCACGCTTTATAATATTTAATAAAATAAGTACACATCCAAGGCTAAACTATACCCCCAGCTATACAACACAAAGTATCCTAATACTGGTAGGATGTCACCCAGTAAACACTGGTAGAATTTCACCCAGCTCTACAGCACAGGCAAAGTACACAAATACTGCTAGAACTAAAGCCAGCTTTACAACACAGGCGACGTACCCAAACACTGCTGGAATATCCGCCAGCTTTACAACACAGGCGACGTACCCAAACACTGCTGGAATATCCGCCAGCTTTACAACATAGCCATAGTACCCCAAAACTAGTGGAATATCCCCAAACTCTACAACACAGGCGAAGTACTCAAACACCCCGTCTCTACGAGACTCACAGCCCAAACAAGAATGGAACCAGCTGAGGTAAACAGCGCCCACAAATCTTCAAGGCTGACGCAGGACCGTACTCACACAACCCAGAACATGCCAAGACCACACAAGAACAGCGCCAACATAAGGAAAAAGAGCACAAACAGTAAATGTAGTCACACAAGCAGCTTACGCTCAAATACATGAGCACTGCAGGACAGGCCAATAATTCTGAAGAGGAGTACACCAGACTAAACATGCAAACACGGTTACCAAGGAGAGAACAAATAAAGGTTGAAATACATGTGGCTTCCGGTTCCTTAAAAACACAAACACGGTACTCAAAAACATATCCAGAGAGCTGGAAAACAATACAGAGCCCAATAAAATCACCTGTCTAATCAGACACTTCCCAAGTAAACGCCCCGAGTCTGCTCAATGCAAGGCTTCTGCCCTCAAGTTTCTTTTCGGTTATTGCTGCATCTCACTGAGCCAGCTCCTATCTGTTCTGCCCTGACTGCTCTGTTAACCCAGCTGTACTCCGTGGTGGCTGTAGCGTTCCAGATTTACTCTGCTGTGGCTGCTGTCGTCCATTGTGCGAGTATCTCTCTCTACCGCCACAGGAGTCAAAGGTGGTGCTGGTGCCCCCTCTGTACCTGCCAGGCGCATTATCTTCGTTCTGTCAGGACTGTGTCCGGGCCAAGCTCTATTCGACTGTCAAGTTTCGTCCAGTTTTATCTGCCTTCGATACATTCTTGTGCATTTTAGATTCACCGTGATGCTGCTGTCGCCTATGCAGGCTGTTCTCTGCAAGGTTTCATTCCATTCGACTGAGATTTATTTTCGTTCCGGTTGTATTTCACTATATTCTGGCCTGTGCTGTTCTAGCTGCTACAGCCATCTTCAGTTCGGTTGGGTCCAGTTCTTTTCTGGCTTTAGTATTTTCCGTGAGTTGTCTTGTGCCCCAGAAACGTTCGGTTCTTCTTCGGGTCGGTGTGTGTCCTTTCCTTGGGTTCTGCTCCATCTATTCTGCCCCCAGCGTCTTGAGGAGTCTTTCGTCCGACGCTGCCCAGCTGGATCCTGCTCCGTTCTCTTCTGTTTAAGACCTGGCCGCACTCAGCCTGGAGGTCGCGGGCGGGGGTTCTGGTAAATGTATGTTTCCAGTATATTCTAGTCCGGTTACATGTCTTATCGAGCTGTTGGCAGTCTGCCCTGCTCCTGCCTTCAGGCTGAAACTCCTGGGATTAGGTTTGGGCTCCGCAGATCCCGCCGGAGGCTAGTCCATTTCTGGTGCCGCTGACAGTAGTTCCGGGTCGGATCCACTTGAAGTTACGTTCGCTTTAACTGGTTTCTGTACAGTTTTTGTGCGGTTGTATTATTTCCTGGTTGACTTGTGGCCCATCGTTGTCCTGCTCCGGGTGTATGCTCTTATTTTCTCAACTATTCATCTATATTTTAGCACTCAATCCCATGACAGTGATTTACAAACTGAGCTGCCCCCCCCCCCCCCCGCAAATTAAAGGGGTAAAAACTAGGCTCTTCGGTTTACCCAGAGATAGTAACTCAGTATGTACATGGGTGAGAGAGTAGCGACCTCTTGAGCAGCAGGATAACATGCAAATAAGGTCGACACACACGAGCTCCATCCCCGTCTGGCCCCAGCGTCTGTGGTCTTTAAACCGTGGGATGGTGCCGGAAATATCGCTTTCCCACAGGAAACGCCCCTGGGCAGCCGCAGACTCCGCCCGGGAGCTATCCAAAACCTGAAACGGCTCCTGCAAGAGTCGGCCTCGGGCAGTGACCGGGAGCCGCAAGGACGGCGCCGATGCGCGCAGCCACGGACCTTACAGACAGATGGGTTAGAAGTGAGCCCTGGGAATGCACCCCTGGGAACAGCCCCCCGATCGGGGCCCGCAGCGAAGGTTCCCACGATGGCAGCAGGAGGGATGTTGATCTCATTCCCGGGGGCATTAAGGGACTAAGGTGCACTGGCATGCGTCCACCACACTCCGTGCGACCCTGGCAGCACAAGCGGATTAGGGGCTGGAATTATGAGACGAGGTCAGAAAGTTAAAGAGCAGGATACGGCCATTGAAGTGGCCCACCAGCAGGTTGATGTGCCTTTACATCAGACGGACGGACAGACAGACACACACACAACTGACAGGTTATTGGTAACAGAGCGCTGAACTCGCCGCTATCCTATGTTCAATCACCCACTCCTATTAAAAGGTACACTCATTCGAAAATACCCAAAGGGCGACCCCCGTGCCCCTCCCGCTGAACGCCCGTGGACTTAACACTTTCAGGCTCCTTCCTGGACCCTCACTGGACGAGCAACGGGGAGGTTAAGTGCGAGGGTATGTAAGGATTAGGGGGGGCCTGGGGCTAGGAGGGCGAAAGGCCACAGTGATGAGAAGGGAGACTAGGGTGAAGGGCAGGTCGGAAGACAGGAGTAAATCAATCCCGCAGTGGCGGGGGAGGAGGGCAGGGACCCAGGCCCCAGAGACAGGTGAGGGACATGGTCCAGGTGAGGGGACGAGACAAACCCAGCAGCGGAGGGGGAGGGACAGGATGACAACACCCCAGTGACAGAGGAGGGGCATGCCCCCAACGAGTATGGAACACATCCTCAGAAACAGGGGAGTATGCGGCCCCTGACATGGGGGGGAGCTAGGTGATGGGGGAAGGGAGTCTCCTATGTGAATGACACAAGAGCCTAGAGGCAGGAGAGGGATAAGGGCCCTGGGAAGATGGAGACCCTAAGCAATGGGGGAGAGGCTCCATTAATAAATAGCACAAGAGCCCACTGCCAGGGGAAGTATGAGGGCCCTGGGAGGAGGAAGACCCTAAGGGAGGAGGAAGGCCCTAAGGGAGGAGGGAGACCCTAAGGATGGGGAAAGGCTCCATTGCCCAGCGTCAGGAGTGAGATCCGGGCCCCTTGACAAGGGGAGACCGTACGTGATGGGGACAGAGGGGGCAGCGAGAATGGAACAAGAGCCCAGTGACAGGACAGGGATAGTGACCCTAAGGGATGGGGGAGGTTCCATTGATAATGGAACAAGAGCCCAGTGACAGGACAGGGATAGTGACGCTAAGGAATGGGGAGAGGCCCCATTGATAATGGAACAAGAGCCCAGCGGCAGGGGAGGGACACGGCCCCCTTGACATGGGGGGGGGTGGGGGTAGCTAGGTGATGGGGGAAGGGAGTCTCCTATGTGAATGACACAAGAGCCCAGTGGCAGGAGAGGGATAAGGGCCCTGGGAAGAGGGAGACCCTAAGGGATGGGGGAGAGGCTCCATTAATAAAGAGCACAAGAGCCCACTGACAGGGGAGGTATGAGGGCCCTGGGAGGAGGAAGACCCTAAGGATGGGGAAAGGCTCCATTGCCCAGCGTCAGGAGTGAGATCCGGGCCCCTTGACAGGGGGAGACCCTAGGTGATGGGGACAGAGGGGGGCAGCGAGAATGGAACAAGAGCCCAGCTGCAGGGGAGGGATACGGCCCCCTTGACATGGGGGGGGGGGGGGGGGGGGTAGCTAGGTGATTGGGGAAGTGAGTCTCCTATGTGAACGACACAAGAGCCCAGTGGCAGGAGAGGGATAAGGGCCCTGGGAAGAGGGAGACCCTAAGGGATGGGGAGATGCTCCATTAATAAAGAGCACAAGAGCCCACTGACAGGGGAGGTATGAGGGCCCTGGGAGGAGGAAGACCCTAAGGGATGGGGAAAGGCTCCATTGCCCAGCGTCAGGAGTGAGATCCGGGCCCCTTGACAGGGGGAGACCCTAAGGGATGGGGACAGAGGGGGGCAGCGAGAATGGAACAAGAGCCCAGTGACAGGACAGGGATAGTGACCCTAAGGGATGGGGGAGGCTCCATTGCCCAGCGTCAGGAGTGAGATCCGGGCCCCTTGACAGGGGGAGACACTAAGGGATGGAGGGAGAGGCTCCATTGGTAATGGAACAAGAGCCCAGTGACAGGACAGGGATAGTGACCCTAAGGGATGGGGGAGGCTCCATTGATAATGGAACAAGAGCCCGGGGGAGGAGCAGGGTGCAGGTGAGACGACCCCCAGGGACCACCGCGGGGCTCAGCCCCCAACCCTCCGCAGGTGCAGCTCACACGCCTCCTCCGCCCCTGCAGGCCTCCGGTGTGATGCATGCACCGAGCCGGGGGGAAGGAAGGGAGCGGGCAGACGCCGGTCAGCACGGACGAGCCCGAGGGGCGCGCCGCGGCCTCCCGGGGCCCGCGCCGGAGCGGGGAGCAGCGGCAGAGGCGAGCAGGGTGCTTACCTTCCGGAGCCCTGCCAACCGCCATCTTACATAGCAGCCCCTCTCTCAGGGCGGCGGCGTCTGACGTCAGCGCGTACCGAGCCGGGCGCACCCCCGGCGTGCGTGGAGCGTCACGTGCCTCCTCGCGGCTGTCAAAGCGAGGCCACGCCTCCTCCGGACAGCGAGCGTGGGGCTCGCGGGCAGCGAACGCCGGGGTCACGCCTGGCACCGAACGGTGTGAGGGAGCGGGGGGGAGGGGCAGACATCATTTCCGGGTGGGTGGCGGCGTGCTGGACCTAGGGCCGAGAACTCACACCGGGTCTGGGGAGCTGCTCTGGCCAGAACTCCTGTCACTCAGCGTGATACGCGCATTCCTCGCGTGACACCTCCCATTTTACTGTTTGAGTGTAATCTATGGGATTATGCAGAAAAGAAGTTAATATAGAAATTAAAGCGATTAAACATGAGTTTGAATCAGCGCAAGTACCCGAATACGCCCAAAAAATGTGTTGTAAATTGTAAATATTAAGTGCTTACTACCCTAGTGTCCTATTTAATATGTTATTATTATGTATTATGACGTTTTATTCACTATTTCATTTGATCTACCATACTTGCCTTCTCTAGTATTCTGCAATAGAATATTCTGTTTTAGAACCTTAAGTCAATAATAATTTTATTTGATTTAGTTAAAAATCATAAAAGAGTGGGAAAACCACCGTTATACATAATACATTGGAAATCCGTTTATAAAAGCTAAAGATAAAAACACAACAAGGTCCTATCCTCAGACAATCATCTGCTAATTAGACTGAGAGACAATCTTAATAATCAGTGCAATTGAAAAATGTGCAAACCATTCAGTAGAAAATATTTTAAAAAGTGGACTGTGCAATTAGCAAGTGTGACAGTTCAATTCAAGTATACTCTTGTTAGATCGCTTTTTCTGACCAGTTCCAGAATTTTATAGCTCTGCAGGACAATTGGATCCACGAACCTCCAAGGTATTTTATGACCGCCGCTCTGCATGTCCTTATTTCGTCTTTCCTTAATAACTCTCCAAGGACAATTTTTCGAATTTCCAGTAATTGAGGGGCAAGCGCCTAGGAGATGTAATAGTGTCTCTTCACCCTGACCACAGAGGCGGCATTCTCATGCGGCCAGGTATGCTTCCATTTCGGGGTTAAATCTTTCGAGGGGAATGACCCCAGCCGCAGCAGCGTCAAATAATGCTTTTTTTTTTATATAAGAGGTGTTCAGACAAGTACGGTTGAGGTTTCAGCATGTGGTAAGATTGTATCACTGCCATGCATGATGTTTCTTAGAAAAACTGTTTTATCCATTAATAACGAGATCCGTTTTATTGCTTTATTTAGAACCTATCTCTAGTTGCTGGAAGAAAGGTCAGTTCTCTCTGAACATTCTTCTGAGCAACTGGGCTGACAGCCGTGGGCTCATCCTTATGGATTTTTCTCTGGAATAAACCAACTTGTTTCATCATACATTGTGCCGCTGCGCTTCTGCCCAATTCTACATCTGGTACGAGGAGTGGGGTTAGCTGGCGCTTTTTCCCAGGCTGGCGTATCGTTTCCTGGACCCACCGACTGAAACCGTCTCACCATTTGAACAGGGAAATTAATACTCCACAAAGAAAGATAATTTGGCACCTTCTACGTTTACTTTAGGGTGTGTGACTCTGCTTTGTGTACCCTGCTTTGCTTTGTTGAAAATAAATCTTACCATTATCCCAGTGCGCCCGCTGGAGCTCAGATTCCCCACTGCCATTGTTGTTGTGTGCTCCTGTGCAGCTCAAGACTGCTGCCGTTCTTTACTGCTGCCATTGTCTCTGCGCACTCTCCTGATCTAATTTTTCTCTTTGTGCACTGTGGAGCTTGTGACTGCCGCTAGTAATTGCAGTCTTTGTCTCTGTGTGCTCTACAGTAGAATGGATTGTTCTTGCCTTAGGCTACATTCTTCTCGCAGTTTCCTGGTGGCCGCGACAGCCTCTTGGACGCTTCATGCTGTTTCCTACCTGCTGCGGTTGTGGGAGCTTCGGTTTGCAGTGCCTTCATTCTGGCTCCAACCCACTGATCTCTAACGGACAGATATCCTGTTCTGCACTGTGGATGTCACTTCCTGTTTGGTGCTGCCTCGTCTGATACATTTTGAACTGCTCGTCCTCCTGGAACTCTTTTGTCAAACTACAGCAGCCATCTTGCATCACTTTTGTTCATCACCTTCTGTGTTTTTGTTCTCTACAACAATTTTATGCAGACTCTCCTGAGTTTAGTTTTTCACCATTTTATTATTTCACTATCATTTTAATCACTTTCTTTTTCAGGTATGGCCTCTTCACAGAATGTATTGCACCAGCCTCCCTTTTTACAGAAACTGTAAACCAGAAATCAAATGGAAGCAATGCCTATGCAATTTGGAAAATGATTTAGTTGCCATAGATGGGCCTGATTATACACCTGCCAGAAAAGTCGCATTTCTTATTAGTCATCTGCATATTGCAGGTCCGGAATGTTTTTGACAAACTTCCTGTTATGCCTCGCCCCGTGGGTGATTTTGTATGGAATGTATATATCTATATCTATACTACTATTATAAAGGAAGAACTTTGAACCTTTGAGGCGGGTAAACCTGGGAACCACAGCGCCAATCCCCACACCTGATACATCGTTGTAATCGTCAGGGTGTGCAGATGGACATAGGCTATATAAACGTAATAAATATACGTTATTTAAAAAATTTACAGAAAAAAAAGTAGTCCCTTGGAAGAAGCGCTGGCCGCGACGTGCGTGCCCGACGTGAGGAGCGCGGGGAGGAGCGGCGTCCAGGAGCACGAGGAGGATCAGCGGACCTGGCGCGGTAAGGAGCGGCGGACATGCGGTGAGGAGCGGCGGATAGGCGGGGAGGAGCGGTGAGCGGCGGATGAGGTAGGTTGTTTATTTATTTATTTAGGAGCGGTGAGATGAGGAAAAATGAAGCAAAAATGAAAATCATGAGCAAGAGGAAGCAAACGGAGCATTACAAAAGTGAGCCAAACGGTGCATTATAGGAGGAAAAAGTTACGTGTGCAGGTTACAAAAGCGTACATCGTGAGCAAGAGGAAGCAAATGGAGCATTACAAAAGTGAGCCAAACGGTGCATTACAGGAGGAAAAAGTTATGTGTGCAGGTTACAAAAGCGCAGAAAGTAAACATAGAGGTATAGGAGGAAAAAGTGACGTGTGCAGGTAGCAAGAGGAAGCAAACGGAGCATTAAAAAAGTGAGCCAAACGGTGCATTACAGGAGGAAAAAGTGACGTGTGCAGGTTACAAAAGCGTAGAAAGTAAACATAGAGGTATAGGAGGAAAAAGTGACGTGTGCATGTAGCAAGAAGAAGCAAACGGAGCATTAAAAAAGTGAGCCAAACGGTGCAATACAGGAGGAAAAAGTTACGTGTGCAGGTTACAAAAGCGTACAAAGTAAACATAGATGTATAATACTGCAATATATTGAGGAAGGCTCCGGGGGACCCACGGACAACGTCGGGGCGGGCGGGGGCCCTGAAGCCTAATTGCTCCCGGACAACGTCGGGACGGGCTGCTAGTTGAAGATGAAGTGAGACTTAAGAAGCAATAGCCAGAGGAACCTAGTTTGTTGTTGGAGAGGCACAGTATTGTTTTGCGCAAACAAGCTAGCGACAAAACCATAGAGGAGTGTATAGTGGCATGGCATGTCCTGTCTGCGCATTGTGAGTTTGAGAATTCAGTTGACACATATAAGAGATCAATTGGTTTTCAATTGTTTCTCAAAGAAGATGCAGGAGAGATTATTTACCTGTCGCAATCCATCTCTTTTTGAGGTTATGGATATTGCTAAAAGTGTACGTTCTATTCTAACTACTCAAGCTTTAGCTTCTCACTAAGGGCATTCTTCCTTTGCTCTTTTGACTGACAGTTTGTAGGTCTCACTGCATTGTTGGTAAAACTAGTATGCATAGTGTTGGCATCCAACACGTAACTGGTAAGGATATTTCAGACAATTCTGTTAGTGGTTGAGCATTCAATTGGTCGAATGTTGTCCTGACTATTCAAAATGGACAGAGCATTTTCAAAGTAGAGGGTCATTTTTGTCAAGCTGTTATTGGGATAAAATCTCTGCAAGTCATCGCTGATTCAGGTGCACCCATTACGGTCATAGCTGATAGGACGTGTCATTCGTTATGGCCTTCTACATTCAAACTCATTGCTCCTACTATTTGTCCTAAGGCATTTGGGGACAAGGAGATTGATCTCCTCATATCTTTCATTGACAATTTACAAATTTTAGGCAGAATGGTACACACCAAGATTTATGTAGCTATTAATGGAAGAGACCTTGTTGGCTTGATGGATCTAGCTAAGTTGGGCACATACCTAAAAGTCAAAAGTCAAAGAAGCTTGTTGAGCACACAATTCACCCTAAGGTCTCATGGCGTGCCGCACAATTCACCCTAAGGTCTCATGGCGTTTGAAGGACTACCCTTAGGCTGAAGGTCATGTCTGTTCTACAATATTTCTGATCAAATAGCCTCGTTTTTAATTCTTTCCGAAAATGTTTGTGTTCGACGATGGAATGGAGATGGGAAGGAAGTTTATTCCAGAGATGGGGGCAAGAAAGGAAAAGGAACGTCCCCCACTTTGTACCGCACAGATTCAAAGTGGGGTAAGGAGAGATTTTTAACTAGATCTTAACAGTCTACCTGGCTGGTACCAGTTAAGCTTTTTCGATAGATAACAGGGTCCGGTACCATATATAATCTTAAGAGTGAGGCATAGGATTTTAAAATGGCCTCTCTTTCCTACCGGGAGCCAAAGGAGGGACCTCAGGCTGGGGGCTGACAGAGCTCTGGATGGCAGATTAAAAAAAGTCTGGCAGCTGTGTTCTGCAGAATCTGCAGTTTGGAAAAAAGATCTTTGTTTAGGGAAACCAGCAAAGCGTTCCCATAATCCAATCACTTGTGGGACACCCCCGTGCCGCACGGCCACCAGCTGCTGCGTGTGCCCCTTGCCTGCCCTCTGCCTCGCTGCTGCCTCGTTTTGCCGATTGCCGGCTGGCGCCGCTGCGGTTGTTTTTGCCCTTGTTTTGTCTAACATTTGTGCCTGTTTTATATAACTTTGGTTTTTTCCTTGTTTTGTTGAGAAGTTGTGCCCGTTCTGTTTAATTTTTATTTCCCCCGTGTTGTGGTTTCCTTCCTTGTTGTCCGCCTACCTCGCCGCCCTCCGCCCTCCCTTCCCGCCACCGCCGCTTTTCCCCGCCCCTTTTTCTATTCTGTACCCTCCCCGCTCCCGCCTCCCAGCTGCTCCGCCCACCCGCGCACTTCGCCTTAAATGGCGACCGTGCGAACGCGCAGCGGTCACGCGCAGCGGGCGCGCCGATTGTGCGCCGAAGGCGCGCCAAAGGTAAGCCCGTCTACGCCCGTCCGCGCCTGGACCGCGCCCAGTGCCAGGACCCCTGGCCCACGAAGACCCCGACCGACCCGCCTGACGTACTCCGCCGCCACCCTCACCGCTCTCAACACCGGCCGACTCCCAGAATGCCATCAAGTCTCTCCACGACGTTCCCACGGACCCTTCAGCTGCCACGCCTGCAAGTTCACCTGCATCCGGACCTGCCTCGCACCAGCACCCACCAAGCCGAACACCAGCAGCACCCACCTCAAGTGCATCCTGCTCAACACCCGCTCCGTCCACAGACATGCCATCGAACTCTGGAACCTCCTAGACACCACAGCCCCTGACGTCGCCTTCCTCACGGAGACCTGGATGAACGCCTCTTCAGCTCCCGACATCGCCATCGCCATCCCAGAGGGCTACAAGATCGTCCGGAGGGACCGAAACGCCAACCAGATGGGAGGAGGCATCGCCATCATCCACAGGAGCACCATCCGTCTCACGACCAGCACCGACAACTCCCTGACCACCGCCGAACACCTGCATTTCCAGATCCACACCAACCCGAACACCACCCTCAGAGGCACCCTGATCTACCGACCCCCTGGACCACGCACACAATTCAGCGAGGACATCGCCGACTTCGTCAGCCCACATGCCCTCCCCTCCGCTGACTACATCCTCCTGGGAGACCTCAACTTCCATCTGGAGAACAACAACGACCGCAACACCAGCACCCTGCTCGACAACCTCGCCAACCTGGGACTCAAGCAACTGGTGTCCACCCCCACCCACCTCGCCGGACACACACTCGACGCTGTCTTCTCATCCAGCAAGGACATCGACTTCAGCCACGCCACAGAGCTTCAATGGACGGACCACAGCTGCGTCCACTTCACCTTCAAGAAAACAACGACCCACCACCACCAGCAACAGGCCGCCCGCAGAAGCTGGAACAAGATCACAGCAGACCAGCTCGCCACCTCCCTGAGCCAGCACCCTCCTGCCAGCTCAGCGAACCCCAGCCAGGCCGCTGACAACCTCACGAAGTGGATCAGCAACTGCGCGGACGAACTCGCCCCACTGAGGACCCCGCCCAGCAGACCCGGCAGCAAGAAAGCCCCATGGTTCACCGACGAACTCAAGAGCTCCAAGAAGAACTGCCGAGCCCTCGAGAAAGTCTGGAGAAGGGAACCGACACCGGACAACAGGACCTCCTTCAAACTTGCCACCCGGAAACAACACCAGCTGATCCGCGCCGCCAAGAAAACAGCATTCAAGGACCGGTTGGACAACAACGCACACAACTGCAAGGAACTCTTCAACATCGTCAAAGAGCTTTCCAACCCCAGCGCAGGAAACAACGACATCACCCCATCGCAAGACCTCTGCAACTCCCTGGCTTCATACTTCCACAACAAGATCGCGGACATACACAACAGCTTCAACGACCAACCAACGCACACCATGACCGAACAACCACCCCCCACCACCACCCTCCACGCCTGGACCCCGATCAGCACCGAAGACACCATCCGCACGATGAACTCCATCCACTCCGGATCACCGACCGACCCCTGCCCTCACCACGTCTTCAACAAGGCCGACGCTGTCATCGCACCCCACCTGCGAGACATCATCAACACATCCTTCGACACCACCATCTTCCCCGAGAGCTGGAAACACGCCGAACTCAGCGCTCTACTCAAGAAACCAACAGCGGACCCCACCGACCTCAAGAATTACCGCCCCATCTCGCTCCTCCCGTTTCCAGCCAAAGTCATCGAGAAGACCGTCAACAAGCAGATGGCCGCTTTCCTCGAGACGAACGGATCCCTCGACCCCTCACAGTCCGGCTTCCGAGCCAACCACAGCACCGAGACCGCCCTCATCGCCGCCACCGATGACATCCGAGCCCTGATGGACAACGGAGAAACAGCGGCCCTCATCCTCCTAGACCTCTCCGCGGCATTCGACACGGTCTGCCACCGCACCCTAGTACGGCGCCTCAGCAACGTCGGAATCCAGGACAAGGCGCTGGAATGGATCATCTCCTTCCTCGACGGGAGAACACAGAGAGTCCGCCTACCACCGTACAAGTCAGAGGCCACCGAAGTCATCTACGGCGTCCCCCAAGGATCATCTCTGAGCCCCACCCTCTTCAACGTCTACATGAGCCCCCTCGCGGCCATCGTACGCAAACACAACCTCAGCATAATCTCCTACGCCGACGACACCCAGCTGATCCTCTCCCTGACCAACGACCCGCCGCCGCCAGAGCCAACCTGCACAAAGGGATGAAAGAGGTAGCCGAGTGGATGACGACCAGCCGCCTGAAACTGAACTCGGACAAGACGGAGGTCCTCATCCTGGGCTCCTCTCCCTCCGCCTGGGACGACTCCTGGTGGCCTCCCGCCCTGGGCACCGCACCCAAACCGACAGACCATGCACGCAACCTGGGCTTCATCCTGGACTCCTCCCTCTCCATGACCAGGCAAGTCAACAACGTCTCCTCGGCATGCTTCAACATCCTACGCATGCTACGGAAGATCTTCTGGTGGATCCCCACCGAGACCAGAAAGACCGTCACCCAGGCCCTCGTCACCAGCCGACTGGACTACGGCAACGCCCTCTACGCCGGTACCACCGCCAAGCTCCAGAAGAGACTCCAGCGGATCCAGAACGCCTCAGCCAGACTCATCCTCGACATCCCACGAACCAGCCACATCTCCGGACATCTGAGAGACCTTCACTGGCTCCCCGTCAACAAAAGAATCACCTTCCGCCTCCTCACCCACGCACACAAAGCCCTACACGACCAAGGCCCGAGCTACCTCAACAGCCGAGTCAACTTCTACGCTCCAAAACGCCACCTCCGATCAGCCAACCACGCCCTCGCCGCCGTCCCCCGCATCCGAAGAGCGACTACAGGAGGAAGGTCCTTCTCCTACCTGGCCGCCAAGACCTGGAACTCCCTCCCGACCGACCTGCGCCTGACCCAAGACCCCCTCTCCTTCAGGAAGAAGCTGAAGACCTGGCTGTTCGAGCAGTAGCGGCTCCCCCCCCCCCCAGCGCCTTGAGACCCTACGGGTATGTAGCGCGCTTTATAAGTGTCACTGATTGATTGATTGAATCAGCTATCAGCTTATAATTGGACCCTGCACCAGAGGTTTCCTGGCTTTGATAGGTAAACATTTAAAGATTTTACGTAATTTCTGGAGGATGCCATTGCAGGTGCCTAATACAAGATTGACATGGGTTTTCATGGATAGTTTGTTATCGATTGTTATTCCAAGATTACTCACAGCTTCCTTTGGGGACGGGCAAAGGCCCATTCCTGTGGCCACCAATTGTTGAATCAATATTCTTCAGCCCTGCCAAACGAGATGGTCTCAGTTTTTCTGCCATTGAGTTGTAGTTTGTTATTGCCCATCCATTTGTTAATGTGGATCGTACAGTTTTTAAACCGGGTCATTGTGTCTGCAGGGTCGGGACCAAACATGATTAACAGCTGAGTATCATCAGCATAAGACACAGTCTCAAACCCAAAGGACCTGATTACCCTGGCCAAAGGTGTTACATAGAGGTTAAAAAACATAGGGCTTAAGATGGATCCCTGAGAAACTCCTATGCTTACTGACCTACTTCGTAAGGCCAGGGTGTCTACATGTACAGTGTTTGAACGGTTCTTTAGAAAGTCTGTGAACCAGTCCAGGGCTTTCTCCCTGACTGCCACCTCCCAGAGCCGCTGTTCTAAATTGCTGTGGGAGATGATGTCGAAAGCAGCCGACAGGTCCAAAAGGACCAACATAGCTGATTCTCTCTTGTCCAGGGCCAGCCTGATATTATCAACAATCTCTACTAATGCCATTTCGGTGCTGTGTGCCGACCGGAAACCAGATTGTGACGGATCAAGGAATCCATGATTTTCCAGGTGGGTGGTAAGTTGTTTGTTTACCAGGGATTCAAGCACCTTCCCGAAGTAGGGCAGTAGCAAGATAGGGCGATAGTTCCCTGGTACCTTAGGATCTGAGTTTGGCTTTTTCAAGATGGGCTTGGGTTGAGCTGTTTCCATTTTGTGGGGACCATTGCTTGTTCTAGTGACATGTTAAAGATCGCTGTAAGACTAGAGGTTAACAGGGGTGCTATTTTAATAAAAAAGCGGGTTGGAAGAGGATCTGCTGGGGGGCCAGATTTGATCTTTGATACAGCCACTGTTACTTGTTCACAAGTTACTGATTTAAAAGCCGTTAGCAATTGTAGAGTAGGATTGTTATTTCCGACTGGGTGGGGATCAGTGGTCATAAACATCCCATTGTCCTGGGAGATATGCTTTTACTGTCTGTTTCCAATAACTGTAGAGTTGACATATTACCTTATTTAATGCATAAATTCCCGGTAGTATTTAAGGATGTGACTGGAACTATAAATGGTTTTGAGCACAAGATCAGGTTGAAGAAAAATGCTGTTCCTATTATACACACGGTCAGACTTGCTCCAATTAGTTGTTTTTTTTGGGGGGGTTCAAACCTGCTTTATTGGAGTAAACAGAGTATGGTACACAGCTTGGGTCGCCTACAACCCGGAGGCCGGCAGCAGGAGAAGATGAACAATACACAGCCTTGAAGCCGGCATCCCGGAGGCCCGGCGGCACATTCTAGACATATATGACGCTGATTCCGCATCCAGTGATGTAGGACAAGCAAGGATGAACAGCAGTCAAACAGAGTTTTTTGGTCGAGAGAAGATTCTCTCCTTTTGTTTGTAGAACAAGAACTAAAACATCCCAACTAGGTAGCAACAAAGAGGCAGTGCAGGACCGTGTAGTAGTAATGTGTGATAGTGGTGTGGTGTGGCAGTTCGGGCAGGTAGAGGCGTGTGGAGGATTTCGTGTCCAGAACTCCCATCCCAGTGCTGTAAAAGTCAGTAGAGGTCCATCTTAAGAAAGCGCAGAGTGTCATGGGATGTCGCCCGTCGGAGGTGTGAAAGTATGCCGTGAGTGCGAGATAGGGTGTACATGCTCAGAGAGGAGGGGGGGGGGTAGGTCGATCGGGGGCAGGGCAGCCCACGACTTGCTCCAATTAATGTTCATTCTGATTTGGAAAATTTGCTTAACAAACTTACAGAAGAAGGTGTTATTATGCCCACAGATTTGTCAGAATGAGTATCTCCCATTGTTTTAGCTAAAAAGAAGAGTGGGAAGCTTTGCCTCTGTGTGGATTTGAGGTCCTTGAATTGCAACATAATTGTGGATTGTCACCCACTCCCTCATATTCAAGAAATGTTATCTAACAGGCCAGGCCAAGTATTTTTCGACCATAGATTTGCCCTCTGCTTACCATCAGATAGCCTTAAGTACTAAGTCCCAAGATCTTAATACTTTTTTAACTCCCTCCGGGGCTTATAAGACCTCAAGGCTACCATTTGGTCTTGCTTCAGCGGGCAGCGTTTTTTAGAAGGTTATGGACATTCTTTTTAAAGATCTAAATAACGTCCAAGCCTCCCAGGATGATATTCTTATCTTTACTGAGACTAAAGAAGAACATTTCTCGGTTTTGGACAGAGTACTAGACATTCTAAACTCTAAAGGCATAACTGTTCAGTCTGCAAAGTGTACATTTTTAGTTCAAAACGTAGATTATCTTGGTCACACCATAACAGCTAATGGCATCAAACTGAAGTTTTACAATGTTGAAGCTATTTTAAAGGCTCCTGCTCCAGCTGACAGAGATTCTTTAAGAACACCTATGGGTCTCTGTGAGTATTATGCACATTTTGTACCATCTTACGCTTGTGCAGGTCAGCTTTTAAGACAGCTGCTCAAGAAAAGTGTTACATTCTTGTGGACTGGTTAGATTAATGAAGCTTTTACTAGTGTCAAACAACTGATAGTTAATGCCCCTGCTCTTAGTCTTTTTGTTCCTGGTCAATAATGCATAATCTCGGTAGATGCCTGCATGAAAGGCATTGGTGCAGTGTTGAGGCAAAGAGTCAATGGTAAGGAAATCACCATAGCGTTTACATCTAAAACTCTTTCAGAAGCTGAGTCAGACTACAGCACATTTAGAAAGAGAAGCGTTGGCTTGTGGCTGGGCTTTCCAGAACTTCAAAACATACTTGTGGGGCTGTTCATTTGAAATATACACCAATCACTTGTGTTTCTTCTACAAGGTAATGGTCTTGGTAAAATGTCTTGCCGCCTTGTCTGTTTGCTTTCAAAACTGCAAGAACAAGATTTCATCATCAAGTACATACAAGATGGGAAGAATTTTCAGGTTGACTGCCTTTCACATTTACATCTTCCTTTCGATGATGATATCAGTGAGACTGTGAACTTGTAGTAGCTGCTCTAGATGCTGTTTCTCCTTGCTGTAATGTTATTTCTGAGAAAGACTGGTTGGAAGCTGCCCCCCAAGATGGCGTTCTCAAGAGAGTTGTGGAGCACACCAGGAACAGTTGGCCTCCTTTGCGTAATCTTTCTGATGATTTGAGACCTTTTGCTCAAGTCTCTCCTGCACTCCCTATTCAAAACCGATTGTGCCCCAGAATTGGTAAATTAATTTCTCTTTCTTCACTTAGGCCAGGGTTAATAGAAATGGCTCATGAAGGGCACTTGGGGATCACAGCCACTTGCAAAAAGCTAAGGAAGCATTATTGGTGGCCTGCTGTGAAAGTGCAAGTATCTTCTTTTGACTATTTGTGTCGTCAGTGCATTATGTCTGATAAACACTGGGAAACAGCCCATACAACTTTGCGTCCAGTTTCTCTACCGGATGGTCCTTGGGTTAAAGTAGTCTTGGATTTCTCTGGTCCATTCACCCTCCTTCCTTCATGCAATTGCAATCTCTGATGTTCAGAAAGAGATTTATTTGACATCTCATACTACTGTTGGTGATGATTCTTTTGTTTATGAAGCTGGTAATTCTGATTTAGGTGGGGTCAGTGTTTCCTATAACTCGCGAGTGCACACCTTGCTGACCCGAGCGCGCAGAGTCCAGAGGAAAGCGCGCACACATCCTGTGAGTGCTTTCGCACCGCCGCGTTTAAAACGCCAGCGGCGCGAAAACGGCAATTCCGTGTTTGGGGGAAAGAAAATAGATGGGCTGTGGCTGCGGGCTGTTTGTGGCCCTTTGTGAAAACATTTGTTAATTGCCGGCCTGGATCACGAGAATGGCCAGGTGCCGGCGTGAGCAGTCAGGTATCCAGGAGTGATAGCGGGAACAGAGACCCCAGTCACAGGGAGTTGACCCTAAATAGGCCAAAGGTCTCCGCCCCCCTGGCCCCCAGGTCCCGATATCGCCTGACCCGGAAATGGGTCGGCCGGACGCCGATTGGGCCGTCCGCCCGACCAACCACTAGAGACCAGGGGCGGGGTCCGGAGAGGCCTGGTCCTAAGTGCGCGCGTCGTGATTCTCCGCGCTTGTCAGACTTGCTAAATGTCTTCTCTTAAGGGAGCGCGGTTGGCGGCTGATTGTGAGCCAAACCAGTACCAGCCTCTTTCTGAAAGCTAAATTGAAATAGCATCCACAGTTGGGCTGCAGCCTGCAGGCTGCCGCCCTTCATACAGCTCATCTCCTTTAGGGAGCCCAGTGTAAGGCCAGCTGTGCTTAGTTATCTCCGACTGGTGGGTTCCACTTTAACTATAGAAATGCCGTTCACATCTTATATTCTACAGAAATGTACAGCTTACAAGTTTAAATAATTATAATGAGCAAAATAAACTACCAAGGGTCTACGTCCGTAGGTTGTAGAGTACAGTGATACTTTTGACCCGGTCAGAAAATGTCATGAAAGCAATTAGCTTAATTGGTGCATGACTGCCATGAATTTACTGAAAACAATAAACTACTTGGTGGCACAGATGGAAATTCGTTTCTGTGAGAATGTGTAGCTCAAAAAATCAAAAGTATACCTTGCATGAGGGGACGTTTCGCAATTGGAAGTGACTATTCGGTAGAAACCTGAAAAAAACAACTTTGTATATCATATATAAGGTCACATGTAAATGAGCACTATTTGAAGTTCGAAAATCTGCTAATTATGGATCTGCAATGCCTAGAACAATGGAATTTGCAATTCCACCCTTGCCCCCACCAAGGCCATTGTCTTAGGAAGTCTGATCAGCCGGCCTACTTCCCATCAAAGTCCCAATTACATTTCTAGGTTAATGACCTTCCATTTTAGTAGTTTTGAAGCAGCTTCAATATATTTTTTTAAGCTTCTCCTTACTCAAAAGTGTGTAATTCATAATATGTATCTTTTTCCATGGACTTCATTGCTTGAGTCTGCTTGCGAGAAAGTGTCACTCTAAGTGTAACACATTTGGTTGCCGAATGTCACTCGTAACTACACTGAAACCTTGAAAATGTAACATACGTATGTCCTTCCTTGCGACATGATGCGTCATACAGTAAATATGACGCATCAATGCTGTCTCAAGGAGGGCGCACTGAGAAGTGTCGCAGTGATGCGACACCTCTCATAAATATGTGTAAACAACAATGTATCTTTTGTGATGATCACTAGAAGGGGGATGGAGTGGACTGTTTTATGAATAGCCTGTCTACTGAGACATCCTGTGCATTCTATTATTGCATTCTCTGTTGTACCTTCCCACCATTAGATGCTCTCAGTCACTAGGGACAAATGGTTTTGTAGCCACTCTTGGATAGGCGTTATGTGGATTCTGTCAAACTGGGACTAGTGGAATTTATGAAGCCATCATTCCCAGCAACGTTTCCATTCGCCTGTCCCTGCTGGTAGAAGAGAGTTTGCTGTGTCAATGCTAGGACTCTTCTGTACTGGGAAAGCCCTCCTCTTTGTTTGATATCAGGGTTATTGCCAGAAGTAGCTTTTTTTACCATACGTGGGGAGGATTTCTCAATGTTAAGTGATAAACCCAATTTGTGTCAAGTTTAAATTACCCTCTGTCTACAATATTTGCAGTTTCTCATCAAGCTCACTTACCATCCAGTCATTTAGGTAGGGGTACTGATGTATCCCCCGCCTACTCAAGTGAGTTGCCACCACTGCAAGGCATTTCACAAAAATCCTTGGGAATGGCCTTCAAAAGGAATCTTTGAACTGGTAATGTTGATTGTTCACCACAAACCTGGGGTATCTCTTGTGGCTACTCTTCATTGGCCTCTGGAAGTAGGCCTACTGGATATGTATGGTCACCATGTAGTCCCCGCACCCTCTTTCAGCATGGGCATAACATCTTGGAAAGGGGTCCTCTTGATTCATTTAGCTTTTATAAACCTGTTCCAGAATATTGGGTCTATGATGAGCCTCTGTGCCAAGTCCTATTTCGGAGCCAGGACGTACAGGGTATATTCCTGGGTTGCTTTCTTCCAACAAGACTTCCTCTGTGGCTGGTTTCTGCAACACTTTTCACATGCATTGCCGGAGTTTAAAATTATAGTACCTAGTAAAGCCTTTTTTTGGGTTTTACATTCAGTGGTCTAACCTAAGATTCACTTGTCTGAGGTGATCTTTCTCCACTCAAGGAGAAAACCCCTTAGTTTGCACAACCTCTTGTCGTTTGTTGGGTCTTGCTTTAGATAATCACTTAGAGGTTGATGCGGCCCTCATGGAGGTCTGGTCGTTTCCCTTAGCTAATCGTCAAAAGAGTTGCATCTGGTATTGTTGATACTGCCATGATGTGCTGGATCCCTGCATAGAGGCGGGTTGTGGTGCTTGTGTATGCAGAGGGGTATGGTGTCCATTGGCCTGCTTTCTTCAAAGTTACAAGGCTCCTACAACTTTTGTTGTGTATTTGTCTTTTGTCAAATGCAGAAAGGACACATCTACAGTTAAACCAAAAAAACTTTCTCTGGTAATGGACATGGTGAAGGAGTCTTGAACTTCCAGATTAAATGTCGAGACCCTCAGTCAAGCAGGTGTCCCAGGAGTGGTTCCTGCCACAGTTCCCCATAGGCCGCGTGCTTGCTCAGTCGCCCAGCTTTCTTTTCGATGCCATTAAGAGAGCACTGTGAGAAAGTGGCTCTATATATATGGAACCAGAATAAGGTACAGTGTGTATAGAGTCCACAAACCCCAGAGGTATAACAGAGGTTAAAGCCAGGTGTGACCTTACTCTCTAAAGTGGTAGCTTGGTCGAGCAGTAAGGCAGTACCAGAGGACATTGTAAAGCATTTGTTGTACACACGCAGTCAGCAAAAGGTTTCACACACTCGAAGACTGAACTCCAGGCCAATTGTTTTTATATCAAAGATATAGTTGTTTTATTTCTAGAACTAACAGGTATCAAAATTTACTGTTCTCAACCTGATAGGTCTCAGATGAGTACTTTGCAGAAAGGCAATAAACTTTGTAAACACAATAGGTACAGGGGTTGCAGTAGGCAACACAATTCTAAACACAATTTAGCATTGAGCTCAATGGATTTTCTTATATAAACACAGTTGATTACTTTGTAGATTACTTTGGTAGTTCCAGGACTGGCTCTTAGATTCAGTCCTGGGGTCTAAGCTGAAAACAGTTTAGTAAAAACGTTTTAGGTATTGCAGTGATTTTTCAGGAATATAAAGCTATTTTAAAAGTTCACACTTGAAAACTTTTCAACAGAAATTTGGCAATGATATCCAATGGGAGAAAATTCAGGATGCAGGTAAAGTACGATCTTGTTACTTTGGTAATCCAGTACTGGGCTCCTGGGTCCAGCACTGGGGTCTGAACTTAAAACAGGTAAGCAATTTCGTTTCAGTATTTCGTATGATTTTTAAAGAATTTTTCAAGTTTTCAAAAGTAGACAAGAAATTTCATAGAAAAGCAGACAATGGATTCCTACGGAGAAAATTCAGATTACTAGTAAACCCGGTAAGGATTACTTTTGCGGTTCAGTACTGGGCTTCAATGTACAGTACTAGCTTCTCTCCTGATCACAGGTGAGTACTTAGGAATTCGGTTGATTTTATGTGAATATTTTAAGTTTCCAAAACTTCACACTTAGAAGATTTTTCGAGTCAAACCAGTCAATGCTATCCACCAAAGGCACTAAAAACGAGTGGGGCAGAAGGGCACCAAAAGCGAGTGGGATAGAGGGCAGGAGGGCACCAAAAACGAGTGGAACAGAGGGCAGGAGGGCACCAAAAACGAGTGGGACAGAGGGCAGAAAGGCACAAAAAATGAGTGGGACAGAGGGCAGGAGGGCACCAAAAACGAGTGGCATTTGGCGCCGCAGACACACGAGGTTCGGTTCCTGGCGCACATAGCCATGGTTGTAGAGCACAGAGACCTTCCACTGCCGCACACAGAGGAAAAAAATTAGAGGGAACATTGGGTGGGGTATCTTCTCACTCAGTTGTACCCTCTTCTGACTCTCATTTGGTTCCACTTGATAGTTCACAGTGTTCTTCAGAGTTTACTTGTTAAGGTAAACTCACCATTTGACTCTGTGCTCTGTACACCAATCTCTCAGACTGATCCTACAGTGTTCACAGTGTCCAGGCTTGTCAGGTTCCTCGTCTTGTTCGGAACCTGTGTGTGCTAGAAGGGTTTCTAGATTACCACTCTGTTTTAATGATTATGATTTATCTTAATTTTCATTTTATAGGGGGAAGGTGAGGTAGTGTCCTATTTCATATGTTAATCTTATGTATTATGAAATGTTATTCACTATGTCATTTAATGTACTATACTTGCCTTCTCTATTATTGTGTAATAGAATGTTCTGTTTTTGAACCTATCTCTAGTTGCCAGGAGAAAGGTCCGTTCCCTCTGAGCGTTCTCCTGAGCATCTGAACTGATAGCCGTGGGTCCATCCTTATGGATTTTTCTCTGGAATAAACCAACTTGTTTTATCATACATCTTGCTGCCGCCTTGCTTTGTCATACTGCCCGATTCTACATACCCCTGACGTGGCGTTGAAGGACTTTGCAGCGAGTAGCATGCTACTCTGGAACCCAAGATTTGAGTTGAATAGTAAATTAGTAATATGTGCTTCCTGTTTTCCTCTGTTGACTAGTTGTGAGTTTCAGTTTGTGCTTTTGAATTCTCATGCATTTAGTAGTGTTTTGAATAGGTGTAGAATAATTGAAATGGATTCGAAAAGGAAATTGTGAGCTGTTGTTGGGAGTAATGAACATGTGCGTACTGTGATGTTAATACAAAAGAACGATGACTATCTAATGAATGTACCAATGATGTGATTACGGGGCCCTGGTTTTGTTTATTTTGAAATCTAGAGGAATTGGCTGTAGTTCCTTACCTGGAAGGTGTCACAGGGTTGAAACGCATCAGAATGATTGCTACAATTTTGCTGATGACTTGACCAAGTGCAACAACCCTGATGACTACGCATGTTGCAGGCGCATCGCACCATGGTAAACCCTAACACAGGTTAGTCCGCTTTTGAGATGATATATATATATTTTTTTATTTATTTTATGCATTTTTATAAAGCGCGGACTTTACCCAAAGGTGTCAGACGCTGTACAATTAAATGTAATGTAATGTAAATGAACCAGTTATGTTACATGAGAGAAATGTTACAAAATAGAATGTACAAAAATAGCAGGACACAGAATCAAACACAGCAGGTAAAAGGAACTTAATAACAAACATAACAAGCAAGGAATGTACAAAAAATAAATAAATATAACACATTTACAATGACTAACAAACTTCCTGGCGGGGTCTGAGAATGAAGGAATTTGTTCTGAAAGTGTCTTTGGAATAGATCTCCAGGTACAAATCTGATACCGGCATGGATATGAGAAATTATAGGTGGAACAACATATAACAGTAGACAAATGGGCCGTAAGATAATGCAGGGAGAGTGGGTCCAATTCAAAACAAGTAGATGAGGCCAGAGATTGTCCAAATTGGATAGCCCATATCGCTTACAATTTGTGGGTGAAAATCTGGTAAAATGTGAAAATATCCAGACATGGAATTTAAGACGGGTGGCATTATATCGGAGGGGTGGCGTGTGTACATGTTCAAAGGAGGGAGATGAAAGATGCAGTGGCTTGTCTTCCATATTAGAAGCCGATTTTCAGGACAGTAGTAGAGGATTAGGAAGTGGTAATTAGGATTGGGCATAGAGTACACAGGGATGTGCAGGAGATACTTCTCCCTTTTTTCTTTCATCTAATAGGCAAATGCCACAACTTTGGAGAGTCGAACAGTTATTCAATTTGCAGACCACAGTTTGGATGCAGGATTTCATGAGTGGGTAAGTAACCTCCCTCTCTTATTGTCATTCATGGCTGATTACATTTTTGTTATTAGTTGTTGGATCTGTATAGCTTAATATCCGTTTGTTTGTTGTTTTCTCCTTTCCGGTTGTGTGCTTGAGTGAGTTTTCCCCTAACCCTTGTGTCTGTGTTGGTCCCTGTCCTGTTGTTGTGTATATATACTTCTACCTTATATATGCGAAGGAGATCTATTGTGACTTTAATACAGAGGAATGTTTGCTATGTAATGAATGTTTAAATGATGTGGTCACGGAGGTTCAGATTCTGTTTACATTGGAACCTAGAGAAGTTGTCATACAGTTGTTGCCAAATAAACTTCCTGTTGACTAAAGAAACACATCTGAGTTATTACTTCAGTGAGCCTGTTAGGTGAATTGGATAAAAAGAGGAGGAAGTTTGAAAAGGATGTTTGGAAGGTAATAGCAGTCAGAGAGGTTTGGGATGAGTCGAGTGAGAAGATGTTATACGGTTCATATGAATTAAGTAGGACTGTGTATCTGGACAACATAAACATCAGAATATGGAAACTCGCTTCGCACATATCACCAGGAAGTGTTGGCCTGGTTACTAGCTAGCTCACATTTCCCCATCTGAACACCTAAATTTACCCGAGTACCATAAGGTTTCAGCAACCTCAAATATGGCCCATTTGGAAAAGGATGCAGGCATACACCCGCCATTTACTAGCACATGCACAAACCCATTCACAGCACACATGCACTAATACACATGCATACTTTCATACATGCACACACACGCATGCACTACACATGCACACACTAAACATTTCTTTTAAAGTACAGCGCTGCTGTGGTGAAGGTCAGAAGTTCTTGGGGGGGTTGGGACTGCTGCTTCCTCTTGTTGGCTGACCTTGGCAGCCAATGAGAGGAGGCAGTAGTCCCTTACTCGTCACAGAGTGGGCTGGGGTCAGTGTGATAGTTGATGACCCCACTCCTCTCTGTGACGAGGTTTTACCGATTGACACTCAGCACAGGGTACTTCAGAGCTTAAAACTGAAGTGCCCATGTCCTGCGTTCAGTGAAGCTCCCCCTCATCATGAGGGGGTGGACCTCAAGGTGCTTAACAGGGTTGAGAGGATTACGCCCACAGGGCTGTGAGATCCTCAGTCCGGCAAAGGTCAGCTCAGGCAGCCAAACACCTGGGCATTTATTGCCTGTGTAGCACCTGTCTGCCTCACCTGAACATAAAGAGAGAGGAGAGGAGTTGGTCTAATGGCTAGGGTGGTCGACCTTGAATCTGGGGAACTGGGTTCAAGTCTCTGCAACGACGCTGAACATCCTATGATTCTGGGCAAATCATTTAATCTCCCTGTGCCTAACAAAAAGGAATGTGTCATTTTGTGTAGTTCCCTGATGCTACTCTTGATGTGATCCATTTGCTGATGGATGCTGACTGAGGTGTTGGGTGTGTCTGTTCAACATTTTGTCTGCACTGCAGATCTTCTCAAAAGTTGTTTTTACTTATATTGATACAAAAAGAAGTATAGGTGGCTGGGAGTAACACAAATGAACTCATATATTGAAAGCCCAGTCACTGTGTAAATTCAGTTTTTATGGTCCTAAAGAAAAGCCACTAGATCATTAGGCTTGAAACATACCTCCACCATTGCATTTATCTTAGTAACTAACCTGCTGGATTTCCAGTAAACTCTCAGATTGCAAAGAGGTTTTTTTTGCCAAAGTCAGGTCCGAATGTTGAGCAAGGTCACAGGGGTATGCAGTTCCTAGTAAGTTCAGATTTGTCTGCTTAGGTCATTTTTCTGTTTGCTAGCAATGTGGCCTATACTGCGTGTGCGACAAGATCCTTAGGTTTGGTCCACTAGTAACAGGAATGGTGGTGGGCGCTTCCCTTCCTTTTTAAATGTGTTTTTATCATTTGCAAACAAACAGAAATAGGAACATTATTGTCCTGCATCTCAGAAGTAGCAGTCATTTTACTTACGAATGGATACATCCCGATGATGGTGTGTAGTACGACACTGTTCTTGCCATGTGCCTTATAACACAATACTTTCTTTAAGGTGCAATTCATTGTTCCGCAGGTGGGACATGCATTGGTAATATTGTACCACATTAAACAACTTCAATGAAAGAATATAGAAATGAGCTGTGATTGGTCCACAAGGAGACAGACAGCAGTTCCATCATACCCCTGGCAGCACAAAGGTAGAGCACAGCCCCACATGTAAGCATCAACACCCAAAGTCTCTAGCCAGACCTCCAGCCTATGGATGTTATCCTTGGATTTGTGGGGAAGTTTAAGCATTAATGTACCCCATTCTGTCAGCTCCATCCATCTCCAAGCCCTATAAGCAAAGCGTCTAATCACTGCCTCCTCCACCTGGGCTCAATTGGGACCCTGAGCTCACCAGCTTGTCAGCAATGGTGAGTGTAGTGGCTTGTAGGAGGGTGAAATTGCTCTTCGTGAAAGTAGTACATCTAGCTCAATAATGCAGGTTTGGTTCTGCCCCCCGTGTCTGGGCATGAGGCTGGGCATAAGACCCAGCAGGCACGCCTGACCATCAACTCCCGCACTTGCTCTCATTATACATTTAATAAAGGGCACTGCCAAACCATGTGATAAAAAGAGGCATCAGGAGTCACGCAGCGAGGGCAATCGCTGACACCGCGGGGAGTATTCTGTGAAATCTAGCTGGCATTAAGCAGCTTCGCCGAACATAGCTGAACTGAATGAGCTTCAAAGAGTAGTTCTGGGAAACTCCAGGAACGTGTCTGAGCACAGCTGCCCACCCCCTCTCTGTCAGCATAATCCCCAAGTCCTCCTCCCATCCTGATTGTAAAACAGCCATATACTGTTTTAGTTTCAGACTGATATATGTTACTGATTATACACCTAAATCTTCCTTGATATTAATATCTGCAGTGTGCTGTCGGTTTCAATTTCAGTCAGCAATGTAGTGTCGTGAGACTATGTGTGCTAGGACCCTTGCAGTTCTGGGCGGACTTAAGAGAGGACGTACGCAACTTGCTGGCAGGTGTTAAGGTGTGGTTGTTAACGGTTATGACGTAATCAGAGAGCAGATTGTGATTGTGTGCAGAGGAATAAAGACATACAATCCAGAGCTCCTTGTGTGGAGTATTCATTTGCATGCTCCTGGACTGAGGGGGACGCTACAAGCACCTGCTCCCATGTAGTTGTTATTGCTTCGTGTAATACCCCATGACCCAGAAATTGTCCCACCGGAAGATTATATTCTGCCCTGAGTTCTGCAAAAGACATTAGGGATCCCAAATCAAATTAGACTCCTCCCATCCTGGAATGGTGTTTAGGACAGAGTCACATGTACTGTCCCCTACATAGACCGTGACATTCTGTGTCTCACAAAGAGTACAGCACAGAGAACCAAGGAGCCACACTTTTTCTATCAGCTGGTATATGAGTGGAGATCCAGCAAGAGGAAGGTTTCACAGCTTGGTGGTTCTTTTAGAGAAGTTGCAGCTAGCTTTCTTCATGGTAGACCCAATGGTGATCCCAAAGCAGAGGTGATGTGGCCCTCCCATTGTAACTGACCAGCCGGAGCTTCCTGACAAAGATCAGATACCACAAAGAAAGCCAGATGATCAAACCAGAGACAAAGAGGAAGGGCCAAACCCACAGAAAAATCCAGTGTCAAGTGACCTTCCAATCACCTTAGGCAAAGGTGGTAACGGTGACAGAAGGTGGGCACATCTCCGTCCAGCTGCAGTGGGCAAGATGCAAGCTGATTCGGTCCAGGATTAGGCACGGCGCGTTGGCTTTGAGTGTCTGGTCTCATCATAGGAGAGCACTTGATCTGGTCCTCCTTTCTACTGGGGCTGAAAGGCAGACATTCGTTGGTTCATTTTCATTAGTAGCTAATTTAGGTTATTTTTGTCAATTTGATTTTTGCAGAGATGGTTCTGGAGTAATTTATTAAGGTACCATCCTTTTAATTTCTAATGCATTCGTGTTGTAATGGAGCATGTAGTCACTTGTGGTTCATCAACATTAACTGTACATTGGCTGTTCTTATGGTTTTGTGCAGATTCACTTACAGTCGGTGATATTATGGAATTGGATGTTTATGCAAATATTAGGTTCACATCTTTGAACTTTGATAATGTATGGATGTTTTGTATACTTTGCTTATGTATTTTATTTGAGCATGGAACATTTGCACAACTTCTCTGTTTTGACTAGTCCCTTGATGCACAGAGGTTATTTTCGGGCTTACATCATGTAAAGTACATGTTTGTTTAATCTTTTGTGTATTACAACAACATTATCTGTATTACTTCCTGCCCTGAGGAAGTCGTAGGGTTCATATCCAATGACGACGAAACACGTTGGCATAAGGGAATGGAAGATTTTGTAAAATAAAAGACCGGACAAGCCCAACGAAACAAAATCTTTTGTTCTTTCATATTATTGTACTGTCTTGTTGTTATAATTTGCGTGGGCTTCAGAAATTGTAAAATGCTTTTTCAATCCTTGATTGAAACTTAGAAGAATTAGAGTGTATGTTCTCTCTTTTTGAATGCACCGCAGGATATGTGTAATTGTATCATACTAGATTTATTGGTGTAAATTTGTATGAGCGCCTGAGAACCCTCTTCACTTATTATAGTTAACTTCATGAGTCCCACACTGCTTTGCTTCGCCCTGATGAAGGTGTGACCCAGATCCGGGTTTGACACCGAAACGCGCGTTGGCGCTGGAGCCTTTGTGTCTCCCCTGCATCTATCTCCTTCCTAGAGAAGAAATTTTATTTTTGAACTGTATGATCAGTTGGGGATTGCTGTTCCCTCCTGCTTAATTGCTCTTATTACATTGATATTTGATATCTGTTAGTATGTTTGGGGGAAGACTCCTGGCATCACCTAAATACTTCTATTGTGATCCAATGAATTGTCACCTGATGGGGTGTTTGAGTATGTCTGAGCATGTGTATGTCTGGTTGGTTTGATAGAATGAGTGTGTGTGACTCATGATGTATATTGATCTTTGTGAGACTCATCTTCATGAATTTGGCATTGTAGTGATTACATAATGTAAATAAAATTATATACTTTTTCCTACTCACTTGAATATATCCTATTTGGGAGGGCCATTGGTTTCTAGGACCTGGTTCTCTTTACCGGTGACCTGTTAGCACCAGATTAAGTAATTTTTGGGCAGAGTGGTGTCTTTTGTATTGTCAGTAGTCTCCTTCTCATGTTCCCTCTGCCAGCTATCAGATTCAGGGGCCCCTTTCTGTGTGAGAGGTCATTCATCCCCAGCAGCCCCTGGGACAGACTCCCTGTCCAAACCCTGCGCTGCAGAGCAGTGCAGGTATTGGTCAGAGCTAGCAGGAAAGACGCCCAGACCAGACCAGGGAGTCTGTGGGGTTTCTCCAGCCCAGCTGCTCAATGCAGCTGGGCTGGTTAAAACCTAAGTGTGCATGTGTGTTTTGGTCGACCTGAGACGGCCGGCCAAACACATGAGCACTTAGGGATTAGAGTGCACAAGCACTCCTCCTCTCCCCTCCCATGCCTCGACCTCGCCCCTCCCAACAACACTGGCTAAGTGCTGGCAAATGTAAAATAAAACTATGCAAGAACATCTTTTTATTTTGCATTTGCTGGCTTTGAGCCAGGCAGTGGGCCAACGCACCTCCGCCATTGCGGAGGAGCCGCCACAGCATATCTCATATTGACTGAACAGTGGTTCTCAATAGGTTGACATATAGTGATTACACCATATCCAGCAACAAGTTCGCCCTCCTTATTTCTAGTACGTGACCAATCTACAAAGTAAATTATTTCACAATTTGGTATAGGAGCATCTGTAGGATCAATGCAGGGCTTTGTCAAATGTTCGGTTATCACAAGACAACCAAGGGGTTCTCCCTCCTCTCTGGTGGGGATTAGAAATGCAGGGTTTGGGATGTGGCTGTGAATCAGGGTAGTATGGTAGACAGCCATAGGGCCTTCTATTGAGACAGTCTGGCCGTGGGAAGGTGCTGAGCAAAACAGAATGAGGAACGGTCACAATCGAGGTGAGAACTCAGTATAATATTTGCACGAGGCTTCAACAAGGTGGGCAGCAGCGGTTACAGAGCAGGAACTTGGAGAGAACCCTGTAGCAACGGGGTCTAGACAGAGAAGTAGTATGTTATAGGCCTTTTCGGATTACCATGACCCTGCACCAATAGTTCAAGGGAAAACCCTTCCCATTCATAATAGACGGTTTTGTGTAATCAGGAAGCCTCAATGCGGGTGCAAAGGCAAGAGCTTGTTTTATTTGCACAATTACATGTTCAACTTCTTTACACCCTTGCAAGGTTTCAGGGGTGTCCTTTTTATCAAAGGTTTAACTTTAGCCTTCCTACCCATGGATCCATTTCCTACAAAACCCAGACATACCTAAGAACATTTGCACCAAGGAGGCAGTTACTGGACGTGATAACTTATGGCTGGCGTCAATCCGCTCTGTCGGTAGATTGTACTTTCAAGCGGAGATCTCACCACCTAGACACTAGACAAGGATAAGACAAAATTGCAGTTTTTCTTTTGAATCCTTGTGCACTTTCTTATCTAATTCAGTGAGCAGATAAACAGAGGGACCTTTGCATTGGTCTAAAGTAATAGGCAAGAAAAACATCATCAACCTACTGGACCAAAGTGTTGTTTCCGAGAAAGACCAAGGTGTCTGAATCCGTTTTTAAAGCCTAGGCAAGTCTTGAAAGGGATTCTTTAAAGCCTTGAGGAAGTCTCCCCTCAGCATTTGGTATATACTGAATGAGAAAACAAAGAGTAACCGACTCTCTTGATGAACAGATAGGGAAAAAAGGCGGAACACAAATCCACCACAGTGAACAATTCGGCATTAGCAGGGATACAGGAAATGATGGTGGCATGGTTGGGGACTGAAGGGAATCTGGGGATAATCACAATACTGATAGATGTCAAATATTGAACAAACCTAAATACATTGTTTTTTCCCTCCTTTCCTAGGGAAAATAGAAGTGTTAATAATTGCCAGTGATTGGTACTAAAAGGCCCTTTATAAGATCTAATTCCTTAATAAGATCTAATTCCTGCTTCAGCTTTAGAGGATACTGTGGAACAGGAGGAGTTGTCTTTATTGTTAGAGGGTCGATAGAAAGACTCCACTCCACATTGTTAGCACCCGTGGGCCATAAATTGAAAGGTAAATGTGCAAGTAATTCAAACAAATATTCAGACATTTTAAAATTGTTAGCAGGGGGTTGGAAATCAATGTCACATAACAGGGCAGACTTCCAGGAGAAGTCTGGCTTAAAAGAAATGCAGTCAAGTTTCAAGAAGGATGCAGTTCCTCGTTCAAGGCGGCGGGCTCACAGGTGGATCCATGAAACGACCAGAGGGATCCTGGAGTGGATACGAGTGATCAGATCTGAGTCACCTCACCCGCACGAAGGGTGTCATGCTTCATCATAGGGTGCTTCTCGTCGGGCCGGTGCTGCAGTGCCCGTCGGGCCCCTCAATGGGGGCTCTTTAGCAGAGATCTTTTGATCTTTGCCATATGATAAGTGCAGGTGAGGGGGTGCATGTGTCCTGTGGTTAAAAGAGTCTAAGGGATCCCCCATTTTTTTTAATGAAGCAGTGGTTCCCTTGACACAGAAAAAAACAAGCCCACTATCTTTGGTGCTATAACATCAAGTTCCAAAGACGAGACCTATGGTTATGCCAATGCTTGTTTTTGTCTGTCACTAAGTCAGGTGAAGTCCACAGTCACTCAAAGGCTTCAAGGGTACGGTGACCAGAGCTTGTGATCCAAAAACCGGTACATTTTGCAAAAATAGAGGAAGGACTACAATTTCACACCAACAAAGTGGCAAAGAATAACAGCCCTCATCATACCTGTTAATAAAAGCGCTTACTTATAACGGCTGCTTACTATCTCTGCTATGGAACCCCTAATAAATTGTTTCTCACTGATTTCAGTTAACCCTGACTAAAAACCGGAACACGAGCCAAATATGCCGAAATCTGCCAGGACAGCTGCTCAAAACCGGGACTGTCCTGGCAAATCCGGGACGCCTGGCCAACCTATTTAAAGGGAAATTCCAGCAACCATGGGATACTCGGAAAACTTAAAATCCTTTAAACCCGTTTGAGAAATATTTTATTAATATTCATATATGGTTTCTCTTGCCCTGCTTTTACCACCTTCCTTTTTTCGGCCTTTGGCACCTGAAAAAGAGAGCAGCAAAGGTTCTCAAAATCTGATCAGAATGTCTACTACCAATAAACATGCACATCTTAGGGCGCTGTCAAGCCACATGCACCGTCTCTTAAATAGCTGTTTCGGTGGGGCAGTTTTTTCCTGTTTGAAAGGTTCTCCATGGGTGACACCAATGTCAAGCTGTGACCCTTTCCTGCGTCAGAATGCCCCCACTGCATACATTGAATGAATGAATGAATGTTGGATTTAAAGAGCTCATGTTTACCCGGAAGCGTCCCAGCGCTGTACCACTGGGGAGCCCGTCCTGGCTTTCCCTGTGAGATGGTCCCTTTACTGGGCATCCCCAAGGTGCAGCCAGGCATCCCCGGCGGTGATGGGGCCGGAGTGGAGATTAAGCAAGCTATTGCCCAGAGTTGCAGCGTGGGACCCCATGGTTAGACTGGCACTGAGGCAAGATTTATCAGGCCCGCTGACATTGGTCCTGCACCAGGCCGCGTCGGGAATTGAACCCTGGTCCCAGGCCTGATCTCTGCTTCAGAGTCTGCCGCTCTAACCAGTGAGCCACACTTCTCCATGGGGCAGCTATAATGTGGCGCAGGGGTTTACAAAGAGACACATCTACCTAGATGCGTCACTTTGTAAATATGGTGCAACAAGCCACATTTTTTACGCGGCTGGTGCGTCACAGAAAGTGACACTGGCGGCATAAAAGTGACGCACAGCCTCATAAATAAATGAAATGAAATGAAAAATTCCACTTATATAGCGCATAACTACCCGGAGGCCTCGCAGCCCCATGTTTTGTGTTAGTTAGATGGGATACAGCATGGATCAGATATTCTTTTATGGAGGTTGGCATGGTACTGGCAGGGCAGTGCATTTGTGTAAGTGGTAGTGCAGTCCCGCACAAGTACTTTTGTGGGTTCTAGCAGGGACCAGGTGTATTAGTTTGGTCCATAGAACAGGAGAACTTCAGGATAGCCTGCGTCTTTTTATACTACTGACAGCAGTGGACCTAAAGATAAAAAGTAATTTTCTGGAGTTTGCCTAGAAGGCCTCTGCAGTTTTTAGGGGGTGAAGGACTAACCATTGCTTCGTGCATGTGTGAGAGAAATGTGTTTGCATGTTGGTTAAGGGGGTGTACGATATCTTTTATGTTATTCATGTACTCTGAAGTCCATATGTAATGTAACTGGTTCTATTGTCACGTGCTCTGACACCTGCGGGTAAAGTTTGCGCTATATAAAAACACATATAAAAATAAAATAAAAAAATCGATGGGAGGCCCGACCCCGTCGTCCTTCTCCCGGCTGTACACTGTATTTTCATTTACTGTTCCCTGCGTATATTTCCGTCACCCTGTCTGCCTCCTTCACATACCAAGCATTTGCAATGCAATACATCTCACATTTGCGATAGATTGAGCTGTTGGCATTGTAAATAACAATGCCTTTTATTTATGTGTGGGTTTTCAAAACAGATAAATAAAAGGCATTGTCATTCACAATGCCAATAGCTTAAACTCTCGCAAATGCAAGCAAGACATATTGCATGGCAAATGGTTGTTTAGAAGGCAACTCCTTTCACAAATCCCTTCACTCCCATTCTCTCTCACTGGCTTCTTTATTTCCTCTCTCCTAGTCCCTTCTTTCCATACCATGTCAGCGCTCTGAGGGTGAAGTAAGTAGGGAGGGGTGGTCTCGCAACGAGTGTGGCCTAAGAAGCGTAACTAGCAATCCTTCACAAAAGGTGTGGCCTGTGTAATTATGGGCATGGCATAAAGTGTGCAAACCAAACTCCTGTGCTTCGCATAACATGTCACTCGACCATTACTTGGCAATCGACCACTTGACGTCTCTGCTGGGCATTCGTGCCAAGCATCAACACGCGCTGCCGATCAGTCACCAAAGGATCCTTCGCCCAGCATCACTACCAGGCATCTGGATTAGGCATCACCTTTGCTGCCTGGCACTCAACCTCTCTCTCCTAAAACCCAGTGCTGCCCATTGTGCCTTTCAGCCATTATTTGGATGCCTCTCTGTGAGTTTAATTGCATTCACGGATATCACACAATAATGGCTAAGTGTCTAAAACAAGATAAAGAACTATTCTCTTTGCCGATGCGTGGTAGCAGTATCAGATAAAGGAGTAAGGATAGAAAAAGTGCTGTGAGTAACTAGATTGGGAAATATTTCAATTATAAAACTGTGAATTCAACCTGCGGAAGGGGTAGTGGCCTTTGGAATGCTCGGTCATTCCCATAATCCTCTTTCTTTCACCACTTTCTTCTGCAGTCTCTTGGTTAGACACATGCCCCTTTTCTTCCTTTATCATATCATTGTAAAACTCTCCGTGTGCAAACCTCATCTCTTTCCTCTTCATCACCCTCATTTCACTCCCTCCTGCATCAACTTCCTTC
This sequence comes from Lissotriton vulgaris, assembly GCF_964263255.1. Lineage (NCBI taxonomy): Eukaryota > Metazoa > Chordata > Amphibia > Caudata > Salamandridae > Lissotriton > Lissotriton vulgaris. The sequence goes on along the minus strand of NC_141700.1, from coordinate 797,273,565 downwards.
ACCTTACCATCCCCACCCACACCACAGTCTGTCAGTACTTTAACAGCTGTGTCTCCGTCACACATTTTCACATGGAATCACAATTTCAGTTGGCGCACACCATTGATCTGTGCTCTGCAGAGGGGCAAAGGTTTGGGTGAGCATGTATTCATAATATCCTTCTTTATGATTCTCTGAGGGGCACTGTGAGAAACTCGTTCCGCCTTCGGCCGGAACTCCAGAACTGTCAGTCATGGCCCCGGTACACCCAAACCGGAACTCACGGACACCTAGAGGCTGCTTTTTTCCACGGGACGCACTATTCAAGAGCTTTATTGCCCTCAGCCTGCCCCTGCAGAGAGGCCGCAGAGGGTGTAGGGGAGGCAGAGGCCTCCTGAGCCTTGTTGGCACCGGTCTGCTTACGGGGGAGGTGCCTGCAAGGTGGGAGCGCGGGCTGTACCAGTGCTCCCTCATCACTCGCATGCCGCTCCCACACCAGTAGGACCGCAGGACTGGATCCTTCCACAGACGAGGTAACAAGGTAAAGGCAGACAACTCTGAGGGGACGGTGGATGGAGGGTGAGGGGGATTATGGGAGTTCTACAGAGAGAGCAGTTGAAATCAAAAGGGGGAAAAGACAGCTGGGGACATTGTAGAGGGGGAGATAGAGGGTGGGGTTAAGAATGAACGGAATTCCATAGGTGCAAGGGAGTTAGGGGCGTGGGGATTGCCTGTTTGAAGGATGGGGTGAATTAAGGGTGAGAGGACGATATAAGTCTGCAATAATAATCTGTGTGCAACTTGTTAATATAATACTTACCCATAGGCATACAGTGCTGTACAAACGCCAATGTGTCGTTAAAATTATATACAAAACAGATGCTTCAAACCAAGCGATAGAACTAGTTAGTACAAGCGCGAGACAGGGGGAGGCTGGGTTAATATTAAAGGACAACCGAGTTGTAATAAAAGTGAAAAGGAAAAAAGAGTGTAGAAAATGTAAGTCCAATCAATAAGAAATACAGCGAAAGGCGGAAAAACAAGCGCGCGGGCCTCGCGCTGAAAGAAAAAAAAAGCAAGTTTGATGAGGAGAGGAGGAGGCAGCAGGGGTAGGGGAGAGAGGAGGGGGCCTGCACCTGTTTACCTTGCGGGAGCGAGCAGGAACCATCTGTTAATTACATACAGATGGTTTCAAAGCTTGCTCCCGTAAGGGAATCGCCAAACGTGCATGCGTTGCCATTCAAAGCAATGCAATGCATGCACGTTTTTGCCTGAAAAACAGAATCGATTTCTAAAGGTCTCCTTCATATGCAGCGCATGCGCGCTGCGTAGGGGAGACCTAACAAGGGAGCTTTCGTTGATAATAATGTACTAGGATAGCATCAGTAAGTGTTGGATAAGGTCAACATGTTTCATGCCTTGGTGCCTGGAGGGTCAGTTGCATTTATTCTGGACCAGGTTAATACCTATCCTACAGAGGATTGGACCCAAGGTGGTAGCGAAGGGTTTCCAATCCAAATTAGTTATACTGCACCTGCTGCAGTGCAGGAAGGGGGATCCAACCTGTAAGGAAAAATTAGGACGACAGCCATAAGGGAGATGCTGCCAGAAGCGGGTCCGGCGGGCTCACAGTGCTTGATGTAGGGAAAAAGCATCCTGTACAGTGCTAGCATTTAGCTGCCCATTGGTGCAGCATGAGACAGGAAAGGCTGGTTGTGCTCAATAAGGATGTCCAGAGTCATGATACACACACATAAAATACTGAACTGTTCAACAGTGATACAACACATGTGGAGAGGTTAAAAAAGGACACTATCAGAAGTAGTGTGAAGTGATCATTCCACAAATACCACTAATGTGAAAGGTCACCCAGGCCTTTCACAGGTATAAAACTGGGTAATTTTAAAGTAAAGGGTAGACTTCCCGGAGAGGTGAGTTAGTGATACCCCTTAGGTAAGGCAGAGGACAGCACCTTGCTGAGGGGAGAAGACTGGTACACAAGCCATATACTTGTGAGTAACGTGCAAGGCCTCGTTTAGAAGCCAAAGGTAGTGGCCAAAGCACAGGTAAAATATAGTCAATTACTCTTGTGGATCTCGTGGTGCATTAACCGGGACCTACCCTCTTTTGTCTACCTGTAAGTGTAGAATGGCAAGCTGGTCGCGCTTTTAAGGAGGCGTCTAGTGAAGGTAATTGGAATCTAGTGCAGCTAACCGGGAGATGGTATAAAAATAATTACAGTCAGCTGAGAAGTTTCAGGATGGCCAAGCAGGTATGGTAGAGGTGCGCTGCTCGCCGTGCATTGTATTCCTTGCGATAGACATTTTGGAAGGGTGAAGGGCTGTGAAGGAATCATTAAAAATCCAAAGGATACCCTACATAGTGTGTTCTCTTCTAAAAGAGAAGAGACTATGGTCAGCTGAGAAGTTCAGAAAGACTGAGCGGGCAGCGTGTGCACTGTCTGTCTGGCTGGTTGTACCAGTAGGAGAATGTAGCTTGACATATATTTTATTTCTGTGTTGGTCCCAAAGCTGGATGGTACTATCCGGTTTTGCATGGATTTTCGAGAAGTCAATAAAATCTCCAAGTTTGACACTCATCCACTGCTCTACATTGTTAAGATGATCGAAAAACTGGCACATGCTCAATACATTAGTACTCTAGACTTGTGTAAAGGGTGCTGGCAGATACTACTTAACAATCAATCAATCAATCAATCAATCAGGGGTTTGTAAAGCGCGCTACTCACCCGTGAGGGTCTCAAGACGCTGGAGCGGGGTGGGGGCGGCTCCAGATCAGTCGAAGAGCCAGGTCTTGAGGTCCTTCCTGAAAGTGTGCAGAGTCGGGAAGCATCTGATATTCACCGGGAGCTCGTTCCAGATTTTGGCTGCGATGTAGGAGTAAGCTCTCCCGCCGGTTCTGTTTCTGCGGATGCGGAGGACCTCTGCCAGGGTGAAGTCAGCGAAGAGGAGTTTCCTCTTGGGTACGTGGAAGGAAACTCTCTCATTGAGGTATTTGGGTTCGATGTCGTGGAGGGATTTGTAGGAGTGGGTGAAGAGTTTGAAGGTGACCCTCTTCTCGACGGGGAGCCAGTGGAGGCCTCGGAGGTGTTGGGTCATGTGCTCATGGCGCGGTGTCCAGAGGATAAGTCTGGATGCGGTGTTCTGGAAGGTCTGGAGCATGTGCAGAAGAGTCTTGTTGATTCCGGCGTAGAGGCCATTGCTGTAGTCCAGTTAGCTGGTAATGAGTGCGTGGGTGACTGTCCTTCGGCAGTCGGGGGGATCCACTTGAAGGTCTTACAGAGGATGCAAAGGCAGTTGAAACTAGTGGAGGCGACGGCGTTGATCTGGCGGTTCATGGAGAGGGAGGAGTCAAGGATGATTCTGAGGTTCTGAGCGTGGTTTGTAGGGGTGGGTGGGCTCCCAAGGGTGGAGGGCCATCAGGTGTTGTCCCAGGTGGAGGTGCCTTTTGCCCCATCAAAAAGGGGAAAAGGCAGCTGGGGACATTGTAGAGGGGGAGACAGAGGGTGGGGTTGGGAATGAACGGAATTCCATAGGTGCAAGGGAGTTAGGGGCGCGGGGATTGTCTGTTTGAAGGATGGGGTGAATTAAGGGTGAGAGGACGATATTCATGTAAGTCTGTAATAATAATCTGTGTGCAACTTGTTAATATAATACTTACCCATAGGCATACAGTGCTGTACAAAAGCCAATGTGTCGTTAAAATTATATACAAAACAGATACGTCAAACCAAGTGATAGAACTAGTTAGTACAAGCGCGAGACAGGGGGAGGCTGGGGTAATATAAAGGACAACCGAGTTGAGTCAAAAATAGGAGGTACCACTGTGTAGAGCACTGAAGGTGTAGCGGGAAAAAGCCACAGAGATGCCCAAAGAAATAAATGCAATAAGGGAGACCGTGGGATAACAACGGAGAAGAAATAAAGAGAAAGAGAAAAGTAACAATGTTATTAGCTTAACCGTGATAAAATGAAAGAGGGAGAAATAATACAAGTGAAAAGGAAAAAAGAGTGTAGAAAATGTAAGGCCAATCAATAAGAAATACAGCGAAAGGCGGAAAAACAAGCGCGCGGGCCTCGCGCTGAAAGAAAAATAAAAGCAAGTTTGATGAGGAGAGGAGGAGGCAGCAGGGGTAGGGGAGAGAGGAGGGGGCCTGCACCTGTTTACCTTGCGGGAGCGAGCAGGAACCATCTGTTAATTACATACAGATGGTTTCAAAGCTTGCTCCCGTAAGGGAATCGCCAAACGTGCATGCGTTGCCATTCAAAGCAATGCAATGCATGCACGTTTTTGCCTGAAAAACAGAATCGATTTCTAAAGGTCTCCTTCATATGCAGCGCATGCGCGCTGCGTAGGGGAGACCTAACAAGGGAGCTTTCGTTGATAATAATGTACTAGGATAGCATCAGTAAGTGTTGGATAAGGTCAACATGTTTCATGCCTTGGTGCCTGGAGGGTCAGTTGCATTTATTCTGGACCAGGTTAATACCTATCCTACAGAGGATTGGACCCAAGGTGGTAGCGAAGGGTTTCCAATCCAAATTAGTTATACTACACCTGCTGCAGTGCAGGAAGGGGGATCCAACCTGTAAGGAAAAATTAGGACGACAGCCATAAGGGAGATGCTGCCAGAAGCGGGTCCGGCGGGCTCACAGTGCTTGATGTAGGGAAAAAGCATCCTGTACAGTGCTAGCATTTAGCTGCCCATTGGTGCAGCATGAGACAGGAAAGGCTGGTTGCGCTCAATAAGGATGTCCAGAGTCATGATACACACACATAAAATACTGAACTGTTCAACAGTGATACAACACATGTGGAGAGGTTAAAAATGGACACTATCAGAAGTAGTGTGAAGTGATCATTCCACAAATACCACTAATGTGAAAGGTCACCCAGGCCTTTCACAGGTATAAAACTGGGTAATATTAAAGTTAAGGGTAGACTTCCCGGAGAGGTGAGTTAGTGATACCCCTTAGGTAAGGCAGAGGACAGCACCTTGCTGAGGGGAGAAGACTGGTACACAAGCCATATACTTGTGAGTAACGTGCAAGGCCTCGTTTAGAAGCCAAAGGTAGTGGCCAAAGTACAGGTAAAATATAGTCAATTACTCTTGTGGATCTCGTGGTGCATTAACCGGGACCTACCCTCCTCTGTCTACCTGTAAGTGTAGAAAGGCAAGCTGGTCGCGCTTTTAAGGAGGCGTCTAGTGAAGGTAATTGGAATCTAGTGCAGCTAACCGGGAGTTGGTATAAAAATAATTGCAGTCAGCTGAGAAGTTTCAGGATGGCCAAGAGGACAGCATGTGCAGGGATGAGCAGGTAAGGTAGAGGTGCGCTGCTCGCCGTGCATTGTATTCCTTGCGATGGACATTTTGGAAGGGTGAAGGGCTGTGAAGGAATCATTAAAAATCCAAAGGATACCCTACATAGTGTGTTCTCTTCTAAAAGAGAAGAGACTATGGTCAGCTGAGAAGTTCAGAAAGACTGAGCGGGCAGCGTGTGCACTGTCTGTCTGGCTGGTTGTACCAGTAGGAGAATGTAGCTTGACATATATTTTATTTCTGTGTTGGTCCCAAAGCTGGATGGTACTATCCGGTTTTGCATGGATTTTCGAGAAGTCAATAAAATCTCCAAGTTTGACACTCATCCACTGCTCTACATTGTTAAGATGATCGAAAGACTGGCACATGCTCAATACATTAGTACTCTAGACTTGTGTAAAGGGTGCTGACAGATACTACTTAACAATCAATCAATCAATCAATCAGGGGTTTGTAAAGCGCGCTACTTACCCGTGAGGGTCTCAAGACGCTGGGGCGGGGTGGGGGCGGCTCCAGATCAGTCGAAGAGCCAGGTCTTGAGGTCCTTCCTGAAAGTGTGCAGAGTCGGGAAGCATCTGATATTCACCGGGAGCTCGTTCCAGATTTTGGCTGCGATGTAGGAGTAAGCTCTCCCGCCGGTTCTGTTTCTGCGGATGCGGAGGACCTCTGCCAGGGTGAAGTCAGCGAAGCGGAGTTTCCTCTTGGGTACGTGGAAGGAAACTCTCTCATTGAGGTATTTGGGTTCGATGTCGTGGAGGGATTTGTAGGAGTGGGTGAAGAGTTTGAAGGTGACCCTCTTCTCGACGGGGAGCCAGTGGAGGCCTCGGAGGTGTTGGGTCATGTGCTCATGGCGCGGTGTCCAGAGGATAAGTCTGGATGCGGTGTTCTGGAAGGTCTGGAGCATGTGCAGAAGAGTCTTGTTGATTCCGGCGTAGAGGCCATTGCTGTAGTCCAGTTAGCTGGTAATGAGTGCGTGGGTGACTGTCCTTCGGCAGTCGGGGGGATCCACTTGAAGGTCTTACAGAGGATGCAAAGGCAGTTGAAACTAGTGGAGGCGACGGCGTTGATCTGGCGGTTCATGGAGAGGGAGGAGTCAAGGATGATTCTGAGGTTCTGAGCGTGGTTTGTAGGGGTGGGTGGGCTCCCAAGGGTGGAGGGCCATCAGGTGTTGTCCCAGGTGGAGGTGCCTTTTGCCCCATCAAAAAGGGGAAAAGGCAGCTGGGGACATTGTAGAGGGGGAGACAGAGGGTGGGGTTGGGAATGAACGGAATTCCATAGGTGCAAGGGAGTTAGGGGCGCGGGGATTGTCTGTTTGAAGGATGGGGTGAATTAAGGGTGAGAGGACGATATTCATGTAAGTCTGTAATAATAATCTGTGTGCAACTTGTTAATATAATACTTACCCATAGGCATACAGTGCTGTACAAAAGCCAATGTGTCGTTAAAATTATATACAAAACAGATACGTCAAACCAAGTGATAGAACTAGTTAGTACAAGCGCGAGACAGGGGGAGGCTGGGGCAATATAAAGGACAACCGAGTTGAGTCAAAAATAGGAGGTACCACTGTGTAGAGCACTGAAGGTGTAGCGGGAAAAAGCCACAGAGATGCCCAAAGAAATAAATGCAATAAGGGAGACCGTGGGATAACAACGGAGAAGAAATAAAGAGAAAGAGAAAAGTAACAATGTTATTAGCTTAACCGTGATAAAATGAAAGAGGGAGAAATAATAAAAGTGAAAAGGAAAAAAGAGTGTAGAAAATGTAAGGCCAATCAATAAGAAATACAGCGAAAGGCGGAAAAACAAGCGCGCGGGCCTCGCGCTGAAAGAAAAATAAAAGCAAGTTTGATGAGGAGAGGAGGAGGCAGCAGGGGTAGGGGAGAGAGGAGGGGGCCTGCACCTGTTTACCTTGCGGGAGCGAGCAGGAACCATCTGTTAATTACATACAGATGGTTTCAAAGCTTGCTCCCGTAAGGGAATCGCCAAACGTGCATGCGTTGCCATTCAAAGCAATGCAATGCATGCACGTTTTTGCCCGAAAAACAGAATCAATTTCTAAAGGTCTCCTTCATATGCAGCGCATGCGCGCTGCGTAGGGGAGACCTAACAAGGGAGCTTTCGTTGATAATAATGTACTAGGATAGCATCAGTAAGTGTTGGATAAGGTCAACATGTTTCATGCCTTGGTGCCTGGAGGGTCAGTTGCATTTATTCTGGACCAGGTTAATACCTATCCTACAGAGGATTGGACCCAAGGTGGTAGCGAAGGGTTTCCAATCCAAATTAGTTATACTACACCTGCTGCAGTGCAGGAAGGGGGATCCAACCTGTAAGGAAAAATTAGGACGACAGCCATAAGGGAGATGCTGCCAGAAGCGGGTCCGGCGGGCTCACAGTGCTTGATGTAGGGAAAAAGCATCCTGTACAGTGCTAGCATTTAGCTGCCCATTGGTGCAGCATGAGACAGGAAAGGCTGGTTGCGCTCAATAAGGGTGTCCAGAGTCATGATACACACACATAAAATACTGAACTGTTCAACAGTGACACAACACATGTGGAGAGGTTAAAAAAGGACACTATCAGAAGTAGTGTGAAGTGATCATTCCACAAATACCACTAAAGTGAAAGGTCACCCAGGCCTTTCACAGGTATAAAACTGGGTAATTTTAAAGTAAAGGGTAGACTTCCCGGAGAGGTGAGTTAGTGATACCCCTTAGGTAAGGCAGAGGACAGCACCTTGCTGAGGAGAGAAAGACTGGTACACAAGCCATATACTTGTGAGTAAAGTGCAAGGCCTCGTTTAGAAGCCAAAGGTAGTGGCCAAAGCACAGGTAAAATATAGTCAATTACTCTTGTGGATCTCGTGGTGCATTAACCGGGACCTACCCTCCTCTGTCTACCTGTAAGTGTAGAAAGGCAAGCTGGTCGCGCTTTTAAGGAGGCGTCTAGTGAAGGTAATTGGAATCTAGTGCAGCTAACCGGGAGTTGGTATAAAAATAATTACAGTCAGCTGAGAAGTTTCAGGATGGCCAAGCGGACAGCATGTGCAGGGATGAGCAGGTAAGGTAGAGGTGCGCCGCTCGCCGTGCATTGTATTCCTTGCGATAGACATTTTGGGAGGGTGAAGGGCTGTGAAGGAATCATTAAAAATCCAAAGCATACCCTACATAGTGTGTTCTCTTCTAAAAGCGAAGAGACTATGGTCAGCTGAGAAGTTCAGGAAGACTGAGCGGGCAGCGTGTGCACTGTCTGGCTGGTTGTACCAGTAGGAGAATGTAGCTTGACATATATTTTATTTCTGTGTTGGTCCCAAAGCTGGATGGTACTATCTGGTTTTGCATAGACTTTCGAGAAGTCAATAAAATCTCCAAGTTTGACACTCGTCCACTGCTCTACATTGATAAGAAGATCGAAAGACTGGCACATGCTCAATACATTAGTACTCTAGACTTGTATAAAGGGTGCTGGCAGATACTTTTTAACAATCAATCAATGAATGTATCAATCAATCAATCAATCAATCAGGGGTTTGTAAAGTGCGCTACTCACCCGTGAGGGTCTCAAGACGCTGGGGCGGGGTGGGGGCGGCTCCAGATTAGTCGAAGAGCCAGGTCTTGTGGTCCTTCCTGAAAGTGTGCAGAGTCGGGAAGCATCTGATGTTCACCGGGAGCTTGTTCCAGATTTTGGCTGCGATGTAGGAGTAGGCTCTCCCGCAGGTTCTGTTTCTGCGGATGCGGAGGACCTCTGCCAGGGTGAGGTCGGCGGAGCAGAGTTTCCTCTTTGGTACGTGGAAGGAAACTCTCTTGTTGAGGTATTTGGGTCTGATGTCGTGGAGGGATTTGTAGGAGTGGGTGAAGAGTTTGAAGGTGACCCTCTTCTCGACAGGGAGCCAGTGGAGGCCTCGGAGGTGTTGGGCCATGTGCTCATGGCGCGGTGTCCAGAGGATGAGTCTGGATGCGGTGTTCTGGAAGGTCTGGAGCATATGCAGAAGAGTCTTGTTGATTCCGGCGTAGAGGCCATTGCCGTAGTCCAGTCAGCTGGTAGTGAGTGCGTGGGTGACGGTACTTCGGCAGTCGGGGGATCCTCTTGAAGGTCTTACAGAGGATGCAAACGCAGTTAAAACTAGCGGAGGCGACGGCGTTGATCTGGCGGTTCATGGAGAGGGAGGAGTCAAGGATGATGCTGAGGTTCTGAGCGTGGTCTGTAGGGGTGGGTGGGCTCCCGAGGGTGGAGGGCCACCAGGTGTTGTCCCAGGTGGAGGTGCAGGGACCGAGGATGAGGACCTCTGTCTTCTCTGAGTTTAGCTTCAAGCAGCTGTTCTTCATCCAGGCTGCCACATTCTTCATACCTTCCTGGAAACAGAGTCTGGTGTCTTCGGGATACTTCTTGAGTGAGAGGATGAGCTGGGTGTCGTCGATGTAGGATACGATGTTGAGCCCATGCTGTCTGACGATGGCGGCGAGGAGGGCCATGTAGATGTTGAAAAGTGTAGGGCTGAGTGATGATCCCTGGGGTATTCTGCAGTTGATCTCCGTGGGTTTGGAGAGGTAGGGAGGGAGTCAGATCCTCTGGGTTCTGCCGGAGAGAAAGGATTGGATCCAGTCGAGGGCGGCTCCTTGTATTCCCGCGTCATATAGTCTGGCTGCGAGAGTGCGATGAGAAACGGTGTCAAAGGCTTCAGATAGGTCTAGAAGGATGAGGGCCGCGGTGAGTCCCTGGTCGAGTAGCATGTGGATTTCATCAGTGGCGGCGAGGGTGGTCTCGGTGCTGTGGTTGCTGCGGAATCCAGACTGGGAGACGTCCAGGATGGAGTTTCGTCTATGAAGGTGGTCAGCTGGGCGTTTACGAGTCTCTCTGTGACTTTGGCCACCAAGGGGAGGAGAGAGACTGGCCGATGGTTCTTGAGGAGGACTTTTACCTCTGCCTCTTTCCATTCATCTGGGCAGATGCCTGATTTGAAGGAGGCGTTGATGGTGCGTCCTAGTTCAGATGCGATGACGGTGGCGGCTCTGTGGAAGATGTGCAGTAGGCAGGGGTGTGTTGGGGCTCCTGAGTGTGTTTTCTTCATGGTCGCTGTGATGGGTTTGACGGTAGAGGGATCCCAAGACGTGATGGTCGGCTTATCAGCGGCAGTGGGTAGGGGGGTGGTGCTCGTCGTTGGTTCGCTGACGTTGTCGTGGGGGGCTTTGATCTTAAGATGGAAGTAGGAGCGGAGCTTGTCGCAGAGTTCCTGGGAAGGTGTGATGTCTGTGGCTTCACAGGTGGGTTTTGCGAACTGCGGTATGACGTTGAACAGTTCCTTGGTGTTGGTTACGTTGGACTGGACTTTGTCTCTTATGAATGTCCGTTTGGTGTCTCTTATGCGCTGGTGGTATTCATTAAGGACGCTCTTGTGGTTGTTCCGTGCTTTCCGTGGTTTTCAGGTTTCTCCAAGTTTACCCTAATGATAATGAAAAAATTGCCTTTTCCACTCCAGGAGGTCTTTACCAATTCACTGTCTTACCCTTTGGATTACACTGGGCTCTTGCCGCGTTCCAGATTGATGAGCACCATATTAAGACCCCACAATACCTATGCACATATTGATGACATAATCATCTATAGCACCTCTTGGGAGGAACATATAAGACATATGTGGGCTGTCTTACAGGCATTAGGGATGAAAGACCTAAAGTAAACCCAAGGAAGAGTCATTTAGCCGCCAAACAAGAAAAATATTTAGGCTGTTTATGAGGACAAGGCCTAATACATCCACAATCAGAAAAAGTCTTACCTGTTCTCGAGGTTCCTTTTCCAAAGACAGAGACGATTTGCAAGCCTTCCCTGGGTTAGTAGGCTATTAATGAAGGTTGATCCCAAGGTTCTCAAGTTCAAGTTCAAGTTCAGTAATTTGTATAGCGCACTACTCACCCAGAGGGTCTCAAGGCGCTTGAGTGAGGGTGGGTGCATCACTTATCGAATAGCCAGGTTTTTAGCTGCTTTCTGAAGGAGAGGTGGTTCTGTGTGAGGCGGAGGTGAGTGGGGAGAGAATTCCAGGTTTTGGCCGCTAAATAGGAGAAAGATCTTCCTCCCATGGTGGATCTATTGATGCGCGGGATAGTGGCGAGGGCTTGATTGGATGAACGTAGTTGGCGGGTGGGTGTGTAGAAGGATAGTCGTTTGTTGAGGCATTCGGGTCCTAGGGCGTAGAGGGCCTTGTGTGCGTGGGTGAGGAGACGGAACGTTATTCTTTTGTTGACGGAAAGGCAGTGGAGATCTTTCAGATGGCCGGAAATGTGAGCTTGACGGGGGATGTCCAGTATAAGTCTGGCTGAGGCGTTTTGGATGCGTTGGAGTTTTTTCTGTAGTTTGGCTGTGGTTCCGGCTTAGAGGGTGTTTCCATAATCTAGTCGGCTAGTGTCTAGTGCGTGGGTGACTGTCTTTCTTGTTTCGGTGGGGATCCAGCGGAAGATTTTTTTGAGCATGCGTAGGATGTTGAAGCAAGATGGTGAGACGGCGTTGACTTGTCTGCTCATCGATAGGGAGGAGTCTAGGATGAAGCCCAGGTTACGTGCGTGATCTGTAGGTATGGGTGCTGTGCCCAGAGCCGGTGGCCACCACGAGTCGTCCCATGCAGAGGGGGATGATCCTAAGATGAGGACTTCCGTTTTATCCGAGTTTAGTTTTAAACGACTGTTCTTCATCCATTCGGCTACTTCTTTCATTCCATCGTGTAGATTGGTTTTGGCGGTATTAGGGTCTTTGGTGAGGGAGAGGTTCAGCTGGGTGTCGTCAGCGTAGGAGATGATGTTGAGGTTGTGTTGTCGCGCAATGGATGCGAGGGGACTCATGTACACATTGAAGAGGGTGGGACTGAGTGAAGATCCTTGTGGTACGCCGCAGATGATTTTGGTTGCCTCTGATTTGAATGGGGGAGGCGGACTCTCTGGGTTCTTCCGGCGAGGAACGAGATGATCCAGTCCAGCGCTTTTCCTTGTATTCCGATGTTGCTGAGGCATTGTATGAGGGTGTTATGACAGACTGTGTTGAAGGCAGCGGAGAGGTCAAGTAGGATGAGGGCAACTGTTTCTCCGTTGTCCAGTAGCGTTCGGATGTCGTCTGTAGCAGCGATGAGGGCGGTTTCGGTCCCGTGTTTGGCTCGGAAGCCGGACTGTGAGGGGTCAAGTGAATTGTTGGATTCAAGGAATGCGGCAAGCTGACTATTGGCGGCTTTCTCAATGACTTTGGCCGGGAAGGGGAGGAGTGAGATGGGGCGGTAGTTCTTAAGTTCAGAAGGGTTCGCTGTGGGTTTCTTCAGGAGGGCGCTGAGTTCGGCATGTTTCCAGCTTTCTGGGAAGGTAGCGGTGTTGAAGGAGCAGTTGATGACATTGCAAAGATGGGGTGCGATGATGGAGTCTGCTTTGTTGAAAATATGGTGGGGACATAGGTCGGTTGGTGATCCTGAGTGGATGGAGTTCATCAGACGGATGGTGTCTTCAGTCATGATTGGGTTCCAGGCGCAAAGGTTGTGAGAGTGCTGTTTTGGTTTGGAGGTGGGTGGAGTGGTTGTTCTTCGGATAGGTTTCCAAAGCTGTTATGAATGTCGGCGATTTTGTTGTGGAAGAAAGAGGATAGGGAGTCGCAGAGGTCTTGGGAGGGAGTGATGTCGTTGGTGCCGGCGGTGGGGTTGGTAAATTCTCTGACAATGTTGAAGGAGTAGTTTCTGTCCTGTAACTCCAGTTCTGTAGTAGGGGTATCTCTGTTATAGTCATAATCTAGTGAATAGTCCCGCCCATGTGCGCGGACCCCGGAGCAATCAAAAATAATCTCTTAAACTGTCAAAACATGCAGACCTGCATAGACACTTAAGAGAGAATTTAAAGACAGATAATGCAGCCTATATCCACAGGCTACACTGTCCAATACTTCAACTAGAAATTCCACCAAAAACCACAACAGCACAGCCTGTCCAGGGTTTTCCACAGAGAAAACCTTGCCTTTAACAGCAAAACCCTCTGGAATGATAGAGAGGAAGGAGTGGACAGACAAGCCCCATAGGCTGCCATTATGTGGCTCAAAACAGGATACTGTGCCTTTAAGAGAACTTTCCAGAAGCCTCACAGTATCCCAGAATGCAGTGCAGGTCCCTTTCACCTTCAGTTCTTTTTGAAGGCGTAACACGCCAGACCTGTAGCATTCCTTACATGAATATCTCTCTCCACCGGGGAGGAGGGCGGGCGCTTATGACTATAACAGAGATACCCCTACTACAGAACTGGAGTTACAGGACAGAAACTACTCCTTCTGTAGTAGGGGATCTCTGTGTATAGTCATAATCTAGTGAATAGAATGGCAAGCCCATCCCCACACCAAAGCGGCGGTGGAGAACCGAGAAATAACACCACTACTGTGCAAACCGATTTCGCAGCGAAGCCTGCCCAACCTGAGCGTCTGCCCTGGCATCAGAGTCCAGACAGTAATGCTTAGCCAAGGTATGGACCGACTTCCAAGTGGCGGCCTTGCAGATTTCTGCAATCGGAACATTAAGTAGCAAAGCAGTCGTGGCAGCTTTGCCCCTGGTGGAATGAGCCTTAGGTTTACCTCCTAAGGTCGTATTAGCCTTTGGTAACACAATTGTATACAGGACACAATCCACCTAGAGATGGACTGTTTTGAGGTAGCAAGACCGGTCCTGACTGATCCATAATTGACAAACAATTGATCTGAACCACGAATATCTCTGGTTTTAGCCAGATAAAATTCCAACACCCTCCTAACATCCAGGGAATGTAGGGACCTTTCCGCTGGAGATGCAGGATTCTGAACAAACGTAGGCAAAGTTATTGTCTGGTTGACATGAAAATCAGAAATAACCTTTGGAAGAAATTTAGGGTGAGTATGCGTAACAACCTTAGCAGCATGAAATACAGTATAAGGTTCTTGGCAACACAACGCCTGAATATCACTCCCCCTGCGGCCCGATGTGATGGCCACGAGGAACGCCGCCTTCCAGGACAGATGCTGCAACGAAGCCTTATGAATAGGTTCAAAAGGCTCCTTCATCAATCTGGACAGCACCACATTCAAATCCCATGAAGGCGAAGGAAGCCAGACAGGAGGGAATGCTTTCTTCCAGCCTTCCAAAAAGTCTTTGATCACAGGGATCTGGAAGAAGGAAGTCTGAAGGGCATTTCCTGTAGGCAGTCAGCGCAGCAAGATGAACCGTAATGGATCGGACATTAAAGCCCAACTGCGCCAGGTGTAGAAGATACGGAAGGATGACATCTTCCTTACACGTCGTCAGGTCATGGTCCTTGGACTTGCACCAGATGCAAAACCCTCTTCCACTTGTAAGCATAAGAAGTCCTAGTGGAAGTATGCTTAGCCTCCTTCAGTATGTCCATACAAACTTCTGGTAGATTCAAATGGCCATATTACACTATCTCAGGAGCCATGCAGCCAAACTCAAAGACGAGAGGTTGGGGTGCAACATCTGCCCCCTGAACTTTGTGAGAAGGTCCGGCCTGCAAGGCCGCCGTATGAGAGGACGGAGCGACCGGTGAAGCAGGTCCGTGAACCACCACTGTCTGGGCCATTCCGGGGCAATCAGGATCATCCGCGCCCTGGACTGGGACAGCTTGATGAACACCGCCGGAATCAAGGGAAAGGGTGGAAAAGCGTACAGAAAGCTGATCGACCA
This sequence comes from Lissotriton vulgaris, assembly GCF_964263255.1. Lineage (NCBI taxonomy): Eukaryota > Metazoa > Chordata > Amphibia > Caudata > Salamandridae > Lissotriton > Lissotriton vulgaris. The sequence goes on along the minus strand of NC_141700.1, from coordinate 797,258,564 downwards.
GTTAATCCAGAACGCATTCCCCAGCTTCCCCACAGGCAGTACCTGGAGGCGAAGTCTCGGCATTTGCCGAAGACTTCTCCTAGTACTTCGTCGTTTATGACCCATTCGTGGTTTTCCTGAATCAGTCTGCTCAGCACGTCTGCCTGAACATTCTGCACACCTGGCAGATGGGTAGCCGTTAGAGTCAGTCCTCTGGATAAAAACCAGCGCCAGACCGCCCGCGCCTCCTGCGACAGAGTGCGCGATCTCGAACCCCCCTGCTTGTTGAGGTAATACATTGTGGTCGTATTGTCAGTCTGTACAAGCAGAGAGTTGGTCTGGAAGGACGGAAGAAACGCCTTCAGTGCCAAGTGAACAGCTCTGAGTTCCCGGAAAATGATGTTATACGTGGACTCCATCGGGGACCACGTTCCTTGTATCTGCAATTCTCCGGAAAGCGCCCCCCAGCCGTGGGGAGACGCATCCGTCACGGCAGTCTGTGTGGAAATGTCCTTGTGAAAGGGAACCCGTCTTAGGAGATTCTCCGCTGAACACTACCACTTCAGAGACTGAAGAGCACGCAGAGACAGTCGTATCTTGTCGCCCAAAGATCCTTTCCTCTAATCCCACTGATCCTCCAAGCACTCCTGCAAAGGTCTCATGAGCAGCCGTGCGTGTGGCGTGAGGAATATACAAGAGGCCATCGACCCCAGTAGAGAAGACACAGTCTTCACTGTTGTAGATGGGGCGGTCACAAGAGCCTGAGCCTTCTTAAGGAGAGATAATCGTCTCTCCTCCGAAGGAGACACGCTTGCTGACAGCGTATTGACGGAGGCTCCCAAGTACTGTATGCACTGGACCGGAATGGGGACAGACTTGGACATGTTGATGTGCAAACCCTGCTCGTTCAAGAGAACGCACGTCCTCTGGAAGTGTGCCTGAGCTTCCGAGAAGGAGGAGGCCTTGATCAAACAATCGTCCAGGTACGGTTAGAGAAACCACCTCGTTTTTCCTCAGGCGTGCAGCTACCACTGCCATGCACTTCGAGAATGGTCTGGGCGCAGACCAGCCCGATTGGGAGTACTGTGTACTGATAATGATGGGCGCCGACTTGGAATCGCAGGAACTTCCTGTGTTCATGTGCAATGAGCACATGGGAGTATGCATCCTGTAGATCTATGGCACCGAGCCAATCTCTCTGTTGCAGCTGAGTATAAACCTGATGCAACGACAGCATGCGAAATTCCTCTTCTGCGAATCCACTTGCTTGCTTGTCGCAAATCCAGAACGGGCCTGAACTCGTTCTTGTCCTTCTTGCGAACCAGAAAGAACCGGGAGTACAGACCTCTTTCCCTTTGAGACAGAGGTACGTCCTCTATTGCCCTTGTCCTAAACAGGATAACGGCCTCTGCTTAGAGCTCGCGCAGCTGAAACCGCGAGCCGACCGGAGGAAGTGCTGGAGGAGGGCCGATGAACCGAAGACTGACTTAGACCCAGCCGGCCTTTGTTCGCCAAGGAGCAACAAGCTCTCCCGCGTATGCGCACAATATACTTGTAAAGCATTAAATGGCGGCCCGGGACCACCGGCAAATCCTGGGAGGAAAAACGCCGCTAGAAAGGGCAGAAGGCCTCAGGCCGTTCTCCATGCCTCAAACCTACAGCCGTCCAAAAGACTCCGATTCAGACTTCATGCGAGCCACTCACTACTCTCATGGCAGCCCAAGGGTTGCCCAAAGAACGGGAGAGTAGAAGCACACTGCTGAGCCGCAGGCTGCAGAGACGTCAGGCGAATATAAGTATGGCAACGTAGGACAAACCCACAATACCTGGGGGTCGGCAGGAGAGAAAAAACTCTGCTCCGACACCGATGCCTAGATCCGAAACTATCAGGCCCATTAGACCACCTCTTGTAAGGCTTCCCTCCTGTCTCTCGGCAGAGGAACCACAAATCCGTGAAGAAAACACCCCCACAGAGGGATCTCACAACAACGGTCCAACAACAGCGGGCCACAGCACGAGGTCTACATGCCGCCACCCCTGCGACCAAGTCAGGAGCACGGTCGGAGCCAGAACCTCCTGTCAGGCGGTAGTGGAGGAAAGGTAAGTCCAGCCAACCAGTAAAGAGTCGGAGAGAGACTCCCCGTACTCATGGAAGACGCATCCCTGGCATCAAGGCACGGGGATTCGCAGACTGAGGGGCGAAAGGCCCCTGGGGTGGTGGGCGGAAGAGGGAACCGAGAGGATTCTGAAACATCCCCGGTGGTCTCACCAGTGGTGGTTGAGCAGGAGGCGACCTAGCAGACGTGCAGGTATGCAAGTACTCAAAACTAAGCAAAAGGATCAACGTCCCTCGCTTACACGTGGTGAGTAACCACAAACTCCCCATCAGAAGGGTTCCTCGACGCTGATCAACTGCTCTGCGCCGTGAGTGGAAGGTGCCGGGAACACAAAGTCCCCTCTCACGAAGGGAGGCTCACCAAGGAGCGAGGCCTGGAACAAGACCCAGGCGTCAAGAGCCGGCAGTATTCTGCGGCTGTAACCCATGACGTCGACCTCACTACGATGTCACCATCACTAAGACAGTGACTGTCTCTACAACAACCAACAACCAGACGTCAAAATGTCACTACGGTGTCAAACACGGAGACGCCGAGCCATCCCTAACGGTGACGTCCGGACCCAACGGAAGAGAGCATAGCCCAAGCGACCAATGCCCCAAAAGGAGCATCACTGCTCCATGACGTCGAGCCTCACCGCTCCATGACGTCGAGCCTCACTGTCCCATGACGTCGAGCATCACTGCCCCATGACATCGAGCATCCCTGCCCCATGACGTCGAACATCCCTGCTCCATGACGTCGAGCATCACCGCTCCATGACGTCGAGCATCACCGCTCCATGACGTCGAGCATCACTGCTCCATGACGTCGAGGCACCCCATGACGTAGAGGCACCCCACGACGTCGAGGCACCCCAGACGTCGAGGCACCCCATGACGTCGAGGCACCCTATGACGTCGAGGCACCCCATGACGTCGAGGCACTCCATGACGTCGAGGTACTCCATGACAGAGACACCCCATGACGTCGACGTTGAGGCACTCCATGACGTCGACGTCAAAGCACTCCATGACATCGACGTTGAGGCACTCCATGACGTCGACGGCGAGGCACTCCATGACGTCGACGGCGAGGCACTCCATGACGTCGACGTCGAGGCACTCCATGACGTCGAGGCACTCCATGACGTCGAGGCACTCCATGACGTCGACGTCGAGGCACTCCATGACGTCAACGTCGAGGCTGACGTCGACGCCGAGGCACTCCATGACGTCCAGGCACTCCATGACGTCCAGGCACCCCATGACGTCCAGGCACCCCATGACGTCGAGGCACCCCATGACGTCGAGGCACTCCATGAAGTCGAGGCACTCCATGACGTCGAGGCACTCCATGACGTCGAGGCACTCCATGACGGCCCTGGCGCAGACTGGAACCACGTCATGGCTCAGACGTGCCCTTACTGGGGATAACCCCAGAGATCACAGCATGTGACTAGGTAGAGGACCTACCCTCACCTCACCCAGAGGCTGAAGATGCCTTCAAACTCCTCTGTTTGAAACCTGGAAGCCGAAGCCCCCTAGAAAAGAAGGTACAGAGAAGACAGGTGTCCAAAGACACAGGCAAGCACAGAGTACAAACCCTGTGAGCTTCAGCTTTGGCCTTCAGTTCAGCTGCAGACAAAGCACTTGTCAGACTAGAAATAGTCTAAAGACAAGAAGACTGCAGAAATTCTGCCAAAAAAACACAGCAGAATGCAGATAAAGGCCAAAGACGTCGAGTGAAGCTACAAAAATCCAAAAATATCACAAAAATTGTATAGAAAAAACTCAAAAAAGAAGAGCTAATGCTCCAGGGTCCTGCTAGCAGGAGCCGGAAAAAAGAACTGAAGGTGAAAGGGACCTGCACTGCATTCTGGGATACTGTGAGGCTTCTGGAAAGTTCTCTTAAAGGCACAGTATCCTGTTTTGAGCCACATAATGGCAGCCTATGGGGCTTGTCTGTCCACTCCTTCCTCTCTATCATTCCAGAGGGCTTTGCTGTTAAAGGCAAGGTTTTCTCTGTGGAAAACCCTGGACAGGCTGTGCTGTTGTGGTTTTTGGTGGAATTTCTAGTTGAAGTATTGGACAGTGTAGCCTGTGGATATAGGCTGCATTATCTGTCTTTAAATTCTCTCTTAAGTGTCTATGCAGGTCTGCATGTTTTGACAGCTTAAGAGATTATTTTTGATTGCTCCGTGGTCCGCGCACATGGGCGGGACTATTCACTAGATTATGACTATACACAGAGATCCCCTACTACAGAATAATTCTTTGCTGTTGTGGGTGTTGTTGTCGAGTCGATCCTTGAATGCTGATTTCTTGGTGGATCGGATCAGTTGGTGGTGTTTGCGGGAGGCGTCCTTGAAGGTGGTCAGGTTGTTAGTGGTTGGGTTTTTTCTCCAAGTTTTCTCGAGGGTACGACATAGCTTCTTGGCCTGCCCTTTTAACTGACCTGCGATTTTTACCAGTCAAAACCTCTACCCGAGAGAATGCATCTCTGCCATAGTTGAGAAAGAGGGGTTGCCTGTCAAATGTGCTATCAAACAGTATCGGCTGCTTCGGGGCAGCAGTGGTGGTGGGGGGAGAGGGTTTTAAAAAAAAAAAATGTAAAATTACTTTACCGGTGGTCACCTCTCCTCCGTCCTTCTTGCCATGATGGAGGAGCAGTAGGCACCCAGGCTTCCAGACTCTTCTAGCCAATCACAACGCTAAAGATAGCAGTGTCGTGATTGGTCTGAATGCTGTGGTTTGGTGCTCAGATGGGCAGTTTTGTTGCTGCGGTTGGGTCAGAAACCAGACTGAGTGGTGTTGAGGAGTTGGTGATTGTTGAGGTATTCGGTGAGGGGTTTGTTGAGGATTATTTTTAAGACCTTTGCCGGAAGCAGGGAGCTCGTTCCATAGTTGGCAGGCGTTAAAGGGTCCGCAGAGGGTTTCTTCAGCAATGGGAGGCAGTTGTGTGCTTCCAAGCATCTGGGAAGGTTGTGGAAGAGGTGAAGGCTTTCAGAATGGGTGAGCATGGCGCTGATGGTTTGCAGTCCTCTGAAGTAGACGCGGTGGGGCCAGGGGTCCGATGGGGCCCATGAGTGGATGAACTTCATGGTGGTGGCGGTTTCTTCTGTGGTGATGACAGGTCATGTGGTTAGCATTGGTTCTTTGAATAAGATCGGAGGGCGTTTGGCGAGGTCTGGTGGGTCCGGTTGCAGGTTTCAGTTGCTGTGAATGGCGGTGATTTTGTTGCGGGAGAATTCAGAGCGATTGTTGCAGAAGTCCTGCGAGGGGGTGGCTGAGTTGGAGCCGCTGCTGGTGAGGTGAAATCCGTCACGATGGCGAAGGTGTCTTTGCTTCTGTTGGTGTTGGCATCAACGTGGTCCATCAGAGTAGCGCTGTTGGTGGTAGCGTCTGAGGGTGGCGTTGAACGCGCTCCTGTCGGTAATGTCTTAACCCACTCTCTGTTTAGGGAGTCGAGGTTGCGTGTGATGACCTCCCAGCTATGGTCCCCGTGTGATCGGCTGCTGCAGTGCTTAGCAGTGTGGTGGATGAAGAGCTGTGAGAGGGACACGCAGGCCTCTGAGCACGTGTGGGCTCTGTTCACGCGCTGACTCTCAAGTAGCATGCATGGCCAGAGTTGCCACCTGTCTGTTTTTCCACCGTCATGCCTGGTATTTTAATGTCCCCGCCAGTGCACGGATTAGGAAGTTCACAGCACCAGCTCTAACTTCTAACAGTGCATAGAGGGGAGAGGAGCTGCTTCAATCATCCCTGGCTGATAAGGAATCGAAGACAGAAAAGTCCCACTACAAATGAATACAGATGGCTTCATTTGAAGATCCATTTTGTCCGGGGCTCTGCGTATTTTAAAACATGAGCAAATGGCCGGGAGTTTTCTTTGGGAGGTGGCCCCCCATGCATGGCGCATCTCGGGGGGAAGGTGTTTTGTTTTGAGGCCTTTGCGTTGCCAAGCTTGGCCGGGGTTTCCCTTCAGATCGTCAGAGACCTGCGGGACGGGAGGGAGGAGGGTTGATGGGGGGGGGGGGCTCTAAGGCCCAGGCAGCAAAGCTCTCTGCGGGGGGGGCAGGCCTGAGACACGTCCCTGTCTCAGTCCGGCCGTCAATGCCACCCTGGACCTCGGGCACCAGGGCTGTGACTGCGGCTCAGTGACCCCGGGTACAGCTGTGTGCCCGGCCGGGAGGCTGGCACCGGACACGTCCTGGTCACATCCCGGCCATAAATAATCGAAGGCCTGGGACGCGCTAATTGAGTTTTTATCTGCGGGCTTCAGCGGCTCCATCGATTCTTCCGTGCTCGGATCTTTCTGTGATTGCTTTGAACAGCCGCGGAGCCGAGCCCTGGAACGGAGGCAGGCCTGACGCACGGAGCCCCGGGACAGAGGCAGGCCTGAGGCACGGAGCCCTGGGGCGGAGGCAGGCCTGAGGCACGGGGCCCCGGGACAGAGGCAGGCCTGAGGCACGGAGCCCTGGGACGAAGGCAGGCCTGAGGCACGGGGCCCCGGGACGGAGGCAGGTCTGAGGCACGGAGCCCTGGGACGGCGGCAGGTCTGAGGCACGGAGCCCTGGGACGGAGGCAGGCCTGAGGCACGGAGCCCTGGGACGGAGGGGACGGAGGCACGGAGCCCTGGGACCGAGGCAGGCCTGAGGCACGGAGCCCTGGGACGGAGGCAGGCCTGAGGCACGGAGCCCTGGGACGGAGGGGACGGAGGCACGGAGCCCTGGGACCGAGGCAGGCCTGAGGCACGGAGCCCTGGGGCAGAGGCAGGCCTGAGGCATGAGCCCTGGGACGGAGGCAGGCCTGAGGCACGGAGCCCTGGGATGGAGGCAGGCCTGAGGCACAGAGCCCTGGGACAGAGGCAGGCCTGATGTACGGAGCCCTGGGACGGAGGCAGGCCTGAGGCACAGAGCCCTGGGACGGAGGCAGACCTGAGGCACAGAGCCCTGGGACGGAGGCACCGGAACCCAGGGACGGCGGCAGGTCTGAGGCACGGAGCCCTGGGGCGGAGGCAGGCCTGAGGCACGGAGCCCTGGGGCAGAGGCAGGCCTGAGGCACGGAGCCCTGGGACAGAGGCAGGCCTGACGCACGGAGCCCTGGGGCGGAGGCAGGCCTGAGGCACGGAGCCCTGGGATGGAGGCAGGCCTGAGGCACGGAGCCCTGGGACGGAGTCAGGCCTGATGTACGGAGCCCTGGGACGGAGGCAGGCCTGAGGCACATAGCCCTGGGACAGAGGCAGGCCTGATGTACGGAGCCCTGGGACGGAGGCAGGCCTGAGGCACGGAGCCCTGGAACGGAGGCAGGCCTGACGCACGGAGCCCCGGGACAGAGGCAGGCCTGAGGCACGGAGCCCTGGGGCGGAGGCAGGCCTGAGGCACGGGGCCCCGGGACGGAGGCAGGTCTGAGGCACGGAGCCCTGGGACGGCGGCAGGTCTGAGGCACGGAGCCCTGGGACGGAGGCAGGCCTGAGGCATGAGCCCTGGGACGGAGGCAGGCCTGAGGCACGGGGCCCCGGGACAGAGGCAGGCCTGAGGCACGGAGCCCTGGGACGAAGGCAGGCCTGAGGCACGGGGCCCCGGGACGGAGGCAGGTCTGAGGCACGGAGCCCTGGGACGGCGGCAGGTCTGAGGCACGGAGCCCTGGGACGGAGGCAGGCCTGAGGCACGGAGCCCTGGGATGGAGGCAGGCCTGAGGCACAGAGCCCTGGGACAGAGGCAGGCCTGATGTACGGAGCCCTGGGACGGAGGCAGGCCTGAGGCACAGAGCCCTGGGACGGAGGCAGACCTGAGGCACAGAGCCCTGGGACGGAGGCACCGGAACCCAGGGACGGCGGCAGGTCTGAGGCACGGAGCCCTGGGGCGGAGGCAGGCCTGAGGCACGGAGCCCTGGGGCAGAGGCAGGCCTGAGGCACGGAGCCCTGGGACAGAGGCAGGCCTGACGCACGGAGCCCTGGGGCGGAGGCAGGCCTGAGGCACGGAGCCCTGGGATGGAGGCAGGCCTGAGGCACGGAGCCCTGGGATGGAGGCAGGCCTGAGGCACGGAGCCCTGGGACGGAGTCAGGCCTGATGTACGGAGCCCTGGGACGGAGGCAGGCCTGAGGCACAGAGCCCTGGGACAGAGGCAGGCCTGATGTACGGAGCCCTGGGACGGAGGCAGGCCTGAGGCACAGAGCCCTGGGATGGAGGCAGGCCTGAGGCACGGAGCCCTGGGACGGAGGCAGGCCTGATGTACGGAGCCCTGGGACGGAGGCAGGCCTGATGCACAGGAGCCCTGGGACAGAGGCAGGCCTGATGTACGGAGCCCTGGGACGGAGGCAGGCCTGAGGCACAGAGCCCTGGGATGGAGGCAGGCCTGAGGCACGGAGCCCTGGGACGGAGGCAGGCCTGATGTACGGAGCCCTGGGACGGAGGCAGGCCTGATGCACAGGAGCCCTGGGACGGAGGCAGGCCTGAGGCACGGAGTCCTGGGACGGAGGCAGGCCTGAGGCACGAGCCCTGGGATGGAGGCAGGCCTGAGGCACAGGAGCCCTGGGACGGAGGCAGGCCTGAGGCACGGAGTCCCGGGACAGAGGCAGGCCTGAGGCACGGAGCCCTGGGACGGAGGCAGGCCTGATGTACGGAGCCCTGGGACGGAGGCAGGCCTGACGCACGGAGCCCCGGGACAGAGGCAGGCCTGACGCACAGAGCCCTGGGACGGAGGCAGGCCTGAGGCACGGAGCCCTGGGACGGAGGCAGGCCTGACGCACGGAGCCCTGGGGCGGAGGCAGGCCTGAGGCACGGAGCCCTGGGATGGAGGCAGGCCTGAGGCACGGAGCCCTGGGATGGAGGCAGGCCTGAGGCACGGAGCCCTGGGACGGAGTCAGGCCTGATGTACGGAGCCCTGGGACGGAGGCAGGCCTGAGGCACAGAGCCCTGGGACAGAGGCAGGCCTGATGTACGGAGCCCTGGGACGGAGGCAGGCCTGAGGCACAGAGCCCTGGGACGGAGGCAGACCCGAGGCACAGAGCCCTGGGACGGAGGCACCGGAACCCAGGGACGGCGGCAGGTCTGAGGCACGGAGCCCTGGGGCGGAGGCAGGCCTGAGGCACGGAGCCCTGGGGCAGAGGCAGGCCTGAGGCACGGAGCCCTGGGACGGAGGCAGGCCTGACGCACGGAGCCCTGGGGCGGGGGCAGGCCTGAGGCACGGAGCCCTGGGATGGAGGCAGGCCTGAGGCACGGAGCCCTGGGATGGAGGCAGGCCTGAGGCACGGAGCCCTGGGACAAAGTCAGGCCTGATGTACGGAGCCCTGGGACGGAGGCAGGCCTGAGGCACAGAGCCCTGGGACAGAGGCAGGCCTGATGTACGGAGCCCTGGGACGGAGGCAGGCCTGAGGCACAGAGCCCTGGGATGGAGGCAGGCCTGAGGCACGGAGCCCTGGGACGGAGGCAGGCCTGATGTACGGAGCCCTGGGACGGAGGCAGGCCTGATGCACAGGAGCCCTGGGACGGAGGCAGGCCTGAGGCACGGAGTCCTGGGACGGAGGCAGGCCTGAGGCATGAGCCCTGGGATGGAGGCAGGCCTGAGGCACAGGAGCCCTGGGACGGAGGCAGGCCTGAGGCACGGAGTCCTGGGACGGAGGCAGGCCTGATGTACGGAGCCCTGGGACGGAGGCAGGCCTGACGCACGGAGCCCCGGGACAGAGGCAGGCCTGAGGCACGGAGCCCTGGGACGGAGGCAGGCCTGATGTACGGAGCCCTGGGACGGAGGCAGGCCTGACGCACGGAGCCCCGGGACAGAGGCAGGCCTGACGCACGGAGCCCTGGGACGGAGGCAGGCCTGAGGCACGGAGCCCTGGGACGGAGGCAGGCCTGACGCACGGAGCCCTGGGGCGGAGGCAGGCCTGAGGCACGGAGCCCTGGGATGGAGGCAGGCCTGAGGCACGGAGCCCTGGGATGGAGGCAGGCCTGAGGCACGGAGCCCTGGGACGGAGTCAGGCCTGATGTACGGAGCCCTGGGACGGAGGCAGGCCTGAGGCACAGAGCCCTGGGACAGAGGCAGGCCTGATGTACGGAGCCCTGGGACGGAGGCAGGCCTGAGGCACAGAGCCCTGGGACGGAGGCAGACCTGAGGCACAGAGCCCTGGGACGGAGTCAGGCCTGAGGCACGGAGCCCTGGGATGGAGGCAGGCCTGAGGCACGGAGACCTGGGATGGAGGCAGGCCTGAGGCACGGAGCCCTGGGACGGAGGCAGGCCTGATGTACGGAGCCCTGGGACGGAGGCAGGCCTGATGCACAGGAGCCCTGGGACGGAGGCAGGCCTGAGGCACGGAGTCCTGGGACGGAGGCAGGCCTGAGGCATGAGCCCTGGGATGGAGGCAGGCCTGAGGCACAGGAGCCCTGGGACGGAGGCAGGCCTGAGGCACGGAGTCCTGGGACGGAGGCAGGCCTGATGTACGGAGCCCTGGGACGGAGGCAGGCCTGACGCACGGAGCCCCGGGACAGAGGCAGGCCTGAGGCACGGAGCCCTGGGACGGAGGCAGGCCTGATGTACGGAGCCCTGGGACGAAGGCAGGCCTGACGCACGGAGCCCCGGGACAGAGGCAGGCCTGACGCACGGAGCCCTGGGACGGAGGCAGGCCTGAGGCACGGAGCCCCGGAACAGAGGCAGGCCTGAGGCACGGAGCCCCGGGACAGAGGCAGGCCTGATGTACGGAGCCCTGGGACGGAGGCAGGCCTGAGGCACAGGAGCCCTGGGACAGAGGCAGGCCTGAGGCACGGAGCCCTGGGACGGAGGGACAGAGGCACTGAGCCCTGGGACGGAGTCAGGCCTGAGGCACGGAGCCCTGGGATGGAGGCAGGCCTGAGGCACAGGAGCCCTGGGACGGAGGCAGGTCTGTGGCATGAGCCCTGGGACGGAGGCAGGCCGGAGGCACGAGCCCTGGGACGGAGGCAGGCCTGACGCACGGAGCCCTGGGACAGAGGCAGGCCTGAGGCACGGAGCCCCGGGACAGAGGCAGGCCTGAGGCACGGAGCCCCGGGACAGAGGCAGGCCTGAGGCACGGGGCCCCGGGCCTGAGGCAGGCCTGAGGCACGGAGTCCTGGGACGGAGGCAGGCCTGAGGCACAGGAGCCCTGGGACGGAGGCAGGCCTGAGGCACGGAGCCCTGGGACGGAGGGACAGAGGCACTGAGCCCTGGGACGGAGTCAGGCCTGAGGCACAGGAGCCCTGGGACAGAGGCAGGCCTGAGGCACAGAGCCCTGGGACGGAGGGACAGAGGCACTGAGCCCTGGGACGGAGTCAGGCCTGAGGCACGGAGCCCTGGGATGGAGGCAGGCCTGAGGCACAGGAGCCCTGGGACGGAGGCAGGCCTGAGGCACGGAGCCCTGGGGCAGAGGCAGGCCTGATGCACGGAGCCCTGGGACGGAGGCAGGCCTGAGGCACAGAGCCCCGGGACAGAGGCAGGCCTGAGGCACGGAGCCTGCCCTGGGACGGAGGCAGGCCTGAGGCACAGGAGCCCTGGGACAGAGGCAGGCCTGAGGCACAGAGCCCTGGGATGGAGGGACAGAGGCACTGAGCCCTGGGACGGAGTCAGGCCTGAGGCACGGAGCCCTGGGACGGAGGCAGGCCTGATGCACGGAGCCCTGGGACGGAGGCAGGCCTGAGGCACAGAGCCCCGGGACAGAGGCAGGCCTGAGGCACGGAGCCTGCCCTGGGACGGAGGCAGGCCTGAGGCACAGGAGCCCTGGGACAGAGGCAGGCCTGAGGCACAGAGCCCTGGGATGGAGGGACAGAGGCACTGAGCCCTGGGACGGAGGCAGGCTTGATGCACGGAGCCCTGGGACGGAGGCAGGCCTGATGCACGGAGCCCTGGGACGGAGGCAGGCCTGAGGCACAGAGCCCCGGGACAGAGGCAGGCCTGAGGCACGGAGCCTGCCCTGGGACGGAGGCAGGCCTGAGGCACAGGAGCCCTGGGACAGAGGCAGGCCTGAGGCACAGAGCCCTGGGACGGAGGGACAGAGGCACTGAGCCCTGGGACGGAGTCAGGCCTGAGGCACGGAGCCCTGGGATGGAGGCAGGCCTGAGGCACAGGAGCCCTGGGACGGAGGCAGGCCTGTGGCATGAGCCCTGGGACGAAGGCAGGCCGGAGGCACGAGCCCTGGGACGGAGGCAGGCCTGACGCACGGAGCCCTGGGACAGAGGCAGGCCTGAGGCACGGAGCCCCGGGACAGAGGCAGACCTGAGGCACGGAGCCCCGGGACAGAGGCAGGCCTGAGGCACGGAGCCCCGGGACGGAGGCAGGCCTGAGGCATGGAGTCCTGGGACGGAGGCAGGCCTGAGGCACGGAGCCCTGAGACGGAGGCAGGCCTGATGCACGGAGCCCTGGGACGGAGGCAGGCCTGATGCACAGGAGCCCTGGGACAGAGGCAGGCCTGAGGCACGGAGCCCTGGGACGGAGGGGACAGAGGCACTGAGCCCTGGGACGGAGTCAGGCCTGAGGCACGGAGCCCTGGGCCTGAGGCAGGCCTGAGGCACAGAGCCCCGGGACAGAGGCAGGCCTGATGCACAGGAGCCCTGGGACGGAGGCAGGCCTGACGCACGGAGCCCTGGGACAGAGGCAGGCCTGAGGCAAGGAGCCCCGGGACGGAGGCAGGCCTGACGCACGGAGCCCCGGGACAGAGGCAGGCCTGAGGCACGGAGCCCAGGGACGGAGGCAGGCCTGAGGCACGGAGTCCTGGGACAGAGGCAGGCCTGAGGCACGGAGCCCCGGGACGGAGGCAGGCCTGACGCACGGAGCCCTGGGACAGAGGCAGGCCTGAGGCACGGAGTCCTGGGACGGAGGCAGGCCTGAGGCACGGAGCCCTGGGACGGAGGCAGGCCTGATGTACAGAGCCCTGGGACGGAGGCAGGCCTGACGCACGGAGCCCCGGGACAGAGGCAGGCCTGACGCACGGAGCCCGGCGGGACGGAGGCAGACCTGAGGCACAGAGCCCTGGGACGGAGTCAGGCCTGAGGCACGGAGCCCTGGGATGGAGGCAGGCCTGAGGCACAGGAGCCCTGGGGCAGAGGCAGGCCTGATGCACAGGAGCCCTGGGACGGAGGCAGGCCTGATGTACGGAGCCCTGGGACGGAGGCAGGCCTGACGCACGGAGCCCCGGGACAGAGGCAGGCCTGACGCACGGAGCCCTGGGACGGAGGCAAGCCTGAGGCACGGAGCCTGCCCTGGGACGGAGGCAGGCCTGAGGCACAGGAGCCCTGGGACAGAGGCAGGCCTGAGGCACGGAGCCCTGGGACGGAGGGACAGAGGCACTGAGCCCTGGGACGGAGTCAGGCCTGAGGCACGGAGCCCTGGGATGGAGGCAGGCCTGAGGCACAGGAGCCCTGGGACGGAGGCAGGTCTGTGGCATGAGCCCTGGGACGGAGGCAGGCCGGAGGCACGAGCCCTGGGACGGAGGCAGGCCTGACGCACGGAGCCCTGGGACAGAGGCAGGCCTGAGGCACGGAGCCCCGGGACAGAGGCAGGCCTGAGGCACGGAGCCCCGGGACAGAGGCAGGCCTGAGGCACGGAGCCCCGGGACGGAGGCAGGCCTAAGGCACGGAGTCCTGGGACGGAGGCAGGCCTGAGGCACAGGAGCCCTGGGACGGAGGCAGGCCTGAGGCACGGAGCCCTGGGGCAGAGGCAGGCCTGATGCACGGAGCCCTGGGACGGAGGCAGGCCTGAGGCACAGAGCCCCGGGACAGAGGCAGGCCTGAGGCACGGAGCCTGCCCTGGGACGGAGGCAGGCCTGAGGCACAGGAGCCCTGGGACAGAGGCAGGCCTGAGGCACAGAGCCCTGGGACGGAGGGACAGAGGCACTGAGCCCTGGGACGGAGTCAGGCCTGAGGCACGGAGCCCTGGGATGGAGGCAGGCCTGAGGCACAGGAGCCCTGGGACGGAGGCAGGCCTGAGGCACGGAGCCCTGGGGCAGAGGCAGGCCTGATGCACGGAGCCCTGGGACGGAGGCAGGCCTGAGGCACAGAGCCCCGGGACAGAGGTAGGCCTGAGGCACGGAGCCTGCCCTGGGACGGAGGCAGGCCTGAGGCACAGGAGCCCTGGGACAGAGGCAGGCCTGAGGCACAGAGCCCTGGGACGGAGGGACAGAGGCACTGAGCCCTGGGACGGAGTCAGGCCTGAGGCACGGAGCCCTGGGATGGAGGCAGGCCTGAGGCACAGGAGCCCTGGGACGGAGGCAGGCCTGTGGCATGAGCCCTGGGACGAAGGCAGGCCGGAGGCACGAGCCCTGGGACGGAGGCAGGCCTGACGCACGGAGCCCTGGGACAGAGGCAGGCCTGAGGCACGGAGCCCCGGGACAGAGGCAGGCCTGAGGCACGGAGCCCCGGGACGGAGGCAGGCCTGAGGCACGGAGTCCTGGGACGGAGGCAGGCCTGAGGCACGGAGCCCTGGGACGGAGGCAGGCCTGATGCACGGAGCCCTGGGACTGAGGCAGGCCTGATGCACAGTAGCCCTGGGACGGAGGCAGGCCTGAGGCACGGAGCCCTGGGACGGAGGGGACAGAGGCACTGAGCCCTGGGACGGAGTCAGGCCTGAGGCACGGAGCCCTGGGACGGAGGCAGGCCTGAGGCACAGAGCCCCGGGACAGAGGCAGGCCTGATGCACAGGAGCCCTGGGACGGAGGCAGGCCTGACGCACGGAGCCCTGGGACAGAGGCAGGCCTGAGGCACGGAGCCCCGGGACGGAGGCAGGCCTGACGCACGGAGCCCCGGGACAGAGGCAGGCCTGAGGCACGGAGCCCCGGGACGGAGGCAGGCCTGAGGCACGGAGTCCTGGGACAGAGGCAGGCCTGAGGCACGGAGCCCCGGGACGGAGGCAGGCCTGACGCACGGAGCCCTGGGACAGAGGCAGGCCTGAGGCACGGAGTCCTGGGACGGAGGCAGGCCTGAGGCACGGAGCCCTGGGACGGAGGCAGGCCTGATGTACGGAGCCCTGGGACGGAGGCAGGCCTGACGCACGGAGCCCCGGGACAGAGGCAGGCCTGACGCACGGAGCCCCGGGACGGAGGCAGACCTGAGGCACAGAGCCCTGGGACGGAGTCAGGCCTGAGGCACGGAGCCCTGGGATGGAGGCAGGCCTGAGGCACAGGAGCCCTGGGGCGGAGGCAGGCCTGATGCACAGGAGCCCTGGGACGGAGGCAGGCCTGATGTACGGAGCCCTGGGACGGAGGCAGGCCTGACGCACGGAGCCCCGGGACAGAGGCAGGCCTGACGCACGGAGCCCTGGGACGGAGGCAGGCCTGGTGCACGGAGCCCTGGGACGGAGGCAGGCCTGAGGCACGGAGCCCTGGGACAGAGACAGGCCTGGTGCACGGAGCCCTGGGACGGAGGCAGGCCTGAGGCACGGAGCCCTGGGGCAGAGGCAGGCCTGATGCACGGAGCCCTGGGGCAGAGGCAGGCCTGAGGCACGGAGCCCCGGGACAGAGGCAGGCCTGAGGCACGGAGCCCCGGGACGGAGGCAGGCCTGAGGCACGGAGCCCTGGGACGTTGGCAGGCCTGATGCACGGAGCCCTGGGACAGAGGCAGGCCTGAGGCACGGAGCCCTGGGACGTTGGCAGGCCTGACGCACGGAGCCCCGGGACAGAGGCAGGCCTGAGGCACGGAGCCCTGGGACGGAGGGGACAGAGGCACGGAGCCCCGGGACGGAGTCAGGCCTGAGGCACGGAGCCCTGGGACGGAGGGGACAGAGGCACGGAGCCCCGGGACGGAGTCAGGCCTGAGGCACGGAGCCCTGGGATGGAGGCAGGCCTGAGGCACAGAGCCCCGGGACAGAGGCAGGCCTGATGCACAGGAGCCCTGGGACGGAGGCAAGCCTGTGGCACGGAGCCCTGGGACGGAGGCAGGCCTGAGGCACGGAGCCCTGGGACGTTGGCAGGCCTGATGCACGGAGCCCTGGGACGGAGGCAGGCCTGATGCACAGGAGCCCTGGGACAGAGGCAGGCCTGAGGCACGGAGCCCTGGGACGGAGGGGACAGAGGCACTGAGCCCTGGGACAGAGTCAGGCCTGAGGCACGGAGCCCTGGGATGGAGGCAGGCCTGAGGTACAGAGCCCCGGGACAGAGGCAGGCCTGATGCAAAGGAGCCCTGGGACGGAGGCAGGCCTGTGGCACGGAGCCCTGGGACGGAGGCAGGCCTGACGCACGGAGCCCTGGGACAGAGGCAGGCCTGAGGCACGGAGCCGCGGGACGGAGGCAGGCCTGACGCACGGAGCCCCGGGACAGAGGCAGGCCTGAGGCATGGAGCCCCGGGACGGAGGCAGGCCTGAGGCACGGAGCCCCGGGACGGAGGCAGGCCTGACGCACGGAGCCCTGGGACAGAGGCATGCCTGAGGCACGGAGCCCCGGGACGGAGGCAGGCCTGAGGCACGGAGTCCTGGGACGGAGGCAGGCCTGAGGCACGGAGCCCCGGGACGGAGGCAGGCCTGACGCACGGAGCCCCGGGACGGAGGCAGACCTGAGGCACAGAGCCCTGGGACGGAGTCAGGCCTGAGGCACGGAGCCCTGGGATGGAGGCAGGCCTGAGGCACAGGAGCCCTGGGGCGGAGGCAGGCCTGATGCACAGGAGCCCTGGGACGGAGGCAGGCCTGATGTACGGAGCCCTGGGACGGAGGCAGGCCTGACGCACGGAGCCCCGGGACAGAGGCAGGCCTGACGCACGGAGCCCTGGGACGGAGGCAGGCCTGAGGCACGGAGCCCTGGGACGGAGGCAGGCCTGACGCACGGAGCCCCGGGACAGAGGCAGGCCTGAGGCACGGAGCCCTGGGACAGAGACAGGCCTGGTGCACGGAGCCCTGGGACGGAGGCAGGCCTGAGGCACGGAGCCCTGGGACAGAGACAGGCCTGGTGCACGGAGCCCTGGGACGGTGGCAGGCCTGAGGCACGGAGCCCTGGGGCAGAGGCAGGCCTGATGCACGGAGCCCTGGGGCAGAGGCAGGCCTGAGGCACGGAGCCCTGGGACGGAGGCAGGCCTGAGGCACGGAGCCCTGGGGCAAAGGCAGGCCTGAGGCACGGAGCCCCGGGACAGAGGCAGGCCTGAGGCACGGAGCCCTGGGGCAGAGGCAGGCCTGAGGCACGGAGCCCCGGAACAGAGGCAGGCCTGAGGCACGGAGCCCCGGGACAGAGGCAGGCCTGATGTACGGAGCCCTGGGACGGAGGCAGGCCTGAGGCACGGAGCCCTGGGACGGAGGCAGGCCTGAGGCACGGAGCCCCGGGACAGAGGCAGGCCTGAGGCACGGAGCCCTGGGACGGAGGCAGGCCTGAGGCACGGAGCCCTGGGACGTTGGCAGGCCTGAGGCACGGAGCCCTGGGACGGAGGCAGGCCTGACGCACGGAGCCCCGGGACAGAGGCAGGCCTGAGGCACGGAGCCCTGGGATGGAGGCAGGCCTGAGGCACGGAGCCCTGGGGCAGAGGCAGGCCTGATGCACGGAGCCCTGGGGCAGAGGCAGGCCTGAGGCACGGAGCCCTGGGACGGAGGCAGGCCTGAGGCACGGAGCCCTGGGGCAAAGGCAGGCCTGAGGCACGGAGCCCCGGGACAGAGGCAGGCCTGAGGCACGGAGCCCTGGGGCAGAGGCAGGCCTGAGGCACGGAGCCCCGGAACAGAGGCAGGCCTGAGGCACGGAGCCCCGGGACAGAGGCAGGCCTGATGTACGGAGCCCTGGGACGGAGGCAGGCCTGAGGCACGGAGCCCTGGGACGGAGGCAGGCCTGAGGCACGGAGCCCCGGGACAGAGGCAGGCCTGAGGCACGGAGCCCTGGGACGGAGGCAGGCCTGAGGCACGGAGCCCTGGGACGTTGGCAGGCCTGAGGCACGGAGCCCTGGGACGGAGGCAGGCCTGACGCACGGAGCCCCGGGACAGAGGCAGGCCTGAGGCACGGAGCCCTGGGATGGAGGCAGGCCTGAGGCACGGAGCCCTGGGACGGAGGGGACAGAGGCACTGAGCCCTGGGACGGAGTCAGGCCTGAGGCACGGAGCCCTGGGACGGAGGCAGGCCTGAGGCACAGAGCCCCGGGACAGAGGCAGGCCTGATGCACAGGAGCCCTGGGACGGAGGCAGACCTGAGGCACAGAGCCCTGGGACGGAGTCAGGCCTGAGGCACGGAGCCCTGGGATGGAGGCAGGCCTGAGGCACAGGAGCCCTAGGGCGGAGGCAGGCCTGATGCACAGGAGCCCTGGGACGGAGGCAGGCCTGATGTACGGAGCCCAGGGACGGAGGCAGGCCTGACGCACGGAGCCCCCGGACAGAGGCAGGCCTGACGCACGGAGCCCCGGGACGGAGGCAGACCTGAGGCACAGAGCCCTGGGACGGAGGCAGGCCTGAGGCACGGAGCCCTGGGATGGAGGCAGGCCTGAGGCACAGGAGCCCTGGGACGGAGGCAGGCCTGATGCACAGGAGCCCTGTGACGGAGGCAGGCCTGATGTACGGAGCCCTGGGACGGAGGCAGGCCTGACGCACGGAGCCCCGGGACGGAGGCAGACCTGAGGCACAGAGCCCTGGGACGGAGGCAGGCCTGATGTACGGAGCCCTGGGACGGAGGCAGGCCTGAGGCACGGAGCCCTGGGACGGAGGCAGGCCTGACGCACGGAGCCCTGGGACGGAGGCAGGCCTGACGCACGGAGCCCCAGGACAGAGGCAGGCCTGAGGCACGGAGCCCTGGGACGGAGGCAGGCCTGAGGCACGGAGCCCTGGGGCAGAGGCAGGCCTGAGGCACGGAGCCCCGGGACAGAGTCAGGCCTGAGGCACGGAGCCCTGGGGCAGAGGCAGGCCTGAGGCACGGAGCCCTGGGGCAGAGGCAGGCCTGAGGCACGGAGCCCCGGGACAGAGGCAGGCCTGAGGCACGGAGCCCTGGGGCAGAGGCAGGCCTGAGGCACGCAGCCCTGGGGCAGAGGCAGGCCTGAGGCACGGAGCCCTGGGACAGAGGCAGGCCTGAGGCACGGAGCCCTGGGGCAGAGGAAGGCCTGATGCACGGAGCCCTGGGGCAGAGGCAGGCCTGAGGCACGGAGCCCTGGGGCAGAGGCAGGCCTGATGCACGGAGCCCTGGGGCAGAGGCAGGCCTGAAGGACCGAGCCCTGGGACACTAGGGACAGAGGCAGGCCTGAGGCACGGAGCCCCGGGACAGAGGCAGGCCTGAGGCACGGAGCCCCGGGACGGAGGCAGGCCTGAGGCACGGAGTCCTGGGACGGAGGCAGGCCTGAGGCACGGAGCCCTGGGACGGAGGCAGGCCTGATGCACGGAGCCCTGGGACGGAGGCAGGCCTGATGCACAGGAGCCCTGGGACAGAGGCAGGCCTGAGGCACGGAGCCCTGGGACGGAGGGGACAGAGGCACTGAGCCCTGGGACGGAGTCAGGCCTGAGGCACGGAGCCCTGGGACGGAGGCAGGCCTGAGGCACAGAGCCCCGGGACAGAGGCAGGCCTGATGCACAGGAGCCCTGGGACGGAGGCAGGCCTGACGCACGGAGCCCTGGGACAGAGGCAGGCCTGAGGCACGGAGCCCCGGGACGGAGGCAGGCCTGACGCACGGAGCCCCGGGACAGAGGCAGGCCTGAGGCACGGAGCCCCGGGACGGAGGCAGGCCTGAGGCACGGAGTCCTGGGACAGAGGCAGGCCTGAGGCACGGAGCCCCGGGACGGAGGCAGGCCTGGTGCACGGAGCCCTGGGACGGAGGCAGGCCTGAGGCACGGAGCCCTGGGACAGAGACAGGCCTGGTGCACGGAGCCCTGGGACGGAGGCAGGCCTGAGGCACGGAGCCCTGGGGCAGAGGCAGGCCTGATGCACGGAGCCCTGGGGCAGAGGCAGGCCTGGGGCACGGAGCCCCGGGACAGAGGCAGGCCTGAGGCACGGAGCCCCGGGACGGAGGCAGGCCTGAGGCACGGAGCCCTGGGACGTTGGCAGGCCTGATGCACGGAGCCCTGGGACGGAGGCAGGCCTGAGGCACGGAGCCCTGGGACGTTGGCAGGCCTGACACACGGAGCCCCGGGACAGAGGCAGGCCTGAGGCACGGAGCCCTGGGACGGAGGGGACAGAGGCACGGAGCCCCGGGACGGAGTCAGGCCTGAGGCACGGAGCCCTGGGACGGAGGGGACAGAGGCACGGAGCCCCGGGACGGAGTCAGGCCTGAGGCACGGAGCCCTGGGATGGAGGCAGGCCTGAGGCACAGAGCCCCGGGACAGAGGCAGGCCTGATGCACAGGAGCCCTGGGACGGAGGCAGGCCTGTGGCACGGAGCCCTGGGACGGAGGCAGGCCTGAGGCACGGAGCCCTGGGACGTTGGCAGGCCTGATGCACGGAGCCCTGGGACGGAGGCAGGCCTGATGCACAGGAGCCCTGGGACAGAGGCAGGCCTGAGGCACGGAGCCCTGGGACGGAGGGGACAGAGGCACTGAGCCCTGGGACAGAGTCAGGCCTGAGGCACGGAGCCCTGGGATGGAGGCAGGCCTGAGGCACAGAGCCCCGGGACAGAGGCAGGCCTGATGCACAGGAGCCCTGGGACGGAGGCAGGCCTGTGGCACGGAGCCCTGGGACGGAGGCAGGCCTGACGCACGGAGCCCTGGGACAGAGGCAGGCCTGAGGCACGGAGCCGCGGGACGGAGGCAGGCCTGACGCACGGAGCCCCGGGACAGAGGCAGGCCTGAGGCATGGAGCCCCGGGACGGAGGCAGGCCTGAGGCACGGAGCCCCGGGACGGAGGCAGGCCTGACGCACGGAGCCCTGGGACAGAGGCAGGCCTGAGGCACGGAGCCCCGGGACGGAGGCAGGCCTGAGGCACGGAGTCCTGGGACGGAGGCAGGCCTGAGGCACGGAGCCCCGGGACAGAGGCAGGCCTGACGCACGGAGCCCCGGGACGGAGGCAGACCTGAGGCACAGAGCCCTGGGACGGAGTCAGGCCTGAGGCACGGAGCCCTGGGATGGAGGCAGGCCTGAGGCACAGGAGCCCTGGGGCGGAGGCAGGCCTGATGCACAGGAGCCCTGGGACGGAGGCAGGCCTGATGTACGGAGCCCTGGGACGGAGGCAGGCCTGACGCACGGAGCCCCGGGACAGAGGCAGGCCTGACGCACGGAGCCCTGGGACGGAGGCAGGCCTGAGGCACGGAGCCCTGGGACGGAGGCAGGCCTGACGCACGGAGCCCCGGGACAGAGGCAGGCCTGAGGCACGGAGCCCTGGGACAGAGACAGGCCTGGTGCACGGAGCCCTGGGACGGAGGCAGGCCTGAGGCACGGAGCCCTGGGACAGAGACAGGCCTGGTGCACAGAGCCCTGGGACGGAGGCAGGCCTGAGGCACGGAGCCCTGGGGCAGAGGCAGGCCTGATGCACGGAGCCCTGGGGCAGAGGAAGGCCTGAGGCACGGAGCCCTGGGACGGAGGCAGGCCTGAGGCACGGAGCCCTGGGGCAAAGGCAGGCCTGAGGCACGGAGCCCCGGGCCAGAGGCAGGCCTGAGGCACGGAGCCCTGGGGCAGAGGCAGGCCTGAGGCACGGAGCCCCGGAACAGAGGCAGGCCTGAGGCACGGAGCCCCGGGACAGAGGCAGGCCTGATGTACGGAGCCCTGGGACGGAGGCAGGCCTGAGGCACGGAGCCCCGGGACAGAGGCAGGCCTGAGACACGGAGCCCTGGGACGGAGGCAGGCCTGAGGCACGGAGCCCTGGGACGTTGGCAGGCCTGAGGCACGGAGCCCTGGGACGGAGGCAGGCCTGACGCACGGAGCCCCGGGACAGAGGCAGGCCTGAGGCACGGAGCCCTGGGATGGAGGCAGGCCTGAGGCACGGAGCCCTGGGACGGAGGGGACAAAGGCACTGAGCCCTGGGACGGAGTCAGGCCTGAGGCACGGAGCCCTGGGACGGAGGCAGGCCTGAGGCACAGAGCCCCGGGACAGAGGCAGGCCTGATGCACAGGAGCCCTGGGACGGAGGCAGACCTGAGGCACAGAGCCCTGGGACGGAGTCAGGCCTGAGGCACGGAGCCCTGGGATGGAGGCAGGCCTGAGGCACAGGAGCCCTGGGGCGGAGGCAGGCCTGATGCACAGGAGCCCTGGGACGGAGGCAGGCCTGATGTACGGAGCCCAGGGACGGAGGCAGGCCTGACGCACGGAGCCCTGGGACGGAGGCAGGCCTGAGGCACGGAGCCCTGGGACGGAGGCAGGCCTGAGGCACAGAGCCCCGGGAAAGAGGCAGGCCTGATGCACAGGAGCCCTGGGACGGAGGCAGACCTGAGGCACAGAGCCCTGGGACGGAGTCAGGCCTGAGGCACGGAGCGCTGGGATGGAGGCAGGCCTGAGGCACAGGAGCCCTGGGGCGGAGGCAGGCCTGATGCACAGGAGCCCTGGGACGGAGGCAGGCCTGATGTACGGAGCCCAGGGACGGAGGCAGGCCTGACGCACGGAGCCCCCGGACAGAGGCAGGCCTGACGCACGGAGCCCCGGGACGGAGGCAGACCTGAGGCACAGAGCCCTGGGACGGAGTCAGGCCTGAGGCACGGAGCCCTGGGATGGAGGCAGGCCTGAGGCACAGGAGCCCTGGGGCGGAGGCAGGCCTGATGCACAGGAGCCCTGTGACGGAGGCAGGCCTGATGTACGGAGCCCTGGGACGGAGGCAGGCCTGAAGCACAGAGCCCTGGGACGGAGGCAGGCCTGACGCACGGAGCCCTGGGACGGAGGCAGGCCTGACGCACGGAGCCCCGGGACAGAGGCAGGCCTGAGGCACGGAGCCCTGGGACGGAGGCAGGCCTGAGGCACGGAGCCCTGGGGCAGAGGCAGGCCTGAGGCACGGAGCCCCGGGACAGAGTCAGGCCTGAGGCACGGAGCCCTGGGGCAGAGGCAGGCCTGAGGCACGGAGCCCTGGGGCAGAGGCAGGCCTGAGGCACGGAGCCCCGGGACAGAGGCAGGCCTGAGGCACGGAGCCCTGGGGCAGAGGCAGGCCTGAGGCACTGAGCCCTGGGACAGAGACAGGCCTGGTGCACGGAGCCCTGGGACGGAGGCAGGCCTGGGGCACGGAGCCCTGGGGCAGAGGCAGGCCTGACGCACGGAGCCCTGGGGCAGAGGCAGGCCTGAGGCACGGAGCCCTGGGGCAGAGGCAGGCCTGACGCACGGAGCCCCGGGACAGAGGCAGGCCTGAGGCACGGAGCCCTGGGGCAGAGGCAGGAGCCCTGGGGCAGAGGCAGGCCTGATGCACGGAGCCCTGGGGCAGAGGCAGGCCTGAAGGACCGAGCCCTGGGACACTAGGGACAGAGGCAGGCCTGAGGCACGGAGCCCCGGGACAGAGGCAGGCCTGAGGCACGGAGCCCTGGGACAGAGACAGGCCTGGTGCACGGAGCCCTGGGACGGAGGCAGGCCTGAGGCACGGAGCCCTGGGGCAGAGGCAGGCCTGAAGCACGGAGCCCTGGGGCAGAGGCAGGCCTGAAGGACCGAGCCCTGGGACGCTAAGGACAGAGGCAGGCCTGATGCACGGGTGCAGGCATGAGGCCAGGCACAAGAGGCCTGAGCCCTCATCGGTTGACTGGCGAAATGTAAAAGTGGTTGGAGTAAAAATCTTCATATTAACTCTCTGCGTGCTGCCAGTCGTGCGTAGGTTCGATCAACTGAGTAAACCCACTCTTTGAAGAGGGATTGGTAGAATCCTCCTCCATAAAAATATTTTGTGAATAGAGAGCCAAACGTGCAAGTATGCACGTTTTTCAGAAAACCTTTTTTTGTGTTGCAATAGGCAAATCTTGCTTTCCCCGGGAGCTTTGGAGCTCACGGCCCTCTACAGCCCTCTTACTTACGCAGAGCCTACAGAATCCAACAGGTTACAGCAGCTGCACGTGCGTTGCACTCTGGCGGTACCAGCGACAGCAGCAGAAACACATGATCAATACGAGCGTGAAACATGTCCCCTCAAATCATGAAATGACATCCTAAGCTGCAAGTGCCCCCTGGCACCAAGCAACCGACGTCGGCAGATGGGCATCGGTGGCGCCCTCATGTTCTGGCCCCAGGCCGAAGCGTGTCATTTCCACCCGCACTTCCACGCAGCGCTGTCACTCGTGGACGGATTCTGCGTGTGTGCCCATGTTCTGACATCATCATCTCCGGATGCCCGTCACAGGGCAGGGGTTTCCACCTCCAGGATGGCACGATACTCAGATGGATGTCAAGAATAAGCACAGGAGGTGAGTCTTCGTTCCCAGCTGTGGGAATGCCGCCTCAAGCTCGGGAAGCAAAACAAAGCGCGGCTGTTCTCCTGTTTCTCTTGCTGGGATGACATTTGCTGCCTGTTCTTTGTTTAGTTTTAAAATAAATCCTTTGTGCGCGATATAAACTCACAGCTAAACTGGAGCAAGCCTCGTGGAGACCTCCCGGGACAGGGGCTCGGGGCCGGATTCAAGGAGAACTGACCTGGGGCGCTACGAGGCCCCTGCAGCCCTGTGGTGCCAGGGGGACCCCGATCTTCAAGGGGCCCCAACCCTGCAAGGGGGACTTCTATTCAGCCGAAGCCCAGTGAAT
This sequence comes from Lissotriton vulgaris, assembly GCF_964263255.1. Classification (NCBI taxonomy): domain Eukaryota; kingdom Metazoa; phylum Chordata; class Amphibia; order Caudata; family Salamandridae; genus Lissotriton; species Lissotriton vulgaris. The sequence goes on along the minus strand of NC_141700.1, from coordinate 797,233,984 downwards.
ATCTCTGTGCTATAGGCGACCCAGGGGCCCCTCATCCCTTTCTGCAGGGGGGCTGGTGAGTCTGTGTCACGCCTCGGTACCGGACCCTACTCTGACCGCAGCCTGAAGCCTTTCAGAGGAGAACCGAGTCAACCTGTGAAGTGTCGAGAACAGGAACAGGACAGGGAATAACACATTACAGCCAAGTCTCAAAAGTCATATTTATTCAGATGACACAGCTGATTATTTACAGAGGTACCTCATGGCTGAATGAATGGTTCCTGCAATACTGGAGAGCACGAATGCCTGGGGCTATTTAGTATGCCGGGCTGGCACTGATGAACCCTCATTTCCTGGCACCAATGCTTGTTATTGGGAGCTGCAGTGTCAGTGCTGTGATTTGCGTAAGGCTTGGCGCCCTCAGATGCAGCGGTGGGATCACCTTCGGTGTTCTGGGGGGAGCACGTGACACATGCTCTTGTACCATGCGTTTAGTCAGCATAAAAGGCGCAGCTCCTCAATTGTGGAGGTCCTAGGGCCTTCCACGACCATCTATAATCTGCGCCACCTTTGCCCGTCACATGCCCCCGCCCCACACATCGTATTCGCTTGGCCTGCATTGAGGTGGAAAGAGTGCCTGTTATTCCTTGGAACTGCACTAATATAGACACTCTTTTATTTTGTGTCATTTTGTTTCCTGCTGCAGTGGTACAGAAACACTCTTAGCTGCAAAGACAGTTCCCATCGAAGCTGGTATCCGACTGGCAGCATGCAGATAATTATTGAAATAGCTCTTTACCTATCTTGGCACAGCCGTGCATATTTTCTGAGAAGCAGCGAAGGTTTAAGAAACATACAAGGGGCTCAGAAGAAGTGTTCCGTGAGCTTCAGAAGTCTTCCTCGGGTCCAGTGCCACCGCCCTGCCTCTGGGCAGTGTCATCCGCCTGTCCTGGCACCAGGACAGATTCCTGCAGTCACTTCCACAGGTTACAGAGATAGATTGCCCTGTGTGGGGCCATAAACTCAGCAAAACAACGAAACTATGTAAACACCGCCCATTAAAATGAATGCCATGAAACGTATTGACCTGCATTCTAGGCTGGCACTAATATTTTTGCCCTGTGGCATGCAGAGACACAACAGGAGTGCCAACAGGGCTGCGGTAAGGGGTGTGTCTGTAACACAATCCTCTGGGTGAAGGACTGCCTTAGAAGCCCATTGCCTACCTTTGAATTGTGGTGTTGTGTAGCGCTGCGCCGTGTGTCAGTAACCCGATAAACTGTCAGCCTTGCCACCTTTCCTAAGTCACGCAGGGATGCGCGCAGGCCATCACTGCCACACGAGGAGGCACACAGGAGCCGGACAGTGCTCGACGCGTTATGTTATGTCTCTATAAAAGAATGCTGGATACACTCTCAGAAACGAAGATTCCTGCATAAAGCAGGCGGCACCTTCAGAGACACAAAAATCTCTCTCCCGCCTGCTCCACCATCAGAGACACAAGGATCCCTGTGTAACAGATGCCACACCCTACACACATGGAAGGTGCCTATGTGAAACTGTGGCAACACGTGTGCCTAAGTAATCACTAGCAAAGCTCGACAGCCCCCAGTCATGTCACTCAGACGTCTCTGTGCTGTTCTTGTATTCATGAATATTTACCCCAGCGTTCCCTGTATTCCTTTCCTGGGGGCGTCCCTTCTTCTGGCTGCCTCTCCAGAGGGGCTCTTGTAGTCTCAGAGGCCTCTCGCCTGCCCTGTACCCTCTCCATGTCTGAGACAGGCCCGCATGGATGCGGTGTCCCTGTACCCTGCCCTGTACCCTCTCCATGTCTGAGACGGGCCCGCATGGATGCGGTGTCCCTGTACCCTGCCCTGTACCCTCTCCATGTCTGAGAAGGGCCCGCATGGATGCGGTGTCCCTGTACCCTGCCCTGTACCCTCTCAATGTCTGAGACGGGCCCGCATGGATGCGGTGTCCCTGTACCCTGCCCTGTACCCTCTCCATGTCTGAGAAGGGCCCGCATGGATGCGGTGTCCCTGTACCCTGCCCTGTACCCTCTCAATGTCTGAGACGGGTCCGCATGGATGCGGTGTCCCTGTACCCTGCCCTGTACCCTCTCCATGTCCGAGAAGGGCCCGCATGGATGCGGTGTCCCTGTACCCTGCCCTGTACCCTCTCCATGTCCGAGAAGGGCCCGCATGGATGCGGTGTCCCTGTACCCTGCCCTGTACCCTCTCCATGTCCGAGAAGGGCCCGCATGGATGCGGTGTCCCTGTACCCTGCCCTGTACCCTCTCCATGTCCGAGAAGGGCCCGCATGGATGCGGTGTCCCTGTACCCTGCCCTGTACCCTCTCCATGTCCGAGAAGGGCCCGCATGGATGCGGTGTCCCTGTACCCTGCCCTGTACCCTCTCCATGTCCGAGAAGGGCCCGCTTGGATGCGGTGTCCCTGTACCCTGCCCTGTACCCTCTCCATGTCCGAGAAGGGCCCGCATGGATGCGGTGTCCCTGTACCCTGCCCTGTACCCTCTCCATGTCCGAGAAGGGCCCGCATGGATGCGGTGTCCCTGTACCCTGCCCTGTACCCTCTCCATGTCCGAGAAGGGCCCGCATGGATGCGGTGTCCCTGTACCCTGCCCTGTACCCTCTCCATGTCTGAGACGGGCCCGCATGGATGCGGTGTCCCTGTACCCTGCCCTGTACCCTCTCCATGTCTGAGAAGGGCCCGCATGGATGCGGTGTCGGTGTTGTGTTGTTGTGTGTCTCTCTCCCCTCTGCACTGCCCCGGCTCGCAGCACAGCACAGCAGACTGCCTGACACACACCCTCCCCACACCGAAAGCATAGATGTTAATGGGAATATATTAGCAATTTGACGGCGGTTACTTTCATGACTAATACGGGATGATCGATCGGCTGGGTCATTAATGGCCGGTTAAAGCCCGGTGCTGCGCGCGCCGCTGCCTCCGCCTCTGTGAAGGCTCGGTGTGTCTGCGAGGGGAGACACACGCAACGCCAACCCGTCCTGTGAAGGTCTGTGTGCTCCTGCACGGCACGGGGATCTTTGAAGCCAGCAGGCTTAGCCCCAGCAAGTCTACTCAGCCTTTCATCCACTCACGGTGCATGAAATGAGTACTAGGCCACTCTGGCTAACAGTAATTACTCAGAAAGATGTTATTTGTAAATAACTCATTATTAAAGTCCTACATACAGGGCCATATGTTTATGCTATGCAATGAGGCCTCCTCCCCACCATGAGGGTGCTGGGCGCCTGTGTCCTGCTGGGCTTGTTTTTAATCAGATTCAAAACATAAAACAGGTTGGCTATAAAAACTCGATCCCCAACTTTATGACTATTTCGCAATAAATAATTAACTGTGATTATTGCATGATTCCAACTTTAATAACATAAGTACTCATTTATCGACCTCAGACGGATGAAAGGATGAGTGGGCCCACCGGGATTCGAACTTTTGACCATGGGGGTCGAACACAGGACCCGGCCTAATAAAAAGATGTTTAAAAAACACATAGAGGTGGGTAGACGGTGGACACTTACCTGGTCAAGCTAAGGCCAGAAAAGGCGCGCCTGGGCCTGTCTCAGACATGGAGGGTACACGGGCAGTGCAGGTCGCACCGGTGCTTATAAGCATGCAATGATGGCACGTGCCAGCAGAGGGCGCCACATTCACAGGGAGAGTCAGGCCAGGGGGCTGGCATGGCGCCTGGAGCCAAATGGACTGGCCATGCAGACAAGCTGTTCATATTTGGAAGACTTAAGAACGCCTGGTCTCTTCCTGTTTTAAAGGAGAGGCCAGAGCCCTGTGCGGATTTGAGTTTCAAGGAGCTAGCCTTTTCCAATAAAACCGCCTGATCAAATCTACAAACCTAATGAACGCTTTTCCTGACACAAAATAAGAAATCTGTCTTGCGTTGGCCCAATGTGACTGTGTCACCAACTATATGGTAAACTAGTATCGAGATTTCCGCAAGCTCCATGGATACAAATGCATCTTTTTTTAGCTTTAAGTAGCGCGAACTCGACCTGAAGCTGCAAGAGCGCTTTACGCGAGCACCGGTTGCCTTACAGACGGGCCACTGGCTCATTCATTTGTGTTGGGCGCGGGGAGATTACGTGATGTGTCCAGAATCACAGGGTGTTGAGCGTCCCTGCCGAGACTCGAAGCTGTTTCTTCGGGCTCGAGGTGGACCGCTCAATCCTCTCAATGCAAAGGTACCCCCGGGAGGCGGGGAGCAGCCAATGACAGAATCCTGACCGTACCCAGGGTGGCTTCTGATGAAGCCGCCATTGACAGGGCTATGAGTGACATAGATGAAGAGGGCACACGAGACGTCACAGACCTAGGCGTGGGCTTGCAATCTGCGGAACGGGCTTTCTTTGGTGTTCAGCATTTCTTTAATGTAAACTGCAGAGTGCGTGAATGGGGCGCACGCCCCTTTCGGGTGTCACGCGCGGTGCGTGCTGGCGAAGGAAGCTGTCAGCAGACCCCAGAGCGGACACTGACCTCCGCCCCGATCCATGCGGACAATGGATCATCGGCAGCGATCGATGGGGCCTTTAATCAGCCCCAAAGCCTCCCCCTGGTGATAAACGTCACCCGATGATGGATGCGCTCCCCGGGGGGGGGGGGGGGGGGGGGGGGGGGGCTGTGCGCGCGCCTTGGCCGGGGTGCGCGCGCCAACGCCTGACTCCAAGGTCACATCAGCTCAAGGAGCGCGCAGCATCACAACACATAGGACATCTGTACACAGGGCGCACTGGATGGACACACAGGAGCTGATGGCCGACGCTGTGCACGAGAGACTATGCTGTGCACGAGGGCCTGTGCTGTGCATGAGAGCATGTGCTGTGCACGAGTACCTCTGATGTCCACGAGTGCCTGTGCTGTGTGTGAGAAGTTTGCCTGATATGTAGTGCTCACTATTCTAGTGATCACTGTGTATCATTCCAAACGACCCTTATGATGATTGGTTGTAAGTCAACCGTTAGACCAGCTAAGAGTACATGGTATGCGTTATCATGGAACAGCGATTAGGACTTGGTTCCGCAAGCTGCAAACGGGCTCAGCTCATGCCAGAGCACCATCTCACACGATTCCAAGCACTCTGCCTTCAGGATTGTCAAGGCCTGCCATAGGAGTGACTGATAGGAATCTGTGTGTCCATTTTTAGGGTTAGATATAGGTATACTATATCTAAAGCAAAGGGTGATTACACCACCTTGCCCCAGCTGTCGTACAGCCAGTTGTGTCAGATTTAGATGGCCAGCCAGGAGTGGCATAATACATGCTGCAGCCCCTGGTAGGCCCTGGGTACACCTATGCCCTGAGTTACAGGGTCTGATAAGGTGGCCCAGTACCAATTGGATATGTACCTAAGGTACATGGAATCCATTTTACAGAGAAAGCAGTAGGCCTGGGGTCCTGATTGGCAGGGTCCCAGGCCAACTAAGTCGGAAAACCAGCAAAACACCAGGCAAAAAGTTGGGGGCAACCATAGTCAGGTATCCACCTTCCTACACTGTGCACGAGTACCTCTGCTGTGCACGAGAGCCTGTGCTGTGTACGAGGGCCTGTGCTGTGCACGAGTGCCTGTGCTGTGCACGAGTACCTCTGCTGTGCACGAGAGCCTGTGCTGTGCACGAGTACCTCTGCTGTCCACGAGTGCCTGTGCTGTGCACGAGTGCCTGTGCTGTGCATGAGGGCCTGTGCTGTGCACGAGGGCTAGTGCTGTGCATGAGTGCCTGTGCTGTGCACAAGCGCCTGTGCTGTGCACGAGTGCCTGTGCTGAGCACGAGCGCCTGTGCTGTGCATGAGTGCCTCTGCTGTGCACGAGCGCCTGTGCAGTGCATGAGGGCCTGTGCTGTGCATGAGAGCCTATGCTGTGCACGAGGGCCAGTGCTGTGCACAAATGCCTGTGCTGTGCACGAAGGCCTGTGCGGCGCACGAGCGCCTGTGCTGTGGACGAGCGCCTGTGCTGTGCACGAAAGCCTGTGCTGTGCACGAAGGCCTGTGCTGTGCACCAGTGCCTGTGCATGAGAGCCTGTGCTTTGCACGAGGGCCTGTGCGGTGCACGAGAGCCTGTGCTGTGCCTGAGGGCCTCTGCTGTGCACGAGGGCCTGTGCTGTGCACAAGTACCTCTGCTGTGCACGAGAGCCTGTGCTGTGTACGAATGCCTGTGCTGTGCACGAGTACCTCTGCTGTGCACGAGTGTCTGGGCTGTGCACGAGTACCTCTGCTGTGCACGAGTGCCTGTGCTGTGCACGAGTGCCTGTGCTGTGCCCGAGTGCCTGTGCTGTGCACAAGTGCCTGTGCTGAGCCCGAGTGCCTGTGCTGTGCATGAGAGCCTGTGCTGTGCACGAGTTCCTGTGCTGTGCACGAGTTCCTGTGCTGTGCACGAGTGCCTGTGCTGTGCACGAGAGCCTGTGCTGTGCACAAGGGCCTGTGCTGTGCACGAGTGCCTGTGCTGTGTACGAGGGCCAGTGCTGTGCACGAATGCCTGTGCTGTGCACGTGCGCCTGTGCTGTGCACGAGTGCCGGTGCTGTGCACGAGCGCCTGTGCTGTGCACGAATGCCTGTGCTGTGCACGAGCGCCTGTGCTGTGCATGAGTGCCTGTGCTGTGCACGAACGCCTGTGCTGTGCACGAGGGCCAGTGTTGTGCACGAATGCCTGTGCTGTGCACGAGGGCCTGTGCGGTGCACGAGCGCCTGTGCTGTGCACGAGAGCCTGTGCGGTGCACGAGCACCTGTACTGTGCGCGAGTGCCTGTGCTGTGCACAAGAGCCTATGCTGTGCCCGAGGGCCTGTGCTGTGCACGAGCGCCTCTGCTGTGCACGAGCACCTGTGCTGTGCACGAGGGCCTGTGCTGTGAATGAGAGCCTGTGCTGTGCACGAGGGCCAGTGCTGTGCACGAATGCCTGTGCTGTGCACGAAGGCCTGTGCGGTGCACGAGCGCCTGCGCTGTGCCCGAGCGCCTGTGCTGTGTACGAATGCCTGTGCTGTGCACGAAGGCCTCTGCTGTGCACCAGTGCCTGTGCTGTGCATGAGAGCCTGTGCGGTGCACGAGAGCCTGTGCTGTGCCCGAGGGCCAGTGCTGTGCTCAGGTCAGCGCCAAGCGCGGGTGCTCTACGCTTTGGTAGAAGGTCACACAAGGCGGTGCCCTCCGAGTGGCCGCCGTGATTTACACATATCATGGATGGCAGATTGTGGTGTTTCTGCTGAGGTCGATAGCGCCCGGCTGCTCTTGTCACTTGTCAATGAAACAACAAAAGAGAGATGCCAGTACTGATAATTTCGTTCTCAAACCCTTTTATCAACCAGAAAAAAGTGTACTTCAAGACTGGGAAGTGCTATTAAATAGCCGTTTTATTCTCAAAATTTCATAAGAAAGGTACAATAATTTTAGACCTTGTTAAATATGGTAAACACCAAAGAAATTTTGTGACAAGGAAATGAAATAGGGACACAGCACAAGATAAAAATATCAAACAACCAGTCATAAATCAACCATATCACAGTCATACCACAGACATTCATACATTCATACAGGGATACTTCACACAAACTGGAGAATTGATGCACCAGTGGGAGAAGTAATAGGTCTGCTGTGAATCTCTGAAGAATTCAATTTCAAAATAATACACTCCTTTAGATCAAAAACAAATCAATGATTTCTAAATATTTACAAAAGTGAGTGTATAGTTGTCAGGACTAGTGCACTCTAGCGCCAGAACAACCAAAGGCAGACAAAAAGCAGGGGGGGCCTACGCGTTTCGAATCCCTCGTGGTCGATGGGATTCTCCTCAGGGCCTGATTCTTCAGTTGGAATCTATCCAGGAATCAAACTCATGAGTAAAGGCGAAGAAGCCTTGATCCTTAGTATCAGTGTGTCCTGTGTGGCAGAAGAATGATGTCATTTAATGCCGCGGGACCCGGAGTCCCGGGGCTCTGTAAGCCTAATTCGATCTTGATCGCGTGGTTCCCCAGCGGTATCTTGTAAATTCACCACGGGCGCCTTACAAGACTGGAAGGTTCCGTCCAGTCGCTTGTTCCTTCAGCGTGGAGTACAGCGCTAATCACTTCGCGCATGCGCACATCAGTCCAGCATGCAGTGTGTAGTGTTCATTTGTACTAAACCCCTATTTCCTGGCGCAGGCCGCTACACACCGCGCATCGACCACGAGGGATTCGAAACGCGTAGGCCCCCCCCCCCCTGCTTTTTGTCTGCCTTTGGTTGTTCTGGCGCTAGTCCTGACAACTATACACTCACTTTTGTAAATATTTAGAAATCATTGATTTGTTTTTGATCTAAAGGAGTGTATTATTTTGAAATTGAATTTTTCAGAGATTCACAGCAGACCTATTACTCCCCCCACTGGTGTATCAATTCTCCAGTTAGTGTGAAGTATCCCTGTATGAATGTATGAATGTCTGTGGAATGACTCTGATATGGTTGATTTATGACTGGTTGTTTGATATTTTTATCGGATCACTGAAATAATATCGAGGGACAAAATATCGACTTGCAAAAATATCGTTGACAAAATATCGACAGTCAAAATATCAAGTTTGTATCTACAAACAGGTAAGTACAAAAATATCGAGTACAAAATATCGTTTACAATAATATAGTTGTAAAAAATATCGACTTTATTAAAAACAGTGTTAAATTAAATTAATATTCAAATTTAATTACTAAAATATACTTAAAAATACTTAAATTAACTTATAATAATTAAATAATAAATAAAAATAATAAAAATAATTTTTTACAATCTTATTTGTTAAAACATATATATATAGTAACATACTATAATTAAATAAGATAATATTATATTACCGTACGATACCAGAAGTGTAAAAAATACTATTCCCACTCCAAAGAGTGCAAGCGTAGGGAAAGCGTTGGATAGCGTAGGGGTTAAAATTACTATTCCCACTCCAGTGGGTGCAACAGTAGGGAAAACTGACCCTGAACCCAAAAAATACCCCTTTACCCAAGAACTGAAAACTGACCCTGAACCCTAAAAATACCCCTTTACCCAAAAACCCCAAACTGACCCTGAACCCTAAAAATACCCCTTTACCCAAAAACTGAAAACTGACCCTGAACTCTAAAAATACCCCTTAACCCAAAAACCCAAAACTGACCCTGAACCCTAAAAATACCCCTTTACCCAAAAACTGAAAACTGACCCTGATCCCTAAAAATACCCCTTTACCCAAAAACTGAAAACTGACCCTGAACCCTAAAAATACCTTTACCCAAAAACTGAAAACTGACCCTGAACCCTAAAAATACCCCTTTACCCAAAAACTGAAAACTGACCCTGAACCCTAAAAATACCCCTTTACCCAAAAACCCCAAACTGACCCTGAACCCTAAAAATACTCCTTTACCCAAAATTAATTAATATTATTTAATTACCAAATTATTATTAATTAACAATAACAATAAAGTAAATATATTAGCACATTAGCTGTAATTAATTTAATTTAATAATTAATATCATTTCCCCAATTAATTAATTAACAATAACTAAAAATTATATATATAAATAAATTACTCTAATTAATGTAATTAACTAATTAATATTATTTAATTACCAATTAATTACTAATTAAAAATATGAACAAAATTATATTCATTAATTAACTAATTAATATTAATTAATTACCAATTAATTATTAATTAAAATATTTACAAACATATATTAATTAATTAATTATTATTAAATTACTCCCCACCCTTATCCCCTATTAACCCAACATCCCGCTCCTAAACATTAACTACAATTTATATTACTATTAATATTTTTTTTGTAACCTTTTTTCTACATATTATCGATTTTTTTGAGTCGATATTTTTGTACTCGATATTTTTTTATCATTATTTTATACGATATTTTGACCAACGATATTTTTGTTATCGATATTTTATTGTTGTCGATATTTTTAACTCGATATTTTGTCCATTCGATATTTTGTCGTCGATATTTTGTCCGTGCACCATTTTTATCTTGTGCTGTGTCCCTATTTCATTTCCTTGTCACAAAATTTCTTTGGTGTTTACCATATTTAACAAGGTCTAAAATTATTGTACCTTTCTCATGAAATTTTGAGAATAAAACGGCTATTTAATAGCACTTCCCAGTCTTGAAGTACACTTTTTTCTGGTTGATAAAAGGGTTTGAGAACGAAATTATCAGTATTGGCATCTCTCTTTTGTTGTTTCATTGATTAGGCTCAGCCTTACTGATTAGAGCCAGCCCTAGTTGTTTCTTCTTGTCACTTGTCAGCCATGATGGGCATGTTCGCAGCCGGGGATGAAAACAAGAATGAATGAATGAATATTGAGCCGCACGTCCTCGCTGTGCTCTCCTTTAAGCTGAGTTGCATTCTCTTTCGTGCGTGTGTATCTCCCAGGAGGCCTGACCTCAGCATCAGCACCGTCTCCATTTCCATGTTTGCATTGAGTGTTTGCATTATTCTCCTGTATCTGCTCTCACGTTCCTTTCATTCTGAGGTTACTGCTTTATTCCAGCGGCGCCTATAGCTCTCCAGATTCCCCATATATGCGCCAGCCTCTGCTTTATGCTTCAGTTCATGAGTTGACCAGCTGTCCTTGCTGAACCGTGTCTAGAGCTCACCTGCTTCTAGTGCCTATCAAACGTATCTAATGTAGCGCTAAAACAGCTGAACAGGTGTCCTTGCTGAAGCGGCATCGAGGCATATTATCAAGAACGTCGTTAAAAAATATCGCCGGTTTAGCGGCAGAAAACTGCTGCTAAAGCGACAATAAGTGGCTTGATAATACGCCCTTGAGAATTCCAATAGAAGCCCATGTTCTGGTGTGAACCTGGGCTTCTATTGGAATTCTCCAGGGCGTATTATCAAGCCCCTTATCGCCGCTTTAGCGGCTGCCGCTAAACGGGCGATAATTTTAACTCTGTTCTTGATAATATGTCCCAGAGTTCGCCTGATTCTAAATAGTAATGCTTCTTTTTGCAGTTGTGCACCCTCAGATTGCATGCTGTCTCAAAAGTCTCTTCTCTGTGTTCCTAAACCCCGCCTGAAAATGTCCACCTTGATTTTAAAATGTCCAATTTTCCTTCTCCTTTTCTTCTTTGAATGACTTTCCTTCCTTTCCACCCTCTTTGTGCCTCCTCTCTCTGAGCACCTCCTACTCTGTCATATGCACGTTTGCCGTAACCTTTTTTACTGCATTTCTGCAAATTGCCCACACAACATGTCCCACATTTCTCTGAAAGTCAATAACCAATAACCACTGGATTAACCACTAACTTTGGGTTCCGGAGCAGACGGAAGCTGGACCCCGCCAGGAAGGGATCTGGACTCACGAAGTCCCCTTTGGATACAGCCTGCAGCCTTGCTCCGCTGGAGGATTCCCAGCTCTGTAAAATAGTCTAAGTCCAAAGATAACATCTTGACCAGGAAAAGGCGCCTAATGTATCTGACCAGTGAGACTTCGCTGGATGCAAAATTCCAATTTTTCTATTCTAAGTTTTTCCAGCCAAAACTAACAGCTTCAACGGGATCTCGTCCAAAGCTTGTCCAACGTTGTGGAGCCATCCTCAGATCCCGCCTGCTGCCGAAAGATTCTGAGTTCCAGAAAAAAGACCAAGTCCCAAAGTATAACCTCTGACTGCGTTGAATCTGGTTGGCGTATCCGGCCTTCGCTCCATTGCGGTCGGCCTGATATTAAGGCTAGGTCAGTTCTTCCAAGACTAGCTGACTGGCATTGACGTCTAGTGCTTTTTGGAGCTATTTTTGCTTAAAATGTTAAAAATTCATTTCTTCTTTTGCCCTTATTGGATTTTTTGTCGTTTTGGTGTCATTTTCCTGTTTACATTGTTCTCTATTTTCATAAATTGGAGTCATATTTTATTGAGTTGTGTGTGAACTGTTTTGCTATTACTAATTGCTTTCAACATTTTCTAAGTGAAGCCAGTCAGCTCAGTGCTCTTGCTGGTATGAATGTCTGGTGGTGTTTGGATGTGTGTGATGTCTTCTATGAATGTTTGCTGCAGTGCGTCAAGGGAGCTGTCCTGTCGTGCTCCTCCACTGAGTAAGAGGCCTCTCACTATAAGTCTTGGAGACCTCGCAGAGGTTCGGGTTTACAGTGTCCTATGAGGACAAAAAGGGGCGGGACTTCCTCTTGTCGTAACCACTCTTAGAAGGGACAGCGTGGTGAGTTCTATACAGTGGGTTCTGTAGTTCCTAATGCAAGCAAAGGATGGGACCCCCTTCACTCTGCAGTTACTTAGTAAAAGAGAAGCACATTTATGGGGCGTAGGGCCCCTCACGTCACTGGGCCACTGCACTGATGACAAGTGGACCCTGCCAGAACCTGGCATACCAAACAAAGCACCTTGCACTTTCTCCTTTTATGCGATTTGTATTTGAATTTACGAATTGTTTATTTAAAACCTCTGTTTAAAAAATATCACGTCATAACCACCAATGCTGCTATGAGTTTACTGTTTGCACTAAGAGAGCCCGAGATTTGTTTTTACGTTGCAACATTTATTTTAAGATCAATCCATGCAAGGAAAAGTATGGAATTGTAATGTTTTATGAACTGTGATTGTATGTTACCGCCTTTTCTGAAGCTGTAACTGGATTTTAGTATTTGTGCATGTACATTTGCTTTTATGGTTGCTACACTTTAACCAAATAAAGCTTGTTGAATCGAACGACCCTGACAGAAAGTCACCTCATCAGTCTATACTCTCTCACTCTAGGCCCCGCCCTCTAATTTTGTCACGCAATCAGTCAACATACTTTCTCCCACTTCCCTCCTTTCCTATCATCTCATTAAAGTATACTCTCCTCTCTTATCTTTCTTACAGTTCTTTTACTCTCTCGTACCTCATTGTCTTTCTGGTCGCTTATGGTATCACTTGGACTCATCTTTTTCTCTCATCCTGACTCACTTCTCTCACACCCTATACCTCTGTATTCATCCTTTCTTCACCCACCACTTTCCTCCTCCTCTCACACCCTATCTTTCTGTTCCATCTTTCTTTTTCCGGCTGTCACCCCATTCCCTACTGTCTTGTCCAGTCACTCTATTCCCTCCTCTCTCATCCTTCTGCCTCTTCCTTGTTCAGCATCTCTCGTTCTCTCAGGCCTTCACCTGCCTCACATTGAGCTCTCAGTTGTCCTCAATAAATACTTTTATTTTAAACTGCAGAATCAGGAATAAAAGTCAGGATTTCTTACTTTGTGAAGGTATATGCTGCATACTGGGAAAATGGAGGAGTCAGCAAGTTTACAGCTACTCTTTCTGTGCCCAGACACACACAGCCTGAGCACCAAACCTCTACTAAAGTTAATGCCAGAATATTCAAAGTTGCTGCAGTCCACCTCGCTCATGAATCCGGAAGAACACCCAGAGATGGGATGGGCTCTGGTCGAAGGCAGCCAATCCCTGGGCACCTGCATAAAATGATGAAACAGGCTGTTGTTTCAACATTTTAGTTAAGGACGTTGGATCTACTTTGAATAAATGAGTATACAAATAAAGGAATGTCGTTTGGACTGGAACATTACAGGATACCATGACTGAATTTTTGGGCACAAAGTTCTCTCTACCGCATCTCTATACAATTGATGAACCGAGTGGTCCTTGGGTGTAACCACTTGAGGGGAAAGTGGCAATCATAAATTCTGGGTCCTGTCCTTGTTTTCTGCCAGAAATTCCACGCAGTATGTTATGTTGTTATGTTGTTATATGAGTCTTGTATAGCGCAACGGCTACTCCAAAGGAGTGTCCCGGCGCTTTGTGCTCCAGACCCGGAAAAGACTGGAAAAACATAACAGAAAAAAGACAGAGGCTAACAAGGGGAAAGCGCACTAACCAGAGAACAACCAAGTCTTTAGACCCTTCCTAAAGGCAAGCAGATTAGATGTGGCCCGCAGGGACAGCGGTAAGGAGTTCCATAGCTGGGGGGCCAGGAATCTGAAGGACCGACCGCCCAGTCGGGCCCTCTTTATACGTGGCACCACAGCCAGAGCCAATGACTCCGATCTTAAAGATCGTGCAGGCCGGTAAAAGTCCAGCCTCTTCTGGAGGTATTTTGCACCATTGGCATGCAGGGCTTTATGGGCTAGAGTCATAGCCTTGAACATTATCCTCTTCCGTATAGGAAGCCAATGGAGGGATCGGAGCAGGTTAGAGGCACTAGTACGGCGATGCAGGCCATAAATCGCTCGGGCTGCAGCGTTCTGGGTCACCTGCATGCGCTGTAAGAGATATTCCGGCAGACCCAGATACAGAATATTAGCATAATCCAATCTGGATCCTATGAGTGCCTGTACAGTTATCCTCCGATGTTCCTCAGAAAGTAAAGGAAAGAACTTTCGAAGCATCCTGAGGATACCGAAACACGTCCCTGTGAGAGTAGCCACCTGGGATTTGAGCGTGAGCTCATTGTCAATTTTAACTCCCAGGTTCTTAGCCCATTTAGATGACTGAGCTGGGGGGAACATGTCGGCAGGCCACCAACCATGCCAATCCGGTTCCGATGGGCATCCGAAGAAAAGTATCTCGGATTTATCCGAGTTGCACTTGAGGCTGCTCAGTTGGAACCAGTTGAAAACAGCCCGAAGGCATTCACGGATACTTTCTCCATTGAAATCTTCGCTCTTGCGGCAGGTGAAAAGAAGCTGGGTGTCGTCAGCATATGAGACGATCCGGGCCCCATAGGACTCCGCCAATGTCGCCAGAGGGGTCATGAGGATGTTAAATAGAGTAGGGCTCAATACTGAGCCCTGAGGAACTCCAACTTCCAGTGGCGGCATTTCGGCAGATCCAGATGAGACCCAGACCGTCTGTCGGCGGTTGGCTAAGAAGGAACGAAACCAGTTGAGCACCGTCCCCCCTAGACCGATGTCATGTAGCCTAGTGAGGAGATCCTCATGGGGGACGGTGTCGAACGCCGCCGACAGGTCTAACATGACTAACATCACCCTGCCTCCGGCATCCAGCACCTCCTTCACAATCTCCGAGACTTCCAAGAGCGCCCTCTCGGTGCTTAGGTTCGATCGAAAGCCCGATTGGGACTCATGGAGTAGCTCATTCGACTCCAGGAAGTTAGAGAGCACGCTATGTACGTGTTTCTCTAAGATTTTGGTGAGTGATGGGAGGAGCGAGATCGGTCTGTTATTGGATGGGGCTTCTGGGTTCAGGTTGGGCTTCTTAAGGAGAGGAATAACCATAGCCTGTTTCCTGGGGTGTGGCAGAGCTCCCTGACTCAAGGAGAGGTTAAGAATGGGATTGGCTATGGGGTTGACAACATCTGCCATTCTCGCTAGAAATTTTGCTGGGCAAGGATCGCGCGGTGAGCCAGATTTAAGGTTCCTCATCAAAGCTAGGGATGAGGATACCGTAAGGGGCGGGAAGTCTAGCAGAACTGGGCCCGAGGTAGACAGATGAACTGTCTCGTTCGGCAGAGTCAGAGGGTCAGCTGATGGTCTTGGAGGAAAAGAGTCCTGTATTTGCCTAATTTTGGTGGTAAAAAAATTAGCAATGGTGTTGGCCCAGGTCTCAGCCGGAGCATCCTCTACTGAGGGTGAACGCGGGGTAGTAAATTCTCGAACAATTGAGAAAATCTCCTTGCAGGAGTTTGCCGCTTCCTCAATTCTTTTGGCAAAGTAGCATTTCTTGCCCTGTAAGATTAGATCATGATAGGATTTCATCATGGATTTATAAATCTGTTTAGCCTCAGTGTCATAATGGGCTCTCCACGCCCGTTCGGCGACTTTACATTGTCTACGGGAATGGGCCAGTTCCTCCGTAAACCATGGGGCCGAAATCCGTTGGGTATCAGATCTAGGTGGCTGTAATGGGGCTAGCTCATTCAATCTAGCTAGGAGCCAGGACTGCAGAATGTCAAGGTCATTATCCAGATCACCAGTGTAGGACAGAGGATGGTCCACCAGGGCCTGAGCTAACAGATCTGGTGTCACCCGATGGTACGCCCTGTAGCTACTGCCCTGTAGTCTCATAGCACTGACAGCTGGTTTCTCAGTGGCAGATATTTGGAAATGGACGAGACAATGGTCAGACCATAATACTGGCAGAAGTGTAATAGCCATAATAGGTGAAGTGGAAAAGACCTGGTCAAGCGTATGACCTTTGTCATGGGTCGGGCCGAAGAGATAAGGGGACAAGCCCAAGGTAGATGTAATATCCAGCAGCTTAATAGCATCTTGATCTTGTCCCCACCCTCTCATCAAGAACCACAGGACTTTGTACTGTATTCACAAAATCCGTTGTCTCAATAGAATACCTTTTGGAATCCAGGCATACACAAGGATTCCGTTGACGTTTCGACTCGCCAGAAGAAAGTGTCAGTAATGCATCAGCAAGGGGTCTTCATCAGGACAGATTATGGAAACACCATGTAAATCAGAAACACATAAATAAACATCTCCTGTGTGCAAGAAGAATACAATACCGAAGGGATGTGTAAAAGTGACTTTAATTAAATATTTGTGTCATTCAGTGGTACAGGGAAATCTTTTCCCAATCAATCGTTGACACAGTCATTCTTTCCTGGTTTCATAATGACGTCCTGGTGAGTCACTTTTACAGATACCTTTGGTATTCAAGTCTTCTCGCGCCTAAACTATACGCTTTAATTGCCACAGCATTAAATGCTCCGTTGCGACTTAGAAAATAGTCGGGCAGAGGCTGGGGACCAAGACATGGCTGCACTTGCAGCTCAACCCCAAAGCGATTTTGCTACATGGATTTTACAATTTGTAATGTTCCTGCACCCAAAAAAACTGTTTGTGGGACACTGGGCCCATTTATAACTGTGCAGAGCGGTATCCTAGTGAGGGAAACGTTTCTAGTCAACTCGTAATGGGGTCTTTGTCTGATACCTGTGCTGGACAGGAGATTGTTACCAGAAGCATGCTCCCGAATGGCAGATGTCTGGTTATCTGGCTCTGGTGAATGTGTGTATGTACAGTGTACAGCTCAGCATCGATACTCTAGTAACGGATACCGAGTTTTGGACTCTAAATAATTGATGTATGTATTTTCATTATTTCTGTTGTGTTCTTTATGGTGGGTGAACCATGGTGCTTCATGCTACGTGAATCTGTGGATTCAGACATTTAGAAGAAGGCAGTAATGGGATATTGAAAACAACTAGCAGATGTCCTGTCTGCAACCTTTGGGATACCCAACCACAATCAGAGTGCAAAGGTCAGAGACCCAGTGGCAGAGCTTCAGGAAGGATCCAACACCAATGAAAGAGGCACCCTCTATCGCTGGGTCTGTGAACTATGGTGCTCCACAACATACATAGGGCCCCACTATCATATAGCGTATACGAGAAGTGAGAGAGGGTAAAATCCATAACAGATTTCAGGAAATCCAGCTAGGAAACTCTGGGCTGTATTCACAAACTGCACTTTGTAGTATGTTCAGTATTACCACAGTAGGGCTATTCATGTACTACAAAGTGCATTTCACAAACCTGCGTGTGGAAATCTCCACCTCCGCTTCGCCTTTCGTGTCTATTTGGAGATCTCCACCTCCAGTGCTGAGATTTCCCCACACATGGGTCTACATTTTAGTGGTAAATTTGGGAGGACCGGAGGAAGTGGCTGGAACATGGGAAACACTTGTACATAAATGGGAGGGATTTAGGATAGGGTCAGGTGGGGTAGCACAGCTTTTTCTCAAGATGTTGGAATGAAACTTCAGGTGAACTTTTTATCAAATAGTCATCAGTAGAGCACATTTCGATTGTATCCAGAGCCTCTTACATGATCCCTCTCCCTACAATGAAATTGCTACCGCTTCCATATTTCAGGGTACCTCCAATGCCACGCACTGTTTCGTTCTTATACTTGTACTATACCTGCACACTTTCCTTGCCCTTCAGTACCAGAGAAAGTAAACACACATTTTTTGATGGGATAGGGGAACACGCTGACGATTGGGATTGGCGTATTATGTGGATATACTCTCTTGTCCTTTTCTTTTGCACAGCAGTAATGCTTTCTATGTGGATCCAGCTGGTGACACCTTCAGCATCTCAAGGGTCAGTATTAATAATCCGCAAAAAGTCAAGACCAGTGTTAATGTATCGTAATATATAACACTCCTTAGCACACGTATATCAATCTTTGTAGTAACACAGGTACGTAATATGTTCAGTAAGCACAAACAGAAATAATAGACAAAGAATTGTTCTTCTGTCTTCTTAGACGTTCGAATTAATATGTGCAAGTCTTCACAAATTGTTCTCTACAGCCAACACGTGTTTCGTCGCATCGGGAGGTCGTCCGGCAACTTTCTCAAGGCTGCGTGAATGTATAAACACAAAGAAACCAAGGTATGTATTGGGAAAAACCATCCCATTGATAATAACAGCCCAAAACCAATCTATATATAAACACGTGTTTTCTGTAGAGAACAATTTGTGAAGACTTGCACTTATTAAATAATTGTCTATTATTTCTGTTTCTGCTTCCAGAACATATTACGTACTTGTGTTACTACAAAGATTGATATACGTGTACTAAGGAGTGTTACATGTTCTTGAAAGCTGAGGCTTGTCCTGGGGGGTTAGGTGGTTCTCCCCACCTTTTAGCACTGTGAAATAATTGTTTGAAACACGATATTGTGTGTGAATATTCTATGTGGCGCTGCTATATCTAAACCCAATACCACTGTCCGGATTCATTTTAATGTATCGTAATAGGCATAACATTGATATCACCATGTTACAAGAAACGCATTGCTAACCTCTAAGTCAATTCACGTTTGCATCCATCTGGGGCTGGCCGTGTACACCTGACTATTTTCAAACCTCATCTTGCCAGTAAGAAAGCACAGGGAAGTGCAAAGAGGGTCATAACATAAGAACTGGTTTTACAAATAGGAATCAAATAAGTAGTGGCAGTGCTTAATCTGTGAAGTTTTGGGCCAAATGTGTGCGCAGAAACCAGTGAAGGGCACTATTGGATGCCAGAGGTGCCAAATACCAAGCCTGTATAGTTTTGATTCCACTTTATCAGGGTTGGACTGGGACAGAAAATCGGGACAGGCCCCAACATAAAAGTGGACCCCATTAGTGAATAAGAAAGTGAACAAAGTGGTCCATGTGAGTAAACTGTGGCATTTGAGCTTCTAAAGCCGCACTTTATAAACGTATTGCAAGGTATGAAAAACTGCATGGATTTGAGCTTGCTGCAGACATTATATGTTTTAATATCAGGGAAATCAACCGTAACAACCGGCCCAGCAGTCCATAGAACAGGCCCTCAAACAGCCAAAAAAGCGCCCTTCACTAACCTCTCAGACCAGCCCACTGGGCAGTGCCTTATTGTCATATGGGTCAGTCAGACACTGCACCTCATACCACTTTATACTATAACCAGACACTCCATGCCTCTTCTTCTCATTCTAGCCAGTTCTTTCTCATCCCTGCTTTCTTTCTTGGGCACCGGTTTTCTGTCTTTCTCTTCTTCCTTCCATTTCAGGTCTCTCCTGTCGACAGGGCGTGGATCCTGCCCACTGCTTACCATTTGTTGGCGTCTTTGTCACTCTTCTTTGCTGCCTCTAATTGGCCAGCTCCTGCAGAGCATCACTTCCTGTTCTTGCTGCGGGGCATTGACAGTGCACAGATTGCTTCCTCCTGGTTAGTGTTTGTCCTCTGCTCGCACTCTGATTGAGATACTATTTCTTCTTTCCCTCCTACTCCCCCTCTCCATGTTGCTTCTTTCCCCTTCTCCGTGTTGCTGGTTTTCCTCCCACCCAATTTTTCTCCATGCTGCTTCTTCCCCATCCACCTAACCCTATTGCCTGTGGCTGCACCCGTGCACCCACCTTTCCCCATCATTGTTTCTGGTCCTCGCTTGCGTATTTACCCCACCCCATTCCACCTGGGAAAAAACGCTGTGGCATGGCGCCAGTGCTGGCCGCCTAATCATACTTTTGTTCTAACTTTCCTTTTATCCATGCTAATCAGCCGCGCTGCTGCATAACATGGCTAAAAGACAACGACAAAGCTGATAGCTCTCCCATAGGTGAGACCTATTGGCTTTGCCAGTGCCTGTTTTTCTGTCTCATCGTCTGGGTCACAGCTTGATGAGTGCTGGGACTCCACTTGCATCCACACATTTCCCAATCCCGGAATCGTCAGCTTGGATCACCAGAGCAGGGGTCACTGAAGTGGGACCACGGGTTCTTTGCTTTAAAACGCGGCCGCGGCCTTTATTTCTATCCAGTAACCGAACAGGTGCATATAATTTACTGTACAAATAACCCTGGCGGGGGTAAGTGAGGTGAGCGTGGCCTGCAGGGAGTCCTCTCTGGTGCACATCCGTGCGGCCCTCTCCCCCCTCGGGGACTATTCCTCGGGCTGGTGCTGGGGGCCCCAGAGTCCCTCCCGGGGGAGGCACCCCGGCGGCGGCCCGCGGTGTCTGTCTGCTGTGGCCATGACGTAGGACATCATGGGATGCTCTTCGGGGACCAGGAACGCCTCTTCCACTTCCGGGCTCCATCGGGGATACAGGAGCTGGAACGACAAAACACAGCACCCTCAGGGACGCAGCGCTAATGAAGGAAAACAGAACAACAAGGTATCGATCTGGCAAAGGTTTGTGCACATGCACCAGCCACGCCGCCCCGGAAGAGAGATGCAAGCGGGGCCCTCCCGGAAGCTGCCTGCATCACACTGGGATAGAGCCAGGAGCAGCACAGCCCGGACCTCGCCCTGCTGCTGATGGCAGGAAAGGGACAGGGCGGTGACCCCAGCTCATCCTCTGAGTTCTTTGTCGCGTGGGGCTGGCAGCGGGGCGCAGCCATGAGTAAACACCCTGTGCAGCAAGATGGCCAGTCTCAGACACAGGGCTGCGTTTTAAAAAGCTCAGCCCATGAGAGACACCCCACTACCACTGGTGACTTTGCTCCATGACCTCTCAGTCTCAGCCCCACTCATTCCTTTATCGAGGCCTCACCTCCCTGCCTCGACTCCCAGGTTCTACCCTGCTGTGGAGATCCCTGCCGCCCTGCCTTCTGCTGCCACGAGGGGCGCTGTCGCTCACCAAACATTCTGTGTCCACCCGTGGGATCACCGTGGACTCCAGCAAGTAAGGTGATGGAAGGAAGGCGGGACTTCATCTCAGCCACTGGCCACCACTGAGGCCAGCATTCCAGACCACTGTTTCCAGGCAGAGACCCGCCTTATGCAAACTGGAAGCAAGCTACACCGGACTGAAGAGCCTCAATCAAGATGAAACCACCCTGGGTGGCTTGTATTTCGGTTCAGGGAGGGCCTGGCCTGCCAGTTCGGGCTGGGCCGTTCCTATTGGAGCAGCCTCTAGACTGATTTACATATGCCTGGGTCTAAACTGAGGTGCAATGGTGGGAGAAAGAACTATGGGTTGGAATACTCAGGTCAAATAATCTTTATTTCGGTCATAGACCATAAAAGATGCAAAATACCCAATACACTCATGAAAAAGCATCATGACAAATATGAATAAATCCATTAGTTGTAAAAGATACACAAATTACATTTCTCACAGGCTAAAAAGATAAAAGTGCACTATTAAGGTGTATAAAAATATGTACAGGTTAAAAATAAGGTAAAATCAGGACATACATACCTAGCGGCCAACAAAGTTAAGCAGATAATTGACCACACGATTAGTTCTTAATGAATGACCAGCGTCTCCGCCACATGACATATAAATAGCGAGAAACAGAAAATACAACTGACTGGGAGGTATCACATTTTAGGATCCTGAGTGCCTGATGGTACTGATTGAGCCCCACATTTCTGCATAATTGGGTAAGTCACCGCTGTCTAAGATTTTTATAGGATGGACAAAAAAAAAGGACATGGGGCACAGACTCCTCCTTTTCCCCACACGCTGGACATTCCAATAGTTTGTTATCAGTCCATTTGTGCGGAAAAGCCCTGAGGGGCAGTGGAATACTCACTTGAGCGATTGCCTGTGGTTAGACATATAGCAAGCTTTCATCCCATGATTTTTTGTGTGTTTATGTATCACCCTATGCGACAAGAGTATGCCCAGATGTGGGTCCTGTGCTAACTGTGCTGCTGAAACCAAGCTGATTCTGCCCGACGAGTCCAAACCAGGGTGACACCGCAATAGGTTGCTTGTGTTCTGGTTCACGGAGGACCTGGCCTGGCAGTTCAAACTGCACTGGTCCTATTGGAATAGGATCAAATGTGCATATGGCTGGACCCAAACTGAGGTGGTAATGTGGACAAAAGAATATTCAGTTGAAAGGCTACCCCGAACGATTGCCAGCGGTTAGGCTTATTGAAAGCTTTCCTCCCACCACCATTTGTGTGTTGGATGAACCGCCCCAAGTTGGCCAGACATGGTCTTGTGCTGACGGTGCCCCTGGAACTGACTCCCTCCTCCCTAGACCTGAACGGTGAGTCTCAATCTGGGTGAAACCAGCATTGAGTTGCTTGAATTCTGATTCAGGCAGAACGTGGCTGGGCAGTTCGGGTTGTACTGTTCCTACTGGGGCAGGGTCAAGACTGATTTGAAAATGGCTGGGTCCAAACAGAGGTGGTATGGTGGGCTCAAGAACAATGGATTCAAATGCTACCTCAAGTGACTGGCACTGGTTCGCTGATTGCAAGCATTCCTCCCATCACCTTTAATGCGGCTGGTCAGTTTGGAGCCATTATAGGGGCATGGGGCTGGGCAGTGGGGAATGATGCATCTTACCCCTCACCCAATTCCTCAGCAAGACTGTTCTTTTATGAGCCTTCCCTTTTGTTGGTTCAGCTCAATGGCATTGTGAATGTACTCCTGCTCGTGGGGATCAGGTACAGAGGAGATATACCGCTAGAGACTTCTAGATATGCCGTGCTTCTCAGACACTACTAGAATTGAGTGTTGTGGAGGGGTGTAGAGAGGAGAGGAGTGTCGTGCAGTGCAGTTGAGCGAAGTGTTGTACATTGTAGTGTCATACAGTGGAGGGTCATAGAGAGGAGTGTCGTGAAGTAAAGTGGAGCGGGAGCCGTGGAGTAGAGTGGAGTGTCGTGGGGTAGAGTGGGGCGTTATGGTGTGCAGTGGAGTAGAGTGATATAGATTGGAGAAAAGTAGTGTAGAGTGTAGTGGTGTAGAAAGGAGTGATGTAGTATGGAGTGGTATAGAGTGGAGGGACGTATAGTGGAGGGGCATAGAGTGGAGTAGGGGCATAGAGTGAAGTAGTGTCATAGAGTGAAATGGAATAGAGTGTTGTAGAGTGGGGTGCCATAGAGTGGTGGAGAGGGGAGTTGTGTATATTGGAAGTGTGTGTCACAGAGTAGAGTGGAGTGAAGTGGCATAGGGGGAGTTGCGCAGAGTGGAGTAGAGTGGTGGGGAGTGGAGTGGCTGTGAGTGGAGCACAGTGGAGTAGAGTGGTGTAGAGTCGAGTGGAGTGGCGTGGAGTGGAGTATTTGACATAGAGCTGAGTAGAATTTTGTAGAGTGGAGTGTCTTTGAATGGAATGTCGTAGAGTGAGAGGGCATTAGGGATAAGGGCGTAGAGTGGCGGGGCGAAGAGTGGAGTAAAGTGTTGTGGATTGGAGTAGAGTATAGTGGCCTAGAGTTAGCTGGCATAGAGTGGCATGGAGTGGTGTAGGGTGAAGTGTTGTAGAGTGGCGTAGAGTGTTATAGAGTGGATTGGATTGAGTGGAGATGAGTGGAATGGGGTGCAGTGTCATACAGGTTAGTGTGACAGAGTGCCATGGAGTGGAGGGGTGTAGAGTGGAGGGCTTCAGAGTGTAGGGGGTTAGAGTGGGGGGGTGTAAAGTAGAGTGGAGTAAAGTGTTGCACAGTGGAAGGTCGTAGAGTTGAGAAGTGTGTCATAGAGTGGAGTGGCATAGAGTGGAATACAGTGTTGCAGAGTGTAGTGGAGTGTAGTAGAGTGGAGTGTCGTACAGTTGAGTGTCGTAGAATGGAGTGGTTTTGAGTGTAGTGGGAAACCGTGGAATAAGATAGATTGGAGTGTCATGCAGTATTGTAGAGTTGAGTGGTGTAGAGTGGAGTGTCGTAAAGTGGAGTAGCGTCGAGTGGTTGAGCATAGAGTGGAGTAAAGTGTTGTAGAGTGGAGAGAAGTTCTGTAGAGCATAGTAGAGTGGTATAGAGTGTTGTGGAGTGTCATAGTATGGTGTGGAGTGTCGTAGCGTGAGTTAGAGTGGAGTAGAGTGGCGTCGAGTTGAGCAGAATGGCCTGGAGTTAAGTGGCATGGAGTGGTGTTGAATGGAGTGTCGCAGAGTGGCATAGAGTAAAGCAGAGTGTCAGAGTGGAGTGGCGTAGAGTGGAGCAGAGTGAGGTAGAGTGTCATAGAGTGGAGTGATGTAGAGTAGAGTAGCATAGAGTGGATTTGCGTAGAGTAGAGTGACATAGAGTGGAGTAGTGTGCATCGTAGAGTGTAGCAGAATGGAGCAGTGTGGAGCAGAGTTGAGTGGTGTATAGTGGAGTATGCATCGAGTGGTAGTACACGCCCATTACAGACAACAAATTAGCAATTGAAATGACCATTACATTTGCAGAATATGCAGTTTTACCGATATAACTATACAGCGCACAAATGGCATCACCTAGTGTATTGATTTGTTTTGATCGTATTAAAATATGTTTCCAGCACACTTCAGAATTACAAAAAAAGTGCTTCATTTGTGCTTCCTAATTCTTATATATTCCGAAATATTTGCACAGTACATTTAATTTTTGTTGTGTGCTGGAAAACAGCCTTTCCTTTCACAACCCATGATTGTCAGATAAATCCTCTCACTTCGAATTCAGAGAAAAAAAAATAAACATCAAGCTCCCTCGGAAGGGAAGAGAGAACATGACATTTGACCTCTATCTTTGAATGCACAGCAAATGTGACAAGGTGAAAACAAAATTCAAAGTCTAGTTTACGGAAAGCGAGCACTCGTGGAAGAATACAGTAAACAGGTGTAATCCACGGGATGGGCGAAGACATGCTGGACAGCCTAAAATAAATAAACCCAGCAAATAGAAAGATGCAAATGTGAGTTACAAGCCACAAAACTAATAGTAAGCAATGGGTGTAATGCATTCTTAGGTCAGCTTTCAGAACATCCCCAAGAAGTCTTTATCAACCTGGTAGCAGCACTGTCTTGTAGGCGTTGACCTAAAAATCACAATAATAATGCACTTCTATCAGAAATTTCACAGCACTCCATGTTCTCACTCTCAGCTCATCTGAACACCGCCCCCACCCTCTCCAAGGGGTAGTCAGAAATGTTAAACCAAACAGCCTCACTGAGCTGCCCAGCACCAAGTCTGCTACAAATGGTGCCAGAGGGAGTTTTTAGAATGAGGTAAGAGCCTGGGTGCAGGTTTGAGGGCACATGAAAGCTTGGCTTGATTTGATTGATAGCCCAAAGAAACATCTGGCTTGAGCATGGCTTGAAACCTTACTGGCCTGGCCACTGTCAAGTGTGAGGGTGTGTTTTTCTCTTTCACCAGTAGTGGTTTCAAGCCACCTCCAGGTGTGAGGTTGTCTTTTTCTCTTTCACCAGCAGTGGTTTGATCAGTTGCCAACCAATGAGCCCTGAAGGTAGATACAATAGGGTATGCATTATTGAACTCTTGTCCATGTACTCCAATTCCAGCATTATTTCCAATACCTGGGCTCGGGATCTTAAAAAAATTCACTTTTTGTAACACAGCATCAGGAATCTAGTCCTCCTCTATCTTTTGGTTAGTATCTTTGTTGGTGGAAAGGCCTTAAGGCTGGTTATATTGCTGATCATAAGCTCTGCTGGAGTACTTTTTCTGTTTGTTTTTTTCTCCAGACTAACAGCCTTTAAGGTCTCTAGTTTGGCTTTCATCATCGGTACGAGTTCCAAATAAAGTTGTGCCAGAGAAAGGTGAATATAGGATCTGGTGTTGAGATTCTAGCTTGAGGGCCATTAGTTTTAGCCAAGAATAATATCCATGTGTAGCCAAAGGTCTGCAGCCGAACTGATAACTTGATTGGACACTATCATGCCTTTCTTTGTTCTCTATAAGCATCCTTTTGTTTATTCCAAACTGGTATGAGCTATACAACTGAATTTTTTGTTCAGTCAAAAAAAAATATGAAAACAAATGATACAGTTGTTCAAAATTTCAATTAAATCTTCTCTATGTTCTCTTGGAAGATTGTCAACAAATTGCTGATGTGAATACCATAACAATCTGTTATATCTGGCCAGACATCATGGAGACAGACACACATTTAAAGTCCCAAAGAATCAAGTTTTCAGCTTTCCACGTCAGGTAGAACTGTAGATGAGGGACCAATTGCATGAAACATTTTTTTGGTCTCAGCCCACTGCAAAGTAAGGAGGAGGATCTGAATGCAGAAAAAGGGCTTCCTGATCTAGAGGCCTGTACGTTTTTTGGAGCCTAGATGAAGACATATCAATTTGAGGCAGGCGTAAGGAATAATCCCATCGCCGGCACAAATAGGCCTCAAACTAATTGAAATAGTGGCCTTGTGGTCAAACACCGGTGAAGCATCTAAAAAATCACAGACGTGGTTCGCTGTAGGAGCTGGCAGGGAAATATTCACTTTGTTAGCTCTCTAGATGAGCACGGGTTGTTTTCATCAACTGGTGTTGTTCTTGTTGGTAGAGAATCAGTCAAAGGAGGCGAAAACCTTCTTCTATCAGAAGTCCTCATTGATCTTGAACATGAGGAACGTGTTGCAGATCAATGTCTATGTCTAGGAGAATGTCTAGAAGAGGAGGTGTATTGAGAGCGGTGTCTAGATCTTGGTCTTGATCTGTGAAAAGATCTGGACTTAGGCAGAGGAGACTTGAATCTCTTTGGTGCCACAGGTACTTTTGATGGAGGTTGAGACCTCAAAGGCACTAATGGAGAAGGAGGAGGAGCGAAGTCACTGGCAAAACTGGGTGTTGTGGAGGTAAAGTCTACAGAGAAGCGTTTGGCAAGATGGCAGCACTGTAGTGCTGTTCTGACTGCCACCGTTACTAATCCTACATGATCCTGCCTATCCTGAGCCAGTCGATGTGAATCCAGACTGGGAAAGTTTTGCTGATACGAAACCTGACCAGCTGCGGTGTTTTTGACTGCCTACCACAGCGGGGACCGCGATAGGTGTCTGGCGGTGGAGGAGACAGGCCGACACACTAAGTAATGGCGGAGGCGCGCTGAGGGACCTGACCGCTGCGATCCTCCTCTGCCTGCGGCCGCTGCTGAGAGGTGCGGAAGCTGCCATACATCGCGGCGGTGGATTGCGGCCGAAAGTGACATGCGGCCAAAAGCTAAGTGGGCTTCCGAGGGGGCGCTGAAATTTGCTGAGAGCGAGCGGGGGAGAGACTGAGAGTGCTGGGCCGTGGATCTGGGCGAGCGGCCGTGCCCGCTGCTGAACTGGGCCGCGCGTGGGCCACGAGATCTGTGCCTCACCTGGTGTTCCCGCTCTGAGTGACGGCACTGCCCTCGCTGACCGCGCTCCACCATTTGCCCCCTGGGATGCATATTAGAGGGTGCACTCCTTTCTCCTGAGAAGCATCTGGTCGGCTGAGTGGGTTCTGTGCCTGAAATTAGAGCTCCCTGAGTGGGGGCCTTCTCGTTTTGCCTGGATTGCGCAGTTTGGAGGCTGGAGGCATCTGAGACAGTGCAGACCTGCCGGACATATAGTTGGGACTATAGAAACATCATTACAGCGTCGTTAGTCCATATTACTGAACCCCCCCCACCTCCCTGGCATTGCCTGGTGTGTTTCGTGCTACGACATTCGGTGGCTGATGCAGGGGTGCCACGTGGGGCGCAGCTGGCGGGGCCATAACAGTTTGTTGCTGGTTGTATGGCTGCAGGGCGTGGGGGGGCCCACCATCTTGTAGCTGAAGTACCGGGTGCCTGTGTGGTACGTCTGTGTTTCTACGATATGAATTGAATGTGACTGTTTGCGGAGTGGCCAGCATTGTCTAGACAGTGAAATAGAGGCCTTTTCGGATGGGACTATACCTGACCTGGAGGGTGCATAAGAGTGACTTGATTAAGAGCGTAGAGGGCATTATTGGGACACTTCTCGCCCGAGATCGTAACTGTGCGATTGCAAGATGGGCAAGCCGGATAAATCTCAACCGCGCCTTACTTTTGAGCTCTGGAAGGGTTGCAAGGCTACCCAAAACGCAGCCTCTGATTCTGAACTTGACGCTGCTTCGCAAGGCACCGTGGTGCTGAAGAAATCGCTGGCTGCCATACAGGCCAGTCTACAGGCGATAGACAGAAAGATTGAAGCCCTAAATGGCTGTATGGACCATTTAACTGCGAAACTGGACAAACAGGCGTTACGCATAGGGGATGCTGAGCAGCGAATAACAGATACGGAGGACGGGCTGCAACAAGTAGCGGCAAAAACTGCAGATATTACAAAGCTCCTCGCGGTTATACAGGCTACAAATGAGGACATTGAGGCGAGATCGAGGCGCAATAACATCAGCGTCTTAGGCCTGCCAGAATCTACGAATGTGGGGCGCCTGGAAGATTACATGGAAACGATGCTGCGTGAAGTGTGTGGTGCGGACGAGCTGTCCCTTATGTTTGCTGTCGAACGGGCCCACCGATCTTTGGTGGCACGCCTCCCTCCAGGTGCGCCCCCATATCCAATAATCGCTCGTTTACTAAATTTTAGGGATCAGGACTCTGTTTTGCGCATCACCAGGCAAAACGGCATGATCACTTATCAGAATAACGTCCTCTCATTCTACCCAGACTTTACGGCGCAGGTACAGGCGGCTCGGAAAGAGTTCCAAAATGTAAAGAAGATGTTGCTAAAAGAGCAGATCCCATATGCCATGCTTTACCCTGCAAGGCTGCGCATCGGAGAGCCTAACAGGGGCAAAATCTTCGCAAATCCAAAACAGGCGATGGAATATGCCAGATCTCTGCGGCGACGACGCAAGTCACCTGACAATACGTCTGATGTAGATGACTGATCCACAAAAGGGGGTGGACCTTGCAACTGTGTTTTTCTCCAGTTTATTCTCTATCCTGGTTTGGTTGGGTTCTGATTCCTCTATTGCTGTGCCTATTGTTGCTGGGCCATCCCTGTATTCAGTCATGACGGGATGGTACGATTTATGTTGCACGCTGAATCTACACTACGTGCCTGGAGTGCAGGGGGTTTGCGAGTAGGACCCTTGCTTTACTGGTTCTGGTGTTAACCTGGGCTGCTATGGGAATTAACAAGGGCATATTATCAAGCCCATTATCGCCGCTTTAGCGGCAGTTTCTTGCAGATAAAAGCGGCGATAATGTATTGCCCTTTCTTGATAATATGGCCGATAGTTTTTTTTTATATCTGAGGTCAATACACTTAAAACCTATAAGTCACCTCTAAGGCATGCCTTTCAATCCTGAAGGCAGGGTGCTGGGTTATAAGTGTGAGGGAGCCCCTGCATGAGCAGGAGACCCCTACAAACTCCGGAGTTGATTCTCCAGGCTTTGTAAGTGCAGCCGGCCATTTTGATATTGGCCATCCGTCATTGGGCAATGGCTAACTATATACTGGCTGTACTGAACCTGGGCATGTCTGGTATCAAACATGTTGGGATCATACCCCAACACCATTACCAGTGTTAGAAGTATGATTCCATGCAGTCAAAGGCTCCTCCAGGAAGCCCCCAATACTCCCGCTAACAGCCTTCCAAGGTCTGCCAGCAAGCTAGTGCTGCTTCTGACCCCAGACACGATTCTGACCTCCTGCTGCTGAGCTGAGCCCGAGCAGGGGAAGGTAGAACAATAGGTTTCCTGTCACAGGGAGGTGTGACCATCTCCCAGACAGGACTTAGTGTATCGGGCTGGGGTGGGGGCACTTGCCAGCTTCACCGGCCTTGAAGGGCACCATTGGTGCCCTCCTTGCATAACCTGGTTTCATCCGGTTCAAGGAGACCTTGGCTCTCTCTCTGGTGCAAAATTGGACAAAGGACAGAGGAGTATCCTCCCCTCTGTCCAGCCCCTCCTCTAGGGAGGGACCCCTGAGTTATTTTAAACCCTTTCCTAGAGTATTTCAGGACTTACCTGTGGGTGGGTCGCCAGATTTGTCATGGGGCAAGACTCAAGCCTGAAACCATGTCACTCTTCAACCGCCTGGACACTTGGACTTCGCCTGGAACCGAGACCACATCCAGGAAGTCTCCTGCTGCTCCTGGTCTTGCGGTTCTGCAAGTCTTCGTTGTCTGTGTCTGTGCCTCTTCCAGGATCTTTAACAGATCTGTGGGCATCAAGGACACCCAAAGTAATCTCCCTTGGAGTGAAGGAGTAAATTCCCTGCATCTGCAGGCACGGCAACAAAGCTGACCAGTCTGCTGCTCCTGATGTCCCAAGTCGACTTGCCATTGCCAAGGCTTATTGGCGCTGCACTCCAGAGATCTCCGGGCTACAAGAAGCTCCAGCCTCCACCATCTCTTCCTGCCTGCCAAGTACAGCGTCCTCGCCGCATCCTCTGCACCATGGGCTTTCATCTTTGATGAGCTGCTCGAGGTCCTTTTGAAATGAAATGAAATGAAAGTGACACTTATATAGCGCATGGCTACCCGGAGGCCTCCCAGCCCTAGGCATGACCAGTACTCAGAAATACAGAAATTAGGGGAATAGGAAAGTTTTAAGTTGTTTACGGAAGACGTGGTAGCTGGGTTTCCTGCGGAGATGGAGTGGGAGTGCATTCCATAGTTTTGCAGCGTTAAGGGAGAAACGTCGACCCCCGGTTCTAGACCTCTTGATCCTCGGGGTTTCAATTAGGTGAAGACTCCTATGACTAAGGCCTGGGGGACCTCCTGAGGGTCTTCTCCTACTTCAGTGGGCTTGCTTGCTTGCACGGGGCCCACTCTAACTATTCTGCTTGTCGTGAGACCCTTGGACCTTTCTGGTCCCAACGTTACTTCTTTTCCCCTCTCCACGCCAGTGGTGGCTACCAAGGCCTGTTTATTTGCTCTTGTCAGACACCGACCACCTAGTAACTGACATCCGACGTGGGACAGCTCTTGCATGGCTCCTGATTTTCCTCAGCATCGCCTGGTCCTCACAGTTGCAGCAACAAGGGCATCGTCAACTCTTCTGAGCTGTCCAACATCGGTAGGCATTGCTTTTCTGTGCCTCCTGGTCAGACCTGAGTTGCATAGACTCTATCCCCTCTGCTTACAGGTTCTTCACTTCCAGAATCTACCCTTGGATTCCAACAGACTTCTCCACCTTCTTCCCCAGATGCACTTTTCTTCAAGTCTTCCATTGTTGTCTATGGAGGTCTCCGACGTTTCTTCACCCGTATGCACCTGGCTTCCATGTTGTAGGTACCGTGGTTCTTGGGGCATCCACGGGTAACTCTCCAACCTTCCATCCTCCAGAGGAATTCTTCGGGGTCCTCTGAGAAGGGTCTTTCTTTGCAAAACTGCTACTTATCCATTGACTTCCATTGAGCACACAGCTGTGTTCCCACTCTTCACACAACCTCTGTGGGGTTCCTGGGTATGTCCCTTGGGTGGGTCCTTGTGGCCCCGGCTCCTCTGGGTCTTCGGGTCCAAATCCCACACCTTTGCAGTTTGTATTTCACTTTCTTATTATATATGGTTTGCTCTCCTCCAGAAACCACTGTATTTTGTGCTACTTACCTTATTTCAATGTAAGTATTTTTGTGTATTTTGTTGATATCTCTGGGTAGGAGATATAGCAATGTGTTAGTAAGTGTTGTGTAATAAATAGAAGTATTTTTATATAAACAGTGTGTGGTTCTTTTTTAGTTAACATACATTACATGATTAAACTGGCAAAACAAGCTGCTTAACACTCCTTCAAGATAAGCCTGAAGGCTGGTCTCCACCGCTGCGTCTTTCAGTGCTTTCTATGGTTATCAAAGAGCACTAAAATCCCCATAAGGGTTGCCTGGATTAGTGTAAGTGCATCTCTTAAATAAGTGTGAACCACATACTAAGCCAGCCTTCTTGAAGATTAAATACAAGAGACTACTTAGCTTAAATGTTCTGCTTCATCTAACTATTCTTATCATAACTGAAAAGGTTGCTGGAATTACAAACTGCACCTAAACCTGAACTTGGGAATAGGACTTAAAATTCCGCAAAAATAAACATGGCTAGAGAGCGAGCCTGGTAAATTAATCATCAATTAAAGTCAGCCTGGTTCACAAAATGGCCAGTTTGTTGAATTGTGGTGTCAGTCAAACGAGCACACTGCTTTGTGCAAATACAGACATACATTTCTAAGACTTGGGAATTCCTTAAATAATTCAACCAACAATAATTGTTTTTTTAAATCTATTTAGTACTTTAACGTTTACTCCTGTCACTTCTATGTGCTGTAAAGAGGAATGGTTTATACAATTACTCAATATAAAGGCATCTGATTTGGCGATTAAACTCAGAAGAATTGAAGGGTGAAAGGCTTTGCCAGTTTATAACTAACACATCGGCGAAAGCTTTACTGAATGATGTCTGAAATGAAAACTGTGAGCAATTTGTTATATTCACCTTTCCAAACTAGGCTGCAGGTCTGTGAGAATTGTCTCTGCTCTGACAGCATCTGGCCCATGAGTTGGGAACCCATCTATACCCGCAGACTTACTCTCTTGCCACTGATGCTCAGCCTCTGGGCCTTGCTTTGCTGAGTGCCAAAAGGTATCACCCTGCGGTCTTGACACTGCGGTTTGAGCACTTAGAGCACAATGTTGAAACACCTCACAGAACGGCTCAACATCATCAGAAATCAGAGATGAAACCAAAACTTAAAAACAAACTGAGAGCCACAGGAGGAAGGTTGCATCATTCATATTTGTGAAGGCCTCACCTAAGTCTGAGAAGAGTCCCACCTGTGTGGGTGAGGAGGGGGTCGTTATATCGCGGTCAAAATGGTGACCACTCTTTTACCATTCCAATATTTAAAGTGTAACCAAAAACGGGCACAGAAACAACAAGACTGAAGTGTTTAACATTAAAGTAGGCTCTCCACCCTGGATTTAAATATTGTATTTTCAAGGGCAAAGTACTATTCTGTGGCGGTGGTATATTTTATGGGTAGAATACACAATACATTGTATTCAGAACGGCTCACAACACGTACAAAGTCACAATGTTCATCTCTTGCCCAGGCATCAACTGCTAAAATGAAGGTACATTAGATGCTGGTGGAGGAGCAATCAATAAGCCGCATTCTTAGGAAATTCCTTAAACAGAACGTTGTGATTCATATCGTGAAAGACTATGCTTTCTTCATTGAAAATATAAATTAGAAGGTATATGTTTCAGCGCCATATAGGGCAGATGCAAAGGAATTTAAAGGACCTAGGGATTAATATAGATAGACATTGGCCAAGCTGTTGCAGCTTTCCTTCCGAATCTAAAGTTGCCTGCTGTGTTGGCAGCCTTTTATCATGTAAAGTACTGTTACTGATATGGGAGATGTTTATGTAAAAACAAACTATGCCAGATGATCCACCATTCTATAGTGGTATGACCGTCCAGGAACCATTTTTAAAAAATCTCTGAGCATGCGGTAGAAAGCCTGGCAGTTGGAAGTGTCTATCAAAGCTGAGGACCTGGGGCTTGATTGGTTGAAGTTAGGGTCACACAATAAGGTAAACTGTCTGTAGGCAGTCTGTGGTTTTCTATAACGTTGCTGAGTGTAGTGGTACACTGTTATACTTACCTTGGTTCCCAAGGGTGCTCAGCCTGCTAAAGGGGAGTGATTCAAGGATGTGAGTCTATGAAAGGTCTGTGGGGCTGATTACGACTTTGGCGGTGCAGAAGTGGGGCAGTGGAGCAGGGTGTCACACCACCGCCGCGCTTCTGCACTGCCAATGTCGACCGCCTGCCAGATTAAGAGTTTTCTCCAGGTCTGGCGGACGATCCTCTGGCGTTTCCACTGCGGTACCTTTGAAAGAGGCACAGCAATAGGAACGCCAAAGCAAGTTCCTGCATGGCATGGACAGTTTAGTGAATGCCATGCAGGAACTGGGCATGTATGCACACGGGGGGCACACCATGGCCTCCCTGCATGCACCCCAGTGTTCTGGGGCAGCAGGGGCTCCTGTCTGGCCTCCTCAGTTTCCCCACTGCCAGCCTTTTCATGGAGGGCTCACCGCAATGAAGAGGCTGGTGGTGGGGAAACTAAGAATATGCTTGGCGGTGCCACCACGCCACCTCTAGGGAACGCGGTTATGGTGGTCCCAAAGCGGTCCAACCACTGTACTGGTAATAGGGCAGTCAGACCACTGGTGCGGCGGCCCAACCGTCACGGCACCTCCAGTGTAGGCTCTAAGACTCAATCCTTCAGCAGGAGAACTATCACTTGGGTAACACAGCCCTTTTAGACTAATGCCTCAGGAAGCAGACAATTGATCTAAGAGGGGGGTTCTACCCGAGGAATCCACATGGGACCTGGGTGCTATATGGTGTAAGAAAGAAGGGTCCCAGTAGAGCTATTATACATTTGCTTGCATTTATTATAGAAAAATCAGATGTAATTTCTTCGGCTCAGGGATCTGAAGCCATGAAACTGTATTGCATTCAAAATTAATATTGCAATATATAAATTGTCACGAACTTTACTCCCTCACTGTCCTTTTTCCTTCACAGCATCACGCTATCCCACTCCCCTTTCCTTTCTTGGGACACTTTTATTTGACCAAATGATATGGATCATGCATTGTGATTAACTGACATTGTATGTCATTACATCTGATTTTTCTATAATAAATGCAAGCAAATGTATAATAGCTCTACTGGGAACCTTCTTTCTTACACCATCAGGAAGCAGACAGCTCGCAATGTGACAGATTGAATCACTGCATTAGTCTTAGCTAGCGAGTTGTAACAGACACTAAGAATCACTAGTTGATTCACATAAAATAATTTAAAAGTCCTTTTTCTGGGTTTCTGCAAACTTGTGACAAGAGCTAGCAGGCCCTGTGAGAGCCTCATTCAGGCCCAGAAATTAATGTACATGTGAGTCTGGAACCTCCCTGCATATAAAATATATTCTTATATTTACCATAGGTGATATCTCTGATATGGAAAGAGTCTTATAGTTAAAACCAGTGACCTGATTGCAAGCTATATGTGCAAATTCTCTCACCCAGATTTGCAGTGTGAAACTAAAGATGACATCTAGGTTGCAGATTAAAATCACCTTATTAGCTGGAACAGAAAATACTTACAGAGGTGAACACTCTCCAGTAATAATTGTGATTCTTTTACTATTGCTATGAAAATGTTCTGAGTATTCCTAGCTTGGTGGAAGGAAGGTAGTTAAAGCACCTGTAAGATCCACTGCCGGAGACTAACAGCGGGAAACAACACTTACAACACAACTTTTACAACACACTACCTTTACAACAAAACTTTTACAACGCAACATCCATTACAACGCATGCCATTACAACTCAACCATTACAACGCATGTCACTACAATGCATACCACTACAACGCATGTCATTACAACGCAGTCATTACAACGCATACCATTACAACGCATACCTACACTATCCAATACTTATCCTACTGTTGCACCCCCTGGAGTTAGAATAGTAATTTTTACCCCTACACTATCCAATACTTACCCTACTATTGCACCCCCTGGAATTAGAATAGTAATTTTTACCCCTACACTATCCAATACTTACCCTACTGTTGCACCCCCTGGAGTTAGAATAGTAATTTTTACCCCTACACTATCCAATACTTACCCTACTGTTGCACCCCCTGGAGTTAGAATAGTAATTGTTACCCCTACACTATCCAATACTTACCCTACTGTTGCACCCCCTGGAGTTAGAATAGTAATTGTTACCCCTACACTATCCAACACTTACCCTACTGTTGCACCCCCTGGAGTTAGAATAGTAGTTTTTACCCCTACACTATCCAATACTTACCCTACTGTTGCACCCCCTGGAGTTACAATAGTAATTTTTACCCCTACACTATCCAATACTTACCCTACTGTTTCACCCCCTGGAGTTAGAATAGTAATTGTTACCCCTACACTATCCAACACTTACCCTACTGTTGCACCCCCTGGAGTTAGAATAGTAATTTTTACCCCTACGCTATCCAACACTTACCCTTCTATTGCACCCCCTGGAGTTAGAATAGTAATGTTTACCCCTACACTATCCAATACTTACCCTACTGTTGCACCCCCTGGAGTTAGAATAGTAATGTTTACCCCTACACTATCCAATACTTACCCTACTGTTGCCCACCCTGGAGTTAGAATAGTAATTTTTACCCCTACACTATACAATACTTACCCTACTGTTGCGCCCCCTGGAGTTAGAATAGTAATTGTTACCCCTACACTATCCAACACTAACCCTACTGTTGCACCCCCAGGAGTTAGAATAGTAATTGTTACCCCTACACTATCCAACACTTACCCTACTGTTGCACCCCCTGGAGTCTTAGCTAGCAAGTTGTAACAGACACTAAGAATCACTAGTTGATTCACATAAAATAATTTAAAAGTCCTTTTTCTGGGTTTCTGCAAACTTGTGACAAGAGCTAGCAGGCCCTGTGAGAGCCTCATTCAGGCCCAGAAATTAATGTACATGTGAGTCTGGAACCTCCCTGCATATAAAATATATTCTTATATTTACCATAGGTGATATCTCTGATATGGAAAGAGTCTTATAGTTAAAACCAGTGACCTGATTGCAAGCTATATGTGCAAATTCTCTCACCCAGATTTGCAGTGTGAAACTAAAGATGACATCTAGGTTGCAGATTAAAATCACCTTATTAGCTGGAACAGAAAATACTTACAGAGGTGAACACTCTCCAGTAATATTTGTGATTCTTTTACTATTGCTATGAAAATGTTCTGAGTATTCCTAGCTTGGTGGAAGGAAGGTAGTTAAAGCACCTGTAAGATCCACTGCCGGAGACTAACAGCGGGAAACAACACTTACAACACAACTTTTACAACACACTACCTTTACAACAAAACTTTTACAACGCAACATCCATTACAACGCATACCATTACAACTCAACCATTACAACGCATGTCACTACAATGCATACCACTACAACGCATGTCATTACAACGCAGTCATTACAACGCATACCATTACAACGCATACCTACACTATCCAACACTTACCCTACTGTTGCACCACCTGGAGTTAGAATAGTAATTTTTACCCCTACACTATCCAACACTTACCCTACTGTTGCACCCCCTGGAGTTAGAATAGTAATTGTTACCCCTACACTATCCAATACTTACCCTACTGTTGCACCCCCTGGAGTTAGAATAGTAATTGTTACCCCTACACTATCCAACACTTACCCTACTGTTGCACCCCCTGGAGTTAGAATAGTAGTTTTTACCCCTACACTATCCAATACTTACCCTACTGTTGCACCCCCTGGCGTTACAATAGTAATTTTTACCCCTACACTATCCAATACTTACCCTACTGTTTCACCCCCTGGAGTTAGAATAGTAATTGTTACCCCTACACTATCCAACACTTACCCTACTGTTGCACCCCCTGGAGTTAGAATAGTAATTTTTACCCCTACGCTATCCAACACTTACCCTTCTATTGCACCCCCTGGAGTTAGTATAGTAATGTTTACCCCTACACTATCCAATACTTACCCTATGTTGCACCCCCTGGAGTTAGAATAGTAATGTTTACCCCTACACTATCCAATACTTACCCTACTGTTGCCCACCCTGGAGTTAGAATAGTAATTTTTACCCCTACACTATACAATACTTACCCTACTGTTGCGCCCCCTGGAGTTAGAATAGTAATTGTTACCCCTACACTATCCAACACTAACCCTACTGTTGCACCCCCAGGAGTTAGAATAGTAATTGTTACCCCTACACTATCCAACACTTACCCTACTGTTGCACCCACTGGAGTTAGAATAGTAGTTTTTACCCCTACACTATCCAATACTTACCCTACTGTTGCACCCCTGGAGTTAGAATAGTAATTGTTACCCCTACACTATCCAACACTTACCCTACTGTTGCATCCCCCAGGAGTTAGAATAGTAATGTTTACCCCTACACTATCCAACACTTACCCTACTGTTGCACCCCTCTGGAGTTAGAATAGTAAATTTTACCCCAACACTATCCAATACTTACCATACATGCAATGTAATGGTATGCGTTGTAATGGTATGCTTTGTAAATGTAGTATGTGTTGTAGTGGAATGCGTTGTAAAGGTAGTTTCAAAGAATTCCTTGTAATGGCATGCGTTGTAATGGTATGCGTTGTAATGGATGTTGCGGTGTAAAAAATGCGTTGTAACGACATACATCCCTAACAGCACAACATCATTCTGAAGAAGCCTTTCCAATTGTGAGGTCAGTTTCGAGAGTGAGTTCTCTCCAAATAAGGTATCACAAATGCTGCATGTATGAATTAGGTACAAATAGATTCAATATTCAGAGGCAGCAACGTGAGGATTACTTACTTGTTATGCTGCTGGTTGCCCTGTGCATTGTTCATCGATGCAGCAGCATCTCCGAACACCAGCCTGCCCTTCTGGTGGCAGGCGTGGGATGCTTCACACTCTGTAACGGTTTGGGGGCATCAGGTTTGGCTATGGCAGTGAATACTCTGTCATCGTCATAGCCAAATCTCTCCCATGCCCTGGCTGAAAAAGGGCTGTCGGAGAAATGGCTATATGTACGCCCAACCAATCAGGATGAGCGGACATGCAGCCATGTGTTTTTACTCTCCGTCAACGCCAGCCAAACCCTGGTGGTGAGTGACAGTAAAAATCAAGGGTGGTGACTCCCATTGCTAGGAGAGCATTACTTTTTATTTACAAAAAGAAAATCCAATCTGCAAAAATATAAATGAGCCTCTTGGTCTCAACACTTTTGGCCCATATCTCCCAAAAAGTACTTCTTGTCTGATCTCAGAGGTTTTGCTACACATTTCATTATAATGGTATGAAACTGGCCAATCCAAGATGGTGCTACTTCCTTTCCTTTTAGGTTAAAATAAAGTTATCTTAGGCTACTTTGCCAAAGCAAAATCCTAAGAAAATACATAGATGTTTCATATGTCTGAATGAATGTCTTACCTGCCCATTTCTGAGAAAGCTGCTTTGCTCCACGTTCCAGGAAGATGCCCTTTGCTTGCCTAGGTGACTAAATGATTCTTGGTTCTGCATTTCTTCAGAGACGTAGATTTCAGATGAAGAGCTGTCTACTTCTTCCAAACAGTCAGCGGGAGGCTGGGTTCTATATCCACCCCAATGCAGCTTCTTCAGCCTGTACATAATTTAGACAAACATGCCATCAATCCCCAGTTTAAAGGAGTTTCTAAGACAATATTTCGGCGCCTTGGTCGTGACCTCTATTGCCCTAATTTAGGGAGTACCAAGATGACCAGCTGTTTTTCTGTCCTTCCCTAGGTATCATTATAGTGAACAATGCTTGTCAATACTTTCCCTTTAAGCAGTAGCATTTTGATTGTGGAATTAGCTTCCCAAAATGTGAACTAGTTACTAAGTAGTGTAAAGTACCTTCATCAGCTACAAAAATGTACCAGATTTTCCTATATAGTCCAATTACATTTCCCTACTTTCTTTCCCACCATGTGGCAGTAAATTACTAGCATTTAGAATTCCACTAAAAAAACAGAACTGCTTTTCAAAAGAAGTCACATCTAGATGACAAAGTTACTTGGACACCTAGTCCTCCATCTTGCATAAAATATATATTTCATTCTATTTATCTTCTAAAGTAAGTCAATCAGAATCAAATAAAAAAAAACAGATTTTATTTGTCAAAATAGCACATATGACGCAGATCTCTGAACCACAGAGACAACTGCCGCATGAAAGATACAAGAACATAAGAGGTAGCATTGAGTGTGCTGGCCAGACGTTGCCTCCCATTATGACAGTCGTAGCACCTGTGTTATGTGGGGGCTGGTGTGTAGGGGAGCATTTTGCCAGTCCTTGTAATCTAGCTGCCAACACTGCATTTGATTCACATGAAGACTCTCTGGTTAAACATCTCTGACTGAGTTCCTGCTGGTTGTACAAAGGACTGTGGTGACTGTCACTCCCAAACACCAAATGGATTAGTCTGCAGTAGTTTGGCAGAGAACTACGGTGAAGAGGGTGGAGTGCCAACCGATGGAAGCTTAGCTATGACTGATGTGGCTGAAGCATGAGATTCTTCCCCATCATAGAGGAAAGAATATTCTTGTAGTGGACACCCAGCTGCCTTTACCACGTTGCATCCATTCCAGACCATCCATTTATTTGGTCAATTTGAGTGCACTGGTGGGGGACTGTTGTGGTGGAGGGCTCTACGCCATTGGTGGTCTAATCCTTATATAAACCTGTATATCTACGAAGCTTACCTCAGTCACTTGCATGCTCCTCTGTGGGCCCAATGCTGCAGCAATGAGGCCCATCAGTGGCATCTCAAAGGCACGTGTTGGCAGTGGGGACCTGCTGCAGCAGTGAGTCTGTCTGAGGCCCCAGAGGCTGGGCAGGACTAGGGGCCATTAGCTCACCTGAAGAGTTGACAGGACAGTGCTCGTACCATCATGTTGGTTGAGCAACATTCCCTCTGGGCCT
The DNA here is from genome assembly GCF_964263255.1 of Lissotriton vulgaris. NCBI lineage: Eukaryota > Metazoa > Chordata > Amphibia > Caudata > Salamandridae > Lissotriton > Lissotriton vulgaris. The sequence goes on along the minus strand of NC_141700.1, from coordinate 797,193,336 downwards.
GGACTGCTCTTGTAAGTGTGGTAGATCCAGGAGCTGGATTCTGCATACAAGACACTGAGAAGCAAGGATGGAATATAAGAATGAACTGCAGTGGGGAGGCCCTTCATGAGGACAAAGAGGATACTCACTCTCTCCTGTTAGAAATGAGAAATAGCCTCAGGTCCACTGACATCAAAATAGATTTACTCACTTTGAGAATGAACCACCTCAATGAAAGGTAGGATAAACATGCTAGGTATAGATAGCGGAGCACTGAATTTAAATGCAATCAATGTATCAAATAAACATGACAAGGACATTCTCTAAATGGAAAGCCCACGTAGCTTATTGGGGCTAAGAAAGAAGATTAAAACACCACTGTAAATCCTTTTTCAAAAAGTAAAAAATACGAGGTAGGGAAAAGTGTTCCTAGGCCCACAGTTTCACACGTGGCAACAATGAACCTTTCTCTTTAAAAATTGAAATGAAATGTTTCTTAATGTAAAGTATGGCCACTTAGATCTTTCTGAGTAAAACCTCAGGACCTTCCTTACGTCTAGGGTATGAAATGACCGATTTTCCGAACTAGAAGGGTTACTAAAGAACATCAGTATAGAAACAGATTGTTTCACAAGAAACTCCTTTGTGCACAGAAGAGGGGTGCTTTCTCACCATTACGCTTTGTCAGTGGAAAACTCTATTCACTGATGTAATAGCCACTAAGAATGCTGTTTTGAAGACACATATTGCCTTATGCATAGATTAAAAATGAAGAGACATTAACTTGGAGAAAAACATATTTAGTTCCCAAAGTGCAGATCATTTTTGTAACCAGGAGATATACTTTCATTAGCCCCTTCAGAAATTGTTTTACGACCCGGAGTGCAATAAAAGAACCTCTATGAAGGACATTTTCAGTAGGCCGCACTCACTGTCAGATGTACCTTTACAGCTAATGAACAAGTTACTTATCTTCGGTAACGCCTTATCTGGTAGAGACTCTACAGGTCTGATTACAACTTTGGAGGTGCAGCACCGGGTCTGCCCCGCTGCTGTACCGCCAAAGCCGTGGTCAGTCTGCCAACCAGATAAGGCGTTTCCTACTGATTGGCTGGCTTTGTGTTTGAAATTCCCACGGCGGTGCCCTGCAGATGGGCACCGCAATGAGAACGCCAAAAACAATTCCTGCATGGCATGGACTGTAAAGCAGGAACTGGTTGCATGCATACAGGGGGGCTCATGTTGTGCGGCCCTCTGTGCATCCACAGGGCATGAGGCACCAGGTTGTTTCCTCTCTGCCAGTTTTCATGGTGGTGTAACCAGTACCGCCAAGCATAATTTAAAAGTAATGCTAATTTATCATCATATTTCATTTATTTTGGTTTATTTTAGAACCATAAACGCTATCATATAAAAAATATTTAAAGAAAAAAAGCATGCAAATTCATGTAAAAAAAGTTTTTTCCTAGGAAATACAAACTCATTTTGGCAATTACAGTCCAACAAGACAAATCCCATCATATTTTAAAATACATACAATTTTAATTTATAAAAGTTAATAAAAAAAGAAGCAACCCAAAGCTAAAAATATTTACAAAGAGGTCATGTAAAATCCTATGAACAAATTAGGTGAGACATCAATAAAAAAGTATTTGAAGCCTATCGTAAACACATTTGAGACAGGATGATAAGTATGCAAAAGTTGAACTTACTATTTTCAAAATGAATTCGACCTAATGTACCATATTGCCATCAGATATCTCACGATTAAATACACCACACAGTCTCTGGTATTAGTGTTACATAATCCCTAAAACTGAGAAGTTTACATAGAGGAATAATCCAGTGTGATCACGGTTTAGCATAGGCCTTGCAGAAAAAACACGTGTTCCATATTCTCAGGTACTTGACAATCCACTGGGCGCAGATTTGATATGTCTCCCTTTTGCGTCCAGGAACGAGTAAACCTGGCCAACGGTAAAATATTATAATAAAGTGCATGTGCAGCAGGGTTAATAACTATATTCAATTATGGCTCATACTCAGATACACACCTAAACAACAAGGAGTCTACCGGGATACCAGGGGATGAAGCACAAAGTTCCAAAAGGACGTTTTCAACAAGTCACGAGCACCATGGAGTAATGCAGAAAGCTGCAGCCAAAAACCTTACAGGCCCAACTTAAATATCCAAAGTTTAATATGTACAAGCCAGGGAATCTTCCCAACATGGTGATCATCAAATATGACTCTGATACAATCCTTATAGGGTCCTAAATCTTCGTTGGTCTTGAGCCTTATCCAATATTGGATAGGTCTCAACATAGCAATGTCAGAAACTGATCTTAGGTTTAAGTCAAGTTTAATTGACAGCATCGGCGCACTAGTGTGGAGTCTCAGGAGGGTCTTTATAAAGGCTTTTCCAAGGGTACTAAGGTTGCAGTGCCCCCATAGGTCTGCAGCATACATGGCTCCCCAACAAGCCTGAATGTTGTATATCTCCAAGGAGGGGAGAGATAGCAAAAGTGAGTGATCTACTGGCAAATCTTATGATAGGCCTTACTCTTTGTTTTAGAGTCATAACGCTTTTCTGTACCTGGTCTACCCATCTATGAGAATCTTTCAATCTTGCGCCTATTAGTCAAACTCATGTACCCAACCCTTCGCCTCTCCTCCTAAGAATACCTTACTCTTGGTTGTTTTCGTCCAGGCACCAAAGACCATGTACTTAGTTTTGTTTCTGTTAATTTCCAGGCCATACTCTGAACAAAAAGTATTATATTTGTCCAAGAGAATAGATAGACCACGGAGAGTCTTCGATAATAACAGAGTTTCATCTGCAAAAAGGAAACACTGTATTTTATAATCCTTCACCTTTGGGGAGTCATTTTCGTAATTTGAAAGATAGGTGGCGAAACCATTTATGTACAAAAAAGAAAGTGAAGGAGACAAAACACACCCTTGTCTTACTCCTCTCCTGATTGGACTATCTTCCCTCAGTTCCCCTGTAGGGCCCCACCTAACGCTCGCAACGTTTTCTGTGTATAAAGCCTGTATTAGGTACAATAGTCCCCATGGGACCCCAATCTTATGCAAAACCACCCAAAGTTTTGGCCTTGGGACAAAATCGAATGCAGCTCGCACATCCACAAAGGCGACATACAACAACCCCCTATCAATGTCTATTATCTTCCACTTAATAGACAGGAACCTCACAATCTGATCAATAGTACTAGTGTTGGATCTGAATCCCGCATGTAAGTGGGATAAAACTTTAACTTGGGAAATCCAGTCCCATAGCCTAGATAAAATGTGCATGCTATAGTCTTTTTGAATGTTATCAAACTGATTTATGGGTCTGTAATTTCCTGGTGTAGATAATTCACCCTTTTTATGAATGGGAATTATTTCCGCTCCTTTCCAGGAACTCAGGATCGGTGCTCCAGCCATCAATGCATTAGACAGCCAATTTATATATGGTCCCCAAATCTGAAGTTCACTATGGAATACATCTGCAGGGATTCTGTCCAAGCCAGGGGCTTTGCCAGATTTCAGGGCCTGGATTGCAACTAAAGTTTATCTAAAGGTTCTTTTAGAGTAAATGGCTTAACATCCTCTCCTATAGTACAGGCTGGTGAAGTCTCTGATGACTCATTGTCTAAATTTGCCTCCCCCTAGAGTGTCGAGAAGTGGTTCACCCAGACTTCTGGGGCAATGTGGTAATCTGGGTGAGTTAGGTCTCTATGACCGTTATGTGTAACCAAATACCAAAAAAATGCTTATTGTCTCTGAGCCTAACCACCTCTAATAAGCCATCCCTTATACCAGTCTCCCACTGGGCCTTACATATTTGAATACCCTTAGTGTACTCTCCTCAATGAGTGATCTTTGCTTACTCTTTAGGGTATTTACTAGGGCCTTCTAGGCAATTATGCATGATTCATTGAACCACTTGTTCACTCTTGGTCTCCGGAGTTCCCTTCCACTGTTACAGTCCTTTACAAATAAGTTGACAATTGTTAGAAAAGAGTTTCATGCATTATCATAATCTGGGTAGGCGATATAAGGCATGACACTCAAAAATGTGAAATTCATCTAATACAAACCTATAGATTTCGTTTATGGCCTCTTTTGATCTGGAGACAGCCTCCCATTTCACCTTATGTTTGTTATTGCTAAACACCACAGAACTATATGGTTCAGGTGGGATTAGACTCTACCTGTTCCTTATATGTGACTTGTCCCAGACTAGTGCAATAGGAAAAGTATCGCTATCATGGCAGTCAAGTACTGTTATATCTTTTATATCATGCTATGCCCGAACATCCAAAAGGTTAAAATCAGTGTGGATTTTGAAATAGCCCCTCATGAACGTAGGCTTTGCGTCAAAAACTGATGGAAAGCGAATATGACATGGTCTCATACCAATAGACCATTATAGCAATAATTAGGAGGACAGCAGAATTCATTTTGGGTGATTTCGTATGGACGCAAAGAACGAGTATCCTTCGTGATTTATCCTCTTCCTTAACTAATTCCAAAAATGGGGTATTTGGTTCAAAAGAAGCATTAAAATCTACTGCGTTAATCACATTGTGGCTACGGCTAAAATCAACCAAAAAATGCATTCAAAGTTCTTAGAGTCTGGGAGAGTTTAGTAAAAGAGGTCGACCTGTTATAAATATTAATCAGCAAATACAGGGTCCCAGACTTGGGTTTCAAACTAAGAACTAGGAGGTCACAAAAGTTATTACTGATTTACTTAGTGGTACACTCAAATGATATTTTAGACCATATTAAAAGCCCTCCTGCTGGCCTACACTCTACTGATGGCACTGCTTCAATACTATGGGGCCCATTAGGATGGCGGACGGATCGCCCCGCCGAGCCGGTGGTAGCAACCGCTGGCCCGGAGTGGGCGATCCGCCCGCCATCAATGCTTTGACCACACGCCATATTAGTGTGGCTGGGGGTTCCACGGCGGACGGAAAGACCGTCCGCCGCTTTTCCACAGGTCAACTCGTCGACCAGGCAGAAAAGGGGCATAATATGGTCCATATTATGATGCAGGCAGAGATTTGCATTTCCATGCGGTTCTTGCTTGTGGGGACTTGTGGGCCCGCAGAGGGGGAACATCGTTTATGACGCGGTTTTTACACCGCAGTGCCTTTACCCCGCAGCTATTACAACGCAAGTCGTTACTACGACTTGCGCTGGATGGCGCTGTGGGATAAGGAATCTTGCAATTTTATATTCCAACACCTTCCCTACCGTTACGGAGACTGGTGTTGGAATATAAAATTACAAGATTCCTAAATCCACGCCCTCCAACGCAAGTCGTAACGACTTGCGTTGTAAGACTTGCGTGGTAAAGGCATACCTTGTTACAAGATGCGTTGTAACAACGAACATCCCCCGCAGAGTGTTGGGAGGGTGCACATGCAATGCACTACGTGAAAGGCACCACGTGGTGCCTGCCATGTAGTGCATGTTATGATGTGCACAGTCCTTTTACATTGCAAGTAGATCTGCAGCCAGCAGATCCACCCGCAATGTAAAAGGCACAGGATGCGGCCTCCAGTGTGGCGTGCGCATCCTAATACACATGGCAGGACCGCCGCAACTTCGGCGGTCGGTACCTGGCTCCCTTGCGATGGCGGCTGGACTTTGTCCGCTCAACATCGTAATGGACCCCAATGTGTTAAGAAATCATGCCTATGTACTTTAGTGAGCGCCCAAGTCACATGGAAAATGCAGAAATAGAATTTATTAATAAAAAATCCTCAGTCCCCGTCATCCATTTTGGTCCGAATCCCAGCAATGTTCCAGTAGATAAGACGGAGAGCAGAAGCTAGATTTTTCAGGTCCTGCGGGGGCCTCCAAGTAATCAACATTGGTTGCAGGGAATTAGTTGTCAGTTCAAGATCGTTAGGGGACCCCAAGGTAACTGAGGCCGGGATAACCTCCTTCTGCCTGAATTCCCCGTAATAGGCCGCTCCGGGTAGTCTATCTACTTGGTCTAAAACATCAAACTGATTGAACACGGAAACACTATAAGGCCCATCAGACCAAAGCATGCCATAGGGGGGTACACTTGAGCGTATTTGATGATGTGACGAGGGAAGGGGAAGAGCAGCCTAACCTAAGGTGTTCACTTATAAAAATACCCCAAAGGAAGAAGACTAATACTAGTTTGACCTGCTCGTGTGTGCACCACATCAGAGAACATTTTTTGAGCCAAGATGAGATCTTTAAAATTGATAATAACACAATTAGTGACATTTTTTACATTTCTCTTTTTAGTTGTATTAATGTGTAACAACAATGAATATCATTTTTTTTAGTTGCAGGATAATGGCTTTTTAGGGGATAATGGTGGGGAGCTCTTTAAAAAGTGGATATTGTAATTTAAATGTAATGCTAATTATTTTAATGGTATGCAAATTAATATTGCTGAAATTCTAAATTCATTTTGCTACCTTATTCATTTTTCTAAAAAAAGATTTCATAATTATTTTGAAAGCATTAATAAATTATATCCAATTGAAAAATATTTTATTGCAAAAGAATTTTTTAATTTATCATTTTTTTTATTTTTTTCCATTTTAAAATACTGGTATGGCTTTTTGAAAATGTTGAAAATTCTAATATTGATAAATTGTTGGAAAAAATAATTTATTTTTATATTAATTTTTTTAATGTTGTATAATGACATTATGAAAATAGAATAAATATGTATTGTTCATTGTGCATAAATTGAGATTTTGTTGTATATGTATATGTTATAGGTTTATTTATTTAAAATTTTCGACATTTTTATTATTTTTATTACTGAAGTAAGTTCTGTTGTTGGGAATATATCTTGTAAAATGTATTCATTTGAGTGTAATAAAATGTATTTTTATATACAATTTTTAATTTAGTTCAATTTTTTTATGTTATGATTTGTCATTTTGGGTTATGAATGTTTACGTAAAATTTCAAAGTTAAGGAATACTCATAAATATTTATTAAATATATTAATTATCAAAAGTGATTGACATACTATTTTATATGTTGAAGTTTAATTTTAAATACATAGTGCCTGATTTCGTGTCTGGCGGTCTTTGACCACCAGACTCCCAGTGGCCCAGCAGTGGCAGTCCGCCCTTTTCCAAAGTGGCTTTTAGGACCAGCCATCGCTGCACCAGGGAACCACAGCGGCGGCGCAGCCTAGAGGCCTCTATAATATGGAAGTCTAAACCTTTGTGGTCCTTCTAACATATTATGAGTTTCCCCTACGCCATCCATTTCATGGCGGGTTCACCACCTTTAAAGTCCTAGCTGCTATGGGGATGCATTCAGGGGGGCACAAAAGGTGCCCCCCTGTTTGCATGCACTCCAAGTTCCAGGGCAGCATGGACTTCACACTCCATGTCGTTCTGGAAATTTTATGTGTTTCCACGGCGGTGACCGTTTCCAGGGCATTGCAATGGGAATGGCAAAAGAAAAGACAGAAAAAGTCCGCCAGACACGAGTTTAACTCGAATCTGGCCGAGGTCCCTGCACAGCTTTGGCAGTGGTGAGCTGGCGCAGAGCCGGTGCAGCACCGCCAAAGTAAAATCGGTCCCCTAGTTTTTTGTTTGGGTTATTGTGCATTCTAAGTAATTTTTATTTTATTAAATACATCGAAAAATCTGGGTGAATATAGCGTATTGATGGTGTATATACATTTTTTACTGTCCAACACCTTACCTAAAAGGCTTTAGATTGTAGTGGAAATAGCAAATGTCACCCCTTTGGAGTCAAACACCTTCCCCACATTTTTTTAGATTTGAGAGGGAGTAGTAAATGTCCCACCTTTAGATGTTCAACACCTTCCCTGATTTGGTTTAGATTGCAGAGGCAATAGTAAATGTCACCCTGTTTGTGTCCAACACGTTCCCCAAATTGAATTAGATTGGAGTGGGACTAGTAAATGTCACCCCTTTAGTCTCCAACGCTTTCTTTCAAATGGTTAATGTTGGAGTGTGAATATTAAATTTCCGTATAAAATTCTTTTGTTAAATTGTACTTCTATATGCTAGGAGCAGTTTATGTCATTTAATTAGTATTGCTGGTGTTTAGAAAGATCATTTAAATAGCAGCTATATTTGTAATAAATAACATTATCATTTACATATTGTCATAGAATTAAGATATGTAACTCGTTTTTCAATGTTTATTTTTTCAAAGTTTATTTAATGTACATTTTTACATTTCTAAACATACATTTCTAGTTTAAACAACATATTGATATTGATAAATAAAATCAATATTTGTTTTATTAATAAATGAAAAAATGTAAATCATATTTCCATAGTATTGAATGTTGTACATTTTTCAGGTTTTGTTCTGTTTAACCTTTTTTTAAATGTATTACATTGTTTCATACACATATTCATTACATAATGTGAACATACATTTTTACAGTATCATTTAAATAATTGTACATTTTTATACCAATATTTAATTTATGCTTTCATTTTTAAATTGTTCACAATTTTTTACACACTTTACAGGTTTCAAAATTGTTTTACATTTTCTAAAATATTTATTCAACATGGTGATTTCTAAGGAATATAATCTTTTTTTTTAGTTTCATTTAGTGGCCATTTATTTTACTGCTACCTTCAATTTTGTAGTCCATTGGCCTTATTTTTAGTCGATTTTTCAGGATCCAGGTGGCATAAGGTGCTGCTGTTCTTCGGACCAGGTAATTTCCTTTTAAAGGTTTTCTTAGGGTTTTGTGGGAATGGGGAAGAGGTCTAGAGGTTAGCTATAGTGTTGTTTGTTGGTTTTTTGTAAATGTAGTTGTATTAACTGTAGCGTCTAGTGTGTTGGTTTAGGATTTTGTACACTGTTTTAGTAATGTTTCAATAAGTTATGAGATATTGTGTTATGTTGCTTGCTTTTGATGACTAAGGGCCCGAATCTTAGTTTGGTGGTGTGGGAGAGGGGCGGCACACCACAGCACTGCTACCACACCGTTAAACTCCACCGCCCGTCGGATTACAAGTTGTAATCCGTGTGGGGGGTCCTGCGGCAGCTGGCTCACGGCGCTGCCTTTCCAAGGCTCATAGGAGAGCCTTAGAAAGGCAGCACCGCGGGACTGCCACAGCGATTCCAGCACAGCATGGCCTTTAAAGTCCATGCCATGCTGGAACTGGGGGTGCAGAAAGACAGGGGGGGGGCACACCATGTTCCCTCTTGTATGCACCCTTGTGGACCTAGGCACCAGGGGGCCCTATAGGTCTCCCTTAGTTTCCTCACATCCACCCTTTTCATGGTGGGTTCACCGCCATGAAAAGGAGGGCAGTGAGGAAACTCATAATATACTTGGCGGTGCAGCAGCTGAACCACCAGCATATTGTGTCCTCAGACCACTGCAAGATATCCAAGGATCGTTAATCCCTGGCGGTAGCAGCAGTCCTATGGCAGTGTAACCACCAAAGTCATAATTAGGTAGTTGCCGCACAGCCACCATGGGTTTGGTAGTCTATCGGACTGGCAAACCCATAATCAGGGCCTACGTGTAGTGTATATGTTTTTTTGGGAATGCAATGTTTTTTGCACGTGGTTTCCTCTTTTACTATGCAACTTTTTCTCTATGAACGTGTTCTATTGGCATTTGGATTTACCTTTTTAAAAAAAAAAAATTTAAGGAAATTTCTTTTGGTTTATAATCAACCAATATTTTTTACTTTGATTTCAGATTTTTGGGGATTTCTAGGAGCGTTTCTTTTTCTAAACACTTTTTTTTTATGGTCTTTGATACTTTGGATTGCATTGATGGATCTCTATTGGCTTGGTTTTAGCTTTGCATTTCATTTAGGAAAATATTTTTCCCATATAGGTGCATTATACTTTATGACTATGTGGATACAGAGGATGATCTACGGTTAAAGAACAGTAAGTCATATAATTAATTTTATTTGTTTTCAATGGGAATGTTATATTTTATTATTTATGTATGTGTTATGTGATTGTTATTTGGGATTGTATGTCCACTACCAATGAAAACATTAAAACAGATTGAGGAAAGATGGATTGTTATGGAGGGAAAGGTTCTGGAACTTGAACAGCGGGTAAGCGACCTACAAGATGTTTCTTCAAAGATTCCAATACTAGAACAAGAAATCCACAAGTGTCGGGATTATTCCGTAGTCCCAAGCAGAAGTCGCGATTCCAGGAGCGAAGCAATTGTCTAACCTTTCCAGAAACTACCAACACCCTGTGAAAACAGAGAACTCACAGGAGGTAAGTAGTTCCTGAAAAAGAGGAGACCCAAAACTGATGTATTCTCACATACATCAGAATTCCTCAAAAATATGTGTGATCAAGGTGGAGAAGAAGCAGGGTCTGCAGGTAAAATAAAACAGATAAGGTAGGGACAGGGTTTCATGAAATGTGAGAATGCATTTATTATCTTAATGTATTCTAGGAGGAGTGTGTGCTATCCCAAGCTTACCTGAATAAAGGACTGATGAGTGATGAGGAGATGCCAAAATAATATTCACAATTCTTCTTGAGTCTCCAAATAAAAAAGGCAGGATTGCCAACAATTTATATGTTACAGTGGTTCCAAAGGAAAACGCTGTATTAGGCACCAGCAGACAAGAATATCACACTGCATCAAACGGAAAACTAATCACGTGCCTTGAGAGTCCAGGGGCGCAGTAACAAAAGCGTCAGAAGCACGAGTGTTCAGGTTTGTGTTAACGCGTCCTCGCGTTCAATTAAGTTTCTTGACAATGCTTCCACAAACAAAAAAGAAAGGGTGCTCGAAAGGAAACGCAACAGTAAGAGCACCGTGTCCATTAATTAATGTGAATCGCGTTAAAATCCACACATGTTCACGTAAATATCATAGTACAGCTTGCGGGGGTACAACGATGAGATTTATTTATTTATTTAGTGTATTTTGATATCGCGCACAGCTACCCCAACGGCGTGTCCCGGCGCTCCTGTGTGACTACATACAGCCTAAGATGGTTATTTGAGGCGTGAGTCGATCAACAGAACAGGTGAGTTTTAAGTGCTCTCCGGAAAGGTTGTTCATCCTTGATCAACCGGATGGCATTGGGAAGTTTATTCCAGAGGGCCGCTGTCAACACTGGGAAAGTTTTCCCACCTGAGCGGGTTTTCCTAAATCTAGGAACAGTAAGGAGATTTTTTGACGAGGAGCGTAGAGTTCTGATGTTATTATAAGGGGTCAGGCAAGAGGACAAGTAGGCAGATCCTTTGCCTTGCATGGCTCGATGGGCTAAAACCAAAGCTTTGAATTCTGCCCTTTTGTGCAGTGGTAACCAGTGAAGTTCGCGGCGGTGGGGAGTAATGTGCTCTCGTAGGGAGAGACCGGCAACCAGTCGCACAGCCGCATTCTGTACCGTCTGGAGACGATGACTGAGCCCTGCAGACAGTCCAGAGTAAAGGCCATTGGCGTAGTCCAGGTCCGAGGTGATTAACGCCTGCACTACGAGCTTCCTGGTGTTACTAGGCAGGAAGTGAATGAACTTTTTTATAATTCTAATCTTGGCTAAACATGCAGCGGAGACTGTATGCACTTGATGATGAAAAGTGAGGTTGGAGTCCCATCTCACTTCGAGATTCTTCACAGAGATGGCAGTCGAGAGAGTTTACGGCCACAGTCCCATCTCACTTCGAGATTCTTCACAGAGATGGCAGTCGAGAGAGTTTACGGCCACACGGAAGGAGGCTAAGGTAATTAGATATGCCTCGAAACCAACCCACAAAAAACATTGCCGAACAGCCGAAAAGAGAGAAATGAGGCTGGAAACACGGCAGGGATCCGAATTCGCAGGTCGTACGAATTCCTACCAAGAATATAGTTGAGGGTCCCACGAAGTACTCAGAAACAACACCAAGGTCGGGAAGCTAGCACGAAAGCCAAGCGCTGCTAGAATGCACCTGGAGGCTTAAGAACCTCCCAGTCACCTGATCAGTCCCAGGCAGCATGGCACAGCACACAACGCTGCTCCCTGATAATGCATTATGGGTGATGTAGTGCAATCAGGGAGCAAGTCGATCGGGTTCTAACAGTTCTCCCCCCTAAAGGTCTTATCACAGGTCTGGGTTTTGATGGATGTAAGGCATGAAAACGTCTGACTAGAACAGGGGCATGTACGTTTTGAGCAGGTTCCTAGGTCCTGTCTTCAGGGCAGTACCCTACACAATCAATTAGGTATTGCAATTTGCCTCTGTGTCTACGCGAATCTAGGATGCGCCGAACTTCATATTCCAATTCTCCACTTGGGGGGCAGGGTGGGGGTGGAGCTTAAGGATCTGTGGGAGGTGTGTAGGGTTTTAAGAGGGAAGTGTGAAAAACAGGATGTATTTGCATCTCAGGAGGGAGAGTCAATTTCACTGCCACAGGATTAATGAGTTGGGCAATGGAGAAGGGGCCTAAATACCTGGGTTGGAGCTTCCGAGGGCCTTCTAATCTGAGTTTTTTGGAGGATAACCATACCTGATCTCAATTGTTATAACTTATAACTAGGAGCTGGGCGTCTATATTTGTCAGCTTGCACTTTCATCTTTTCTTTGGTTTCTAGTAATTCAATTCTGGCCTGTTTCCATATTTTCAAAAGATGAGCATGGTGGTCTGACACAGCTGGAGTGTGGGAAACGGATGGAGGTAATTCAAAAGGAAGGAATTTAGGGTGGTAACCAGTTTTGAAAAAGAAAGGGAATATCTTGTAGACCGAGTGTGTGGTGTTGTTATAGGCAAATTCGGCCAGTGACAATGCTTGGACCCAGTCATTTGTGATGGTTGTAATCAAACACCTAAGGAATTGCTCTAAAGTTTTATTGGTTCGCTCAGTTTGGCCTTCCGTCTGGGGGTGGTAGGCAGTGGACAGTCGGTGGTCTATGTGAAGACCTTTACATAAACTCTGCCAAATCTTGGAGACAAACTGGGGGCCTCTGTCTGAAATAATCACGAATGGCAATCCGTGAAGCGGTACCACATTCTGTATGAAAGTTTCAGTGAGTTCTAAGGCTGTGGGTAATTTTTTAAGGGGAACGAAGTAGGCCATCTTAGAGAATAAGTATACTACCACTAGTATGACAGTGTACCCTTTTGTTACAGGTAAATCAGTGATAAAATCCATACTAATGGTTGACCAAGGACTATTTGGTACCGATAAAGGTTGCAAGAGGCCAGCAGGGACACAGTGGGAAGCCTTTTGTCGGGCGCAAACAGAACAAGTATTGACATAATCAGCGATGTCCTGGATCATGTCTTTCCACCAGAACCATCTTTGACATGTCTTTCTCGTCTTGACTTCTCCTGGATGTCCCGCCATCGGTAGGGAATGACATCATCGGATGATCATAGTCTGGGTTTCTTTCGTGGGAATTAACAATTTATTGTGATGGAAGAACAGATTGTCTGTTATGGTGTTGCCTGCTCTATTCAACCATTCCTCTCTAGACAAAGAAGCATAGGCCTTTTCCAGGTGTACCAAGAAAGTGTTGTTGTTTAGGGTACTGTCTCCTAATGCAATAAGTTTCTCTTCAGGAATGATAGAGACTGGGAGGAGGAGCTACGCGAGCATTCGTGATGGCCGCGTGAGCACAGAGCTCCCCGGACCCTCGCCACTCTTAGCAACTTATAGTGACAACATCCTGAATTCTTGGACGGATTATTGAAGAGGAACCTTGGCTGACTTCATAACTCTTTTCAGATTTTAATTCGGACTCAGGGAACCGAAATTACATTGATTTGAACTTTTGAGGCCCACCCTGCGGCAAGCCGGGGACTTGGCGACTTGTGAAGCCGGGACGGAGTTGAATAACAACGGCAGTGGGGTCTTCCCCAGTAGCCCTACTCCAACTTTCGGTTTCGTTTCTGGGTCCTGGCATGGTCTGATTGCGAGAAGGTTCCGCTTGGTCGGGGATCTGGCCAGCCTCTATTCGGTGTGAGTGAGACTTTACCATCTACGCCGATTGGGTCAAGTCGTGTCTTTGTCTTGGCCGCACGAGCCAGTTTTTGTGGACTGTTGGTGCCTTGCCCGCAGGCGGCCATTTTCACTAGGTCCCGCAGGTCCCTCCGGGGCGCATCTTCCAGCATGGCAGCCAGGGGCGAAGCCGAGAAACGGAAGACTAAGACGCCCCTTCGTGGGGGACCGGTCCAATCCAACGTTATGGACCGGTACACTCAACCCAAAGGATCCCCTGGAGTCACCAGCCGTACCCCGGAGGACGCCAAGGAGGACTCAACCGCCCCTACTGATCTGTCCCTGCAGGACATCATGGGCGCCATTACCAACATGAAGGAGACCATCGGCCAGCAGTATGAGGCTCTCGCTCATAAGATTGACACGGTTGCCATCGATGTCACCCTGATCAGAGCCGACCTGTCCAAGATCAACGAGAAGGTGAAGTCGATGGATCTGAAGACTTCTAGCCTCATGGCCGATGTGTCGGAACTTCAGACCGAACTTGGCAATTTGAAATCGGCTAATGACCTAATGTCCCATCGGCTGGAGGATTTTGAGAATAGGGCAAGACGCAATAACATACGCGTCATAGGTGTTCCGGAAAATCCCGAGACTCACTCGATTGACCTCCTGGTTGAAGATCTTGTCCTGAACCACCTTGCCCCTTCTGGACTGAGCAAGTTCTTCGCAGTGGAGCGTGCCCATCGCGTTCTGGGTGGAAAGCCTAAGCCGGGCGCTCCTCCGAGGCCTATCATTGCCAAACTTTTTCATTTCAGGGATCGTGATGCTATCCTGCAGGCGTCGAGAATGAGCGGCCCGGTGAAATTTGAGAATTCCACAGTTAACTTTTACCCGGACTTTACTCAGCTCGTCCAGAGACGAAGGATGGGCTTTCAGGGAGCTAAGCGACGTCTCCGGGACTTACGACTGAAGTACGCAATGCTTTTCCCTACCAGGCTTCGTGTGGAGTACGAAGAATGGACATTCTTTTTTGACTGGCCGGAGAATGTGAGTGACTGGCTGGATGCCCTGCCTGGCCGGAACGACCGGACTGAGCACCCTGGTTGTGCCGAGGGTGGTGAGCCTGTACAGAAGTGATGTTTCGGCCCCTGATCTCCGAATACTAGACATTGCTCAGCTGGGTTCTATTTATTTTGTATACTATGTTTCACTGATGTTCCCTTCTGGGTGGCGGGAGGGACGAGCCTCTTTCCTCCTCCAGGGTCTTTTTGTACAGTGGGTAATGTTAGGGCGACAGGCACACTGCATGTTGGGGTGGCTTTTTAGTCTACTGCAGGGGTGCAGGGAGGAGGGAGTTGTAACGGGTGTTGGTTGGGGGGTGGGTTGGGGTGTTTGTGAGTGTGTGTTTCTTTCTCAAGGCGACGTATTGGTTTCTTCTATACTTCAAGTGTCCTGCTCTTTGTGGGGTGACTCATGCATCACTTGTTGGGATGGGGGGTAGTGGGTTGAGGTTAATATCTTGGAATGTCAATGGATTGGGTGATCGCATAAAACGGGGTGTGGTACTGCAGTATCTGCGTCGCTTGTCTCCTGATGTGGTACTTTTGCAGGAGACGCATTTGGTGGGGAATATGTGTCATGCTATGAATAGGTGGGGTTATCGCCTGGTCGTACACTCCGGGTTCACCACTGGTTCTAGAGGGGTGGGTATTCTGGTTCGGTCTTCTCTCCCTCTGGAGTTTGATGATGTAATCCTCGACGACAGAGGGTGTTCTGCCGCCCTCACAGGTAGGTGGGAGGGTAAGACTCTTTCACTGCTCACTATATTTGTTCCTCCGGGTCTCCAGACCTCTACCTTCTCAGATGCTGGCCGTGTGATGCTGGAGCTCCCTGATTGCATTCTCCTTATGGGTGGGGATTTTAATTCTGTGCTCTCTGGCATTATGGATCGTCACCCCCCCCAGGGATTTTCCTAATTCCCAGTCATGGCTTAGTGGGTTCTTGGACACCTTTGGTCTGGTAGACTGCTGGAGGTTAATGCATCCGACACAGAGTCAGTACACCTTTCAGTCTGGGGCTCACGGGAGTCTCTCCAGACTTGACTACATCCTTATGCCCGCTGCCAGTCTTCCTCTGTTAGGGAGATCAGACACCTGGCCCGGGGCATCTCGGATCATTCTCCATTGTGGCTCTGCATGGACACTGGGGTGAACGCTGCGGGCGGATTGCCCCTATCAACCCCTGGTACTTGCGTAATCCCAAGACCCGTAACAGTCTGATAAAGTCCCTAGACCACTATTTCCTGGAGAACGAGGGGTCTGTTTCCTCCTCTGTGTCCCTGTGGGAAGCTTTTAAGACTGTTATTCGTGGACAGGCCCTATCCTTAATAGCTGAAACTAAGAAAGCTAGGAATCAGGGGGTGGTGAGTCCTGAGGCGGAAATATTGGAATTGGAGGCTGACCTAGAATCAGGCGTTACCCATGACAGACTCCACGCCCTTGGTCTGAAGCAGCTAGACTATAAATCCCTTGTCACGGATGCTGCCAAGACGATGTACAGGGAGCAGCAGAGTAGACTGTACGATGTTGGGGATAAGGCGGGTAAATTGATTGCGTGGCTTGACAAGAAGGAAAGAGCGAATCGTGTGGTCCCTGTGATTCAGACTTTAGAGGGAGAGAGTGTGACTGACCCGAGTGAGATTGTGTGTAGTGTTTTGCGGATTATTTTCGTGCTGTGTACTCCCCGGTGTCTGATAGAGATGAGGACGACTCCCATTCATTGCTGCGCGACATTGCGCTGCCCTGCCTTTCTGAGGAGGAGTGAGAGTGCATGGAGGCTCCGTTGTCTGTAGACGAGATTGCAACCGCAATTCGTTCTCTCCGTTCGGGCAAGGCTATGGGCTCGAACGGCTTGCCTATTGAGCTGTGCAAATTGCGCCTGGATAAAGTCGCACCATATCTTCGCGATATGTTTATGGAGTCACGTGACCTTGGCACCCTCCCTTGTGACCAGCGTTTGGCAACGATCATGGTAATTCCCAAGGAGGGCAAGCCTCGGGATCGCTGCGCATCGTACAGGCCTATCTCCCTGTTGAACGCTGAGCCTAAGGTTCTTGCCAAGGTTCTCGCCAATCGTCTGCTTACAGTGATTTGTGACCTGATCCATCCGGACCAATCCGGTTTTATTCCACATCGGAACACCGCTCTCAACTTGCGGCGCCTACATGGTGTTCTCGCGAGGGCGGGGTCTCTTCCGGAGCCGGCCATCTTAGCTTCCTTGGACGCCACAATGGCCTTTGATACGATAGAATGGCCTGATCTCTGGGCCGCACTCGCGAAATTTGGTTTTGGTTTGGAATTTGTTGGGTGTGTGAAACTTTTATATAGGGAACCGCTGGCTCAGGTGGTGGTCAACGGTCGAGTGTCCAAGTCCTTCACTCTCGGGAGGGGTACTAGACAGGGGTGCCCGCTGTCCCCCATGCTCTTTGCTCTTGCTTTAGAGCCTCTTGAAGCCTGGCTCCGATGGGAGCCGTCGATAAAGGGCATTCAGTGGGCCCCCGATTTTGAGGACCGGGTCTCGTTGTATGCCGACGATATTCTTTTGTACCTTACCTCCCCTCGTAAATCCCTTAACGTCTTGTTTGACGTTCTCACCTCGTTCGGCAAGAATTCTGGCTTGATCATAAATTGGTCTAAATCTTGTGTATATGTCATCTCGGGCGGCCTTCCTCCATTACCAAGTAGATTTCCCATTCAGATCTCTCAATCCGGCTTCAAATTTTTGGGGATTTTTATATCGCTAGATCCGGCTGCCCGCTATGAGCACAATCTCCTTCCTCCTCTCCGAAGGTTGAAACTAGACCTGGTTCGGTGGCGTAGATTGCCGTTGTCGCCGCTCGGCCGCGCCGCACTCTTTAAAATGATGTCTCTGCCTCGGTTTTTATACGCACTCCAGAATTCGTTCGACGTCATTCCGGCAAGCTACTTTCGGGAGGTGGAAGGCTTACAGGCTTACGGCCGCGCACGTATTGCTCTTGCAAAGCTAACTCTCCCCTGGTATAATGGGGGCATGGTGCTCCCGGATATCAGGAGGTACTATTGGGCCTCCCAGTTGTCCGCAATCAACCACGCAATGTATGCACCCAGCCCAAATCTGGCTTTCGAGATGGATAAGCATCAGTTGCCGGGCGGTAACTACAACAGGGCGCTCTACTCTCGGACAGCGGGGAGGAATCTAACGGGATCCACCAAGATTGCTGTGCGTGTGTGGAAGGCTGCAAATGCGGCCATGGGATGGAACGATCGATTGACACGAGCGGCCCCTTTGTATGCGTCAGAAAGACTGGGATGCCTCTGGACAACGAAAGGTTTTGAGAAGTGGGATATGATCGGTATAAGCAGAGTGGGTGACCTTTGGGTGAAAGGCGCGGTTAAGACCTTTGAGGTACTTCAGAATGAGTATGAGTTGAGTGATAGAGAGTTTTTCAGGTATGCACAGGTCCGCCATGCCTTAACGTCGGTCTTCGCTGCCGACAGTAATGTTCCCGAGTCCTCCCCACTTGAGGACCCTATACTCGATGGTCATCTGCCCGAAAGTACGATTTCATTAATATATAAGAAGTTAATCAACAATGGGGCAGATCTCCTTGTGCGTCTCAGGGAGGCCTGGACTGGAGACGGATTGGAGTTGGATGACAAAGACTGGCAGTTAGCATTGACCTCCCCGAAAGAGGTTGCCATTCCCGCCCGTCTCCGTCTCGTCCAACTTAAAATTCTTCATCGGGTGTATGTTACTGGTCCTCGTTTGGTTGCCATGGGCTTCTCCTCGGATGGGTTATGCAAGCGCGGGTGTGGTTTGAGTGCTACTTTCCTCCATATCATTTGGGAATACAGGGAGGTGGCTGCGTATTGGACTCGTGTGCATGCTGTAATGGAGTGTGTCACTGGGGCCGCTCTGCTGCCTGAGGCTCGGAGATGTTTGTTGAATATGTGGGAGCCGAATGATTACAACGTCGCTCAGGCCCGGTGGGCGGCCCTTGGGAACATGATCGCAAAGACGGATATTGCGCAGCTGTGGGGTTCCCAACGGCCCCCCACCATGTCAGTATGGAAGGAGAATATGGATTGGTGTATGTTTAGAGAGAAAACTGTGTATTTGGCAAGGGCAAGCCTAGGGCGTGGAATAGAATCTGGGGTCAATGGAACGCTTATCGAGGGAACATCTGTACACCCCCGTTTGAGGAAAATCCGGACATTTCTCTATCCCCCTGATCCTGACATTCCTGGAAGAATCTACTCTTTTTCCTGATTTTCTGACTTCCCCACTGACCACCCCCCCGGCCATCTCCATTGCTTACCTGGTTATCTATCCTGTATCGAGGGTCCCCCCCCCCCGTTGGAGCACGACTTGGTCCATAATGCTCTCCGCCTTGACATTTGTTTGTCTGTTTTTTCTTTTTGTTCTTTTCTTAAAAAACAAAAATAACTATATCCTGATTCCATCCTGTGTTACTGAGAATTGTATCCTGTATTTTGCCGGACCTCTAGGGGATCGGTCGCTGCTTTGTGATGTTCAACTACTGCTTTTTATGCTCTAGCGGCCGGCCCCTGTGGTTGTAGGCCCATACTTTTAACCATATTTACATTGCACAATAAAGTTTAAAAAAAAAAAAGGAATGATAGAGACTGGGTTTTCTGCTGCAATCTTATTGTCTTTTCCTAAACGAGATAAGGCATCGGCATTCACTTGTTGCTGACCTGGTCTTAAGTTATCAGGAAATCGTACTCTGAAAAAAAGGACACCCACCTCAACTGCCTCGTCGTCAAGGCCTTGACGTTTCTGAAGTATTGCAGGTTCCTATGGTCAGAATAGATGGTGATCACATGAGGGGACCCTAAAAGATAATGGCGCCTTTCTTGAAAAGCCATTTTAATAGCTAGGAGTTCTCTTTGCCCTATAGTATACTTTTGTTCAGCCTGTGAGAGGGTCTTGGAAAAATAGGCCACAGGATGAAGAGTGCCAGGGTGACCCTTTGTGATAGCACTCCTCCAACCGCATATTGTGACGCGTCTGCTTCTACGTAATAAGGCTGAGTTTCGTCTGCATGACGGACAATGGGAGCTGAGGAAAAGCAATTTTTTAGAACTTGAAAAGCCTTCTCTGCGGAGGGATCCCATTTGAATTTCACTCCCTGCTTTACGAGTCGAGTGATAGGAGTAATAAGATCATAAAAATGATGAATGAACCTCCTATAAAAGTTGGCGAACCCCAGAAAGGATTGTACTTCCTTGACTGTGGTGGGGCTTTTCCAATTTACAATGGCTGATACCTTGGCGGGATCCATATGAATACCTTCTGGGGAAAGGATGAATCCCAAGAAGGTTACTCTGCTAGTATGAAACAGACATTTGTCTAACTTAGCAAAGAGATGGTTTTCCTGCAATTTCTTCAATAGCAACTTGACATGTTCTTGAGTGTTTTGGGAGTAAATTAAAATGTCGTCAATGTAAACGAAGACGAACACATCCAAATACTCTCGTAAGATGTCATTAATGAAGCATTGGAAGGCTGCCGGCGCATTGCATAAGCCAAATGGCATTACGCAATACTCAAATAGTCCAAATTTGGTACGGGAGGCAGTCTTCTACTCATCACCCTCCTTGATACGGATCAGGTGATATGCCCCTCTCAGATCTAGTTTTGTTTATATGGTGGCTTTTCTCACCTGATCCAAAAGGTTAGAGATGAGAGGAAGGGGGTACTTATTCTTAACAGTGACCTTATTTAAGGAGCGATAGTCCAGACAAGCTCTAAGACCTCCTTCTACTTTTGGAATAAAGAAAATAGGAGAGGAGACAGGGGAGGTAGAATGTCTGATGAACCCCTTCTTCAACATGTCCTGTAAGTAGTCATATACATTTTTGGGCTCTGGTTCAGTAAGTGAATAGATACGGCTGACCGGTAGATCTGCCCCTGGGACTAAGTCTATTCTACAATCATATGGTCTGTGCGTGGTAATGCTGTAGCCTTCACCTCAACAAACACATCAGAAAATTGTGAATATTCTTCTGGTAGCATAGCTCCATCGAGTGTCGCTACAGCACAATATATTGGCATCTGCCAGTGTGCTCTTTCTCGATAACAATGGTGGAGACAATAGGAAGTTACAGTTCTCGCCACCCAATCTATGAATGGATTATGTCTGTGGAGCCACGGGACTCCTAATATTGCCCCAAAATTGTGGGTATCAATCAAATCGAACACTATGGACTCTGAATGGCCATTATCACAGAACGAGATGATGTCAGGAGTTTGATATTTGATTAAGCCTGATGATAGTTCTGACCCGTCTACAGCTCTGACCCTTTAATGATGAGTTTTAGGAATAAACCCTAATCCCAAGGCTTTAGCACTGGAGATATCCAAAAAATTCCCTGTGGCTCCGGAGTCTAAAAGAATAGCCATGGTATGTCTCAAATGGGATGGTAGTATGAAGACTACATTAATCGTAAAGTGTCTTGGGACAGTAGCTAAGGTGTTCGCCAAATAGTACGAGGTCGGTGCAGAGGAAGGACTTGGGAAGGCGACCTCCATACATCCCAAGTCAATTAGTTTTCCAACTGCATGGTCATCCTCAATTTACCAGAAGAAGTCTTTACTATAGTTTTCGGTTTGACAGGACACTCGCGGGCGAAATGCCCCCCTTTTCACAATATAGACACAGGTTCAATTTCCTGCGTTTCTCCTTTTCTTCCTGAGTCAGGGGGCCCGAACCCCTCCTATCTGCATGGGCTCACTCGTGTCTCTAGGTTCTTTCTTCTCATTTTTTGCTAAAAAGAATTTTGTATACTCTCCTTTGTCTTTTCGCCTTTTCTCTCTGCCAGGCGATCATCTAATTTAACCACCAAATCTATAAATGCAGAGAATTCTTCTGGAGGATCCACTATCTGAGAAAGGATGTCTTTAAGCTCATCTTTGAGTCCTCTGTAGAATAAAGAGGTCCTTTTCTCTTCTGGCCAATGAGTCTCGGTAACCAATCTATTAAAGGTGGTAATATATGTCAATAGATCTTTAGATCCTTGTTTTAGGTTCAGTAACTCATTATCGCTAGCTTGCATATAGGAGTGTCTAGCGAACAAACTCTTCATTCTATCCTTAAAGAGGTTCAGGTTATATAAAATGGGGTCATCGTTTTCTACAAGGGGTACTGCCCAAAGCGCTGCATTACCGCTGAGATAGGAAATAATGAAGGCCACTTTAGCTGCATCATCCAGAAATGAAGCTGCTCTACAGAGAAATTGCAGGTGACACTGGTTCATGAAAACCCCGTATTTATTGTTATCCCCACTTAATCTCTTAGGCATAGCCAGAGGGGTCTGAGGAGGAGTGACACCTGTGACATTGACAGGAGAAGAGGAGGGTTCTGATGGTATCGTAGACTGACCTGAGGATAGCATCTGAAAACGGGCCGGTTGTATATAACTTCTTTTGAATTTATGGTTAGTATCTAGAACCTTGCCTTCCGACTGTCTTTGGGTCTTTAGAACCGTAAGCTCAGAAACTAGTCTTTGATTGTCACTCTTAACTAATTTCAATTCTGTCTGTAAATTAACTACTGCTGCCGCCAATTCTCTCATGGTAGCTTCAGGGGTTTCCCCTAACATGTTTTCATCCATGATAATAACTCTTGGTCTTCGCTTGGGGGGATTTAATAACGTGGGCTTGGCTTTCTGTCGGGTTTATTCCATAGTCCCAAGCAGAAGTCACGATTCCCCAGGAGCAAAGCAATTGTCTAACCTTTCCAGAAACTAGCAACACCCTGTGAAAACAGAGAACTCACAGGAGGTAAGTAGTTCCCGAAAAAGAGGAGACCCAAAACTGATGTATTCCCACATACATCAGAATTCCTCAAAAATATGTGTGTTCAAGGTGGAGAAGAAGCAGGGTCTGCAGGGAAAACAAAACAGATAGGGTAAGGACAGGGTTTCATGAAATGTGAGAATGCTCTTATTATCTTAATCATGTATTCTAGGAGGAGTGTGTGCTATCCCAAGCTTACCTGAATAAAGGACTGATGAGGAGTGATGAGGAGATGCCAAAATAATATTCACAATTCTTCTTGAGTCTCCAAATAAAAAAGGCAGGATTGCCAACGATTTATATGTTCCAGTGGTTCCAAAGGAAAACGCTGTATTAGGCACCAGTAGACAAGAATATCACACTGCATCAAACGGAAAACTAATCACGCGCCTTGAGAGTCCAGGGGCGCGGTAACAAAAGCGTCAGAAGCACGAGTGTTCAGGTTTGTGTTAACGCTTCCTCGCGTTCAATAAAGTTTCTTGACACTGCTTCCACAAACAAAAAAGAAAGGGTGCTCGAAAGGAAACGCAACAGTAAGAGCACCGTGTCCATTAATTAATGGGAATCGTGTTAAAATCCACACACGTTCACGTAAATATCATAGTACAGCTTGCGGGGGTACAACAATTTGATGGCAGTCGAGAGAGTTCACGGCCAAACGGAAGGAGGCTAGGGTAATTAGATATGCCTCGAAACCAACCCACAAGAAACGCTGCCGAACAGCCGAAAAGAGAGAAATGAGGCTGAAAACACGGCAGGGATCCGAATTCGCCGGTCGTCCGAATTCCTACCAAGAATACAGTTGAGGGTCCCATGAAGTACTCAGATACAGCACCAAGGTCGGGGAAGCTAGCACGAAAGCCAAGCGCTGCTAGCAGGCACCTGGAGGCTTAAGAACCTCCCAGTCACCTGATCAGTCCCAGGCAGCATGGGACAGCACACAACGCTGCTCCCTGATAATGCATTATGGGTGATGTAGTGCAATCAGGGAGCAAGTCGATCAGGTTCTAACAAAAAGTTAAAAATCCACACGGAGCGTGGCTAGCGGCTGAGAATGGCGGCTGCCTAAAAGGCGAGCTCCGTGGATAGAGCAGCCTCTCCAACAATCCGTGCAATTATCCGGTAACTAAGAGACCTCTGCAGGGGTGACCCGACGCCCGGGACCGGGCGGTGCATGGCGTGCTGCCGCTGAGTGAAATCGGACATCGTGGGACAAAGATATCACCAACGACAGCCGTGGCCTAGGAAGGAGATACGGACCAGGGGCTCTCCTTGCTGACTGACCCGGCCGGAAATGCGGCGGACCTGGGCACAATCCACCGGAAGCGCCCGTCCGTGAATGACCAGGCACCGGCACTCAACTATTGGCAGCGCTGCATAGGGGAGAGCAGCGGGTAACCGGCGACTGCCACGGGAATGCAGCAGTTGTGGCAAGAGCGGCACTGCGGACTGTGAGGCGGGCTGACTCCGACTGTAACAGTGGCGGCGTATGGATGGTGCCGCCATCTTGGAGCAGTACAACTCGCCCCATGTCTCAAGGTAACTGACGGTGGACATTGGACGGCGGGGGCACCGGTGTATACCAGGGGCGCTGCACACAGCAACTGAAGGGAGTGGTATCCCGGCCGGAGTCAGGGGGAGGGACAGGACGGACAGATAAAACCAGCAACGCGCACCGCAAGCGCTGTGAGCGCGACGTAAAGGACCCATCCATCAAACCCTACACCTGCGCGGAGTGAAGAGGCTCCCCACTGGGCCGCGACGCTAAGCATCAGGTGCGAGGCTGGGGGCACGAGACATCAGCACCTTGGGTAGAGGCGTTACTGACCTCAAACTGAGCGACGCACAGTGCGGCCTGCCAGCACATACTTCCAACAACCTCACGGAGTGACATCGCTCACCAACCAAGGCCTAATTAGACACTAGATCGTGGGGCAAGAGACTATCAACGCTGGCTTACACATCTAGCGCCTCTCATCGCATGCTGGGATACTCCAGACTGGAACCAGGGTGACTGCTAACCTAACCAGGTGTGCAGGCAGTGCGGCGTGGCAAGATTGCAGTGTGAGCACGTTGAACCATATCTATTGAACTTGTCTCTGTGTGCTTAGGTACACCTCTGCACAGCGACCAACGCTACTGTGTATAGAGCCTACGCGTCAACAGTGCTGATCACCATGGCTGGTAAAGGCGGAAAGGGCAGCACTACGCAGACCAGAATCGATAAATTTGCCTGTGATAAGACCATGTCCTCTCCGATGGATGGGAAAACGTCAACGGGCAAGGCGGCAGAAGGCATGAGCGGGAAGAAAGCTATGCTAGATGACGTCATGAAAGCCCTGACTCAGGTACAAGCAACGATAGGCACGATATCCACCGAAATTACCCTTATAAGGGCGGACTTTCATAAAATGTCGGAGAGGGTGAGCTCCGTGGAGGTGGTAACAAAGTCTCTGGTCGAGGATGTCTCGGAATTACAATCAGCGGTGGAGAAGATAACAGCGGAGAACAGGATGCTGCGCGAAAGGCTGGACGACCAGGAAGGGCGCTCTAGGAGGAACAACGTCCGGATCCTAGGGGTTCCAGAATCTGAAGGTACCAGAGCGATGGACCTCTACGTGGAAGAGTTAATAAAGAAAGAACTCCAACCTAAGGGCCTGTCCGCTTTCTTTTCCGTTGAAAGGGCGCACCGGGTCCCAGGGGGACAACCAAAGCCGAGTGCGGCCCCACACCAGATTCTGGCCAGATTGTTCAATTTCCGGGACAGGGACGCCATCTTGCAAGCAGCGCGAGTCTCACCGCCGGTCAAAATTCAAAACTCAACACTGGCCTTTTTTCCGGACTATACGGCGGAGGTGGCCTGCCATAGAAAGACGTTCCTGGATGTGAAAAAAGAACTAAGACAGCGTGAGATTCCATACTCAATGCTGTTCCCGGCCAGGCTGCGTGTGGTGGTGGACAACAGGACCTGATTTTTCGATAATCCTGAAATAGCCAGAGATTGGCTGGACAGTTGGCGGCCGGCCACTCATCCGCGCCGTTCGAACAGAACAAACAAGACTCTAAAAACAGGAGGACTTCGAAGCTCACAAGATTCTCGACATGAGTCAGAAGACCAATCGCAAGTGAGAAACGGCGCGGATGAACAAGTTAATGAGGAACAATAACTACCGGTGAGTAAAGACATCCTGAGAACTCAGCGGAGGGCCAGATGGGCCGTCACTGGATACCGGGCTGGGACACCTGGAGAGAGGGGCTGCCATCTCCGGAGAGTCCTTCGCCCCATCAAGCAAGTATCATTTGTGTGGGGAACGGGTTGAGCACTCAGCTTAGTTGGGGTGGCGGGAGGTTTCATGTCTGTGTAGCTGGGGGGCAGGGAGGGGGGAGTTGGGGAGGGGTCTGTTTACAATGTTAGCAAACTGTTCACACTGTTCGACTCGAAAGGATCTACTATGGCACACACACAACGGTATATGGACTGTTCCACAAATGACACGACAGGGTAAGCTAAGGGTACACAAGGGCCTACCGCTGCACACAGACAATGGCACACGATACACCGAGTGATCTAGCGGGCGGGGGACCTGAGCGGGGGCCCGTGCCACCATTGCAGCTGCTGTCCTGGAATGTGCGGGGATTGGGTGACAAGATTAAACGTGGATTGGTTTTGCAGGCCATCCGGAGGCTGAGTCCTTCAGTGGCTCTACTGCAAGAAACACATTTGATGGGTGCGGCTAGCCGGGCATTAGATAGGCGAGGGTACCACATCATTGCACACTCAGAATTCACTTCAGGGTCACGGGGCACGGGCATACTACTAAAAAAGTCATCCAGGTTCATATTACAATCCACTAAAACAGACGACCAAGGCCGTTTCGCGGCGGCACATGGACAATGGGAGGGCAAGCCGTTGACACTAGTATCAGTATATATCCCGCCAGCACTTCACACAGTCGCACTTCCTGACTTAGGGAAATTCCTACTGGAACTCCCAGAAGGAGATCTTCTCATAGGAGGAGATTTTAATGCGGTGGTGCATAACGCGCAGGATAGATTTCCACTTCGCACGCCCAACCCGGGTTCCTCCCGCTTTAGCGAATTTCTAGTGGCACAGGGTCTGGTGGACCTTTGGAGACAGTTGCATCCTGAGGACAGACAATACACCTATTATTCAGCTGTTCATGACAGTCTGTCCCGTATTGATTACTTTCTTGCTTTGGGGAATGGGCTCCTCACCGTGAATGAAGTGAAAATTAAACCCAGGGGCATCTCAGACCACTCACCACTGACACTAACACTATCCTGTCCAGACATAGCAAGAAAACGAATATACCCGATCTTCCCTGGTTACCTCAAGATACCAACCATACGTAAAGACTTAAAAAAGGCTACCCGATACTACTTTGCGGAGAACACGGCCTAGGTGACTTCACCGTCAATCCTGTGGGAGGCATACAAGACGGTCCTAAGAGGGCAGGCAATAGCATCAATCACGGGACATAAACGCATCCAAAGGGAGGAACTGGCTAAACTGGAATTGGAACTTGAGCAGGCGAACTTGGCGCACATGTCAGACCCAACCACGAGTACACTGCACATATTACAGCTTTGTCAGCGACTTCACGACGACCATCTTCGTAGGAAGACGGTTGAGAACATTGCAGCGACAGCACATAGAGTCTATGATATTGGGGATAAGGCGAGTAGACTCCTGGCATGGCTAGACACAAAGAAGGGAGGTACCAAACATATACTGCAATTGAAAGGATCGAGCGGGGAGGTGGATACACGCCCATCAGTAATAATTGAAACCCTGGCCGACCACTTTCACAAAGTATATACCCCTGAGGTGGCCATAGCACAAGAGGAGGCGGCGATGGCGCTCCACGGGGTGCCGACACAGACCCTGTCGCTCGAGGCAAAGGGAGAACTTGACGCAGACCTGTCAACTGACAAGATTCGCCTGGCGATTAATGCACTAAACTCGGGTAAAGCCGTAGGCCCCAATGGGATCCCAGTAGAATGGTTTAAGACCGTATCTGAGGAGGTGTGCACACAGTTGTTAAACATGTATAACGATAGCCTGAAAAGGGGGATTCTGCCCCTGGACTAGCGGGTTGCAACCATTGTGGCAATCCCGAAACCAGGCAAACCGCCGCTTGAGTGCTCGTCCTATCGTCCTATTTCCCTCCTCAACGCGGAGGCCAAAATATTGGCGAAACTACTGGCTAGTAGATTGCTACCCCATCTCGCACAACTGATCCATCCGGATCAGTCGGGATTCATGCCGCATCGGAGCACAGCGCTTAATCTCCGCAGACTCCACGGAGTGCTGGCACGGGCCCAATCGCTGACGGAACCGACAGCTATCCTGTCACTGGATGCCCAAATGGCATTTGACATGGTAGAATGGAACTACCTTTTTGCAGTTTTGGATCATATGGGCTTCGGCCCCAGATTTATTTCCTGGATTAGATTGCTCTACACTGACCCGGTGGCGCATGTGGCGGCGAATGGACATAGCTCTCGGGATATCTCCTTGGCGAGAGGGACACGGCAGGGATGCCCACTCGCGCCCTTATTGTTTGCTTTGGTCCTGGAACCGTTAGCAGCGGTCCTTCGAACATCCCAGATGCTGAGAGGGATACCGTGGGGGGACACTTGGGAAGACAGGGTCTCATTGTACGCAGACGACATGCTAATCTACATGTCGGATCCAGAGAGGGGAATCCCGATGTTGCTGGCACTGTGTGATCGACATGGACACACCTCTGGATACAAGATCAACTGGACTAAATCGGTAGTGTATGTACTTAGTGGCCCGCCCCAAATCTACCAGCCGATTGCCCATTGATGGTGACGAATGACACATTCAAATACTTGGGGATAGTCATCACTCGAGATAGTAAAGCCTTCTACGACCTGAATTTGATGCCTCCGCTCACGCGGCTTCAGGCGGACGCAAGACACTGGAAGTCACTTCCACTGACGTTACTGGGAAGGGCGGCCTTATTTAGGATGAAGGCGCTGCCTCGTTTCATATATATATATTGGAAAATACACCAGTATTAGTGCCATCTTCATATTTTCGTAAAGTGACCTCAGTGGTCGCGGGACTATTGTGGGGGGACCGACCGGCTCGAGTGGCATACAGGAAGCTGGTCAGAGACTGGTACAGTGGTGGGATAGCCCTGCCTAATCTACAACTATACTATTGGGCGGCTCATCTTAAGATTGTCAACCAGTGGCTCCATGCGCCGCAGGACGACCCAGTCTACCTAGCAGACAGAGCACAACTGGGTACGCACACTCTCTTGGCCCCGTTATACAACAAGGGACTTCTAGCCAAACTCATGGGACCTACTAGGCACACGGTGGCGATATGGCACAAAGCGCAGGCGACACTGAAATGGGGGGGTGTTATAACCAGACTTACACCGCTATGGGACTCCAAGGCCTTGGGACAGTTACGACACAGTAAAGGTTTCACACAGTGGGACAACATAGGCATCTCCACGGTAGGAGACCTGTGGACTAGAGATGGAGTGATTCCCTTTGACCAGCTGCAGCAGCAGTACGGCCTGGGAACCAATGAAACTTACCGTTACATCCAAATAAGACACGCACTGTTGGCAGCGATTGAAGCGGGTACAGATGTCCCAGAATCATCCCCGCTAGAAGATCGTCTGTTGACAGATTACATGCAGACAAGCGCCACCTCCCTTACGTATCGGACATTATTAAATAATCTGCCAGACCCCTTGCAAAGTTTGAAGGAAAAATGGGAAAGTGAGATAGCGGAGATGGATGAGACGGAATGGAATGAAGCAATGGCCTCTCCAAAGGAAGCTGGCATCTCAGCGCGCTTTAGACTTGTGCAATTTAAAATACTACATCGGGTGTATTATACAAGGACCACATTACACAAAATGCATAGGGCAGATCACCCATATTGCCTCAGAGGATGTGGTAAGGAAGGGACACTATTACACACACTGTGGGACTGTCCACTAATTGTAGAATACTGGAGGCAGGTACTGCGCACGATTTCACAAGTACTGGAGGTGTCGATCATACCTGATCCACGCATGTGCCTGCTAAATATATGGGGGCCTAATGATCTGACACGCCAGGGACAACAATGGGCTGTTATAGGTTTCATGATGGCCAAGCGTGATATAGCGCAGAAATGGGGGGCGATAGAGGTCCCGACCCGAGCACAATGGTGTAGGAATATGGACCCTCCTTCAGTCCGGGTGCTCCCCCACGCTCCTGCTGACCTGCACGCTGGTATCGTTTTATCTCCTGCTCTCAGTTCTGCTTAACCTGAACCCAGCATCACTGCAGATCTCTGCTCGCTTAGCGCTGCACTGACGCATTTATTCATTTAATTAATAGCGCTGCACTGTCGCATTTATTTATTTAATTAGTAGCGCTGCACTGTCGCATTTATTTATTTAATTAGTAGCGCGACATCGCTGAGGCAGTAACTTTAATTTGCGCTACACTAAGACTGGTTGGTGCGTTTAAGGCTCTTTTTCTTGCACACTCTGCGCATTTGCTGCCCCTGTCTGTGCTCGCCTTTGACCCTCCATTTTGTGTTGTTTTCCCCTGGTCCGCCCCTCCTCCCGCCACCGCCTCCCAGCTGCTGCCCCTCCCACCCACGATTTGTAGCCTTCCTCGCTCCCGAGCTCACTGTGACCGCCTGGACCCTCCTTCAGTCCGGTTGCTCCCCCACGCTCCTGCTGACCTGCACGCTGGTATCGTTTTATCTCTTGCTCTCAGTTCTGCTTAACCTGAACCCAGCATCACTGCAGATCTCTGCTCGCTTAGCGCTGCACTGACGCATTTATTTATTTAATTAATAGCGCTGCACTGTCGCATTTATTTATTTAATTAATAGCGCTGCACTGTCGCATTTATTTATTTAATTAGTAGCGCGACATCGCTGAGGCAGTAACTTTAATTTGCTCTACACTAAGACTGGTTGGTGCGTTTAAGGCTCTTTTTCCTGCACACTCTGCGCATTTGCTGCCCCTGTCTGTGCTCGCCTTTGACCCTCCATTTTGTGTTGTTTTCCCTTGGTCCGCCCCTCCTCCCGCCACCGCCTCCCAGCTGCTGCCCCTCCCACGCTCCGCCCCCTCCACCATCCATTTATGACCAATGACCTAACACGCAACGTCCACGCGCAGCGTTCGCGCCCCATGCGCGCCGAAGGTGCGCCAAAGGTAAGCCCGTCTACGCCCGTCCGCGCCTGGACCGCGCCCAGCGCCAGACCCCCTGGTTCCCGTAATGCCCAGCCAACTCACATCTCTTACGATGCCACCACCCTCCTAGCCCTCAACCCCGGCCGTTCCCCCAACTGCGTCCAAGCCGCTCCTGGACATACCCATGGACCCTTCTCATGCAACTCCTGCAAGTTCGACGGCACCAAAACCAACTCCTCATCCACCAACACCAATCAGAGACCTGACACCAACCACCTAAAATGCATCCTACTCAACACCCGCTCGGTCCACAGACACGCCATCGACCTCTGGAATCTACTAGACACCATCTCACCGGACGTCGCCTTCCTAACAGAAACATGGATGAATGCCTCTTCAGCCCCAGACATCACCATTTCCATCCCGGAAGGATACAAGATCATCCGTAAGGACCGCATCAAGCAAACAGGAGGAGGCATCGCTATCGTCCATAAGAACTCCATCCGCATCTCAACCAGCTCAGACGTCGACCTTGCCAACGCCGAACACCTCCACTTCCAGATCCACACCGACCCCAAGACCACACTCAGAGGCACCCTCCTCTACCGGCCTCCAGGCCCCCGTGCACAATTCAGTGACGACATAACTGACTTTATCACCCCACACGCCCTCCCTTCCGAGGACTACATTCTTTTGGGAGACCCCAATTTTCACCTGTAAAAGAACAACGACAGCAGCGCCACCACCCTTCTGGACAATCTTGCCAACCTCGGACTCAAACAAATTGTCACTACCTTCACCCACATTGCAGGTCACACACTCGACCCCATCTTCACCTCCAGCAAACATGTCTCATTCAGTCACACCACAGCTCTTCATTGGACGGACCACAGCTGCGTTCACTTTACCCACAAGAAGACCACAATCCACAACCATCCTCTACCCACCCTGCGAAGAAACTGGAACAAAATCACCATCAACCAGATCTCCTCATCGCTTCTTCTAAACCCCCCCGCCCACTCCTCAGACCCCGACCAAGCAGCCATCAACTTCACCCAATGGCTATCCAACAGCGCCGACATCCTAGCACCGTTGAAAAAACATCAAAGCAAACTAGGCAACAAAAACGCCTCCTGGTTCAATGATGATCTTAAGAAATCGAAGAAACTCTGTCGCTCCCTCGAAAAGGCCTGGAAAAAAGACCCAAACACCAGCACCAGGGACGCCTCCAAAAACGCCACCCGCGTACACCACCAACTAATCCGGTCTGCCAAGAAAGCCGCATTCAAAGACCGACTAGATAACAACGCCCACAACAGCAAAGAATTATTCAACATCGTCAAAGATTTTACCAACCCATCTGCCAACTCCAACGACATCACCCCCTCCCAAGCCCTCTGCGACTCCCTAGCTTCCTTCTTCCACAACAAAATCGCAGACATCCACAACAGCTTTGACAACCGACCCGGAGACCAACCCACCCAACCTTCTGCAGAACCATCACCCCCCTTGAACATCCTTAACGACTGGAACCCAATCTCCACTGAGGACACCATCCGCCTGATGAACTCCATCCACTCAGGATCCCCAACTGACCCATGCCCTCACCACATCTTCAACAAAGCAGATTCCATCATAGCACCACACCTCCGAGATGTCATCAACTGCTCCCTTAGCTCCGCCACCTTCCCGGAAAGCTGGAAACACGCAGAACTCAGCGCCCTTCTGAAAAAACCCACAGCTGACCCCACCAAACTCAAGAACTACCGCCCCATCTCGCTTCTTCCATTCCCGGCCAAAGTCATCGAGAAAGCTGTCAACAACCAGCTCGCCACCTTCCTCGAAACCAACAAATCCCTCGACCCCTCACAGTCCGGCTTCCGAGCCAAACACAGCACTGAGACCGCACTTATCGCAGCAACAGACGACATTCGAACTCTACTGGACAATGGAGACACAGTCGCCCTCATCCTCCTCGACCTCTCCGCTGCCTTCGACACAGTCTGTCATAGCACCCTTCAACAGCGCCTCAGAAACGTCGGAATCCAAGGAAAAGCACTGGAATGGATCACCTCGTTCCTCACCGGAAGAACCCAGAGAGTCCGCCTCCCACCATTCAAGTCAGAGGCCTCTGAAGTCATCTGCGGCGTGCCACAAGGATCGTCACTCAGCCCCACCCTCTTCAACGTATACATGAGCCCCCTTGCGGCCATCGCTCGCCAACACAATCTCAACATCATCTCCTACGCTGACGACACTCAACTGATCCTCTCACTCACCAAAGACCCTAACACCGCCAAAACCAACTTACACGAAGGAATGAAAGAAGTAGCCGAGTGGATGAAGCACAGCCGTCTGAAACTGAACTCAAACAAAACAGAAGTCCTCATCTTAGGCACCTCCCCATCCGCCTGGGATGACTCTTGGTGGCCAGAAGCCCTTGGAAAAGCACCCATCCCGACGGACCACGCACGGAACCTGGGCGTCATCCTGGACTCCTCACTCTCGATGACCAGACAAGTCAACGCCGTTTCATCATCTTGCTTCAACATTCTTCGCATGCTCAAAAAAACATTTAGCTGGATCCCGACCGAAACTAGAAAAACGGTCACCCACGCACTGGTCACGAGCCGCCTGGACTACGGAAACACCCTATACGCAGGTACCACCGCAAAACTCCAGAAAAAACTCCAACGCATCCAGAACGCTTCAGCCAGGCTCATACTAGACATCCCGCGTAAAGAACACATCTCTGGTCACCTGAAAAACCTCCACTGGCTCCCCGTAAATAAGAGGATTACTTTCCGTTTCCTAACCCACGCACACAAAGCACTTTACGAACTTGGACCCGAATGCCTCAACACACGACTGTCCTTCTACACCCCCTCCCGTCAGCTACGATCCTCCAACCAAGCCCTTGCCACTGTACCTCGCATCAACAAAACCACCATGGGAGGTAGATCCTTCTCCTACCTCGCAGCTAAAACCTGGAACTCACTTCCCACTTACCTTCGCCTTACTCAGAACCACCTAGCATTCAGAAAGCAACTTAAAACTTGGATATTCGACAAGTAATTCCCCACCCTTCCTCAATCGCCTTGAGACCCTATGGGTATGTGGCGCGCTATATAAATTTCTTGACTTGACTTGACTTGACATGGTAATAGAGAGGGCTGTGTATAAACAAAGGGCTAATCCTCGGAAGTGGAACAAGGTATGGCTTCCGTGGAATAGTTATCGGAGGGATATATGTGAACCACTGTCAGAGGAGGACACGAACGATTCAGAGGAAGAGGATGAAATAGACTAGGATTGGAGTGCTGGAGTACTGGTTGGGAGGAGACGGGAATAGGAGGGATAACAGGAGTTTAATTTAACAGGAGGAGCTGAGAACGATGGACTGTACAGGAGTACCGAACTAAGATTACTCATAAGTCGGAAAAGTGGAATGCAAAGTTGTGAACTGCTCAAATGATCTATCGAGTCACAAGTTAATTTAAGTTTATAAAAACTAAAAAATAAGGCGTCACTTAAACTTTTAACACAGGCTGCCGTGCTACTGATAAATGTCGTTAAACTGCTACTCTTACTGTAACTTTTTCGCAGGAATGAAACTCAATTGTTAAATGACATTACGGGAAACAATAGCAGCCCGCCTCCGGGTTGTAGGCAAATGCTGTGTAAACTGCACAAATGTCAATAAAGCCTTCAAAAAAGAAAAAATCCACATGGAGGATCTTGGAAATCGCAATCGTAGAAATAATCTGCGTTTTTATGGACTTCCGGAGAAAATTGAAGGTCCTGACATGGTATAATTTCTACAGAAGCTCCTTCCAGAACGTTTAGATCTTCAGTCATCTTCATCTCCCCTCAATTTACAAAGAGCACATTGTCTTGATCGTCTACATCCTACTTCAAAACAAACCACGTGGAATTATAATGCTTTTCCTGGAATTCACCGAACTCATGCACGTCCTGAAGGCTTTAAGACTTAAACGTCGTCTTAACTGGTCGGGCCATAATATCTTCATCTCTCAAGATGTTTCCAATGCAACAAATGCTTAACACAAAGAATCCGTGCTCTACGCCCTTAGATGAGACATCTCAACATCCAATATGGAATTCTTCATCCGTGCCTCTGTAAAATCACACATGATGGATGGTCACGTTCCTTTGATGATCCTGATAAACATAAACTTTTTCTTCATATTTCCTCTTGTGGCATGGATACTAATTCTTGACTTTTCTTACATTACAGGGGCGCTAATAGGGTTCAAAAATTTTACTTAGTTGACATTCTCTGATTATTCGTTGTCTTCTTCTTCATGAGGTCCTCATTTTATTCGTTTTTTTCTATCACTGTTATCCGTGTCCTTCGACGTCACTATGCTCCTCTCAACTCGAACATACTTTTCTTTAAAGATCTGGATTTTATTCCTTGATCTGTTTACTTTTTTCTTCTTTCTGTCTCTTCCCCCTTTCTTCTCTCTTTTCCGTTGGATACCTGTAGGTTCCTCTTTCTTTTGGTTCTTTTTTATTGTACATGTTTTACTTCTTGCAGTTTTTCTTCATCACATAATAAATGGTGTCTTTCTTTTTCTTTTTTGTTGGTCCTGCAGTTTCGTGTTCCTGTTTCCACATGTACTCCCTAATCTAACAACATAATTAATGTTGTCTCATGGAATGTGCGTGGTCTAGGTCATCCTGTCAAACGTCAAAAAGGTATTGTCTCATTTGGCTAAACTTACCGCCCAAGTTGGTTTTGTACAGGAAACCCATTGCAATGATGTAGAATCGATTAAACTTAAACGCAAATGGGTCAATCAAATTGTTTCTTCTCCTGCTACTGACCGTCATGGTGGGGTTGCCATATTGTTTCACATATCTAATAATGGCCAAATATTGTCATCAGAATGTGATTCCAATGGTCGTTGGGTGCTGATGGACACTCTCATAAACAAAATGCAAATAACCTTTTTTAATATTTATGGACCTGTTAAATCAGATCCTGAATTTTGGAATTCTGTAAAATTGAAATTATTATCTATATCTAATTCTAATATAGTGGTTGGTGGTAATTTTAATAACTAATTGGACCCTTTTTCTGACAGGAAATCTAAATGTAAACTTAAACCAGATACGACCCACAAATCATTTCAGTCTGCCATTTCATCTCAAACTTTATATGATATATGGAAAACATGTAATCCAGATGCCTCTGAATTTACTTTTTTTTCTCTTGTACAGCACACAGTGTCTCGTATTGATTATATTTTAATCTCTAAATCATAACTACCTTGTCTCCAATCATCTGAAATTGGTTCTATGTTTATTTCTGACCATGCTCCCGTTTCTACCTCTATTGATATGTCCCTCACTAAATGCAAACAAGGTCGCTGGTGATTTAACAATCACCTTTTGTCAGATCGAACCTTTATATCAGAAGCGAACTCTTTAAGTTATTAATTTTTTCTGCTGAACAATTCTTTGGATACCTCAATTCACAATAATTGGTATGCATTTAAAGCATAATTTAGAGCCTTCACTATTGCTCACCCTCTTCTAAGAAAAAAAGGTATTAAATGCTAAATATAAAGAAACCCTACTCCAAATTAAAACTTTGGAACATAAATATTTTTCGTCCAAATCCTCCTCATCATTACAAGAGTTAATTAAAGCTAAATCTACCCTGAACAAAATTGCCACTGTGGATGCCTGTAACATCCTTCTTAAG
The DNA here is from genome assembly GCF_964263255.1 of Lissotriton vulgaris. Taxonomy (NCBI): domain Eukaryota; kingdom Metazoa; phylum Chordata; class Amphibia; order Caudata; family Salamandridae; genus Lissotriton; species Lissotriton vulgaris. The sequence goes on along the minus strand of NC_141700.1, from coordinate 797,156,614 downwards.
ATTAAATCAAAATTTCAAGGAAGCCAAAACAAAGCAGGGAAAATGTTAGTAAATTATTTAAAAATTAAATCACAACGTAATAATATCAGACCTATACTGTCAGGATTACGGTTCCGAACGGGACGCTGTCCGCGCAATGCGTAGCATTTGGCACCTCAACCAACTGGAACTACATTTCCCAGAGGGCCAAGTGGTTACGCGACGCAACGACGCTGCCATGCAAGTCCCGGAAATAAAACAACGAAGCAGCTGCTGTCGGTGCCGATAATTCTTACCAAGTTCGGGTAAGAGGTTTGTAGAGAACAGTATTCCGACACAACTGTGAGTAACAGCTATTGTGAAGATATTTGCCTGGATTTTCTCGGAGTGGTTTCAGGCTGTGTTCCGGGGTGTGTTTCTGGAGATTCACTCGGCTGAGTGAATACGTCTGTTTTCCCCGTTGGCTGAGAACTGCGGCTGCATTCTCTTGCGGGGAAAAGAACTTGATGTAATTTTGGAGTGTTTGGTTATTACAGGAGCGGAACGAGGGTTCATAACATACTGTGGTTCTATTGAATCTTGTTCTCCTGTGACACGTAGTTTGGGCTCAAGCTACTAATTGTGTATAGACTTCTGGGGATTTCGAAGGATTGTCAAAGACTCTTATTTGCACATGAACATTCACGCATAAAGGTGTGAGCTGAACTGTTAAGAGGGTGAATCAACCTTCAGTGATTAGTTATATTATTTGTCTGCCGACAACTTTGTTTTGTTATCTTTTCTCCAGTGCAGGAGAGAACCTACAAGGGGGGGTATCTAATCAAAAGGAAACGTGCAGCCTACGACAGAACACTGAAAGAAAGTGGTAGGTGAGGTATTGAACTAATGTGCATGCACTCCGTGAGGAAGATAGCATCACCTTATATTCTTCCTTGTTCTCTTTCAGTTGGTTGCCATTTGGGATAGAACCCTAGCCTCTCTCTCTCCTGTTTATAAAGACCTCCTATTTTTCTTTACAGGTAGGAGGGTAGACACACAGGGGTCTCTTGTTATATAACTTGTTGTATGCAGGCAAGAGAGGGAAAGATAAGAAAGTGGACATTATTGTAAATCATGTTATTTCTGTTGTTTCAGATCTCCCTCCCCACTGTCCCCTTCCTTTCCCGCGCTCACGGGACCATTCTGCTATTTTGTGGTTACCAAGTCATACAGCAGGATTGTTACGAGGGTGTGGGTAAAGGGCTTTCAGCACAGCCCCGAGGAGTCGTGCGACGGAGCCTGACATATACATTCAGAAACAACCATTAAACTCCTAACATCTGACTCTGACATTATAGACATATTTCAATCTTATTACAATCTCTTATATACAGAAAATACTAATCCCTCTGAAGGAGATTTTGTATCTTTCTTCCAAGATATTCCAAAACCTAAATCTCTTGCTGATATCTTTTTACCACTGGAGGGGGATATTTCTCTTCAAGAAATATCCAATGCTTTCAAATCCTTGAAAAAATATAAGGCACCGGGTCAGGATGGCTTTTCAGTTGAATTATTTTTAATCTTTTCCCCAATTTTTGCCCCTAAATTATTAGAGCTTTTTAATTCATTCCTATCCAATTCTAACTACTGTGGTTCTATTTAGAAGCCCTTATTGTTGTTATTCCCAAAACTGACAAAGACTCCTCTTTTTGCTAAAACTTTAGTCCTACATCCCTAATCAATTAGGTTTGTAATATTTTTGCAAAGATGTTGGCATCCACTTTGGAGAAAGTTATTCCTCTTCTCATTAATCCAGACCAGGCTGGTTTTGTCAAAGGACGATTGGCTTCTGATAATGCCAGAATGTTTTCCAATATTCTAACCCTTGGAGGAAAATATCCCTTTCCCTTAGCCACCCTATCTTTGGATGCTGAAAAAGCTTTGACAGAATAAATTGGGAATTCATGATACACACTTTACAATGGTTTAGGTTTGGGCCAAAGTTTATTTCATATGTCAAACTATTGTATACTGCTCCAAAAGCATGTGTTTTTGTCAACGGTATCTTCTCCCTGTATTTTCATCTTCAAACAGGTACACACCAGGGGTACCCCCTTTCCCCATTACTTTTTCTCCTATGCTTAGAACCCTTCCTTAAACGTATTAGAAAAAAAAACCTTATTACTGGTTTTACACTGAAATCCCATCAAATTACACTTTCTGCATATACAGACGATATCCTTATTTATATGTCCAATCCTGTTTCCTCACTTTCCCCCCTTTTTACAAGAGATTTAATCATTCTCCAAAGTCTAAGGTTATAAACTAAATTTCTCCAAGACTGAGATTTTACCTTTAAATTCACTATGTTATCGTCATATGTTTGATTCAACCAACTTTACATGGTGCCCTCAAAAAATTAAATACTTAGGAACATAGTTTTCTTCTAACATTCATGACACACTATCCCACAATTGTACTGCTCTAAAACTTAAAATTAGTAATTTGTTGGCCTCTTGTTCTCCTTCATTTCTGTCTTGGTGGGGGCAGACTAGATCGATTAAAATGTTGATGGTTCCCCAGGTATTATTCACACTTTCAATGTTACCATTCAAAATCCCCAATTATAATTTTTACACAGATTAATTCTATTTGTACTACATTTTTATCTAAATTAATTTGTTCTAAAACCGAGGGCGGTGTTCGATTTCCTGATTTTAGACTATATCATAACGCTTTTTTGATTTGTCAATTTTTTGCTATGTCTAAAGATTATCAAGATTTACCTAGGCCATCTTGGGTTACTGCTGAATGTTCACTGTTAAATGATTTTTCTTTAAAGGATGTTGTATTTATGACCAATTGTGCCTTTATCTCTAAATACCCAATTTTGAAATATTCTCAATACCTTTTGCATACACTTTAACATTTTTTTTTTACAGTAATCAATCTTTCCTAGTCTCTTCACTATGGTTTAATAAATAGATAAAATGTCGTCATAAATCATTTTACTACAAACATTGGAGAGAAAAGGGCTTTTTTATGTTAATCAATTGATAAGTAACAATTTGATTTTGCCCTTCCATCAATTGTAAGAGAAATTTAATCTCCCTGATTCTTGTATTCAACAATATAACATTTTTGTTCAGGCTCTCCGGCATTGTCTAGAAAACTTCATATCTAACCCAGTTCCAGTTTCATTCACACCTGATACACCCCTGTACCAAGCTTTTTCTGACACAATTCAAAGTGCTTCCTTTATATATAAAACTCTATTCTTATCTACCAGCACACAGAATAAATATAATATTGAGTTAGCCTGGGAACAGGATCTATCCCAAACATTGTCTATTCCTCATTGGAACAAATTGTGGCAAAAACTTTTCAAGACCTCCAAGGGCGCCAATATCACACAACCCCTATATTTTGAGTTGTTATTACTCCCCTCTTTCTTCATAAAATCAACCAATCTGTCTCACCATCTTGTTGGTCATGATTTTTGTTGTGGGCTTCTGTTAGCTGGTGCTTGCCTTTCTTACATCATACAAATACCTCCCTTACATCTATTTCACCTTTGGGGGGTAGGTGTGTGCCCTTACATGAATTACAACATCATCTTTTGTAGAGGACTGCGATAGCATGCATTAGAACAATATTTAGGGCTTGATTAGTAGTTTGGCGGTCCTGAAGCGGGCCGCCATGCCAGCGCCAAACTCATAGTCAGACCCCTGCTAAATTAAGAGTTTTCCTCTGGTCTGGTGGGCGAGCGGTCTTTTAGCATTCCCACATTGGTGCCTATTAAAAAGGCACAGCAAATAGAATTGCAAAGCCCGTTCCTACACGGCATGGACTGTAAATTCCATGCCATGCCAGAAAGGGGGTGCCTGCAGACAGGGGGTAACACAATGTGCCCCCCTGCATGTTTCCCATTGCCCTGAGGCAACAGGAGGCCCCTGTAGGCGCCCTAAGTTTCCTCATCACCACACTTTTAATGGCAGGCAAACCACCATTGAAAGTGAGGCGGTCAGAAAACTCTTCGTATGCTCAGTGCTTATTTTGAGCCAGTGGTTTTCGGTGCTCGGCACCAGCACTTAATTGTCAGCACCGGAGCTTTGCCAGACATGCTGCCACAAGGTGTCACGATTCACTCCCTGCATTCTCGTGCCCACCACCAGGGGGCTGAATTGTGGAGCTCTGTAGTGTTCCAATAAGCTTCCAGACCGTCCACTTCATGCTTATACTGACTTCCAGTCATTTGGATTCTACTTGCAAATTGTCATCCATTTCCAGTCCATGCCAAGTTTTGTAAAACCTAGCCTGCTAATGCTTGTAGCCAGCCTCCTCATGTTTGACACTCAATGACCTATAATATTCCCTGCTCATTGCTTTGTCTCCACCCCTGCAGGCCAAGGATGGGTGGAGGAATGCAGCTCACATGTGGCTGGCTGCTGCTAGCCTGCTCACACCTAATGCATGTGATTACTGTGAGCTCTTTTAATTATTTATTTATTTTAAATCTTTTTATTGTTTTAAAACAAGGCAAAGGAATACATATCTGGTGTCATACATTCAAACATAATAATAGGCAAATCGGTACAAAAACAGGATAAACACGATGCGATAAGGGAGTAGGTGAGACGCCTGCACTAATAATTTCAAAACAGGATTTACGACATTTCAATCTACCTCCCAACTCAGGCGCAAATCCTCAGAACCCATCCACCCATAGAATCAGGATAGTAAAAGAAGCACGTTCACCAGATACTAGAAGATAGACAAGTACAGGATAATTCCCAAAATTATTGAAGAGAAACTGAAAGAGAGAGTGGGAAAAAAAAGGAAACCATAAGAACTAAAGCTAAAACAAAACGAAACAATAGGCCCATCCCCCCACCCTGCACCCCTGCATATGGCTATCGCCTAACCCCAACTAGCAGTGTGCCTGTCGCCCCAACTAACTAAGTTCTAAAAGTAGAAAAGAAAACAGAGGAGCAGAGTTTCATACAGGCTCCCGGTCTCCCTTCCTCCCCGCCCGCAACGAACAACCCCTGTAGAAACCAAAAAGTAGCCAGAGGGTATAGACAGAGCTAAACATGGGAGATGTTAAACACCGCCCAACCTTCCGCAAATATTATGGTAACAGATCCCATGTCCTCTAAAGCCCTGAAATCAGACCCAGGCAAACAATCTCATCCTTGGCCCTTCCGATCCCTCATGTGAACTCTGTCTGACAACACCATCACAATCCCAGGAGAATCAAAGTTCGAAAGGAGTTCAATAAAGATCAGTCTGGGACAGGTCAAAAACGATGAGTCTTTGCAAACCTCAGCTACACATATGATCTCCCTCACCAACATGAAGTCCAGATGTTGTTTCCTCCGTAGATGTAGGAAAACCGCTAGGGAGGGAAAAGACGTGTTTGCCTTACGATAGTCACTAATGGAAGTCCCCAGGAGTGAAAAACCAAGTAGATCAGTCTCAATCGGCAGCGATGGTGATTGCTGCGATACAGTCAAAGAACCAAGTCCGCAAGCACTCTGCGTTCTAGCCAAGGGCATCAACACTTCTTCTAGCACGGGGTCCTCATCCTCCGGCACTATGTACCTCGTGGCAAATTCAGGTCGTTGTTGTTCTTGCGATAAATCAGGGTCCGGACTCGGGCGCCGAGTTTCGATGATACCAGCGATCATTTTATGAACAATGGCTTCCAGATGTGAATGAAGTGCCCCAATTGCGGCCAATACGGTCTTCAATGACGGTTCACAATTCGGCCGACCCATCTCCGCTCTGTCGATTTCAATCATAGGCGTGTTCCCCGGAGAGTCCGGTTTCTCCGGGGGAATAAGCAAGAGTGGAGAGGACGGCATCGGCGGGTGCATCATCGGACAAACGGCCTCAGTGTGAGTCCTGCTACCGCAAGCAAGGGCCCCAACCCAGCAAACCCCGGGGGCGGCAAACCGGGGCGCCAGGACGGGGCCTCCCCCCACAGAGCCACAGACGAAAATTTACACCACTCCTTCGATATCAGTCAGGCCAAACGACCGCCATCAGAATTGGGCTAGGATAACCTCCACTGCGAGAGACCGGACCCTGTCAGATTCCCATGGCCGATGTTGTTCAACTGTAACCCGGCTGGGCCAGTACTCGAGGCCCCGGCTCACACGCTGGGTTACGGCGAGATCCAAAACACGACACAACTCCGTCAATCAGGGCGATAAAATTCCCAGGATTGCTCCATCATACTCAGCAACGGTTCATCTACTCGGAGGTCGGGCGTACGATCAGGATATATGACAGGATTATCTGGCTGAAGACAGAGGTCGGCGGAGCCGGGAGCCTAAGCGGCCATCTTGGTTGCTAGCGTTGCTCCTCTACTGTGAGCTCTTTTAAGCCCCAGCTCCCTTCAGTCCAGTGTTGGTCATTGTAGTGTGTTCCGGTGAGACTGATCTTTGTTTCCTGAACTTTTGATATTCCTTGATTCCTGAGATATAGTTAATCATTGTTCCTTGATTCCTGAACTATAGCTATTACTTGTTCCTTGATTCCTGAGCTATAGCTATTCCTTGTGCCTGCATTAGCACCGCCTGCAGTGTTACCTTGTTTCCTGAGCTATAGGTATTCTTTGTTTTTGTTCCTGGGCTTCAGCTATTTCTTGTTCCTGATTTGCACTGCCTACAGTACTCTCTTGACTCCTTGTTTCCTGAGCTGTAGCTATTTCCTGTCTCCTGAACCAGCAGTGCCTGCAGTGCTACCTTAACTCCTGAGCTTTAGTAATTCCCTGTTCCTAAACTAGCACTGCATGCAGTGCTACCTTGACTCTTGAGCCTCCGCCCAATTCTTGTTCCTGCCCCAGCACAGCCTTCAGTGCTACTTTGTTTTCTTGATTCCTGAACCTGCACCATTCCGGTATACCCATGTAGCCTCTACTTCTGTATATCCTTTTTTGATCCCTGCCTTTCTTCCCATTTCCTTGGTTCCAGTTCCTAGTTTGCTGTCTTTCTATTCCTGCTGTCTTGCTCCGAATTACCTTGTAAGTTTATTTCTTGCTTTCTGCCAAGTGTGTCCTGTGATTTCCTTTCTTTCCTATGAAGCACTCCTCTTTGCTAGCTCCTTGTCTTTTGTGCTTGTGTTTAGTTCTACCACCTTACTGTTACTGCCTTGTGTGATACTGTTTGATCGCCAGGATCCACGGGCACAGCTGACACCCTAGGTGGTGTTTCTTGTTCACTGTGAGTATTGTCTTTGAGTTACATTTATAACATCACCATAGGTATCAGCTCCACAGACCCTGCCTTTGCATGCATATCCTATATGTGCGTATTTGCAGTCAGTATCTGTAACAGCAATTGTGGATGAGGTACTACCATGTGGAGCTCCCGAGTGCTTTACCCCACATCCCCTTTATTGTTAATGTTGTTTTATATATATGGCTTATATCTGTCCTGTGTGTAGTTTTTCTGAATGCTAAATCACCTCTGAGGACCTGTCCTTTCTGAGCCTTAACTCTTATTCTCTTGTACAGAGCTTCCTCTTAGGATTCCCTTTCTCCTTTGACTCGCTGTGTGATCTTGGGCAGCTCTGTACCCAGTATTCTGCCTAATTTGTCTTCCCTGGCACCAGTCGCTGCCAGTGTCCCTGACACATGCAAGTGTTCTGGACTGAGCCCTGACACAAGGTGGCACTGTCTGGCTAATTTAGAGAAGACTACAACAGTTAATTATTAATTCAATATCCATTAAAAATGACTATTACCTGCCGCACATGCCATTCTTCTAGCTTTGGAGATTTGCAATAGTCTGAATGATCACACTTGTAGGAGTGTGCTAGCTATTTGTTGTGTTATTACTATCATTGGCAGCCTTTCAGGGGCAATTTGTGGTGGAAACTGCAGTGGCCTCTTGACAAGAGCCCTGGCACATATTTTTTCACAAATTAAGCACTAAATCTGCTTGGGGGTGCCACAACGGCCCGGCAAACTTATTTAGGCCTCTGACTTCCACGTGATCCATGATCACCAGCGATTGCGGCGGTCCTGTGGTGGTCCCGCCGCTGTATTCATATTACAGCAGGTGGACCAGCAGTCTGGCGGTCCAGGGACACCACCATGGGTTCGCGGGTCCGATGGAGTACTGAACTCGTAATCCGGCCCTTTATGCATTTCCAAATCATTTTTTCGATCGATGTACTTTATTGGCTGTAGGTGTAGTGGGGTGATACGCCAAGCGCAAGATAAGTGATTTTATTTTTTATTTAATTTTACTTCTCATGTCGTATGTCGACTTACCCGCCCCACCAATTTTATCTGTGTCATCCGCCTATGGGTGTAGCCCATGCAGCCCAGTAATTGCTTTCCTTTCTGTTATCATGTGTAAAAATAGTGTAATTGTATAATTACAACATATTTTTCTTTTTATAACTTTGTTATTTACATGAAAAATTTTGCAACTTCATTTATTATTTATACTAACATGTATGTTTCACACTTTTTTGCATCTTTTCTGTTGGGGATGTTGAATTGTGGAAAAGGTGCTTTTTTCTGTTGGAAAAATAAAGAGCGTCGGTTTCATTTTAAATGTTTAATTGTTGGTTGTTTGTAGAGGTTGAGTTTGTTAGGGTTTATTCTATTTGTTTTTGGGGTGAGTTTCTATTTTAAAATAATTTACATACACTAAGGGCCTGATTCCGATTTCCGCTGGCAAACGTTTTTCCCGACATGGAGCTGTCATATTTTCTGACCGAACCGTACACACGCCTTTCAAATGGCTGAGTACGATGTGATGCTTGATATTTACAGCCGACTCGGACGGATTTTTTTTTTTACGGCCGAGTCGGCAAGAAAGGAGCCTGACGCGATAGACTCGTACGCGAACTACTCTATGTAGCCAAGCATTAACACTACACGGCAGACTCGGATGTGAACGATGCCTCATACTCCAGCATTAACACAACCCAATAGACACGTACACGAACAATTCTACACAGCCAAGCACATACACGACGCGACAGACACGTACGCGAACGACTCCATGTAGCCAAGCATTAACACGACACAACAGACTCGTTCGAATGCTGTGACGTGCTGGAAGCGACACCCTGTACGACGCGTAGAAAAAACGCATCGTATTTGCATGTCTGGAAACTGGTTGGGAAAAGCCTCCGTATGACTCGATTTCCGTGTTTCCTGGGCCTGTTCTGTTGTTAAATAGAGCGCAAATCGGAGCCGACGATTCGGTCGGAAATTTGCCTGTAATACGCATCGTACTTGCTCATTTGTAGAGAAAAGCTCCAGATAAGAGTCGGTCATCCTGCGAATATCATTGGGTGGTGTTTTTAGTGACATCGGAATCGACCCCTTACAGTTTAATGTTTTTTTTCTGGTTTGTGATCGGTGTTGTCTTTTGGCAGGTTAACACTTTCTTTATGTTGCAGTATTTTCTTTTAGTAATTACATGTAAAGAGAAAGAAGATGGTAAGTGTTTTGTTAATTATTTGTAATATTACAATTTTAATTTGAAATAAAAGTAAGTTTGGGTTTGAATATGTTTTACTTACTTTGCAAGATAGTTGATGAGATGTATATATTTCTTTTTTCGGGGTCTGGTCTGAGAATTTGGCACAGATTTGTCATCTTGAAGCTTTTGTCATTTTTGCAGTATTAAGTTGACAAAATGTGTGTGCTTTTATATTGTTGATGTAATTGTTTGTGTGATTTTATTGGTTAAGTTGTTTACAGTTTGATTTTATTGATTAGTTTAGTATCGGTTTGAGTTTTTTTTTATCAATTATTGTCCTTCCATGATTAATGCTATTTTATTTATTTATTGTGTTTAATATGTAGTTTGATACTTTTGAATATTATTTGATATATGATATATATATATATATACATATATATATATATGCATATATATATATATTTATTTATATTGTTGCATAAATGTTTGTAAATTATGAAAGTCATTTTTTGCTCATATTATTATGCATTTAGTTACTTTTCTAGGGGTGAATTATAATTATTTTGAAGATAGCGCATACTTTCTTTTGTTAGAACACGTATATATTGTTTAATGTTTATTATATTTATTTGTTTCATGTGAAAAGTAGTAATTATATGTTTATTAAGGATAATGGAATTATTTTGGCAATATAATTGTAGTCGATATTGTGTGAGGAAATATTTTTGACAAAACTTGTTTATTTAAAGGTGTAACAATATTTTTGCTTCTGATATCGGTATATGTGTTCTGGATGCGGTCACAAAACATATGTACATTGATTTGCGGACACAATTAGGAATGGAACGCACCTTTACTAATTGCGACTTGCAATTCCTAAATAGAGAGTCGCAAATGAATTACGAATCGCTATTTAGGAATTGTACATGGCTAAGACTGAAATTGCATGCGCAAACGGGTCACAAACCCATTTGCGCATGCAATTCTAGGTCGTACATCTGGCCCTTAGTGTACTATTCTTATTCTCGGTAAGGAGAGCCATCAGAGACAAATGCACTGCCTTAAAGGAAAAAAGGTGAGGATGGAAAGCATTTAAAAGCACTAAACAGCGAAATAAGAATGTCACACAACACAAAAGAAATTCGACACCAATGTATAAAAATAGATTATTTTTTAATTAATTTTTAAAGACCAAGATGAGCAAAATTCTCCAGCGGGTCCATAGTTATAGATAACATTTTTTTTAAATCTCAGTTCTGTTAGTCACAACTTCAAACAAGCACTGGTAACCGTAAAGTTTGAAAAAGTTGTGTTCGGTTACACTGGCCCAACTAAATCCGGCAGATAGAAGGTCCGGGGGGCACCAGGGATGATATGGACTGGTACCTGGTCACAGAAGTGTTCTACAGTCCAGTGTTGAACTTTACACAACAACCGCCATATACTTAAATGGAGTCGTCCTGAAGGTTGCTCCTCAGCCCATAGGCCAGGGGGTGTGACTTTGGAAGCAGAGGTCAGTGTCCCTCAAAGTCCTCTTTGAGCCAGTAGAAGGCCACCCCGCAAAGTGGTTAAAGGTCTCTGTCCACAGCGGGTCCAGCGGTATTTTTTGGTGGAGGCTAGTGTCCCTCTTGGGCCACAAATCTGTAGTAAGATGACACTCCCAGGTGTGGCAGACTCTGGTGCAACATTTAGACATCGATGATAGGTCTCTTGGTGTGCCTAGTAGCAGTCAGCAGCAATTCTCTAGAAGTGGCTACTGACTTACCGGGTTGGCCTACTTCAGATTTGATGGCCCTGGTGCTGGTTCCAGGGGGTCAGTCGAATGACCCTTGGAAAGGCAGAGGTAACGCTCTGCTGGCAATGCTGCGTTAGTGCTTTTCTCATGCTTGTATTGTTTTAAACTTCTATTATTGTGTTAAACGTTCTTGTTAACCTACCTGCACTTTAGGTTTCGCCTCCTCCTCACTCGCTTACTCCCTGGTCCACCGCAGCAGTACCCTTCCTGATTGAGTGGAGGGAGAATCCCGGGCTTGAGGGAGAAACCAATGACCTCCTGCACTTCCTGTGGGCCATTTGCAGGCAGCCATCTTGGCAGGGTGACATTCTAGCCTTCCACCCGTGCCGGGCTATTTTAGGGCTTGATGGCGCCAACGCGTAGCGGACTGAAAAGCAGAGGTAACTCTCTGCTGGCAATGCTGCGTTAGCGCTTTTCTCTAGCTCGTATTGTTTTAAACTGCTATTATTGTTTTAAACGTTCTTGTAAACCTACCTGCACTTTAAGTTTTGCCTCCTCCTTGCTCGCTTACTCCCCAGTCCACCGCAGCAATACCCTTGCTGATTGAGTGGAGGGAGAATCCTGGACTTGAGGTAGATGAAAACAAGTTACTTACATGTAACTTTAGTTCCCCAGTATTGGTAACTTTCATAGATTCCCATGCTTTTGTATCATTCCCCGTCGTCGGAATTGGAGTCTCGGTAACAAAAAAATAACATAGCAGTAGGTACAAAAGAGAAAGAAAAAGGCCTAGGCCTCATTCCCTTTTGTAGCATATCCACCTCTTTGTGTAAAAGAGACCAAACTAGGCATCAGCCAATCAGAAGAGCCTCACCCCTTAGAACCCTCCTGAAGGAACCTCAGAGCCACAGATTTTCGTAGCCATTGTGTAACAGTCACCATATTTGCTGAAGGCTGAGCTTTCCCCTGGGAGGTGGGTGGGCGCATGGCAATCTATGAAAGTTACCAATACTGGGGAACTAAAATTACAGGTAAGTAACTTGTTTTTTTGCCCCAGTATTGGAACTTTCATAGATTCCCATGCTTTTGTATCAGAGTAGCAAGCAGTTAGCAATAAAAAACACATTTTGTGTCATAACATACTTTGCAATATCCAACATGACGTAAAGATACAAAATATGCAAAATAACGGAAGGTGGGATAGAAAGGAAAGCTTACCAAACAGTGGAAGAGGTTCCTCAGGACTGCTTGGCCCACTGCCATATCTTCTTGTTGTAAGGATTCCATCAGTAATGCTTAGTAAAGGTATGGACGCTGCTCCAGGTAGCAGCTCTGCAAATGTCCTTAATCTGCACACCCGCGAAGAGGGCTGTTGAAGAAGCCACTGATCTTGTGGAATGTGCTCGAACCCTACCAGTCAGTGGTTTACCTGCTGCAGTATGGCAATGTAGAATGGCATTGGTAATCCATCTTGCAATCCCCTGCTTTGACAGAGGGAGACCCTTGCTCGGACCACCAAAAGCAACAAACAATTTAGAGGATTTCCGAAATCCTTTGGTGCGATCCAAATAGAAGTAGCGACCTCTCCACTGGTGCAGCCGGTTGAGGAAAGAAAGCCTTAAGAACAACCGGCTCGTTCAAGTGGAAGTCAGAGGGTACTTTGGGTAAGAATTTTGGGTTAGTTCTCAAGATAACTGTGTTCCTTTTGAATTGCAGAAAAGGCTCTTGGATTGTGAGAGCCTGCAATTCCCCAATACGTCTTGCCGATGTGAGGGCAAGAAGGAGAGCCAATTTCCATGAAAGGAACTTCATGTCTGATCGATGAATTGGTTCAAATGGGCTTTTCATGAGTTGAGTGAGGACTAGATTCCGTTGCCAAGTAGGAGGCGGAGGCCTCACTGATGGATAGATCTGGAACAAGCCTTTTAGAAATTGCTTAACAATCCTGGAAGACCACAACAAAGGTCCAGACTCTGACCGTCTGTATCTTGAAATTGCCGCCAAATGAACTTTTATAGATGAATGAGCCAGCCCCGACTTAGCCAAGGACAAGAGATAAGGCAGAAGCTGATGAGGTTTTGAAGAAAAGGGGTCAATTTTCTCTCTCTTGCACCAAATGCAAAATCTCTTCCATTTGAGGCGGTAAGTCTTGTTCATGGACGGAGCTCTCGCCTGGGAGAGGACTTCTTTAATTTTGTTCGAGATGGGTAGATTCATAAATCCTCGCTGCTCAGGAGCCATGCTGTCAGGTGTAATGACTGTGGATCTGGATGCCAAATCTGTCCTTCGGACATTGTGAGAAGGTCTGGAATAGTCCCCAAGGGGAGTGGAGGAGCTAGCGACAACAGATGGAGCTCCGTGTACCAGAACTGTCTCGGCCAAGCAGGGGCTATCAAGATCATCCTGCATGGTTCCACTTTGATCTTCCTGATAAGCCTCGGGATCAGTGAGATGGGGGGGAACGGCGTAGACAAATGTCCTTGACCAGGCTATCGAAGCGCATTCCCCAATGATCCTCGGTGGTGAAGCCTGCTTGCATAAGACCGGCATTTCTTGTTGGTCGGCGTGGCAAAGAGATCTATTGCCGGTCTGCCCTACTGGCGGAAGACCTCTTCTAGAACTCGCTGGTTTAGCTCCCACTCGAGACTTACTGAGGATAACCTGCTCAGTCTGTCGGCATTCTCGTGAAGAATTCCTGGCAAGTGTTCTGCCTGCAGCGACATCCTGTGAAGGATCGCCCATTCTCAGATCTCTTGAGCTTCCTGTGACAACAGGAGAGACCTGGTTCCTCCTTTCTTGTTCACGTAATGCATGGCCGTGGTGTTGTCTGTCCTGATGAGAACTTGCGAACCTTTTAGGCAAGGGAGAAAGGCTTGTAGAGCCAGTTTTATTGCTCTTAGCTCCAAGAGATTGATGTGGAGCCGACGATCGTGAGGAGACCAAATGCCACTGACATGCAGGTCTTGCATCAAGGCACCCCAACCATCCAACGACGCATCCGTTGTCACTACTTGAGGAGACGGATCACTTACGCAGGATAGACCTTGGGACAAGTTTCTCTGGTCTGTTCACCACAGGGCCGCTCTTTTCATTGTTTTTTTTTTTTTAAATTTTTGTAAACCTTTATTGAGCATTATTCAGAAAACAAATACGGGCCTACAACCATCCGGCCGGCCTCGACACTTTTAAAGCTCAGTAGCAAAGTATACGTCCACTCGGTAGCACGTCAGCATGTAGAAGCATACAATATGTGTTACAGTAAATCCACGTGCCCCAAGTGTCAGGAAATAATAAGGTTAATTTTAAAATAATTTTATATATAAGGAGATACAGAAGCTAGAACGGATCAGTGAACAGAACATACATCTAAATAATAAATGGGCAACGTCCATCAGGAGATTCCACTTACAGTAAACAATCTAAAATGGCGGCACGAAGTTAGAATACCAGGATGAGGAAACCTAGTGAGGTGTGCCCCCCCGCCGTTACCCTCCAAACACCATACCCACCCACTGACCCAGGAAAAAGCACGTAAGAAAGAAGAACAGAAAAAGAGAAAAAGAAGGCCCATAGAAATAAAAAACGAACCGAAGAAGACCCCCCACCCTACACGCATGCCGAGGCTATGGCCTACCCCCCCCCTAGCAGTGTGTCTGTCGCCCCAAAAAGAGAACCCGAAATGTAGAGAGCAAGTAAAGAGAGAAAAGAAAAAGTCCATAAAATCACGGTAGAACCCAGGGAGAGAGAGAAGGACACACCACCCTACTACTCCCAGGAAAAGAAAAAGTGGGGAGGAGCCCATCCAACAACCGAACTCCCGGCCTCCCTCGCCGTCAGTGTCTCCTGCGCCATGCACCACACAATGTCAAAAAACTGTACACCCGGCAGATCAGAATCAGTAATACCCAGTACCTCAGTCCAGCACAAGTCCTCCCCCCAGCAGAAGAAATAGACAACAGGAGAAATCAACAGTGACGTGCAGCGAAAAAAAAACCAGGATATTAAAAACTACTCAGCCAGTATCTTAAAATGTGTTTCAGTCCAGGTCCCCGCCAGCCGATCAAACCAAAGCGACAACATGCAGTCCATCAACCCTGTCCGGATCGGCAGAATGTCTCCGGGCCTGTCCATTGCTGCGAGACGCCTTTAACCAGGACAAAGAAGCAAGATGGCCGCTTACAAGGAGAGGGAACAATGAAGACACCTTGTGCCGCTGGGTCCCCAACACAGCAATAACATACCCCAGGGGCTCCAGGGATAGAGGCAGCGAGGGGGACATTCGACGAGGAAAATGATCTGCCGGGCCACGGTGGATAGCGTGTTGACAAAGTCATCTCGTCAATAGTAGCGGGTGCCTCTGCTACTGTAACAATGTCGATGGGTAGACACAGTACCTTGCAGCCAGGAGAATGTCTCACCCCCGTCTCCTCATTCGGCAACATTGTATCCCCTCCAGGATAGAACAAGGTCGGCGGGGGATCATCCAGCCGAGATCGCCCCGTGTCAGGCATTGCCTCATCAAATCTCCGGGCCAGTGCCCGGGCAGTGCTCCGCATCGCCGCTTTCAGTTCCATGAGGGCGGCCAGGATATCGCCACAGGTCGGGTCACTCCGCGTCGAAAGCTGGTCCGCGCTATCTCACCGCTCCCTCGACGCGGCCACCGGCACCGGGGCATATGGGTCCACAGTCACTGCAGACCCAGGATCAGCCAGCGTCTCGGCAGGAAGAGCAGGCGCCATGTCCATCTCTGCTGCAAACAGTTAGTGGCGATACGGGGGTGAGCGCGGTAGCCAAAGAAGCAATGGTGCAGCCGCCGGGGGAACTCCGTGTACAACTCGGAGGCTGCACAGGATGAGAGCCCTCCACGTTTCCCATGGACATCGGCCGTCCACTGCAGGAAGGACGCACCAAGATGGAGTCCGCCCGTTTCTCTACGGAGCGGCAGAGGAGAGCAAACCGTGGGGGGCTGCAACGTTGTCCACGCCACCAGCAATGCGAGAGTCTGACCCAGATGGAAGGGTCCGACTCCAGTCGTCCGGGCAGCACTCTACTCCCCCGTGGTCGTCAGCGTTTCACCAGCTCGTCTCCCCGTCCACGTCCCTCGGCGTCCAGCGGCGTCCATCCACGCGGGGTTCAGGGGAAGCGCCGGAGGTCGGAAAAAACACAGAGTCTGCCGCCAAATCCGCCGGTAAGGGTACCAAAAAGACGCCAGTCACTTCAGTGCCAGTATTTCACCGAGGCAGGACGGCGCAGGTCAGGATAAATGATCAGGATTTCCAAAAGAAGCCAGACGGTTTACGGAGCCGGGAGCTCAAGGGTCTGTCCCGTCCGCCATCTTGGCTCCTCCCCGCTCTTTTCATTGTTGGAGTGACGGCCACCTTGTCGTCTAATGATCCGTGAATCTGTGTCCACTGGATGTTCAGTTGCTCCTGAAGAGGACGCATTTGCAGTCTGCAGTGAGGAATCAGAGGTATGCATGATGAAATTACCCCCAGCAGAGATTTGTAGCGGCGTACTGAAAGACACCTTCTTTTTCGTAAGTCCAGAGCTATGGTCTGCAGTTTTTCCCGCCTTTCTAGGGTTGGAAAAGCTTTTGAGAATTTCGCGTTCAGGATGGCTCCCAGGAAACGTGCCTTCCTGATTGGGACCAGAGATGATTTGTCTTTGTTTAAAGTGAGTCCTAGATTTTGAATCAGGTTTGTACATGCCTGAACCGCGTCCCGCGCAGCTCCCCTGTGCGGGGCCTTCAGCAACCAGTCGTCCAGGTAAGGGAAGACTTGAAAATGATTCCTTCGCAGGAATGCCGCTACTGGCGCCAGCACCTTCATGAAGATCCTCGGGGCTGAGCGAAGTGCAAAGGGTAAAACCTTGAATTGAAAATGGCTCTTGGCTACTGTAAATCGTAGAAACCTTCTGTGCGTTAGGTGAATCGGTACATGAAAGTACGCATCCTCGAGATCGAGCGTGGCCATGAAATCCCCCGGATTGATCAGCCGCAGGATGTCTTGAAGAGAGACCATCCGGAAAGACAGGGAGATGTGATAGGCGTTGAGCTCCCTGAGATCTAAAATGGGGCGCCATTTCTCCAGCGTCTTCCTTAACAGGAAGAACCTGGAATAGAATCCCTGTCCTTTTTGGTAGGAGGGAACTGGCTCTATTGCCCCCTTCAGGAGCATTTTATGAACTTCGGGCAGCAGAAGATGCAGTTGTTTTGATGGAATGGCTGCAGGGGGCTTGGTTGGTGGGTTTTGAGTGAATTCTAAGGTATGGCCATTTCGAATGATGTTGAGCACCCAATGATATGATGTTATCTTGGACCAATTCTTAAGGTATTGGGATACCCTGCCTCCCACCGATGACTTCTTGGAGGAGGGTACAGTAGGAAGAGCCAGGAGGCCGCTATTGGCGCTTGGACGTATCACGTCCCTGGCGAGCCTGCTTTCCTCTGTTGTTAGACCTAGAGTAATTGGAGGATTGGCCCTGCCTTTGCTGATAAGGCTGGCGGTATTGTTGCGAACCTGAGCCGTAGGTGGAGTATCTCTGTTGTTGGTAAGATCCTCTCTAGTTTGTACTTTTGCCTCTGGACCCTTTAAAATGAATCTTGCGGTACTGAAGCGCACCCAAAGATCTGGCGGTCTCAGTGTCCTTTTTGATGTCTTGGAGAGTGTTGTCAATCAATTTCCCGAATAGTGCTTCTCTATCAAAAGGAAGATCCGGGATCTTATTTTGGATCTCGGGTCGAAACCAGGTATCCTTCAGCCACCCCTGGCGACGAAGGACCGCAGCTCCAGCCAGAGAACGAAACGCCGTCGTGGCAATGTCCATGGCACAGTCAATGACCTCCATTGATGTAGCCTCCCCTTCTTGTAAGACCTATTTTGCCTCTGCTTTGGAATCTGGAGGAAGCTGATCCAGGAACGGTGCCATAGTTGGCGGTCGTATCTGCCCAATATTGCTAGGGCATTAGCTGCCCGCACCAGAAGACTCCCGGCATTGTCCAATCTCCTTCCTTCCTTGTCTGGAGTTGTTAAAGGAGCAGAGGGGTTGCAGGATTTTCTCTGCGCCGCTTGAGAAATTACCGAGTCCGGTTTTCGGTGGCCCGTCAAGGCAGCTGGACCATCGTCAGGCACTTTGTACTTTTTATCTAGAAGCGGTAGTACAGGGACCACCGTCGCTGGATTTTTCATTGCCTTAAGGCCTTCATCCCACAGATGCTGCACTATTGGTATGGACCTTGTCGTCTTCCTATAAGGTTCCTTGAAATCATACAAGAAACATTCAGAGGCCACCGCAGGCATTGCCAACTTGAATCTGCCAGTCTCTCTTTCCATCAGCTTATGGAATTCATCTATATCCGCTGGCAGGTATTCCACTGGATCCGGACATGGAGACGGAGGGTCCGGAATGATGTACTCATCCCATTCAGAATCTTGATCAGCTCCATCGTCCGAATTATGATCTTCATCCGAGGAATAATCATGGGTGTCTGCTGGTCTGGAAGGCTCTTGTGGAATTGGTGCCTGTGGCTGAGGGGACACCTGAGCTGGTATTTCAGGAACAGCTGTTGAGGTAGGAGCCGGGACAGGCATGGCTTGCGCAACTGGAGCCGGAGCAGGCTTTGCAGCTTTAGATTTGTAATCCTGCAGCATCCTGTGTAGGTCCTGCAGGAAAGAAGATGGAACCGAAACCATGTCTTGACCTGAATATTGTTGTGGTTGGGCAGAATGATGATGATAATCATCTTCTTGGTCATACCCTCCTTCCGAATCAGTCTCCTAGCACTTGACCAGAAGTTGAGAAGGACTGTCAGCGTAGTCATATGAGTCCTGATCATCCTCTTGTGACTCATCCTCATCAAACAGCAGAGCTGGTGGCAAGGGAGTTACCCTCCTGGGAGATGTCATGTCCGTCGTAATTCTGGTCATTGAAATAGAGATTCTCTTCTCCGATGCCAAAATCGTGGACGGTCCCGCCGACGATGGAACTGAAAATGCAGCCGTCGTCAGCTTCGTCGACGGAATATGCATCGGCGATACAGGAAAACTCGACAAGATAGGCGTCGTCGCTGCCGTTGACGACGAGACTGTCGACATCCCCGCCGTCGTCGTTGTCAATGTTGTCGTCATCGAGGCCCTCGTCGACACTGTCGTCGTCGCCCTCGTCGTTGACGATGTCGTCGTCGACATCTTCATCGACGATGCCGTCGTCGGCGACTCCCTCATTGACGCTGTTGTAGCTGTCGTTGACGATTCCATCCTCGTTGACAATCCCGTCGTCGTCGATTGTCCCGTCGACGGAACCAGTTTCAGTTTAGGCTTCTTTTTCTTCGTCGACGGAGCCTCCATCGACGACGCCTTGGAACTTCTGTCAGTCTTTCCAGAAGATGGGGAAGAGGGTTTTTTGAATGCTGGATCAGTCTTCAAACCCTTAGAAGGCGTAGATGGCCCTACCCTCTCCTTTTCACCATGGTGAGGAGATTTGCCTGGACCCTGGCTCTCAGACTCTCTGGGGGTCTTTTTTGAGGCTCCACAGAGGGAGAAGGGGAACCCTTACCCCTTTTGACTGACCTTCTTGTTGAAGACGCAGATGCAGAGTCCTCACTGTCACTGGAGACAGTATCCTTCCTGGACTTCAACTTCTGGAGCCAAGTCAGAAGCCTACCCTCACAGTCCCGGAGGGTCTTGGTTGAAAAGGTGCGGCAGATCGTACAGTCCGCAGCCTTGTGATCAGGATAGAGGCAATAGATGCAGTCTTTATGCTTATCCTCAATGAAGTCTTTTCTTGCCACATGTGGAACATGGCTTAAAAAGGGCCTTCTTCTTTTCTTTGTCAGACATCCTGGAAGGATCAGCTAACAATCTGAAGAAAAAACCTGAAGAAAAACTTCTGAAGAGTAGATGTTGAGCAGAGCTCAAAGGAGACTCCCTAGCACAGGGGTCTCCAACCTTTTCTGAAGTGAGAGCTACTTCTGATCAGTGAAAATCATTGTGAGCTACTAAATGCCAAGCAACTCGCGCATTTTTATGAGAGACACCCCCATATGCAGCTTAATTGACTTTAAGCCTCATTTCTTCAGAGACCATACTGTGATTTGCACATGCACTGAAGTTAAATAATTCCCCGTGGAGAGAAAATGAAAAAATCAGTTCAGCGATTATTAATCGTCGCTTGAAAAGTGAAAATAATATTTTTTTTAACAAGTGGCTGTTTTCTTTCCATTACATCTGACAAATTCTGTGTTGGTACACAAAATATATGGATCTTTTAAAAAACATAAAGGGTGGCAGAATCTGGTGCTAACCTATGATGGCTGCATGAAAGCAGTGCTCAACCAAACAGTTTGTACACATTGTGAGGTGCACAGCAGATTCCTTGTGATCGAAACTTGCTGCTAGTGGTGCCTGGGGATGGTGATCTGGTGATTCTGCATTAGCTCTGTTCTGCTTGGTGACTTGGCGGTGCATGATCCAGAGGCCTGACAGCCACTGGGGCAGTTGGTGAGGCTGGGGCAGTACATGTGTCTCTTTTGCTGTGTCGCCCAAACCTACTGTTGGCGCCCCAACAGCACCTTAGCACCACAGGTGAAAGTGCCTACCTGACACAGCATATGGCTGTGCGTGTGAGATTCAAGTGAGCTCAGGGAGAAGAGCTGCTCCACTGCCAGTCACATGCTGGACCTTGATGCCAACAAATAATTCAAGGGTCTCATATTTGCATGTCCGCAGACCAGGGAACCCTCAAATCCCTGGTCTGCGGCCTGCTGAATGTGAGATCTTTATGCAGGCATCATACAGAGATAGCGCTACTCATAGAACAACATGAGTTAGACGTCCTATTCATGACTGAAACATGGACAAGGACAGATAGCGGCATGGAACTGGGACAAGCCTGCCCCCCAGGCTACAAGATTAGACATAACCCTCGCGTTGGGGCTAGAGGAGGAGGTGTAGGACTGATTTATAGGGACTCATTGGACTTCTCCCAGCTAGAAATCAAGCAAATCAAGAACTATGAATTGATGGGGTTCTCCTTGAAGGGACAGGGTGGGGTACTACTAACTGGTCTCCTGTGTTACAGACCTCCGGCTGGCGGTACTTCGGCTGTGTCCGACCTTACTGATTTAATATATGACCTCTCTAACTCCCACGCCAAATTGATGGTATTGGAGGATTTTAATATGTGGCCTGATGGACCCACAGACTCAGCCTTTACATATCTCACACAGGCTTGTCGCAATATCAAACTAGAGCAGTTGGTTCTTTCCAAGACTCATCAGATGGGACATGTTCTGGATTTGGTTTTTGCTGATGCTGGCCTGGTAAAGGTCAGCAATATCCTTCCGCAGTGCTGGACGGACCATGCCCTAGTCCTCTTTTCGGTGGCTCTCCCGACTGGCTGCTCTAAAACTGGTAACACAGGAATGGCCAGGACAGGGAGACAATGGTCTAGGCTTCTGAGAGGCGCAATTCTTCCAAATCTGCTTACTGAAGCTTTTCAGCTGGCTGACAACGCGGATGAAAGCTATAATACGCTCACCCAGCAAATTAAGACCAATTTGGATAGGCTGGCTCCAATAAGAAAAACGCGAGACAGAACAAAAACCGCCATGCCATGGTTTTCGAGGGAACTTCTTAATCTTAAACTGCAGTGTAAACAGGCGGAGCGGAGATGGAGGAGACATTATCTGGATTCGGATAAGATTCTCTTCAAACAGGAACTGGCAGCCTACAAAGCACAGATTAAGTGTGCAAAAGCGAGGTTTTTGGAGGAAACTTTACTGTCAGCCTCAAACAAAGCACAAGCTTTGTTTAAAATTGTCAACGAGCTGTCACGACCGGCCTGCGCCACTACCGCTATCCCTGCCTCTCAGCTACTATGCGATTCATTGGCAAAGGCCTTTGAAGACAAGATCGCGACCATTCTGAGCAACCTAAATCCCACGACACCTGAGGCTGCTCTTCCTCCCATATCGGAGTTGGAGGCTGGGAAAGCCAGGCTGGAAAGTTTTCCTCTCCCGTCTTTTGCAGAGTTTGGTGTACTAGCGGATAGTGTATCCTCCGGATCCCCTCTTGATGTAATCCCGCACAAACTCTGGAAAGCTTTTCGGGAAGAGTTGTATCCTCCTCTCCACGCAATTTGTTGCCAATCCCTTGGCTCTGCCCAGGTCTCGGACAGCTGGAAATTAGCAGTTGTTTCTCCATTATTGAAGAAAGAATCACTGGATCCCTTATGCCCCACCAACTACAGGCCCATATCATTACTTCCCTTTCCGATTAAGATCCTGGAAAAACTGGTCACTAGACAACTGTCCAGTTTTTTGGAAGTTAATGACTGCCTGGACGCGGCGCAGTTTGGTTTCAGACCAGCGCATGGAACCGAATCAGCCTTGGTGACTGTTCTGAGTGACCTTCGTTCGCGTGCCGACCATGGACGAGCAGCCTTTTTAGTGCTGCTCGACATGTCGGCAGTGTTCGATACGGTCAGCCATGCCATCCTGACCAGGAGATTGGAGGAAGTTGGGGTGACGGGCATCGCCCGGGATTGGCTTGTTTCATACCTGGCCAACAGACATCAGGTGGTTGCCCTGCCCCCTTTTAAGTCCACCATTAAAAGGGTCGGTCAGGGAGTACCCCAGGGCTCGGCCATCAGCCGTATTCTTTTTAATCTGTACCTCCACCCCTGGTCAAGCTAATAAAAACATTTGGCATTTCAGTCACCAATTGTGCTGACGACACCCAGCTTATTTTCTCCTTTGAAGGGGAGAATGCGGTGTCCCTGGAGACCTTTCACCATTGTATGGTCACCACGGCAACATGGCTGAGTAACAACTCGCTGCAATTTAACAGCTCTAAGACAGAGGTGCTACACTGCTCAGTGGACCGGGTCCCTCGATCTTTACCACAGGACTTCTGGCCCCCCTCTTTTCAGGGCACGGTGGCAGCAGCTACCTCGGTTCGGAATTTGGGAGTGACAATGGAACCGAGTCTTCAACTGGACGGTTTCATTGACAAAACAGTATCCACCTGCATGGGCCTGTTGCGCTCTCTAAGGAAGATACTTCCTCTGCTCCCTGTCAATGCCAGACCAGAAGTAGTCCGCAGCATTATTCTAAGCAGATTGGATTACTGCAATGTACTACTTCTGGGGGCACCTGCTATGGCAATAGGCAAGCTACAAAGAGTGCAGAATTTTGCGGCTAAGTTAGCACTCTCTCGCCGCCGTTCTGACTCATCTTCTGCAGCTCTTAGGGACTTGCATTGGCTCCCTATCCCTCAAAGGATTGAATTCAAGGCGCTTTGTCTGGTCTTCCGGGCTTTACATGGCTCGGGACCATTGCCCTTACAGGAGATGTTCACCTGGTACAACCCCGCAAGAGCTCTCCATTCTGCCTCTGCCTATTTGGCGGTTGTTCCTAAATTCCGGAGAAAGCGAATGGGCGGCCGTTCGTTTGGTATCACGGCATCCAAGCTGTGGAACGATCTGCCACTGTTGCTCAGATGCTCAGGAGACCTCCTTTCTTTTAAAAAACTACTAAAAACTCATTTATTTCCTAGGTTAGGATAATTGCTCTGTGATCCTTTCTGATCGTGTTTCAGGACCTGCTTGATCTCAGCGCCAGGATGCCCGTAGGGTGACAGAAAGTGCTTTATAAGTGTGTTATACATACATACATACATACAGATGAAGCCTTGTGGACAATTAAAGGAGCATGCTAGCTGATTATATTTTTTTATCAAATATAACTGGGGTGACATTGGATCATGCGCCTCCCACCATTCTTCCCTGCCTCGATCTTCCTCTACAACTTCGGCCCGCCAATGAGTAATCCGGAGCGTGCACTGCGCAGGAGCCCACTAATGTTGAAATGCCCAGCTGAACTTTAGTTTTGAGAGCAAATTATTGCATGGGCAACTAATGGTGGACTCAGTCTGATAAGGTATCATGACCCCATTCTGTGCAATGTATTAATTAATTCCCCTTTCAATAACAAACCCCTTTACACCCTCACCATGCAACCAAGCACTGAATCTATACTCATCACAGTACTGACAGCTGACCTGCTGAAAAGCATATTTCTCTCTTAACACCGAAATACATCTGAGAACCTTTCAAATAAAGTTACCTAATATATGACACCGGCAGGTGAATCATGCTAACTGCCTGACTTGCAATGTGGTATTGAAAACAGCCAGTACAGGATGCACCATGGACAACTGACTATCCCTTGAACTAAAAGGGGCAACCCATCCATTCACACAATGCACTACACATGTTTAAAATTATTGAACTCATTTCACTTTCACATTGACCAGCAGAAACTGATACTAGATCAGTCGCTTAACAAGCCTCTAGCCAAGATTACACAACCAAACGAGATCTGGTCGAGGGAAGTCCCAAATGCCACAAAAAGGGCCCCATGAATGTAAAAGTGCTTATTTGCAAAACTATTTGTGGGCGCTAATTACATAGTTCTGTCCCCTGCTGCCGGGAATACACGAATAAAGGTCTTCTCTAAAATGCAAATACATATTTATGTTGCTCGATTGCTGTCTGTAGAGAAACATCCAATATCCAATTAATCTGTTCCCAACACTGTCAATACCTGGTGCAAATTAATTTTAAGAATCACGGGGCAAGGTGACACCAAGCAGGAGAAAATAGCCTTTGAGGCCAGACAGACGGCTTTTGTTAATTTCCCCTGCACTGCCCCGCCAGCCGTCACTGCTCACAACTAATAAAGCCACCACAAATATTTTAGCACATGGCTTACCGATTGATCTGTTGCTGCTTCCCACGCAGATCAGAGATTCCGTGGCAGCCTGAAAAAGGCAGGCGGTCAGTGGCGTAGCTAGGGAGGGGCGGGTGGTGCAAGTACTGGTAGGTTAGAAGTTCATTACTGCCTGCGCCACGCTACTGCCAAGCTGGCAAGATTTCCGGCCTCTTTCTGCACCGGCACATTTCATGCAGCACGGTGCCTCGGTGCGAAAGGCAGGTGGCATAGTGATGACTCAGATGACGAACAACGTCATCCTCTTTAGCCCGCCCCTATCCCACTGCTAAGCTCAGTTAAGCCTATCAGACCAGCTGGTTTGGGTGAGGGCGCAACAGCTATTAAAAAAGGACGAAAATCGTTAAAAGAAAATAAAGGGTTACAAGATCAAAATGCTACTCACAGGACCATGGCGAGCTACCGGTAGCTCGCGATCAACCGGTTGGAGACCACTGCCCTAGCACAACGTGCGGTAGAAAATCTGAGGTTCTGAGGTTCCTTCAGGAGGGTTCGAAGGGGTGAGGCTCTTCTGATTGGCTGATGCCTAGTTTTATCTCTTTTACACAAAGAGGTGAATATGCTACAAAAGGGAATGAGGCCTAGGCCTTTTTCTCTCTCTTTTGTACCTATTGCTATGTTATTTTTTTGTTACCGAGACTCCCATTCTGACGACGGGGAATGATACAAAAGCATGGGAATCTATGGAAGTTCCAATACTGGGGGAAACCATTGATGCCTTGTACTTCCGGTGGGCCATTTGCGGGTAGCTATCTTGGCAGGGTGACCTTCTAGCCTTCCCCCGAGCCGGGTTATTTTAGGGCTTGATGGCTCCGACGCGCAGCGGGCGGGCAAAGGGCAAGCCCGTCTGTGCCCGTCTGTATCCGGGCGGCGGCCAGGGCCAGTGATGTTGTCCAAATTCTCAGGGATCCCCTGCTTAGTTGGAGTCATGAGAAGCTATTTGCCCTCAGATTTCCCACCTGCTGCAATCCAACTCGTCTTGCACCTGAGGGTTCAATGCAGTCTATGTCAGGGCTGTGGGTTTACTACTTCCACCAGTCGCAACATGGGGCTACTTAAGGGTCTGTGTGGTAACCTTGCTAAGACCCCTTTGGTTGTGGAGCTAAAAGCTTGCTTAATCAACTGTAGATCTCTGCCCCAGCACGCCTTGGACATACATCAGTCCCTTGCAGACACAAATGGGACCTTATGTTCTTGAATGAGGCTTGGCTATGAGAAGATTCCAATACTGCAGTGACTCTAGCTATCCCCGGGGGATATGGCATAGTTTGTGTTAATAGACAAAGCAAGAAGCCAGGGGGGGGGTTAGCGATCATCCCTAAAGTGATATGGGAGATCGCCACTTCCAACTTTGTGCAGATTGATAACATTGAAGGTCTTCCCTTCTGTATAAAACTCTCTGCATCCACCTCCTACTCGGGGCTCCTGCTTTATAGACTGCCTGCCTGCAGCCTTAAATCCACCCCCCTCTGGTGGATTATATCACCCAGGCCAGCACTAGGTACTCTAACTTCACGATGCTAGGTGATCTTAACTTTCATGTGGATGATCCTACCTGCCCGCACAGTACTAACTTCATTTCCACTATGGCCGGCTGCAATCTAACGCAATGTGTGTTATTTCCCACACATAAGGCTGGTCACACTCTAGACCTTATTTGCTCAAACCTTCCCGACATGACAGTCCATCCTCCTGAACTGGTGATCTGGTCAGACCACTTCCAGATCCCTTTTCGGATACACTTGAAAAGCGAAAGGAGAACCCTTCCCAAACTCCATCCCAAAAGATTTTAGAAGGAATTGGATTAGGGTGACCCCAGAGTCTCTCTCGCAAAACCTGCAGAACTCCCTGCCCTCTTTATCTAATAATTTAGAGACTAGCATCACAAATCTCAACAAATGGGTCAGTGATGCTCTCGACTCAATGGCCCCTTTTAGACCTGTAAACTCTGCGAGAACGTCCCCCTCCAGGCTCTGGAGGGGGGCGCCCTGGTTTTCTGAGGATATCAGAGCAAAAAAATCAGAATGTAGAAGATTGCAACACAGCTGGAAACTAACCTACTCTCGAGAAAGCCAAGCCTGTTATCGGGCAGCACTCAAAGATTATCATAAACTCCTTATTATAAAAAGAGAGACTTCTTTGCTGAACGCATTACTAGCGCTAAGAACTCTTCTAGGGAACATTTTTAAATAGTGAAGGCTTTCAGAATCCAGTTGCACTCACTTACGCTTGTCCCCCTCACAGAAACTGTGTAAAAAAATCTCTGATTTCTTCGAGGAAAGATTTGCTCTGATTTATACGTCCTTCCCAGCAGCTTGCCGTCCTTCGGGGAAGAAAATATGCTCATAAACCTGGCCAGACTCCTAGGCCAGTTTTCTAAGATTTTGCTGAGATCTCCATGGAAGCATCTCTGACAGAGCTTCAGATATGCTAATCAAGGTCCCTGGGTGACCCATGGCCAGCCAAACTATACAGTTCCCTCACGGAGTGTCTCAACCCCCACCTAAATACCATCTGGAATTCGTCTATTAGACAGGGTGTTTATCCTTCAGCTTGGAAGTATGCGTTTCTTCTTCCGATTTTGACGAAAGCCAAAGCCGACCCCGAAGTCACCAGCAACTATAGGCTGATTTCCCTGCTCCCGTCAAAAGTTTTAGAGAAATTAGTACACCAGCAATTGGCAGCGTTTATCGAGTCTAATAACCTCGTACATGAGTCTCAGTCCGGCTTTCGCCCTGTGGATGGAGGTGCTAAGGCCATGTTGGTGCTGTTGTTAGATTTATCTGCAGCATTCAACACTGTGTCTCATTCCATCTTATTAGACCACCTGAAGGACATAGGCATCCAGGGTCCAGCTGTGAACTGGTTGAAATCTTTTTTGCATGGCCGAAACCAACAGGTCCTGACCCACCCCTTTACCTCGCCTGCCAAACCTCTGAAATGGGAGGTACCCCAGGGTTAAGCCCTGAGCCCGCTTCTCTTCAATGTTTATTTAACAACCTTGGCGGAGCTTATTACCAAAATGGGGATTAAGGTGACATCCTACGCAAATGATACTCAGCTGCTGTTTTCTTTTAGCGGAGTATCTGATTCCACCTTTGACCCACTAAAAAAAGTCTCAAAAACATTGCTGACTGGATGAACCGCAATTTTGTAAAACTTAATGCAGACATGACAGAGGTTTTGTTTTTTAATCAACCGAACTCCCTGTCCTATGTATGGTGGCCATTGGAGCTGGGTGATGCCCCCATCCCAAAAGACTCGGTCAAAAATCTGGTTGTGAGGTGGGACAAAGATCTGTCCCTCACGACCCATGTACAATCGGTTTTGGCAATTTGTTTTGGCAAAATTAAAACCATCAGTAAATTTATAACCCTTCTGCCTGACTCAACCTGCAAAACCGTGGTCCATTCTTTAATCACTTCCCATCTATGCGACCGGCCTGTACATGGGTCTACCGCTTGGACTGATCCATAGA
Source organism: Lissotriton vulgaris (assembly GCF_964263255.1). NCBI lineage: Eukaryota > Metazoa > Chordata > Amphibia > Caudata > Salamandridae > Lissotriton > Lissotriton vulgaris. The sequence goes on along the minus strand of NC_141700.1, from coordinate 797,128,196 downwards.
CTCCAGAGCATTCAAAATGCAGCAGCACGACTGGTCTGTGGTGTCCCGCTTCAACACCACATTTCTCCTTACCTCAGACAACTGCACTGGCTATCGAAAGCCAAGCGGATTGAATTTCAGGCACTGACATTTGCCTCTCGAGCAGACAAAAGGGAGAGGCCCTATCTATCTGAGAAGGAGACTCCGCCCCTATCAACAAGACAGACCTCTGCGGTCCAATCACAAACGCTTACTCTCTACACCGCGCTTTGTGAAAGCAAGAATGGGAGGCTTAACTTTCGAAGTGGGTACCACAAAATGTTGGAACAACCTTCCCCCCACCCCCACTTACGGATGATGCAGTCCGAACAGGAATTCAGCAGGGCCTTGAAGACCTGGATTTTTAATCGGAATGACCAGTCTTGCGCTGTCCTCTGCCTTGATCACTGTCTATTATAGCACTGGGACACCCCATTTGGGGTAGCTGCACGCTCTGCAAATGCCTTTTATTATTATTAATATTATTATTATTATAATCACTTCTTTGGTCTGCAGCTCAAGAGCATCTTTTCCTCGAGCCAGGAGCTACCGGAACAGTCCTCCCTTTGCTAGCCAATGGTGCAGAGGGTGCAGTCCAGCAGAAGGTGCAGCCTCTTTTGCAAGGTCCAGGGGTCAACAGGGCAATCCTTCATCAGTCCTTCCTCCAGCTCTGGCATGATCTGAGGTTCAGGTTGCCAGGTGTGCCATATTTATACCCAGAATGTGCCTTGGAGGGAATTATGAGTTCACCAATTAATGGGCTTCTAGATTCCTCCACCCTGTGATGACCTCCTGCTATGTATGGCATCTAGCAATCCCAGACTTCACAATTCTGCCCCATCCCAAGATGTCTGATTCCTTCCATGGATGTTAAGAGCTTGGTAGCCCACCCTAGAGGTGTAGCTACCTGTGGAATACATGCCAAAGGGAAAACTGATTTGGGCACTGGTCTCCCCTCTCTGTTCCCGCAACCAACGTGTCTATTTGAACAAAGGAGCAACCACTCAGGAGTCGGATAGCCATTTGCCCATCAAAGGCTGCTTCGCAGTTCTGGAATCTGCTTTTCACCAAAAGGACAGATCTTACCCACACTACTCCCTCAGGCCGAGGCAAACCCCAGCCCTCCACTGAGGCAAGATAATGATACCAATCCAAACATATGGAATATAACACATATGACTTTTATTCATACACTACTTCAACACGGGCAGGCGAAAGCATTAGTCATGGCAGACTCTCAAGTAACAATAGGATACCAAAAATAAAATGCAATATATACATTCAATAATGAATGAAAAGAATGAGAACTAAAGGAAAGAAAGACAACAAGATATAGACAGAATAGAAAGAAAATAGTAAAGAGTGTGGTTAGAAACACCTCACCGAGCGATGCTTCCAAGCCATCTCTCGCCAACCAAACTGAGAGGAATCCAATACTGCAGCCAGACGAGAGTTCAGTCAGGACACAGCATTCCAACCGATCCCCCAGCAATACGTCTATTCTGTGGTGAACTTCCATCTAGCCCGTGGAGGCCCCTCGCTTTAGTACTGTTTCAATCAAGAAACAAAGCTTCAAGATAGCCTTGACCCCTTCTCATAGAGTTAACCGGGCTGGGACGTACCAGTTAGCGTCAAGGTCAAGACAGTAGCTGGCCAAGCCTCTGTATTTTGGCTTTGAGGTGAAGTTTGTACATTCCTTCGATAACATCCAGTTCGTTCTGGTCTGTGAGGTGCGAAAAACAAGTGGGGAGCAAAACATGCCCTCCCCACCTTGTGAAGCTCAGAAAATGGCGACAGTCAAGAAAATGGAGTCAGTCCTGCAAGTGTTGTCATGCACGTAAAGAAGCTAGAGCAAAACTAAATTAGTACACAAGGTAACCTGAGATCATGTCAAAGCCAATGGTAAGCCCTGCTGTAAATCAAGATAAAGTCAAAGAATAAGATTGACAGAAGACTGTGTCAAAGTCGATAATAAGGTCTCAAAAGAAAGGGACACTGCCCTATTTCATAACTATTCTCACTAGGCAGGCATATGCAATATAATTGAATGAAATAACACACTACAATCCATCTGGGATGGTGACAGTCGACGGTCATCATGGGGTACTTGACCACATGAATGGCCCATTTAGTACACACCCATAGTGGCTTCCTCCAAGGGGAAGGTAATATCTCCCCCTGTAGCAGGCTACCGTTATTCCTAAGCCTGAGACTTGTTCATACTACTCCCAAGCAGGGCAGAAAGCTGTCTAGTGGCCAGTAATGGTGTGAGGCCATTGGACAAACCCGGCTACAGAGTGGCAACTTTCTAAAAGTTGCTTTTCTTTAAAAGTGACTTTTAATTCGATTTGGGCACCAAATCGGGTTTAATGCCACGATTAATTTGATACCTTGAAGTACCCATTTTAGTAGTCCCATTCAGAAGTTAGCCAGGCTGAGGGTTCAGCCGGTAACTCTGTGTTACCCAATGGGACTACTAAGTTTTCCACAGCAAAACAACAATTTAGATGTGTTGAGGTCAGGACAGATTCAAAGCATATGTCCAACTTAATAACAGATAGCTCCCTGCCTCAGGCCTACACAGGCCTTCCTTAGGGGAGACTTAAATATATTGTTAAGGCAAATGAGGGCTTTGCCATTAATTTAAATGGCAAAGTCGAACTAACAGTATAAAACTCTTCTAGGCTACAGTGGCATGCTGGGAGCCATTTTGTACTTTGTCCCACACAGGGTGGCACAACCAGTGCTGCAGCCCTGGGGGGCACTCTGTCTTACATGTCCTGGGCATCCTTGGTACCATATACTAGGGACTTATAAGTAAGTCAGCTTATGCCCATTGGGGGTAGCCAATTCAACATGTGTGAGAAGTTAGCCTGGTATATGATGTCCACTATTCTAGTGGGCACCTTGCACCAGTCTAAACGACCCTTATTGATGGTGGTTGTAATGTCAACCTTATAGATCAGCTATCCTAGTGGTAGCATGGACCAGCAGTCTTAGGCTAAAACTTCAGAGAGCATGTAAAGCAAGCTGTTTTACCAATTATAATCCCTTGAATACCAAATGAAAGGACACCACACAAGGTATATACAAAATATATATGTATTTATTACTAACACAACCCCTCTGAACTCTTTAGGAGGTCAGAGATCGAGATACATTACAAGTTACTCATTAAGCATACTTTAAGTTGCACAAATAAAATTCTGCCCTAGGGGCCTCACGAACCATACACTACATAAGTGGTATAGGAACCACTTCAGGAATGGTGAATAGGCCTAGAGCCTAGGGAATCGCTGGGGCTACACTGGCCAACCAAAGGATTGGAAGTAGGAGGCCCACGGGAGACGCGTGCAGTGTCTAAACACAGTCGGGAGTTACCATAGAGTTATAATGGGAACGTAAAAGTTACAAAGTAGTTGATTAAGGACACTTCCGGATGGACTACGGTAAAACCCTTTCAAACTAGGACACTTCGAGAGTCAACACCACGGGAGCACCGGAGTACTCGAGTTACCTCACCCAGGGAAGCCAGGGTCATAGGTCTTCTTTCGTGTCGGGTTTTGTCGCTGTTTCCTATGGAGAGCTGCAAAGAAATGCTGCAGGCGACCAGGAGAAAAGTGTCCGGGTGGATCCAAGGGTGGGCCAGAGATGGGAAGAACCTGAAAGCAGAGGGGACAGAGTCTGGGTCACTAGCCAGTGACCAGGAAGGAACCAGGAAGGAACCAGGTGATGTTGAGTGCTTCAGGTGAAGAAGGTGAAGCTTGTCTCTGCTGCCACGAGGACCAGGAGGTGTCGACGACAAAGAGGAGCTGGATTCGAGCTTTCCCTTGAAGGATCTAGTTGACTGTGGTGTCGGTATCCGGATTGGACCCTATGAGCCTTGGCAAACGCAATCCACGCAGGAAGGGAAGATTGGCTTCAGGTCAGACCAGCAAGGTCTGGGGAGCTTCTCCTTTGCAGGGAAGCTGGAGCAAGCCCGGAGCAACCAGGCAAGTGGTGTAGTTTCAAAAGAAAGTCTTTGGAGGGCTAACTAGCCAACAGGCTAGCAACCGGGAAGACGCATCGAGCTGAAATGCAAGAGCAGGCCCCATGCGCCACTCGTGGAGTGTGGAGGGCTGAGCTTCGGTGCAAATGGCACTCTGGTCTGGGGCTTTTCAAACCCCAATGCACAACTTCGAGGGTACCTCGGTCGTTGCACTATTTAGCAAAGTGCAGGTAGTCCAGGGTGTCTGGTCCCACGTCTCTCGTGTCCGCCACAGGTCTCAGCTTTGCTGTGAATGTGGATCGGAGTCGGAGATGTCTGAAAGTCCAGTTCCTGAGTCGCTGAGTCTTCGGGTTCCGGCGGGAGCGTCGACAAAGCAAACCAGCAAGTTACTGGTGGAGCCTGTTTGCACAGGGTGGTCACTCCTTGACCACAAGGGAGATGTCTTCAGTCTTCTAGTCGGTATAAAACGTCGATGGTCCAAGAGTTTCATTTCAGAGTTTCAGTCCAGGATAATCTAATGTCTCTAGACACAGCTCCTATCTTTATACTGATTTTAGGGGCTGGATTACCTGCTAGGTCCCTCCTATGGGTGGACCCTGAGAAGGGGTGGTTACACCCCTTTCCCTTTGTCCAGTTTCACGCCAGAGCGGGGCTGGAGTGCCTCAGCAACTGGTTTGAACCGGGCTATGCATGGAGCACCTTGTGTGCCCCAGGCAGTGTCTGGAAAAGTATCTTTCCATTGAACCCACCCTGCCCCAATACACTACAGGCTGTCTGGGGATGTGCTAGCACCTCCCTCGACAGAAAACCTATTGTCCAGGTCTCCCTTGCCGGAGTTTCGTCCAGCTGCAGGAGGTCAGACTCGTGTCTGTGGCAGCAGCATCCATTTTGTGATGCTGAGGCTCTGTTTAACTTTAACCGGGTAAAGCAGTAACTACATGTCTGCTCCATCTAGAAGGGTGGAATGCTACCCCCGCCACCAGAACTGGCGGGGGTAGTATTCTAAAGTGTTTGACACCTTACACAACATGTTTTGATAAAGCCAAACCAAAGTTAGCATCAACCGTGAGGATTATAATGCACTTAAGAGTATATGGTATGGCTATATCATCGAACAGCTATAAGGACATGGTTCCGAAAGCTGCAGAAGGGCTCAGCCATTTTGTGTTCACAAGCCAGTGAGGCCAGCCCCCCTGCCTCCCCCCACAGCAACAGGGATATTCTACATCAGAGTGTGCTTCTGTATTTACTGGGAAATGTGCACTTCGTTTTTTGGCCAGCAGGGGGAGTAAAGCTCTATTCAAACAGTATGGTTAGATTTCGAGTTAGTGAAGCCTTTACCTGAAGAAGTCCAAAGTGTGGATTGAGCCTGTCTGTCTCCTAGGAGATTCTGAACAGTAGAAGCAGCTGCCCAGCCCCCACCCCCAGACCAGCGGACCATTGGCTATTCAGCTACCAGGCAAGTCTGAGCCCTCCTCTCACACCTGCCCAGGCCCCTTAAGGCCTTGCTGGGTGCACCCCAAATCATTCTCCTCCATCTTGTGAATTGCAGCCTACCTGTGCCCTAGGTTGCAGTGAGTAGAGTCCAGGAAGTGGTAAGGAGACAGACTAGTGCTGTCTCTTCCCAAAACAAAAGTTGTTTAAAAAACGATTTTCCCTTTCTGTGATTACTGTCTTTGCATGTGGTTGTTGTTTAAAATTGCAGTTTTGACCTGCCTGTGATTGCATATTTTATCACCTGTTTTGTGTTTTAAACTTGTGGTTTTTCCCTGCCCATGATTGCTTGCATTTAAGGTGTTGAATTGTGGGATTTGCAGTCCTACCTCTGTAGTTTGTCCCTCTCATTCCTTGGTGATAAATCTGTTTTCCCTCCAAATTTCTCCTTTGCTCTGTGCTAGACCTGTTTGTTAAAACAGTGCACCCCCAGCCATCATTTTGTGTTCACAAGCCAGTGAGGCCAGTCCCCCCCACGCCTCCCCCCCCCCCCCAGCAACAGGGATATTCTACATCAGAGGGTGCTTCTGTGAGCTGTTTAAACTGTGTTTACTGGGGCCTGTGCACTTCGTTTTTTGGCCAGCAGGGGGAGTAAAGCTCTATTCAAACAGTATGGTTAGATTTCGAGTTAGAGAAGCCTTTACCTGCAGAAGTCTAAAGTGTGGATTGAGCCTGTCTGTCTCCTAGGAGATTCTGAACAGGAGAAGCAGCTTCCAACTCCTTGGCCAGCAAACCTTGTCTGAGGTCGCTGGGACCTTATATGGTCTGCTAGTTTTTGGCACATGTGTACACTGATTGGTGGTTGAACCTGGTTTTTCTATTGGGTTAGGGTTAATGTCCTCCTTGGTTGGGTATTTGAGGGTTCTTATTGGTTTCTGGGTCTGTGATTCAATCATTGTAGGGTTGGGACTAGGGCTAGGGTTAGGATTTCTATTGGAAGTAGGGACTAGGGCTTCCTATGTTATTGGTTGTTGGGAGTAGGGTGGGACTAGGGCTAGGGTTAGACCTTTAATTGGAAGTAGCTATTTAGCGCTTCTGATGGGATTGGTTGTTGGACTAGTTGTGGGACTAAGAGTAGGGTTAGGCTTTCTATTGGAAGTAGGGACTAGGGCTACCTGTACCATTGGCTGCTTGGACTTGGGTTGGGACTACTGGTAGGGCTAAGGTCTTTATTGGATGTAGAGATCAGGGTTTTAAAACTGATTGGGTGCTTGGACTAGGGCTAAGATTGGCTGCAAGGTCCTGGTCTACTATTGGTTCTAGATTTTAGGGCTTGTGTTGTGATTGGATAGTGTTAGGGCTAGGGTTCCCATTGGCTGAAAGGGTCACCTGATTACTAAGGCTATAAAAGGCCAGGGTTAGGGCGTCTCATCCCGGGCATCGAGTCTAAGGGCTGAGAGGACAAGGGTAGTTGCCTGTTTGAGCCTGTTAAAGGCAGAGAGAACAAGGGTAGTTGCCTGTTTGAGCCTGTTAAGGGCGGAGAGGACAAGTGTAGTTGCCTGTTTGAGCCTGTTAAGGGCGGAGAGGACAAGGGTAGTTGAATGTTTGAGCCTGTTCGAGACTGGTCGGGACTAGGGCCAGAAATGCTGCCCTTTTTCTCATTTAGCAATACCCAGCCCACACCATCCACTTTCACAAACAGAGCATTGTGCATCTATGTTCCTTCCATGTACTTGGATCTGTGTGTCTGTTACTTTTCTCCTGAAAAAGCATATCGAATGCACTACCCTATTTCCCATCCTGTGCCTCTATCAATATATTTAATCTAAATATACTTACTCCCTTAATGTATCTATATACTTTCAATGTACTTATGGATCTACATATTTATCACTTTCTTCTAATTTAGCATTTCCAATGCACTACCCTATTTCTCAGCCTATACTTCGCTCAATATATCTTCTATCCCAACCTACTGACTCATCTCAAACTTCTTTCTACTACTCCTTCCAATGCACTACCCTATCTCTCATCCTATACATCTATCAATATATCCTCTACATCCACTCTCTCATTCATCTCAAACCCCATACCACTACTATGATCCCCAAAAATAACCCATTCTAGAGTCTCTCCTGCTCTACCCCTCCTTGCATCATCTGACACCTCTTTTTACTACACCGATCCCCTAAAAAAAACCTTTCTAAACTCTCCCCTCTGACTCCTCCACTCCAAAACTCCTTTTTACTTATCCAAAATCCTCTTTCTACTGCTAAGACCTAAAAAAAATCCTTCACTCTTTTACCCCTCCGCTATCCTTTTCAATCAAAATTAACAGACTAACATGTTCACTTCTCAAATTCCATATTCAACTATACTAATATACAGCCCAAATAACTGAATAACATATCTACTACTTAAATTACTTCATATTTATACTATACTAATTTTCAACACTAATCCTTTATCGGTTCCGGAGTGGTGTGCTACTCGCCAGAAAAGCGCTTCAACACCCATCAGGGGTAACACGTGCTATATGAATGCAAATCTTTCTTCCGTTTTTATCCCTACGCTATCCTTCTCACTCCAAGTAACAGACTAATATCCACCACTAAAATTACCTCAGATGTGGAGTGGTGTGGCTCACTGGTTAGAGGTAGCAGACCCGGGAGTAGAGGACGGCCCGGGACCAGGGTTCAATTCCAGACGCGGCAGGGTCGTGGACCAGAGTCAGCGGACTTGATAATTCTCACCTCGGTGCCTATTCTAACCAGGGATCACACTCGGCAACTCTGGGCATTAGCTTGCCTCATCTCCACAACGGCCACCCACATACGCCGGGGATCCCTGGTTTCACCTTGGAGATACCCAGTAGGGACCATCTCACAGGGAAAGCCAGGACGGGTTCCCCAGTGGTCTACTGCGCAGAGATACTCCTTCGGGAGTCGATTCTAGCGCGTTAGAAGCCCACAATTAATTAATTAATTAATATTTCACCATATTAATTCACCACTAATCCTTTAAACATTTGTCCTCCTCTATCCTTCTGCTATCATTCCAAATCCAAATAACTGACTAACCTATCCACCACTTAAAATGTACTTGCATGTTTCACTATACTAATTCAACCCTAATCCGCAATGGGTCCCGGAGTAGCGTGCCACCCGCCGAAAAAGCGCTTTGACGCCTCGTCAGGGGTAGTAAGCTCTATATAAATGCAATTACAATACAATACAAGTTCGCTCCTGTTACCTCTAAAATCATTAATGAACATTTTGGATTGCATTTGCTTCTTTCAGAAACTTTCAAAACCGCCGCCCTTTGACCTGGCTAGAATCACCTTTCAAGTAGTTTAATACAACTGCCATGAAAAGGCCTCACATTTAGGGTCTGAAACATTGAAGAAAGCCATTGGCACCTCAAGGTTATTAAACCTTCACATACACAGATCACACGCGTTAGCGACTCCTCTGCTTGATTACACCATCTGCATTGAGTGTTATTTTCTTCCTTCTTTCTCCCAAACCAATAGCACCTTGGTGGAATTAGGCTAAAGCAAAATATCATGAGCAAGAATTTTAAGTGGTTGGAAAGAGACAGGCTCAAGTACTCAGGGGGTGCTCATGGGAGTATAAATCAACCGCCCAACTACAATGAAAATGGTCTCTTAGGTCCCAGAGATCCTATTCCGCTGAAATAATCTTTGCGATTTTATTAATCATTTGTTTGTGGTCGATAGTTGCTATTATGTCCTCTGCACTCAGAGTGCTGACAGAGGTTGCCAATGTGGATCCCCACACCGAGCCTGGCTCCTTGAATTTCTCCCAAAAGAGTTGTTTCATAGTGCCACTTTGTGCCGTTTTTAATTTCTGAAAGTACTAAACACATTTCACCTCCCAGCTTTATTAGTTTACATTTATTGTGTAACTTCCTCTCAAGCTGTGTTTTGACTGTACTCATTCTTGCAACAAGTCAATGACATTTCCAGTTCCTGACTCTGAAGGGTCCGCTGTATTTAATACATGCAAAGATATAATGTTGTTCTCTTGTTTTTTGGTTAATGGTTAGCCTTAATTATGCTTTGTTTAAGGACTCTCTAGAAATGTTACAGTTAATGTATCATGGTTTATGGTTGTTGTCATTACTTTATTTCACAAAATGTCATGAGCGTGACTTTCACTGTTTGAAAACATATAAAAGTGCCATTTCTGGAGTGTGCCAGAGCTTTTCTTGTTTTCATACTGAGCAGTCTCCATGTCAGTTTGCCATTTAATTCTGTCCTTGGAACATTATTGATTGCCAGAGCTTTTTGGCTCTACTCCAGAGTCAGACTTCATGTCGGTCCTCTTGCTGATTCTAAATTCAGGCCTTTTCTCTTGACTCATGATATATATTGAAGCGGGTCCTCCCGCCGGCGTGACAGCATGTTTCTGCCTCAAAGCTTAGGACTTGGTTCTCTTGATTTTTCCTCAGCGTCGAGCTCGTCCATGAAACCTTTGTTAGTTTGTCTATCTTGGTTTTAAGTAGCCTGAGAAAGCAAGGCCCTAGCCTCCCTAGGGAACATCAAGCTCCTGCACCTTACTTCTGTTGACAAAAGTCTGCTGTCTTTCTATACATTGCACTCTACACTTTGCATTTACCAGTGTTTGGAGCAATTGTCTGCATCAGCACAGTAGCAAAATGTAATAGAGGTGCTAGTTCCTGGTGGGCTTATCAGGCTTTTGTGCCTAACTCCTGCTGCTATTTTATATACTGTACTTTGCTCTTTCTTTTTATTAGTCATCAGAGCAGCTGTTGACTCCAGTGGTGCTGACAAAATGTAAAATGTTTGTAAGTCGTTTGATGTACATTTTTAACCTCGCTCCTATGATATCTGATTGTAGCGGTTTATCGTCCAATGTATCAACACCTTGTAAATCATTTAATTAGAAACTTTTTAACATTAACCATGCTATCACTGATTGTAATGCTTCAATTACTTACGGGTAGGATTAGTTATGGGCGGAGATAATTCAGTGCTTATGACTTTAATGAGTATCCCCTGGAGGAGAAATTGCATTACTCTGAGTCCTACTCCCTCGCTTCCCTTACTTACAAATGAGGCGTCCCTGCCTCACCAGACACCCATACCCACGTGATTTGTCACATGAGGACTATAAATAGTCCCAGCCCCCACACACCTCCTGTAATACCACATAGATCGAAACCACATCAAAAGGTTGGCCTGGACCATCAGGGAGGGAGGGATGTAAGTAAGGGAAGCGAGGGAGTAGGACTCAGAGTAATGCAATTACCGGTAAGTAATTGAAGCATTACCTCATCGTCCCTCCCTCGCTTCCCTTCCTTACAAAATGAGATGTACAAAGCCAAACAGGACAACCAAAGAAGGTATGCAAAACTCAGGTTTATTAAAAAACACAGAAAACAAGGGAAAAACCACTATTCAGGAACCATAGTGGAAAGAACTCTGTGTCCAAAGACATCAGAACAGTCAACCTCCTGTCCAATCCTGTAATGAGAGGCAAAGGTCAACGGGGAAGCCCAGGCGGCAGCCCGGCAAATCGCAGAAATGGAAGCCCCTTGGACCTCCGCACAGGAAGCAGCCATGGAGCGAGTGGAACAACCCTGAACCCCCAAAGGAGAAAGGTGCCCCTCTCCTTGTACGCCAAAGAAATCAGCGAACGAACCCAACGACTCAAGGTAGGAGTAGAAGGACGTAAACCCCGATTCACAGGACCAAAATTAACAAAAAGGGAATCTGAGAGACTGAAAGGAGCGACCCGCTCCAAATAGACCAGGAGAGCGCTCCTAACATCCAAAGAGTGAAGCCGCACCTCAGACTCCGAGGACGGGGAATCAAAAAAGGAAGGAAGAACCAACTCCTGATCCCTGTGGAACTGAGAGTCAACTTTAGGACGAAAGGAAAGAATCGGCCGCAACACGATCCTGTCCTCAAAAACCAGACAAAAAGGGTGTTTAGAAGAAAGAGCATCCAGTTCACCCAGGCGGCGAGCAGAGGAAATAGCCACCAAAAAGAAAGTCTTGAAGGACAACAGGCGCAGATCCACATAAAGTAAGGGCTCAAAGGGAGAGGACATCAAGGCGTCCAAGACCAGAGACAGATCCCAGGTCGGAAAATGCCTCTGAGGGGTAGAACATTACCCAAACCCTTAAAAAGGTGACTGACCAACCCCTCAGAATCCGAGAGATTGCCCCAAGAGCTCCTAAACGCCCTAAAAACAGTCCATTGCAAACGAAGGGAAGAAACCTTCAAGCCCAAGGCAGCACCCTCCTGAAGAAACAGCATCACCTCAAACAAAGAAGAGGAAGTAGGGTCCAAACCCTTGACAAGACACCACCGACTGAAAGAACGCCAGTGCCGCAGGTAAGACTTGTTGGTCGACGCGCGCCTAGCCGCCTGCAGAGTAGAGGTCAAACCAGCCGGAACCCCTTGACGCAGAAGACCTAAGCATTCAACCTCCAAGCCGCCAAGCGCATCCAGGCCAGAACATCCTGTTGTAACGCCGGGAAGATCAAAGGGGACGGGGACAGAGGCAGCAACCACTCCACCTCCGACCTCATCACCACTTGAGAGGAAACCAGGAGGCACGAGGCCAAGCCGGAGCCACCAGAATCACAGAAGCCCCCGAGGAGCGGACCCGCAGCAGGAAGCGGAGAAGAAGGGGGAAAGGAGAAAAGGCATACAGAAGCCCGCGGGGCCAAGGGCAGGAGAGAACATCCACCGCCTAGGCCGACCCCTCCCGACTGCGGGAGACAAAGCGGGACACCAAGGCATTGTCCACATTCGCAAAGAGGTCCACCACCGGAACACCCCAACGCATCGTCAGAGCCACAAACAACTCCGGACGAAGGCAGAAATCCAAAGAGGACGGAATGGCCCCTCTGAGGGCATCCGCCAGGGAATTGGACACCCCCCCGAATATGGATCGCCGAGAGCGCCAACAGATTAGACTCCGCCCAAACAAAAACGCCTCGCCACTAGGGCCAGAGAAGAGGACCTGGTCCCCCCTTGTCTGTTTACGTAAGCCATGGCAGTGATGTTGACCGTCCTGATCAGGACCACGGAACCCTGCAGAAACCGGGAGAAGGCCAACAGAGCCAAACGGACCGCTTCCAACTCCCTCCAGTTTGATGACATCCTGCTCTGAGTGGGAGACCAGAAGCCTCTGGACTGATGAACCCCCAGCCAGGCCCCCCACCCCGAGAGGCTGGCATCCGTGGTCACCACACCCGGAGCCGGAGGAGAGAGAGAGACACCCTTCAGCAGATGATCCCGAACCAGCCACCAACCCAGAGCCGTCATGATCTGAGGGGAAACCGATATCGGAGAAGAGAGGGGAAGGCAATGGAGAGACCAATGCGCCAGAACATGAGCCATCAGCGTGTGCAAATGAAACCTGGCCCATGGAACTAGAAAAAACGTGGACGCCATATCCCCTGAACCTGGAGCCAACGAGCTGCCACCTGCACTGGTCCGGACAGAAGAGACAGTATGTGAGACTGAATCTTGACCACCCGAGCCTCGGGCAGAGTGACCACCCCCAAATCTGTCCGAAACCGGGCCTCAATGAAGAGACGATCTTGGGACGGAACAAGGAACGACTTTCCCAGATTGACAAGAAAGCCGTGCTCCCTCAAAACGACCAGAACCACTTCTGTGTGATCGAGAGTCAACTGGAAAGAGGGAGAATGAAGTAACCAGTCGTCCAGATATGGATGTAGAAATATCCCCTGACAGTGGACCAGGGCCACCAAAGGGGCCAAAAGCTTGGTGAAGACCCGAGGAGCGGACTTCAGCCCGAATGGCAAAACCGCAAACTGGAAGTCAAAGCTGCCAATCGCAAAACGAAGAAACTGCTGATGAGTCCGAGCCACAGGAACATGAAGGTAGGCGTCCTGCAAATCGATAGACGCCATGAAGTCCCGGAACCCCACGAACGGGATGATGGACTGCAAAGTCACCATTTTGAAGTGGACGGTCCGAACCCAACCATTCACCCTCTTCAGGTCCAGAACCGTCCGGAATCCCCTGACACCTTCTGTACCAGAAACAAAATGGAATAACATCCCTGTCCCCGCTGTGCCAGAGGGACCGGAACGATCGCCTTCTTCGACAGAAGATCCCGAACCCCCTCCAGAAGAGCCTCCCACGTTGTCGGAGACTTGGGGATAGGAGTAAGGATGGTGCCCCAGCCGGGAGGAACGGCGACAAAGTCTATAAGATAGCCTCTCCTGATAATAGTCAATGCCCAGAGATCCCTTACATTCATCCAGGAAAGACAACAGCCTCCCGCCCACAGGACTTGCGGCCGAAACACAGTCGATGTCAGGACTTTCTCTTGAAGGCATCTGCCGGAGGCTTGGGACCAGCCAAGGCAGAAGATTTCCTGGGCCGGAACTGGCGTTGACGAGCAGAAAAGTTTTGTTAGAGGACTGCCGGGAAGAATGAAATGACGCAGAGGAGGATGGAGCCGGATTCCAGAAACGGCGAGAACCAGAGGCAGACGCGAAGAAAATTCCCCTGTTTTATTGTATATATTTATGTGGACTTATCTTGTTGTTATGTGATGTTTTGTTTCACTTTTGGTCACTTATGTCACGTCCTGCACACTGTCACTTATGTGAGCACCTGAAACTTTTTCTATGAAAAACAAAAATTACAAATAAATGAATATTGTATAAATTCCCTATGCATTTAGCTCCTTAGCGTGAATTTACTAAACGCTCTCACTTTTTAATGGGATCTTGTTGGACAGTTGTCGAACCATTGTTTGTTTATATACGTTCCATGTGGAAAAGCAAGCCAGAGCAGTCCATCTCCTCCTGAATAGCCGTGGCCAGTTTCCCAAAGTCAGACACCAAGAGGTAACCAATAAAGCAGCAAGAAAACGAAAAACCAATCAGTAAAAGCAAAAAGGTAATAAAAACCTCAAACGAGGCCCCTACTGTAAAGGAGCATCAGAAACAGCCAGCCGAGGATCACCAGCACATCCGACTGCATGAGTCCGACGGGCTCATGCAGAATAAAATAGCAAGGGGGTGTGGCCCTTTTTTATTGAGATGCGTCAGGTCATGTTTCAGGTTTACATTTGTTAGTACAAATTGGCAGTAGAACTCAGTCATATTTAATAGTCATTTATCAATCAATCAGGGATTTGTGAAGCGCATTACTCACCCGTGAGGGTTTCAAAGCACTGGGGTGGAGGAGGTTAGAGCGCAGCTTCGTCTCATCAAAAGAGCCAGGTCTTGAGGCTCATCCTGAAGGCTTGCAGTGTGGGGATTTGTCGGATGCTGAGAGGGAGTTTGTCCAGGTCTTCGCTGTGATGTAGGAGAAGGATTGCTCCCTCTCTCTGGCTATGCGTATGCGTGGGTTTCAGGCTAGGGCAAGATGGGTGGATTGGAGGCTCTTCTTGGATGCGTAGAAGGAGATTCTTTCATTGAGGTATTGGGGTCCGATGTTGTGAAGGGATTTGTAGGTGTGAGTGCGGAGCTTGAAGGACAATCTCTTTTCAACGGGGAGCCAGTGGAGTTCTCGTAGGTGTTGGGTGATGTGGTTTTGTCGTGGGATTCCGAGTACTAGTCTAGCTGCGGCGTTCTGGATTGTCTGGAGTTTGAGGAGTAGAGTAGAGGGCATTCCTGTAGTCCAGTCTGCTGGTTATGAGTCCATGGGGGACAATCCTTCGGGATTTGGGGGCTCCATTTGAGAGGATGCAGAGGGTATTAAAGCGTGTGGAGGATACTGCGTTGATCTGTCAGTGCAGGGTGAGGGAGGAGTTGAGTATGATGACGAGTTTGCAGGCGTGGTCTGTGGGTGTGGGCAGTTCGCCGAGGGTGGTGGGCCACCAGGTGTTGTCCCATGCTGAGAGGGTGGACCCGAGGACGAGGACTTTCATTTTCTCTGAGTTGAGCTATAGGCAGCTGTTGCTCATCTAGGAGGCGACATCTTTTATACCTTCCTGGAAGCTGGGTCTGGTGACGTTCGGTTCGTTGGTGAGGGAGAGGATAAGCTGGGTGTCGTAGGCATAGGATACTATGCTGAGTCCGTGTTTTCTTACAATGGTGGCGAGAGGGACCAGGTAAATGTTGAAGAGTGTGGGGCTGAGTGAGGATCCTTGGGGTACTCCGCAGCTGATCTCTGTGGGTACGGAGCGGAAGGGTGGGAGTCTGATTCTTTGGGTTTGGCGGTGAGGAAGGAGCGAATCCAGACGAGGGCGGTTCCCCGGATGCCGACATCATGGAGATTAGCAGTTAGTGTGCGGTGGGAGACGGTGTCGAATTCTGCTGAAAGGTCTAGTAGGATGAGGCCATGTGGCCCTCCTCCAGGAGGGTACGGATGTCATCTATGACGGCTAGGAGGGCGGTATCGGTGCTATGGTTGCTACGAAATCCAGGTTGGGAAGAGTTGAGGATCGAGTTGGCTTCTATGATGTTAGTGAGCTTGTTGTTGACGATCTCTGTGACTTTGGCTGCAAAGGGGAGGAGAGAGATGTGTCGGTAGTTCTTGAGGTCCATTGGGTCTGCGGTGGGCTTCTTGAGGAGGGGCTTGACCACTGCGCGTTTCCAGTCATTGGGGAAAGTGCCTGTTTCAAGAAAGCAGTTGATAGTATGTTGTAGTTTGGGTGCGATGGTGGAGGCAGCTCTGTGGAAAATGTGGGGCGGGCAGGTGTCGGTGGGTGCTCCTGAGTGTATACTTCCCATGGTTTTGGTGGTGTCTTCTGCAGTGACGGGGGTCCAGGCGGTGATGGTCGGCTGGGTTGCATTGTTGGTTGGAGGTGTAGAGTCGGTGTCTGCGTTCTGCTCATTGAAGTAGAGAGTTCTGATCTTGAGATGGAGTATGACCAGAGTTTGTTGCAGAGGTCTGGGAGGCAGGGACGTCGGACGATTCGCTGGGGGATTTGGTGAATTCTTGAATGATGCTGAAGATTTCTTAGAGTTGTGTGAGTTGGTGAGTATTCTATTCTGGATGAAGTTCTTCTTTGTGGTTCGGATGAGGTGGTGGTGTTCTGTCATGGTGGTCTTGCAGACGGAGGTGCTTCTGGGGTTTTGCTGTTCCTTCAAGCTTTCTCGAGTCGTTGGCACGTGCGCTTGGATTCTCAGAGGTAAGTGGTGAACAAGGTGGCTTTCGTGGTGCGCTGTCTGTCGGAGTTCCGGATGAGCGAGATGGTGTCTGCGCAGTCAGTAATCCATCTGTGGAGTGCGTTGGGCGAGGAGTTGCCGTCGGTTGTGGTGGGGGGAGGATAACGGTTGAGGGCAGAGTTGAGGTGCTCCTCGGTATCACGATAGAGCCTTCCATTTAACTGAGCAATCTGCGTAATAATGCTCTTAAATTACAATAAACCGTTATACCCCATGGTGTGAACTATTTTTCAAATCTAGACCTAAGCTACCGTAGTGAAACATGTTTGAAATAAATAGAATGCCTTACTGATCAATTGTGGCTTGCCTTCTCCTGAGATCCTCTAGATGGCAGCAGACCGACATCACATGACTACTGTCTCTCTTTTGACCCTTCTGCTTGCCCTTCTTGTTTCTGCACAGCTCTGAAGGAGAAACGAGTCTCTCGGGGATGGAAATTATTTGCAACGAGGGTAGGTCTGTTAGGGAATCAGGTCTTTCGACTGCATAATTTGACATCTAGGATAAAAAAAAGACATGAAGAGCTCGTCTTTAGCTCACAATTTGCTGTAATGATGAATGCATTCATTAAATGGGCCATCCTGAGTTGAGAAAGAAGCAGCCACTTTACCCGGCATGCACTGCTAACAAGCACCCACATTAGGCATTCTAATACTTTGCTTATTTAGATGATGTCGATTTGGGTTTTGAGCTGCATAAAGACATTATTATTTGGATGGCCTTTTTAATTAGGCTAGCAGAAAAAATGGCGGGACAATTAATTCATTCAAGATTTTTAAGAACGTAAATTCGAATGAAAGATATTAATCACACATTTCGAAGTACCACACTGGCCAAAGAAAATGTTACTTTCCTGTCAAATCAGTTCTTCCTTGTGGCTATGTTAATTACATCCCAAAACATTAAAATAGTTCCCTTTACCCTCGCATACCAGGACATTACAATAAGGAAAGAAATCTTTAGAACTGAAAAATAAAATGCCTGTGCAAAGGCAACATCTTCTATTTTCGTTCCATAATAAAAACGGTTCACACATTGACACACACAAACGTCCTTCTCTTTTGATCCAGTAATCTACGTGGATACATATAATTACACACACAAAAACGGGGGTCAATCTCACTTTACATGTTCTATTTTTGGTGGCGAGTAACTTTGGCACATTGTAACGATTCTGCAGGAAAAACGTTAGCCAATTGGTAAAAATGACTTAGTTTAGGCAGGTGACGTTTTGTGCAGATCCATTTGGGAAAAAAGTAAGTTGAAAGTGTGATCAAAAACATAGTGATTTCAATGTTAATTGCAGTAGAATTTTTTCCTCTTTTATGCAGCAAGAACTGCTGGCTGGATTGGCAACAAACTTGGCATGAAAATACAACTTTACACAGAATAGTGGATTTATATTGTTAGCTGTAAATTCACTCAGTAGTTTTTTTCTCCAGATATTTGTAAGACGAAAAACTGTTGTACAGACTTTGAAGAGTTCACTTGATATATATCTTGACCATTATTTTTCAGACTGCCAGAAAAAAAACAGAAGCAAAACTAAAGGGGATGATGGACGGAGTGTTGAACATTGAAAGCACTCACCACCAGTCAACTGATCTGGGTTTAATCCATCATCATTCTTTAGCTCACTACACCACCCCAGTTCAGACATGGCCATATGCAAATCAGTCTGACCCTGTGCCTCATAGGCACAGTCCGGCCCGAACTGCCAAGCCATGTCTTCCCTGGAATGGAAACAAGCATCCTGTGACCGGTTTCGGGTTCATAACCCTCATCAGCCAGGCTATCTTGAATCCACTTGCAAAGTGAGCAAGGGACCCACGTCTGGGCATACCCTGCCAACTTAGGGAGAGCAAAGCAAAACCAAAGGGGATGATGGATGGTGTGTTGAACATTGCAAGCACTTACACCCAGTCAAATGATCTGGGTGTAATCCATCATCATTCTTTAGCTCACTCTGCCACCCCAGTTCAGACATGGCCATATGCAAATCAGTCTGACCCTGTACCTCATGGGACCAGTCCAGCCCGAACTGCCAAGCCATGTCAACACATGCATTTGCAATACAATAGGCCTCGCATTTTCGAGAGTTTGCGCTATCATCATTGTAAATGACAATGCAAATAGCTTAAACTCTCGCAAATGTGAGACCTATTGCATTGCAAATGCAATTTTGGGAAAAATGAACCATGCCGCACTTTCACATTTATGTCCGCCACACCCCTTTCTGTAGACGAGCCACAGCTAAAGAAAGGGGCGCGGCTGCCATTAAAGTGAAAGCGCTGTATGGGGCCCTTTTACAAAAAAAAAAAAGCATCTGTTTGTCAAGTTGACAAACAAATGCTTTTTTGGGGGTAAAAGTGCCTCATGCCGCGGTTTCACTTTAATAGCTGTCCCTTTCTTTAGACAAGCTATGAGTAAAGAAAGGGGTGGGCTGACATTAAAGTGAAAGCGCCGTATGGAGCAGTTTTACCCCAAAAAACATTTGTAATGCAATAGGTCTTGCATTTACGAGAGTTTAAGCCATCGTCATTTATAATGGTAGTAGCTCAGATGCTCGTAAATGCAAGACCTATTTCATTGCAAAGCAGCAGCCGTGATCATCCCGGACTGCTTTGAAAGTGACAGCACATAGTGCCTGCAGGAGCAGAAACCCATTAAAGAAATAGTGCTTACAGACTAAAATAAACATACAGTGTAACAGCCGAAGTAAGGGCCAACCCTCAAGGGAATTTACAAATGAAGATAAGATGGTACTAAGGAGGAACTAACAAGCCTATTACCAAACCAGAAGGCAGCATTTAGGAAGGACAATAACAAAAACCAATGACAAATATGGGCGGAGAGTTGGTGGGGCTCCATTTTCATATTCTAATACAGCATGCCTTGCAGAGCACAACATGCGCTGCCCTGGTTCGACTTAAAAATGAATACCACTGGGCAAAAGAACATTTTCAACTGTTTTCCAATGGTGGTCCAGAGACCCACTCTGTTTGGTTGGCTGCAAAATAAACATTTCTGTTGTGGTCGGCTGCAAAACAAACATTACTGTTGTGGTCGGCTGCACAATAAACATTTCTGTTGTGGTCGTTTTAAAAGGACTCAAGGCTTGGATCCTGCTTATGAACAAAAACAAATTAGTCAGGCTGTAAGGGGGCAAGGGCAGCAAACCTGACCCCTGGCCCATAAGAGGAGCCCCAGAGGTACCCCTAGACTTGTGAAAAAAATGCAGTTGTTCTTCCAAATTCACAAAGCTGCGTCTGGGGAACTGGACCCCGAAACAAATGACTGCTTTTGTAAAAAAAAAAAAAAAAAAAGTGCAACTACTAGGCCATATCCTGCAGCAGCATGGTGAGTTGAGTGGAGAACCAAACCTTTGACTAAGAGCAGTAGTGTTCGGACCGCTGGGTGGTTTGGCACAGGACCCATGCTAGTGCCAATCCCTGCAGCCAACTTCTGCACACAACCAAAAGCCTCCATGCCCAGTGGGGATTGGCTGTGCAAGAACTTTTTGCGCAGGACCTGGGCGAAAGCAAGGCATTGCGGCGCATTACACTGTACACAGCCATAGGTCTTGTGCAGTAAAGTTTGCCGCAAGGTGGGTTGTTCGCAAGGCCTGGCTGCATGCCAGACCCTCTTGTTAACCCCCGGTGCACAGAATTAAAAGAACTTCAGAAATTCCTAAAAATCACTGCTTAATTAATGGAATTAGGGTTAGGAAACTAAAACATAAAAACACTAAAGTTGGCCAATTATTATTACCTATGCTACCTCGCTCCTATGGTGCCCTTCTTTTTGAGTTTAGAATGCTTTATTGGATTAATAAACAATGTAAAACATCAGTACAAAGAAGTCATGTAGCAATAGGATATGAGTAAAGCAAAGCATGTTGTGAGAAACAAAGTCATAACAATATTCTTATAGAATAAAAACTGTACTAAGAGTAAATGCATTTTTAAAAGATTTTAGGTATAAGAGAAAAAGAAAGAAGGAAAGAGAGAAAAAGAGGGAGAGAAGAGGAGAAGAAAAAGGAAAAGGAAAAGAAGAGTCCTGGAAGTAATGCAAACAAAAACAGGGTTAAGACAAGGTTAAATATATGATGAGAACAATGTAATATACAACAAGCAAAATCAATTTGGTACTCTGGAAAGAAAGTTAGTAAGTGGCAACCAAAATAAGTCTCTTTTAATCAACAGTGCAGTAGAGGTAGCATAAGCTCGGTCCAGTCTGTGATGATGACACAATAAATTCAAACCAAGCTTGATATGAAATGTTTGAGATGTCTTTCCAATTATTGATAATGATCTGGAGCGAAATGGCTAAAAATTAGTTAATAAAATTGCCATAATTACTGTGAGTATCCCAAGCAGGGGAAAAGCTGCCCAGAAAAACATGTGTAATGTGGAAGGGGACATTAGAAGATAAAATGTAATTTAATTTTGACCAGATACACCACCAAAAGGACTTAACAAAGAGACAATGAAAAAACATGTGAAGAAAATCCCCTTTTTCATTGGGACAAGACCAACACTTGGGAGAATCTAATAGTTTGAATCTGTAAAGGTCAGTAGGAGTAAAAAATAATCTATTATAAAAATAATATAAGGTCTGTGGGGTACTGGCTGAATGTGAGGTGGTATGGATTTTTGACCATAGGGAGTCCCAGGTTTGAAGAGAGAGTTCAAGGTCTAAGTCTTTTTCCCCATAAGATTTCCAAAGGATATTTAGTTCTAATCGCAGGGAATGAGATAATATCTTTTAAATAGTGGCAGCTTTAAATTGGGTGGAAAAATCAATAGAATCCCTACAAGGGGATCACTGCTCCGGCGCAGCAATGGGGTTTTCCTGGAAATAATAACATGTAAGAGCATCCTTAAGTATAATATAATGAGGAGCGTGTTGAGTGGAGATGTCATATAAAGTTTGGAGTTCGGTAAATGACATAAAAGAACCATCTTTCATCAGATGTTGGGGGGTGATAATGCCTTTATCAATCCATTCCTTCCAGAATAAGGCACGATTGTTAATCTTAAAATGTTTATTATACTGGATCGGGATGCATAGGGAACGCTCAGCCGAAGGAAGATGAAAACCACATAAGGAGATCGCGAGGGCCCTGGAGGGAATGAAAGTAGGAGAGGAAATACGTTTCGGAGGCGAAGTAATACGGATAGATAAAAGGAAGGAAAAAGGAGAATACTAAGCCTGTTCTAAGGCGCTCCATGCTGTACATGGTGGAGCAGTAGAGTCAGACAAAAAAGTCCAAATTTGTTTAAGGGTGAAAGACGAGTGATATCGTCTAAGGTTAGGAAAATTAACCCCACCCAATCCTTTAGAAAGTTGAAGGCGAGCCAAGGAAATTCTGGGTTTACGATTATTCCAAAGGAACTTGGTAAATGAACTATTGATAGTGCGAAAGAAGGTATTAGGAAGAGATACAGGAAGCATAGAGAGATAAAAATTAATGATTGGGAGAAGCAGAATCTTAATTGTAGTTAATCTACCCCATCAAGAATGGAAAAGTGGAGACCGACCATCTATGAGGGCAGAGAGTTTCTTAAGAATTTTAGTATGATTGATTTTAATAATTTCCTTGAAACTGTTGGAGTAAAGAACCCCTCAACATTTATTATGCGAAGAGTTCCATTCAAAGCCAGAATCCCGGAACATGGAGGGGAGGCAAAATGTATTTAAAGGCAGGTTTTCTCATTTGTCAACATTCAATTTATAACCGGAGACATTGGAGTAATCATGTAAAAGGAAGAAGAAAGCCGGCAGGGAATCAGATGGGTTAGAGATGAATAACAAGATATTGTATGCATATGCTTTAAATTTGATATCAAGGTTATGAAATTGAAACCCTGTGTACTGTGGTGAACATCTAATAGTTTCTAGGAAAGGTTTGAGGGCGAGAATGAAAAGAAGGGGGAAAGAGGAAAACCCTTTCTACTTCCCCTGACGAGAGGAAAATATCGAGATTGACAGCCATTTACCCAGACGGATGTAGTAGGTGCCGAGTATAAAAATTGTATAAATATAATATTGGGTGGGCTGAAACCATGCCATCTTAAAGCACCGAATATAAAATCCCAACTAACTCTATTGAATGCTTTTTCTGCATCCAAGGTAATAGCCGCCACAGGAGAGACCGACTTTGAAGCTAAATGTAAGATGTTAAGAAAAGTATGTGAGTTATCTGTGAATGATTGTCCTTTAACAAAGCCAGATTAATATATGTTGTCTAAATTGGGGATAACCTTATTGATGTGAAGGGCAAGGAGTTTAGCAAACATTTTGCAATCAGTGATTATTAAGGAAAATGGCCTATCATTCTTGCACAGTGATGGATCTTTGTCTTTCTTGGGTATTAAACAAAGCATTGCATGCGTGAAGGAACCCTGCGACGCACCAGCAAGCAAGAAAGAATTGATCAGTGACATGAGGTGGAGAACTAGGAACGCTTTGAAATGTAAAAAAATCGAACAGTAAAACCGTCCGGACCCGGAGTTTTATCTTTGGGTAGGAGAGCAATAGCCTCTGTAAGTTCTCGTTCAAAAATAGGGACGTCAAGAGATGAAAGATCAAGGGAACTATCCGGGGGTTTGGGCATATTCTGAAAAAAAGAGTCAATGAGGTCTGGAGAAGGATGGGTTTCAGGAGTGTAAAGAGAGGAATACTATTTAGTAAAGCATTCAAGTATATTGGCATCTGAAAGATGCAGATTCCCAGAATCATCTTTTATGGCTACAATGTTAGATTCTTGTTTCTTGATTCTGAGATATGCTAGGGATCTTCCTGCTTTGTTACGTCCACCAAACATTTTTGTATTAAATTTAAGAAGAAAATTGCAAGCTGAATCCGAAGATAACTTGTTATATTGCATTTTGGCTTTAATAAGAAGGGGTAAAGTGTTGGGGCAATTAGTAGTGAAGTACTTATGCTCTAAGATTTTGATTTGTTTTAAAAGCAATGTTGAGTGTGAGAGGGCTTTCTTTTTTTTCCGAGATACAAATTCTATAATGAAACCCCTAGCAGATGCTTTGAAAGCATCCCAAATAAGATGGAATTGAGGGACGAGGGAAAGATTATGAAGAAAAAACTCTTGAGTGAATAAAGTGAACTGTTCAGAGAATTGAAGGTCTAAAAGAAGGGAATTGTTAAAGCGTCACCGTCACGATGTAGGAGATGAGGAGGGATAATCCATGTCTAGAATAACAGGGGCATAGTCGGAAATGAGGATAGAACCAATTTCTACCTTATTCATCAATTGTAAGACAGGCTGTGTGAGAAAGATATAATCGATGCATGAGTGGGATTTGTGGATGGGTGAAAAAAAAGAAAATTCTAGAACGTCAGGATGTGAGGTGCGCCAAGCATCTATTAACCCCCTTGTAGTAATGGCTTTAAGGAATCCTTTTTGCATCTTATTTGGAATGTACCTAGTTTGGGATTTACGATCAAGGAAAGGATCCATAAGTTGATTACAATTCCCACCCATAATCAAATTTTCAGCTGAATGTGAGGAAAGGAAGGTGGAAAAATCGCTTCAAAAAGAAAGATCAATACCATTTGGACCATATACATTACAAAAAGAGAATTGGTTATTATTAACTTTGACATCTAAGTATAACCATCTACCATTTGTATCAATAAACTCATTTTGTAAGAGAACATGCAGTGATTTATGGAATAAAATTATCACACCATTCTTATTATTAACAACTGGTGAGCAAAAAATCTCATCCACCCAATGTTTACGTAACGAAGATAAGTCTTGTGACTTAAGGTGTGATTTCTGCAACATCGCTATATGACAATTCAATCTGGCAAGGTGAGATAATACCCGTTGTTTCTTGACAGGATTACTCATGCCTTTAACATTCCATGAAATTATACGAAGTCCTTTCATGAGTAAGAGGTATAGAAAGATAGGTAACCTGGGGATACACTAGATTGAGAAAGAACAATTAGGAAAAATGAATTAAAAATCAATAGGGAAATAGAAGATACATGCAGAGAAAAAGGTACCCATAAAGTAAAATGGAAGGGAACCAATAGATCGTAAAAGAGAAAAGAAGAGAGCCAGAAAGGAGAAGAGTATAAAATCTGACTGAAACAAACCAAAGTAAGAGATGGAGGGAAGAACAGAGAAAAAGCGTAATACTAAAATGCAGAAGTCTAAAGAAGAGAGTAATATGTGTGGACACAGAAGTGAAATAGGGGCCGAAAAATGAGAAACAAGAAGTAGAGAAAGAAACAAAAGGAAGAGGACAGGATTCCTTCAGAAGAAGATGATGAAAAGCCTGCAGGCTTAAGCCAAGGAACACTTCAAAGAAAAGGACATTAAGGTATGAGGGGGGCGGCGAAGGGCAAGACAGCCACACAGAAGAAGAACACTGAGATGGAAAAGATTACCAAATGTGACTAGATAAAAATATGGAGGTAAGAGAAAGATGTAAACAAATGAGACAAAATGAAGGGAGCTTACCAAACATTAGGAAAAAATGCAGCGGGATGAATCATACGATACATACACGAGGGCAACATGGATGGGGAACATCATCAGCAACACTAGAGAAGATAGACCTGAGGAACATGAAAAGGAATAAACAAGGAAATGTTAAACAATTGTATTAAACTAACTAAACATCAAAACACAACAAATCAGAGAAAACAATAACAGAACAATTAGGGTTTGCTCAATTCCATAAGTTCTCTTTTGTGAGAGTGAATAAACTTTCGGAGGTCAGCTGGATCATCAAAACTCAAAGTTCTGTCTTCGTAAGTAACTTTGAAGAAACAGGGATAGATTAAACCATAACGTGCATTCATGGATCTCAAGGCGGGTCTGAGGTCGAGGAATTCCTTACGTCGGTTGGCAGTGGACTTGGAGACATCTTGGCTGAAGAAAATTCTGTGACCGGACCATAGAATCTGCTTATGTTGTTTTGCAGCATGAAGAATAGCCATGACATCTGAATATAGAAGGACATAGGCAATTATACCTCTTGGGTTTGAAGAGGAAGATGCACTCTGAGGTACCAGTCTGTGAGCTCTTTGAATGTTGAATTCCATGGATTTAGGGAGGCCAATGATCTAAAGGACTTGGGTTTTCAAGAAAGTAATCATGTCTGAGCCTTCAGAACCTTCCGGAATGCCATAAATGCACAGATTGTTGCGCCTATTGCGATTTTGCAAGTCCTTTGTAATTTTTTTTTAGTTGATTAACTTCTAAAGTGAGACCGTCAACTCTAACTACAACATCTTGAGAGTCGTTAACTTTTTGTTTAAAGTTTGAAAGCCTGGAATCAAGACCAGACCATTTATCTTCAATTCGTTGAAGGTTGGTGGTAGTGTGTCAGTCATAAATGGCCGAATAAGGCGCAGTTCCTCCATAATATCTTTCACCGTTAGGGGAAGAAAACAAGTTACTTACCTGTAACTACAATTATCCAGTATTGATATCTTTCATAGATTCACATGCCTGAATCATTCCCCGTCGCCGAGGCGGGAGTCCCACAGTAAAATATATATATATATATATATACACAAAAGCAGTGCCTTAGTAAAAAAAATAGTAGGCTAAAAGAAAATAGGCCCAGAAGGCTCAAAACGTAGTAGCCTATCTACCTCATTATATGAAAAGACCTAAAAAATAGTTCCAACCAATCAGTTGCCAGCACCCTCTAGAATCTTCCCAGAAGAGGCAGTTCTCCTCAGATTTTCTTAGCACAAGTTAGAAGTAGGTATCCCAAATAGAGAACTGTCTCGCCAGGGAGGAGGTGGGTGCATGTGAATCTATGAAAGATACCAATACTGGATAACTGTAGTTACAGGTAAGTAACTTGTTTTCTTATCCAGTATTGGGGTATCTTTCATAGATTCACATGCTTGAATCAGAATAGCAAGCAGTAAGCCAAATAGTGTTTTTTGCGCCGGTGGGAGACAGAGTGTATATACTCCCCAACACATCCGGGAAGGTTAGAATATTAATAAGGTATCCAAACCCCTTTACAATGAAATACTGATTGTACAGTAACATACTGAGCAATAATAGCCATCAATTAACAACTGTTAAGATAATAGAAACATATTCATATCCCTACATAAATAAATGCAACATCAGAGACATTATAATTCTAACCTTAATGAAGAAGATGTTGAAGAACAGCTTGTCCCACCGCTGCATCGTCCTGCGACGCAGACTGTAGACAGTAGTGTTTCGTGAACGTGTGGACATTCTTCCATGTCGCAGCACAACAGATGTTTTCTAATGTAACAGCGGCAAATAATGCAGTAGAAGCCGCCATAGTCCTGGTGGAATGCGCTTTGACCTTTCTTTGTAAAGGTTTGTTGGCTTTATCATGGCAAAAATGAATACCAGAAGCAATCCATCTGGCTATAGATTGCCTTCGTTACAGCCTGTCCTAGTGTGGCTTGACCATAGGCGACAAATAACTGTTTGGATCACCTGATTTCTTTAGTCTTCTGTAGATACAATTTAAGGCAACGCTTGACGTCAAGAGAGAGTAAAGCTCTTTCTGCCGGCGTAACTGGGTCCGGGAAGAAGGTTTTAAGCTTTACAGGCTGATTTAGATGGAATTGAGACGGTACATTAGGGATGAATTTGGGGTTTGTCTGCAAAGTCAAGTAATCTCTAGTGAAATGTAAAAAGGGTTCCGAAATGGTGAAGGCTTGAATTTCACTAACTCTTCGGGCTGAAGTAAGAGCTAATAAAATTGCCACTCTCCAGGTCAAAAACTTTGAGCTTAGCCTTGTGAATTGGCTCAAATGGTCTTCTCATTAACTGAGATAAAACTGTGTTTAAGTCCCACTCCGGAGGTGTGTGAGGAAATGTCAGCAGCGCCAAGTATCATACGCCACTAACCTTTAGTATAGCCAACAGGAACGATGCCGTGAAGAGTAGTTCCCGACCTCCCTTAAACACTGCCCTCACCACAATGAAATACCACACTATGGGAAGAGAAGTATCCAGGGGAAAAGGGAAGGGGATAAAACAACAAAAGATATCCTGTTACGGCACAGGGTGTGGGGTAACCTTCTCCTAGCACCTTCGGGGATCCCTGTATGTAAGAGAAAGTAAGAGTAGAATGAGAAGCACCACATATACACACTATACAAACTTTAAGAATTCAGAACATGCTCTTTTACTTACAGAAAATAAGGTCAAGGGTTCTTTCCAAGATAAATAAAGAGAACCGCAGGAATAAGCTGTACTGGAAGGTATCCCTTGCTGGAATGCAAGGCATCAGGATATAGCAAGGTGTCTCCTCAAAACAAAGGTACTACGAATATAATTCAGTATCACGCCCTGAGAGGAGAGCGCCTTTATGCGCAGTCTCCGACTCTCAGGCGAGCGTTGGAATACCTGTCAAGAAGACTGGTTCCTTTGGTATTGAGGCAGGTAAGCAGAGTGAAGAAGTGTGTGCCTAGAGAGGAGAGCGCCTTTTTGCGCAGTCTCCGTGTTAGACCTGGCACCTTGGCGTGAGTTTCCCTTCCACTTTTTGCTGGTGTGCCTCCGATGTTTTGCTGGTTTTCCGATACTCAGGGCACTGCGCCACGGCCGACCCGTGCCGCAGTGCAAGTGCTCCCTACTGTAAATTGTACATGTGATTGATGTCCATGATTGGTGCATTGGATTTACTGTTAGTCCCTAGTAAAGCGCACCAGGAGTGCCAGGGCTTGTAGATGCCAATACTGCTAGTGGGCCTGCAGCGCTGGTTGTGCCACCCACAGAAGCAGCCTTAAGATGTGTCTAGGGTCTGCCATTGCAGACCCCGCTTGCAGTCTCGACTGTCATGCCGGCTGGGCAAGTGCACCCACTCGCCAGCCCCTGAACCTTCCCTTGACTGCATATTAGTCACCCCTATGGTAGGCCTGCGGGCAGGGTGCATTGTAGGTGTAAGGTAGGACAAGCCCTGATGTGTGTGGCATGTCCTAGTAGTGAATTACAACTAAATTCGTATTTCACTATTGTAAGGCTACCTGCTTCCGTTAGGCCAGAATGGGCTGCTGGAATTATTACACTCTATAATCCCAGCAGGCTCAGGGAGCATGGTAGAGAGTCATGTTTAGTATGCCTGAACTCAGGATGATAAAATACTTCTTTTAGTAAAGTTTAATTTAATATCCTGTGTTTGCAAATGCTACTTTTAGAAAGTTAGCATTTGCTTGCCTAACCATTTCAGCCCGCCTCTGCTGGTATGTGGATCTGACTGTCTGGGATGTGTGAGTGACAGGGCTGGGGGATGACAGGTGGTGAATGCGCAGATTACACCTTAGTGTGAGGTAGGAGTGGCTCTTGACTCTGAATCTTGCTGTGATCTGCCACCACAATGCTGGCTCCACCCTCCTGGGGAGCGACTGATGACTCAGCCGACAACTGGCCCAGGAAGGGCGAAGCCCCATCCACAAGGTACTTCTGGCTACTCCTGTCCACACAATGCTGGCTCCACCTCCTGTGGGGCGTCTGATGCGCCTGCCCCTCACACTGAAAGCAGAAGCCGGATTACACCCACCAGAGTACTCAAGGACTGAAAGTGACTATGCAAAGGCCCCCCTGGCCTGCGAGAACAAAAGAAATGCAGTATAAAAGAAGGAGCCTTGCTCCTTGTAAATTAGATCCTGTTTGGGCTACAGAAGGAACTCTGCCCGACGAGAAGGACCGGGAAGGACAAGGAAGAGT
The DNA here is from genome assembly GCF_964263255.1 of Lissotriton vulgaris. NCBI lineage: Eukaryota > Metazoa > Chordata > Amphibia > Caudata > Salamandridae > Lissotriton > Lissotriton vulgaris. Next base: position 797,098,884 of record NC_141700.1, on the reverse strand, counting down.
GCTGTCTCTTGCCTGTGTCTGGTGCCTTGCTGCAGAAGGAGAGGAAAAGAAAAGACTACAAGAAGACTTTTGCTTTGTGAAACTTTGTGCCAAACTCTGCTGAAAGATCTCCAAGGGCTTGCTGCTGAACTTGCCACCTGACCAGCGCCATAGGACCAGTGGGCGCTACACCCTGAAGAAAGCGACTGTGGGTGCTGCTGATCGCCGCAGTACTGACAGAGGAGTCTGGGAGCGTTGGGCAATCCTGCCACGCTCCCCGTAATCCAAGGCATCAACATCCCCCCAAGCACCGTGACCGAGGCCCAAAGCAACAGCGAGAGCAACGTGAGGTCCAGCCACCGCTGGCCCGAACACCGTGACCGCATCTGCACCGGGAGCCCGAGAGCAACGCGAAGGAGGACCCGTCCGGTCCAAGCTCCCGAATTGACTGCGCTTCGAGCCGTCAATCCACCTGCGAAGATGGGCAGCCGCCCTGTGATAACTCCCCTCTGGTCGGTATCCTGCCCGACAGCTCCGCTGTGAGCGCACAGCTGCAACCGGCACTTTGGCTGGGTACATCCTGCACTTGGGGACCGTACTGCCACTGGCCGCCACCACACAACCGCCGCCGCCAGGGTCGGAGCGAACGACGAAGGAAGGACCCTGCCGCCACTGAACACCGCCGCCCCGGATGACCCGTGACCTGCCCGGCTGAGAGCCGCAGCGAACAGCGACCCCGGAAAAGCAACGCGACGTGGGACAGCTCCCCTGGAAGCCGCCCGCTCCACAAGAATTTGAAAGGTACTGTGTTGTATCCTCACGGTGCGAGCGTCCTGCAACTCGAGCTCGCACCGCGCTATCTGCTCCCAACGCGAGCCGCCTCTGAAACCGAGGCTCGCACAGCTCCTGGTCCTCGAGGCCCGATCTCCTCTCTGAAGCGAGCAGAGACAGCGGAAAGCGCACTGAGGCGCTACAAGACACTGAACCTTACTGAACCTGGGCAGACGGCCCAAAAGATTGCTTATTGCTAAGAAAGAACTGTGGCAACCTGAACTTAAGTAACCTGGAACCGCTATTGAAAGTTTGATAACTGTATTTACAAACCTGCTTGAAATCTATATAAAGATATATATTTTTACAAATACAGTTTGGTGTCATTGTGTGATGGGTTGGTTGTGATGGTGTGATATTGCAAATGTTTAACCCTATGTGCCCCAAAGATTAGCCTAACGACTGCTTAAGCCACACTACCTAGAGGGTAAGCAGAGGTTGTCTGGAAGGTAACCCTCAGCCCTGACGAGGAAGAGAGAGTCCCTGCTTGTCGCTAGTGCTACACTGCGCCAACTAGAGCCTCCCCCTTCCTACATTGGACGCAGCGGTGAGGATTTTCGAATTTACATTTGCAGTGTCTATACCTTAACTTCTGACCATTGCACAGTGATTTCAGTCCAGTTACTTGGCCACAGGTTTTATTGTAATTTTGCAGAGAGAAGATCCCTAGCGAAGAAACCATGCCGGGCACGAAGAGCCTGGATGGAGCGGAGTCCACGACCTCTGAGATGTTGGAGGTGGAATGGGATGCAGCAAAGCTGGACAAATACTCAAAGAATGAGCTGAAGTTTTTTTGCAAAAAACTCAAGGTTCCGCACGCCGGTTGCAAGAACAAGCCAGAGCTCTACAAGGCCCTGAAAGCCTGGATAGAGTCCAGAAAGTCCCCGGAGGCTCAAGATGCCCTTGAGGATCAGGATGCCACTGAGGAGCAGGGGGCACCTGTGGATCTGGTGGATCTCGAAAGGCAAGACAGCGTGCACAGCTTTGGTAAAGGCCTGTCGCCAGAGGAGCTGGCGGACAGGAAGGAAACGAGGGATCATGAAAGGAAGCTGGCAGAATTAAAAATCCAACTGGAGCTTGAAACCAAAAGAATGGCGCTAGAAGAGCGAAAGCACCAAATGGATTACGAATTGAAAATGAGGGAGATGAGTCTAAAGGAGAGAAACTTGGATCATCCTCCCTCTGGTGGCAGCACAACGCCGGTGCAGGTAGAGTCAAGAGTGCACATCCCCAAGGATGTAGTTAAAGAGTTCTTTAAGGGGGATGACATAGGACAGTGGTTTAGGGCATACGAGGTAGCCATGTCCTCCCACCGGGTCCCTGACAAGGATTGGGGAGCGGGGTTGTGGGGAAGGTTCCTTGGCGAAGGGCGAGATACCCTGCTAGATTTGCCCGTTGAAAATCAGAGATCCTATTCCCACATGAAAGAAGCTTTAATGAACAGGTATGGGCTTACCCCTGAAATGTATAGACAGACGTTTAGGGGATGTACTAAGCGGCCTGGGAATACGTATGTGGAGTATGTGACTTACTTTTGCAGAGCACTGGATGGTTGGGTGAAGGGTAGCAAAGTGAATGATTTTCAAGGTCTCTTTGATTTAATTGCATGGGAGCACTTGTCTGATCACTGTTTTCCTGAGCTACGCCAGCACCTGATCGATAGCAAGCTGTCCAACCCGAGGAAGCTTGCTGAGGAGGCGGACCGCTGGCTCAGCACCAGGGTCCACAAGGGTCCAGTGGGAGACTCTGCCAAGGGTGGGCAGGGTCCCCAGCAGAAGAGTGGGGGGGAGAAGGGAAAACAGAAAGGGTTCCAAAAAGGCCCCCAAAGTAATCCCCAAGGGGACCAGCAGAAAGGTTCTCAGCCTCCCCCACCCCCAAAGCAGAATGGGGCCCCGACAGGTAGACCTGTTCCAAAGGGGCCCTTCAATTGTTTCAAATGTGGTGAGCCGGGGCACATATCCAGTGACCCCAAGTGTCGCCTGTTTGGAAAACCAGCACCCACTGGTGCTCCGCCCCGTCAAGTGACTAGTGTTCACTTAGGAGAAGAAGTGATGGTCCCGGGGGGTGGAGATCCCGTTCACATGACCCTAGTCTCACTAGGAGACAGTGAGATGATCCCTACAAACTACCTGCCCTCTAACACTAAGAAATATGGGCTGGTGGTGATCATCAATGGTAAGGAAGCTGAGGCTCTTAGAGATACAGGAGCCAGTGTGACTGCAGTGAGGCAGCACCTGGTGTCTCAAGAGCAGGTTGTACCCCATGCCTACTGTAGGGTTATCAACGCTGATAATTCAGAGAGTCAGTGTCCGATGGCTCAAGTTCCCTTCGAGTGGGGGGGGGGGTCTCTGGTACTCTGCAGGTCTGTGTGAGGAAAACCATGCCTGTTGACTGTTTGCTAGGGAATGACTTGGAGCACTCCCCTTGGGAAAAGGTGGAGAAGACGACTCACCTACGGATGGTGGGTCTGCCTGACTGGGCGTGCGTGACCACCCGGTCAATGGCAGCCAGTAGGGGTGATCAAGAGGTCCTGGGGCCTGAAGGAGAGGCCCAGGAACCGGCCTTAGGGAGAAGGCGCAAGGGGCGCGGGAAACCGGCCCCTGAAGTTCCCACGGTCCAGGAGGAAGCAGACCTTGAGGGGGATGCCCTGGAGCCTACAGGGGAACAGATTGCTGAACTGGGGGACCTGCCTGAGCTGACCCATTAACAGCAAGAAGGAGGACCCTCCAGGGAGGAATTCTGCAAGGAGCAGAAAGAATGCCCTTCTCTCGTGGGTATGCGGCAGCAGGCTGCAGACCAGGCCAATGGTGTTCAGGCCAAAACACATTACGTGTACTGGGAGAACGACCTCCTGTATTCAGAGCCTAAGGCTGCTGAACCTGGGTCAGCCCGTGTGCTGGTGGTACCCCAGAAGTTCAGAGCCTTCCTACTGGGTCTGGCTCACGATGTGCCTTTAGCAGGACATTTGGGGATGGACAAGACCTGTGACAGGCTTGTCACCCACTTTTACTGGCCCCAAATGCACAAGAGCTCAGACGCTCATTGTAGGACCTGTCCGACTTGCCAGGCAAGTGGGAAGAGCGGAGGAAGGAACAAGGCTCCCCTCCAACCCTTCCCTGTGGTCGGTACGCCATTCCAACGAGTGGGTATTGACATTGTTGGGCCTCTGGACCCCAAGACAGCCATGGGCAACAGGTTCATCCTGGTCTTGGTGGACCATGCCACCCGGTACCCTGAAGCCATCCCCCTGAGGACAGTGACGGCCCCCGTGGTGGGACGTGCACTGATGGGAATTTTCTCACGAGTAGGATTCCCTCTAGAGGTGGTGAGCGACAGGGGGACCAACTTCATATCCAAGTATATGAAGTCCCTTTGGCAAGTGTGTGGTGTAACCTACAAGTTCACCACGCCTTACCATCCCCAAGGAAACGGGTTGGTTGAAAGGTTCAACCGAACCCTGAAAGGCATGATCATGGGCCTAGAAGGTCCAATGAGGCGTAAGTGGGACGTCCTCTTACCATGCCTGCTCTTTGCGTATTGCGAGGTACCCCAGAAGTCCCTAGGGTTCAGCCCCTTTGAACTGCTGTACGGTCACCCCGTGAGAGGACCACTGAGTTTGGTAAAGGAAGGCTGGGAGCAATCTCCCAGGAAACCTCCCCAGAATGTATATAGCTACATGCTGGCCTTCAGAAACCAAACCAGGCGCTTCAGACAACTTGCCGAGGCAAATCTGGAAGCAAGCCAGGAGGAGATGAAGCGGTGGTACGACCAGAATGCCACTCTGGTCGAGCTTCAGCCTGGACAAGAGGTGTATGTCCTGGCCCCAGTGGAACCCTGTGCCCTTCAGGATAAGTGGACAGGTCAATTTGAGGTTGTGGAGCGCAAGAGCCCAGTGACATACTTGGTGGACATGAAGACGCCCAGGAACCCTTTGAGGGTCCTACATGTCAACCGCCTCAAGCCCCACTTAAGAAGGTCCGAAGTGGGCATGTTGTTGGCAACTGATGATGGAATGGAAGAGGAGTCGGAGCCTCTTCCTGACCTCTTAGTGGCCTGTGAGAAAGACGGGTCAGTGGATGGAGTTAACCTCTCACCCACCCTGACCCCCGAACAACAGGAAGACTGCCGCCAGTTGCTGGGGCAGTTTCCAGATCTGTTCTCCCTGGTTCCGAGTGTCACAGATTGTGTTATCCTCTCCGTCCTCAGGATCAGCTTGTGGTACAAGTAGGCCACCTCCAGATCTATCCAAGCCCAGAATGCTATAATAGCCGTGGGCTAAGGAAGGATCAGGTGAGGGCAAAAATAATAAACAGGGAGGATAGGATGGGGACAGCAGGGAGGGAGAGCTGCGAAGAAAGAAACAAACAAGGGATTGGTGTCAAGTCTATAAGTATGCACTATAGGCACAATACCACTCAGACTATATCCTGCTATACCTGTATGCAGAAAGCTGACCGCCTGAACTCAGAATATGCCTCTCTATACTGAGATTACGTAAGTCAGCCTGTTCTTGCCTTTCCCTGTAAATATAAAACACGATAGTAAAACACCCCCCCTATGACCCTGCACTAGTGAATACTGATATGAGGGAAAGAAAACAACACTACGTACCCTACTCTTGATCTTCAGAGCCCTGAAGAAACGTGTATCCAAGTCTACGTATAGTAGCAGGTAAGCAGTTATACAGTTACTCTCCCAAAGTAAATGTAAGGGTTACGTCACCCACAAACACTGGAGACAAGGGTTACCTGTATGCCATTGAAGTCCGATGAGGTAATCTCGATGTCCCAGCAAAGGAATATGATAATGAAGACCCTCTGCAATAGCCGGTGCAAGAAGGCTGTCCAACAGAGGGTCTTGGAACTAAAGATAAACAACGGTTTCCTCCGCAATAGCCGGGGCAAGAAGGCTCGCCAACGGAGGAAACGGGAAGAAGCCAAACAAAGCGTGTACTCCGCAAGAGCCCGAGCACTAGGGGGGGGTGAGCTCATTAACGGAGACACGATCCAAACACCAGGGACACTCTCTATCTATCCTCCGCAATAGCCGATGACAAGGCTCGCCAACGGAGGACAGAACGGAAGAAAACAATGCCAAAAAACTGCAACCGTCCTCCGCAATAGCCGAAGACAAGGCTCTCCAACGGAGGACAGGAATGACGAAGCAGCGTCGGAAATGAACACACCAACCTGCAAATGATTCACCAACAGCTCAAAACACACCTCACAGAAGAGTCGCCAGGAACGCAATGGAAACACGAACCGGAATATCCGACGCCGGCTCCAGGAAGTGGCGTCTATTTATGCTCCGCCTCTCTGCCGCTAAGCCCTCTGGGTAATGTAGTTTCTTCCACGGCGGAGCTCGTTGATCTTGGAGGCGCGACGAAACTTGACAGATTGGTGCGTCCATGATGTGGACACAGGAGACAGCTTACCTGTGAAGCATAAGGCTTACAGAGTGACTGACAGGGTCCGGGCCTGCATCAAGGAGGAGGTCTCCAAGATGCTTGCCCTTGGGGTGGTTGAGTCTTCCAGCAGTCCTTGGTACAGCCCCGTGGTCTTGGTCCCAAAGGCTGCTGCGCCGGGAGCCACACCCGAACTCCGGTTCTGTGTGGACTACAGAGGACTCAATTCAGTCACGAAGACTGACGCGCACCCCATCCCCAGAGCTGATGAGCTCATTGATCGGCTAGGGGCTACCAAGTTCCTCAGCACGTTTGATTTAACGTCTGGGTACTGGCAGATCGCCTTGACCGATGGGGCAAAGGAGAGGTCAGCATTCTCTACACCAGATGGGCATTTCCAGTTCCGGGTTATGCCATTTGGAATGAAGAATGCCCCTGCCACCTTTCAGAGATTGGTCAACCAGGTGTTGGCTGGGCTGGATGAGTTCAGTGCCGCCTACCTGGATGACATCGCGGTGTTCAGTGGCACCTGGCCAGATCACCTGCGACACCTCTGGGAAGTGTTGATGGTCCTGCGCAGAGCAGGCCTCACAATCAAGGCCAGCAAGTGCCAGATTGGGCAGGGTTCCGTGGTGTACTTGGGACACCAAGTGGGGAGTGGCAAGGTAGCACCCTTGCAACCCAAAATCGAGACCATCCTGGCTTGGGAACCCCCCAAGACCCAGACTGCAGTGAGAGCCTTCCTGGGGCTCACTGGGTATTACAGGAGGTTTGTCAAGGGCTATGGCACGATTGTGACCCCCTTGACAGAGCTGACTTCGAAGAAGCAGCCCAGGAATGTGATTTGGACTGACACCTGTCAGAAGGCTTTTGACACCCTGAAGACTGCCATGTGCACGGCGCCCGTGCTCCTGGCTCCTGATTTCTCCAAGGAATTCATAGTGCAAACAGACGCTTCAGAGCATGGTGTAGGGGCTGTTCTTTCACAGATGACCGAGGAGGGCTTTGACCAACCCGTAGCCTTCATCAGTAGGAGGTTACTTCCACTGGAAAGTAGGTGGAGTGCAATAGAGCGTGAAGCATTTGCTGTGGTCTGGGCGCTGAAGAAGCTAAGACCCTACTTGTTTGGGTCTCACTTCCGAGTTCAGACGGACCACAGGCCCCTCAGATGGTTGATGCAAATGAGGGGTGAGAACCCGAAACTGTTGAGGTGGTCCATTTCTCTACAGAGTATGGACTTTACGGTGGAACACCACCCTGGCACAGATCACGCCAACGCTGACGGTCTGTCCAGATTTTTCCACCTTAGTGATGTGGAACTCCCTGGGGAAGGGTAGTTCCCCCCACATTTCAGCTGGAGGGGACACATGTTAGACCTGGCACCTTGGCGTGAGTTTCCCTTCCACTTTTTGCTGGTGTGCCTCCGATGTTTTGCTGGTTTTCCGATACTCAGGGCACTGCGCCACGGCCGACCCGTGCCGCAGTGCAAGTGCTCCCTACTGTAAATTGTACATGTGATTGATGTCCATGATTGGTGCATTGGATTTACTGTTAGTCCCTAGTAAAGCGCACCAGGAGTGCCAGGGCTTGTAGATGCCAATACTGCTAGTGGGCCTGCAGCGCTGGTTGCGCCACCCACAGAAGCAGCCTTAAGATGTGTCTAGGGTCTGCCATTGCAGACCCCGCGTGCAGTCTCGACTGTCATGCCGGCTGGGCAAGTGCACCCACTCGCCAGCCCCTGAACCTTCCCTTGACTGCATATTAGTCACCCCTATGGTAGGCCTGCGGGCAGGGTGCATTGTAGGTGTAAGGTAGGACAAGCCCTGATGTGTGTGGCATGTCCTAGTAGTGAATTACAACTAAATTCGTATTTCACTATTGTAAGGCTACCTGCTTCCGTTAGGCCAGAATGGGCTGCTGGAATTATTACACTCTATAATCCCAGCAGGCTCAGGGAGCATGGTAGAGAGTCATGTTTAGTATCCCTGAACTCAGGATGATAAAATACTTCTTTTAGTAAAGTTTAATTTAATATCCTGTGTTTGCAAATGCTACTTTTAGAAAGTTAGCATTTGCTTGCCTAACCATTTCAGCCCGCCTCTGCTGGTATGTGGATCTGACTGTCTGGGATGTGTGAGTGACAGGGCTGGGGGATGACAGGTGGTGAATGCGCAGATTACACCTTAGTGGGAGGTAGGAGTGGCTCTTGACTCTGAATCTTGCTGTGCTCTGCCACCACAATGCTGGCTCCACCCTCCTGGGGAGCGACTGATGACTCAGCCGACACCTGGCCCAGGAAGGGCGAAGCCCCATCCACAAGGTACTTCTGGCTACCCCTGTCCACACAATGCTGGCTCCACCTCCTGTGGGGCGTCTGATGCGCCTGCCCCTCACACTGAAAGCAGAAGCCGGATTACACCCACCAGAGTACTCAAGGACTGAAAGTGGCTATGCAAAGGCCCCCCTGGCCTGCAAGAACAAAAGAAATGCAGTATAAAAGAAGGAGCCTTGCTCCTTGTAAATTAGATCCTGTTTGGGCTACAGAAGGAACTCTGCCCGACGAGAAGGACCGGGAAGGACAAGGAAGAGTGCTGTCTCTTGCCTGTGTCTGGTGCCTTGCTGCAGAAGGAGAGGAAAAGAAAAGACTACAAGAAGACTTTTGCTTTGTGAAACTTTGTGCCAAACTCTGCTGAAAGATCTCCAAGGGCTTGCTGCTGAACTTGCCCCCTGACCAGCGCCCCAGGACCAGTGGGCGCTACACCCTGAAGAAAGCGACTGTGGGTGCTGCTGATCGCCGCAGTACTGACAGAGGAGTCTGGGAGCGTTGGGCAATCCTGCCACGCTCCCCGTAATCCAAGGCATCGACATCCCCCCAAGCACCGTGACCGAGGCCCAAAGCAACAGCGAGAGCAACGTGAGGTCCAGCCGCCGCTGGCCCGAACACCGTGACCGCATCTGCACCGGGAGCCCGAGAGCAACGCGAAGGAGGACCCGTCCGGTCCAAGCTCCCGAATTGACTGCGCTTCGAGCCGTCAATCCACCTGCGAAGACGGGCAGCCGCCCTGTGATAACTCCCCTCTGGTCGGTATCCTGCCCGACAGCTCCGCTGTGAGCGCACAGCTGCAACCGGCACTTTGGCTGGGTACGTCCTGCACTTGGGGACCGTACTGCCACTGGCCGCCACCACACAACCGCCACCGCCAGGGTCGGAGCGAACGACGAAGGAAGGACCCTGCCGCCACTGAACACCGCCGCCCCGGATGACCCGTGACCTGCCCGGCTGAGAGCCGCAGCGAACAGCGACCCCGGAAAAGCAACGCGACGTGGGACAGCTCCCCTGGAAGCCGCCCGCTCCACAAGAATTTGAAAGGTACTGTGTTGTATCCTCATGGTGCGAGCGTCCTGCAACTCGAGCTCGCACCGCGCTATCTGCTCCTGACGCGAGCCGCCTCTGAAACCGAGGCTCGCACAGCTCCTGGTCCTCGAGGCCCGATCTCCTCTCTGAAGCGAGCAGAGACAGCGGAAAGCGCACTGAGGCGCTACAAGACACTGAACCTTACTGAACCTGGGCAGACGGCCCAAAAGATTGCTTATTGCTAAGAAAGAACTGTGGCAACCTGAACTTAAGTAACCTGGAACCGCTATTGAAAGTTTGATAACTGTATTTACAAACCTGCTTGAAATCTATATGAAGATATATATTTTTACAAATACAGTTTGGTGTCATTGTCTGGTGGGTTGGTTGTGATGGTGTGATATTGCAAATGTTTAACCCTATGTGCCCCAAAGATTAGCCTAACGACTGCTTAAGCCACACTACCTAGAGGGTAAGCAGAGGTTGTCTGGAAGGTAACCCTGAGCCCTGACGAGGAAGAGAGAGTCCCTGCTTGTCGCTAGTGCTACACTGCGCCAACTAGAGCCTCCCCCTTCCTACACTCCGACTCTCAAGTGCCACACTCCAGACTGGTGTGATTTTGCGCCACTCAACGCGCTCTGGTTCAAAAGGGGGTCCGCCTCTGTCCACGGAATGCCCATAAACGCTCCGTGCGCTGATCCCCAAATGGTCGGTACACAAGGATCCAAGCGCTACACGCGCTGTGCCAGTAATTCCTGAAGCACTTCACTCGCTCGTTAGGCAAGACAAGGAAAAGCAGCAAGGAAAGCGGAAAGCGTTCTCTCGTTCTGCTCCAAACGAAGATGCAAGCACCTTTCCGACCCGGAGGTGCTTCAGAAACAGAAAATAGGCGTAGCGAACGGGTGCAGGCTAGCGCTGGTGAATTTAAACAAGGCTACAGGTGGCAGCTTCTTCTTACCACAAACAAACGGGGAAAGTCAGGAACACGGCATGTCAGGTCCGTGGAAAGCTCCTTCGGCAGTTTGCCAAGCCCTGTTGTTAGCGGAGGCGGGGCTTAAGTAGGAAACTGAATCCTCCTCTATACGCCTATTTCCTGCAGCCTAGCCCCTAGGCTTCTTGGGACTTGTAGTTCCCTGTAAATACCTGCGTTTCACATTCGTGGCATTCACAACCGGGGAAAGTGATAAGTGCCTGTGATGTATGTGCGTGCCCTTCTGTATCGGGGTACCCATGATCGCTACAAGGTGGTGGCCAAATCGGAGGAAAGACTCGAAAAAGTCCTTTTAAAAATTGTTTGATAAGTGATGAAGAGCAAAGTGAAGGTTTGTTAGAGCTCTTTCGGAATCTGGAAATTGCAGGGAAATGAACCTTGATAGAGGAGAACACAAGTCCCGCTTTGACCATAGATAGCAAATAAGGAAGGATATCCTCCGCAGGAGCTTGGATTGGATGAATATCATTTGCCTCACACCAATGACGATTCATTTCCACTTTAAGCGATACGTCCTGACTGTACTCTGGACACGAGAGTTAGATAGAATTTCATGACAATCCTAAGATATTTTTAGATCTTTAAATTCTAGGAAGTCAGGAGCCATGCGTGCAAGTGAAGCGACTGTGGATCTGGGTGTAGTATTTGACCCTTTTCCCTTGTCAACATCATGAGTGTTGGAAGTAGACGAACAGGGTGTTCCTGTGATAATAAGAGTAGCTCTTGAAACCAATATTATCTCGGCCAGCGAGGTGCGATCAGGATTAGACTGCAACATTCCCTCTTCATCTTTTGAAGCACTTTCAGTATCAATGGTATTGGGGGGGAAAAGCGTACGTATAAATCCCTGACCATCGCATGGACAGGGCATTCCCTCTTGACCCCCATTGAGGGAATCTGCTGGCGTAGTAAAGGCATTTGGTGTTCTCTCTTGTTGCAAACAGATCTAGTTTTGGCTTGCCCCAAACGCGAAAGATCTTCTCCATCTGCTCGTGCTCCAGCTCCCACTTGTTACATCCTGAGAGAGATCTGCTGAGGGTGTCGGTCAAAGTGTTCTGAAGTCCCTTGACATGCTCTGCTCTTAGGGTTATACCGTGTGCTTTAACCCACTCCCACAGCTCCTGAGCCTCCTACGATAGGGACAGTGACCTCGTTCCCCCCTGTTTGTTGACGTAACTTCCATACCATTTCCCAGGGCTGCCCTTCTACTCTAGGCCTCCTCCCTCACAGCATGATCACGCCTTACCATGCTTGCTGGAATCTAAACTAGATGATATCACTCTTAATCTTAGTCAACTCAAGGCAGAGTTACGGAACCTTACTTCTATCACGGAAGAGCTGGTGGTCAATCAAAGGTCCATCAGGCCCAAAAAGATCTGTACTGGAAACCATGCTCATGCCATGGACCTCTTCATTAGGCCACATTCCCACCTCCCTCTTGATCCTCGTCTTAGATGGAAAACGATAAACAAAGACTTAAACCTACTAACATCAATCATAATCCCTCAGTTAACTCCACTTCTCAACTAAAGTGCATGCTCCTCAACTGCATATTGGCGGTGACACATGCACCAGATATTTCCGACCTCTTCCGCACACATGAACTCAAACTTGTGATCCTTAACAGAAACATGGCTTAAAGATGCATCTCTCCTATTCTAGACTTACTAGTCCCCCCAAGTCACAACATCATTAGAATAGATAGAGCTAGCAGACAGGGCAGGGGAGTTGCCTTTAGCTACCATAACACAATCTCTGTGAAACAGTCCCAAATTGTTGCACTGCCCACTTGCGAATACTTATGCATCGATATTACTAACAACAATAGATTCATTTGCAAACTTCACGCGATCTACCATCCACCAGGAGACAATCTACCATTCATTAAACAAATCATGGAAATCATCTCCACCAGCACTGATCAACATTTTACCCAGCATTTCCTTGGAGACTTCAACCTACACTGGAATGAATTGAATGACCATGCAATGAACAGCTTTAAAATGTTTCTATATCGGGCTGACCCAGTTCAGAGACAGCCGTGCACACATCAAGGGAGAGACCTTTGACTTTATTATCTCTAAAACTGACAAAATCCGACTTGAATCTATTGTCCCTTGTGATTGGACAGATAACCATGGTAGCACCTTCCTCATCGCACAGAAGGTGAGTGCTAAAAAGTCCCAACTAAAAACACCTAAATAAAGGAATAGAAGTCTGCAAAATGTAAACCTTAAAGATCTGTCTGCCCTAAATAACAACATCCTGACTCCCCAGGATGACATGATTTGTTGTCTATGTCCTCACAGACCACTGCAATTCCTCTATCTTGAACATCCTAGACTCGACTGTGCCCTTACAATTAAAAAGAATATCCACCAAAGACTCTAAACCTTGGTTCAGCTACAGCCTAAATGAGGAAAAATGCAATCGGAGACAATAGCCGAAAGAGCTTGGAGATTCTCAACGTCCATTGTTTACCTAAGACGCTTAATATCCGTGAAAAATACCAGCAACAAACAAATCAGAAGTTTCAAAACTAATTTCTTCAGAACCCAACTGGATCTAGCAAAAAAAATCCCCAAAAACTTTTTGAACTTGTCAAACAACAATCAAATAATCATCCTAATCCAGCTTGTAATGGGTCCAGTATGCTTCCTAGCTGTGAGGATTTTGCTTCCTTCTTCGTTGACAAAACCCAAAAAATTGAAAAAGATTAGCAAGCAAAGATGAAGCTCTTTCCGGTTACTCCTCATGCCATTCTGCCTCCTCCACCTATATCCCAGAAGCTCAGCCTCCCTGGGAACTCCCCCATAAACAATGCTTCATGGCAAACATTCATATCCCTCAATGAAAGCAAAATCCACAACTTTCTTACAGCATTGAAACCTTCAAATCACTTCATGAACCCGCTACCACCACATTTCTTCAGAGAGATCAAATCCTCTATACTACCACTCAAGACCAAGATAGCAAATGCCTCTCTTCATCAAGGCACTATCCTCGACTGCCTAAAAGTAGGACAGGTAACCCCCATCCTGAAAAAAACCTAATGCAGATGGCTCAAACCCTAATAATTTTTGCAGAATCTCCAATATTCCCACTTTGGCGAAACTCCTTGAGAAGCATATCCAGGTTCAACTCTGCAACCACATAGAGCAATTTCAACTTCTAGACCAACTCCAAACTGGCTTCTGGCAGAGCCATAGTACTGAGTCAGCACTCACGCACATAGCTGACAACATGCTAAAAATGCTAGATCAGAGTGAAGAGTGCCTTCTAATCCTCCTTGACTTACCTTCTGCATGTGATACTGTTAAACATGACAGGCTATTAGATTTAGTGGAAGAGAAGATGGGGTATTCAGGGACCGTCTTAAAACAGTTTACCTTGTTTTCCCACAACAGGCTAGAAAATGTTTTTGAATGAACACTGAAACGTGCATTCCTGGAAACTGTTCATGGATAAAGATATTCCTATAAAAATTAAAGAAGATAACAAGATAGAAACATAAGGAATGGTTTATGTGAGGTTAGGGTTGCCTGGCGAGGTAAAAGTGGAGATGCTATTCATAGAATGAAACGGAACCATTTCAAGATCTGTGTAAAACACATTAGATATATAGTTTGTGTTTTAACTTAAAAAAACTTTTGCAAATCTGACTGAATTGAAATATTTTTAAGTACTTATTGTATTACCTTAATTTTACTATAGGAAAATGCATATACAACCATTTTGAGGTATTGCAGGCCAAACATATTTGTAGTGTGGATTCCAGAATTCCAACCAGGCGGAAGGACACTTAGTTTTGTTGCTGCCATCAACAGTCACTTTCTTCTGTGTTGCATTTATTGGTTTGTCTTTGCCCTAATATTCAACTACAACATTTGTCACTAAAACATTTCAAGATATATATATTTTTTATAAATGCTGCTATATTTTCCTCTAGGAACATACCAGTGCTGGCGATGTCCTGTATTCTTCCATCCAGTGTGCGCTAGAAAATAGGAAGTTTAAATGATTAATTTATCAGAACAACTAATGACCCATACCTACATCTCAAGAGTAATGAAGTGAATTACATAGGCAATAAATTGTCGCATACCAGTAACGACTGTACCAAGATTTGGTAATTTACGTACATTTGATATGCTTTAGACTTTCTCGTGGTTTTACATAAAAGACAGATTGACAGGAAACTCCACTGGCTCAAGTTTTGGTCAAGGGTCTAATTTGAAAGTTCTTGTCATGATCTTTGAGCTCCTTCACGGATCTCCAAATCTGGAATACCTCCAAAACACTGGCAAGCATAATACAAAGCCTCAGGACCTTACCCCAACTCAAAGCAAGAACTTCACTATGTAGGAAAAAAACAAACAAGTAAATGTATTCTGTTTGGCAGGAGTCTAGAATGTTCAACTATTTTCCCTCTTAACCAAACCCAACCTCACTTAGGGCCTCATTAGGATGGCGGACGGACCTTCGTCCGTCCGCCACCCCAGAGTAGGAGGGACCGTCCGCAGGGGCAGAGGCGGTCCCTCCGTGCAGATTAGGAGGTGACCGCCACCCTGGCGGTCACATCCTGTATGTTTAACATTGCGGTGGGTGCTGCTTCAAGAGAGTAAAAGTCTTTAGGCAAACTAAACTTGGGCTCTGGGGGCTGGGGAGGGTATGTAGAGCATGGTTAACTTACTGCCCTCCCACATCTAACTCAAACATCCAGTTTGAAGCAGTCACTATACCCACAATAAACCCAGAGACAGGGGTCTGGTAGAACAAAAGAAGGGATCTCCAGCAGCCAGCCAGTGAACACAAGAATTGTCAAACATTTTATTTTCTACCTTTCAATTGAGCACCCATAATATATGCAAACCCAGCAGAGCTGACAAGCAGGACTTGACAGTGCAGCAAGATGTGATACTGTAGTGTCATTGAAGATGACCAGAGCCCCCATCCTGCCTATTCGGTGAGGTTCAGAGGAGTTACTTCTGTCCATTTAGGTTAGACTATTGTTTGCTCCTAGGGGGCATTTTAACCTAATCAAATGCTAATTTCTGGCTGGAAGAAGTTGGAGAGCAAATGCAAATTAGCCTCCAGGAACTTCAGACAGGGAAAAGGTAACTTTCTAAAAGTTAGTTTTCCTTATTATTTATTTAAAATCCGACTTCACCATTGACTTCAATTTTAATAACTATTAAAACATAGTTGGGTAGTTATTTTTCTAGCTAGTCCCTTTCCTGTGATACAGTATTAGGATTTTAGTCTGTACTCAGGTTTTCCACATAGGACAGCTAGGCCTGTCACAGTGAAAATAGCTTTTGAGTACTAGTCAGTATAGGAAAATATTAATATTAAATTTCTATATGTCCTACTTTTACATACCATGCACCCTGCTTTGTGGTTGACAAGTCCTACAAAGAGGTGACTTATTAATATTAAAAAAGGGAGGGTTTTACCTTTCAAAAGGGTATTTTGACAGGTCAAATTGCAGTTTTTCACTGCTACAGTCAGGCTACAACTATAGGTCTGAAGTGAATTTGAATTTGAATTTGAATTTGAAGGGTTTTGTATAGCGCTCGTACACCTGGCGGTTTCTTGGCGCTCACTGGCAACAGCTACTCGGCGGGTCGGAAAAGGGGAGAGGAGAAGATTCAGGATGGGAAGGCTTGGGTAAAAAGGAAGGTCTTAAGGTCTCTGCGGAAGAGGGGGTATTGGGTGCAGGTTCTGAGGAGCAATGGGAGAGAATTCCAAAAAGCTGGGCCCGTGGTTGCAAATTTGGAGCCACCCCACTTCTTCCGTTTGAAGCGGGGAACCACGAGAAGGTGGTGGGAGGAGGATCGGAGGTCTCGTGAGGGAGTGTAGGTTTGAATAGCCGAGTTAATGAAGGCAGGGGCAGAACCTGTCCTGGCTTTAAAGATGGTGCAGCCGAGCTTGAATAAGACGCGCTGCCGGACAGGGAGCCAGTGGAGAGAAAAGAGGAGAGGAGTTACATGGTGTGATTTAGAAAGGTTAAAAACCAGCCGAGCGGCCTGATTTTGAACCAGCTGGAGGCGCCTCATAAGGTAATCGGGCATGCCATGATAAAGGACATTGCCATAATCTAGGCGAGATGTCACCATGGCCATAAGAATTAGTTTGAGCGCGTCTGGGGCGAAAAATCGTGAGACTCTGCGGATAGTCCTGAGTGAGAGAAAGGCTGAAGAAACCACAGCAGAGACTTGGGAGTGTAGGGAAAGTTGGTTATTTATTTTGAAACCAAGGGTTTTGACAGAGGTTACAGGAGTGGGTGGGGGACCTAATGAGGGGGGCCAGAAGGAGGAGGACCAGGGACTGGAGCAACCACCCGTCAACACCAACTCCGTTTTATCGGGGTTGAGTTTCAGGTGGTTGAAATTCATCCAGTCCTGGATGAAGGTCATGATGGACTGAACCTTTGATATAGACTCGGGGGCAGAGGAAAGGTGGAAAATAAGCTGGAGGTCGTCTGCATAGTTGTACACAGAGACCTCCAGCTGCTGTAAAGCAAAAATAAGGGGGGCGATGTAAAGATTAAATAAAAGGGGGGATAAAGAGGAACCCTGGGGGACACCGCACTGGATGGGTAAGGAATCTGCGGAAAACTCTCCCAGACGAACCGCCTGTGTCCGCCCACTCAAAAAGGAGGATAGCCATAGTAGGGCTGTTCCTCGGATTCGCGCCGCCTCGACACGTGAGAGTAAGATGGTATGGTCCACGGTGTCGAATGCGGCGGAAAGATCTAAGAGGATCAGGGCCTGTTGTTGATTGGTGTCCATTCCTTGACGGAGGTTGTCCAGGACCGATGTTATAACGGACTCAGTTGAGTGGGCAGGGCGGAAGCCGGCCTGTCTTGAGGCCAAAACACCGTGGCTTTCCACGAACTCGCTCAGAGTTTTTACCACATGTCGTTCCAATACCTTTGCCAGGAAAGGCAAGAGGGAGATTGGGCGGAAGTTGGCAGGGTCGGAAGGATCTGCTCCAGGTTTTTTTAGGATCGGTACGATCACTGCCGATTTGAGTGCAGGGGTAACGATGCCCTGAGCCAGTGAGTTGTTGAGGAGCATTAGGGGTGGTGCGGGACAGAAGGTGTAGATCTGCTTTAGGATATAGGCAGGGCAGGGGTCCAGCGGGGAGCCGGACTTGACCAGCGGAAGAATAGAGAGAAATGACTCGGTCGATAGGGGGGGAATTGAGTCCAAATGAGCAGTGGCTGGAGGACGTCGGTAGTCGGTGAAGGTCGGGGATGGAGGGGGAATTTTGATTTTAATTTTGGTGATTTTGTCTAGGAAGAAGCGATTGAGTGAGTCGCAGAGCGTTTGAGACGGTGATGGTTTGAGTGAAGCTCTATCGGAAAAGGCGAGGTCTTGGACGATAGAAAAGATTTCTCTTGGCCGGTTCTCCGCGAGTTGGATTTTGGAAGAGAAATAGTTTTTCTTTGAGTCTAATATAGCTTTCTTATACTGAGTGAGGAGTTCAGTATACCGGGTTTTGGCAATGGGGCAGTAGTTTCGTCTCCATTGTCGTTCGGCTTGACGGAGAGCGAGTTTTTGGATCTTTAGATCGTCTGAGAACCAGCGATTTGCATCTTTAGGACGTTTGGTTGCGATGCGTTTTAAAGGGGCGACGGTATCGCACCCGGCTCGCAGCCAATTGGTAATAGCGTCTACCTGACCGGCGGAGGGTAGCGCGGTCAAATTGGGGCTGGAAGAAGAGAGGAGGGTCGATAGGGCTTCGATGTCGACACGATTCCATGAGCGCGCCCAGACATTCCTCACAGGAGTGGGCTTGGGTGGTGGAACAGGGGATAGGGAAAAAGTGATCTGTGAGTGATCCGACCATGGACATGGGGAGATGGAAAGAGAACTGACCGGGCAATCGCGTTGCCAGATTTGGTCCAGGATATGTCCCAACCTATGTGTGGGAGCATTGACGACTGATGTAAAGTTGAGCGACTGAAGAGATTCTGAGAATTCCTTGGATGTGGCGCATTCCGCCGGGTCGGAGGGCCAGAAATTAAAATCTCCCAGAACAATGATGGAAGAGTGGTTAACAACCAGAGTCGCCATTAGGTCTTGGAAGCAGGGAAGGAACGTTTGAGGGGAAGACGGGGGTCGGTACACGAGGACACAAGTCAGAGGGGGAGTAAAGGAGAGGGATCGAACCACTAAGCAGTCTGAGATTCCCATGGAGGGGGAAGCTAGAGGGTGAAAAGTAAGCTCCTTACGGGCGATCAGAGCTACCCCTCCACCAGGCCTGCCCGAGGAGCGGTCGGTTCGAATGGCATAGTAGGTCGGGGGGAGTATCGCCAGCAGGGAGGGAAGAGAACTGTCCGAGAACCAGGTCTCGGTGAGAAATAATAAGTCAGGTTTAAGGGATTCCAGTAGGGTGAAAAGATCGAGCTGGTGTTTTACAGCCGATCTTGTATTTAGATACACAGCATTAATTGCTGTGGGGGGGAGGACATCTTGGAGCGAATTAGAGGAACTGGTCTTAAGGGGCGAAGACAAGAAATTGGTGTGGACTGAATCATGTGAAGTTAGTAGTCCAAGATTAGAAATACGAACTAAGATGGCGGCAGAAAGAGTCCACTTGCCTTGATGAGCAGTGAGTTGCGAGTGGGAGTATTGAATGCGAGGAGCAGGGTGTATGGCCTCGGGCCTCGGTCGGTCGCGGACGGGCGCAGACGGGCTTTCCTTAGGCGCGCCTTCGGCGCGCAAACGTCGCGCCCGCTGCGCTCGTCCGCTGCGCTTCCTGGGGAGGCACATATTTATGGAATGGTAAATAGAGGGCGGTGGGCGTGGCCTCCGAAGGGGGCGTGGCCTATCAATCGGCCGTGGCGCTGGCAAGCGCTTTGCGCGCCGGTTACTGGTCTGCGGAGGGTCCGCTTTTGACTGCCAAAGGCTTGGGGTGATAGTAGTTTGCTTTTAAAACACAATAATGCACAAGTGAACAATTTTAAAAAAACGAGCGCTCTCCCGGCTTTTCGCCTCAGGAGCAGCGTGTCATCAGCTGGAGACGCTAGTGTTCAGCGTCGCTTTAATGCTGAGGGCGGTGGGCGTGGCCTCCGAAGGGGGCGTGGCCTATCAATCGGCCGTGGCGCTGGCAAGCGCTTTGCGCGCCGGTTACTGGTCTGCGGAGGGTCCGCTTTTGACTGCCAAAGGCTTGGGGTGATAGTAGTTTGCTTTTAAAACACAATAATGCACAAGTGAACAATTTTAAAAAAACGAGCGCTCTCCCGGCTTTTCGCCTCAGGAGCAGCGTGTCATCAGCTGGAGACGCTAGTGTTCAGCGTCGCTTTAATGCTGAGGGCGGTGGGCGTGGCCTCCGAAGGGGGCGTGGCCTATCAATCGGCCGTGGCGCTGGCAAGCGCTTTGCGCGCCGGTTACTGGTCTGCGGAGGGTCCGCTTTTGACTGCCAAAGGCTTGGGGTGATAGTAGTTTGCTTTTAAAACACAATAATGCACAAGTGAACAATTTTAAAAAAACGAGCGCTCTCCCGGCTTTTCGCCTCAGGAGCAGCGTGTCATCAGCTGGAGACGCTAGTGTTCAGCGTCGCTTTAATGCTGAGGGCGGTGGGCGTGGCCTCCGAAGGGGGCGTGGCCTATCAATCGGCCGTGGCGCTGGCAAGCGCTTTGCGCGCCGGTTACTGGTCTGCGGAGGGTCCGCTTTTGACTGCCAAAGGCTTGGGGTGATAGTAGTTTGCTTTTAAAACACAATAATGCACAAGTGAACAATTTTAAAAAAACGAGCGCTCTCCCGGCTTTTCGCCTCAGGAGCAGCGTGTCATCAGCTGGAGACGCTAGTGTTCAGCGTCGCTTTATTGCTGAGGGCGGTGGGCGTGGCCTCCGAAGGGGGCGTGGCCTATCAATCGGCCGTGGCGCTGGCAAGCGCTTTGCGCGCCGGTTACTGGTCTGCGGAGGGTCCGCTTTTGACTGCCAAAGGCTTGGGGTGATAGTAGTTTGCTTTTAAAACACAATAATGCACAAGTGAACAATTTTAAAAAAACGAGCGCTCTCCCGGCTTTTTGCCTCAGGAGCAGCGTGTCATCAGCTGGAGACGCTAGTGTTCAGCGTCGCTTTAATGTTGAGGGCGGTGGGCGTGGCCTCCGAAGGGGGCGTGGCCTATCAATCGGCCGTGGCGCTGGCAAGCGCTTTGCGCGCCGGTTACTGGTCTGCGGAGGGTCCGCTTTTGACTGCCAAAGGCTTGGGGTGATAGTAGTTTGCTTTTAAAACACAATAATGCACAAGTGAACAATTTTAAAAAAACGAGCGCTCTCCCGGCTTTTCGCCTCAGGAGCAGCGTGTCATCAGCTGGAGACGCTAGTGTTCAGCGTCGCTTTAATGCTGAGGGCGGTGGGCGTGGCCTCCGAAGGGGGCGTGGCCTATCAATCGGCCGTGGCGCTGGCAAGCGCTTTGCGCGCCGGTTACTGGTCTGCGGAGGGTCCGCTTTTGACTGCCAAAGGCTTGGGGTGATAGTAGTTTGCTTTTAAAACACAATAATGCACAAGTGAACAATTTTAAAAAAAACGAGCGCTCTCCCGGCTTTTCGCCTCAGGAGCAGCGTGTCATCAGCTGGGGTGAAGTCATGATTGCACTGCCATTGTAGTGGATGGCAGAAGAGGTGCTGCAGTCCACTACTACCATTTAACATCCAGGACCTGGGTACATCATGTACCATATACTAGGGACGTATAAGTAAGTTAAATATGCCAATTAATAGTATACCAATTTAATCATGTTGAAAGGAGGAGGGCAGGCACTTTACCTCTGGCTTGCTTTTAGAAATCGGCTCATACATTCACAAAACATTGCTACCTAGACTCTGATGCCAGAGCAGACGCTTAAGTAGAGCAGGCTTCCCTCAGAAATCTCTTTGCTTGAACATTCTGGCTCATCCTCTGTCCCCTCCACTACTCTCAGTGGATATGGGCTTGCTATTCTTCAAATCAGTGCTTATGACTATAAATGGAAATCCCTGTGAGGAAGGACTTACCGGTATATCCCCATGGGCGGAGGTTCCCCGTGGTCAGCCTGCTATTCATGGGATTCGGGACATCGGAAGGAATCCAGATCCAAAACACCAACGTCCATGACGTCTTTCTGTCTCTCCACAGAGAGCTGGCGACCAGAACCCGGAAGGGGTTGGGACTAACCCCGGAGGCAGTTGCGAGAGGCCAATGAAAGAACAGGATTGTGAGACGGACGGGGGTCACTCACATGGTGCTGAACACGAGGAGAGGACGCCAGAAGGAGAAGCGGTGACGGAGTATCGAGGAGAAAGGACCAGCACAAAGGAATCCAGGGTCGGAGACGTCGGGGAAGAAGAACCGGACGAGCCGTGGTGTGAGGACTGGTGGAGTACCCCGGAGGAGGCTGGAGAGCGGCCGTAACTCAGGAGAGTTACGGCAGAGCCAGTGAGTGGGGTGTGCCACGGGACTTGGAGGGAGGGGGTGGGTAAGAACGGGGCACGGGGAGAGGAAAACCTGAACACTTAGAATTTGGTAAACTTAATCCCGCGTATGAAGCACTGTGTAGGGCAACCCCTTAAGCTGAAACCACATCTTGTTCTTTATCCCTTTATCCATTCTGTCGTAAGGTGCCTTGTTTTGTTTGGAAATAACGGAAGGTGCTCCTTTTAAACTGAAGTCATTCCATCCTAGTCCTTTACTTTTCTCCCACGTTATTACTTCTTCCCTAATCACTGTACAGTCCCACAACTCGTTATCCGATACCTCATAAACTCTAGAACACTGCACGGTGTGGTGACGGGTTAACCTTACTACTTCCCCGAGGATACCTTTGATCTGACGGCTCTTCTTTTCCCTCTTTTATGAGCCTCCGGGGGAAAACCCTTGGACTCCGACGACGAGGAGCCTAGAACATCGCCCTCCACAAGACCCGAAGAAGAGGAAAGAACCGAAGAAGAACAGTGTGACCCTCAGACATCTGTTTCCCCTGACTTTATACCTGTTGCAAATAAACCATCACTTATTCGCACCTATATACAGCCTCCTCGCCTGTATATCAAACCTGATCTCCCACATTCCCCTACGAGAGAATGAATAGTTTCTTACCTGTAACTCCAGTTCTCTCGTAAGGGTATTTCCATTATAGTCATAAGCAACCCTCTTTACTCCCCAGAGGAATGGACAGAGGTATTTATGCAATATACATATTGTTGGACTTGGCCCTTCTGGCAGGTTCACCCCTAAACTTTTTGCTTTTAATGGTGAATTGGTAAAGTGATTTTTTTGGTTTCAGCGCACTTTCACTGTGTCCCAGCGCGTGTGAGAATGGCCTGCCCTCCCATAGGAATGCATGGGGAATGTATGTGACCATGTTAGTTCCTGATGCGTGGGGAGTGCAGGCTCGAGTTTGGTATGTGCGGACTCGTGTGATTGAATGCTTCGCAATGATGTATGTAGCATGATTGTGTCTTGTGTGGAAGTGCCACTTCTAGGAGTTGGCATATTAGTGTAAAATGTGTCTGGCGTGTGATTGGCTGGAGCTGGCTGGTGAGCCTGGCTCCAGGAGTCTGGATGGGTCTGCCCGGTGGTGAGTGTGGAGATTAGCATGCTGATGGCTGGGGAGGAGTGCACCTGGGTCCTGCATAGGGTTGGGCTTTCCCCACAAAATGCTGGCTCCGCCCCCTGTGGTGCGTCGAATGACCCTAGCCCTGTCAGTGAATAGAGGGAGGGGCTGAGCACATCAAGGGTGCTCCAAAACCAGCTGTGACTGGTTTTCCCCCTCACCCTGAGCAAAGACAAAGGGAAAAGGTGTAAAAAAAAAAGGGGGGCTGTGTCCCCACACAAGGTGTTCTGTTCCAGGATCCTGTCTGAGAGGGGCTGTTGCTGTGCTGGGCGCCAGGAGGACCGCCACTTGGACTGCCTCCCTGCCTGGAGGCCCAGTGAGCTGGCTCTGGTCCCAGCCTTGCCCCCCTGCCTGCCTAAAAGAACTTTGCTGGACTTTTTGTTCCCTTAAGCGCTGGGAGCACTTGATTTCTGCTTTAAAGCACCTGGGAGCGCTGTACCTGTCTGTAGCGCTTGGGAGCGCTTCGTGTGCTTTGGCCGGTGCCCACCCGGCATTTCTTTGGCTCGCATTTTGCGTGAGGAGCGGCGCGGGAGCCCACTCCGCTTTTTGCCGATTTTAAAGTCCCCTGGCAGGTGCCCACCCTGCCAAGGACCTTGGCTTTATTTTTTCACTAGCGCTTTGGGAGCGATTTATTGATCTTTGAGGCCGGTGTCCACCCGGCATTGCCCTGCGAAGTTGTCCCCGTCGCCGCCCGGCCGAACCGGAAGTCAGGCAGGCCGGGGCGGGACCTTGGTACACCCGGAAGCAAGAAGCAGAGTGGCTGCAGGTGCAGGCGGGGCTCTGGTGCCTGAAGGAGAGCCCCGCGCTGCTTGTGCAAGGATACCGACGAGGTCCCGAAGTGCGGAGAGAGCCCCGCACCAAGAAGAGGAGCCGCCGTGCAGAGGAGACGCGCTGTTCCTGGTGAGTGCTGACGGGCGGGAAAGTGAGGAGGGGGTGCCTCCATTGTTCTCCCCCACCCCGACAGCATCTTCTCGACCTCGAGTCCCCCAGGAGGGGGGACTCCTACGCAAAGGCACATTGCTGTTGCGGAGCCAGAGAGGCTCGGGACGCATTCTTGCTTTCGAGCCCAGAGAGGATCCGGGCTCTGTGGTTACTCAGAGCCACGAGGGCTCCAGAGGAGGCATTATTGATTTGAAGTCCCAGAGCGGGACACTCCAGGCGGCATTTCTTGTTTGATGAGCCAGAGAGGCTCGTGGGGACATATTTATTTCTACGAGCCCCAGAGGCTCCGGGGGCATTCTGTTTCTGTGGTAGAGCAACCCCAGAAGGCAGCGGGCCGCTCCCACCTTGCCCCCCACCTTGTTGTGAGCCCAGGGAGGCTCTAGGGGGCAATCAGTTGTTGTAGAGACCAGAGGGGCTCAGAGGGCAATCGTTTGGTTCAGTGCCTGGGAGGCTCCAACGCTGGCCCCATCAGTGTCTACACAGCTGTCCAGCACTTAGTAGGCAGCTGCCACGTTTAGGACCCTCTGACATTGGGACACAGGGAGTCCTAGCCCCAACAAGGCCAGAGGGCCTAGGGACAGTCACAGGTAGTGACTATTGTCATTTCTACACAATTGTGTTCTCCTGCACCTCTGAATGTGTTTTCCATGCGTCATGTGCCTTGTTTTTACACCGATGAATGTAGGTTCTGCTTCATGTGTTTTCCTTCCCTGCACCTCTGAATGTGTTGTGATGCATCATGTGTAATGTGCTTATACCCCTACAGGTATTGTGATACTTAGGTGGTTGTTCTTTCTAGTACAGGTGGTGCTAGTGAGGTCCTGGTTCCCTGCATGACCTGTTCCTAAGGTGGATAGGGTTGCGTAGGTGGTACTTAACCTTTACCAGTAGTTACTGGTTGTGTGCTTTATGTTCTATTTGGTGCTACAGTGATTATTCCTACAAGGGCAAATTCTACCAAGTACTAAATCTAAAAGTGCATATTCCTGACAGTGGTCCATGTGGCCCTGTCTTGTACATATCCCCTGTAAATTCTGCCCGTGCCTGTTGGCACATTATAAAGTGTGTGTTTTTATCTAATGTGTTTGGTACAATACAAAGGCTATGTTTATATATAACCTTGTGTGGAGTTACCTTTGTGGTGGGCCTTGGGTGTTGTTGCTGGGGTGCGTGCGCAAATACTTAACTCACATAGCCTCCAAGTTTAGCCTTGCTGCTCGTGTCACGTTACCTAGAGGGTGAGCAGGGGTTATCTTGGCGTGTAACTCCCTTGCCCTGACTTAGGAGTGGTGGTCTCTGACTGACTTTGGCGCAAGCCCTGGCCAGCCAGGGATCCCATTTCTAACACATATGCTCTCACATCGTCTTAAAAAAGAACTGAAGTAACTGCGATCTGCTGTGCGTGATGGAATACTGGTGGTCTCTGGGTTCTTAAAGGCCCCGTTTCTTTGTCAGCCAATGACAACCTACAAGGCTACTTTGTCCTGCTCTCCTTCATCTCTATCTTACAAAAGGGTGTGTGAGGGAGATTTATGCTATTTTCAAATCATCTCAAATCGTCCCTTTTTACTACATTCTGGCCCTTTTTTGTCTTCATGATGAAGAATTTGGCCATTGTACCCTAGGTATAACGGCTGCAGAATCTGCCTCTATCGTAAGTGTCTTTTCAGGCCTTCCTCAAGAAAGGCAAACGTCTACACTTAAGAAGATGTATTGAAGTGCTCTAGGGTCCCCGCACATGGGTGGGACTATTCAGTGCTTATGACTAAAACTGGAAATCTCCTACGAGAGAAGTATCTTTATACTGATATTCTGTGTGTAAGTAATTGGCATAATTGTATATATGAACACCTCCTAAATCTTCAAATAAATGCATCTTTAAACAGTCCACTAGAAGGTGCAATCGATCCCTAAAAAGGCCAGGAATCACAGACTTCTTTATTAGACCATGAACGTTGGTAGGGTCGTAGTGCAATAAAAGGTTGCAATAAGAAGTATTTAAAATAAAAGTGTGAACTCCGATATGTGAAAAAGTGGATATATTATCCTAGAACATGGTAAACAATGTTGAAATGTGACAGTGCTGACCTCTTTGATGATTGGAAAAGGGCCAAAATATTGTGGTTTGAACTTCACAGGAAACATCTGTTACAAAGGAATCATGAGGATACCCAGATCTCATCACAAGATGCTCAGGTTGGAGTTGGAGATCTATGAGGATCTGCAGGCCTCTTCATAGATTCTTTTGGTGATAATATGTTTTTATTAACTATTTGTCTTTGTTCTATCAAAAGTTCTATGAAGTCTGAAGCAGCTGGGACTGAAGTGCAAATATGAGGGATAAAAGAGAAGTATAGATAAAGTCCTCATAAAAAGAAGAAAGAAACTTTGGAGGCTGAGTATATGGTTTTATTATATGTAAATTCAACAATGTTTAGGTATGCTAACCAGTTATTTTTTGTGTCATTGCTGCTCCAAACTGTGGCTCACAGTCCGTTTGGCCATTAGTCAGTGGATGGTACCGGGATGAAAATGTGTGTTTAAAGGCCAAGGATGTAGAAAGAGTTTTCCCGAAACAGGAAACATATGCTCCTTGTCTGAAACAATATTATGTGGCAATCCATATAGTAGAAAGATATCAATAACAAATTGTTGCATCATAACTGTAGAAGAAGGCATTGCTTTGAATGGAGAAAAAGTATCCACTTTAGAAAAGATACTTACAGTAACCATATTGACTTGGTAACCATTCAAAGGTCAGCAAAGAAATGTGAACATTGTATGATACAGGTGAAGAGAAACAGGTAAAGGCCTAGATAACCCAAAAATTTGGAATGTATCACCTTTACTTGAGCACAGACTGGACATGTGGAAACATAGTTGTAAGAGGGCGGGTCTGATAAACAAGCGTGGAGGCGGTAGTGGTGGTTTAAAGGAAACAGGTTTATTGAATACAACGGATGAGGTAACGGGTGTAGGTAGGGAATCTTCAAACTTGTCGTCTTCTTCTTCCTCTGAGGTCCCCGGGGAGGTTTCCGGCGATGAAAGGGCTCGGGCGGTTTTCGTCAGGTCTTCAGGACGTGGCGGTTTGCCCCGGTGGCTCATAAGAGAAGGGAGATAAAGGAGGGTATCGTGAGAACTCTAAAGTAAGTTTATGAGACAGCAGTAATACCGTCACCACACCTTTCGTGACTAGGGACAAAAAGAAACCGGACGGGTAACGTGTGGGGAAAGGGAAAGTGGGAGAAAATAGTGATAAGGGAAGTTCAGGATATTGGCGGAAGCTATATAGTGGCTAGGCAGGTACTGAGTGCTCATAAATACGATCAGTCGCAGAGCTTAGGGCAAGACTCGACAAACGTGTACCGTGTCAAAAAGAAATAGGGCTGTCAGGATGAAACGTATTATCAAGAACTTTAAACTACCCCGTACGGATACTCGGGATTTGGCTTTACCCAATTGAATAGTGCCCTTAACTAGCAACGGTCATAAACACTCAATTTCCCTTCCCGTGTCTTCTTCCACCCGCTTCCCAATACAATTTCCCTTGAGTCGGTATCACTCACCAACCCTGCCGTAACTCTTCCTAGAGTCACGGCCGCTCTCCAGCATCCACCGGACACCACCAGTCCTCGCACCAGCTGTCGTCTTCGACGTCCTGTTCGGTGCTGAACTGGGTCTCCTCGGGTCCCGCGTCTTCGGTCTCCTTCTCGGTACTCCTTTCTCCGTCTTCAACGTGGACGCTGATTGTTTTCACCCTTGCGTTTTTATGGCGTTCTGTTATTCGTTCTGCCGTATCACCTCCGGGTTGATGCTCCTCCCCTTCCGGGTTACGGTACTCGGCATTCTCGCTTTCCTGAGAAGAAACAGTAAAGGATCGTGGGTGTTGCAGTCCATTGTTAGTCCACGGTAAGGTACGATTGTCGTCCAAACCGGCTACTTCCTCACAATAGTTCTTTACCTCATCTTGGAATGAAGGTCACCACAGGGAACAAAGTACTAGGTACAATGTAGCGTTAATTCCTTAATGTCCACAAATTTTGGGATTTTCACACATGTATAAGACTTCTTGTTGAAGCTCAGGAGTAGGCATAAATAGAGCTTATAGAAGGAAGCAAAGATTAGGTTGCAATCTTAAAGTTGTCTTCCTTTATGTTACGTCTAGTTCCGTAGATGTCATTAAAGCTTAGACAATACAAACTTTCCTTTTTTTTTTTTTGGTAATCCTCATATATCACACATGGAACTCTTGATGGGACACTGGCTCCTCCATGCACTGCTGGCCGTTCTGCACCGACCCTCGTTGGTTTGGCCTGATGCAAGTTGGTTTACCCGTACCCTCAAGTAGCCACTACCTTCCCCTCCAAACTCCTTTTTTTCGCCGATCTGTGAGCGCCCCATGCTACTTAGGAGTACGGGGAACCAGCAGGGCTCCAGACAAATCATTGGAAAACCAATCATCGAGATTGCCATGCCACCAAGGCTGCCCAAACATTCGACTCACTTCTGGGATCACATGCCACATCTGATTTGCTAGTTAACATAATCTGTCTCAGGCAGTTAGCAAAGGTAGGGGGAGTTGGATCTTTCCATGCCCTGCAAATCTCGCGCCTTGCTAACAGGATAATGTAAAATACAAATTTCGTGGGAAGGTCATTCACCTGATAGTTCGTGACAAGCCCAGACATTACTGTAAACTTTGGTACTGATATAGGCATTAAGAGAACTTCTTCCAGAAATTCCTTTATCTTCCCCCAATATTCCGCCAGTTCAGGGCAATCCATAAACATATGTACATCATCTGCCCTCAAGAGGCCGCACCTTAGGCAGTTATAGTCTATATTTGAAAAATTTGCCAGTTTCTTCGGAGTTATATAAACCCTGTACATGGTATATAAGTGATTTCTTTTCAGCGCAGCCGGCTTAATTGCAGCGTTTAACACCCTAAAGGAGTCGTGCCAGAAATCCATAAAGGACCGGTTAACCGGGGTAAGAGCATTACACCACAATTTACTGATTTCAGCCTCAGTCACATCCTCCCCCTCTAACATTGCCGAATACCAGAAAGATATTTGACTTTTCCACTTACCCCTTCTGGCTACCTCATCAAATTTGGGGTTAGGGGGTGTAATGGCTGCCCTTCTGCTGGCTCTTTGGAGAGGGAGAATGATGGAGAGTGACTCCAGCCTATCACCCCCATAGCATAGGGACTAGGACTTTAGACAGGGCCCCTGTCTTACATATATTAGGGCATTTTCGTGCCATTTTCCTTAAAGTAAGGCTTATGAATTTAAGTTAGGGGATAGATATATAAGTATTAGTTATGATTTGCTCATTTGCTAACATGCTGGGCTATTTTCCATGGAGCTATGCATATTGTGGGCTCCGTAGGCCTTAAACGAGACAGACTCCATTTTGCTTTCTGCCCGGTAGCCGAGAAGGCTTTCTAGGTCAAGTGTAGTGTTTTAGTTTTAAGCTGTTGTTCGCTTGGAGAGAACCGGTTCAGGCTAGCCCTTATCGAAGGAATGTATTTTTCTCCACTCCGAAGACACAACTTCAGGCCGGCCGGCTGGGAAAGTGTCCTTGGTACGGGGAGGTACAAGAATTTGGTGGGCGGCAGGTTACTGGCCGTGAATTTCCATGAAGGAACGGGCTTTGATATTAGCGAAGGTGTTAGTCAGTTAGTCAGTTAGTCCGTAGGCGGCATCTAGCCGTTAGCATCTCTGCCATTATTCATCTTATGGTGGACAAGTCGCCATCTTTGAAGTCTGAGAAAGATTTAAGACCGAAACTCTCTGAGAAAGACTGAACGAGAAGCAGCGCGGAGCGCACTGATACAGAGAGAGAGAGAGACGGTAGCTAATAATCAGCAAGGTTCCGGTGTCCTGAAGGGAAGCAGACGAGGTTGAGCCTAGCGGTGCAGACGTGTACTTGTGACGGCTGGGGGTGACTGCAAGGCGAGCCAGGATACAGAGACGAGAAGGGAACCTAGATGACTGCCGAGTCCAGACTTCCCACTAATCAGGTGACCTCCGCCTAACTCTAATAGAATGTGCACTCTAATCTTTACCTTTTCTTTGCAGAAGTTATGTTGCATAGTAATGTGATTTGTGTCTATTGTTAATAAATATCCTAATTCTTATGGAATTATCGTGTGCCTCATGTTCATGTTCAATCTTGGTAAATGTATCTCCTAGCCGAGCGTTGTTTATGTGAGCGGATGTGAAATCCCGATCAGGTAAATAGTGATCGAATAAAGAGGGAGTGAGTGGACCTTTGATGCCAAGAGCAGGGAGTACACTATATAATTTGAAACTATATTCAAAGTTATTATTGTAGTTTTATCCCGAGTAGACAACTGAGATATTATCCCAATAATTGTTCATAGGAATGTGGTCGTCGTTGATATGCGGCGTTAATGAGAACACTGGGGAGGATTACCAGTGCCGATACCCACAGGATTGTGGCTTGAATAAGTGAGAGCGCTAGGAGGTCGAACTAGCGTGTAGTTTCGCAGGATTGCGAACAGTTTGGAAAAGGGAGCATTGGGTTCTGCAGGCCCATGTGTAGACGCACCGGATTGTGTGTCAGATCTGCCCTAGGGTAGAACGGTCTGGGTCGGGGTGGCCGCGAGACCAACTGATGTGAATAAGATATTGTAGAAAATCTATGTATATTCCCCATCCTTAGGTACGACCTATATATATATATATCCGTACATCTATCCATTGTGAATACTGTCTAAGGAGGGAAGGTGAGTACGTTTTGGCTGGGTCATAGGGGCCCCTGGGGGCTGATCCCATCTCAACGGAAAATCCAGCCATAACATCTGGCGTCACGAACTGTTTACGAAGCCTGTGTGCATTGTATTGTTTTGATCTTGTTGGTTTGCGCTCGGCTTGTACGTATATAATTTTGTTTATAATTGTGTATATAACTTTGTTGTGTCATTATGTTTGCGAAAAAATCATTGTCGGTTTTCAAGTTACCGATTCAGATTCCCGGCTGGGAATGTACCCCTTACGAGGCTTTGGCCCGTGAGTGGGCCGATTCTACTGGTTTGAGTGAAAATTGGTCTTCATGCTTGGAGCAGGCGGAGCCTGCCGATGTGGTGTCGTGCTTGCAGAAAGCGCCAGTAGTGAAGGGTGATGAGCTTCCTATTTTAGGACGCAGAGGTTGGATTGTTCTTAATGCATATAGAATATTGCATGAGAGGTTTGTACAGCTACAAAAGCAGTTTAAGGACATGGAGGGACAGTGTGTTGAGTTGCAAAATGCGCATACTCTTTTACGTTGTCAAAATAAATTGCTTGCCGATAAACTTGAAACATATCAGACCATTGCCGAAAGAGCTGCGGTCCGTATTGCACGATATAAGTATAAACATCGTCGTGGTCGTGTATCTACACGCAAAGTGCGTATGGTTGTAGCAAAAGCTGGAATGGATTGGAACCCCGATGAGTGGGACGGTAATATCTGGGATTCTCATACTTCTGACTCCTCGGCGGAGGAGGGTGACAAGCGCGAGTCTTCTCGCTCCGGACGTGATTGTAAATCTGCTTCATGTACTGATCTAGGTCCTGTTAGTGACCGTGCTCGTTCTTCCCGTTCGGATGACGTAGCTTGCCCTGATTGCCATACTAAATCTAAGATGAGGGCTTCCTCGGAAGCTCTTCCTGAAGTTTCTGCTCACCCTGTGTTTCGACGTAAACTACAACAAGCCCCTGGTAACCCGGCTGGTATAGCTCTAGATTGTATTGAAGATTTTACTCAGCAGGAAGTTAGTGACATTTTACAACGATTTCGACAACGGCCTGGTGAGGCCTTGCTTACCTGGATGGTGCGTCTTTATGAACTTGGCGCAGCCGGTATTTTTCTTGATGCTGTTGATTGCTTACGGTTTTGCTCTTTAAGTTCTGATTCTACGATTCAAGATCATTTTCGAAACTATAATGGTGCTGGTCAAATTACTTTGCTCCAGCTTGCGTCTGACGGCTGTAATCATAAATATCCAACTGAATCTGATTGGCCCACTGATGAGAAACCGTGGTACACTTTGCGCGATGCGTCGCAACGTTTAAAGGAGGAAGTCATGAAAACTGCTATCTTTCTTAGTACTGCTGATAGGTTATTGGATGGTCTTTTAACATCTTCTGTGCGCAATCGCATTATCCGCTCTTCTCCTGTTGCTTACAAGCAGGTCATGATGACATTATTGATTAACCAAACTGGCAATCCTTTGTCTGCTGTGCTTGAGTCTGTTCGTCAGCTTGGTGAGCTGGGTGAATGGTTTAAACCTGAAAGACAATCTCGACCTGAGGGTCGTACTGGTGGGGACTATAAGTTCTCTAGACGTGACATGTTTCTTGCTCTCATTGCTGATGGTGTCAAAAGGGAAGACATTGACGGTGAGCCTAATAATCGCCTATGGGACATGTTTCGTAAGCGTGGTTTGGATCGGAAGGAGGGTGCCCGTCGTGTGCGAAAGAATGAGTATGATCGTGGTTCGGATGACAGTGGTGATGAGAAGCGACGTGTGAATTCTGATCGCAATGATGATCGGCGTTATGAACGTGATGGATCCCCTCATCGTAATGACGGGAGGGGGAGAGAGGATGATCGTGAGAGGGGGAGAGATGAGCGTGTTTCTAACAGACGAAAAGATGAAAGGAGTTATTCCCCTGACATGAGAAAGAGAGAGGATCGTAACAGACTTTCTGACCGTAATTCACAATTTTTTGAACATGACACTAATCCGTTTCGTACTGGAGACGGATATGAACAAGAAATATTGATACCAAAGAAAACTGAGAGCATTTACCCTGATTTGTCTTGGTTGACGGAACGCGGGAAAAAGGACTAGGAAATAGGTCAAGCTCCGGTACGCAAGTGGGCTCACAGAGATTACAGACCCTATGTAGATATTGAGATTTTTTGGAAACATCGTAATATCCAAAGGGCCCGAGCATTAGTTGATACTGGGGCAGAGGCCACTTTAATTCATGGTAAGTCGAAAAAATTTCATGGAAAGTCTTTTACAATTACTGGTTTGGGTGGTAAAGAGACACCCGCAGTTCAAACTGCACTCGAAATTAAAATTGGTAGAATTCCTCGTAGAGAATACTCTGTGTTGGTTGTGCCACTTTTGGAATTCATAATTGGAATTGACATTTTGAAAGGAATGACTTTGCATCTGGATGATGGTTGTTATCAATTTGGAACTAGACAGTACATTTCGACCAGACCCGTACGGGTTGGCCGCTTACGAATGCCACCTATTAAAATACCTTTGGCCACGAAGGTGGTTTGTCAGAAGCAGTATCGTATCCCAGGGGGTCATGAAGAGATTACTGCTACTATTCAGGATTTGGTTGACGCGGGAGTCATTACTCCGGTCACATCTGCTTGGAATAATCCCGTTTGGCCCGTGCGCAAAAGTGACAATTCTTGGCGCATGACTGTTGATTATCGAGAACTGAATAAAAATACACCTAAATTGACTGTTGCAGTGCCTGACATTGTCACGCTGATTCAAAGAATTCAAAAGCATCCTGGTACATGGTATGCTTCTATTGACATTGCTAATGCATTCTTTTCAATTCCGATTGCCCCCGAATGTCAGGAACAATTCAGTTTTACATGGAATGGACGTCAAATGACGTTCCGGAGTCTTCCTCAAGGCTATATACATAGTCCTACGATCTGTCACCGGCTGGTGGCGGAGCATTTGTCTGAAGTGCCTACGAATCCACAAGTTCAGGTTTGTCATTATATTGACGACATTTTGATTCAAGGTGAAACGCAAGACCAGGTACAGTCCCATTTAGATCAGATCATTGACTGTTTGCGAGCGAAAGGCTGGGAAATTAATCCCGACAAATTACAAACTCCATCCCAAAATGTGAAATTTTTAGGTATTAATTGGCATGAGGGTCACAGAGAAGTGATCCCACAAGTAAAGCGTAAAATACTTGATTTTGCAGTTCCCAGAAACAGGAAAGAGGCTCAATGCTTTATTGGTTTGTTTGGATTTTGGCGTCAGCATATTCCCCATTTGAGTCAAATCTTGGCTCCACTGTATCGAGTCACCCGTAAAAAGAATGCGTTTGAATGGGGTGAACCTCAACAGACTGCCTTTAATTTGGCTAAAGAAGCTATTCAGTATGCTTTGGATTTGTGGCCCGTGAGTGAAGGTGATGTGGATTTGAATGTGTCCGTGGAAGGCTTGTATGCCAATTGGAGTTTGTGGCAAAAGCAGGGCAGACAAAAAGTGCCATTAGGTTTTTGGACCAAAAAATTACCCGAGGCTGGTGAGCGTTACTCACCTTTTGAAAAACAGTTGCTTGCTTGTTATTGGGCTCTGGTGGATACCGAGCAATTGACCCTAGGCCATGCTGTGATTTTGAGGCCTGAAATTCCCATTATGCAGTGGGTTTTGAGTTCACCGAAGTCTCACCGAATTGGACATGCTCAGGAGGCTAGTGTGATTAAATGGAAATGGTACATTCAGGACAGGGCACGTGTGGGTCCGAAAGGTGTGGCGATTTTACATGAGCGAGAGGCGCAGGCGCCCTCCAATGAGACTGAAAGTGAGTGTTCGGTTCCCGTGGTGCAGGAGTCTCCCGTGAAGTGGGGTAAATCATTTGATGATCTGTCCGTGGAGGATAGAAAACATGTGTGGTTTACGGATGGTTCTGCGAAGTTCATTGGTGACAAAAGACATTGGAAAGCTGTTTCATTCAACCCGATTACGCAGAAATTGTTAAGCACAACTGGAGATGGTAAGAGTAGTCAATATGCTGAACTCTATGCAGTTTACCAAGTTTTGAAACAGGAACTACCTGGCACATGTCATATTTTCACTGATTCCTGGTCCACTGCGAATGGACTAGCGGTGTGGTTGCCAACATGGCATTCTCATAATTGGGAATTGCATTCAAAGGAACTGTGGGGCAAGGAACTGTGGCAAGAAATTTGGGAATTGCCCCCGCAGAGTACTGTAACAATCTTTCACGTGGATGCTCATACTCCAATTGACTCCCTTGACAAATTTTTCCATAATATTGCAGATGAACAGTCTAAAATTTCTGAGGCAGTGGTTGACATGCAGGATTCTGATTTGGCGGGATTGGCGAAGTGGGCCCATCAGAAAGCAGGACATTTTGGAGAGAAAGCCACTAGCAGGTGGGCTGCCGATAATGGAATTCATATTCCCTTTTCTTTAATAAAAGATGTCATTCTACATTGTTCCGTTTGTCAGCATTCTAGGAAGAAAGAGGTGCCTCAGATTGTTCGAGGTCACTTACATCGAGGTAAATTGCCCGCCCAAATTTGGCAGATTGATTATATTGGTCCGCTCCCTATGAGCAGAAATTGTCAATATATTTGCACAGTGGTTGATACTTATAGTGGCCTTTTGGTCGCTTTCCCTTGCAAGAACGCTACCCAAGTGAATACAATTAAAACCCTGGAGCTAATTATTCTGTACTATGGTGTCCCATTCCAGATTCAATCAGATAATGCATCCCACTTTCGTGGAAGATTGGTGCAGGAATTCTGTACGGAAAATAATATTGATTGGGTGTTTCATATTCCATATTACCCACAAGCTTCAGGACTGATTGAGAGAATGAATGGCTTGTTGAAAGAACAGTTGCGCAAGTTGACTGATGACCGTTACAGCCAGTGGAGAGATGTCCTACTTCAAGCTTTACTGATTTTAAATAATCGCCCTTTGTTACATGCTGAATCTCCTTTGATGCGTTTGTTTCCTCCAAATGTTGATGCGAAACCCAATTCTGTATCGAACACTGTCATGTATTGGGAAATTACCCCCGGTGCTTTGGCTCCATGTAGAGCAACCCCAGGTTCCGCAGGCCTCGACCTGCATGCTTTAAATGATGCTAAATTTCCAGGAAAGGATCGAATCATTGTTGAAACTGGCATTGGTGTCTGTATACCTGCCGGTAGCTTTGGATTAATTGCCCCTAGATCTGGCCTGGCCCTGAAAGGTGTGCAAGTGCTCGGAGGAGTAATTGACAGTGATTATCAGGGAGAGATTAAGGTTCTCCTGCTTAATAGCAGTGAGACGGATTTGTTCATCAAAAAGTCTGACCGTGTTGCTCAGTTACTGATTATGCCTGTCTTCAGTGGTGAGATCAAAAAAGGCTCTGCCCCAACGTTGCTAACTGTGCGAGGACAAAAAGGCTTCGGATCGTCTGATCTTCCTGGAGCTAAGATATGGGTGCAATCGCCTAAAAATCCTCCTGAACAGGCTGATATTATTGCGACCGGTCATGACAACACCGTTTTGGTGATGAAGCCAGGGAAAGATGGCTGGGAAGCTGTCCCAGCTGATAAATGTTACTTACGAGAATGATTAAGGTCTGTGTTTGTATTCTTTCAGATCATTCTTTGGATTGCTGCTGCAGGATGTGTCGGCGCTGGACTCCTTTTGGCCTGCTACGCCGGGAGAGGAGAGGATCCACCGACGCCGGTTGATGGGATAATTCGAGCCCCGCGGTCTGCGTGGGCAACTTCGACCAATTTCTGGATTACACTCGCAAAGCGGGTGACGAACTCTCCACATTTCTGTCTTACGCCCATGAAATCAGTCACTGACATTTTAGCGACCTGTTTGGTTGCTGTCCCTGCATCCACTGAGACTTTACGTCATATTTTTAATATATCTAATGCCCGACCTAATGTTATTCTGGGTGATTTTGCGGCCCACGAATTTTGTCCCTCATGTACTGCTCTTCCAGACCTTGATGTCCCTATTCATTCCCGCATTACTACTTTTAATATTACCCCTGGAGACCTATGTTTCATCATGACTTGTGACCCTAAAGCTATTACTGAGTGCTTGAAGCTGAAGCTCCAAGCCGCTACCTCCTTTTCAGCCCATCAACGTTTGTTATGTTCAAAGAGACTTCCGAATTCATGTCTTTCAGTAAAAAATAATATGACCTGTAAACGTTTATTAGTAGCCACTAGCCATTATCGTTCAATGTTATTGCCAGCTGGATGGCTCTTCTCCTGCGGGAATTCATCTTGGCCCTATATTCCTGCCAATATTTCTGGTGGCCCATGTGCCATCACTAGATTGAGTTTGTTAATGTTTTCCTCACATCCTACTTCACATTCCCGTATTGTACGTGATTCTATGTCATTGCATGAAGATTGTGATTCCTCTGTTCATCTCCATTCCAGATCAGAGTACCTTGGTTTAGCTTTTTCTATCATTGGAGTGCCTGCATTGGCCGTTTATAATGCCAAAACAATCGGCAAAATGGCCTGTTGGATGGTTAAGTCCATTAACCAAACTTCCACTGTTTTATCTGACCTCTTATTAGATGCCCAAGGTGAACGTAGAGCTATTTTGCAAAACAGGGCCGCCATTGATTATCTTCTGCTGAAACATGGCTGATTTTGAAGGTCTGTGCTGTTTTAACTTGTCTGACCATTCTAAAGCTATCCAATCCCATATTGACAAACTCCACGACTTGACTGCAGAAATTAGACAACATATAGATCAGGGTTTCTTTGACTGGCTTTTTAATTGGCTGCCTGACTTGCATTCCTTACGACAGATTTTAGGGAGGGTTATTGTCGCTATTTGTATCCTGATAGCCATTTGTTGCTTTATTCAGTGCATCCCTTCCTTGCTCCAATTTTTTAGACTTAGTAAGGGTCGTAGATCGATTAATTTTGTTTCCTATTATTCTTCTACTGATGTTAGTTCCATTTAGTTTGTGGTTAATAGACTGGAGTCAAGGGGTGTAATGTAATGGCTGCCCTTCTGCTGGCTCTTTGGAGAGGGAGAATGATGGAGAGTGACTCCAGCCTATCACCCCCATAGCATAGGGACTAGGACTTTTGACAGGCCCCCTGTCTTACATATATTAGGGCATTTTCGTGCCATTTTCCTTAAAGTAAGGCTTATGAATTTAAGTTAGGGGATAGATATATAAGTATTAGTTATGATTTGCTCATTTGCTAACATGCTGGGCTATTTTCCATGGAGCTATGCATATTGTGGGCTCCGTAGGCCTTAAACGAGACAGACTCCATTTTGCTTTCTGCCCGGTAGCCGAGAAGGCTTTCTAGGTCAAGTGTAGTGTTTTAGTTTTAAGCTGTTGTTCGCTTGGAGAGAACCGGTTCAGGCTAGCCCTTATCGAAGGAATGTATTTTTCTCCACTCCGAAGACACAACTTCAGGCCGGCCGGCTGGGAAAGTGTCCTTGGTACGGGGAGGTACAAGAATTTGGTGGGCGGCAGGTTACTGGCCGTGAATTTCCATGAAGGAACGGGCTTTGATATTAGCGAAGGTGTTAGTCAGTTAGTCAGTTAGTCCGTAGGCGGCATCTAGCCGTTAGCATCTCTGCCATTATTCATCTTATGGTGGACAAGTCGCCATCTTTGAAGTCTGAGAAAGATTTAAGACCGAAACTCTCTTAGAAAGACTGAACGAGAAGCAGCGCGGAGCGCACTGATACAGAGAGAGAGAGAGACGGTAGCTAATAATCAGCAAGGTTCCGGTGTCCTGAAGGGAA
The DNA here is from genome assembly GCF_964263255.1 of Lissotriton vulgaris. Classification (NCBI taxonomy): domain Eukaryota; kingdom Metazoa; phylum Chordata; class Amphibia; order Caudata; family Salamandridae; genus Lissotriton; species Lissotriton vulgaris. Next base: position 797,060,221 of record NC_141700.1, on the reverse strand, counting down.
GCAGACGAGGTTGAGCCTAGCGGTGCAGACGTGTACTTGTGACGGCTGGGGGTGACTGCAAGGCGAGCCAGGATACAGAGACGAGAAGGGAACCTAGATGACTGCCGAGTCCAGACTTCCCACTAATCAGGTGACCTCCGCCTAACTCTAATAGAATGTGCACTCTAATCTTTACCTTTTCTTTGCAGAAGTTATGTTGCATAGTAATGTGATTTGTGTCTATTGTTAATAAATATCCTAATTCTTATGGAATTATCGTGTGCCTCATGTTCATGTTCAATCTTGGTAAATGTATCTCCTAGCCGAGCGTTGTTTATGTGAGCGGATGTGAAATCCCGATCAGGTAAATAGTGATCGAATAAAGAGGGAGTGAGTGGACCTTTGATGCCAAGAGCAGGGAGTACACTATATAATTTGAAACTATATTCAAAGTTATTATTGTAGTTTTATCCCGAGTAGACAACTGAGATATTATCCCAATAATTGTTCATAGGAATGTGGTCGTCGTTGATATGCGGCGTTAATGAGAACACTGGGGAGGATTACCAGTGCCGATACCCACAGGATTGTGGCTTGAATAAGTGAGAGCGCTAGGAGGTCGAACTAGCGTGTAGTTTCGCAGGATTGCGAACAGTTTGGAAAAGGGAGCATTGGGTTCTGCAGGCCCATGTGTAGACGCACCGGATTGTGTGTCAGATCTGCCCTAGGGTAGAACGGTCTGGGTCGGGGTGGCCGCGAGACCAACTGATGTGAATAAGATATTGTAGAAAATCTATGTATATTCCCCATCCTTAGGTACGACCTATATATATATATATCCGTACATCTATCCATTGTGAATACTGTCTAAGGAGGGAAGGTGAGTACGTTTTGGCTGGGTCATAGGGGCCCCTGGGGGCTGATCCCATCTCAACGGAAAATCCAGCCATAACATCTGGCGTCACGAACTGTTTACGAAGCCTGTGTGCATTGTATTGTTTTGATCTTGTTGGTTTGCGCTCGGCTTGTACGTATATAATTTTGTTTATAATTGTGTATATAACTTTGTTGTGTCATTATGTTTGCGAAAAAATCATCGTCGGTTTTCAAGTTACCGATTCAGATTCCCGGCTGGGAATGTACCCCTTACGAGGCTTTGGCCCGTGAGTGGGCCGATTCTACTGGTTTGAGTGAAAATTGGTCTTCATGCTTGGAGCAGGCGGAGCCTGCCGATGTGGTGTCGTGCTTGCAGAAAGCGCCAGTAGTGAAGGGTGATGAGCTTCCTATTTTAGGACGCAGAGGTTGGATTGTTCTTAATGCATATAGAATATTGCATGAGAGGTTTGTACAGCTACAAAAGCAGTTTAAGGACATGGAGGGACAGTGTGTTGAGTTGCAAAATGCGCATACTCTTTTACGTTGTCAAAATAAATTGCTTGCCGATAAACTTGAAACATATCAGACCATTGCCGAAAGAGCTGCGGTCCGTATTGCACGATATAAGTATAAACATCGTCGTGGTCGTGTATCTACACGCAAAGTGCGTATGGTTGTAGCAAAAGCTGGAATGGATTGGAACCCCGATGAGTGGGACGGTAATATCTGGGATTCTCATACTTCTGACTCCTCGGCGGAGGAGGGTGACAAGCGCGAGTCTTCTCGCTCCGGACGTGATTGTAAATCTGCTTCATGTACTGATCTAGGTCCTGTTAGTGACCGTGCTCGTTCTTCCCGTTCGGATGACGTAGCTTGCCCTGATTGCCATACTAAATCTAAGATGAGGGCTTCCTCGGAAGCTCTTCCTGAAGTTTCTGCTCACCCTGTGTTTCGACGTAAACTACAACAAGCCCCTGGTAACCCGGCTGGTATAGCTCTAGATTGTATTGAAGATTTTACTCAGCAGGAAGTTAGTGACATTTTACAACGATTTCGACAACGGCCTGGTGAGGCCTTGCTTACCTGGATGGTGCGTCTTTATGAACTTGGCGCTGCCGGTATTTTTCTTGATGCTGTTGATTGCTTACGGTTTTGCTCTTTAAGTTCTGATTCTACGATTCAAGATCATTTTCGAAACTATAATGGTGCTGGTCAAATTACTTTGCTCCAGCTTGCGTCTGACGGCTGTAATCATAAATATCCAACTGAATCTGATTGGCCCACTGATGAGAAACCGTGGTACACTTTGCGCGATGCGTCGCAACGTTTAAAGGAGGAAGTCATGAAAACTGCTATCTTTCTTAGTACTGCTGATAGGTTATTGGATGGTCTTTTAACATCTTCTGTGCGCAATCGCATTATCCGCTCTTCTCCTGTTGCTTACAAGCAGGTCATGATGACATTATTGATTAACCAAACTGGCAATCCTTTGTCTGCTGTGCTTGAGTCTGTTCGTCAGCTTGGTGAGCTGGGTGAATGGTTTAAACCTGAAAGACAATCTCGACCTGAGGGTCGTACTGGTGGGGACTATAAGTTCTCTAGACGTGACATGTTTCTTGCTCTCATTGCTGATGGTGTCAAAAGGGAAGACATTGACGGTGAGCCTAATAATCGCCTATGGGACATGTTTCGTAAGCGTGGTTTGGATCGGAAGGAGGGTGCCCGTCGTGTGCGAAAGAATGAGTATGATCGTGGTTCGGATGACAGTGGTGATGAGAAGCGACGTGTGAATTCTGATCGCAATGATGATCGGCGTTATGAACGTGATGGATCCCCTCATCGTAATGACGGGAGGGGGAGAGAGGATGATCGTGAGAGGGGGAGAGATGAGCGTGTTTCTAACAGACGAAAAGATGAAAGGAGTTATTCCCCTGACATGAGAAAGAGAGAGGATCGTAACAGACTTTCTGACCGTAATTCACAATTTTTTGAACATGACACTAATCCGTTTCGTACTGGAGACGGATATGAACAAGAAATATTGATACCAAAGAAAACTGAGAGCATTTACCCTGATTTGTCTTGGTTGACGGAACGCGGGAAAAAGGACTAGGAAATAGGTCAAGCTCCGGTACGCAAGTGGGCTCACAGAGATTACAGACCCTATGTAGATATTGAGATTTTTTGGAAACATCGTAATATCCAAAGGGCCCGAGCATTAGTTGATACTGGGGCGGAGGCCACTTTAATTCATGGTAAGTCGAAAAAATTTCATGGACAGTCTTTTACAATTACTGGTTTGGGTGGTAAAGAGACACCCGCAGTTCAAACTGCACTCGAAATTAAAATTGGTAGAATTCCTCGTAGAGAATACTCTGTGTTGGTTGTGCCACTTTTGGAATTCATAATTGGAATTGACATTTTGAAAGGAATGACTTTGCATCTGGATGATGGTTGTTATCAATTTGGAACTAGACAGTACATTTCGACCAGACCCGTACGGGTTGGCCGCTTACGAATGCCACCTATTAAAATACCTTTGGCCACGAAGGTGGTTTGTCAGAAGCAGTATCGTATCCCAGGGGGTCATGAAGAGATTACTGCTACTATTCAGGATTTGGTTGACGCGGGAGTCATTACTCCGGTCACATCTGCTTGGAATAATCCCGTTTGGCCCGTGCGCAAAAGTGACAATTCTTGGCGCATGACTGTTGATTATCGAGAACTGAATAAAAATACACCTAAATTGACTGTTGCAGTGCCTGACATTGTCACGCTGATTCAAAGAATTCAAAAGCATCCAGGTACATGGTATGCTTCTATTGACATTGCTAATGCATTCTTTTCAATTCCGATTGCCCCCGAATGTCAGGAACAATTCAGTTTTACATGGAATGGACGTCAAATGACGTTCCGGAGTCTTCCTCAAGGCTATATACATAGTCCTACGATCTGTCACCGGCTGGTGGCGGAGCATTTGTCTGAAGTGCCTACGAATCCACAAGTTCAGGTTTGTCATTATATTGACGACATTTTGATTCAAGGTGAAACGCAAGACCAGGTACAGTCCCATTTAGATCAGATCATTGACTGTTTGCGAGCGAAAGGCTGGGAAATTAATCCCGACAAATTACAAACTCCATCCCAAAATGTGAAATTTTTAGGTATTAATTGGCATGAGGGTCACAGAGAAGTGATCCCACAAGTAAAGCGTAAAATACTTGATTTTGCAGTTCCCAGAAACAGGAAAGAGGCTCAATGCTTTATTGGTTTGTTTGGATTTTGGCGTCAGCATATTCCCCATTTGAGTCAAATCTTGGCTCCACTGTATCGAGTCACCCGTAAAAAGAATGCGTTTGAATGGGGTGAACCTCAACAGACTGCCTTTAATTTGGCTAAAGAAGCTATTCAGTATGCTTTGGATTTGTGGCCCGTGAGTGAAGGTGATGTGGATTTGAATGTGTCCGTGGAAGGCTTGTATGCCAATTGGAGTTTGTGGCAAAAGCAGGGCAGACAAAAAGTGCCATTAGGTTTTTGGACCAAAAAATTACCCGAGGCTGGTGAGCGTTACTCACCTTTTGAAAAACAGTTGCTTGCTTGTTATTGGGCTCTGGTGGATACCGAGCAATTGACCCTAGGCCATGCTGTGATTTTGAGGCCTGAAATTCCCATTATGCAGTGGGTTTTGAGTTCACCGAAGTCTCACCGAATTGGACATGCTCAGGAGGCTAGTGTGATTAAATGGAAATGGTACATTCAGGACAGGGCACGTGTGGGTCCGAAAGGTGTGGCGGTTTTACATGAGCGAGTGGCGCAGGCGCCCTCCAATGAGACTGAAAGTGAGTGTTCGGTTCCCGTGGTGCAGGAGTCTCCCGTGAAGTGGGGTAAATCATTTGATGATCTGTCCGTGGAGGATAGAAAACATGTGTGGTTTACGGATGGTTCTGCGAAGTTCATTGGTGACAAAAGACATTGGAAAGCTGTTTCATTCAACCCGATTACGCAGAAATTGTTAAGCACAACTGGAGATGGTAAGAGTAGTCAATATGCTGAACTCTATGCAGTTTACCAAGTTTTGAAACAGGAACTACCTGGCACATGTCATATTTTCACTGATTCCTGGTCCACTGCGAATGGACTAGCGGTGTGGTTGCCAACATGGCATTCTCATAATTGGGAATTGCATTCAAAGGAACTGTGGGGCAAGGAACTGTGGCAAGAAATTTGGGAATTGCTCCCGCAGAGTACTGTAACAATCTTTCACGTGGATGCTCATACTCCAATTGACTCCCTTGACAAATTTTTCCATAATATTGCAGATGAACAGTCTAAAATTTCTGAGGCAGTGGTTGACATGCAGGATTCTGATTTGGCGGGATTGGCGAAGTGGGCCCATCAGAAAGCAGGACATTTTGGAGAGAAAGCCACTAGCAGGTGGGCTGCCGATAATGGAATTCATATTCCCTTTTCTTTAATAAAAGATGTCATTCTACATTGTCCCGTTTGTCAGCATTCTAGGAAGAAAGAGGTGCCTCAGATTGTTCGAGGTCACTTACATCGAGGTAAATTGCCCGCCCAAATTTGGCAGATTGATTATATTGGTCCGCTCCCTATGAGCAGAAATTGTCAATATATTGGTTGATACTTATAGTGGCCTTTTGGTCGCTTTCCCTTGCAAGAACGCTACCCAAGTGAATACAATTAAAACCCTGGAGCTAATTATTCTGTACTATGGTGTCCCATTCCAGATTCAATCAGATAATGCATCCCACTTTCGTGGAAGATTGGTGCAGGAATTCTGTACGGAAAATAATATTGATTGGGTGTTTCATATTCCATATTACCCACAAGCTTCAGGACTGATTGAGAGAATGAATGGCTTGTTGAAAGAACAGTTGCGCAAGTTGACTGATGACCGTTACAGCCAGTGGAGAGATGTCCTACTTCAAGCTTTACTGATTTTAAATAATCGCCCTTTGTTACATGCTGAATCTCCTTTGATGCGTTTGTTTCCTCCAAATGTTGATGCGAAACCCAATTCTGTATCGAACACTGTCATGTATTGGGAAATTACCCCCGGTGCTTTGGCTCCATGTAGAGCAACCCCAGGTTCCGCAGGCCTCGACCTGCATGCTTTAAATGATGCTAAATTTCCAGGAAAGGATCGAATCATTGTTGAAACTGGCATTGGTGTCTGTATACCTGCCGGTAGCTTTGGATTAATTGCCCCTAGATCTGGCCTGGCCCTGAAAGGTGTGCAAGTGCTCGGAGGAGTAATTGACAGTGATTATCAGGGAGAGATTAAGGTTCTCCTGCTTAATAGCAGAGAGACGGATTTGTTCATCAAAAAGTCTGACCGTGTTGCTCAGTTACTGATTATGCCTGTCTTCAGTGGTGAGATCAAAAAAGGCTCTGCCCCAACGTTGCTAACTGTGCGAGGACAAAAAGGCTTCGGATCGTCTGATCTTCCTGGAGCTAAGATATGGGTGCAATCGCCTAAAAATCCTCCTGAACAGGCTGATATTATTGCGACCGGTCATGACAACACCGTTTTGGTGATGAAGCCAGGGAAAGATGGCTGGGAAGCTGTCCCAGCTGATAAATGTTACTTACGAGAATGATTAAGGTCTGTGTTTGTATTCTTTCAGATCATTCTTTGGATTGCTGCTGCAGGATGTGTCGGCGCTGGACTCCTTTTGGCCTGCTACGCCGGGAGAGGAGAGGATCCACCGACGCCGGTTGATGGGATAATTCGAGCCCCGCGGTCTGCGTGGGCAACTTCGACCAATTTCTGGATTACACTCGCAAAGCGGGTGACGAACTCTCCACATTTCTGTCTTACGCCCATGAAATCAGTCACTGACATTTTAGCGACCTGTTTGGTTGCTGTCCCTGCATCCACTGAGACTTTACGTCATATTTTTAATATATCTAATGCCCGACCTAATGTTATTCTGGGTGATTTTGCGGCCCACGAATTTTGTCCCTCATGTACTGCTCTTCCAGACCTTGATGTCCCTATTCATTCCCGCATTACTACTTTTAATATTACCCCTGGAGACCTATGTTTCATCATGACTTGTGACCCTAAAGCTATTACTGAGTGCTTGAAGCTGAAGCTCCAAGCCGCTACCTCCTTTTCAGCCCATCAACGTTTGTTATGTTCAAAGAGACTTCCGAATTCATGTCTTTCAGTAAAAAATAATATGACCTGTAAACGTTTATTAGTAGCCACTAGCCATTATCGTTCAATGTTATTGCCAGCTGGATGGCTCTTCTCCTGCGGGAATTCATCTTGGCCCTATATTCCTGCCAATATTTCTGGTGGCCCATGTGCCATCACTAGATTGAGTTTGTTAATGTTTTCCTCACATCCTACTTCACATTCCCGTATTGTACGTGATTCTATGTCATTGCATGAAGATTGTGATTCCTCTGTTCATCTCCATTCCAGATCAGAGTACCTTGGTTTAGCTTTTTCTATCATTGGAGTGCCTGCATTGGCCGTTTATAATGCCAAAACAATCGGCAAAATGGCCTGTTGGATGGTTAAGTCCATTAACCAAACTTCCACTGTTTTATCTGACCTCTTATTAGATGCCCAAGGTGAACGTAGAGCTATTTTGCAAAACAGGGCCGCCATTGATTATCTTCTGCTGAAACATGGCTGATTTTGAAGGTCTGTGCTGTTTTAACTTGTCTGACCATTCTAAAGCTATCCAATCCCATATTGACAAACTCCACGACTTGACTGCAGAAATTAGACAACATATAGATCAGGGTTTCTTTGACTGGCTTTTTAATTGGCTGCCTGACTTGCATTCCTTACGACAGATTTTAGGGAGGGTTATTGTCGCTATTTGTATCCTGATAGCCATTTGTTGCTTTATTCAGTGCATCCCTTCCTTGCTCCAATTTTTTAGACTTAGTAAGGGTCGTAGATCGATTAATTTTGTTTCCTATTATTCTTCTACTGATGTTAGTTCCATTTAGTTTGTGGTTAATAGACTGGAGTCAAGGGGTGTAATGTAATGGCTGCCCTTCTGCTGGCTCTTTGGAGAGGGAGAATGATGGAGAGTGACTCCAGCCTATCACCCCCATAGCATAGGGACTAGGACTTTTGACAGGGCCCCTGTCTTACATATATTAGGGCATTTTCGTGCCATTTTCCTTAAAGTAAGGCTTATGAATTTAAGTTAGGGGATAGATATATAAGTATTAGTTATGATTTGCTCATTTGCTAACATGCTGGGCTATTTTCCATGGAGCTATGCATATTGTGGGCTCCGTAGGCCTTAAACGAGACAGACTCCATTTTGCTTTCTGCCCGGTAGCCGAGAAGGCTTTCTAGGTCAAGTGTAGTGTTTTAGTTTTAAGCTGTTGTTCGCTTGGAGAGAACCGGTTCAGGCTAGCCCTTATCGAAGGAATGTATATTTCTCCACTCCGAAGACACAACTTCAGGCCGGCCGGCTGGGAAAGTGTCCTTGGTACGGGGAGGTACAAGAATTTGGTGGGCGGCAGGTTACTGGCCGTGAATTTCCATGAAGGAACGGGCTTTGATATTAGCGAAGGTGTTAGTCAGTTTGTCAGTTAGTCCGTAGGCGGCATCTAGCCGTTAGCATCTCTGCCATTATTCATCTTATGGTGGACAAGTCGCCATCTTTGAAGTCTGAGAAAGATTTAAGACCAAAACTCTCTGAGAAAGACTGAACGAGAAGCAGCGCGGAGCGCACTGATACAGAGAGAGAGAGAGACGGTAGCTAATAATCAGCAAGGTTCCGGTGTCCTGAAGGGAAGCAGACGAGGTTGAGCCTAGCGGTGCAGACGTGTACTTGTGACGGCTGGGGGTGACTGCAAGGCGAGCCAGGATACAGAGACGAGAAGGGAACCTAGATGACTGCCGAGTCCAGACTTCCCACTAATCAGGTGACCTCCGCCTAACTCTAATAGAATGTGCACTCTAATCTTTACCTTTTCTTTGCAGAAGTTATGTTGCATAGTAATGTGATTTGTGTCTATTGTTAATAAATATCCTAATTCTTATGGAATTATCGTGTGCCTCATGTTCATGTTCAATCTTGGTAAATGTATCTCCTAGCCGAGCGTTGTTTATGTGAGCGGATGTGAAATCCCGATCAGGTAAATAGTGATCGAATAAAGAGGGAGTGAGTGGACCTTTGATGCCAAGAGCAGGGAGTACACTATATAATTTGAAACTATATTCAAAGTTATTATTGTAGTTTTATCCCGAGTAGACAACTGAGATATTATCCCAATAATTGTTCATAGGAATGTGGTCGTCGTTGATATGCGGCGTTAATGAGAACACTGGGGAGGATTACCAGTGCCGATACCCACAGGATTGTGGCTTGAATAAGTGAGAGCGCTAGGAGGTCGAACTAGCGTGTAGTTTCGCAGGATTGCGAACAGTTTGGAAAAGGGAGCATTGGGTTCTGCAGGCCCATGTGTAGACGCACCGGATTGTGTGTCAGATCTGCCCTAGGGTAGAACGGTCTGGGTCGGGGTGGCCGCGAGACCAACTGATGTGAATAAGATATTGTAGAAAATCTATGTATATTCCCCATCCTTAGGTACGACCTATATATATATATATCCGTACATCTATCCATTGTGAATACTGTCTAAGGAGGGAAGGTGAGTACGTTTTGGCTGGGTCATAGGGGCCCCTGGGGGCTGATCCCATCTCAACGGAAAATCCAGCCATAACATCTGGCGTCACGAACTGTTTACGAAGCCTGTGTGCATTGTATTGTTTTGATCTTGTTGGTTTGCGCTCGGCTTGTACGTATATAATTTTGTTTATAATTGTGTATATAACTTTGTTGTGTCATTATGTTTGCGAAAAAATCATCGTCGGTTTTCAAGTTACCGATTCAGATTCCCGGCTGGGAATGTACCCCTTACGAGGCTTTGGCCCGTGAGTGGGCCGATTCTACTGGTTTGAGTGAAAATTGGTCTTCATGCTTGGAGCAGGCGGAGCCTGCCGATGTGGTGTCGTGCTTGCAGAAAGCGCCAGTAGTGAAGGGTGATGAGCTTCCTATTTTAGGACGCAGAGGTTGGATTGTTCTTAATGCATATAGAATATTGCATGAGAGGTTTGTACAGCTACAAAAGCAGTTTAAGGACATGGAGGGACAGTGTGTTGAGTTGCAAAATGTGCATACTCTTTTACGTTGTCAAAATAAATTGCTTGCCGATAAACTTGAAACATATCAGACCATTGCCGAAAGAGCTGCGGTCCGTATTGCACGATATAAGTATAAACATCGTCGTGGTCGTGTATCTACACGCAAAGTGCGTATGGATGTAGCAAAAGCTGGAATGGATTGGAACCCCGATGAGTGGGACGGTAATATCTGGGATTCTCATACTTCTGACTCCTCGGCGGAGGAGGGTGACAAGCGCGAGTCTTCTCGCTCCGGACGTGATTGTAAATCTGCTTCATGTACTGATCTAGGTCCTGTTAGTGACCGTGCTCGTTCTTCCCGTTCGGATGACGTAGCTTTCCCTGATTGCCATACTAAATCTAAGATGAGGGCTTCCTCGGAAGCTCTTCCTGAAGTTTCTGCTCACCCTGTGTTTCGACGTAAACTACAACAAGCCCCTGGTAACCCGGCTGGTATAGCTCTAGATTGTATTGAAGATTTTACTCAGCAGGAAGTTAGTGACATTTTACAACGATTTCGACAACGGCCTGGTGAGGCCTTGCTTACCTGGATGGTGCGTCTTTATGAACTTGGCGCTGCCGGTATTTTTCTTGATGCTGTTGATTGCTTACGGTTTTGCTCTTTAAGTTCTGATTCTACGATTCAAGATCATTTTCGAAACTATAATGGTGCTGGTCAAATTACTTTGCTCCAGCTTGCGTCTGACGGCTGTAATCATAAATATCCAACTGAATCTGATTGGCCCACTGATGAGAAACCGTGGTACACTTTGCGCGATGCGTCGCAACGTTTAAAGGAGGAAGTCATGAAAACTGCTATCTTTCTTAGTACTGCTGATAGGTTATTGGATGGTCTTTTAACATCTTCTGTGCGCAATCGCATTATCCGCTCTTCTCCTGTTGCTTACAAGCAGGTCATGATGACATTATTGATTAACCAAACTGGCAATCCTTTGTCTGCTGTGCTTGAGTCTGTTCGTCAGCTTGGTGAGCTGGGTGAATGGTTTAAACCTGAAAGACAATCTCGACCTGAGGGTCGTACTGGTGGGGACTATAAGTTCTCTAGACGTGACATGTTTCTTGCTCTCATTGCTGATGGTGTCAAAAGGGAAGACATTGACGGTGAGCCTAATAATCGCCTATGGGACATGTTTCGTAAGCGTGGTTTGGATCGGAAGGAGGGTGCCCGTCGTGTGCGAAAGAATGAGTATGATCGTGGTTCGGATGACAGTGGTGATGAGAAGCGACGTGTGAATTCTGATCGCAATGATGATCGGCGTTATGAACGTGATGGATCCCCTCATCGTAATGACGGGAGGGGGAGAGAGGATGATCGTGAGAGGGGGAGAGATGAGCGTGTTTCTAACAGACGAAAAGATGAAAGGAGTTATTCCCCTGACATGAGAAAGAGAGAGGATCGTAACAGACTTTCTGACCGTAATTCACAATTTTTTGAACATGACACTAATCCGTTTCGTACTGGAGACGGATATGAACAAGAAATATTGATACCAAAGAAAACTGAGAGCATTTACCCTGATTTGTCTTGGTTGACGGAACGCGGGAAAAAGGACTAGGAAATAGGTCAAGCTCCGGTACGCAAGTGGGCTCACAGAGATTACAGACCCTATGTAGATATTGAGATTTTTTGGAAACATCGTAATATCCAAAGGGCCCGAGCATTAGTTGATACTGGGGCGGAGGCCACTTTAATTCATGGTAAGTCGAAAAAATTTCATGGACAGTCTTTTACAATTACTGGTTTGGGTGGTAAAGAGACACCCGCAGTTCAAACTGCACTCGAAATTAAAATTGGTAGAATTCCTCGTAGAGAATACTCTGTGTTGGTTGTGCCACTTTTGGAATTCATAATTGGAATTGACATTTTGAAAGGAATGACTTTGCATCTGGATGATGGTTGTTATCAATTTGGAACTAGACAGTACATTTCGACCAGACCCGTACGGGTTGGCCGCTTACGAATGCCACCTATTAAAATACCTTTGGCCACGAAGGTGGTTTGTCAGAAGCAGTATCGTATCCCAGGGGGTCATGAAGAGATTACTGCTACTATTCAGGATTTGGTTGACGCGGGAGTCATTACTCCGGTCACATCTGCTTGGAATAATCCCGTTTGGCCCGTGCGCAAAAGTGACAATTCTTGGCGCATGACTGTTGATTATCGAGAACTGAATAAAAATACACCTAAATTGACTGTTGCAGTGCCTGACATTGTCACGCTGATTCAAAGAATTCAAAAGCATCCAGGTACATGGTATGCTTCTATTGACATTGCTAATGCATTCTTTTCAATTCCGATTGCCCCCGAATGTCAGGAACAATTCAGTTTTACATGGAATGGACGTCAAATGACGTTCCGGAGTCTTCCTCAAGGCTATATACATAGTCCTACGATCTGTCACCGGCTGGTGGCGGAGCATTTGTCTGAAGTGCCTACGAATCCACAAGTTCAGGTTTGTCATTATATTGACGACATTTTGATTCAAGGTGAAACGCAAGACCAGGTACAGTCCCATTTAGATCAGACCATTGACTGTTTGCGAGCGAAAGGCTGGGAAATTAATCCCGACAAATTACAAACTCCATCCCAAAATGTGAAATTTTTAGGTATTAATTGGCATGAGGGTCACAGAGAAGTGATCCCACAAGTAAAGCGTAAAATACTTGATTTTGCAGTTCCCAGAAACAGGAATGAGGCTCAATGCTTTATTGGTTTGTTTGGATTTTGGCGTCAGCATATTCCCCATTTGAGTCAAATCTTGGCTCCACTGTATCGAGTCACCCGTAATAAGAATGCGTTTGAATGGGGTGAACCTCAACAGACTGCCTTTAATTTGGCTAAAGAAGCTATTCAGTATGCTTTGGATTTGTGGCCCGTGAGTGAAGGTGATGTGGATTTGAATGTGTCCGTGGAAGGCTTGTATGCCAATTGGAGTTTGTGGCAAAAGCAGGGCAGACAAAAAGTGCCATTAGGTTTTTGGACCAAAAAATTACCCGAGGCTGGTGAGCGTTACTCACCTTTTGAAAAACAGTTGCTTGCTTGTTATTGGGCTCTGGTGGATACCGAGCAATTGACCCTAGGCCATGCTGTGATTTTGAGGCCTGAAATTCCCATTATGCAGTGGGTTTTGAGTTCACCGAAGTCTCACCGAATTGGACATGCTCAGGAGGCTAGTGTGATTAAATGGAAATGGTACATTCAGGACAGGGCACGTGTGGGTCCGAAAGGTGTGGCGGTTTTACATGAGCGAGTGGCGCAGGCGCCCTCCAATGAGACTGAAAGTGAGTGTTCGGTTCCCGTGGTGCAGGAGTCTCCCGTGAAGTGGGGTAAATCATTTGATGATCTGTCCGTGGAGGATAGAAAACATGTGTGGTTTACGGATGGTTCTGCGAAGTTCATTGGTGACAAAAGACATTGGAAAGCTGTTTCATTCAACCCGATTACGCAGAAATTGTTAAGCACAACTGGAGATGGTAAGAGTAGTCAATATGCTGAACTCTATGCAGTTTACCAAGTTTTGAAACAGGAACTACCTGGCACATGTCATATTTTCACTGATTCCTGGTCCACTGCGAATGGACTAGCGGTGTGGTTGCCAACATGGCATTCTCATAATTGGGAATTGCATTCAAAGGAACTGTGGGGCAAGGAACTGTGGCAAGAAATTTGGGAATTGCTCCCGCAGAGTACTGTAACAATCTTTCACGTGGATGCTCATACTCCAATTGACTCCCTTGACAAATTTTTCCATAATATTGCAGATGAACAGTCTAAAATTTCTGAGGCAGTGGTTGACATGCAGGATTCTGATTTGGCGGGATTGGCGAAGTGGGCCCATCAGAAAGCAGGACATTTTGGAGAGAAAGCCACTAGCAGGTGGGCTGCCGATAATGGAATTCATATTCCCTTTTCTTTAATAAAAGATGTCATTCTACATTGTCCCGTTTGTCAGCATTCTAGGAAGAAAGAGGTGCCTCAGATTGTTCGAGGTCACTTACATCGAGGTAAATTGCCCGCCCAAATTTGGCAGATTGATTATATTGGTCCGCTCCCTATGAGCAGAAATTGTCAATATATTTGCACAGTGGTTGATACTTATAGTGGCCTTTTGGTCGCTTTCCCTTGCAAGAACGCTACCCAAGTGAATACAATTAAAACCCTGGAGCTAATTATTCTGTACTATGGTGTCCCATTCCAGATTCAATCAGATAATGCATCCCACTTTCGTGGAAGATTGGTGCAGGAATTCTGTACGGAAAATAATATTGATTGGGTGTTTCATATTCCATATTACCCACAAGCTTCAGGACTGATTGAGAGAATGAATGGCTTGTTGAAAGAACAGTTGCGCAAGTTGACTGATGACCGTTACAGCCAGTGGAGAGATGTCCTACTTCAAGCTTTACTGATTTTAAATAATCGCCCTTTGTTACATGCTGAATCTCCTTTGATGCGTTTGTTTCCTCCAAATGTTGATGCGAAACCCAATTCTGTATCGAACACTGTCATGTATTGGGAAATTACCCCCGGTGCTTTGGCTCCATGTAGAGCAACCCCAGGTTCCGCAGGCCTCGACCTGCATGCTTTAAATGATGCTAAATTTCCAGGAAAGGATCGAATCATTGTTGAAACTGGCATTGGTGTCTGTATACCTGCCGGTAGCTTTGGATTAATTGCCCCAAGATCTGGCCTGGCCCTGAAAGGTGTGCAAGTGCTCGGAGGAGTAATTGACAGTGATTATCAGGGAGAGATTAAGGTTCTCCTGCTTAATAGCAGTGAGACGGATTTGTTCATCAAAAAGTCTGACCGTGTTGCTCAGTTACTGATTATGCCTGTCTTCAGTGGTGAGATCAAAAAAGGCTCTGCCCCAACGTTGCTAACTGTGCGAGGACAAAAAGGCTTCGGATCGTCTGATCTTCCTGGAGCTAAGATATGGGTGCAATCGCCTAAAAATCCTCCTGAACAGGCTGATATTATTGCGACCGGTCATGACAACACCGTTTTGGTGATGAAGCCAGGGAAAGATGGCTGGGAAGCTGTCCCAGCTGATAAATGTTACTTACGAGAATGATTAAGGTCTGTGTTTGTATTCTTTCAGATCATTCTTTGGATTGCTGCTGCAGGATGTGTCGGCGCTGGACTCCTTTTGGCCTGCTACGCCGGGAGAGGAGAGGATCCACCGACGCCGGTTGATGGGATAATTCGAGCCCCGCGGTCTGCGTGGGCAACTTCGACCAATTTCTGGATTACACTCGCAAAGCGGGTGACGAACTCTCCACATTTCTGTCTTACGCCCATGAAATCAGTCACTGAAATTTTAGCGACCTGTTTGGTTGCTGTCCCTGCATCCACTGAGACTTTACGTCATATTTTTAATATATCTAATGCCCGACCTAATGTTATTCTGGGTGATTTTGCGGCCCACGAATTTTGTCCCTCATGTACTGCTCTTCCAGACCTTGATGTCCCTATTCATTCCCGCATTACTACTTTTAATATTACCCCTGGAGACCTATGTTTCATCATGACTTGTGACCCTAAAGCTATTACTGAGTGCTTGAAGCTGAAGCTCCAAGCCGCTACCTCCTTTTCAGCCCATCAACGTTTGTTATGTTCAAAGAGACTTCCGAATTCATGTCTTTCAGTAAAAAATAATATGACCTGTAAACGTTTATTAGTAGCCACTAGCCATTATCGTTCAATGTTATTGCCAGCTGGATGGCTCTTCTCCTGCGGGAATTCATCTTGGCCCTATATTCCTGCCAATATTTCTGGTGGCCCATGTGCCATCACTAGATTGAGTTTGTTAATGTTTTCCTCACATCCTACTTCACATTCCCGTATTGTACGTGATTCTATGTCATTGCATGAAGATTGTGATTCCTCTGTTCATCTCCATTCCAGATCAGAGTACCTTGGTTTAGCTTTTTCTATCATTGGAGTGCCTGCATTGGCCGTTTATAATGCCAAAACAATCGGCAAAATGGCCTGTTGGATGGTTAAGTCCATTAACCAAACTTCCACTGTTTTATCTGACCTCTTATTAGATGCCCAAGGTGAACGTAGAGCTATTTTGCAAAACAGGGCCGCCATTGATTATCTTCTGCTGAAACATGGCTGATTTTGAAGGTCTGTGCTGTTTTAACTTGTCTGACCATTCTAAAGCTATCCAATCCCATATTGACAAACTCCACGACTTGACTGCAGAAATTAGACAACATATAGATCAGGGTTTCTTTGACTGGCTTTTTAATTGGCTGCCTGACTTGCATTCCTTACGACAGATTTTAGGGAGGGTTATTGTCGCTATTTGTATCCTGATAGCCATTTGTTGCTTTATTCAGTGCATCCCTTCCTTGCTCCAATTTTTTAGACTTAGTAAGGGTCGTAGATCGATTAATTTTGTTTCCTATTATTCTTCTACTGATGTTAGTTCCATTTAGTTTGTGGTTAATAGACTGGAGTCAAGGGGTGTAATGTAATGGCTGCCCTTCTGCTGGCTCTTTGGAGAGGGAGAATGATGGAGAGTGACTCCAGCCTATCACCCCCATAGCATAGGGACTAGGACTTTAGACAGGGCCCCTGTCTTACATATATTAGGGCATTTTCGTGCCATTTTCCTTAAAGTAAGGCTTATGAATTTAAGTTAGGGGATAGATATATAAGTATTAGTTATGATTTGCTCATTTGCTAACATGCTGGGCTATTTTCCATGGAGCTATGCATATTGTGGGCTCCGTAGGCCTTAAACGAGACAGACTCCATTTTGCTTTCTGCCCGGTAGCCGAGAAGGCTTTCTAGGTCAAGTGTAGTGTTTTAGTTTTAAGCTGTTGTTCGCTTGGAGAGAACCGGTTCAGGCTAGCCCTTATCGAAGGAATGTATTTTTCTCCACTCCGAAGACACAACTTCAGGCCGGCCGGCTGGGAAAGTGTCCTTGGTACGGGGAGGTACAAGAATTTGGTGGGCGGCAGGTTACTGGCCGTGAATTTCCATGAAGGAACGGGCTTTGATATTAGCGAAGGTGTTAGTCAGTTTGTCAGTTAGTCCGTAGGCGGCATCTAGCCGTTAGCATCTCTGCCATTATTCATCTTATGGTGGACAAGTCGCCATCTTTGAAGTCTGAGAAAGATTTAAGACCGAAACTCTGTGAGAAAGACTGAACGAGAAGCAGCGCGGAGCGCACTGATACAGAGAGAGAGAGAGACGGTAGCTAATAATCAGCAAGGTTCCGGTGTCCTGAAGGGAAGCAGACGAGGTTGAGCCTAGCGGTGCAGACGTGTACTTGTGACGGCTGGGGGTGACTGCAAGGCGAGCCAGGATACAGAGACGAGAAGGGAACCTAGATGACTGCCGAGTCCAGACTTCCCACTAATCAGGTGACCTCCGCCTAACTCTAATAGAATGTGCACTCTAATCTTTACCTTTTCTTTGCAGAAGTTATGTTGCATAGTAATGTGATTTGTGTCTATTGTTAATAAATATCCTAATTCTTATGGAATTATCGTGTGCCTCATGTTCATGTTCAATCTTGGTAAATGTATCTCCTAGCCGAGCGTTGTTTATGTGAGCGGATGTGAAATCCCGATCAGGTAAATAGTGATCGAATAAAGAGGGAGTGAGTGGACCTTTGATGCCAAGAGCAGGGAGTACACTATATAATTTGAAACTATATTCAAAGTTATTATTGTAGTTTTATCCCGAGTAGACAACTGAGATATTATCCCAATAATTGTTCATAGGAATGTGGTCGTCGTTGATATGCGGCGTTAATGAGAACACTGGGGAGGATTACCAGTGCCGATACCCACAGGATTGTGGCTTGAATAAGTGAGAGCGCTAGGAGGTCGAACTAGCGTGTAGTTTCGCAGGATTGCGAACAGTTTGGAAAAGGGAGCATTGGGTTCTGCAGGCCCATGTGTAGACGCACCGGATTGTGTGTCAGATCTGCCCTAGGGTAGAACGGTCTGGGTCGGGGTGGCCGCGAGACCAACTGATGTGAATAAGATATTGTAGAAAATCTATGTATATTCCCCATCCTTAGGTACGACCTATATATATATATATATCCGTACATCTATCCATTGTGAATACTGTCTAAGGAGGGAAGGTGAGTACGTTTTGGCTGGGTCATAGGGGCCCCTGGGGGCTGATCCCATCTCAACGGAAAATCCAGCCATAACAGGGGGGTTATTATCGTTGGGTGTCCCAGGTCTCGTTGCCCACCAACCTGACAATTGGTAATATTTAAACCGCGTCAGAGACCCCCTAGTTAGGTACGACCTGGCAGACCAGACAGCAAAACATACAGCATTGACTCACACTCAGACAACTGACATAACAAAGACAATAGGACCGACAAATTGTATGACAGTCAGGGATCCCACACTAGATGTAATCGATATTCAGACACATGCTACCCCAGATGAAATAAAGAAATGGACTGAACTAGGAGGGATCCAGACAGATCAAGGTTGGATGACGAAGGGAAAATCTACATGGTTTCTCCCTGATTCTATGGTTCAAGTCATGATCAATACAGCACATAGTCCAGCACATCTAGGAGAGAAAGCGATGTTAGACAGTTTACAAAATCTTTGGAGCAATAAACACTTACGAGCAGCAGCAAAACAGAAAGTGCGTACTTGCATGATCTGTTGTCAGTTCAATCCAGGTAAAAGCGTCCCTGTAGAGCAAGGTGGATTTCATCCTCCCGATCACCCTTTTGAAGTCCTCCAGATGGATTATATCCAGATGGACCATTGTCGAGGATTCAAATATGTCCTCGTAATTGTTTGTGCACTTTCCCGTTGGACCGAAGCATATCCAGTCCCAGATTACACTGCTCCGACCACTGCCAGGCAGCTGGTTCGTGAATTCTTCCCACGGTACGGCTTGCCTCGTGTCGTGTACTCAGATAACGGACAGCCATTCTCATCCGAATTAATGAAGCAAGTTTCCTTGCTGCTAGGATATCAGTGGAAATTCCATTGTGTCCGACATCCCGAAGCCGCAGGCCTTGTAGAGAGGCATAACCAGACATTAAAGACCCGCCTTGGTAAAATATGTCAAGAGAAAGGGGTCGACTGGATAGTCGCCCTGCCAGTGGCACTGTTCTATATGAGAATGGTTGCCCACTCGAGATCCGGACTATCACCGTACGAAGTGGTCTTTGGTAGACCACCGAATATGTGGGGGACGCCCATTCCTAAGAAAATTACTGATGTTGATTGCAATATGTTGACAGATTACCTTGCCTCCTTGATGTCTGCACTCCAATCATGTCGTTCACAGGTTGCCGCAGCCTTCCCTGACAACACTGATGTAAAGCCGCATGATGTCCGTCCTGGCGACCTGGTGTTAATAAGGAACTTTGACAGGAAAAGTCCGCTGGAGCCCCGCTGGAAAGCGCCGAAGACCGTCCTTCTTACTACGAGGACAGCAGTGAAAGTGGAGGGCAGAAAGGGGTGGATCCACACGAGCCATATTAAACTATGCAATGAACTGAAACCAGACCCAGGCTCGTCCACCCCTTCCAAAGACTGTATCGAGCCTAGTGACTTTAAAGTTTCCGAACGAGAGAAAACTCCCCAAGAGGAGTATCGACTAAAGCTCCGATCTAGCAAGTCAGACAGTTTAATTGTTTAAGTCCTCCCCTAGGTGAATCGGTTAAATAGTTTCTGACATGTATCCCCTAGATCGAGATAGAGAGAGAGAGAGACAATTCAAGAAACGTACATACTGCAAATCACTGCGTAGTCACTGTATAGTGACATTGTTAATCATGTTTTTTCTAAGTCTTCTGATTATTGTTGCAGGTATACTACTTCCTATCTATTGCCCTATTTTCAAGCGTGAACAATCTGCTTACAATGTTTCTGCTGAACATTCTTTTAGCGAGTTACCTCCAAATGAACTTTCTTACAGACTTGCGCTGCGCAACAACACTTTCATTAGTATGCTACATCATTCCCATCAGACTAATAATGCTACAAATTGTTGGATATGTGGCCGACTCCCTCCCTACCAGAATTACAAGGGAGCTCTGCCCCTCTTTCCGTACCCGTTCACTCACAACGGCTCCTGTGGTGCATGGTTTAAAATAATTAATTCCTTAGATCCTGATATTGCTGTTTTCGACGGGAGCTGGGTTTGGGGAAACTTGAACTTAGTCCTGCTCGACGTCTGTTACCCTGATAAGGAGGGACTCCCCACTAGAATAGGAACTGATCTAGAAAATGAAGTATATGGATTAAGTAATTACACAATTAACCTTATGATTCTTACTATTGAATCCGAAGCTGCACCAGTTCTGCCCGCTATGTCAGTATTACCAGTCACTGGTGAATTATGTGTCAGGAAGAAAGGTTCAGTACACTTAGGTCATAGTAAATGTACTACTGTGGTCGAATTCAGTGATCATGGTAAATCGTCCTTTAAAGCTATCCGTCATTCCTATTTTGTTTGTGGTCATACCGCATACATACGCTTACCTCCGGATTGGGATGGTACCTGTTATATTGCATTCCTTCTGCCACCTGTTTTTCTAGCTCCTCCTGATTATCACAGAAATACAAATATAGTAAAGAATAGACTCAGAAGAGACCTCCGGCTTGTCGACTACACAGAAACGGCATGGGAACAATACACCGATTTTAATAAAGGATTCTTTTTCTTTTTGGGCCCCGTCCAAAATAGTAAACTAATACGCAGATTAACTAGAACACTTGAAGCAGTTGTGAATGAAACTGCCTCCGCCCTAGGTAACCTAACCGAAGAGCAGTCCGCCATGCGGGTTGTTGTCCTTCAGAATCGTCTTGTTATTGACGTCATCTTGGCAGATAGAGGTGGAGCCTGTAAGGTCATCGGGTCAAGTTGCTGGGTTTTCATTCCAGAAAACGCGCCATCTGTATACAAAGCTATTACACGTCTTCATAAAATTGCTAATCTGATACATCAGAATCCAGGCACCTGGACTTGGTCCGGTTGGTTCTGGACAACGTTAACCGCTTGGGGATGGAAGATCCTATCCTTCCTAGGCATTGGCCTAGTCCTAGTATTCAGTTGCTGCCTGTGCTTGCAGTGTGGGCCAGCGATTTGTGGACTGTGCGCCACTTCATGCATTGAACATTCCAGTTTTCTTTCAAGACGTGAAAGAAAGAAAGAAGAGCAAATGATGTTACAAGAACAAACTGATCGATTCATGAGGATCGATATATCATGAAGGGTCCGTAGGGAACAAGGAGGGAATGAGGAAATATAAATGTTATGGTCAAGTTGTGTTCCCTAGCGTGTACCCCACCGTCTCCATGTACCAGCTTAAATTGCATGTAACTTCCCTCCTGTGCCAGCTATGAAGACGCAAATACATTTGCGTCCAACGTTAACATGTCCTCTTTCAGACCCACCCTGAATGGGTTGAATAGTCCGTTCCTAAGTATGCTATGCCAACGTCTTTTTGTAGTGCACTTTACACGTTTTTCAGCTCTGGCAAAGTAGGCCCTGAATTTCTGCCATCGAGCCTTTTTCTGGCTTCTGACTCTGAAAGCCTCAGCCCAGGCTGTCTCTGTACCCGTGAACTCTGACTTACTTCCAGCGCGGCCCACCGCGCTTAGCTCAGCCTGCTGCCTGCCAAGACTGACTACAACCTTCAAATTATCTGTTCCGCTCCTCGAAAATACATTCCTGCCTACTAGTTTAAGTAAACATCCCCCAGCTGCAGAGCCAAAGGGCCGGCCTGTCTCCGTGCAAGTAATTCATAGCCTCTGTTACCATGCTCCCATGGAAGGCCCATGCCCCACGCTTCTCATGCAGACACTTAGGCGCTTATACACGCACTCACAGTCAGTATAGAATAGCTTCTGCCCCAGAGACCTTTTCCGTTCAGATAATATGGTTCCCAAACATCAGATATCAGATATGATAGAAGTACAAGCTGATCTGACATGCCAGACTTCTGTCTCTTTCTGTCAGTGTAAATGTCAAGCCCCCTGCACCCTCCAGTTCCACGTCAATCACACGTCATGCAGCTGCGCGCGCATCCAAGCCTCCGATTTCTGCTGACATTGCAACATTTCTGTTTAGTGCCACCCCCATGTGACACCTACCTGTGACGTTTCTAGCACACACCTCTAGTTCACGCCTAGTCCACGCCTTCTGATTACGTACTTGTAACACGTGGATGCTGTTATCTTGTCTTCTCTCAGCTGTTACGCCTCCTATATTGGTTTCTATGGTGTAAATTAAGTATATAAGCTATGTATTGTCAATAAAATATTGCTCTATCCCTTCCTGGACCCTTTGTGGTTGCAGGAACCTGATATCCAGTTCCGGAACGATTCCTTTTTAAGGAATAAAACCCCTAAGAACTCTAACACCACGGACTCTGTTTCTTTCTTTCCGATTGAGTTATTATTGATTAAGTACTTACCTGCATAGAAATTAAGACGGTAAATTAAATATTTACGACAAGTCAGTGGATGGTACCGGGATGAAAATGTGTGTTTAAAGCCCAAGGATGTAGAAAGAGTTTTCCCGAAACAGGAAACATATGCTCCTTGTCTGAAACAATATTATGTGGCAATCCATATAGTAGAAAGATATCAATAACAAATTGTTGCATCATAACTGTAGAAGAAGGCATTGCTTTGAATGGGGAAAAAGTATCCACTTTAGAAAAGATACTTACAGTAACCATATTGACTTGGTAACCATTCAAAGGAGGTAAATCAGCAAAGAAATGTGAACATTGTATGATACAGGTGAAGAGAAACAGGTAAAGGCCTAGATAACCCAAAAATTTGGAATGTATCACCTTTACTTGAGCACAGACTGGACATGTGGAAACATAGTTGTAAGAGGGCGGGTCTGATAAACAAGCGTGGAGGCGGTAGTGGTGGTTTAAAGGAAACAGGTTTATTGAATACAACGGATGAGGTAACGGGTGTAGGTAGGGAATCTTCAAACTTGTCGTCTTCTTCTTCCTCTGAGGTCCCCGGGGAGGTTTCCGGCGATGAAAGGGCTCGGGCGGTTTTCGTCAGGTCTTCAGGACGTGGCGGTTTGCCCCGGTGGCTCATAAGAGAAGGGAGATAAAGGAGGGTATCGTGAGAACTCTAAAGTAAGTTTATGAGACAGCAGTAATACCGTCACCACACCTTTCATGACTAGGGACAAAAAGAAACCTGACGGGTAACGTGTGGGGAAAGGGAAAGTGGGAGAAAATAGTGATAAGGGAAGTTCAGGATATTGGCGGAAGCTATATAGTGGCTAGGCAGGTACTGAGTGCTCATAAATACGATCAGTCGCAGAGCTTAGGGCAAGACTCGACAAACGTGTACCGTGTCAAAAAGAAATAGGGCTGTCAGGATGAAACGTATTATCAAGAACTTTAAACTACCCCGTACGGATACTCGGGATTTGGCTTTACCCAATTGAATAGTGCCCTTAACTAGCAACGGTCATAAACACTCAATTTCCCTTCCCGTGTCTTCTTCCACCCGCTTCCCAATACAATTTCCCTTGAGTCGGTATCACTCACCAACCCTGCCGTAACTCTTCCTAGAGTCACGGCCGCTCTCCAGCATCCACCGGACACCACCAGTCCTCGCACCAGCTGTCGTCTTCGACGTCCTGTTCGGGGCTGAACTGGGTCTCCTCGGGTCCCGCGTCTTCGGTCTCCTTCTCGGTACTCCTTTCTCCGTCTTCAACGTGGACGCTGATTGTTTTCACCCTTGCGTTTTTATGGCGTTCTGTTATTCGTTCTGCCGTATCACCTCCGGGTTGATGCTCCTCCCCTTCCGGGTTACGGTACTCGGCGTTCTCGCTTTCCTGAGAAGAAACAGTAAAGGATCGTGGGTGTTGCAGTCCATTGTTAGTCCACGGTAAGGTACGATTGTCGTCCAAACCGGCTACTTCCTCACAATAGTTCTTTACCTCATCTTGGAATGAAGGTCACCACAGGGAACAAAGTACTAGGTACAATGTAGCGTTAATTCCTTAATGTCCACAAATTTTTGGATTTTCACACATGTATAAGACTTCTTGTTGAAGCTCAGGAGTAGGCATAAATAGAGCTTATAGAAGGAAGCAAAGATTAGGTTGCAATCTTAAAGTTGTCTTCCTTTATGTTACGTCTAGTTCCGTAGATGTCATTAAAGCTTAGACAATACAAACTTTCCTTTTTTTTTTTTTGGTAATCCTCATATATCACACATGGAACTCTTGATGGGACACTGGCTCCTCCATGCACTGCTGGCCGTTCTGCACCGACCCTCGTTGGTTTGGCCTGATGCAAGTTGGTTTACCCGTACCCTCAAGTAGCCACTACCTTCCCCTCCAAACTCCTTTTTTTCGCCGATCTGTGAGCGCCCCATGCTACTTAGGAGTACGGGGAACCAGCAGGGCTCCAGACAAATCATTGGAAAACCAATCATCGAGATTGCCATGCCACCAAGGCTGCCCAAACATTCGACTCACTTCTGGGATCACATGCCACATCTGATTTGCTAGTTAACATAATCTGTCTCAGGCAGTTAGCAAAGGTAGGGGGAGTTGGATCTTTCCATGCCCTGCAAATCTCGCGCCTTGCTAACAGGATAATGTAAAATACAAATTTCGTGGGAAGGTCATTCACCTGATAGTTCGTGACAAGCCCAGACATTACTGTAAACTTTGGTACTGATATAGGCATTAAGAGAACTTCTTCCAGAAATTCCTTTATCTTCCCCCAATATTCCGCCAGTTCAGGGCAATCCATAAACATATGTACATCATCTGCCCTCAAGAGGCCGCACCTTAGGCAGTTATAGTCTATATTTGAAAAATTTGCCAGTTTCTTCGGAGTTATATAAACCCTGTACATGGTGTATAAGTGATTTCTTTTCAGCGCAGCCGGCTTAATTGCAGCGTTTAACACCCTAAAGGAGTCGTGCCAGAAATCCATAAAGGACCGGTTAACCGGGGTAAGAGCATTACACCACAATTTACTGATTTCAGCCTCAGTCACATCCTCCCCCTCTAACATTGCCGAATACCAGAAAGATATTTGACTTTTCCACTTACCCCTTCTGGCTACCTCATCAAATTTGGGGTTAGGGGGGTTATTATCGTTGGGTGTCCCAGGTCTCTTTGCCCACCAACCTGACAATTGGTAATATTTAAACCGCGTCAGAGACCCCCTAGTTAGGTTCGACAGTATGTCCCAACTTAAAAGTTGGCCATCTCCCTGCAGGTCTCCCCATCTCTCCAACCCTGCCTGCTTCAAAGGTAATGATAATTGATCGTTTAGACAGGCTGGAAGGCCCGGTGAATCCCATATGGGTGCCTGCGGCGCATAATAAGAAATATTTAGTTTGTTCCTTACAAATACCCAATTTTTCAAAGCTGACCTTAAAATCTTCAACCTCACTTTTTAAAAAAATGTTGGGTCCCCAAACTTGTAAAGGAAGAAACTTGTTCCCTGAGGAACCTCCTTTAATAGAGCAGAAAATAGCACACCCATTGATGATTGGTCCATACGGCCCGCCATAGTTCTAAAATGCTTAAAATGAAAAGCGTGGCAATACAGCATTAAGTCTGGAAAGGCAAGCCCTCCTGTCTTGAGACCTCTTCCTAATTTCTTCCATGCTATTCGCGGGCCTTTAGCATTCCAGATGAATGAGCCCAATTTTCCTTGGAGTTTTTTAATTAAAGGTACTGGAAAAGATAATGGGATGGCATTAAATAAAAAAGTTACCTTCTGGAGCACTATCATTTTCAGGAGGTTCACTCTCCCATAAATATTTAACGGTAGAGAGGACCAGCGATGTAATAAAGCGATTGTGTCTTTCATGACCCTTTCTAAATTGATTTTGGGGATTTCTTCTATCTTATTGACCAGATGGATTTCCAGATACCTCATATTATTCTTCTTCCCCATTGAGCTGGTCTGCTGATTCCATTCCATTATTTCAGTCTTTTCGGCATTAATTGAATACCCCGAAATATTACCAAACCCCTTTGCAAGTTCTAATAGTCTGGGAATCGCTTCATCCGGATTTGTTGTAAACATTAACAAATCATCAGCATACAATGCCAGCTTCAACTCCATATCCGCAATCTTGAAGGGTTTAATTATTGGATCTGCTCTTAATAAACAAACAAAAGGCTCTATATATAGATCAAACAAAAGGGGGGATAAGGGACATCCCTGTCTCGTACCTCGGAAGATAAGAAACTGCTCAGTCAGTGAACCATTTACTAGCACCTTTGCTGTCGGGGCTAAGTATAGAAGCTTAATGGCTGTTATGTAGTTTCTTCGGAAAGCCAAATTTTTCCATCGCCATCCAAAGGTAGTCCCAGTCTACCTGGTCAAATGCCTTCGCGGCGTCTACTGCTACTATGGTCAGAGGCTGCTTCTTTTCTTGAGCTACATCCATCGCTGCCACCACTTGAAAGGTCAACTCATTGAGCTGCCTGTCTGGAATGAAGCCCCTTTGGTCACAATGTACTACTGATTTTACTACCTTTGCTAATCTCGTAGCCAGCACCCCGAAAATATTTTATAGTCCACATTTAGTAATGAAATGGACCTATAGGACTCTATCCTACTCGGGTCCTTATTTGGCTTCAACAGTAATGTGACTGTTGCCTCAGCCCATGACCTAGGGACCTGCCCCCCCCCCCCCTGAGTAAGACTTCATTAAACAAAAGAGTCAGAACCCCTGCTATCTGCTCTAAAACAATCTTAAACAGCTCCACTGGAAGCCCATCTGGGCCTGCAGCTTTACCCTTAGCCATTTTCGCCAACTGAGCCCTGACTTCCCCTTCTTTAATTTCTGAACTAAGGTAAGAGCTGTCTGACTCAGACAACTCAGGGAGCTGAACATTTGCAAACCATGAATCTGCTTGTTGCTTACCCAGAGAGGAGTTAGATCCATATAGAGACTGCATATATCTCCTTGCTTCTTCCCTGATACGGTTATCCTCGTTAGTCTTTTCCCCTGTGCTTGACAAAACCAAACTGTCTATCTGGTTTCTTGTTCTGTCTGCTCGGGCCTTCCAGGCTAAGAGACGCCCACACTTCTCACCATAAGCAAACTGCTGTAGATTACTAATGTCCCACTTTTCCTTCAAATCCTTGTCCAACCCTGCTTGAAATTCTGCTCGCAGACCATCGAACTCTCTCTGAAGAATTTGCCTGTTATCCGACTCCTCTGCCGATGCCTTCTGTAACTCCAGCTCCTTAAGCTTAATGCTTGAGATCCATGCTTCCCTTTTCTCTTTCCTCATTTTATTCCTCCTGATCATCAGTGTTGTTAACAAACCTCGGAAAAAAGCTTTATACGTTTCCCAACATTTTTGTTTGCTTGCAGACCCAGTATTTGCCCTGAAAAACTCTTCTGACTGGGTCACTAAATTCTGTCTGACCTCTTCTTCTAATAGCACCGTCCGGTCCAGTGTCCATCTCATTTGAAGTTTTTCCTGTTTTAAATTGACCACCATTTCCACCATTGAGTGGTCTGACAGAATTGCCGGAACATATGATATAGAGTCGACTGCCGATGAGAGGTTATTATCTACCACGAAAAAATCTATCCTAGAGTGATGCCCGTATCTTCTACTATAAAAAGAATAATCTCTTCCCCCTGGGTTTTTAAATCTCCAAATATCTATCAAATTAAAATCCCTCATGATGTTCTTGAGTTCTTGACTTGTTTTTTTTTGGGGGGGGGGGGGGAATCTCACTCTTGATGTTCTATCTAGATCTCTATCAAAAATAAGATTAAAATCTCCCCCTACAATTATCGGGCCTACTGTCTCTATTAAGTTGGTTTTAAGTTTCATCAGAGCCCCCGGAGCATCTAAGTTCGGGCCATAGTAGACTGCACAAACAAAAGGGGTACTTCCTGCAATCAAGGAAGCTATCAACCATCTGCCTGAGGTGTCTGTTTCGTGTTTTATCAGCCTGATCTCCATACCTGCTCTAATAATCATGGCCACCCCCGTGTACTACCACTTTAGCCCGAGGAGAAAATGTCCTGGACCCATCTACATCTCCCAAAGATTTGATTGCATTCTTCCCTCTCCACATGTGTCTCCTCTAGTAAACAGGTATGTGCCCCTGATCTAAACAAAAAGCCAATGATCCTTCTTGCTTTAGTCCTATCTCTTAACCCATTGACATTCCAGCTTATTAGTTTTATGCTACATGTTGTATTGGCCATAATTCTCTAAGATCTCTAAGATCACTCTAAGCATTCTGAGCCAGTTCCCTACCTGTGCATGATTTACTTTCAAACATATATGAGGATTTATTTTACTTTTTCCCCCTGCTCCCCACCCTCCTACCCCCCTCCCCTGAGGAACCCCCCCCTTTACTCCTACGGCGATCTTGTCGCCAGTCGGGAGCTCACCAGACCCCTAGGTGGTAACCCTTGTGGTTTACTTAACTTTGTGGATACGACAAAAGCTAGATTAATTAAACAATTCTTCTTCCCCTCTTCCCTACTTTTTCAAGTTATATACTCTTTGTGTTTAGAAAGTTTTTTTTTTTTTAAACATTATTTCCCTCTTTTTTCCCTTCTTTCTTTCTATTTTCAACCTCCTTATTTTCCTTTCCATTTCTTTCCTTATTCTTGAAAACTACTCACACCAAAAAAAAAACACACACCGTTGATCACCTTACCTGAATTCTAAACTATTTATCAATCTGGTTTTAATCTCTACCCCCCCGGGGTTTTTCTAGGTCTTTCCACATTCTACCAACTTTATATTTCTTACTCAGACGTTTTCTCTCGCATCAAGGTGAGAAAGGAGTCAACATCTTGTACAGAATTAAAATTGTGAGTTTTGTTTTTCCAAACCACTCTCAGAAAAGCAGGGAACTTCATCTGCACCTGAGCCCCTAAACTCCTCAGCTCAGGCATTCGACTCCCCAACTCCCACTGCCTTTGTGCTGTTATCTTCCCCACATCAGAGTGGATCAGATAGTTAACTGAACCTAATTGTAAGGATTTTTCCTTCAGAGCTTTACTCAAGATTAATTCTTTGACCGAAAAGGACAGAAAATTCACCAAGATCTTTCGTGGATCCGACCTTCCTGAGCGCTGCCTAAAAGGATCTCTGTGGGCTCTTTGTATCTCTCTCTCAAGGTCTATTTCTGGACTGTCTTTTAGGACGCCCTCTCTGAGAATTTTGCAGATAAAGGCTTTAACATCCCCATTTTCCAATCCTTCAGGTATTTTCAAAAATTTCAAATTATTCCTTCTTGAGTGGATTTCTAGTCTTTCCACGTCCATCTGTAGGTCCCTATTTCGTGCTCTTAGTGTTTCAATGTCCCTTTCATGTCTTTGAGAAGCTCCTTTTAACAAGCTTACATCTTCCTCAAGCACCTCTGTACGTTTACTGACATCCACCAATTTTTGGTTCCAAACTGGCGCACTGATCGTGAATAATTTTTTGGTTGGCCTCAGATGTGTCGAATTTCTGATCCAGTTTTGTCAATAAGTCCTCTCTAAGACTTAAAAGGAGAGCTCCAACCTGTGACAAGCCTGCGTCAGGGGCTGTTTCCAGCAATCTTGCAGGAGGCAAGGGACTAGCTTGAGCAGCTTGTGCCGGCTTCTGCCCTATAAGTACTCCCTCTGCTCTGTTTTCATCTACTTGCACTAGATCTTCTTCAGATCTCTCTTGACTTATTGCATCCTCTAGCTCTCCCAACACCGTATAGCTGTTTTTAAGAGGCACTGCAAAGGAAACACCAGGTATATCAGGAGAAGTATGATCTATTAAACTTCTAACGCTTGGTGCGACTGTACCTTTTGGGTCCTTTGACGGGGGTAACTGGATGTGCCCGGGGATCCAGAAGAGCTGGGACATGGGACACTCCCTCCCCCTGTTGAGGTGTCAACCACCTTCCCCATTATTTTAAAATAGGCCTTTAAGGAAGGGGTAGGCTTTGGGATTGTCCCACACGTCTTCAGGGACTTCTGCTTTTGCTTTTGCTTGTTTGCTTCCCCCACAATATTACTCCTCCTACCCCTCCTTCTTCCTATCGGGGAGATAGGGATGGCCCCTGCAATGACGGTGCCAGGGACCTCAGCTCCTGTCTTCTGTAAGGCGAATCTCGACCTCAACTGATACCTCCACTGATACCTATTCCTGACTAGTGGTTTGGGGGGGGGAGGGTGTGGGGGGGGGTATGTTAGAGGGCTCTGAATTCCTTTCCTTATCCTTAATGGTAGTCTTATTCTTATGCTCCTCCCCTACCAGGCTCTCTGAGAGAACGACTATCTCCTCTTGTTGCCAGGGGTGTGTATGCAGATTCACTGGTACCGAGCTTGCTCCTAAGTCCATGCCCTTATCCCCTAACAAACGCTGCAGCTTACATATTACCCTTCCACTGCTCAGTTTCAGCACAACAATGCCCCTCTGGTGTCCAAACGCTTGAACCCCCTTTTCCTCCCCCTCCTTTAGCGAGGCGCGATAAGAGAAATTGTTAATTAATGGCGAGCTGAGGCTTACTCTTGCCAACAGCCGCCTGGCTTGCCCCCACGCATAAGCCCAGCCCCCTGACCCCCGCACTGTATGGCCGAGATACCTCCTCTCCTTTTGTATGGCGAAAGTGATACTGGTTCCTTTCACTTTACCGTCCTTAAGACCGGAATCGGGTTCTGGAAGAAGCCTGTATGAGCTCATAATACACTGCCGAAGAGCGTTGTGTAACTATCTCCCCCGCCGGCTGCCTTCGCTTTCTGACTCCGTCTTCGTTCTCTCCGTCTCCCCTGGGTCCTAGTGCCGGGTGCGCTCCGGACCAGTATTGATGCCGCCACCTCTTGCTCTTGCTCGTTTTCTCCGTAGCAAGGAAAAACAAAAAACAAAAACGCCTCATCAAAATACCGCTCGCATTGCACTACAAAGCGACCGCTCTGCCCTCACCGTTCTCAAGCCTTTATCGCCGTCTTCTCTTCGGGGAAAACCACCTCCCGGTCTGGAGCTCCCACGGCAGACGTCAGCCTGCCGCCATGTTCCTCATGGTCTTCCTTAAAAAAAAATATATTAACACCAGGCACACAGTTAGTCTTTCAAATTTGGAGGCAAGCCCTGCGGCGCATGGGATGGTGGAACAGGTTAACGACTGAAACCCCCCTTTGGCGTAATGGTAGATTCCCGGGCCTAGCAGCGCTACAAGGATTTGGGGGATGGGATAACATTGGGATATCCACACTGGGTATGTAGTAAAAGGGGTGACCCTTAAGTCCTTTCAGGAATTTAGTCAGGAGTTTTGTATGCCCTGCACCCAATTCTTTCGCTACCTTCAATTCCGCCATGCACTTTCACCAAGCTAGGAGGGTTTGGAATCTATTCCTGAGTTTAGCCCCATAGAGGCCAAAGTATTTATGTGAGAGTTAGGTCCCAAAAAGATATCCAGTATATAGCGAACCTTAGTCACACATTGCTCCACGCCACTACGGAAACTGAAGGACTCCTGGGAGGAAGACGTGGGGGCCCTTGATGAGGAGGATTGGAGGGAAGCGTTGGCGGGGCCTAGGGGTGCAGCCATTTCAGTACGCCTTTGGTTGATACAATTTAAGTATCTTCATAGGGCATATTTTACCAGGCACCGCTTATGGAGGGCAGGCCTAATAGAGTCTCCGGAATGCTTGCGTTGTGGACAGGAAGCACAGACATTTATACACACGGTGTGGAGCTGCCCGGCCCTGGCTCGATTTTGGAGAGGAGTGTGGGAATGCTTGTCTGAAGTGCTGGGCTTGGGAACTCCCCCGAACAACGCGACTGGGGCTTCTGCACGTCTTGGAGGGGGTGGGTGGAAATGTGTACAAGCGGCACTTGCTTTTGTTGGGCCTTACGCTAGCTAAAAGGGATGTGGCGAGAGCCTGGAAAGACACCTGAGCCCCGGCGGTTGCAGCATGGAAGAGGGGGCTTGACTTTTGTATGGGACTGGAAGAACGGGTCTTCATGGCCAGAGGCTGCCCACAGAAACGCTACAAAATTTGGAAGAGGTGGGCCGACTTTAGAGGCCTCTGGCTAGAGCCTCCTGTGGACCAAGACCCGCTGGTAGAGGCGAGAAGAGTGGATGCCGACAGGTACACACATAGTGTTCAGGGATTTGCTACTGAACCAGTAACAGGGTATGTTGACCATGCGACCGGGGGGGGGGGGGGGCAAGGGGGGGGGTCAGAGGGAGCGGGGGGTTCGGGGACTGGGCGGGGCTGGGGGGGCCTTGTTTCCTTTTGTATTATGCAATGGTTGACTTATTCTCAAGGCAGAAATCAAGATTGTACTATAATTGACGTGGTTCTAATGTCCTGCGGTTACCTCTGAAGTACAGGGGCCTGCACCTTGTAAACAATCTTCAATAAAATTTGTTTTTAAAAAAAAAGAATGTATCTCATTGGTGACCTGACATGTAAGCACAAAAGTTGGCTTAGCTGAGATTGATCAACTGTATGGCTGCAGGATGAGGCATTTGCAATAATATTCGAAGGCACCCAGTATACATATAATGCGGAAGTCATATTGAGCAAAAAGGTGGGACCAGCAGGCATACCAGCTGGTATGACATTGCATATTATGAAGAAAATAAGGCCCTGATGTACTAACTAACTATCCCTTATACACAGAATGGGAAAAATTATTTGACACAAAGGCCCTACATTCTGATGGCCATTTCAGACTTTGCATGGTTCACGGGACCCCATATGTACATAAAACTGCTGAAGACATGCCGGCTTGACTCATCTGAGCTCCCTCTCAAAAACAGAATAATTTTACTGGCATGGGTTAACAAGAGATATATAACAAATTGGATGTTCTAAGCTATCATCCTTTCAGAACTGTTAGAATATTGCCCCAATAGCTCTTTCTTGGGCGTCCGTCTCTAACAAAAACCTTTTGACAGGTCTGGAGATATTAATACAGATGCTTAGGTGAAGGCTTACTTTGGTTCTTGAGGATCTAAAAATATATGACATCATATAGGCAAAGTTCTAGATAAACAATTGATCAAAATTGGCCAGGCCTAAAAATACAGCGAAGCTCTATAAACTTAGAAGGTAATTGCCAACCCAGTATGATTTCCATGAATCCCTAGATTCATGGAAATCGATTTGGCTGATATTTTAAATCCAAGATATTGAATGTGACCCCGCTCGAAGTCTCATTTTTCAAGTCTGCAAGGCAGTTGATGTTGTTGCAGTTTTAACAGTACAAAGGCCACCTGTTTCCAATGTTCTTCAAGATTCTTATAAGATAAGAACATCTTCTAGATACACCATAATGTATTGATAGATAATCTCTTAAAAGACACAGTTGATAAATCTCAGAAAAAACTGATTCAATGGGGTAGCCGTAATATTCTATGCAAACCAGGTTTGAAACACTTGGAATTAGAGGATAGAGACGTACGGCCGGTAGAGCTGTGAGATGATTGTACAGAGTCCAGTGATTGTTCAACCTGGGCTTCTATAACCGAGCCACACAACAATACGTCAAAGTAAGGTGGCAGTTTGGCAATACTGATTGGATTGCCAGAATAGGGAGGGCCAATCTTGAATAATATTACGGCCACCCCATTGCAGGCAGCACTATAATAAGCAAGCTGTCTGTTTGACCCCTTTTATCATAGATATTTTATACACTCTACCTAATACATTTGGGCCACCAACATTTTATTGAATGTTATGATAAATTAATTAACAACGTCAAAGCGTGTGTCGTTTAAAGTCTATTGACGACCACATAGAATCTCACGATCATTGTATCACGGGAGAAGAATACAGTTCTCTTCCATTGTGTGTTTTTGCAATTTCAAGCAAGAGACAACTTCTTTTAGGTCTCAATATAATTTGATTCGATAAATTGAAATAATTTTTGTCCTGAAGAAGGTGAAGAGCTATCAAATGTTTGCCAAAACGCTGCGTCGATAATTTCCCTGTTTTTAATGTTACACTTTTTTAAATTTGCATTTGTTATTTGTCTTTTGAAATAATGAAGTAGATATAAAAAATTATACCAATGTGCCAAGGAAATTACTGTTTTGAAATATATTGGTGATCATATGAACTTGCACTTTGTAAATTTGCACTAGAAAATTTCAAAACAATTTGTTTTTGTTCTTATATTAACAATGGTTTTAAATAAATAATTAAAATGTATGTACATTATTGATTCTTGTGCAATTTTTGTTGCACATCTCAGCAACTTGTAAATGAATTTGTTTTCTCTACTTCCTGTAATAACATTAGGAGTTTTAGTTTGTGCTATAATAAGTACCTATACCACATGATCCAATTTTTGGGTGGGTTTTAATATCTACTCGTATATCCATCTTGTTGATATTTGATCTCTTTGAAAAGGACCCATCAACCATCTGCACTTTTTCTAGAGTTTGTTTGATTTTTCATTGTATTAGCTGAGCCAAAGTCCAGGCTCCAACTACATACATGCCCAATAATCCACTATCCAGAACAGCAGACAGAGAAATAAGTGAGTGACCTTTATATTGCAGTATTATTTGAAGATAAAACAGACTTTGACCATGGGGTTTAAAGATGCTAAATAATGGAGTCCACATAGCCATTCCTATCTCCCTCACAGAGTACAGGTTTATGTTTTTCCTGAAGTCCTCGGTGGTTGCAGAGTGCACTCTTCTACTTAATGACACGGGTCAGCACAATAAAGGCACCTGTCTATGCTCTTACTCAACTGGATATTCAGCTTTTCAAGATGACCACTGCGATGGACCCACCATACCAGCACCTCTTACATTTTCCAACATTGTCTTTTGAAGGTGATGTTTTATAGTAAATATAAATAAAGATATATAGATAATAAACTAGCATCAAATAACTCAAGCAAAAAGGAAGGTCATTTGGCTTTTAATACCTCATCTTTCATCAAAAGTGTTGTTTACGCTCTCTCAACTCGTTTTGCAAGCTAATTGTCTAAACTAGGTAACATAAAAGAAAACATTCATAATTCCCTGTTGAATGGCACACAGGTCTCTTTTGCTGAGCACCTAATATCAGGGCATTTAAACATTCTCTTGAACTGAGTCAAGAAACCTGAGTAATAGTTCAGGGAAGGATCTGAGTAGGACACAGAGGCACAGACTCATGCCAAAGCGGCACCAAAGAGGGAACTAAACAAAAAACTCGACTTGGGATGAGTGGAAGCCAGTAAAACAGGCAAAAGGCAAAATATATTGTTAGCAAATCTAAAAATGTGCTCAACTAATGTGATGTCCTGAGCAATAAGGAGCTGAATACTTATTGCAGAAAGGTCCACATTTCAAATGCTAATAGTCTGAAGCAAAGTAGGGTTCCTACACCATAACTTCTGAATCTCCAGACCTCGTTCCTGTAACATTGCAGCTAAATGCAGAGAAGGATTCACAGATGCTGTAGCTTGCTGCCGTTATTGGGGTCGTAACCTGCAAAGCACTGGATGAAATGGTAACTTCATTTTCTGTTACTTTGGTTGCCTGAAGAAATAGCAACGCACTGCAAGCCACTGTGCCAATACTCACGAAGATATAAGTGTGACGGAGTAAAGTGTCTCATCGGAAGATTCATTAGCAGAAAAAGGCCTTTCGCCATTAAAGCACCTCAAGGACAATTGAACAATAGCTTGAGAGATCAAATTTGCTGCCCAGAAGTCCACCTCCAGCAGCAAGACAGAAGAACATGCAGGAGGGGAAGCCCCCCACACTAGAGAACATGAACTTGGTAGTAGTCCTCCAACATCATAGACAGGGATCCACCAACATAAGAAAACCTTGTTACAGTCCCCCAATACTGGCACCTGACCACCAACTCTCACAGAGGAAGAAGGTCCAGTCCTTGGAAGACCGCAACATTGAGACTGCTACCTCAAATTTTCAAATGTCTTTCACATGCTGGGAGAAAACCCTCAGCACATCAGGGGCATTGTTTTTCAAAGTCAAGTCCCTGCTTCGGGAAGTTGCCTTTGAAAAATAAATAACAGTATGGTCCACCTGTTAATCTTAGTTGTTTCGGCTGAGGATCTGGAAGTAAAATGGGTTTTAAGCATGAAAATGTTTTACCCTCTCAGTGTTGCGATGTAAGTCCATAAAAAGATTCCACCCAGAAGTATATGCACAGAAAAAAATAATTATTAACAGACATCTGGAAGCACTGCAAACAGTAGTTAAGAAATCATTTAATCATTTAAAAGGCTTGGCACCTGGGCTGTTGTCCCAATCTGTTCCAAAATTCACCACTGTAGCACTGGGTACTGCAATTACTAGTAAGCTCTGTGAGTCTTTTTTCAGACCCATATCTGCTTACCATCTTGGATCTCCTGTGAAAAAAATAAACATAATAAATTATACCAATAGTAGTTACAAGTCTATGCAAATGCACACATACGAATATAAGAATAAATCCCCTGATATATGGCATCTTGGAATACAGTTTGCAAAAATATCTGAATCCAAGCCATTTCCTTTTTTTACATCCAAATTAGAACTAAACACAAACCCAAAAATGCACTTGGAATGTGTTTGTCACTTTTGATTCTCTTTTTTTAAAAAGAACAAGCATTGGCATTGGCAAAGTCAATATGTCTTGCCTTTGGGACCTATTGATTTTTCCAATAGTTTTTAGCAATGCTCTGCAGCATGGCTAAAAAGGAAACAAAACAAAAGAAAGTTATGACATGGCTGCTGCAATCGTAAAATGTTGTAGGTGGTAATGCATTTGCAAAGGGGAAGGGGTCCCCAGGAGACCCCTTCCCCTTTGCAAATACATGCGAAATAATTTTTTAAGGGCAGGCTCTGGTCCCTGGGACCACTGCCTGCCCTTAAAAAAATGAAACAAAAACGTTTTTTTTAGTTTTTTTTTAAATGCGGCCCGTTTTCCTTTAAGGAAAACGGGCAGCATTTAAAAAAAATCTGCTTTATTAAAAAGCAGTCTCAGACATTGTGGTCTGCTGAGACCAGCAGGCCACCATCCCTGGGAGGGCTGGCATTCACAATGGGCTCGCAAATTGCGAGAGGCTCATTAATATTAATGAGCTTTGCAATTTGCGACCCCATTGGGAATCGCAAAACAGTTTAAACACACTGTTGTACATTTCATTTAGCTCCTCGCAATGTGTCGCAAATTGTGAGGCACTCAATGAAAGGGTCGTACATCTGGCCCTTAGTCTTTTCTAGATAAACTTTAGGACTCTCCACAGCTAGAGAAGGTAAAGATCTCTCTGCTTGGAATGATGGATTGGAGAAAAACACAGAGAATTAAATAGCTTGGTTAAGATGGAACTATGATATGACTTTCGAGAGATAAGAGGGGTGTGTTCTTAATACTACCCTGTTGAGACTGATAATCAAGTAGGGCTCAATAGCAGATAAAGCTGGTAATTCATTTTAAACAAGGTTAAGGTGCACCACTTCAGAATTTGCAAAAACTGATAACTTTGATGAGGTTAACAGCAAAAATCACATTAGTTGTTACTTGTGTTCTTTAAGAGTTCTTTTATTAAGTTCAGTTGAGAGTGAAAAAACACACACAGGAGCTACAGCCGACGCGTTTCGTCCTCTTGGGACTTCTTCAGGGCAAAATAAAAGATAAGATAGTGTTCTTATATCTTCTCCCGTGGTTATTTGGGTACGTGGATATATCTGTAACGTATTACTGTGCTCAAAGGGGCATCCTGTTCAACAAATAGTTCTCTGTGGAGGAATCTGGTCTGTCCGAGTTGTTCTTGTTATTAAGCGGTATATATCTATTTGTAGTCACGTTCTGCCAATACACTCATAGAAAGGTATTTCAATATTGTGCATATAATTCTCATCAAAATATGGATGATAGTCCAAATAGAGCTGGAACCAGGGTAGTAGGCATGGGATGAAGGTTCTGTCTGACTATCTATTATTGTTAGCTTGTTGTGGGGGAAATGTATATTAATCCTCCTGCTTGGGCACTCTTAATAAAGTGAGCTAAAGCATCCCCTGGTTCCTAGATCAGCAAGCAATACAACGTCCTCCTCCGTGGTAGCTGGTAACTCACTCACTCTAATTGCCTATGTAATGGTGTAGTGATTTCCCTTCTTGGCCCACTTTGGTTCTCCCTTTGTTTTGCATATTAGATGTTTTAGGCTGCCTTTGCTTTGCACAACCACACATAACACATTTATTTTTGTGACATTCTTTTTGGAATATGCTGTACATGTTGTTTGTTATTCAGTGATTCTTCTCAGGATTCGGTCTGCACATTTTATCCAAGGTTGCTTAGAATACATAACAACATGGTGTACTGTTTTCTTTGACCGATCAGCAACAGCTCCTAATGTTTTAGACATAACACAATAGCACAGCTGCAGCTTTGCATCACAGTAGTTCTTATCATATAAACTGTGTCTCGTCCCCAGCAGAGAGACCTGTCCTGAAATGAATGCCAGCTAATGATGCGGACCACCTAACTACATACACCAGGTATGGGGTCTGTTGCCACTCCCAGAGATCACTAATATATCCCTTTGCTAACACAGAAGGGGCAGGCCTAGGCAGATAGATCATTTACCATGGTGGGGATGTATATTTTATACAGCCTGATAGTAATGCTAATTACGTTGTTTAGTTTCATCTGCCTAGAGATCACAGTACATTTGCTTTGATAGTTTTAATAAATGTATTGTAAGCTTTCTTTGTGTCTTTCTTTTGATTACTAAGGGCATGCATGAGTGAGGGACACAGTGCCCTTGAGGACTAGCGGGTCATGTGCTAGGTTGCCAAAATCACCGGCTACTTCTGGGAAGATTAGGAGTTTAGGTGAGGTACTGTGTGCTAGCCAGGATTTGGGCCGACGGATACTGATGTTGTAGAGAGACTATGTCCCTACATTCTGACATGCTGTCATCCCAAGGCACCATACTGTTTTACCAGCAGAAATCAGGAACAGCCATCCATGGAAGGGAGCTTCAAAGGCTTTGCCACCTTTGTAATGCGACCTAAGCCCCTCCTGTTAGAGCTGGGGTCTTCAAACTGTGGGGCGCGACCCCCATGGGAGCCGTGGAGCAATGCAAAGGGGGTCGAGCTCCCAGTCACACTTCTGCTGAGGCCCAAGGGCTTCAGCCCCCCTCTTCCCCCGTGCTGTGTTTCAGCCGGGCTGCTGCAGTGCAACTCGAGCTGGAGCTGCTGTGGGCTCGGCTGGGCAGTGTCTGGAGGCTTATCTCCGGCACACCTGAGCTTTTCACAGGTATTTAAAGACTATTTGCATATTTACATGCCTTTGTAAAGTGGTTACAGAGGCTTAGTTTTTTTCATGGTCCCAGTACCCCCTGGGTCCCCACTCTGCCTATTCCTTACATATGTAGGTTACATTTACTGCTTTGGTGTGAGAATACATTTCATGATAAGGAATATAAAGTAGGGTTGCCAAAAGAAAAATGCTTGCCACGTGTTGTTTAAAGAGCCTGCAAAAACCTTCTCTTAGCACTAAATTCATACGGACACCTCACTCACCCTGCAGTCACTCCTCTTACCCTACTCTCACACTGTTGCATCGCTCACTGTGCACTCACATGGGCACTCGTCACCCACACAATGCAGAGGGTTAATGTGCCTGCTACAAAGAATATGTACCATGTAGATCACAGAAATGAGTGTGAGTAAACTATGAGTAGCTCTATAAAAAATGAAATGTTTGTCTGAAAGGTGCTGTAGAGAGATGAGGTGCATTGTTGGCAAGTGGCAGTGAAGGAATTCATGGAGAAAGAGGAAACGGGGTGGGACACCAAAAAAGACTGTTGCACCGTGTGCGACCAGTGTTAGTGCCAGCCCTGGCTGGGAGTGTTCCCCTGCTTTTGCCTATTATTATTATTTACATTTGTAGTGTGCCTCTGTTACCAAAAGATGTCCTGGGGCTAACAACCATTGGCTGCCTGAAGGTAAATGAGAAACACACAGAAGGAGAAGGAGAACCAGCCAAATGGGCGGACCTACAGAGCATAGAGCCAGGTTTTTACATCTTCCTAAAGGATAATAGATTCTTCATGGAGCGAAGCAAAGGAGGGTGCAAGTTCCATAACTGCGCGGCCTGCACCAAAACAGCGAGACAGACAATTCGTGCCTTCCTGAATTAGGGAACAATAAGCAGAGTGGCACAGGGCGAGAGGAGCATACGGGTCCGACCCGTATGCTTGCTGAGAGGAGAGAGATGAGAGGATGAGAGAGGACAGCAAGGGAGTGAGAGGATTCGATTGAAGAGGTCGGGCAGGAGAAATGTGAATTGCAGAATAGAAGTGTGGACACACAAGAAGTGAGTGTGAGCCAAAGGTGAGGGCTTCTGTTAGAACAAAGGGGAGATGTGAAAGATGAATGGGGGACTGGAGATGTGTACAATACAAATAGACAAACAGTGGAATGGAGAGACGAGGTGAATGAGAAGTGCTGAGATGCACGGGAGGTGATGGGACCAGAGAGGCCATGAGATAAATGCGAGAG
Organism: Lissotriton vulgaris; assembly: GCF_964263255.1. Taxonomy (NCBI): domain Eukaryota; kingdom Metazoa; phylum Chordata; class Amphibia; order Caudata; family Salamandridae; genus Lissotriton; species Lissotriton vulgaris. The sequence goes on along the minus strand of NC_141700.1, from coordinate 797,019,697 downwards.
ACTGTTAGAGATGAGGGCAGTGAAAAGACAGAATGGCAAGAGGTGCTTAAAGGTGAAGTGAGAGGTTGAATGGGGACAGTTCAGCAGTTGTAAAAAGGAGTGAAAGAAAATGGCCTGCAAAGTGAGAGATATGGGGTTGGGAGAGAAGAGGAGAGAGGGATGGAAGGGAGGGGGTGAGAGGAAAGCTGCATGGGTGAACTGCTTAACTCTGCACAAACCCGCCAGGACCCCTGCTTCTCCCGGCCAGGGCCAGGTGAGCTTCTAATGTGGCAACACTTATTCCTGTAGAGTGCAAGGCCCGTCACAAAGGTTGACTAGAAATCTTTCTGATGTTAATTGCTGCATTCTGGTTATAAATGGGTACTGATGGGGTGAACTATTTCCTCAGTGTTACTGTGTGTAAAAAATGTCAAAATAATGAAGAAATGCTATCCCAAAATACGTGGTATCACATAACATCATTTACATTTTCTTCCCACACAATTGAGTCAAGCCTGTTGCGCAATTTGGTCCTCACCTGCCTCAAAATTCCATTAGCCCTGCCTACAGGTTTAGAAATTTTTGTCAGGAGCGTGTCCTTACACCTCAAAATGTTGACGGGGGTCTCGGTATTCAAACGTTTGAAGACCTTTGTGTTAGAGTGAGCAGCCCTCCTTACTGTCCTCATCCCCTTTTTCGCAGTAGGACAGGTCATCAGTGTGGTAACCTTCGCCATCGTAGGCACTGGTCTCAGCATCGATGGAATTGGTATCATGGATGCAGATATTGTATTTGAGCCATTGGTGTGGACACGATTGAACTATAGAGTCTGTCGACTGTGAACACGTCACTGCCAATGGCTTCAAGATCAAAGACAAACTGTGCTCTCCAGATGTATAGGAGTGTCTGGGGCGATGGTGGGGATGCTTCTGATGTTTCTTTTCCCTGGATCTTCCTCAGTGGGTGTCCTTTACACTGAAAGAGCCTGGTGCAGTTGAGTAGGTCCTGTCTTTTTTCCTCTTTCTCTTATTTTCCACTTCAGCTCTTGAGTACTTCCAGTTAGCCTTTCAGGCGTATTTCTTCACTGTACTTAAGCGCCCTGTTTGTCATTCTTTGAGGATGTGGAAGGTCTCTAACAGAATAAGAAGCTAAAAGACAGACCACATGCAGATCATGAGGATCAGAAACAACCTTCTCTCTCCCCCATTTGGTGCACTGTACAAAAAGTAAGGTCACAACGAGGAGAAGATAATTACATAGAGGTGAAAAAGACAGGGAATATATTTTATTCTTCAAAAGATATTGTGTGAATATCAAAACACTTTTCTGAAGACATCTGAAGTGTCCTGAGTTCGAGTCAGCATGAGCTGAAAACATTAAACTGATGCTGTAAATCAAACTGCCAATTAAAGTGCATGCTGGGTAAAGGAAGCTGTAGGCTCTCTTAAAGTTACAGTGCATGCTGAATGAGACTGGTGCACTTTTAACCTGACATGCACCTTTCCCTTCATTTTTTTCAGTTACCACAGATGTTTCACTGTATAACACATTCTATGTTAAATGCTGCAACGTGGCTTATATGTTATGTACAGCACTGTAGTTTTCTACATATAAATGCAATTAAAGCTAGCCAGTCAATGACTTATGGAGTGTCACTGAACTGTTCAACACTGGGGTGTCTACCTACACTGCCAGAAGATTATTATAAATACATATATCTGGACAAAAGTCTAGGTGTCCTTACACTCAGACAGGACTATCTAGGTTTATATCAATGAGCTTACATTTAACTTTGAAGAGCTCTCTGTAGGATGGTGTAAAGGGAGGTTGAAACAAAATGCAGGTTTTTTTAACTATCCCTGTGTGCGGTTGGTCTGCCTCAACAAGGGATGATGCCGGAGGAGGGGGGAAAGGAGGACAGGAGAGGAGAGGAGAGGAGAAGAGAAGCAGGGGAAGCAAAGAACAATGGAGAAGGAGAGAAATGTTACAGGGACTAGAGAAGGATCTTGGAGACGAGGAAGCAGAGACCCAGACCACTGAAGAAAGTGGGGAGGGGAGCAGTGACAGGCTGAAGGGGAGCACCATTCCGGATAAAATAACACATGACACAGCAAAGAGAACCATCGAGAAATTGAAAGATCTTCCCTATATCTACCTCTAACCCATTTGCTAGGAAAGAGTGGTTTTCTCATCTCGTGTTCCGCATTACCACCAGAAAAGGGGTACTTTTAATATGGTGCGATAATACGATAATACCTTGGTACTACTGAAAGTATGTGATTATATTTTTCAGACACAATTGTGCAATAAGAATTTCTCACATTTTCTGACCTAAAGTCATATTACCTTTGCACTATATATGCGGAAATGAGAGATGAAAACATTGTATTGCCCACGCAAAATAGAAACCATTGGATTTTTTTTAATTATTCTAACTTACTTTGCAAACGGGATCAAATTTTCATCCATATTCTCCTCTTCCATCATGATCTGTAATCTATGGACACAGTTCTCGTATGAAGCAACACCTGTCAACACCTGTCTCACTAAATCGATGCAGCAGACTTTGTGTACCTGAAACATGTACATATTCAAATTAAATATATAAATATGAACGTATATATATGTATATATATATATATATATATATATATATATATATATATAGAGAGAGAGAGAGAGAGAGAGAGAGAGAGAGAGAGAGAGACAGAGAGAGAGAGAGACAGAGAGACAGAGAGAGAGAAAAAGAGAGAAAGAGAGGGCAGCATTCATTACCTGACTTGTATGCATTATGTTTCATCCTCTCAACCTATTGATTTATGTAACACTGCTTGATATCCTATGGAAAATGAACTGGGGAAAGCTTCTTAGATTCTAATGCTTGAAACATTCCCACACCATTGTACACAGCAGGACCAATATTAATACGGCTGACTGTCAATACTGTTGTGCTTATTTAGTTGAACATACACCTCACTGTACGTTGTCCAAATGCTACACAATGAGGTGATCTGAACTCCACGGCCAACAACGACTACTTTCTGTCACATTTCATAGCAGTGGACAAGGCATACAAGTTAACCTTCTAAAAGCAAAATGGGAGCAGGTAAGGTCACATCTGAATTTGTGAAAGATATCAATGCTGTAGAACTGCTATTACAAGTAAATAACGTTTCCTTCTCCACCATTCAATCTGTCATAGTCATGCTGGAATGAAGACTGGCAAGCAGAGGGAAGGTCGAAAAATGTTTTCCTTCTAGCAAAATAATATGCACTATTTGTTCTCAAGGGAGTGAGTATAACTCTGAGTGGGGCAAGATGGATTCCGAGAGCTGTAAGCAGGGTTGTAGCTCTCATTAGTGCTGCAGTAGCATCTGTGCCTAGGGGTTCAAGCGGTGCACTGGACCTGACCTAAGGCTTGATACAGGTCCAGGGTAAGGAAGCTCATCGTCCTTGCTTCCAATAGGGTTCATGGCACCCTTGCTACTCCCCCACACATATCTGTATTTCTGTGGCTACATGAACCCGCATGGAACAGCGGGGGCCAGTGGAGCTTTTCAAAGCCCTTCCCTATTCAGAGGGGAATGAGGCTGGGGTGCAGTTTGCATGAAGCCAAGAAAAACAGAGAATAAGCACATTCAGAGGTTAGCTGGATGTAGTGACAACACAGTACAGTTGTCTATAGTTATAGACTACGTAACAGGTTTTTGTTTTTCTAAAGCTAGGAGACACACAGACATAATCAGGAGATTTGTACAGTAAGTGATGGGAGGAGGCTGTTAGGCATGGCCTTGTCATGTCAGGTGGCAAGTAATACTAGAGTCAGGTTGTGAGAAGGGGTACTCTTACTAGAAACAGCAACTGTCGGAGATGGGGAGTGCAAGAGGCACAGGAGCACATTCTTGATTGAAATGAAGAAGAGGATTATATGGAGAGCCAGGTATGACATACGGTCATAGAGACAGGACAAGGGAGGAAAAGACAGGAGGGAAGGCCAATGGAAGGAAGGAAAGAAGAGAAAGGCAGAAAGAATTAAAGATGTGACAGAATAATGAAAAAGGGGTCAGGGATGTACAGGATCTAACAGGAAAATAAGAAAGAAAGAAAAAATAATGAATGGGGAATGTGAAGAAGGAAAGGACAGTGGAAAGAAAGACTAAGAATATAAAGAACAGAAAGATATCAATAAGGTGAGACAGAAGGAAAGAACAGAGAAAAAGAAAAAGCAAGTATTGAAAGGAGAGCTGACAGAAGGCAAGAAATACTGATACAAAAAAGAACAAAAGAAAGAATCAATTGCAGAAAAATAAAATGAAAATGGATGAACAAAAAGAAAAAAGATGGAAGGAAGCAAAGACAAAAATAATTTTAAAAAACAGCTATTTGGCCAAGTTTGTTTCAAATTGAGAGAGGATGTGGCCTAACAGCTAGATCGGTCAACCTCAATACCGAGGAACCGGGTTCAAGTCTTGGCTGGGACGCTCAACATCCTGTGTTTCTGGGCAAATCACCTAATCTCCCCGTGCCTAACAAAAAATGAATCTGTCCATCTGTAACGAAACTGGTGCTCATGTAAAGCGCTCTGATACCCATGGGTCTGGTTTGTGCTATATAAAAGCCCGTAAAAATAATTGTGTTTTAAATGCATCCTTCTGCACCTATTTTCCCCATGGAACAATTTCCAAAGGTGTTCATAGAAATGGTTGGGATACACACTTTGGTGGTTCACTCTGTACCATCAAAGTCGGTGACATTTTATTTTTGCAACTACTCCCTTGGGAACACGAATACAGGTAAGTGGAGCGACTGGTGTGATACACCATGTTCTAATATATTACAGCGAAAGTGATAATGTATTTTAAAAAATTGTCATTCCTCTTGTCTTATAAGTATGTAATTTCCTTGAAGAAGCGCACAATGCACTGTGGTGGCAGTGTTAAAGCCTACTGAATTAATGTATAAAACACAATAAAGATTTTAAGCTTCAAAGGAAACAGATATTTACTTGAATAAAGTGATTGAACGGCCACTAAAATGAACAAACATGTGAGGCAGTAAGAGAACCCTGTCCAGCCTTTCGAAGAGGCTGTGTTTATTTATGCGTTTTTATATAGCACAGACTTTACCCAAAGGTGTCAAAGCGCTTCACAATAGGAACAGAACTGATGCATGAGAACATTACTAGGGAACAAATTATAAAAGCAAAAGTTACATTACATGAGGCAAAAGTGACATGTGTGCAGGTTACAAAAGCGTACAAAGTACAAGTAGAGGTGTAATACTGCAATAAATGGAGGACACTCAACACAAGAACAAACGTTACATGAGGCAATGGTGGCACTTGTGCAAGTATCGAAAGCAAACAAAAGTGAGAGGTAGCTAACAGAGTGTTACAAGAGAAAAGTGGCGTGTGCAAGTTACAAAAGCGAACCAAACATAGGTAAAGGGTAGTACTGCAATAAATGGCAGTCTATCAAACCACAAGAACACATTGGGAAGGCACTTCCATAGTCATGGAGAATAGACATTTTCTAAACTAAAAAGGTCTTCCTTCAGATAATATACGGCAGGAATGAACTCAGGCCCGTAGGGCTCCTTCCTCCCCGGGGAGTCGCCCCCTCTCCCTCACCCGGCCCCCCTCGAGTCTCGCCTACCCGTGCTTCGCCGGAAGGAAGCCCTGGTGGCCGCCGGGGGTGCCCGGAGGGAGCGCGCGCAGCCTCGAGTCCTGAGGGCGCCAAGATGGCGGCGGCCGAGAGCTCGAGAAAACGCGCAGCGCGGGAAGATGGGGCCGCCACAATGAGGTCGCGCGAGAGGAAGGAGAGCAGCGTCGGGTCGCGAAACAATGAGGTCGCGCGAGAGGAAGGAGAGCAGCGTCGGGTCGGCACGAGCTCAAAGCGAGCTCTCAGAATGTTACCATCAGTTCTGCAAACGCGCATGCGTTCCGTTGGAGACCGGAAGTCGCGCGAGGGCAGGGACAAGTCCTCGCGGGAGTCTGAGCGCACGTGCCGCATTTCCTTAGGGTGGTTTAACACGGAAATGACCCCATAAGTGCTATCCTGAGCGTTGACTGCTGTCATAAATAAAGGCAACAGGTGTCCAGTTGGATACAGGTCTCATTAACATCAGGAGCCCAGGACCTGGTCCTCGTCCCTCGGTCAGAGTGCAGCTCCAACTGCAACTCCCAATGAGCCAGCACCTGGAAGGTCAATGACACATTTGACTCAGACAGGAAGATGGCACTTCTGTCCAGCCAATTGGGGCAGGAAGGGCATCAAATAGTAGAGAATTCAGCTGAACTGGATGCTCCTTCAGATAGTTTAGGCACTTGGTGTGGATATGTAGAGGTTGGCTGATAAGTTTTCAGAGAAACCCAGTATTTTGCAAGAAAGATTCAATTTCAATAATCTCAAGCACAGTGTTGAGGAGTCCATCCAGGAATACATTCAGGCTCTTAGGAAGCTTTCTCCTTCGTGTAATTTTGGAAATTTGCTTGATGTCCGTATCAGGCGCGCAACACCCATTGTGCTCACGGGGCTTCAGCCCCCCCCCCCGTTGTGTGTGTCAGCCTTGGGGGGAGGCAGCTAAGCTTCGCGGGCTGGCAAGCATCAAGTTGCAGCCGAACCCGAGTACTTAACAGGTCTTTAAAAGACCATTTATATGTAAATGAGGCTTGTTGTGTGTTAACCCCTACTTACAGCCACTCTGACCGTGGTGGAAGAATTAGCCCCGCCCCCCGAAATTTTTTCCATCCCCCCCCCGAAATTTGGCTCTAGTTGCCCGCCTGGTCCGCATCAGGGCCCACTTTGTTTTTAGCTGTGTGTCTAAGAAAAAACAGGAAAAACTTTTGAACTCCCAAGATCCGACTTTATCATAAGTTGTTGACGTTGCCAAAGGTATAGAGAGGTCAATTTTTTAGAGTTTTATATAGCGCAAACTAGACCTGAGGACATCAGTTATCAGAGCACTTTACATGAGCACCAGTTTTGTTACAGATGGACACATTCGTTTTTGTTAGGCACAGGAAGATTATGTGATTTGCCCAGAATTACAGGATGTTGAGCGTCGTTGCCGAGGCTCGAACCCAGTTCTGCAGCTTCGAGGTCGACTGCTGTAGCCATAAGTCTACACCCTCTCCTCCGAATTCTAGTATTGCTATGATGTTTCTATTCCAGCGGTATTGTCTTTTGATTATCCGGGTGGTTCTGATAGCATTGCCACTGTTTATGCCAAAAAAAAGGTAAAACAACTCCTCTTAAAAAGTACGGCTGTATGCTAGCATTGTGGTTTCAAAGCATACTTTGCAAATAGCAACATGTGGGCAGCACGCGAAAGTTGGATACTTTCTTACTGTTTGCAAGAAATCTAGACCACAATTTAAAGTTAACAGCATTGAGTTGGATGCAGAAAATTTGTCTGTAGTTATACTTACTGCAGTGGCGGTTCTTGCATGGGGGCGTTTGGGCGCCACCCCCCCTGCTTTCTCGCCGTGCAAGAAGGCAGAACAATGGTAGTAATCATATTATATAACTACCATTGTTTCTACCTTCTCGCATGGCGAGAAAGCAGAACCTCCTGGTTAGAGTTACTCGAGGGCAGGGGGGAGTGGCTTGGGGGAGTGGCTTGCCCATTGTTGTTAATACTGACTGTATGGGCAGCCTGAGGCCGCCCAAACAGACAGTATTACCAACAGTGGGAAAGCCACTCGCCCAAGCCACTCCCCCCTGCCCTCGAGTAACTCTCCCTGTTCTCTCTGTATGCTGCAGCAGCAGCATACAGAGAGAAAATGACGTAGCCTGGGGCAGCCGGCCGCACCAATGAAAAACGCGGCAGTGGAGAGGGAGGCTGCCTGCTGCGCCACCTTCCTGATGACGTGCTGGTGCTGCCTGCAGGACTTGAAAGCGAGGACGGCGGGAATCGGGACGAAGTCTCTGGAGTCTGCTGGACGGTAACAAGTTAAGTTTTCTTAACTTATTTATATTTGTAAAATCGGATCCGTTTATGAACAGGGGTTTGCGATTATCTATCCTGCTTTGAGCTAGGGCTGAGTGTCTGAAGAACTGGTCAGTTTGTGTGTGCCTTTATTCTCGCAGACAGAACAGAAGCATCTAGGTTTAAGCCATGCCCTACCTCCATTGAAGAAAAACAGTTTCAGGGTAGAGCTGAGGAGTGGGGATGCAATAGGCCCCACGGATCTTGCAATCTGTCGGGAAATAGAGAGTCGATCGGGTTCAGAACTTGATTTTTCAGAAGGTGCCGCAAACGGTGCACTTTCCACTGCCCATCTCGCATTATTGGAACGTCAACAAATAGAAGGAGGGAAATTAGGCACTGTTTTAGTAGCGCATGTCTTGGGTCGAGAAAATATTGTTTGGTTGCCTTTCACCGCGCTCCTCACACCAGAAAACTGAAATTGGTTTATATCAGCACGCACTAAACTAAACATTTTAGCGCGTCAATCACCGACATTAATTGAGTTAAGATGGTCAGAGAGATAGGGAGGCGGTTATTGAAGCAAAAGTGGTAGCGTGGAAGATCGGGAGCCCTGCCGCCTGATTCCTATGTCATTCAGACGTCAGTTTCAGGCAGTCTTTGGACCCAACCTTGGAAAAGCAGGAAAATAAACTCTTCAGTTTCTTAAAAAGACATGTCTGTGTAAATAGTGCGCCATTTGTTCCAGAGCAAGGTGCTCGCAGTTCGCCACCCACTTTTACTAAAGGCACGCTGCCAGGGATGCTAGTTAGGAGCCATAAAAGCGTTTTTTGTACCCCTCTGCATGACGTGGTCATCCTAATGAAAAAAAAGACTTTCACAGTTATAAACAATTATAATGAGGAAAGACTTTTAAGTGGAGTTGCCTCATGCAAACCACGCAGAAAGTGGACGTGTGCATACACGTGCATTCCATGTAACTTTAGACATTACACAGCACAGCATCTCCCACGGCAGCTGTAATCAATGGGTACGGAGTGCATTATGTACAACGTTATCTGCAGGAGATAAGATTGAAGCTTCATAGGGTAGCTTGTCATGCGACCTCATCCAACACCCATGTAAATGTGTTCAGTTGGTCATGTGCCAGTCATTAGGGGTTCTTTATGGGTCTACCTACTGCAGAGACCCGCCAGCAGGTGGATCCCTCAGTAAGTGTGGTCAGTGGATGCTGTAATGTGCTTAATTTTCTTGTGTTTTGCTTGGTCAACGCCCAGTTGGGCGCTGGGAATTGTGGCCTTCCTCCATTACTTGGACCTCTGTTGGTATGCCTGTAGTGTGAAGGTATGTATTGGTTTGGTTAGTTGAGCTCTGGGGATAGTCAGTGTGATTACAAAAATGGCGAGAAGGACCCCACAAACCCACCTTATGGTAGTCAGACTCACTCGCTAGGCTCACTCGCCACCGAGCACTCAGATCAAACTTTTATGCCTCACTACTTTCAAATGTCACCAGCCGCCACTGACTTACTGTCACCTTTAAGGGAAGTGTTCCTAACAAAGCCATGGTCCATGGTGTCAGGTCTCACTGATGATGTGTCTGGTGTCATGATGGCCGATTCTGGAGCTCCAATTACGATATCAGATTCATTGAACAATGAAAAGTGGGGTACCATCACTTTAGCTAAATCTGATGTTGACTCCAAGGCTTTTCTTCTTCTTTTAAACTTTGCCAGGGATTACTCACTTTTTGTGGGCTGCCGGACCTGCCACCGCAACTCCCGCCATTGATGCGAGGAATTTTATCCTTCTTGGAGGGGGGCAATGTGTAGCACAGACTACACTTCCCAGCACTTACTGAGGCACGCGCACCGGACACAGACGCTGCAAATGCCAGGAGGCGCATAAAACCACGCCAGTCCTCCCAGAGCGCGGGGCAAAGCCCGGGCCAAGGGCAGGCCTGTCAGAGACCGTAAGAGGCCGGGCAGGGCCACCTTATTAATATTCTGTGCCTTACATTTATATGACTATTTACTTTGATAGGAGGCCATTGTATGTAGGCTTAGGGTTTTTTATCGTTATCAGTTGATAATTACTATTTACCATCTGTTATAGATTACTGCCCTCGAGTGTGTCGACAAAATGAACAAAAGAAAATCACTCACAGGACAGGGAGTGGTGGGGACCTTGGATGCTTTTTTGTTACGCGCTGAGTCAGCTCTCATCCATGAAATAGCTTTAACAGAGCGAAGACTGTCCTTAGAACTCACACAAGGGCAGCTTGACTTACTAGAGCCCCCAAATAACACCGACTGTCAACAGAGTATTTCTCCAAATAGGACACCAGTTAGTTATAGTGCTGAAGTAAACAACAGTACTAAATCAAGGGCCGCAATTGTAAAACTTAAAGTAATCACTAGAGGTCAGAAAAGCAAAACCAATCTGGGGAGTAGTTCTCCAACCCTATCCAGAAAAAAAGGCCAGATCCCCAACAAACCACACACCCTGCATCAAAGAGAGGACGCAAAAGTAAAAATATGGTGGAGGAGCTGTAGGAGGAGGTTAAAGGTCATTCGCCCCAACTAGTCCTTTAAATAAAGTGCCCCCTACAAGTTCCCCAACATCCATAAAGGGTATTGAAAGGATGGAGTTATGGGCAAAAATTGGTGGGTTGGTCACAACTCTATTATAACCCTATTGAAAAAATTAACTTGAATAGAAACTAGTTTTGATAGACTTGAATCAATGACAAGTAATGCACACATGATCAAGCCCTTCAGGTACTCCGACTAGCCAGTTCCAATCGATCAACCCTTGCCATTGTAACAAAAAGAACACTCAAATCAATTGGGGCTATAGGCTTTTGTCTGCACAATCAGGATCCTCAGGCCTTGGTCCAGCGATAGCTCCTCAAATAGCACAATTTGATCTCCCGTCTATGTGCAGAATAAGGCAGGTATGTCCAATATTTACCACAAGTGACAGGTCCCAAGTACCATCCAATAACGATTAATACATATCCAAAACGATCCCTCTGCTAGCAGACCTAGACATGAAAGTATAAGGGAAGCCCCATTAAAAACTGCTCAACATAAAGTACCACAGTCAGCAAGAGGCCTATCTGATATAAACACCCTGTAGCTTCCACTGGAAGCAACCCCGTACACAATTGTGTTGGCTAATGTCCCCATGCTGCCCGACGGAACCAGGGAACATTCGACATCCCTTAAAAATAAAGCACTTCGATGGAACGAACACAGGGGGATATTTGTGTGTCACCCACAACTGAAATGGAAATGCGAAGGCAAGGGAGACTGATAGGAGATGTGTAATGAGCAATTATTGCTTAAATGTTTCAACTGAAATAGTTTGATGAAAGTATGCAATATGTCATTCGAATATGTAATGTACTACTGTGATCTTACTCAATAAACAAAGTTAAAAAAAAAATAAAGCACTTTCCTTGCTAAGTTCGAGGTCTGGATTATCCTCCCCACTCTTTACAGAATTCAAAATGGTTAGACAGGTTGGTTGGAAAGGTAGATCCAAGAAGTCCCTAGGGGGTGATTGTGTGGTGCTATCTTTTGGGTCACCTAATCTCCTCCAAACATTACTTGACATGACAGGAAACTGGACCGTAGAGCAAACTGGGATACAAATACTGTTATTGGGGTACTTCTATAAGCCATCTGGCTATATGCTGCCTTCACACGGGTTGGATAGATGTGGGGGGTGGAATCAACCCAGATATAATATATCAGTGAATAATTACTATGCAGTCCTAGTTTCCTTGGAGGACAATGACTGACTAGAGACACCAACTGTTGAGTTAATTGATAGAAGGGTCGCTACAAGAGTCTCCCGACAACTTTAATTAACTAGCCCTCATATGGATGAACAAGAGCTTGGAGTGCCAGAGTCTGGAGTTCCAAAGTCCCTGCTTTTGCCAAATCCGAGGGTGTCCCCTGTGCATTTTACTAAGTCTAACCCCATGGCCAATCGACGACGTACAACTAAGCCTTTGATTAAGGACCAGGTACTTCCCCCCGCTGGTAACCCCATGCCTCAATGCAAGGACCAGTAGAGGCCGGGGGAGTTAAAAGAGCTGAAAGTAATGAGAAACTGGGAGTATCTTTTCTCCACAATAATGCAGAGCCACCGGCGCAGACTTATAATGTCCATCAGTTGCTGAATCCATCACTGACAACCATAGAAGTCAACCAGCCCTCAGCTAGGAACGGCCATTGGCCTTTAGATAAGGACCCCGGAAACCTTAGCAAGCTGTCAAATGTCTCACCGAGGCTCCAAATACTATCCTGGAACGTTGCAGGACTCCGCTCCAAAGTAGACAACCCAGGGTGGGGTGCCTTTACCCAAGATAATGACATATGCATGTTCCAGTAAACCTGGGCCAGGGAGGACATACATAGACTTGGCTATGCAACTTTAAATTTACCAGCCACATCTGGGGGAATGGGTAGACCATCTGGGGGTCTTAGTATTTGGATTGCAACCCATCTAGGTTGCTCAGTGAAGCAGGTAGAGACATCTTCTAGTGACATCCTCTGTGTTATTTTGAGTTTCCCATCCAGAACTAGGATAGTGTTTACCAATGCCTACTCGCGGCCAGTAGGGTATGGCCAAGAGTCTCCCCCCCTTGAAAAATGTTTGTCATTTCTACCCACAGTCATTGACAATGACATAGTGATCCTGGCTGGCGATCTAAACTGCCAGTATGAACCACTGAAGGACATGGAGGCAGGTGACCCAAATGAGGAGGACCTGCACTGGGCTATTCCAATGACTAATGCCCGCCAACTCGGGCCTGGGCACCATTAGTTATACAGATGAACACCCTTGCCTTGAATAATTTGTTCAGGGCGTGCAATGGGTGCTCCAAATCTGACTGTCCAACTTATTTTTACTTATAACAGACCGGGCTGTCCCTCGATCCTAGACTATATTCTGGTGAAGACTTAAGTCATGGCACTGGATGATTGATTTTAAGATTGCCCAAAAATACAATTAAGTTAGCTAAAAAAGACTGGGAAGAGAAAGGTGGGAGAGTCTGAGGCATGCTCTAAACAGTAGGGACATGAGGACCTTCTGGAAAATAATACGAACAGACTCCAAAGAGGGCAAAGAAGCATTCAAACCGAATTTAGGGCCGAGGTTTGGAGGGCTCACTTCCAATCACTTTATTCTAAGGTGGAGGGCGATCCAGGGCAAATAGCAACTCATTGCCCCCAGCCACACCCAGCCTGTCTGGATACCCCCGTAATTTCCCTAAAAGAGGTAACGGCTGCAATTGTCCGAGTAATACCTGCAAAGACTCCAGGCTTAGATAAAGATCCCTGAAGATCTTTATCGCACTGAACCTAGCATTTGGGCTCCGTACCTTTGGAGCGTTTAAACGCTATTCTCCAGGGAATGGAGATTCCTATAACATGGTTAGGGCGGAAATCATTCTGATCTTTAAGAAGGGTTCACTCCTCCATCCTGCGAATTATCAGTCATTAACCTTATTGATGTCGCACAAAAAATCTTTGCTCAAGTGCTTCTGGACCGATTACAGAACTTGATGGAGGAATTTCCCATTCTCTTTTTTTTTTTTAATTATTTATTTGCAGATTCACAGGAAGCCACTAACCATCAATCAGATATTCCAGCTATTCATCATTATTGGTGCGTCTCACCGTCGGTAAAAGGATACACGGCCATTTAGCCCACACCCCGGAGGTTGGGCGGCAAGTATCATTAGAGCGCTGTAGTTCCAAACTCGTACACAAATGTGAGCATTCAATGAGCATTCGAGTATCTGCTTTTTCTTTTTTATGACAAACCCCCCCCCACCCCCCCAAATGAAGCAGTAGACACATGTTTCATACCTCCAACAGTACATATACGAAAATAGCAGCAGTTACACTTCTATTCCTCCCCTCATCCCCCTCAGTGCCATTATAGTCTTTCATAGTTCTGAGCCATGGATTGCAGGTGTCTCATGGCAATCTGCACAAACTTTATGTCTCGTCTTATCCTTGTTAGAGGTGTCCCATTTGTCCCTGTGTCCTGACCTATACCAACCCCAAGAAGCCCCCCCTCACAGCCCCCCATCCAGCCCATGGTAGTGTCGCCACTTAGACCAAACTATGCGGAATTTTTTGGGGCACCCCCTTGCCTTATAAGTTACTCTCTCGGCTGCCATATATAGATCCAACCCTCTTCTCCACTCCTCCAGATCTGGTGGTTCCGGCGCTCCCCAGTGCTTTGCGATGTCCCTTTTTGCAACAACCAATGCAAGGACCAGAAATGTAAGAAGTGGGCGAGTCAGGTCCACCTCGGTAGTCATGCCTAACAGTGCCAACTTGGGATCCTGCGGGGTCGAAGCCTCTAAGACCTCCTCTAATTCCTTGAATACCTGTGTCCAGTATGTTTGTATTATGCCACACGTCCATATTGTATGATACAAATCTCCCTCTCCCTGGTGACATCTAAGGCATCGTGGGTCCTCTACCTTCCCCATTTTGCTTAGGCGTAGTCTGTCATAATAGGTTCTATGGAGTTCATTAAATTGAATAAGTCGTAGTCTTGACTTGATTGCCACCTCCCGGGGGTGCATCAACACTATTTCCCAATCCAGGTCTTCCATCTCTCCCACCTCAGCCTCCCACGTGGCTCTGAGTCTTGCCAGATCCCCCAGCATATGATTAGTCAATGTTTTATACGTCAGGGAGACCGCCTTTCCCGGTATCTGTTCTTGAAGGAGCCTCCCCTTCAGTGATGCATATTCTGGGATATCTGTGAGTGTGATGTTTTGGGCTCTCCAAGCATGCCGTAATTGGATGTATTTGAACTGCTGTGTATTATGTAAACCGAACTCTGATTTAAGGGCTTGAAAAGATTTTAGCTCCCCTTTGGCTCTCACATCTCCTATAGTGGAGATGCCAATATCGTCCCACCTTTGGAAACCTCGCAGTTTGTTAAGTTCCGCCAACCATTGGCAGTGCCACAGCGGTGTCTGCCGTGTGGGCTTCTTATCCAAACCCATGCGTCTTGTGGCCTTCGTCCATGCAGTAAGTGTTATAGACGTAGTCGGGAGGAGGGGGGCCCTTCTAACGCTCCCATAGAGATAACGCAATAGGTTTTTGGACAACATTTTGGTTCTCTCCAGGGCGTAAGTCGGGTGATCCGCCGGTGCGTGGAACCAATCGTTAATTGGTGTCAGATGTTCTGCCCAATAGTAGGCCTCTAGGTTAGGGAGCGAGATCCCTCCACTGTACTGGTGCCTCTGAAGCGTGGACAGAGCCACCCTGGCATGTTTGCCTAGCCAAAGGAAGGATCGCAGATCTGCATGGATCCTGTTGAAGACCGCTGCAGTTATTGGATGATATTCGTTTTGTAGGGCGTAGAGGAATTTCGGCAGTATGATCATTTTGTACATGGCCACTCTGCCCAGGAGTGTCAATGGGAGCTGTCTCCAGCGGTCCATATCTGCCACCGCATTCATTATGATCCGTTCCAAGTTTCTGTGGAACGATAGGGTCGAACTCAGGGTTGTATAGATCCCGAGGTATTGGAAGCCTTCTGTGGTCGTCAGTAGTTTGTCCGGTAACCTCCCCCACTGGTCACGTCCCCCAGGGTCGTAAAGTATAGATTTGTGCCAGTTTATTTTGTGATCCGCCTGCCCGCCATATTGTTCTGGTTCTTGGAAGAGCTCCGGGATGGTGGTCTCTGGTTTAGTTATGTAGAGCAAGACATCATCCGCATACAGCGAGATCTTTTCTGGTGTCGGGTCTGTGTCATTGCTCGTAAAGCAACAAAAAGTGAAAACCCTGTGGCTTGTGTAGGCAGTAAAGTCAGAATGTTGACTGTGGCGAAAAACGTGTGGGGGATTATGCTTTAAGGAGAAATAGTACTGGCCACGGAATGTTGAGCACCTAACCCGCTATATGTCACACCTCTGGTAAATCGACACTTCAAACTAGGAAATTAAAACAATTTATACAATTTATTGTGGTACCTCCCTGTAGGGTTACACTCTAAGTTAAAAACATTAGTTAAAAACAATTATCGTCATTTTAGAAAAAACACAACATAGACATTAATTAAAAACGACAGTCAAAAACAAGAGTGGCCAGTACTATTTCTCCTTAAAGCATAATCCCCCATACGTTTTTCGCCACCGTCAACATTCTGACTTTACTGCCTACACAAGCCACAGGGTTTTCACTTTTTTTTGCTTTCACTCCCCTCCCTGTGAACATAACCAGGGGAACCTTCCAAATATTTTCTTTGTGTCATTGCTCGTAAAGCCATGGATGTCCTTGTTTTGGCCGAATCCTGGCTGCGAACACCTCAATGGTGAGCGTAAAGAGGAGGGGAGACAGGGGGAAGCCCTGCCGAGTGCCTCTCTGAATCTGGAACTCACGCGATAATATCCCGTTCACCCTCACCCTGGCCCTCGGGGCAGTGTAGAGAAGCTGGACCCACTTGATAAAGTTTGGCCCGAATCCAAACTTGTGGAGCACTGCGAATAGGAAGGGCCAGTGTACCGCGTCGAACGCCTTCTCGGCATCCAAGGAAAGGAACCAATGTGGATCGCTCCGCCCCTTCACTTCCTGTAGCCAGTTATGAGTTCTTCTAAGGTTCATTTTAGTTGCTCTATCTGGTAAGAAGCCAGATTGGTCCAAATGAACAAGGCCTGTAATAACCGCCCTCAAGCGGACCGCCAAGATGGTTGCTAACAGTTTTACTTCCGGTAGGACTGTATTGTCTAGGTATTGTAAAGCTTTCTCATGAGTGGCAAGGTCACGAGTTGCATAGAACTTTTCATAGTGAGTAGCAAACGCTTCTGCTATCTCAGTGTCGGTGTTAACAGTGTTCCCGTTTGTGGTATCTATGCTGTCTATCCACCTCGCCGCTCTCTCCTTTTTGCTGAGCCACGCCAAGAGTTTTCCTGACTTGTCTCCCACATCGTATAACCGGTGGAGGGTGGCGGGGGATTGGGTCTTCGCCTCATTAGTTGCCAGTTCCCTATATTGTTTCTGGGTATCAAGTAGCCGTCTGAGAGTCTCGCTGTTTTTATGGGTCAGATAGTCTCCCTCACATCCCAGGATAGTCTGTTCTAGGGCAGCTACCTCGGCCTGTAGTCTCCGTCTTTCCTCTCCCAGTCTGGACTTTATCCTGTCTCGCAGTACTGGTTTTAGGGCTTCCAGAGGGTGACACTCGAGTCCACCATACCCTCATTTTCGGCAATATATACCTTAATGTCTGTCCGAATGCCTCTCAGTATGGCAGCGTTTTGGAGATCCCAGGCCGCCAAACGCCAGGAACCTGTGCCCTTGCCCTGGTCTTGCCCCACCCTCACATACAATGGCGAGTGGTCCGATATGTCTCTGGCCCTATATTCTGCAATATCTTCTACCCTCAGAAACTGGCGGGACATGAAAACATAATCGAGTCGCGAGAACACCCTGTGTGCCCCAGAGTAATATGAGTAAGTTTGCTGTGTCGGGTGGAGCCACCTCCATATATCTGTAAGTCCTATAGTGGACATCTGATTAAACAGTGCGGTCTGGTGTTCTACTCTCGCTGTGTTTCCTGATCTATCGAGTCTTATGTTCATAACATCGTTAAAATCGCCTCCCACCACCTGTATAGTGTCTGCTGTATCTAGAAGTATGTTCGCAAGCGCTGTGAACGTACGGGTTTGTAATTTGGGTGGTGCATAGACCGAGACTAGCGTATATGTTCGTCTGTTCCAGGCGCCCTGTACTCCAGCGTATGTCCCCTGTGGGTCAATCCAGGTGCGGGTGGTGCAGAATGCTGAGGACTTATTAACAATGACTGCTACCCCTCTGGAGTCAGACGTGTAGCCCGCATGAGCCAGAACCCTGTATCGGCCTCTAGCGATGAAGGCACACTGGGTACCTTTGAGATGTGTTTCCTGTAAGAAGGTGATATCCGGGCCCACCTTTTTAATGTAGGCGTTCACTAGGCCCCTCTTGATCTTAGAGCCTAGTCCATTGACATTCCATGTCAGGACGCTCAGTCTCCTACCTCCCTCCTGTGAGGTGTCTAAGGTACTTGCCATTGGAAGATGTGATGGCTGGATCACTGAAATAATATCGAGAGACAAAATATCGACTTGCCAAAATATCGTGGACAAAATATCGACAGTCAAAATATCGAGTTTGTATCTACAAACAGGTAAGTACAAAAATATCGAGTACAAAATATCGTTAACAATAATATAGATGTAAAAAATATCGACTTTATTAAAAACAGTGTTGAATTAAATTAATATTAAATTTTAATTAATAAAATATACTTAAAAATACTTAAATTAAATTATAATAATTAAATAATAAATGAAAATAATAAAAATAATTTTTTACAATCTTATTTGTTGACCCTGAACCCTAAAATATACCCCTTTACCCAAAAACCCAAAACTGACCCTGAACCCTAAAAATACCCCTTTACCCAAAAACTAAAAACTGACCCTGAACCCTAAAAATGCCCCTTTACCCAAAAACTGAAAACTGACCCTGAACCCTAAAAATGCCCCTTTACCCAAAAACTGAAAACTGACCTTGAACCCTAAAAATGCCCCTTTACCCAAAAACTGAAAACTGACCCTGAACCCTAAAAATGCCCCTTTACCCAAAAACTAAAAACTGACCCTGAACCCTAAAAATGCCCCTTTACCCAAAAACTGAAAACTGACCCTGAACCCTAAAAATGCCCCTTTACCCAAAAACTAAAAACTGACCCTGAACCCTAAAAATGCCCCTTTACCCAAAAACTGAAAACTGACCCTGAACCCTAAAAATACTCCTTTACCCAAAATTTATCAATATTATTTAATTACCAAATAATTATTAATTAACAATAACAATAAAGTAAATATATTAGCACATTAGCTGTAATTATTTTAATAATTAATATTATTTTTTCCCAATTAACTACTTAACAATAACACAAAATTATATATATTAAAATGTACTCTAATTAATGTAATTAACTAATTACAATTAATTAATTACCAATTAATTACTAATACAAAATATGTACAACATTAGATTAATTAATTAACTAATTATTATTAATTAATTATCAATTAATTATTCATTATAAATATTTACAAACATATATTAATTAATTAATTATTATTAAATTACTTCCCACCCTATTCCCCTATAAACCCACAACCCGCTACAGAATTACATTACGCAATTATTAAAAAAACAAAATTCATTTAATAAAATATTTTATAACATTAATACACACTTTTCACACATATTATTACATAAAAATACACTATAAAATATAATATATTATTAAAAATTCGATATTTTTGCTATCTATATTTTATACAGTCGATATTACTTCACTTACCTGAAAAACGATATTTTTGTAGTCGATATTATGTCCAGTCGATATTTTGTCCAGTCTATATTTAAAACTCGATATTATGTCCAGTCGATATTTTGGAGTTGATATTTTGTCTGTGCACCGTGATGGCTGTATGTGGTTAGACTCTGGCATGTGTACGTGATGTGGAGGCTCAGTGTGCGTTGCTGCAGTGTCACATCTGTTTCCTTCCCACCCCAACTGTTCCCACCCGGTCCCCTATCTGAACAAACTTGAGAACCCCCTCTCCCACCCCGCTCCCCACCTCCCTCCCCTTCCAGTCTTATCCTGGGCCAGGACATAACTTTCCGTAAGAGTAGGCCTGTCGCCCACCCACCGAACCCTCCCTTCAAAAACCAGAAAACAGTAAAACGTTCAAAACAGAGAGGCGTGTCAACTTGCGTGCTTCCCTATGTCGGGCTGCCATTTCCATTCTCCAAATGCACCATTGTTCAGAGGAGGTGTCAACTTGTTTGTAGCTCAACCTCGTGTTGCATGCTCAGTGGCCCGAACCACCATCAATTTAGATTTGGAGTCTTGAGTTTCTGATTCGGGCACACTATGTTGTCCAGACAGGTCCTGCTCCAACACTCGGATCTCATTCACCAACGGATGAACAGATTGTCCCCCTTCCTCCTCTTCTGCGCCTCCAGATGTGCGGCTATCGAGTCCTTCCTCGTCCTCGCCCTCTGAGCGAGCAGTAGATCGTAGAGCGGCAAATCTATTCTCGACCCCGTCCCGACCGCACCTTTTGGGGAGGCCGAACGCCCTTTCCGTGTATTTCCCATGCCTCGGCCTCTGTAGGGCGTCGCTGGGGCTTGCCTCTTAGACCTCCTGGATTTCAATCTCTGCGCCTTCGGTATTTCCCAGTGGGTTACATTTCGCAGGGATCTGTCCAGCAGGTCTCGCCCGACGCTCTCTCTGCTGTTGAGGATTGGGTGTTCCTCTAGCCATTGCCAGGCGTCCTCCAGGTGTGTGAAGAAGAGTGACTGTTCCTTGTATAGTACTTTAAGTTTCGCCGGGAAAAGGAGCATGTATGAGATCTTTAAGACTCTGAGTTTTGCCTTTACAGCATCAAAAGAGTGTCTCTGTTTCTGGACCTCCTGGCTGTAGTCCGGGAATATCATGATATGTGAGTTTTCCAGTCGGATCTCTCCCATCTTCCTCGCCTCTCTCAGAATCAAGTCTCTGTCAGCGAAGTTAAGAAAACGCGCAATGACTGGTCCCGGTCTTGCCCCCTCCGGAGGTTTTGCGAGGAGGGCCCTGTGCGCCCTCTCAATAATGAAACAAGGTGAAAATTGTACCGCTGGGAAGGTTTCCATCAGCCATGTATGGAGGAAGGACACCATATCTGCTTTCTCGATCCCTTCCCTAAATCCGATGAAGCGGAGGTTATTGCGCCGTGCTCTATTTTCGGCGTCGTCCACCTTCCATAGCAGTTGGCGATGGGATGCCTTGAGCTCCGCCATGTCTTTTTGCAGGGTCGTGATTGAATCCTCGGCCTCGCCCATCCGCGTCTCTGCGGAGGTAACACTGCCGGATACATTTCAGAAGTCCTGCCTCAGGAGTGTCACTTCAGAGCACACCTCGCCTATCTTGACCTCCAGGGCCGCTCGGACTTCTGGATGTCAGTTCGCGAGGCCTGAATGGCCCCCATCAGCAAGTCGGTGTCCGAGCGCCGGCCTGGAGCGGCAGGAAGGCCCTCCGCCACCTGTCGCGGCACAGCAAAATTGTCCATCGGTCCCTTTTTGGGCACTTTAGGCGGTATCTCCTTCTTCCCCATGTTTCGCAGGAGTAGTGCGTCAGGCACGCTGTGCAAACGGTATAGCGCCCTATCTCCCGGGTGTTGGTCGCGGTCCCGGGGATGGTTTGTGCCTCTGCAGGTGTGCCGGGGTCGAAGCGCCTCACCTCGTGGGTCTCGTGGGTCGCTGTCGTTTCCGTGACGATCGGATCACCGGCGGTTGGTGCCAGGGAGGTCTGCCCAGCCCCCCTTCTTCGCCAGTCACATCCAGGTGATGAGCGTGGTTTTTGTGGCCGTGGCCGGGAATCCGCGCTGTCCAGGCGCCCCGCCAGGTGGTTATCTATGTGGGGCAGTCCGGCCTCGGAGCGTCAAGGCTGTAGTAGGGTAGCAGGCCGAGTCAGGGTCCCCTCTAGTCCCGGCATGCGGCCCCGGCCGCCATCTTGGTATAATCTCGGGTTCCACGCGGCTCCGCAGCAGCTCCCCAGTTGGACCCCACACACTCAGTCTCTAGTTGGGCCGGCGCCTCCCGTGTCGCCTCTCCACACCGCAATGGCCCCTCCAGCGAAGCGCCGATGGTCTCTCGGTAGCTCATGTCACATCACGGACACCGCCGCCGCCATCTTGGTGGGGGAGGGGAGAATCTTCTTCGGAGCCCCCAGCGCCCAGATCGGAGGCGTCCGGGCCCAGTGGTCGATGTCCTGGTAATGTTGTCCTCCTTTCCTGTTGCGGGGATCTGTCGCCGGAGTTGGAGGCCGAGCTTCAGCTCCTCCGCCGATGTCCGCGCGTCGCGGCCGCCATCTTGCCTCCGGCTTGGCGCTCAGAGCGGTGCCAGAAAACCCACGTAGGAAGCGCTGCGGATAGGTACTCCTCTCGATTCTTCTCCTCCGGAGGGCACCAAGTGTCCCCGATCAGTCTTTAGCAAGTTGGTGGCAATTTGGGTAGTTTTAATGTCAGATTTCTAGGCAGCTCACCGGGAGCTCCGGAGCCGCACGTCCTAGCACGCCATGGTGTTGGCCACGCCGGAATTTCCCATTCACAGTCCTTATTAGGCCGGTTTCAGAACAAAAATATCCACAATCGATCAAGTCTTCAGGTTACAACTACTGCACTAGAAATCAGTAATCCTGGAGGGTGGCAGTCTCTACATGATCTTTGTGGACTTAAAATCGGCTTTCGATTTAGTTCCCAGGGAGAAACTATGGGCTATTTTATTAGACTTGGGAGCGCCTCCGTACTTATGCCACATCCTGAAAAGATTACATGACCATAATTTCGCTCAAATCAGATGTGGGAAAAACGGGAACCTCACCGATCGTATACCTATAGAGAGAGGTGTACGGCAAGGGTGCATTTTGGCTCCGACACTCTTCTTTTGTATCTTCATCAATGGCTTATTAGGAGCCCTGACAGCAGGAGGGGACATAGATGCTCCTCAGTTAGCGGGCCGCAAGGTACCTGCCTTGATGTTCGCAGATGATACCCTCCTGCTGTCGGGGTCACTGATGGTCATTTAAAGGGTTTTAGACATCTTTTACTTTTTTTGCAAGAATAGGGGCTTGGAAATTAATACCCAGAAAATAAAATACATGGTTTTCAATGCAGGGCGTTCAACACAACCCAATCCACAATTAGCTGGGGAATACCTAGAGAAAGTCCCTGTATGTGAGTATCTGGGATTGTCCCTTAATGAGAAAAAGGAGTGGGGCACTCCATTTTCTAGCAATCTAGAATCTAGCATAGATGATATACAGATTTCTCTTGCCAAAACACTTTATTTGCAGTGGGGGGAGGGGCAGTTCCACCAAAGATTGTCTGACGTGCAAAAATTGTACGGCGACAGACCTACATGTACTGTTTTTTTGCCCAAAATATAAGGTAATAAGACATTGCTGGCTACGACAGTTATGTAGGAACCTTGGAACTTCCCATTGCTCGCAGGCCTATAGGATCCTAAAATATGATAGCAGTATGCCAATTGTTTTCTCAGTGTCCCGTTATCTGTTTTCAATGTAGTGTGTACGCCGAGCAGTTTTAAAGAAAGAGCAAGCCCAAACTATCCACCCTATGTCTCCATCATGACCCGGGACTCTGCTTCTTAAGTGTTCAAACCTTTTAACGTGTACGCATAATTTTTATACTGAAATAGCTGTATCGATTGTACTGTATTTTTATATGTTTTACCTGTGCTTTTATGGTCTTATCAGGCCAAACTAAACTATCTCTTGACTTGAGAACAAGATATAGAAATCATTGGGATATTTTGTTAATGGTCTCACTTGTTTGTGCAGAAAAATCATCACAAAAAATATATGTGTCAAAGAGAGGAATATAATTGGGTGGCAGGACTAGACCAGGTTAAGTATTCTACCTGTTCCAGGTTCAGATAACCCAGTGGTTGTCTCTAAAAGCCAGATATTTTTTATTGAATCAGATGAGGAGTTATTGGTAGACAACGCTCTATCGACATTTTCAAGAATTTTTACTGGGAAAATTGGTAACATCACGAAATGTAAACACCGTATAAAGCTGAAAGAGCGGATAGCCCCATGGTACACAAAGTAAGACCTGTTCCTTTAACTGTTAGGGGAGAGTGGAGAGTTCTGTTGGACAAGTTATGTTCAGAGAAGGTAATACAGCCCACGGAGTCCTTTGAATGGGTCAGTCCAGTGGTAATTGTCAGAAAGAAGAATTCTGAGAACCGCCTTTGTGTGGATTTATGCACACTTAACTGCAATATTGTATTAAACTGTCATCCTTTGCCAAAGGTATAGGAGCTAAGGTGTTTTTCTATATAGGATCTAAGGTCAGCTTACCACCAGATTCCATTTGCTGCAGAGAGCCATGACCTGACCTCCTTTATCACTCCATTTGGGGCTTTCACATTTTTACTGATGACTTTCAGTTTTGCCTCTGCAGTAAGTGTATTCCAGAAATTCGTGGGGTTCAAACTTTCCAGGATGATGTTTTGATTATTTTTTGCAAGCTGTGTTAGGGAGCACAGTCTAATTCTGGAAAAAGTGTTATGCATATATGAGGATGTTGGCATCACCTTGAGAAAGGATGAATGCAAATGTCAAGTAAATCAGCTAGATTATTTAGGCCATTGCATTTCTGATAAAGGTATGAAGCCCAACATGTAATTATTGCAAGCCATACAGGAAGCCAGATCACCTGACAACAAAGACTCTTTACATTAATTCCTGGGATGCTGTGACTATTATTCAAAGTTCATACATGGTTATGCCAAAGTGGTTCAGCCCCTCAGGTGGCTTCTCAAAAAGGGACAAAAATTGGTCTGGTCAGAAGAGGGGAGTGATGCCTTTTTAAATGATCAAAGTATTGATCACCTCTGCCTGATTCTTTCAGCTTTTACAGCTGGCAAGCTCTATTTGTTGATGGTTGATGCCCGTCAGCTAGGATTGGGGGCATTGTTATTCCAGTGGATTGATATGAAGCAACACACCGCTGCTTTTGCTTCGCGGTCTTTGATGACAGCTGAAACTAATTACATGATAGAGCGGCAGTCACTGGCCTGTTCATGGGCTGCAGAAACATTTTTAAACCTTTCAATGGGCTACTAAATTTGATGTTCTCACTGATCATAGGCCTTTAGTTTATATGCTCAACGGGAAGGGGACAGGAAAGGCCACGGCGAGCCTGGTGAGGGTTTTGTCAAGGCTCCAAGAATACAATTTCACCATTAAGAATCTGACAGGTGGCAAGAATGCTAGGGCAGGCAGTTTGTCAAGTGTGCTGTTTAGTGTGGAAGCTGAGGACAATCGGAAGGATGATGTTGAATGTATGGTGGCACTAATGCACTGGTTGGTGATGGGAGTGCTGACTGAGATGGTGTACTGAAAAGGAAAATAATATTTGGAGGCCTAAGACAGAGATCCATAATCACAGGATTCGGTATTTAAGGACTGGTTGGCCCAAGGCAAGGAATCTCGATTCTGGGCTGAAGACCTTTGTGCAAGTGTCAGAGGAACGTTCCATGATGGATGGTTTTCTACAGCTTCCTAGTTCTTAGGAAGCTATTGTTCAACATATCCCATGAAGGGCATTTAGGAGTGTCGGCTACCACACGCAACATCAAACAACACCATTGATGGCAGGGGTTTCATGCTCAAGTAACTAGATGGTTAGTTGAATGTGATATGTTTTTGGTTTCGGAAAAACATTGGAGGACCACTGAAACCAAGTTACATGCTGTTCCTCTACCTGATGGTCCAGGGGAAAAGTTTCACAAGATTTTTCTGGCCCGTTTGATCTCTTTCCTGGTTACATGAGGTACATGATTGTGCTAGTTGATTATTTTTCAAAATGGTTCTATTTTGATTTTGTGTCTTCCCCTAATAATAAAACTGTCATAACTTTCCTGAAGAGAATTTTTAAAATTGAAGGTCCACCCAGAAAGATTGTGTCAAACAATAGAACTAAATACTACAACTGTGCTAACTTTAGGGGAATGGCTTAGGAGCCGAACATGGCGGACGCATCTCTCTAGAGCTCTGCAGTTCGCTCCTGTAAAGAGACAGAATCCTTCATTATCCTAAACCCCAGCCACGATTCTTGGGAGCCCCGTGCTGAGGTCCCCGCTGGTGGAGTTTGGCGGTGGTGGAGGGCCAGGAACCCAGTGACAGGGCTTCCGGTCTGCGGTAGCCGGTCCCACGATGAAAGGCTGTGCGGCCGAGTCCGCTGGTGCTGTGAAACACCCTTGTCGGGGTGGGGGGCAGCAACGGTGAGGCGGATGGTTCCGGTGCCGTCCCTGACTTGAGGGTGCCGAGGCATCGCCGCACACTGATCGAGCAGATGTGTGGAGGGCCGAGGTAACTGGCGCAACGCCATTGAGGCACCCCTCCCCATCTTCATCACTGCAGGTGCTGGTGGGCTTGCGTCGCACTGCGGGCCCGGCGAGGCTCGATCTGGACCCTGTCCTATCTGCTGCTTGGTGCGCTGCGGAGACTGCAGCTTGGTTTGCAGCTGTGGGGCTCCTTACCTGCAATCGCCGGCCTGTAGGGGACGCCGCGTGCCAGGATGAGATGCCGCCAATCTCCATCTGGGACCCCCCCAGGCTGAGGACGCTGTTGCTGTGGTGGAGTGGCCGCCAGGAATCCTGTGGTGAGTTGGCAGGGGCCCACCGTGCTTCTGACCCGGAGTGTCTGCCTCGTGGCGAGAGCTCGACTGGGAGGCCGGAGACCCAGTAAGTGCTTGGTTTGCAGCGCAGGAGGGTGGTTGGGCTGTGCCATAGGTGCTTAGCCCCCTCCTTGAGCCCGGAGCCACCCTAAACATCCAAGCAGCTCCGGTGTTCTGTCCTTCACACTGTAGAGTCGCCATATCCTGGATCCGGTGTTTGCACAGGTCATTGTTTGCCGGGTCGCGTCAGACGCTGGGGAGATACCCTGTTATCGAGCCTGGTGTGGGGACTGTACCTGGCTACCTGGCTGTCGATCAGCGGTGCTGCGCTCGGCGCGGACCCTTGGTGGGAACCAACCAGGTGAGGGCTCCATCGGCTAGGTATCCCTGATTGCCATAGGCAAAGATCAGCAGGGGGTATCGGTCCCCAAACAGCATACGATGGACCGCTACACCACCACAAACCCTCCCAGGGGGGAATCCGCGGAGGGCCTGTTCTCGGACACGACAACACTGCTGTAGGTGATCAATCAATCGCGGACTGCTCTTGAGGCTCAGATTGGAGCCGTGGGGTCGGGGGTGTTGTTCCTCTGTCAAGATCTGCGGAAGGCGTTCGACCGCATTCCCGAGGCGGAGACCAGGGTTTCTACTGTGGAGGACTCCATATCTGCACTCCAGCAAAAGGTGGACAAACTGACTAAGCATACGCAGGACCTGGCGGGCCGGGTTGAAGATGCGGAAGGGCGGGCCCGCCGCAATAACATACATTTGGAGGGCTTCCCAGAGGGCTGTGAGGGGTCATCTATGGACACCTTCATCTCGGAGAGCTCAGGGTGCTGCTGCCCCCAGAAGACATGTCTACCTGCTTTGTGGTTGAGAGGGCTCACTGTGATTTGACCAAGAAGCCGCCACTGGGGGAGCGTCTGAGACCAGTGATCGCCCAGTTCCTTAACTATGAAGACAGTGACGCTATTCTCCGGTATGCCCGGTTACATAAGGACAAAATGATTTTTCAGTCACATCACATCATGGTTTTCCTAGATTATACTAAGTTGGTGCAGCAACAACGCCAGTCCTTTGTGGTGGCCAAGAGACGGTAACGTGAACTAAACTTATCCTACGCATTGTTGTTTCTGGCCCGGTCAAACGGGGGGCTGTGCTCCAGCAGGCGCAGAGCTATGCGGCAGACATCCCATTACTCCAGGGGACACCTTCTGGGCACGAAAGCCCCGTGCTGTGCCAGATACGGCTACACTACAGTGTACCATTCCGACTTCACACGAGGGGCGCTGGGCACGGACATACTTGTGCATCGTAGAGTGCCACTCCAGGTTACACAACACTGGCTAGATCCCGGTGGCCGCTTCACTGTGATTGCGGGTACGGTATTCGGCGAACAGATTACACTAGGCAGTATATACGACCCCCCCACCTCTAGGCCAGACGTTTACAGATACATTGACACAGCTCTGGGTAGATCTTCCGAGTGGCCTGATGGTGTTTGGGGGTGATTGGAACGACACTATGGGTCCCTTGGATAGGTGGCGAGCTCGACAACCAGATATACTCCGCTATGTCCAAACTAAATGTGCTGGCACACACTCTGGGCTGGGTGGACACTTGGCTGGCACTTCACCCCTCTGAAGTTGGGTTTTCCACCCCACTCTTTCGCGCCTGGATTACCTGTTCATCCCACATAGCTACATGCATAGAGTGTCACATACGTCCATACTGCCCGGGGACTCTCTCATCATTCACCGATCCAACTTAAGTTGCGCCTGCAGACTAACTGGGCCCCATGTAGGTGGCGCATGTCACCCTGGTTGCTTCGGTACACAGAATATCGGGAGACGCTGAGTCAGGCAATCACTGATTATCTCAGCTGTAATGTTGGTTCTTGCTAGTGCCCGGTCACTCTCTGGGAGGCGTTCAAGCCCACGATTCATGGGGTTGGCATCAGCTATCGCAGGGTGAGAAGCAGCGTTGCCTGGATCAGGTGCACGACCAGGAAAATAGACAAGCCGAGCTTCAGTCCCTGGTAGTGGAGGGCTATGACCCTGCTGCCCGACGGAACCTCCTGCATGTTCAACAGCAGCTTCTTCGAACCCACACAGACTCTGCCAAAGAGACCTGGCTAGCCACTCAGTATAGGATCTACCAATGGGTTGATGAATCTAGACAAATGCTTCATAGGCTTTGTCAAGCCAGGGCGGACCCAACGCAGGTTCCCCTCTTTCTGTTCCCCGAGAGGGTCATGTGCGGCTGCCCGGAGGCGGATGTACAGGCCTTCGCTGATTTTTGCGCGGCGTTATATGAGGAGCGGGAAGTTATTGCAGAATACCTTATAGACGCCTTCTTCGTTGATATCCCTCCCCGCCGCCTCTCAGATAAGCAACGTGCCGCCTTGGAGGAACCCATTTCTTTAGATGAGCTACGGGCGGCACTATCCAACACACATCCAGGACGTATGCCTGGCCCGAACGGGTTCCCGTGCGACTTCCTGCGGCCCCATTTGGAGACTCTGGGACCTCATCTATGGGAGCGCTCCCTGACTCCTCAGAGCGGCGTGTCCTACCTCCGGATTGGAGGCATGTGGAGATCGTAGTCTTTCTTAAACCGGGCCACCCACCGGAGGACCCGGCCTCGTACTTCCCCATATCTTTGTTACATTTCGAGCCTAAGCTGCTAGGGAAGGTCCTGGCGGACCGACTCCATACGTGCATACAAGATCTGGTACATCCAGATCAAGCGGGCTTTGTGCCCCACCGTTCCACTAGACATAATATCAGTCGTTCCCACAATGCTGGGGCGGAGACCCACCCCCTGGTGCGCCCCGCAGCTGCCTTGCTCGCAGATCTCGACAACGCGTTAGAATCCCTGAGTTGGAAGTACCTCTTTAAGCTCCTGGAGGCAGTAAAGCTGGGCCCCCGCTTCAGGGCATACGTAAAGTTACTATATACCGACCTCACTGCATCGGTCAGAGTGGCTGGTCACTGTTCGGCCCCCTTACCCATCCGCAGGGGCATGAGGCAAGGGTGCCCACTATCCCTGCTTCTGTTCGCGTTGGCCATCAAGTCCCTGGCTGCCTGGGTCCGCCTGGATTCTGTCTTTTGGGGTCTGAATTGGTCACCGGAGTGCTCAGACAGGATAACGCTTTATGCCAACGATGCCTTGTTATTTATATCAGATCCCTAGTTCCTCGTGTGCTCCAGATTCTGCGGATTTTCGGGGAAACCTCTGGGCTTTACGCCAATCCATCAAAGTCCATTTTGTTCCCTATCACCAGGGATCAGCGGTCTCAAGCTTGGCCTCACAGCTGATTGTCGCGGAGGAGGGCTTTCAGTACCTTGGGGTGTATATCGCTCGGTGCCAGATCGTGGCATGGTCACACAACATTGTGCCATTGCTCCCCGTGGTACGAGATGAGACGACGGTGTGGTTTCAAAATACCCCTCTCGTGATATGGCAGATCTGCCATTTTTAAAATGGTGTCTCTACCACACCTGCTCTATCGGCTACAGAATTATCCATTTCCCATCCCACCACCATAGGTCCATCAAATCAGCGCTCTTTTGAATAGGTTTCTCAGGGTGAGCGGTTCAGGTAGCGCTTGCATCATGTGTTCAATCTACGTACTGCGGCGGGATAGCGTCGGCAGACGTTCAGATATACTACTGGGAATCGCACCTTCTAGCGATAAACGAATGGTGGTATAGCTCTCAGGCAGACCCGGCTTATGCTGTGGAGAGACTCTTCATGGCAGAAACCCCGCTGCTCCACCTCCTGTATAGTTCCTCGTCTCTGACGGAGCTTCCCCCAGCCTGTAGGTCAGTCATCTAGATATGGAGGCGGGTGGTCCACCGAATGGGTTAGTGGGGTAAGCTGACATGTGCAATACCTCTTTGGCAAGGTTCCCACCTCCCGCCGGTTTCATCTCTGGTAGGGTTCCGTAGGTGGGACGACATAGGGATTTCCACGTTGGGGGATATAATGCAGGGGTCCACGCTCAAGTCTTTCCAGAGGCTGCAGGAAGACTTCGAGCTCCATAAAATACAATTTCATGGTTATCTGCAAATCCGTCATGCAGTGTCCCCCTTAATAAGAGACCTCACGACTTTGCCTGAGTTCCACCCGCTCGAAGCCTGGTTGCTCTTGGGGGATCTGGGGGCCCATAAAATTAGACAAATTCATCAAACAATCACTCCACACTCCAGGACCACTATACACTGGACTCGGATGGCCTGGGAGGCAAATGTGCCCACTCTGATGGACAACGACTGGGCAGAGGCATTGGCTAGCCCTAGGTACTCCACTGTCTCCACCCGATACCGGTTGATCAAATTTAAGTACCCCCATGGAATTTACTATACACGCTTATGCCTCTATAAGATGGGGGCAATCCAGTCTCCCACGTGCCTCCGCTATGACTCGGATGAGGGGTCGTTCCTTCACGCGGTATGGAGCTGTTGGGCGCTGCAACACTTCTGGTGTGGCATTAGGTCATGGTTGGGGCGGGTCCTAGCGTGGAACATCCCTGCAGACCCACGGCTGATTCTCCTACATGGTACGGAAGACATCGGGGGGAACAGAAATAAACGACACCTGCTATTCTTGGGTCTTGGACTTGCCAAGTGTGACTTTGCGCAACACTGGAAGGTGGCGTCCCCACCCAGTATAGGTAATTGGAAAAAAGCCATGGATAGATGCCTGTCGGCTGAAGTAAGGAATGGCTACAAGGGATTTTGTTCATAAACTTAGTACATATGGTTTAACACGTATCACTCATGGGTTGATTAAGTAATTGAACCCTATTGTATCCACAGGATAACTAAATCATTATTGTGTTATTCCAAAACATTCAATGGAAATAAACTCGAGAGAAGAAAAGAATGAAGTGGGCACACAGCATATTGATTTTATCTGAAAATGTTTAGTATTGAATTGATCAAAGAGTACAAATCATGGGGATGAAAGGAAACAAATCCAACATTGGCAGTTATGAATGGATGTACATAAAAATCAACAAATCGATTCATAACATATCAACAACTCCATAGATAAAAGAAGAAGACCAAGTTCACTGGTATACAGAGGTGTCCTTCGAACATTAAATGCTGTGGAGATAGTGATTAGGTCGACAAACGTGGATCTCCTGCCCTTTAAACCTTCACTGTAACGGGTACTTGTACACTTGTACCCGTTACAGTGAAGGTTTAAAGAGCAGGAGATCCACGTTCGTGCGATTAATACCACTAAATATCTGTCTATCCAGACAAGGCTTCTAGCAGAAATATCTTATCCGCAGTTACAGCTAACATCGTAAGTCACTGCAGATCTTCCAGTTGAAATATACTGAAGTTGGTGACCAGGTTTTAATACCGCCCTGTTTTCCAAAGGGGCTTTTCTTGAAAATTTAGTCCTGATGATGGTCTTATTGATGCCAACAAGCAAGACCGAAACGTCGACCTAATCACCATCTCCACAGCATTTCAAGGGCTGCCCTAATGCATGTGACCCCTCAGCCCAGAGTTGCTGTGGTTCCGCACTGCTGTGGGTCACTCTTCAACAGGCTGCCCTGTGGCAGGTGGTGCTGCAGTCTCTGTCTACTGAATTGCTGTTGTTCATTGATGCTGCGGGTCGCTGTCCCATGTCCAGCAATGCTACAGTCTTGGTCTGTACTTCTATGGACAGAGTTGCTGTGGTATGGACCCTGTTGTTGTGCTTCAGTGCTGCAGTGGGTCAGAATATAGTGAATCTGTGGGTCACATTTCAAGTGCTGCACTTAGACATGTGCCCGTCATCCCAGAGTTGCTGTTGTTTAGTGCTGCTGTAGGTCACACTTTAACAGGGTGCCCTGTGACAAGTGGTCCTGTGGTCTCTGTCTATGCACAGTGTTGCTGTGGTATGCACAGTGTTGCTGTGGTTCATTGATGCAGTGTTGCTGTGGTATGTACAGTGTTGCTGTGGTTCATTGATGCAGTGTTGCTGTTGTATGCACAGTGTTGCTGTGGTTTATTGATGCAGTGTTGCTGGGTTCATTGATGCAGTGTTGCTGTGGTATGCACAGTGTTGCTGTGGTATGCACAGTGTTGCCGTTGTATGGACAGTGTTGCTATGGTTCATTGATGCAGTGTTGCTGTTGTATGCAGTGTTGCTGAGGTCCATCCTCTGTTCTCAGGGGTCACTCTCTGCTCTCATAGGTCACTCTCTGCTCTCAGGGGTCACTCTCTGCTCTCATAGGTCACCCTCTGCTCTCAGGGGTCTCCCTCTGGACCCCACCTGCCGCCTGTCCTTTTGGCCCCGCCCTCCTCCGGCCTGCGGCGCGCTGACGTCACGCGCGGGCGGGGGCCGGCGTAGCGAGCAGCAGCGCCACCGCCGCTGGGGCGGAGGAGGAAGAGTCCGGTCCCGAAACTTTCCTGAAACTTCCCGTCCGAGCTCCCCGCGGCCCCCGGGAACCGTCAACAAGGGCGGAAAGTGCCCCGTCCGTGAGCCGACCCCCCCGCGAGAGCTCGCGCCCGCCTCCTCCGCCCCAACCGCCTGCGCCACGGCCGGGACGGCTCGCGCGCAGACACCGGCTGTCCCGTGCCCTCGCGCGCACCGCCTCCACGGCCGGCTCGCGCCCTCGCCCGCACCTGATTGGCGGAAGAGATGGGCAGCCGGTGACCCCGGCCCGGAGGTGAGTGACGGGCGGGAGGGAGGGGGGGCCAGTGTAGTGTCAGACACGGGGGGGGGGGGGGGGGGGTCTGGAGCCTGAGGGGTGTCTGGGAGGGACTGTCAGAAGTCTCGGGGGTGGGGACTGTCTGAGGAGGGACTGTCAGTCTGAGGTATATGACACCATTGGCTGTCAGGGGGCTGTGTATGGAAGGGCTGACAGGTCAGGGGTGTGAGGGACAGGGCACGAGGGGCTGTCAAGTTATGAGTGAGAGTGAGGGCGCAGGGGCAAGGCTCTGAGGGAGCAGTGTCAGGGCTCTGAGGGAGCAGTGTCAGGGCTCTGAGGGAGCAGTGTCAGGGCTCTGAGGGAGCAGTGTCAGGGCTCTGAGGGAGCAGTGTCAGGGCTCTGAGGGAGCAGTGTGCGAGGAGCTGTCGGGAGTCTGAGGGATATACTGCCGTGGGCTGTCAGGTCAGGAGTGTGAGGGAGCTGCCTGGGGTATGCTAGGGGTCTGAGGGATATACTGCCGTGGGCTGTCAGGTCAGGAGTGTGAGGGAGCTGCCTGGGGGTATGCTAGGGGTCTGAGGGATATACTACCATTGGCTGTCAAGTGGGGGGGGGGGTGTTTTTGAGGGGCTGTCAGGTCAGGAGTGTGAGGGAGCTGCCTGGGGTATGCTAGGGGTCTGAGGGATGTACTACCATGGGCTGTCAGGTCAGGAGTGTGAGGGAGCTGCCTGAGGGTATGCTAGGGGTCTGAGGGATATACTACCATTGGCTGTCAAGTGGGGGGGGGGTGTTTTTGAGGGGCTGTCAGGTCAGGAGTGTGAGGGAGCTGCCTGGGGTATGCTAGGGGTCTGAGGGATGTACTACCATGGGCTGTCAGGTCAGGAGTGTGAGGGAGCTGCCTGAGGGTATGCTAGGGGTCTGAGGGATATACTACCATTGGCTGTCAAGTGGGGGGGGGGGTGTTTTTGAGGGGCTGTCAGGTCAGGAGTGTGAGGGAGCTGCCTGGGAGTATGCTAGGGGTCTGAGGGATGTACTGCCATGGGCTGTCAGGAGTGTGAGGGAGCTGCCTGAGGGTATGCAAGGGGTCTGAGGGATATACTACCATTGGCTGTCAAGTGGGGGGGGGTGTTTTTGAGGGGCTGTCAGGTCAGGAGTGTGAGGGAGCTGCCTGGGAGTATGCTAGGGGTCTGAGGGATGTACTGCCATGGGCTGTCAGGAGTCTGAGGGAGCTGCCTTGGGGTATGCTAGGGGTCTGAGGGATATACTACCATTGGCTGTCAAGTGGGGGGGGGTGTTTTTGAGGGGCTGTCAGGTCAGGAGTGTGAGGGAGCTGCCTGGGGTATGCTAGGGGTCTGAGGGATGTACTACCATGGGCTGTCAGGTCAGGAGTCTGAGGGAGCTGCCTTGGGGTATGCTAGGGGTCTGAGGGATATACTACCATTGGCTGTCAAGTGGGGGGGGGGGGTGTTTTTGAGGGGCTGTCAGGTCAGGAGTGTGAGGGAGCTGCCTGGGAGTATGCTAGGGGTCTGAGGGATGTACTGCCATGGGCTGTCAGGAGTGTGAGGGAGCTGCCTGAGGGTATGCTAGGGGTCTGAGGGATGTACTGCCATGGGCTGTCAGGAGTGTGAGGGAGCTGCCTGAGGGTATGCAAGGGGTCTGAGGGATATACTACCATGGGCTGTCAAGTGTGGGGGGGTTGTTTTGGAGGGGCTGTCAGGTCAGGAGTCTGAGGGAGCAGTTTAAGACGAGCTGTGTAAAGTCTGAGTGCTGTAAATGTTGCATACTGATAGACCACATGTGCGGCTCGTCTTGTGCATCGAGCTGCAGAGGGATGGTTAATGTTAACAGACGCTGGCAGCTCGGGGACCTGTCGCTGCCCCCCTGGAGTACGCCCTGTGTATCAAGCAAAGGCTGCCCACCTCAAGTGCCCAGCTACCAAGGGGTCCTACACGAGATCTATGTAAACCCGAAGCGAGAGACATACACACTAACAACAAACAATAAGAGGAATGGGTCCTTTGCTTCCTTTGGACTTTTTTAAATCGTGTTCTAACTCCATGAACACATTGTTTATGTTGCCTCTCGTTTTGTGTTTCAATATTGTTGAGAGTGTTGTCGTTCAGTGTGACGGTGGTCTGGAGGAGCAAGGAGTCAGCCGTGGGCTTCTCATCTATGAGACCTAATGGAGTCTCTTACTTTGACTATTGGCGTCATGTCCTTTATACCACGTAACACAGAGGGAGCAGTGTTGGAGGAGCTATGGAGTCTGGGGGAACAGTGTAAGAGTAACTGTGGAGTCTGAGGAGCATTGTTTGAGGAGCTGTCTGGGGGAGCTGTGTTTGAAGAGCTGTCTGGGGAGCTGCGTTTGAAGAGGTGTGCAGTCTGATGGAGCTGTGTTTGAGGAGCTGTCTGGGGGAGCTGTGTTTGAAGAGGTGTGCAGTCTGATGGAGCTGTGTTTGAGGAGCTGTCTGGGAGAGCTGTGTTTGAGGCGGTGTCTGGGGGAGCTGTGTTTGAAGAGGTGTGCAGTCTGATGGAGCTGTGTTTGAGGAGCTGTCTGGGGGAGCTGTGTTTGAAGAGGTGTGCAGTCTGATGGAGCTGTGTTTGAGGAGCTGTCTGGGAGAGCTGCGTTTTGAGGCGGTGTCTGGGGGAGCTGTGTTTGAAGAGGTGTGCAGTCTGATGGAGCTGTGTTTGAGGAGCTGTCTGGGGAGCTGTGTTTGAAGAGGTGTGCAGTCTGATTGAGCTGTGTTTGAGGAGCTGTCTGGGAGAGCTGTGTTTGAGGCGGTGTCTGGGGGAGCTGTGTTTGAAGAGGTGTGCAGTCTGATTGAGCTGTGTTTGAGGAGCTGTCTGGGAGAGCTGCGTTTTGAGGCGGTGTCTGGGGGAGCTGTGTTTGAAGAGGTGTGCAGTCTGATGGAGCTGTGTTTGAGGAGCTGTCTGGGGAGCTGTGTTTGAAGAGGTGTGCAGTCTGATTGAGCTGTGTTTGAGGAGCTGTCTGGGGGAGCTGTGTTTGAAGAGCTGTCTGGGGAGCTGCGTTTGAAGAGGTGTGCAGTCTGATGGAGCTGTGTTTGAGGAGCTGTCTGGGGGAGCTGTGTTTGAAGAGGTGTGCAGTCTGATGGAGCTGTGTTTGAGGAGCTGTCTGGGAGAGCTGTGTTTGAGGCGGTGTCTGGGGGAGCTGTGTTTGAAGAGGTGTGCAGTCTGATGGAGCTGTGTTTGAGGAGCTGTCTGGGGGAGCTGTGTTTGAAGAGGTGTGCAGTCTGATGGAGCTGTGTTTGAGGAGCTGTCTGGGAGAGCTGCGTTTTGAGGCGGTGTCTGGGGGAGCTGTGTTTGAAGAGGTGTGCAGTCTGATGGAGCTGTGTTTGAGGAGCTGTCTGGGGAGCTGTGTTTGAAGAGGTGTGCAGTCTGATTGAGCTGTGTTTGAGGAGCTGTCTGGGAGAGCTGTGTTTGAGGCGGTGTCTGGGGGAGCTGTGTTTGAAGAGGTGTGCAGTCTGATGGAGCTGTGTTTGAGGAGCTGTCTGGGGGAGCTGTGTTTGAAGAGGTGTGCAGTCTGATGGAGCTGTGTTTGAGGAGCTGTCTGGGAGAGCTGCGTTTGAGGAGCTGTCTGGGGGAGCTGCGTTTGAAGAGGTGTGCAGTCTGATGGAGCAGTGTTTGAGGAGCTGTCTGGGGAGCTGCGTTTGAGGAGCTGTCTGGGGGAGCTGCGTTTGAAGAGGTGTGCAGTCTGATGGAGCAGTGTTTGAGGAGCTGTCTGGGGAGCTGCGTTTGAGGCGGTGTCTGGGGGAGCTGCGTTTGAAGAGGTGTGCAGTCTGATGGAGCAGTGTTTGAGGAGCTGTCTGGGGGAGCTGCGTTTGAGGCGGTGTCTGGGGGAGCTGTGTTTGAAGAGGTGTGCAGTCTGATGGAGCTGTGTTTGAGGGGGAGCTGCGTTTGTGGCGGTGTGTGGGGGAGCTGTGTTTGAAGAGGTGTGCAGTCTGATGGAGCTGTGTTTGAGGAGCTGTCTGGGGAGCTGCGTTTGAGGCGGTGTCTGGGGGAGCTGTGTTTGAAGAGGTGTGCAGTCTGAGGAAGCAGTGTTTGAGGAGCTGTCTGGGGAGCTGTGTTTCAGGCGGTGTCTGGTGGAGCTGTGTTTGAAGAGGTGTGCAGTCTGATGGAGCTGCGTTTGAGGCGGTGTCTGGGGGAGCTGCGTTTGAGGCGGTGTCTGGGGGAGCTGCGTTTGAGGAGCTGTCTGGGGGAGCTGCGTTTGAGGCGGTGTCTGGGGGAGCTGTGTTTGAAGAGGTGTGCAGTCTGAGGGAGCTGTGTTTGAGGAGCTGTCTGGGAGAGCTGTGTTTGAGGAGCTGTCTGGGGGAGCTGCGTTTGAGGCGGTGTCTGGGGGAGCTGTGTTTGAAGAGGTGTGCAGTCTGATGGAGCTGTGTTTGAGGAGCTGTCTGGTGAGCTGCGTTTGAGGCGGTGTCTGGGGGAGCTGTGTTTGAAGAGGTGTGCAGTCTGATGGAGCTGTGTTTGAGGAGCTGTCTGGGGGAGCTGCGTTTGAGGCGGTGTCTGGGGGAGCTGAGTTTGAGGCAGTGTCTGGGGGAGCTGTGTTTGAAGAGGTGTGCAGTCTGAAGGAGCTGTCTGGGGGAGCAGTGTTTGAGGAGCTGTCTGGAGTCTGGGGAGCTGTGTTTGAGGAGTTGGGGGGCACTATAAGAGGAGCTGTCTGGAGTCTGGGGGGGGCACTATAAGAGGAGCTGCCTGGAGTCTGGGGGGGGGGCACTATAAGAGGAGCTGCCTGGAGTCTGGGGGGCACTATAAGAGGAGCTGTCTGGACTCTGGAGTCTGGGGGGGGGCACTGTAAGAGGAGCTGCCTGGAGTCTGGGGGGGCACTATAAGAGGAGCTGTCTGTTTCCCACGGTGCGGTGTTCCCGAGGGGCAGCGCTGTCTGATGGAGCATCGAGGGAGGCGCTGTGCGGGTCTCCGGTGATGCAGGGACCCGAGGGCCCCTGACGCCGCAGCTCCCTCGGCCGCCCCAGGGCGGAGGCCCTGACAGGCCCAGGAATGCAGGGCAGGCAGGCAGGGAGGGAGCTGAGCTATGCCGGGCACGCTGCAGGATGCCGGGCCGGTCATGTGAGGGTGCAGAGGGCGGAGGAAGCCTCGGGAGCCGCGCAGAAGAGGCAGGAGCTGTCTCGGGGGTGGCAGGGCGGCTGATCCCCTTCCAGTCTCCGCCAGGCCCCGGGGACGGGTGCTCCAGCTCCTAGGAGGGGATGCCCGCTGCCCACCCTGAGCTGGCTCAGGAACTTTCGGAAGGAGGTCTGCCCTCTGCCCACCCTGGGCTGGCCTAGGAGCTCTGGGAGGAGGGCTGCCCTCTGCCCTCCCTGGGCTGGCTCATGAGCTCTCGGAGGGGGGCTGCCCTCTGCCCACCCTGGGCTGGCTCAGGAACTCTCGGAAGGAGAGCTGCCCTCTGTCTACCCTGGGTTGGCTCAGGAGCTCTCGGAGGGGAGGGCTGCACTCTGCCCACCCTGGGCAGGCTCCAGAGCTCTCGGAGGGGGGGGGCTGCCCTCTGCCCACCCTGGGCTGGCTCAGGAACTCTCGGAAGGAGGGCTGCCCTCTGCCCACCCTGGGCTGGCCTAGGAGCTCTGGGAGGAGGGCTGCCCTCTGCCCTCCCTGGGCAGGCTCCAGAGCTCTCGGAGGGGGGGGGGGGGCTGCCCTCTGCCCACCCTGGGCTGGCTCAGGAACTCTCGGAAGGAGGGCTGCCCTCTGCCCACCCTGGGCTGGCTCAGGAACTCTCGGAAGGAGGGCTGCCCTCTGCCCACCCTGGTCTGGCTCAGGAGCTCTCGGAGGGGTGCTGCCCTCTGCCCACCCTGGGCTGGCTCAGGAACTCTCGGAAGGAGGGCTGCCCTCTGCCCACCCTGGGCTGGCTCAGGAACTCTCGGAAGGAGGGCTGCCCTATGCCCACCCTGGGCTGGCTCAGGAGCTCTCGGAGGAGGGCTGCCCTCTGCCCACCCTGGGCTGGCTCAGGAGCTCTCGGAGGGGGGGCTGCCCTCTGCCCTCCCTGGGCAGGCTCCAGAGCTCTCGGAGGGGGGGGGGGGGGCTGCCCTCTGCCCACCCTGGGCTGGCTCAGGAACTCTCGGAAGGAGGGCTGCCCTCTGCCCACCCTGGGCTGGCTCAGGAACTCTCGGAAGGAGGGCTGCCCTCTGCCCACCCTGGTCTGGCTCAGGAGCTCTCGGAGGGGTGCTGCCCTCTGCCCACCCTGGGCTGGCTCAGGAACTCTCGGAAGGAGGGCTGCCCCCTGCCCACCCTGGGCTGGCTCAGGAACTCTCGGAAGGAGGGCTGCCCTCTGCCCACCCTGGGCTGGCTCAGGAGCTCTCGGAGGGGGGGCTGCCCTCTGCCCACCCTGAGCTGGCTCAGGAGCTCTCGGAGGGGGGGGCTGCCCTCTGCCCACCCTGGGCTGGCCTAGGAGCTCTGGGAGGAGGGCTGCCCTCTGCCCACCCTGGGTTGGCTCAGGAACTCTGGAAGGAGAGCTGCCCTCTGCCCACCCTGGGCTGGCCTAGGAGCTCTGGGAGGAGGGCTGCCCTCTGCCCACCCTGGACTGGCTCAGGAACTCTCGGAAGGAGGGCTGCCCTCTGCCCACCCTGGGCTGGCTCAGGAACTCTCGGAAGGAGGGCTGCCCTCTGCCCACCCATGTCTGGCTCAGGAGCTCTCGAAGGGGGGCTGCCCTCTACCCACCCTGGGCTGGCTCAGGAGCTCTCGGAGGGGGGCTGCCCTCTGCCCACCCTGAGCTGGCTCTGGAGCTCTCGGAGGGGGGGCTGCCCTCTGCCCACCCTGAGCTGGCTCCAGAGCTCTCGGAGGGGGGGCTGCCCTCTGCCCACCCTGAGCTGGCTCAGGAGCTCTCGGAGGGGGGGCTGCCCTCTGCCCACCCTGAGCGGCCTCAGGAGCTCTCGGAGGGGAGGGCTGCCCTCTGCCCACCCTGGGTTGGCTCAGGAACTCTGGAAGGAGAGCTGCCCTCTAACCACCCTGGGCTGGCCTAGAAGCTCTCGGAAGGACGCCTGCCCTCTGCCCTCCCTGGGCGGGCTCAGGAGCTCTCGTAAGGAGGGCTGCCCTCTGCCCACCCTGAGCTGGCTCGGGAGCTCTCGGAAGGAGGGCTGCCCTCTGCCCACCCTGAGCTGGCTCGGGAGCTCTCGGAAGGAGGGCTGCCCGCTGCCCACTGCCCACCCTGGACAGGCATTGGGTCGCTTGAGTTGCATGGGCGGGTGAGTGATTGGCCAGCCTGCCTCTTCCCCGCCCTCTGACCTCGCATGGCACGCCGACTCACCCCTTTCAGTTTAGATAGTTATGCATTGCACCCACAAACACCTGACGTGCCTGTACCCCACGCCCCACCCTACAGCGGCCGCACGCTCTGAGAGGCGCCTCTATGCTGAGTGACTCTCCCCATCTGTGCGTGATTCCCCATTTGTGCGTGGTTCCCCATCTGTGCTTGATTCCCCATCTCTGGGTCACTCCCCAATCTGTGCGTGACCCCCCCCCCATCTGTGCGTGACACCCCCCCCCCCCCCCAATCTGTGCGTGACTCCCCCCGTCTTTGCGTGGCAGCTGGCTCCTCATCTCTGCGTGAGCGGGACCTCCCTTGGCCAGCACAGGCCTGGCTTGGGAAGTCTGCAAAGCCTCCTCTGGGTGGATGTCTTACTTTG
This sequence comes from Lissotriton vulgaris, assembly GCF_964263255.1. Classification (NCBI taxonomy): domain Eukaryota; kingdom Metazoa; phylum Chordata; class Amphibia; order Caudata; family Salamandridae; genus Lissotriton; species Lissotriton vulgaris. The sequence continues at coordinate 796,979,197 of NC_141700.1, read as the reverse complement.
ACGCCTCGCACTGCCATGGCATTGTTTGCACGTTGCTAAGTCTCTTATTCAAAAGTTTGTGGAAAGTTCAGTGACCATCCAGAAACACGCTGTGTACCAGCAGGGTACACCCGGCACCTCCGGGCGCCAAAACACCAGCATCTCGGAGCAGCTCCAAGAACTGGAGGGGTTTCACAGTAGTGGCAAGATTAGGAGTGCTGCCGCCTTTCCTGCGAAGGGGGCCGAGCCTGGACTGTTCATTCTTTTTTAAGTGAAATGGCAGGTAATTGTATCAGTGTGCGGGGGAGCGAACTGATGGTTACAAAGGAGCTTGTTAATGTCTTGAGGTTTAAAACAGGTCTCCTGGTTCAGGCGCACATACCCTTTACGTTGCATTGTTCTTGGCTACCAGTCCGTTTTAGCGCTGATTCACCTGTGTACCACCGCCACATCCCTATGGCAGTGCCAAGACCTTGTTTTTTTGGTAGTGGTACCTTACGATTCAGAATGTCTGCTTTCCTACTGTTGTACCCTTACTTATTTATTTATTTTATTTATTTAAAACATTTGTATAGCGCGGCTGTCACCTGACAGGCATCCTGGCGCTGAGATATCTCCAGAGGGGGAAGCACAGGGGGGGCAGCAGTAAGTGGCCAGCAAGTTAACATTTAGGAAACAGCCAGGTTTTGACCAGTTTCCTGAAAGGGAGGAGTTCTTTCGTTTGACGGATGTCTAGGGGCATGCTATTCCATAGTTTAGCAGCTGCAACTCTGAAGGATCTGCCTCCGGTCCAAACTTTTTAAAATCTCGGTACTTTTACAAGGCATGCTGTTGTAGAGCGAAGGGCTCTGGTTGGGATGTAACAGTCAAACATGGCTTGTAGAGAGCTCGGCCCAAGTCCCTGCAGGGCTTTGAAAACGAGACAGAGGGATTTGAAGGCCACTCGCTGTTTCAACGGGAGCCAGTGTAGTTCGACCATCGCCGCTGTGGCCGATTATCTCCTAGGCCAGCCAAGGGCTAATTTAGCAGCAGCAGATTGTACTCTTTGGAGTCTGTCTAACAGCATGGCTGGGGACTCGAGTAGCAACGCATTGCAATAGTCAAGGCGACTAAGAATAGTACACCTGACTATTAAAGCTCGGGCCCGTAAGGGAAGTAGTGGCTTAAGGAGCCGGTGGTCGGTCCATGCAGGTGGTATTTCTGCATTGATGGTTCCCTAGAGCAGTTTGTGGTGTGGAGAGTATCTTCTTCAGTGCACTCTTGTTTTCCATGTGGTTGCAAAGCGGCAAGTCCTTGATGCATGTAGGTGCTTTATAGCGGAGCAGCCATAAGGTTTCAGTGGGTCTGCAACCACGGACATGACTGTCGAGTGGGTGGGTTGATGAGTTAGACTTTTGGGAAGGAATATGTGTGAAATGAGCTACTGTCCAGTTGTGTTGAGGGGCGAGTGAGCCGTGGGTAGAGGGGAGGGATCTGTGTGAGGTGGATACCCCCTCCAGGTGTGCAGAATGTTGACGGGTGAGTGAGCCATGGGTAGAGACAAGGAACCTTGGGAGGTGAACTGTTGTCCAGGTTTGTAGAATGTGGAGTGGTTGTGTCAAGGAGTGAGTGAGCCATGGGTAGAAGGATGGGAACTGTATGAGGTGGATGACCCCTCTAGGTGTGTAGAATGGCGAGCGGTTGTGTTGAGGGGTGAGTGAGCCTTGGGTAGAGACAAAGAACCTTGGGAGGTGAACTGTCGTCCAGGTTTGTGGAATGTGGAGTGGCTATGTTGACATGTCTGCTTCGATGGAGACAGCAGCCAGTGCTTAAGCGATTCCGCTCTGAGTGGCCTGATTTCTCCCTGATACAGTCAAGACCACCGAGAAGCGATCAAGTGCCCTCTTGTGATACAGCTTTGGGAGCAAGAGCAGATTTGTATTCAGTGGCCCTAGCTGATGACTACGGCTGGCCTACTTCAATTAGTCTTGATGGGACATACCTGATCATATTCGATGAGCATGCAGTTGCCCCGCTCTCTGTGCTTCGGAGCCCATGCGTCCGATTTCTTCACGATTTATACGGTGCCCACTCGCCCATCACAGACCTGAGGAAGACCCCTATGTAAGGTAGCTACTAACCTACAAGTCTGTGGGGTCGAAACGTCAGCACTTCTCTTCAAGCCAGCCTATAAACAACAGAGATTTTTCTACTGTGTTTTGGAGAAGGGTGGCTCAACGGTTAGAGGCAGCAGACCCGGAGGCAGAGGTTGGCCCGGGACCAGGGTTCAATTCCCGACGCGGCCTGGCGCAGGACGAATGTCAGCGGGCCCGATAAATCTCGCCTCAGTGCCACTCTAACCATGGGGTCCCACGCTGCAACTCTGGGCAATAGCTGGCTTAATCTCCACTCCGGCCCCATCACCGCCGGGGTTGCCTAGCTGCACCTTGGGGGTGCCCAGTAAAGGGACCATCTCGCAGGGAAAGCCAGAACGGGTTCCCCAGTGGTACAGCGCTGGGACGCTTCCGGGTAACCACGCGCTCAATAAATCCAACATTCATTCATTCATTCATTCATTCATCTTGGCTAGTACCAATCATGCAAACTTTTGTGTAGTAGTGGCGAAATAACAAGCCCAATTCTGGCGCCTAATGGGAATCAGTTTATTGCACCAATTTCCTCGCCTGTCCATGGCACTTCATGCTAACACAAATAGCCCTCATTTCCTAATACCCCCTTCCTTTATTCTGTGTACAATGTGTATGTATTCTAATTTTATTATTCAATGTGAGAAGTTGGCCTGGTATATGATGACCACTAATTCTAGTGAGCACCTTGTACCAGTCCAAACTACCCTATGGTGATTGGTTGTAAGTCAACCTTATAGACCAGCTATCCTAATGGTAGCGTGGACAAAGCAGTCTTAGGCTAAACTCAAGAGGTCATGTGAAGCCAGCTGTTTTACCATATGCAATCCCTTTTAATACCAAATGAAAGGACACCACACAAGTTATATATTATAAAATATATGTATTTATTTCTAGAATAATCCCCTTAACTCTTTATGAGCACAGGAGCACAAGCGTTAAACAAAGAACACAGTATAACATACAATAAGCTGCACAATTATGGATAGGCCGGGTGGCCACTCAAACCATATATTAAGAAAGTGGTATAAGTACCACGTCACGAACAATGAACAGGCCTACGGGCTTGGGAATCGCTGGGCCTACACTGGACTAACGAAGGTTAGGTCGGTAGAGGCCCACAGGATACGGGTGCAGAGTCTATAGGCAACCGCGTTTATCATACAAGTCAATGGTGCGTAAAAATCAGAAAGTTATAGGTTTCGGAGACTTCCGACTGGACTAGAACTTAGCCACTTAAAACTAGGACACTAGAAGTGTAATCCACTATAGGAGCACCGGAGTTAGATCGTTACCTCACCCACAGGAAGCGGGTGCATAGGTGCCAAAGTGTTGAGGGTTTCGTCGTGAAGTTCTATGGAGCCTGGAGATGAAGATGCTGCAGGCGGCCAGGAGAGAAGAGTCCGGTTGGATCCAAGGGTGGATCGAAGATGTAGAGTACCTGAAAGCAGAGGGGACAGAGTTCAGGTCACTAGCCAGTGACCAGCAAGGAACCAGGCGATGTTGGGTTGCAATCAGGTGATGTCGAGGTGTTTGTCTCCGCTGCCACGTGGACCAGGAAGGATCGAGGATGACCAGCTGGTGAACACGAGCTGTCCCACGAAGGCTCTTGCTGACGGCGGTGTCGGTACTCGATTCGGAGTCACCAAGCCTTGGAAAAGGCAACCCACGCATGACTTGAAGATGTCTTCTTGATCGGACCGGGAGGGTCAGATCGATGGCTCCTTTTCAGGGGAGCTGGGGCCAGTCTGGAGCAATCAGACCAGCAGTGTAGTTTCGATGTTTCGTCGTCACAGAGGCCACTAGCCAACGGGCAAGCGACGGACAACGCGTCGAGCAGGAAAAGTGCAAAAGGGCCCCACGCAGCACTCGGAGAGTGTAGAGAGGTGATCTTTGGAGCACAGGCTGCTCGGGGCTGGGGCTTCTCAAACCCCAAAGTGCAGCATCGAGGGAACCTCAGGAGCTGCACAGGAAGCACTTCGTCGACTTTTCAAGATGGCTGGTCCCACGTCTCTCGTCGCCTCCTCGGTTCTAAGCTTTGCTAGGACTGTGGATCGGGCTGTTGGAAGTCTGGGAGTCCAGGTCTTGTCGGTCTCTGTCGTTCGAGCTCCGGCGGGAGCAACGGCAAAGAAAGTCTTGTCGTGCTGACAGTGCCTGCTTGCACAGGGTGGCCACTCCTTGACCACAAGGGAGATTCTTCAGTCTTCTACGTTGAGTAGGATGTCGAAGGGTCCAGAGTTTCGTTTCTAAGTTTCAGTCAGGATGATCTAAATTGCATTGGCACAGCTCCTACCTTTATTCCAAATCAAGGGGCTGGATCACCTGCTAGGTCCCTCCTATGGGTGGGACCCAGGAAGGGGGTGGTTGCACCCCTTTGTCCAGTTTCGCGCGAGAGCTGGGGCTGGATGTCCCAGCACCGGTTTGAACTGGGCCATGCATGGGACGCCTTGTGCGCCCCCGGCAGTGTCTAGTTTCATTCAACCTTCCCTGCTAAAATCCACTATCTCCTGTCTGGGGTGGTGTAACACCTCCCTGTGACAGGATACCATTTGTCCAGGCCTCCCCTGCCGGAGTTTCGGTCAGCAGCAGGAGGCCAGACTTGTGTCTGTGGCAGCAGCATCCATTTTGTGATGCTGGGGCTCTGGTTAGATTTAACCGCGTTCAAGCAAAGTAACATGTCTTCTCCCTCTAGAAGGGTGGAATGCTGCCCCCGTTGCCAGAACTGGCGAGGGGGTAGTATTCCAAAGCGTATGACCCCTTACACGACATGTTTTGATAAAGCCAAACCAGAGTTAGCAAGTAACCGCGAGGATTATAATGCACTTAAGAGTATATGGTATGGCAATATCTCAGAACAGCTAAGGGAGTTGGTCCCGAAAGCTGCAGACAGGCTCAGCTCATGCTAGAGCACAGTCTCACATAAAACCAAGCACTCTGCCTCCAGGATTGATAAGGCCTGCCATAGGGGTGACTTATAGGTGTATATGTGTCCAGATATAGGTATACTATATCTAAGCAAGGGGTGATTACACAACCTTGTCCCAGCTGAGTGATCAGCCAGTTGTGTGAGTTTGGATAGCCAGCCAGGGGTGGCAAAAGATATGCTGCAGCCCCTGGTAGGCCTTGGATGCACCTATGCCCTGGGTACCTATAGTACACTGTACAGGGGCTGATAAGGTGACCCAATGTCCAATTGGTTATGTACCTAAAGTACATTGATGTGAATTTAGAGAGAGAACAGCAGGCTGTGGGTCTGATTAGCAGGCCCAAAGCCACATTAAGTCGAAAACCAGTGAAGCAAAAAGCAAAAAATGGGGTGACCATAGGAAAGCAGACCCTACTCTCCTACATTCATATATTTGCAAATGTGACGGTGTGATTAAATAACACTGCTCAGTCATTGATTGTATGTATTGTTTTTTACCTATTGTGAGTTCTTGCTCATTTTCTCTTGTTAAAAAATTGTCTACTGGGACCATCCCTTACTGTACTACATGTTGACAAGTGAGTCAGCCTTGGGTACAGGGAAGGGATCTGTGTGAGGTGGATGGCCCTTCCAGGTGTGGAGAATGTGTCACAGTTGTGTTGAGTGGTGAGTGAGCGTGGATAGTGGGAAGGGATCTGTGTGAAGTGGATGGCCCCTCCAGGTGTGTAAAATGTGGAGTTGTTTTGTTAGGGGTGAGTGTGCCGTTGGTAGACGGGAGAGATCCTCATGAGGTACAATCAATCAGCTCTTGGTAAGCGTGGCTACTCACTTTTGAGGTTCTCAAGGTGCCTGAGGGGAGGGCGTTGCAGATCTGACATTGCGCTGTGGTTCATTAGAAGAGCTAGGTCTTGGGATTCTCCTGAATTGTGTCAGAGATGGGGCAAGCTTGAGGTGAAGAGGCATGGCGTTCCAGGATATGGTGGCGAGGTAGGAGAAGGATCTTTCTCCGGTCCTGGTCTTGCGGATCCAAGGGACGGTGGCAAGGGTCATTTGGGCAGAGCAGAGGTTTTTGGGGGTTCGTGGAATAAGAGGCGGTGGTTCAGGTATGCCCGTCCGGCATCGTGGAGGATTTTAACTCTTTTTGTTGACTGAGAGCTAGTGGAGTTCTCGTAGGTGTTTGGAAATGTTGCTGCGGCGGGAAGGTTGAGGATCAGTCTGGCTGTGAGGTTCTTCACATTCTGAAGTTTTTGGAGGAGTTTCTGGATAGTGCCTTTAGAGTACGTTGCCGTTGTCGAGTCTGATGATGATGAGTGCGTGGGTGACCGTCTTCCTGGCCTCAGTGGGGATACATCTGAAGGTTTCTGAAGCAGGCGAAGAGTGTGGATGTGGAACAGATTAATTCTAATCTGCTTGGTGCAGGGTCACCACTCTTGCCACGAGTCCTTATCACGTAAGGAGGAATCGACAATGGAGTGAAGTCAAACTATAGGTTATTTATTAAGCATTCATGAATGCGGTCTCCATCCGACAAGTTCCATCAAGATACCCAAGGAGAGAGCACACTGAACGATGGTTACATGGGTTTATATAGGGAAAATCACATATTAGGAACACCCAGTGGTAAATAGAGCTTTGGGAAGAGCACACAAATGAGACAACCAGTAAGAATCAACAACCTTGGTGCCTTGTGTAACTGTTGCGTCTTGAGGCTGCACAACAAGACAGGCTTATCTGAACAAACTTTATGTAAGGCTTTACTATTGTTTAAAACACACACGAAACCAACAGTGCAGACATCAGATGTTCTTTTGTACTGACTTTGCATGTTTTCTCAGCCTACAATGTCTCAACTTAGATTTATGACCTAATGTTTATGCAGGTGTGGTGTCAAGGATAGAGTGAAAACAGGTCAAAGGTGAGTATGGATGAAGCACAGCTGAATTAGAAAAAAAGAGATTCAGTTTAGATTCAGTTTTTAAGGTTTAACATGGAAGCATGATGAGGTTTTGGCGAAGGGTCCAGTATGATGCAGAGTTTTTGTGCGTGGTCAGTGGGTGTGGGGGAGTTTCTAGCTCGTGAGGCCACCAGGAGTCGTCTCAAACGTAGGTGTTGGGCCACAGGATGAGGGCTTCGGTCTTGTCCGAGCTGAGCTTGAGGCAACTTAGATTTGTGACCTAATGTTTATGCATGTGTGGTGTCAAGGATAGAGTCAGGCTGAAAACAGATCAAAGGTGAGCATGGATGAAGCACAGCTGAATTAGAAAACGAGAAATTCAGTTTTTAAGGTTTCCCAGTCCTTCTTTTTCAGCTGTGCTGAATACACTCTAAGGCAGAGGTCTTCAAACTTTTTTAGGCCAAGCCCCCTCAGCAATATTTTTAAGGATTCTGCCCCCCCCCCCACCCCCATCACTAAAATATCTGAGAGTTGGGATTTAGTATCTTTGACAACCAGTTTAATCCTGTGGTGTTAGTTGAAAACGATTGGCAGGGTTTTTTTTACGTTAAGATTCGTGAGCTGTAAATCTGGTCCACAACCACTGAACTCGGGCAACTCATCATGGGAGGGGAAACCGCCACAAGGTCAGTGCATGAATATATATCATAGGCCCTGGTGGAGGCTACAAAAACGGCCTCCTTGACTAGAGCTGGGATAGTAGTACTCAGCAACTATCAGGGTTTAATGGGCCGAATCTACATTAAGGCTCTGCAGGCAGCTTCTTGACAGCCCTGTCACTAATGAACAGGAAGGGGTGCAAAACTGCAACAAATGGCCTAAAACGCAGTGTTATTATGGAAAATACCACGACAAGTGTAATTTTGCCTCGGGCTCTGAAAATGCCTGCATCATAGCAGATTTGCAGAGTCCAATTAGCTAAAACGTCATGACTCCAGAGAGAAAACTCTCAACTGAGACCTCTTGACAACAAAGTGCAAGAACACTAGGTCATAAGAATTTGCACAGCACACTTATGCCCTGTGTAAGACCTCATAGTAATCTATTTTTTCAGCTTATTTTTATTTAATGGTTCCTTTTTGTATGGTTATCAGGGTGTTCCTCTGCCCTTTATAAAGATTCTCTGTAAAGAAAGCATCACTCTTACCTTGTGAAGGTCGACAGAGGTGACCTCAGAAGTTTACCTTATTATGCAACCCATAATTTGTAGAATCAAAGTGACTCAGTGGCTGCAATTTGAAAAGACCAGCGCAGGGTTAAGTTTCTGGATATCTCTAAGTCACTAATATTCCTTTCCCTTCTGGTGGTGGTTAAACCCACCCAAGTTTTGTGAACCTTTCTCTGTTTCAAATGCGGGAACAGTCCGGTGAACTGTCGCATGTTCTATGTGTGTTTGTTAATGTGTAAAAGAATGTCTGCATGTCTGACACTGTGAACGCCTGTTGAGTAAGAATGTTTGTACGAGTGTCCTGCTGTGAGGCAAAACTCAATTTATGTTTGGCAGTGGTAAATAAACAGAAGTAGAGCGAGGATGGGGGAATACAGAAATTATCCTGCAGAAAAATGTTTAAACACCCTACAAGTAGCATCAAATATCTAGACCGCAGTGTGATGAACCGATGTAGAAGGCACCACAGCAAGGAGGCCAATAAAGGCAGGAAATGGCAGCGAATTGCACTTCCATACAAAATTAAACTTAGAAACATATACTGCTTTGCAGGGGGAGCGGTGCTTTTTCCCTGCTCTTCGCCAGCAAGAAGGGCGAAGGGCAGGGAAAAGCATTGCTCCCCCTGCAAAGCAGTAAATGTTTTTAAGTTTAATTTTGTATGGAAGTGCAATTCGCTGCCATTTCCTGCCTTTATGCTGCTGTGTCTCGGATTAGAGGAAAGGCAGAGTTGACACTTTCACTTAGTTATTATTTACTCTGACTGTTGCCTCTAATCAAAATAGTCCTGTTTTGTATGGCCACGATTCTCGAGAATACACTGCAGTAAACTTGTTTCAGACGTCGGAATGAGTGATGTAAAGGGCAATCTTTCGGTGGAGCTAGGGCCCCCCCAGAGGTGTTTCCATGCCCCCCCAGGGGGGCGCGCCCCACAGTTTGAAGACCTCTGCTCTAAGGGGTACATATATTAATCCTGCACATTAATATTCATTAGTTTATGAATTTCGGTGTTCATAATCATTTCTCTATTCAATTCATGAACATTGACTGGGGAGGGTTTAGCACTACTACAGATATTTATACAAGTGGTGGATATCAATGGGGCACATTGAATGCAGCAGGACCAGGTGAAAAAGATGGCTCCTATGATTACTATTCCCATTAATAATTTCCAACCCCAGGTGGAGAGAAGTCCCTGTAACCATTCAGACCAGAACCAGGGTCTTGGTCTTGATGTATTTCTGCAGCTATTTTGTGTAATTTGGAAATGGCGTTATAGACAGAAGGGGCGTGGTCAGGTATGAACACGCAACAGCTACTATTGATGATTCAGCATGCTCCACCACTATCGGCGAGCACTACATCAAGCAGCATTCTATTCTGAAGAGTTACAATCCTTGTAATTTGGAGCTCTTCTGTAATATTTCCTAGAGCCATTGCTGTCTGATTAGTTACTGCTTCTACTACTCTGGTTAGGCGTCTAATCTTTCTGCTGTTTAGAGCTGCACCAACAAAGACAAAGAGTTCCAGATTAAAATCCACGTATTGCTGCAGAGCTGTATCAGTTTGATCTACTTCATCACTATTTATGGTTCTTTTGAATCTATTTAAAGAGATGTAATTAAACAATGTATGCTCTTTGTGATAGGAGGCAGGTGCTAAGAACACAGGGGGAAGCAAAAAGGACACATGGCAAATCCCAGACCAATCGACGGGTAATTGGTAGTAACCCTTATTTACAAAAACAAAGTAAGTATTGTGGGAAGACAGAAAAGTGCTGTTGTTTGTTGCAGTAATATATATATTTTTTTCTTTTCATTTTATCAGAACATAACATGGCAATCATGCAATTAAACTGCACACAGCTCCAGGTCCCCACCCACCCCCTCCAGAGTTGTACATTTCCATCAAGAGTCATCTCAGGGCAAGATGACACCAGGAACAGCACTGCCTTCTCCCCCCACAAACTCCCACTCAAAACCTTCCCGGGAGTGCCCATGGGATTGGATAAACTAGCACATAGGGCGGTCCCCTCACAGCCCCCATCCAAGCCATGATGGTGTCTCCATTTTGACCAGACCCTACGGAACTTCCTCGGGCACCCTCTAGCCTTATAAGTCACCCTTTCTGCTGCCATGTACATATCTAAGCCTCGTCTCCGTTCCTCTATCTCCGGAGGTACCGGTGACCCCCAGTGTTTTGCGATGTCCCTTTTGGCTACCACTAGTGCCAACACCAAGAAGGTCAATAAGGGCCCGAGGAGGTCGACATCGTTGGTCATACCCAACAAGGCTAATCTGGGTTCCGGCCGGAGGGGGATCTCACTTAGTTCCTGACCTCACTTGGTTCCTGAAAAAGGCAAGTCCAGTAGGTGTGGATCGGAGCACACATCCACATAAGGTGGTAAAAGTTCCCTTCTTCCACTTTACATCTAAGGCAGTTCCTGTCCTCCGCTTTCCCCATTCTATGGAGTCGCACTCTGTCAAAGTATGTTCTGTGCAGCACATTAAATTGAATCGGGCGCAATCTGGACTTAATTGCATCGTCTCTGGGGTGCATTAAGACTGTCCCAATCGAGATCGTCCATGCCTCCCACCTCATTTTCCCATGTCCTTCTAAGTGTCGCCAGATCGCCCAGCATGTTGTTGGTTAAGATTTTATACGCGAGTGAGACTGCTTTCCCTTGTATGTGTTCTTGTAGTAGTCTGCCCTATAGTGGTGCATACTCCGGGAGTTCAGCTAACTGGATGTTCTGGGCCTGCCAAGCATGTCTCAGCTGCGCATACTTAAAATCCTGCGAGGGATGCAATCCGAATTCCATCTTTAATGCCGCAAAGGATTTCAGCGTCCCCTGTGCTATCACATCCCCCATGGTGGAGATGCCAATGTCATCCCATTTGTGGAAGCCTGTCAGCTTGTTGAGTTCCGTCAGCCACCTGCAGTTCCAGAGTGGCGTCTGCCGAGTGGGCTTCTTCTCCCATCCCGTGCGTTTTGTACCTTTATTCCATAGAAGGAGGGTACTAACCGTTGCCTGTAGGAGCGACTCCCGTCTAGTTCCCCCATAAAGATAGTACAGTACATTTTGCGAGGACAGCTTGTGCCTTTCAAGGGCATACGTTGGGTGGTCAGCTGGGGCGTGCAGCCAGTCATTGATCGGGGCAATATGCTCCGCCCAATAGTAGGCCTCCAGGTTTGGCAGCGAGATTCCCCCACTGTATTGGTGCCTCTGAAGAGTTGTTAAGGCCACTCTAGGCTGTTTACCCAGCCAGAGGAACGCCCTCAGGTCTGCGTGTATTCTGGATAGCACGGTTACTGGGAGAGGGTAGTACTAGTTTTGTAGGGCATAGAGGTACTTGGGTAGAATAATCATCTTATAAAGAGCCGCTCGGCCTAGGAGAGTGTTGCAGTATTATTTAAAGCAATGGTACAGTCACTTTTTCCCACAGGAATACTGCTCACACAAAGTTCTGCTCTGGCTCTAGTTACAGCAAAAACAGGAAGTAAATAACCCTTAGCTGTTCAGGTGTTGGGAAAAACATATTTGGTGGAGGATTCTCCCTCTGCGATATTCCTCCATTTCCCATACAGTTCCTTTGGCTTGGGTATCTTCTTCTTCATCAGGGTAATAAACCCTGTTGAGCTGGGCATTGAGTCTACCCACATCAGCAAAAACCTTGTGACTTATTTCAGTGGCCCACAATAATGAAAACCAGGCTCTACAGGAACCATTGTGTGAGAATGGCAAGGGAATAAAAGGTGTTCCTCCCTTCTTCTGGTGAGCTGGTGTCATTCCACACACCCAGCAGTTGGTAGTGTTCGTAGCATTGGGGGTATGATGTAGCATTTGTATGAAAGTGTTATTGAGGTAGGACATCCAGTACTTTTTCTCATGGTAGGGAAGAGTGTAATAAAATTGTTCTGTGGGTACAGGAGTAGTAGTGGGCAATAGGTTTCGGGTCGGAATCACTTTTTCCATTGTCCAAAAAACTGCCGCCAAGATTATCAAGAGTATGATCAGAGTCACCATACACAGAGGCTTGTCTTGTTTCAAAACTTAGATCCCAGTCTCCGCATGTCTCCTTCTTGGCATCGATACACCACAGGTCGGAGAGAGATCCTGGCAGCACTGAACAGGTATCACAACCCCCTCTGAACCTAGTTTAGCCGATTCTGCGATCCCACTGCGTCGCAGCCGAACCGTTCCACTAATTGAAATCGGTCCTCCGATATCTCTTATCTGCTCCTTCCCCTCCTTGGTCGTAAATCATACCTTGTTACTGAATGCATAGTTTGATCAGAGAACAAAGTATCTTCATTCAGAGGAGCAACACTTTTCTGAGTTTGTAAGATATCTTTCAGATCGTTTCTGCCTTCTGGCTGGAGAACAGTTGCTGGGATTCGTTTGCAGTGCCCTGCATGGATCCAGTGGCATCTGTTGGTGACACAGACAGCAGTTTGGGTTGCCAGCACTTGCTCGATGTTTTTCCAGCGATGTTCCAGATTCTTAGAACGCTGGAAGTTTCTGAGAATGACAAATTCTCTTAGTTGGAAACCATGGGTTGGACCCTCTGATTTGTCTGGAATAGCTTCACGCACCTGCTGATGAATCGGAAACAATTTTTCAATCAAGTTCCCCAGATAGTCACTCAAAACAGTGTACATTGATTTCTTAAATCATGTGGTCTTGTGGGCCACCATACATTCATAGACCTTCTAAAGACTATCTCGTAGGGAAAAAGTCCAATCTTACTGTGTGGGATGGAACTAACAGATACAAAACGAGTGGCAAAGCATCTGGCAATTTAAGGCCCATTGTTGCTTGAATTTTAGCTTCTTTGAATTTCAGGGTGGCATTGTATCTTTCTACCAAACCCACTGACGGGGGACAATTAGCAGCATGAAACTTTTGCTTTACAACTAAACCTTTCATTAGGCACCCTATTATCTGGCCAGTGAAGTGGGGGCCATTGTCACTCCATAAAATTCTACAAGCCCCGAAACGGGGGTAGAATTCTTTTAACAGAATTTTAGGTGTTGACAAGGCTGTGTTGTCTTTGATGGGATAGACTTCTACCCACTTACTGAAAGAACAGACTACAACTAGGTATGCACTGGTGAGATATTTATATAGCATTCCAATGTAGTCCTTGTTAGTTCAGGCGCTCCACTTCCTATGGCCCACTGTTAAGACCAAAATGTTCCATAGAGAAAAATAGTGATGGAAGGAGCGTCAAGTTCACAAACAATCACCAATCCAATATTCCAGTCCCTATTCTTCATTTTCAATTTCTTAATTCGTCAAACATGTATTCTTCACAGTTCGAAACAAGAAAATTTCAAAATCCAAGTTCCAACAGAAAGTTTTCATCAATTCAAGAATCCAATGCAATGATTATTTCATCCACATTACGTAGTTTAACACCAAAAGAAAACAGCCATAATTCAAGAACAGCCTACGCGTTTGGTCCTCCTTAGGACATCATCAGGGCTCATCAAAATATACAGCTCATAAATGTTGGTACTGCATCCTACTTATTTTTGCACAATATATTCATCACCACAATCTCATTAAAAACGGAGCCGTTTCAATCGTAATTATTCGTACTTCTGGCCCCGTAATTATTGTCCTTAACTCTTATTCCAACGTTAATCTCAATCTCCCCAAAAAGTTTTCGATTCACAAGTTCCCAAATCACCTACAACAGGTCCTGATAAATCTGTACTTTACATTGTTACAGCTTCCAATTGGATGTAGTCCATTTGGAGAGCTGCCAAGGGAACCTGAGGTGGACAAAATCCACCAGTAGGGGTTGATACTACCTTCCCAGGATTGTGCTGTAAACAGATCATACCATTTTTAACCAAATGTTCAGTCATTTTCCGAATAAACGGACTATCCCAGACTGGATCTAATTGGGAAATAGTGTTCTTGTCACTAACTTGAGCAGGTCCATGAGCCATAGTTACAAAATGCAATACATAGGCATAGGGCAATTTCCATTTTAACATATCTTTTGATCTCCACCATCCTTCATATCTAACTCTCCTGCCTTTTGACATTCTGCCCTTTCTTGTTCAGTGGCTGATTGCTGTATATCCTTAATCTCGGTATACATGTTTTCCCATCTTTCAGCTTACGATCGTAGTACATACATTTTACTTGCGAGTGCACTTGCAGTTTCCCGTGCAACTTCATCAGCAAAAGCATTTCCTTGTCCCACTTTGTTAATTTCTTGTGGGCACTAAATATGATAATGGCTACACCAGGAGTCGTCTCAAACGGAGGTGTTGGGTCACAGGATGAGGGCTTTGGTCTTGTCCGAGTTGATCTTGAGGCAGCTGTCTCTCATCTAGGTGGCACCGGCCTTCATCCCTTTGTGAAAGTTGTTTCTGGCGGTGGTGGGCTCGTTGGTGAGGTAGAGAATCAGCTGGGTGTCATCAACGTAGGAAATTATGCTGAGTCCATGGCTCTTGACGATGGCTGTGAGCAGGGCCATGTAGATGTGGAAAAGTGTGGGGCTCAGGGAGGAGCCCTGAGGCACTCTGCAGCTGATATCTGTAGGTTCCGAGAGGAACGGGGGAAGTCTGACTCGCTGTGTTCTACTAGTGAGGAAGGAATAGATCCAGTCCAGGGCTTTGTCGTGGATGCCAGTCGGTGGCGGAGAGGAGGGCGGTGTAGGTGCTGTGGTTTCTTCAGAAGCCTTATTGGTAGGAGTCCAGGACGTAGTTGGCTTTGAAGTACTCAGAGTAGGGCTTTGATGGCCTTCTCGATGACCTTGGCTGGGAAGTGGAGGAGGGAGATGGGTCTGAAGTTATTGAAGTGGTTGCCCCCTCCAGGTATATAGAATACGGAGTGGTTGTTTTTAGGGGTGACTTAGCCGTGTGTAGAAGGCAGGGGTCTGTGTGAGATGGATGGCACCTTTCAGGTGTGTAGAATGTGGAGCGATTGTGTTGAGGGGTGAGTGAGCGTGGGTAGTGGGAAGGGATCTGTGTGAGGTGGGTGGTCCTTTCCAGGGGCCATATTACATAAGGGCCCCGCGCAACAGGCATTTGCACACGCTTTGCGCGCCCCCGGGGCAGTTTGGAATTACAGAAGGGGACGCAGATGCTTGGGCGACCCCTTTTGTAATACCGATAGTGCTGGTGCTTTGTGTGTGCCAGCTCAATCGGTAGGGGGTGTTCCCTTTTTTTGCATGTGGGTGTGCCCCATGCATATGAGGGAATCCCTTTGCGTCTGTAATAGCGAGCGGGCGCAGAGGCAAAGAAGCTCTCATGAGGCGCATTGTCAGTGCGCCTACTGATTGCAGCCCTCTGGCGGGGGAAAGGGGATCTCATGGACCCTCCAGACATGCCCTTGCTGGCGGTGCACTGACTGCCCCCACCTGCAAAGGGATCTTTCATCCCCCTTCAAAGTGCAGGCGGGTGCCGCCTGCACTGTGATAAGCCAGAGCAGCTTTAAAGCAGCCACTCCGTTTTTCACAGGAATGCACTGCCCCCTGGGTAGCGCTAGTTCGCGGCTGCCCTGGGGGGGCAACACATTCGATGTAATAGAGGGCACTTTCCCTATGTGCGCCTGGCATGTGCTTTTGAGGTAAGCCGGGCGCAAACAGGGAACGTGCATCCATTACATAATAGGGCCCCAGGTGTGTAGAATGGGAGTGGTTGTGTTGGATGAGTGAGCCGTGGGTAGAGGGGGAGGAATCCTTGGGAGGTGGACAGTCGTCCTGGGCCTATCATGTATAGGGTGCACTTTCCCAGTTTGCGCCCTGGTGTACTTTTTTTTGTTTTTATTTTTTCCACCAAGCAGCATCAATGTACATCATACATGTCTTAACTTTTTTTACACGCATGTCATAGTATCTTCGTATTTACAATAATATAAAGAGATCAACCGTGTAATACAATCCGCGGCATGCAATACAGTATCAATATCAGAAGGATTACAAACAAAGGATCTCATGTCTTAATCACCTGTGTCATTGCTATGAACTGATATGTCGTTTACATGGGAGCTTCAGTTGCTAAACATCGTCAAATCGTCAAGTGTCCCCTTCTCGTGTCTATGTTGACCACTGTGTCCTGTAGTCAAGGTGCAACTTGTCTGTTGCAGATAATCCATTAGTGGTTGCCAGAAGTCCCTGGGTCTGGAGGCCTGAGGTAATTCCTCTGCATACGCCCCTAGTGTTTCTCTACAGTATATCATGTCTGTTATCCAATCTTTTAATCTAGGTGGTCTTTTGCTACCCATTTCATGGCTATCCGTCTTTTTGCGAGTAAAAGTGTTACCGCCAGGAATTTACGTCTTTTGGCTAGTTTGAGTTTGCGGATGCCCAGCAGACATACCAGTGGTGTGTTTGGTATTTGCTCGGCTAGCATATTAGATAACGCATCTGTGATTTCCTGCCAATACGTTTGCAGACTGGGCCATGCCCATGCCATGTGTAAGAAGTCAGCCTTGGGTACGGTACAGCGCAGACATTTGTCATCCGCTTTAAGGCTGTATCGGTGTAATTTAACCTGTGTGTAATATGTCTGATGGATAAACTTAAAATGAATGATCCGTAAGTTTCAATTTGATGTAAGTAAGTGTAACTGAGCGCAGCTATAACTCCAGTCCTCTTCGGATATTGTTTCACCAGTTGTTTCCTCCCACCTCTGGAGTGATCTATCAGGCCCTAAAGTCTGTTCTTTCTGGGACGCTGTATATAGTCGTGTGACAACATTTTTACGTGTGGGTGCTGTCAAGAGTATCTGTAGTGCGTTTAATGGTGTGGGTTCTTCCGGAAACGACTCATGCAATTCTCTGACTACTGAGCTGAGTCTTAAGTATGCGAACATCTTTAATGGCGTTTGATGTGTACGATGGGATGGGTCGTTGTGCAGGATGAATTTATTGTGTGGAAACAACATATCCATTGTCAAAACGCCCATTTCTCCTAGTACCATTCGCATTCTCTTTTCTCGTGTGACCGAAAGTTTGGGGTGGTTTGCCAATGGGGCGCTGGTGTACCTTAAAACAGGTGCGCCAGGCGCAAACTGAGTAAGTGCGCCCTATTACATAGAATGCACTGGCCCTAGGGCAGCCGCAGACTTGTGCTCTCTGTCCTGGGGACAGTGCATCCAAGTGAAATGTGTTCACAGTGCAGGCGTCCACTCGCCTGCAGTTTCAAAGGGGATCAGAGATCCCTCTGCTGGTGGGTGCAGTGAGTGACTGCCCGCGCCTGCAGGGGGATGTCTGGGGGGGGTCCATGGCAACCCTTTTCCCCCCTCCAGAAGGCTGCCATCAGGGAGCTCAGTGACAGTGCGCCACAATTTAGATGGCGGACCGTGCGCCTCCTGACAGCTTCTTTGCCTCTGCGCCCGTGTCTGAAATACGGCGCGGGCGCAGAGGCAAAGGGATTCTCTCTTTTGCATGGGGCGCGCCTCCATGCAAATGAGGGATCACTCCCCGCAGATAGCGCTGGTGCTTTAAGTGTGCCAGCACTGTCTGTATTACAGAAGCAGCCGCTCAAGAGTCTGCGGTCCCTTCTATAATACCAAAGGGGCCCGGGGGCGCGCAAAGTGGGCCCAAATGCCCGTAGCGCCCCCCCCCCCCCGGCACTCTATGTAATACAGCCCCTGGTGAGTAGCATGAGGAGTGTTGTGGGGTTTCAGAAAGTGACCCTCTGTGAGATGGTTGTAACCCCGGGATGCCTTCAGCGGACTCTTCTGAACCCTGCCATAAGGAGTTTATTGAACTATGAACCCCCCACGCCACTGCAGCAGGTTTACCCCGTGCCCTGTGATGCTTCATTCATTTTTGAGATTTTATAAATATCTGGAGGGCGCTGCGGCCGAATACAGGGGTGCGGGTTATAAATATATCCGCTGCTGGTGCGGCTTCCAGGAAGCCTGCTGAGCAGCTGCTGCCGGCTCCATCAGCAGCAGCACAAGTGGCCTCGGAGCTGGGGCTGCCCCCTGGTCGGTGCCTTGCTTCGGTTCACCCCTGGTGTGGAGTGGGGGCGTGGGCATGGCCCAGTGCCTCGCCCCTGGGACTCCCACACGAGCCTGCGTGTACGGACAGGCAGCGGGACAGGGGTCGCTGCTCTGATTTGTGGAGAATGGACCCGGGGGTGGTGCTGTGCAGTGCTGTGACGCCTCTCGTGTGTTTGTTGCCTGTGTGGACTGGCTGGGGTGCTGACCTGGTGCTCATGTTTCTCAGGGCGCCTTCTCGCTCTATTCCAGATCTCGGGGTGCATGAAAGTGAAGCTGCAGGGTGGGCTGCCCTGTCAGTGCCAGTCAGTCCCGATGCTGCAGGGTGGGCTGCCCTGTTAGTGCCAGGCAGTCCCGATGCTGCAGGGTGGGCTGCCCTGTCAGTGCCAGTCAGTCCCGATGCTGCAGGGTGGGCTGCCCTGTCAGTGCCAGGCAGTCCCGATGCTGCAGGGTGGGCTGCCCTGTCCCTGCCAGGCAGTCACGATGCTGCAGGGTGGGCTGCCCTGTTAGTGCCAGGCAGTCCCGATGCTGCAGGGTGGGCTGCCCTGTCCCTACCAGGCAGTCACGGTGCTGCAGGGTGGGCTGCCCTGTCCGTGCCAGGCAGTCACAGTGCTGCAGGATGGGCTGCCCTGTCCCTGCCTGGCAGTCACGATGCTGCAGGGTGGGCTGCCCTGTTAGTGCAAGGCAGCCACGATGCTGCAGGGTGGGCTGTCCTGTCCCTGCCAGGCCGTCACGATGCTGCAGGGTGGGCTGCCCTGTCAGTGCCAGTCAGTCCCGATGCTGCAGGGTGGGCTGCCCTGTCAGTGCCAGGCAGTCACGATGCTGCAGGGTGGGCTGCCCTGTCCTTGCCAGGCAGTCACGATGCTGCAGGGTGGGCTGCGCTGTCAGTGCCAGGCAGTCACGATGCTGCAGGGTGGGCTGCCCTGTCCCTGCCAGGCAGTCACGATGCTGCAGGGTGGGCTGCCCTGTTAGTGCCAGTCAGTCACGATGCTGCAGGGTGGGCTGCCCTGTCACTGCCAGGCAGTCACGATGCTGCAGGGTGGGCTGCCCTGTTAGGGTCAGGCAGTCACGATGCTGCAGGGTGGGCTGCCCTGTTAGTGCCAGGCAGTCACGATGCTGCAGGGTGGGCTGCCCTGTCAGTGCCAGTCAGTCCCGATGCTGCAGGGTGGGCTGCCCTGTTAGTGCCAGGCAGTCCCGATGCTGCAGGGTGGGCTGCCCTGTCAGTGCCAGTCAGTCCCGATGCTGCAGGGTGGGCTGCCCTGTCAGTGCCAGGCAGTCACGATGCTGCAGGGTGGGCTGCCCTGTCCTTGCCAGGCAGTCACGATGCTGCAGGGTGGGCTGCGCTGTCAGTGCCAGGCAGTCACGATGCTGCAGGGTGGGCTGCCCTGTCCCTGCCAGGCAGTCACGATGCTGCAGGGTGGGCTGCCCTGTTAGTGCCAGTCAGTCACGATGCTGCAGGGTGGGCTGCCCTGTCACTGCCAGGCAGTCACGTTGCTGCAGGGTGGGCTGCCCTGTTAGGGTCAGGCAGTCACGATGCTGCAGGGTGGGCTGCCCTGTTAGTGCCAGGCAGTCCCGATGCTGCAGGGTGGGCTGCCCTGTCCCTGCCAGGCAGTCACGATGCTGCAGGGTGGGCTGCCCTGTCCCTGCCAGGCAGTCACGATGCTGCAGGGTGGGCTGCCCTGTCCCTGCCAGGCAGTCACGATTCTGCAGGGTGGGCTGCCCTGTCCCTGCCAGGCAGTCACGATGCTGCAGGGTGGGCTGCCCTGTCCCTGCCAGGCAGTCACGATGCTGCAGGGTGGGCTGCCCTGTTAGTGCCAGGCAGTCCCGATGCTGCAGGGTGGGCTGCCCTGTCCCTGCCAGGCAGTCACGATGCTGCAGGGTGGGCTGCCCTGTCCCTGCCAGGCAGTCACGATGCTGCAGGGTGGGCTGCCCTGTCCCTGCCAGGCAGTCACGATTCTGCAGGGTGGGCTGCCCTGTCCCTGCCAGGCAGTCACGATGCTGCAGGGTGGGCTGCCCTGTCACTGCCAGGCAGTCACGATGCTGCAGGGTGGGCTGCCCTGTTAGTGCCAGGCAGTCCCGATGCTGCAGGGTGGGATGCCCTGTTAGTGCCAGGCAGTCACGATGCTGCAGGGTGGCCTGCCCTGTCCCTGCCAGGCAGTCACGATGCTGCAGGGTGGGCTGCCCTGTCCCTGCCAGGCAGTCACGATGCTGCAGGGTGGGCTGCCCTGTCCCTGCCAGGCAGTCACGATGCTGCAGGGTGGGCTGCCCTGTCCTTGCCAGGCAGTCACGATGCTGCAGGGTGGGCTGCCCTGTCCCTGCCAGGCAGTCACGATTCTGCAGGGTGGGCTGCCCTGTTAGGGTCAGGCAGTCACGATGCTGCAGGGTGGGCTGCCCTGTTAGTGCCAGGCAGTCCCGATGCTGCAGGGTGGGCTGCCCTGTTAGTGCCAGTCAGTCACGATGCTGCAGGGTGGGCTGCCCTGTCCCTGCCAGGCAGTCACGGGGCTGCAGGGTGGGCTGCCCTGTCCTTGCCAGGCAGTCACGATGCTGCAGGGTGGGCTGCCCTGTCCCTGCCAGGCAGTCACGATGCTGCAGGGTGGGCTGCCCTGTCACTGCCAGGCAGTCACGATGCTGCAGGGTGGGCTGCCCTGTCCTTGCCAGGCAGTCACGATGCTGCAGGGTGGGCTGCCCTGTTAGGGTCAGGCAGTCACGATGCTGCAGGGTGGGCTGCCCTGTCCCTGCCAGGCAGTCCCGATGCTGCAGGGTGGGCTGCCCTGTCCCTGCCAGGCAGTCACGATGCTGCAGGGTGGGCTGCCCTGTCAGTGCCAGGCAGTCACGCTGCTGCAGGGTGGGCTGCCCTGTCCCTGCCAGGCAGTCACGATGCTGCAGGGTGGGCTGCCCTGTTAGGGTCAGGCAGTCACGATGCTGCAGGGTGGGCTGCCCTGTCCCTGCCAGGCAGTCCCGATGCTGCAGGGTGGGCTGCCCTGTCCCTGCCAGGCAGTCACGATTCTGCAGGGTGGGCTGCCCTGTTAGGGTCAGGCAGTCACGATGCTGCAGGGTGGGCTGCCCTGTCCCTGCCAGGCAGTCCCGATGCTGCAGGGTGGGCTGCCCTGTCCCTGCCAGGCAGTCACGATGCTGCAGGGTGGGCTGCCCTGTCAGTGCCAGGCAGTCACGATGCTGCAGGGTGGGCTGCCCTGTCCCTGCCAGGCAGTCACGATGCTGCAGGGTGGGCTGCCCTGTCACTGCCAGGCAGTCACGATGCTGCAGGGTGGGCTGCCCTGTTAGGGTCAGGCAGTCACGATGCTGCAGGGTGGGCTGCCCTGTTAGTGCCAGGCAGTCACGATGCTGCAGGGTGGGCTGCCCTGTCAGTGCCAGTCAGTCCCGATGCTGCAGGGTGGGCTGCCCTGTTAGTGCCAGGCAGTCCCGATGCTGCAGGGTGGGCTGCCCTGTCAGTGCCAGTCAGTCCCGATGCTGCAGGGTGGGCTGCCCTGTCAGTGCCAGGCAGTCACGATGCTGCAGGGTGGGCTGCCCTGTCCTTGCCAGGCAGTCACGATGCTGCAGGGTGGGCTGCGCTGTCAGTGCCAGGCAGTCACGATGCTGCAGGGTGGGCTGCCCTGTCCCTGCCAGTCAGTCACGATGCTGCAGGGTGGGCTGCCCTGTTAGTGCCAGTCAGTCACGATGCTGCAGGGTGGGCTGCCCTGTCACTGCCAGGCAGTCACGATGCTGCAGGGTGGGCTGCCCTGTTAGGGTCAGGCAGTCACGATGCTGCAGGGTGGGCTGCCCTGTTAGTGCCAGGCAGTCCCGATGCTGCAGGGTGGGCTGCCCTGTCCCTGCCAGGCAGTCACGATGCTGCAGGGTGGGCTGCCCTGTCCCTGCCAGGCAGTCACGATGCTGCAGGGTGGGCTGCCCTGTCCCTGCCAGGCAGTCATGATTCTGCAGGGTGGGCTGCCCTGTCCCTGCCAGGCAGTCACGATGCTGCAGGGTGGGCTGCCCTGTCCCTGCCAGGCAGTCACGATGCTGCAGGGTGGGCTGCCCTGTTAGTGCCAGGCAGTCCCGATGCTGCAGGGTGGGCTGCCCTGTCCCTGCCAGGCAGTCACGATGCTGCAGGGTGGGCTGCCCTGTCCCTGCCAGGCAGTCACGATGCTGCAGGGTGGGCTGCCCTGTCCCTGCCAGGCAGTCACGATTCTGCAGGGTGGGCTGCCCTGTCCCTGCCAGGCAGTCACGATGCTGCAGGGTGGGCTGCCCTGTCCCTGCCAGGCAGTCACGATGCTGCAGGGTGGGCTGCCCTGTCACTGCCAGGCAGTCACGATGCTGCAGGGTGGGCTGCCCTGTTAGTGCCAGGCAGTCCCGATGCTGCAGGGTGGCCTGCCCTGTCCCTGCCAGGCAGTCACGATGCTGCAGGGTGGCCTGCCCTGTCCCTGCCAGGCAGTCACGATGCTGCAGGGTGGGCTGCCCTGTCCCTGCCAGGCAGTCACGATGCTGCAGGGTGGGCTGCCCTGTCCCTGCCAGGCAGTCACGATGCTGCAGGGTGGGCTGCCCCGTTAGTGCCAGGCAGTCCCGATGCTGCAGGGTGGGCTGCCCTGTTAGTGCCAGGCAGTCCCGATGCTGCAGGGTGGGCTGCCCTGTTAGTGCCAGGCAGTCCCGATGCTGCAGGGTGGGCTGCCCTGTCCTTGCCAGGCAGTCCCGATGCTGCAGGGTGGGATGCCCTGTTAGTGCCAGGCAGTCACGATGCTGCAGGGTGGCCTGCCCTGTCCCTGCCAGGCAGTCACGGTGCTGCAGGGTGGGCTGCCCTGTCCCTGCCAGGCAGTCACGATTCTGCAGGGTGGGCTGCCCTGTCCCTGCCAGGCAGTCACGATGCTGCAGGGTGGGCTGCCCTGTCCCTGCCAGGCAGTCACGATTCTGCAGGGTGGGCTGCCCTGTCCCTGCCAGGCAGTCACGATGCTGCAGGGTGGGCTGCCCTGTTAGTGCCAGGCAGTCCCGATGCTGCAGGGTGGGCTGCCCTGTCCCTGCCAGGCAGTCACGATGCTGCAGGGTGGCCTGCCCTGTTAGTGCCAGTCAGTCCCGATGCTGCAGGGTGGGCTGCCCTGTTAGTGCCAGTCAGTCCCGATGCTGCAGGGTGGGCTGCCCTGTCCCTGCCAGGCAGTCCCGATGCTGCAGGGTGGGCTGCGCTGTCCCTGCCAGGCAGTCACGATGCTGCAGGGTGGGCTGCCCTGTCCCTGCCAGGCAGTCACGATGCTGCAGGGTGGGCTGCCCTGTCCCTGGCAGGCAGTCACGATGCTGCAGGGTGGGCTGCCCTGTCCCTGGCAGGCAGTCACGATGCTGCAGGGTGGGCTGCCCTGTCCCTGCCAGGCAGTCACGATGCTGCAGGGTGGGCTGCCCTGTCCCTGCCAGGCAGTCACGATGCTGCAGGGTGGGCTGCCCTGTCCCTGCCAGGCAGTCACGATGCTGCAGGGTGGGCTGCCCTGTTAGTGCCAGGCAGTCACGATGCTGCAGGGTGGGCTGCCCTGTTAGTGCCAGTCAGTCCCGATGCTGCAGGGTGGCCTGCCCTGTCCCTGCCAGGCAGTCACGATGCTGCAGGGTGGGCTGCCCTGTCCCTGCCAGGCAGTCCCGATGCTGCAGGGTGGGCTGCGCTGTCCCTGCCAGGCAGTCACGATGCTGCAGGGTGGGCTGCCCTGTCCCTGCCAGGCAGTCACGATGCTGCAGGGTGGGCTGCCCTGTCCCTGGCAGGCAGTCACGATGCTGCAGGGTGGGCTGCCCTGTCCCTGGCAGGCAGTCACGATGCTGCAGGGTGGGCTGCCCTGTCCCTGCCAGGCAGTCACGATGCTGCAGGGTGGGCTGCCCTGTCCCTGCCAGGCAGTCACGATGCTGCAGGGTGGGCTGCCCTGTCCCTGCCAGGCAGTCACGATGCTGCAGGGTGGGCTGCCCTGTCCCTGGCAGGCAGTCACGATGCTGCAGGGTGGGCTGCCCTGTCCCTGGCAGGCAGTCACGATGCTGCAGGGTGGGCTGCCCTGTCCCTGCCAGGCAGTCACGATGCTGCAGGGTGGGCTGCCCTGTCCCTGCCAGGCAGTCACGATGCTGCAGGGTGGCTGGACACACTGCCCTTTCCCGCGTCCTATCTGCGCCGCCCTCGGGGTCATGTTTGGGCAGCGCTGGGCCTCGAGTCTTGCTAAACCGCACCGTGGAAACCAAACGTCCTGTCTGGGGCTCAAGGTCGTCGTTGATGTAACCGTGTTGACGTGCTCTGCACATGCGCCTTTGCCCTTTCTGCACGTCGGGGACCAGCGTCTGTGGCCTGGACACCCCCAGGGGCCTCTGTGCTGGGGTGGGGGTCACTCCTCAGCCGGGTGTGGGGGCGCTGCAGCTTCAGTGGGGCTCTGCTGGTTCTATTTGGGTTCTTTGCACTATATATGCTTGTTAAGCAGCCGTACATAAGAATGAAGGAAGTCCAGCCTATGCCAAGCTGCGTTCTTGGTCCCTGGGTGAGCTGTGTGGATGATGCAGGCTCCTCTTCAACCCGCATCTCCTCCCCCAGCCCTTGTCCGAGTTCTTCCGAAGAGTGCCTCGCAGAGCCTCGGAGGGGAGCCTTGCCT
The DNA here is from genome assembly GCF_964263255.1 of Lissotriton vulgaris. Classification (NCBI taxonomy): domain Eukaryota; kingdom Metazoa; phylum Chordata; class Amphibia; order Caudata; family Salamandridae; genus Lissotriton; species Lissotriton vulgaris. Next base: position 796,954,488 of record NC_141700.1, on the reverse strand, counting down.
GTCCTCCTCCAGGCCTGCCTTCCACGTGCTTGCCTGGAGTACAGATTGCTTCAGTCTGTGCCCCCCGCATGGAGCTGTGAAAGTGCCCGACCGGCCAGTGGCCCTCTATGCTGCAGCAGCACAGTCCCATCCCCAGCGTTATTCATTGAAGGTAACGTGTCATTGCCTTTGTAAATGAGCTCTGCCTGAGCAGATGTGCTACACGAGAAATGGCACCTTTGCAAACCTTAGCAGTGGTTCGTACTACGAACTGCTGCTGCAGCGTGGGCACACGAGCTGGAGCCCTGTTCATCACAAGGATGGTGGAGATCGTTTCTTGCAGCAGGCACAGCTGGTGCACTTGACTGCAAGGCTGATATCATCTGGCAGCCCACCCTTATCTGCACATGAATGCAAATCAGCTGGTATGTTTGGAAAGAATATGACATTGATAATGGTGTTTTATCCCCTTGGCCTCTCTTCCTTCTCTAGAGGGATGCTAAGCTTGGCTGGACTACAGCTGCAGCGTGCCAGCTAGGAAAGGGGGGTGGGGCAGGGAGGGGGCATGGGTACAGAAGTCGTGGCTGTAAACTAGACTGGCTTAGATTAGCAAGAGTAGAGCACAAACAAAGTCTAGTCACCTAGTATCCACGCTTATGAGTAAGTGCAATCGTAAGCCAGTCGATGTACGGCGGAGCCAGTGTGAGTGTTAAACATTATAACACTGTCATTTATATAAGCTACAAGGAGCTTGGGCCAGAGCCCCTCTTCCACGGAAACTTACAATTCATGTGCCTCCCTCAACACCCCATACTTCCAATCACACAATTGCACCCCGACATTCGCTAAGACCGCAACTGCACAACACAGACGCACCTCATGCACACCCCAGTAGCACCATACACCCTGAAACCACAGACCACGCGTTCCAACTGCTGATCATTCATTCTCGCTCTACATTACTCCATGGTACAGGCCTCGCAGACCTCACCTGCTACAAGCTTGCTCATCACAGAAACATGGTTCACGCCCACATTCTTGCATATTCCAGACATCCATTGTGTGGACCATGCATATATGAAGGGAGGAGGCCATAATATCTCCCATAAGCCCTCCTGTTTTTTTTTTTATCATAGTCAAGCAAGTAACTACGTATTCCATAGAGCAGCTGACATGCGATTTTCATCTTACATGCAGGCCTCTTTGGCAGAACAACGACTTAATTGATAAATTATCTGATCTCATCACCAACTTGTCTTTCGGACATGGGTGACTTCAAGCTCGACAAGCATTGGTCTCGTCTTTAAGACCTTATAAATGTTTAGCGATGCAGTACATTATCCCCCACTAGCATGCCCACAAACTGCGAGCCTTAAATAATATAGCGCTACATACTTCGTAAGAGTGCCGAGAACTGTGTTTTTTGCCTCCGCTAGGCTCAACCTAAAAACGGCATGTGGGGGAAGGAGAGTGACCGGATGTAGACAGCATAAAGTTAAGTTATGCTGAGTGGTTATTGCTAAATTTATTGCGGACAGGATGTTGTGTTTGCGGAAGTAATTTAGGCGAAATTCATTTCAAGAGAATGCATCACATAGGGGCTCTTCTCAAGGCAGCACAGAACTGGTCCGGAGCCAGTCATGTGTCAGACTACACAAGACTTATTCTATCCCAAGCCTGCCGCTAAACCTACGGACCTGCGAGGAATGTACATTAACTCTGCAGGCTCGGCGACTACACCTGTACAAAGCTATGAAGAGATATTTAAAATTAACAGAGAGAAAAGGAAGAGTAATTCGCCAGCATAGCGGTATATCGAGTGACTGGATTTGAGAGAGGGGCAGCGCGGTAGGCAGGCACAGGCCTGGGGTTGACACAGACACTGGGCCCAGCTCCATCTTGTATAAGGCGAGTGGTGGGCAGGGCAAGAACCCACAGCCCATGGAGGAAGATACAGGGTACTGAGTATCAGATCCAGGGCTGGCACGTGACGAACCTCCTCACGCCACTTTACATACACCCGCTCGGTGTAGCTCCTATCAGCCGAATGGAGTGACAGTGCACATGAACATATCCTGCCTTCATGGGCTTTGGAGCATTCTTTCCTGTGCTTTAGATACAAGCTTGCATGTGATCTGCACACAGGATTTTGTTCAAACTAAAGATCAGTGGCGTGATTGCGGCTAAACCCAGTCAAGTCTCTTGAAAGGAGCAGAGGTCTTAAACTGGCATTATTTTGGGAAGGCTGTGGCAGTCAATTTCAGCATGGGTGCCTCCTTACTCTAGTACTGTAGTATTCTGCTCGTTCCCGAAGGCAAACGCCGTGGGATGCGAGGGATGCAGCTGCACCGTCCCGCGGGTGGTGCTCGCACTTGTGTGAAATCTGACACATAACAGATGGCACCCTGTGGCCGCTGCTCGTAACCGCAAGCTGATACATTTCCCGGGAAAGGTGGGACATGCACCCGCCTTTGCCCAATTGCATGCTGTCTTTTTACTAAGATGCACGCAAAGCCCAATAGAAAAAAATCCTAAAAGAAAAACTACATGCACTAGCGTGTGAAAAGTCCAGAGTGAGTCCAACAGGTAATTTTCATAGAGCAGCGCATGCACGCTGCGCTAGGCTCGACCTAAAAAGTAGAGACCACATCATCAGGCTTATTGACACGTTCAATATGATACAGCATGTCACACAACTAGCACACTCCAGTGTCCACCCTCAACCATGTCTTCTCAACTTCAACAACCCAGTGGAAACCACCTGTACACCAGGACAGAGCTGACCACTTCACCATCCCTCTCTTCTTGATCAGCGTCCTACCAGAAAGCAAGGTTAACCTGAAAGAGAAGACCAAGCTTTTAGATCCTTCATAAACGGCTCTATAGACAACCTAGTGCTTGAACTTTTCTCACCTCATCAACTTCACATCCAACGCCAGCACTTTTCTAAACATCTTCAAACACTTTTTTTGAAAACGTTGTGAACATCTGCAAGTCCAAGTTAAAGTCTTCAGCACCCTGGTACTCTAAAGACCTTGCTGACAAACTATATGTCTAGGAGCACCCTCAATCAGGTCTATACTGGGTGTGGTCAACGAGGAAGCAAGAGGTGTGACAGGTAGCAGCCTCAATCTAGTTTATAGATATGATGCAATAATCTAGTGGGTGTGGTGAAGGAGCACTTTAATCCTGTTTGTACATCTGGTCTAGTAACCTAGTGGGTGTGGTGAAGGAGGATGCAAGAGGTGTGATGGAGTACTTTAATCCATTTTGTACATCTGATCCATTAACTTATGGGAGTGTTGAAGGAGAACATGAGAGGTGTGGCAGAGGAGCATTTTAAATCTGGTTTATACATCTGGTCTAGTAATCTGAGGACCAGTCCTCACCGGAGTAGGAAATGTTGTTTTGCAGTGACAAGGTGTTCCCCTGCTTTTCCACAGAGGCTCCAGGAGACGCATGTTCTTTGGCGCTGATCATGCCAGGTGCCTGTGAAGATGTGGTGTGCATGCAAAACGTAGCCTTGTGTCCTTAGCTGAAGTCATTTTTTAGATCGAGCCTAGGCAGCGCATGTGCTGTCTCTTTGAGACATGCTGTATTCACTCTTTGGGTTTCCAGCCCGTCCATTGCCTTTTTATTCATCCCTTTGATTGTCGTTCAGAAATGCTTGCTTGCTTGCGTTTAATCATTCCTCTATGTCCCTCCATTTGTGTGTTTGGTTTCCTCGCATAGGGCACAGACCAATTACTGTTAATATTATGCTTCTGTGTTTGTGTTCATTTGGGGGACAATTTCTTTTTTGATTCCTGCTCATGTCACTGTTAGCCCCTCTTCGATGGTTCATCTTCGGTGCCCGTCACTTAATCCCCCCGTCCAGTTCAAATACTGAGATGAAATGTCAGACTTTTCAGATGCTGCTCAGATCGCCTCTTTTATTTTCTTTGACGTCAAAGTGTGAGGATTTCTCCCAAATCCCTCCCGCTTCACTGCTTGTTGCAAGTTGCGGTCACCGGACCTTAACCAGCCCAACCTTGCAGCATATTTGAGGGCAAGGCTTGGGCACCTCCAGTCGCATTTTCTCTGATGTTTGTTTATATAATGTGACCTCAAGCAAGCCGAAGGTGTTGGAACGCTTTACATGAGTGCTAGGTGCTAGTTACATTAAACCAGGTCAGATTAATTTTTGGAGACATTTTTATATATCCCAAACTCTACTGACCCAAAGGTATTGAAGCGCTTTTCAAAAGCGCCATTTACATTACACAATGTCAGGTTATTATTTTAGTTTTTAGGTGTGAGATTAAGTGATGCCGACCACTCCCCTGTTTATTCATTATTTTCCTTCTACCTGACAAGTGAGAGAAGCATTCGTCCCTCCCACGTTGCTGCATGCCCGCACTGCTGCCGCTTCCTGATGTCGTCCTCCTCTTAGACCTCTAATTTCAAAGCACATTCACAGCAGCTCTTCAGGGACCATGAGACATGTTTTTTATTTCATAATGTGAACTTGAGCGACCCAAAGGTGTTGGAGCGCTTTACATGAGTGCTAGTTACATTACACAAGGTCAGGTTAATTTTTTTTGTTTTTAGGTGCTCGGAGATTAAGTGATACAGACGCCGTCCCTGTTCATTATTTTCCCTCAACCGGACAAATGGGAGTATTGTGTTGTTGTTGCTATCTATGTCCAGTGCTACTATACCCAGGGGACTGGGACAGAAGGCGGGGCCGGGGGCTTGCTGGTAAAGGGATGGTGCGAGCAGTGTTTTCAATGGAAAACTCTGGAGAAGGGTGCCTGGTGAAAAGAGGACTGGGGAAGGAGGGTTGTGATGTCTCTGCCATTGGAAAGTACTTGACTGCTTTTTTTCATAGATTGGTCAATATTCCAGTGGTGCAGTCACAGAATGGTAAATGCTGTTGACTTGCATCGAGGCGCTTGTCTTTTTGTCTTTGCGTTTAAAAATCCTTGGAATGTGCTCATTAATGTTTCCTGAGGCAAGAATGCATTCCTGAATCAGACTAAAGAATCACCACTGGGTCTGGGCTCCCAACGGCACAGCTTGCCACAAGCTATAATGAACAAAAGAATGCACGTGCCGCTATTTGCTTAACCTGAACAATTCCTTCAAAACATATCACCTAAAACACCATGTTTTGTGTGTATTAACACTCAGCAGCAAAAACAAAAGCTAGTCAGAGGAAACCCAGATACAGGAAAAGGCCCAAGTAGTTCATGTGTGAATGAACGTACAAAGATTCAAAAATATAATAAGTAGGCCAATACTCAACTGTATTTAGGAAAAATTAATTATTTGTAAATCTAAGGAAGCAAACCTTTTCCACATTGGGAGTTTTATCAGGTTCCCTTGATCCCTGCTGCTAGGAGAGAGCATACAAAAATTGCAATGTCTTCATTTTTGAGGACAAAAAGGCACCAAGATTTGAAACAAGCATTGGCACAGGCAATATTTCCTGCCTTTGGGACATTATAAGTGCTTAGCCATGCAGTACATTATCCTAGGTGCTGTGCCACCAGGGCTTGAAGAGCTATACAATTACTACACACTGGGTGAAGCCGTCTGATTCAGGAATAATGAACAAAAGAATGCACGTGCCGCTATTTGCTTAACCTGAACAATTCCTTCAAAACATATCACCTAAAACACCATGTTTTGTGTGAATTAACACTTCTTTATTTATTTTTTATTTTATTTCATTTATACATTTTTACTTTGGTATCTAAGTTTGCCAAGTTCACATTTTTAAGACCTTATGTACACAAAAAAACATTCATATTTACATGGACAGGAAAACAATTACAATATACAATTCAAGAAAAAATGAACCATTCAAAACTCCATTCATTCATCAGACGTACCACCACAAACAACAACAAAAATATACTTTTTAAATGAATACTGGAATAAAATTCTTCACAGTTAAGCCATCTCCAATTACTATTCTCAAAAGGAAATTGGTTTAGTAATTCTTAGAACCCTTTTTGTTTTTTGGCTTATAGAAAGGTCTACACGTTTCAAACTCGTATTATTATGGAGTTTTCATCAGGACCATTGTCTGTGAAAAAAGAAAGAGAGGAAACTTTCTTTTAGGTATAATGTTCTTATTATAGAGTGCTGCCTGCTCCAATATTCCAAACCATCTTACCTCTAAGTGTAGACTGTGGGTGATCTGAACAAAAGCTCCCGACGTGTACAAGGTTGTCTGTAGAGAGAAATCATAACATGACAAGCCCTGCCTCGTGGCTACCCAAAAAAGCTCCTAAAAAATCACAAAAAAGAGCATGGTGGACACCACGCAAAACCTTACTGGAAAGAAAATCTAAAAAAAACATTGATAGGATGGTCTTTGTTTCGACATTTTGTCCAAATTCTAATTCTTCAAAAAAAGTAGTGAAACAAAACTGGCATCTATTGAAAAATGTGCATAACGTTTTTTCAAATGAACCACTGTTCGCATTTAAGAAGAGCAGTAGTATTGCCAATCAGTTAGTGAGCAGCTCTCCCCAAAAAAGAAAACCATACAGATCTCCGCACTATGTTAAGACTACCGCCTATTCAAGGCCGTCGCAGATGTGGAACATGCTCATGTTGTGACTCAACACAGGAGGGAATGCTATTCACACACAAAGAGATCAGTTGTAAACATGAGACGTTTACAAATTGTAAATCTCGATTTTGTTGTATATGGAATCATATGCCCATGTAATCTTTTGTATATTGGAAAAACAAGCCAAGAATTGCGTGTACGGATACAGCAACACAAGTCCAGAATAAAAAACAATATACTGACAGCCCCCCTCGCCAGTCATTGGAGAGAACTAAACCATAAATAATAATAATAATAATAATAAAGGAATCTTGTTGTGCACAAACTTAGCCCAATGGGCGTCAAGGCGCCTAATTCCAAAACCAGCTCATAACAAAAGCCTGCAGTTCAACCCATGTAAGCTCTTGAAAAGCACCATGTTTTTAAGGCCTTTTTGAACAGATCCAGGGAAGGTAGAGTTTTGATCTCCATGGGCACGGTGTTCCAGAGCTGCGGGGCAGCAACAGAGAAGGCCCTGGCTCCCCATCTGGTGAGCTTGAAACGGGGGACAACAAGCTGGAAAAGTCCCGAAGATCGGAGACATCTTGTGGGATGGTAGCGAGTAAGCAGGGAACTGATGGCGCCTTTAGGTCCATCCTCGAGGGCTCTATAGGTCAGGCACAGAATTTTAAAGTAAATTCTGTGCTGAATAGGCAGCCAATGGAGGTCTCTCCTCGCAGTAGTAGCAGATACCGACCTCAGATGGACAGTGGTGTCAAAAGTGGAAAACGATGATCGAGGTGGCAATTTGGAATTAAAACTCTCTAAACGTGAGGCATTGCTAATCGTGAAATTTAATACTGCTCTGGATGGACTCAATGAACTCTCTGAAATGTTCAAACTATAGATCAATCAATATGAACATCCATCTGATTTTTCACACAGCCGATTGAATGATTTATCATTATATGACAAACAGCGTAAAACCGATGGAATTAGTATCACAACCCCGACGTTAATACAATCTGTTTGGAACAATAAAGTTTAATAAAAAAACATTTTCGACATGCACCACGTGACCCTGATCGGTATATAATGAAGTGTGTCCTTGGACTACAATTCCCATGTTCCCCAGCGGACCCGGAAATCCATACGACTGCGGCGATTCGAAGGAGAGACATCGAATGCTCCACGTTCCGTCAATCGAAGGTAGGCAATCTTCAACTACATGGACTCCGTCCTCCAATGTGATGTTAAGCGAATTCCAACTATACAAACAGAATATGTCTTTAATGATTGCTCCTAGGCAGAGGCATTAAAAATCGGGACACAGACTTCAAACTCCGAAGGGGAATCCGTTGGGACTACGACTCCCGTGATCCTGGGCGGACCCGGAAATCAGCGCGACCGCGGGGATACAAACTGCATGTACCGTGCCCCGTCCATCTAAGGTACAGGCTTGCTTACCCATGGGCCAAGTCCCAGCCACATAGACTACGAGCGGGTGGTGAGAGCATGCCGAATTAGTAAATAAAACACTCTCTTTATTGATCGATTTCAGGCGGAGGCAACAGAACCCCAGATACAGTCACCTGAGCTTCCTCCGCCAGGTAAGACGCTTTTTAAATGCCAGCCTCCACCTATTCACTAAGCCCGAAAACACTGAGTCTCACAATCTCCTCTTTTCCTTTTCGGCTCCTGCAAAAGCGTGCAGAGAGGGGTTACAAGATCGTCATACATGCAACACGGACTAATAAACAAAAAGTAAGTTTTGAGCATGTATGTGTGTGGTTAAAATGGTGAATTAGACACCACGAGGCAGGGCTTGTCATGTTATGATTTCTCTCTACAGACAACCTTGTACACGTCGGGAGCTTTTGTTCAGATCATTCACCGTCTACACTTAGAGGTAATATGGTTTGGAATATTGGAGCAGGCAGCACTCTATAAGAAGAACATTATACCTAAAAGAAAGTTTCCTCTTTCTTTTTTCACAGACAATGGTCCTGATAAACTCCATAATAATACAAGTTTGAAACGCGTAGACCTTTCTATAAGCCAAAAAACAAAAAGGGTTCTAAGAATTACTAAACCAATTTCCTTTTGAGAATAGTAATTGGAGATGGCTTAACTGAAGAATTTTATTCCAGTATTCATTTAAAAAGTATATTTTTGTTGTTTGTGGTGGTACGTCTGATGAATGAATGGAGTTTTGAATGGTTCATTTTTTCATGAATTGTATATTGTAATTGTTTTCCTGTCCATGTAAATATGAATTTTTTGTGTGTACATAAGGTCTTAAAAATGTGAACTTGGCAAACTTAGATACCGAAGTAAAAATGTATAAATGAAATAAAAAATAAATAAAGAAGTGTTAATACACACAAAACATGGTGTTTTAGGTGATATGTTTTGAAGGAATTGTTCAGGTTAAGCAAATAGCGGCACGTGCATTCTTTTGTTCATTATTCCTGAATCAGACTGCTTCACCCAGTGTGTAGTAATTGTATAGCTCTTCAAGCCCTGGTGGCACAGCACCTAGGATAATGTACTGCATGGCTAAGCACTTATAAGATCCCAAAGGCAGGAAATATTGCCTGTGCCAATGCTTGTTTCAAATCTTGGTGCCTTTTTGTCCTCAAAAATGAAGACATTGCAATTTTTGTATGCTCTCTCCTAGCAGCAGGGATCAAGGGAACCTGATAAAACTCCCAATGTGGAAAAGGTTTGCTTCCTTAGATTTACAAATAATTAATTTCTCCTAAATACAGTTGAGTATTGGCCTACTTATTATATTTTTGAATCTTTGTACGTTCATTCACACATGAACTACTAAGGCCTTTTCCTGTATCTGGGTTTCCTCTGACTAGCTTTTGTTTTTGCTGCTGTGTGGACACGTTAGATGTTATCAGCAGGTGGAAGCAGGGCAGCCCTGTTTTATCTGGCTGTGGAGCACAGGGTGTGGTACAGGAAAAGGGTTTCTAAAATCTAGTAAATTCCTCCTTCAACATGTGAGCGAAATCTGTCCTGAAATGCATCTACCCTTGTTCGATTTTGTTGGTTACTGCGATGTGGTCTCTGTAGCCTTGCATTCACTAATTGGTGCCTAAAAAACACATTACTGTTCATTACATGGCTTAGCAGCATTTTATCCCTTCTGTTGTTGTATGCATGTGGTGTTTCTATAACAAATCTAGCGACAAGGCTGCGGAGCACCCTACAGGGTCAAAGCCAAGCATAAGTTAACGAGTGATAAAGGTAGCTGGTTTGTGGATAGTTAATGCATTGTGATGTAGTGTTCTTAAGAGGTGAGTCTTCAAATCTTGTTTAAATTGGAGCAGCGTTATAGCAGACCTGATGCATACAGGGATGTCGTTCCAGATCTTGCATAGATGGAAAAGGAGTAAGGAATGCTGCCTTGTTTTTTGGTCTCACCCTGGAGCATGGACGCATTACTGTGTCCTTACATGGCTCGTTTTTTTGGTGCGACTTTTATCTTTCTAGGTTAGTACTCTGAGAGTGTGTGTTTTCCAGCTGACTTCCTTATATGCTTCTCTGCCCTCACACCCCGTCTCTGTGTTTCTCTTTCTCACTGTATGCGTCTGTGTTTCCTTTGGTCCCTGTATTGCTTTGTTTCACTGCAAGCTTCTCTGGCCCTCCAGTGTTTGTTCCGTTCCCTGTGTTGCTTCCCCCATCTCCAGGTTGCTCTGTCTCGCCATGTGTTTCTGGGCCCCATGCCTCATCTCCAGGTTGCTCTGTCTCGCCGTGTGTTTCTGGGCCCCATGCCTCATCTCCAGGTTGCTCTTTCTCGCAGTGTGCTACTGGGCCCCGTGCCTCATCTCCAGGTTGCTCTGTCTCGCCGTGTGTTTCTGGGCCCCATGCCTCATCTTCAGGTTGCTCTGTCTCGCCGTGTGCTTCTGGGCCCCATGCCTCATCTCCAGGTTGCTCTGTCTCGCCGTGTGTTTCTGGGCCCCATGCCTCATCTCCAGGTTGCTCTGTCTCGCAGTGTGCTTCTGGGCCCCGTGCCTCATCTCCAGGTTGCTCTTTCTCGCAGTGTGCTTCTGGGCCCCGTGCCTCATCTCCAGGTTGCTCTGTCTCGCCGTGTGTTTCTGGGCCCCATGCCTCATCTCCAGGTTGCTCTGTCTCGCCGTGTGTTTCTGGGCCCCATGCCTCATCCCCAGGTTTGAGTTTGAGTTTAAAAATATTTATATAGCGCACTTTCACTAGCGGTTTCATGGCGCTGCAACAGACAGATCCCCAGGGTGGGAGTGACAGAAAATAATAAGAAGGAAAACAAAAACAGCAAGTGATCTAGTTAAGATTTAGCAAATAGATGGGCTTTGAGTTTTTTCCGGAATTGAGGGTAGAGAGTTAAAGATCTAAGCTCTAAAGGCAGGGAATTCCACAGGACTGGGGCAAGGGTCGCAAACTTCGATCCTCCCCATTTCTTCCTCCGGAAACAAGAGACTGACAACAGGGATTGCGTAGATGAGCGTAGTTCCCTAGTTGGAACATAGGGAACAATCTCGGATGTAATGAAGGCCGGAGCCGCGCCCAGTCGTGCTTGAAAGATGATAGAAGCAAGCTTAAACTGGACGCGTTCACGAACAGGGAGCCAGTGTAAGGATTTGAGAAGGGGTGTTACGTGATGGGATTTTAGAAGACTGAACACCAGCCGTGCTGCCTGGTTCTGGATCAACTGCAAACGCCTTAAACTATATGCAGGTATACCTGCATATAGGGCGTTGCCATAATCCAGGCGGGAGGTAACCATCGCCAAGATGATCAATTTCAAGGCATCAAAGGAAAAAAAGCGGGATACCTTGCGGATGGTGCGTAGTGACAGAAAAGAAGAGGACACCACAGAGCTAACCTGGGAGTGAAGAGTGAACTGAGAATTAAGTTTGATACCTAAAGTTTTAACTGAGGTAGAAGGAACCGGGGGAAAACCAAGGGAAGGGGGCCAAAAAAGTGAAGACCAGGGACTGGAGGAACCACCTGTCAACACCAGCTCGGTCTTGTCCGGGTTAAGTTTCAAATGGTTGTGGTTCATCCAGTCCCGGATAAAAATCATAATAGACTGGAAATTTAAGATGGAAGCAGGGGAAGAAGACAGATTGAAAACAAGTTGGAGGTCATCCGCATAATTGTATACGCTGACCTCCATTTGCTGCAACGAAAAAATAAGGGGGGCAATATAGAGGTTAAACAAAAGAGGTGAAAAGGAGGAACCTTGAGGGACCCCGCACTGAACTTTCCGGAAGTCCGCAGAAAAATCACCCAGGCGAACAGCCTGGGTGCGGTCCCTCAGGAAGGAGGATAACCACACCAGGGCGGTACCCCCGATCCCCGCCGCCCTGACACGGGAAAGCAAGATGGTATGGTCAACCGTGTCAAAGGCGGCTGAGAGATCGAGGAGGACCATAGCCTGGGCCTGGTTGGTATCCATTCCCTCCCTGAGGTTGTCAAGGACCGAGAGTACTACGGACTCCGTAGAGTGTGCGGGGCGGAAACCAGCCTGGCGAGGAGCCAAGACCCCATACTCCACAAAAGTGCTCAAAGAACTGGTGACATGACGTTCGAGCACCTTAGCCAGAAATGGTAGGAGGGAGATGGGGCGATAATTGGCGGGGACCGAAGGGTCTGCGCCGGGCTTCTTTAGGATGGGGACAATAACTGCTGTTTTCAGTGAATTGGCTACAACCCCCTGAGAAAGAAAACTGTTGAGGAAGTGAAGAGGGGGATCTGGACAAGTTGTATAAATATGGCGAAGGATGTGCGCGGGGCAAGTGTCCAATGGGGAGCCAGATTTAACAAGGGGAATTATTGAGGTCAGGGATTCCTTGGTCAAGGGAGGAAGGTCATCGAGTTGTCCCTTAGGTGGAGGACACGGAGGGTCAACAAAAGTAGGGGGGTGAGGGAATGTTGGCTTTAATAATAGCAATCTTCTCAATAAAGAAATTATTTAAGGAGTGACAAAGGTCCTGGGAAGGGGGGGGGGCTTAAGAGATGTCCTATCGGAAAATGCCAAATTGTGGACAATCTAGAAAATTTCCCTCGGTTGATTCTCAGCTGCAAGAATCTTTGAGGAAAAGTAGGCCGTTTTTGCAGCCAAGATGGCCTTCTTGTATTGAGCCAGGATAGTAATAAACTCAGATCTGAGTAAGGGACAGTAATTCCTCCTCCAGGCACGCTCGGCTCGGCGTACCGCTAGTTTGATGGTCTTAAGATCCTCGTTAAACCACAAGTTGGCATCCTTCTCCCGCTTTGAAGTTACCCGCTTCAGCGGGGCAATGGAATCACAGCCTGAGGAGAGCCAATGTTCAATGGCAAGGGCCTGAGAGAGAGTGGATAGGCCTTGTAGGGTGGGGTAGGAAGAAGTTAATAATGCGGATAGATTCTCCGGATCCACTCGGCTCCATGAACGGACCCAAACATTCTTTGGGTGCGGGGGCCTAACAGTAGGGTTGATGGGAAGGGTAAACAAAATCAAATGATGGTCAGACCAGGTGCAGGGTGAGATGGACAGGGAGTCTACCGGACAGTTCAAGGACCAAATCTGATCTAAGATATGTCCTTTGACATGAGTGGGAGAATGGACATGTGACACAAAATTGAGGGATTGAAGGGTATCTGAGAACTCTCTTGAGGACGGACATTCCGCTGGATCTGAAGGCCAAAACTTAAAGTCTCCCAATAATAAGATGGAAGAGTTATTGACCGTAAGTGTGGCCAGTACCTCCTGAAAATCAGGGAGAAATAGTAAAGGTGATTGTGGGGGACGATAGGTGAGAACACAAGTAAGAGGGGGGGTGGTAGATGTAGTACGAATGGCAAGGTACTCTGTTGTGGCGATATCTGGCAAAGATAGAAGTTGGAAGGGGAGGTCAGCCCGGGTAATGACCGCTACACCACCCCCCGCCCTACCAGCAGAACGGTCTGCTCGTAGAGCATAGTATGGAGCGGGGAGAGTGGCCAATAAGACAGGGAGAGAATCATCACTAAACCAAGTCTCTGTTAGAAAGAGAAGATCCGGTGCGTGAAGGTCCAGCAGCACCGACAGTTCGTGTGAATGGGCCACTGCTGACCGGGTGTTAAGGTAATAGGCCGAGAGAGTCCTAAGTGATACTAGACTGGCATCTTCTCTGGGGAGATGAAGGGGAATGGGGGGAGGGAGAGGGCGGGAAGATAAGGAGGCAGGAGACCGATCAAGAGAAGATATGCGAGAGCAAGTGAGGGCAGACAAAGGCCACGTGCCATGGAGACTGCGGAGTTGAGAGGAAGTGTAGGTGATGAATTGGGCAGAGTGACGTGCCCCTAGCCCCGGTCGGCCGCAGACGGGCTTGACTTATGCGCGACTTCGGCGCGAAGTCGGCGCTCCCGCTGCGCTCGTCCGCTGCGCTTACTCCAGGTCGCCATTTATGCCGTCTGCCGTGAGCCACTAGACCGCTCACCTGCACGGTGGAGAGGCAGGGCGGAAGTGGTGCAGAGCCAAGCAGGAAGTGTCACTCGTAGGCAGGACCCTCCGCACAAATGGCACACTGCCGGGGCGGACCGGGGTCGAGAGCGGGATTGAAGAGGTAAGCTGGCTAATCAGTTAGCAAAGTTGAAAATGCGGGCGCATTAGCAATAGTGACATAACAAGTTTAAAAAATACACAAAGTGCACAACATAGCTCGTAGTCAGCTGGGTTGCTGGTTAAAAGTATCAGCGGCGCTGGAACACGCCCGTAGCCCGCCCACCACAGATGTCTGCCACAGTTGCTCTGTCTCGCCGTGTGTTTCTGGGCCCCATGCCTCATCTCCAGGTTGCTCTGTCTCGCCGTGTGTTTCTGGGCCCCATGCCTCATCTCCAAGTTGCTCTGTCTCGCCGTGTGCTTCTGGGCCCCGTGCCTCATCTCCAGGTTGCTCTGTCTCGCCGTGTGTTTCTGGGCCCCATGCCTCATTTCCAAGTTGCTCTGTCTCGCCGTGTGCTTCTGGGCCCCGTGCCTCATCTCCAGGTTGCTCTCTCTCGCCGTGTGTTTCTGGGCCCCATGCCTCATCTCCAGGTTGCTCTGTCTCGCCGTGTGTTTCTGGGCCCCGTGCCTCATCTCCAGGTTGCTCTGTCTCGCCGTGTGCTTCTGGGCCCCGTGCCTCATCTCCAGGTTGCTCTGTCTCGCCATGTCTTTCTGGGCCCCATGCCTCATCTCCAGGTTGCTCTGTCTCGCCGTGTGTTTCTGGGCCCCATGCCTCATCTCCAAGTTGCTCTGTCTCGCCGTGTGCTTCTGGGCCCCGTGCCTCATCTCCAGGTTGCTCTGTCTCGCCGTGTGTTTCTGGGCCCCATGCTTATCTCCAGGTTGCTCTGTCTCGCTGTGTGTTTCTGGGCCCCATGCCTCATCAGCAGGTTGCTCTGTCTCGCCATGTGTTTCTGGGCCCGTGCCTCATCTCCAGGTTGCTCTGTCTCGCCGTGTGTTTCTGGGCCCCGTGCCTCATCTCCAGGTTGCTCTGTCTCGCCGTGTGTTTCTGGGCCCCATGCCTCATCTCCAGGTTGCTCTGTCTCGCCGTGTGTTTCTGGGCCCCATGCCTCATCTCCAGGTTGCTCTGTCTCGCCGTGTGCTTCTCTGAACATTCCTTGTTGTTTCTGTCCCCGATGTTGCTTCCCCAACCTCACCTGTGTCCTCCATTTTGCTTCCTCACCTGCATCAACAGTTTTGCTCCCGAGTCCCTCCTCGGCGTTTCTTCTTTCTTCCTTTCTTCTAGTTACCTACTAAACTCGGATGGGTAACTAAAAATATATATTTTTTAAACTCGCCTGTGGCGTATGCACACTTTTAAAATGACACAGCCATATGTGTCAGAAGTTAAAAAATGTAAAAAATTTAGCCTGCTGATTCTGTGCAGCTACCCTAAAACTCCTTGACTACGCCTAAAGGTTTCTCCTATGGGACTTATTGACTATTCCAATGCTTGTTTCTTTTTTTGCTTCTAACTCTGCAGTCTGATGGTTCTCTGGCTGCAGGTGTACTGAGAATCACTGAAGAGCGTGAGCTTGCCGGGAAGTTGAGTGGGGAGCCAGCACCATTCATTAGGATGGGGGTGATGTGATCATATTTCTTCAGGTCCTGGGTGAGACGTGCTGCGGCGTGCAGGATGACCCAAGGGGAGTCAGCACCGTTCATTAGGATCGGGGTGATGTGATAATATTTCTTCAGGTCCTGGGTGAGACGTGCTGCGGGTCCTGGGTGAGATGTGCTGCGGCGTGCAGCATGACCCAAGGGGAGCCAGCACCGTTCATTAGGATGGGGGTGATGTGATCATATTTCTTCAGGTCCTGGGTGAGACGTGCTGCGGGTCCTGGGTGAGATGTGCTGCGGCGTGCGGGATGACCCAAGGGGAGCCAGCACTGTTCATTAGGATGGGGGTGTTGTGATCATATTTCTTCAGGTCCTGGGTGAGACGTGCTGCGGGTCCTGGGTGAGACGTGCTGCAGCGTGCAGGATGACCCAAGGGGAGCCAGCACCGTTCATTAGGATGGGGGTGATGTGATCATATTTCTTCAGGTCCTGGGTGAGACGTGCTGCAGCGTGCAGGATGACCCAAGGGGAGCCAGCACTGTTCATTAGGATGGGGGTGTTGTGATAATATTTCTTCAGGTCCTGGGTGAGAGGTGCTGCGGGTCCTGGGTGAGACGTGCTGCGGCGTGCAGGATGACCCAAGGGGAGCCAGCACCGTTCATTAAGATGGGGGTGATGTGATCATATTTCTTCAGGTCCTGGGTGAGACGTGCTGCGGGTCCTGGGTGAGATGTGCTGCGGTGTGCATGATGACCCAAGGGGAGCAAGCACCGTTCATTAGGATGGGGGTGATGTGATCATATTTCTTCAGGTCCTGGGTGAGACGTGCTGCGGGTCCTGGGTGAAACGTGCTGCGGCGTGCAGGATGACCCAATGGGAGCCAGAACCGTTCATTAGGATGGCGGTGATGTGATCATATTTCTTCAGGTCCTGGGTTAGACGTGCTGCGGGTCCTGGGTGAGACGTGCTGCGGCGTGCAGGATGACCCAAGGGGAGCCAGCGCCCTTCATTAGGATGGGGGTGATGTGATCATATTTCTTCAGGTCCTGGGTGAGACGTGCTGCTGGTCCTGGGTGAGACGTGCTGCGGCGTGCAGGATGACCCACGGGTAGCCAGCACCGTTCATTAGGATGGGGGTGATGTGATCATATTTCTTCAGGTCCTGGGTGAGACGTGCTGCGGGACCTGGGTGAGACGTGCTGCGGCGTGCAGGATGACCCAAGGGGAGCCAGCACTGTTTATTAGGATGGAGGTGATGTGATCATATATCTTCAGGTCCTGGGTGAGACGTGCTGCGGGTCCTGGGTGAGACGTGCTGCGGCGTGCAGGATGACCCAAGGGGAGCCAGCACCGTTCATTAGGATGGGGGTGATGTGATCATATTTCTTCAGGTCCTGGGTGAGACGCGCTGCGGGTCCTGGGTGAGACGTGCTGCGGCGTGCAGGATGACCCAAGGGGAGCCAGCACCGTGAATTAGGATGGGGGTGATGTGATCATATTTCTTCAGGTCCTGGGTGAGACGTGCTGCGGGACCTGGGTGAGACGTGCTGCGGCGTGCAGGATGACCCAAGGGGAGCCAGCACTGTTCATTAGGATGGAGGTGATGTGATCATATTTCTTCAGGTCCTGGGTGAGACGTGCTGCGGGTCCTGGGTGAGACGTGCTGCAGGTCCTGGGTGAGACGTGCTGCGGCGTGCAGGATGACCCAAGGGGAGCCAGCACCGTTCATTAGGATGGGGGTGATGTGATCATATTTCTTCAGGTCCTGGGTGAGACGTGCTGCGGGTCCTGGGTGAGATGTGCTGCGGTGTGCATGATGACCCAAGAGAGCCAGCACTGTTCATTAGGATGGGGGTGTTGTGATAATATTTCTTCAGGTCCTGGGTGAGAGGTGCTACGGGTCCTGGGTGAGACGTGCTGCGGCGTGCAGGATGACCCAAGGGGAGCCAGCACAGTTCATTAAGATGGGGGTGATGTGATCATATTTCTTCAGGTCCTGGGTGAGACGTGCTGCGGGTCCTGGGTGAGACGTGCTGCAGCGTGCAACATGACCCAAGCCAAGGGGAGCCAGCACCGTTCATTAGGATGGGGGAGATGTGATCATATTTCTTCAGGTCCTGGGTGAGACGTGCTGTGGGTCCTGGGTGAGACGTGCTGCGGGTCCTGGGTGAGACGTGCTGCGGTGTGCAGGATGACCCAAGGGGAGCCAGCACCGTTCATTAGGATGGGGGTGATGTGATCATATTTCTTCAGGTCTTGGGTGAGACGTGCAGGATGCCGTTGAGGGGTTTTGCTTCAAACCTAGTAGTGGTACCTGAAAGGTGGCATGAGTTTTCTTGTGCTCTATATGCTGGCCCCTGGGCACTCTGGGGGTTTTAGGGTTTGCATTTGGCGAGAGCCCAGGGACAGCAGTGCTCCATTAGGGCGCGCTTCTGGTGCCCCTCCAGTGCTCCTTTGACCTGGTCAGATGGGTGAGAGCCGCTGGCTTTCTGCATGTTTGCTAAAGGTAGGCGAGCCAACAAATGAACAGGGTGAGCCCAGCCAAGAGCTGGATGAACCCAGGAAATGGATGAGATCTGAGTAATGCACCAAACATAACGTGAAACTATGAAGGTGACTTTAAAATTAAAATAATATATATGTCCTTAACATGCAGAAGCGGTTTCACCTTAATACATCAGAATATTTTTGTACACCACTAACCATGAACTCGTGTAGCACAAGGATGTCTCAAATGTGAGAACTAAGAAAAAGGAGAGGGTGTATAATAAATAAAGCTCCCTGTTTTCCGTTTTTACTGATTTTTACAAATAAATGCAGACAGAAAAGATTTTAATTTTTTTATTTTTATTTTTCTAAATGTGGATAAAACCGTAAATTGGGTTACCTTTTGAGTAATTCTAAATACTGTCTGCCGTGACTGCCAGGCCAATAGCTGTGTGGATTGATAGGTAAGTGGGCTAAAAACAAAATAATTATAGTAAAGAGGCTTTACAGGAGTAGATATGCACAAGGCTTATACTGACATTTTCATATTTTCTTAAAAGTGCATTAATGTATCTTCTGCAGGTGTTTACAGCATTGAAACCTAGTAGGCATTCAAGCATGAGTGCATATTTACTGGTTAAATAAATGTGGAAATATACTAATTTCAGCTTCATTTTTCAACAAAACCCAAAATAAATATGGATACATACAGATAAAATTTGCAAAAAATAAATAAGGATAAATACAGACAGAAATCTCCAAAAAATAAATACCATAATCTAGGAGCCCTAATAATAAAATATGTGCCAGAGATCACACATCTTGCTCAAGCCCTACAGCCAGGATTGGTCCCAGGTTTTCTGGTCTCACATTATGCAGTTCACCCGCTAGATGGCTGCCTCTTTCTCGCCTTTTTTTAACACCAAAGTTTCATGCTTCGTTTTGAATTCAATGCGCATGATGGTAGGATGCGGGTGGGAGGCAGAAGCAACATTAATGCTCAGCTCCTTTTAGGCGGAATGGCCCAATAGGACCTGGAGCGGAGCCAGAGCGGATCTGTGGCTCGAAGCTGGCTCGCCCACCTCTAATATTGACGTTGTGCTAATCGTAGCCTAATTCAACCATATTTTGTTTTTTCCTAAGAACGATGGGTTGCAGATAGCACATTTCCATGTTTGTGTGCCCATGTCACATTGATTGTAAGGGTTTACTGCTACAGAGAGGCGTAGAGAATACAGTATGTTAACTTTAAACCGTTAGTATCATAGTGCAAGCAGACGTCTGCGTCTGCAGCTGTTTCCTGTTCATTGGCATTTTATCATTTTTTTTTTTTTTTACAACTTTCCGTGATGTCTATAACAAAGCCCAGTGATGGAAAGTGATGATTTACAGCATAGTGAATTGCATATTAAATAATGTATTGTCTGGTCTTTCTTCCTTTTTTAAAAAAAGCAGAGAGGCGAACTTTGTGTTTAGTTTTTACCTCTTAGAAGCAATAAAAAAATAGGATGTTCGGAACCATTCTCCCAGAACGTGCAAATGGTATTTTAGTTGTGATGTTGCATTTGTGGAGGCAAAAAATGAAACTTTCGAATATGTTTTTAGTCCACACATAACTTCAGCAGTCAAGATTAGATCTCAAGTGTCTGATTTTTACCTGATAAAGCAAGTGTCCCCACTCCTACCTCGCTTCCTTTTAATCATACACTGTGTGATGTGCTTTATCTCACTTTTAGCTTGTTTGAAATCAGGCCTAAATGGCCGAACTAGTTGTCTTTTGGGTCTGAGACACCATCCTACGTGGAGCTTACATTCCCGCGAGGTTGCTTGTGTTCTTGCTTCACATCCTCTGTGTGCGAGGTAGCTTGTGTGCCGGCTCCTGGTTGCGCGAGGTAGCTTGTGTGCCGGCTCCTGGTTGCGCGAGGTAGCTTGTGTGCCGGCTCCTGGTTGCGCGAGGTAGCTTGTGTGCCGGCTCCTGGTTGCGCGAGGTAGCTTGTGTGCCGGCTCCTGGTTGCGCGAGGTAGCTTGTGTGCCGGCTCCTGGTTGCGCGAGGTAGCTTGTGTGCCGGCTCCTGGTTGCGCGAGGTAGCTTGTCTGCCTCCCCTCTGTGTATAAATGCCGCGCTCCCCTGCTCCTAGAAAGAATGTTTACTTGTTGGATGTCTCCTCCTCAAACCCAGTGTATGGCTCTTGTCAGAGCCATTGAACATTTCTGGTCTGCACTCAGCCGAAGCTAGGGATGGATAAATAGATGAGTGCCTTTGTCTTTAGTCTCCGCCCGCTTGAGAACTTTTTTGAAATGTTCAAGGTAATGAAATAACAAGCATTTACAATGCAATGGTTTTGCCTTTGTTAAAGTTAGAGCTATTGGCATTGCTCTTGACATTATTTTTATTTATGTTTTTTTAACATAAATAAATGGCATTGTCATTTACAATGCCAATAGCTTAATCTCTCGCAAATGCCACACACAAACACCCACAGAGAGCCCCCCCACACACACACACAGCGCCCCCCCACACAACCACACAGCGCCCTCCACACATACACCCACACAGAGTGTGGGACGGTGTCTTAGGCCATGTATCAGCCTGGCTGCTAGGTCTTGGATGCATTCGAGACTAGATATGGCGTGCCTAGGAAGTTGCTTCAATGGGGAAGGGAAGGCTTGCCGGGCCGCCACTGGCCCGCGGGCCGTACTATGAGTACCCGTGACCTACACAAATCCAGAGCCTTTGGAGGGGGTTGAGGATGGTTTGAGTGGGGTTCAGGCTGGCCCTGATGTCTCCCAGGGGTATGTGCTCTGGCTGTGATAAAGGAGTCCATGATGCCTGCACTAGGAGGGAACCACGCCAGCTTTACAAGTAAGCAAGCCAGGGAAGCCTGTTACAAATAGGAGTAACCTCTCCATGGCGCCTCCTACACTTCTCTGCTGACTGCCTACTACAAAGAGGATTGCACTGCCAGCTCGCCGGGGCTGCGTGTGAGGTGCGTCTGAAGTTACCGCACGCAGCTCTACCTAACAGGCCCGGTTCCAGGAATTTTGATCTGGATGGGCCAATGGTTTGTTTGGGTGGGCCAATGTACGTCCAATTTTTGTCAATTGTAATCCCAAGTTTTACATCATATCTTCTTCCAAACCGGCATAAAGAGCATCTAGAGTGTTATTTTAGAGTAGCAGCTGAGGTCTATGCCCAACAGCTCAACTTGTATAATTTCCAGCAGGCTAGGCTTTTGCACCAGCACCAAGGTTCCATGAAGATTGTAATAGCAGTTTCAGGTTAAGGAGGTAGCTGTTACCACACCTGCGCCTTGACATTTCGCACTAGGAAGACAGGCACTGAAAGCTTCATCCAGGCTTGATCCTGAAGCCTGCTTCCTGTTGGAAATTCGAGCCCATAATGAACTGAGCTATTATGTACCTTTTGCATGCTACCCTCAATCTCATCAGGGGGTGGCGTTACAGCAAGAGCTTCCAACTTTGGAACTGAACAAGCTAGGTTTGAGTCATGGTGTTGGCTCAAAATCCTGTGCAAATCTCAAATGCCTAAAATAAATGAATGTGACCTTGTATAATATAAATGGTGTTCATGTGAACGCTTCAATATCTCACACTATATAAAAATCTCAGAAAAACTGGGTGGTAAAAACAAATCAATAACATATGAAGGAGAGACAAATAGCCATTAAGCGGCTGATTTGTACAAAGTGAAAACATAAAACCTGGATAAATTGCAGCACCTCCACTTAAATTGTGTGAGCTTGGGCAAAAATTTTATTTCACCAAAACTCAATTTTTTTCACATTTGCACATAAAAGCACATTCAAATACATGAATTAGAAAACTAACTATACAAAAGCTATTGCATTTCATTTAATAGACTAATGTTGGTATATAATAATCAAGGCCACATACAGGGTCCACGTGAGAACTGTCTTGCCTGTTAGTTCACTAATAGCACTGTCACCAGTGTGAGGATGGGGCAGGAATGACTGACTCTAAGCTCATGTTTAAAAAACATCACTTTTAAAAAATGTGTCTTAGTGCAGCGCTATATTGTGACATACTTAAGTCAAAGAAATACAGTCTCATAACATTTTTAAAAAGTGTATCAGATTTTACGTGATGTTTGTTATATATTTTACAAAGCAAACATTTTCAGGGCTCGGATTGTGCATGGCTCTGAGAGCCAAGCCAGAGCCTGATCTCGGCTCTCCCTGTTCATTTGTTTCCTCGCACACCTCTAACCCCAACCCAATTTCAGTTTTAAAGACCATGAAACAACATTTCGACATTCTGACATCGAGATTGATGAAGCACTTACCAGGTGCCTTCTCCATGGCCTCTTCTTCCATGATTGGGTGGGCCAAAGGTCATGGTTGGGTGGGCCTGGCCCACCCGGCCCCCCTGCTAGAACCGGGCCTGCTACCTAAGCACACCGACCTCCCCGCAGCGGTCTGAAGTTACAGCTCACCTCTCCGCACACCGCACCGGTCTGATGTTACCGCTCACCGACTTCCACGCACCGCAGGGGGGCTATGTGTGAACGTGCTGCGCCTGAAGTTACCGCACACCGACGTCAACTCACGGAAGGGGGACTGTGCAGCCGGCCAAGGAGGTGCGTGCACAGACTGCGAGTGACGTTACCGCACACCGACCGCATCACACAGATCTGAAGTTACCGCACAGCGATCTGCATACTCCAAAGAGTGGCTGTGCTCCCTGCCAGAGCTGTGCTGTGTGTATGCAGCTGCAACTGATGTTACCGCACACCGACCACCACGCACCGGTCTGAAGTTGCCGCACCGTGCAAGGGAAGGGGACTGTGCATCTGGCCGTGTTGACATCACCGCACACTGTCCTCCGCACACCGGTCTGAAGTTACCGCACACCGATCTCCATCCTCCAAGGGGCGCTGTGCACCATGCTAGGGCTGTGTGCATTCGGCTGCATCTGAAGTTCATGCACACCGGTCTCCATCCTCCAGGGGCGCTGTGAAGTGTGCACCCTGCCAGGGTTGTGTGCATACGGCTGCATCTGAAGTTATCGCACACCGGCCTCAAGGCTGAGGTCTGTAATTACCGCACCCCTCTCCAGACACCCGTCTGAAGATACCTCTCACAGACCTTGGCGTAGGGCAGGGCTGTGCCGCCGGCCAGGCCTGGGAGTGAGCGGCCTGCGTCCGAGGTTACCGCACGCTCCAACCCCCGCACCGGAGTGGCTGTGTCTGGACAGGTCTCCTCCAGCGGTTACTTTCACCTCGACCCCTGCAGAGGGCAGGAGGGATGCCCGCCCGCACCATGGACGTCGACGCCCGCACCCTGGTGGCCTGCGCCACGGACGCCGAAGTCTTCACTGTGCCCGAAGTTCAGGTAGGCTGGCGGGGCTGGGGCCTGGCACAGCCACTCACTGGCTGCACCTCACTCGGGGAGTGGCTGTAGTGACTTTATGCAGGGATCGGTGGCTGTCCTCTGGTCAGTGTGTCTCCCATGGTCTGTGCTGCAGGGGGTCCCAGGCTGTCTCGCGCCACGTGTGTGTGTGTCATTGAAGCTATGCTGGGCTCTGGCTCTTCTCCTGTCGGTGTGTCTACCATGTTCGAATCAGAGATACAGAGTGTCCCATGTCCAGGGCAAGTGTCTCACCAGGGCTCTTCGGATGCAAGTGTCTCATTCAGTCTGTTCAAATATATGTCTCCGGTCAGACATGAGTGTCTCACACTACATATTCAGAGCTTTTTACCTGCCCATGCCAGGTGTGACTGTCTCACGGGGCGGGAAACGGGGGAGGAGAGACGCAGAAGTGCCGGCAATGCCGGAACAGATTCGGGGGCGTTCCCGGCGTCGCGTGACGTTGGCAAAAGCCAAAGAATGTCGGGAACGCCCCCGTGTCTGGTCCGGCATTGACGGACAGGCCCCTCATCCAATGGCTAGGCTCCATTTACGGAGCCAGCCAATGAATGACGAGGGCCGACCCAAAGCACACTACAGTTCTCATCAGGTTTTCGCCTGCGCCGAAAAAGATGCGCAGAGCGCATCTTTTTGGCGAGGCAAAACCTAAAAAGCAGTCTGGACTGGGTGTCCCTGATGGCTTGGAAAATGTGTTATTTTTGGTGGAACTGCTGCTTTAAGCCTTGATTTTCGAAAAAGTTGGTTCTCTTTGGGAGACATCGTTTATCACGCATCCATTTAAACGTGGTACTATTACATTGTGGTTTTCACTAAGCAAGCTGTTACACCGACTTGCACTGGAGGGCACTGTTGACTAAGGAATAGTGTCAATTACTGTTTCTAACACCTTCCCTACTGTATGTAGACTGGAGTTGGAATAGTAATTCACACTATTCCTGAATCCAGCGTCCCTCCCGACTTGCATTGGGAAAACCGTGATCTAACAGACCGCGTTGAAATGGCCCTTGTTGTATCGTCATACATCCTTCTCTTTGGATAGCTGGCTTGCGCACTGCTTCTCTGCCTCATCCCTCTAGCTTATTGCCCTTCCTTTCCCAAACTCGTCATGTCCTGACGAAGGGATCGCACCAGGCTGTTGCCCCTTATTATTTTCTTTTGAAGGGCCACCCGAATACCTTAGGGCGCAGTGTCCATGGTTCCGCAGTGATCGACCAGCTTAGAAACCTGAGGTTCCCTTCCCTTCCATTGCTTCGATTTGTTTTTAGCCATGCTGCAAAGAATCCACTAAAGCCTCTGATGCTGCCATCCCAGTTATTTTGTAGGCACGCGCACCTGCAAAACGACAGAGGCTTATTAGGTCGAGCATTCGAGACCTCTTGTATATACTTGAGTATAACTTAAGTTTATACAAGTTTTTACTTATGTGTATGTACCCTGTGGGCTCTGGAGATCAGCCCTAGAACTTTTCTGCTTCCGCTTAGGGACTTTTTTTTCTGTTCAACTGCCTCTATTTCACTTTATTGATAGACAACGACCAGCAGAGGTCAGTAAAATACCTGAATCACTTTAGCATTCTCTTGGTTCCAGTCCATAGAAATTGTCTTCCACGAGCACCCGTAGACAATAATATTTTTTTCAAATCTTGTATTTTCAGTGATATGACCACCGACGGCCCTGATTTTATATTGAAAGCAGAGCGTTGGAATATACAATTTCCTGCTGAAAGGCAATATTTCTCACTGTGTTCCCATTCCTGGCGTGTCACGCAGTTTGGTGCTTACTTTCCCTCCCATGTTAAGGAACAGTAGATATTTCAGCACCCAGGCTAATGTGCTGCATAGCTAAATACATATAAGGTCCCAAAGGCGAGACCGATTGCATTGCAAATGCTTGTTTTTCTTTTTAGTTTCTGATCAGAGTAGGATCGTTCCCTAAAAATAAAAACTAAAACAATGTTTTTTTAATTCAAGTTGGCGGGGTAGCGGAAGCAACACGGGGGAAAGGGAGGGAACAATTAGCAGCACAGAGTACTGGGGAATGGCAAAGCAACACGGGGAGGGTGGTGGGCAATCAATGAAGCAGCATGGGAGGGGACGCAAAAGTAACGGGTTTGAAGGGCTGGCGGGGACATGAAAGCAATGGGGGCAAGAGGGGAAGCTAAAGCAACACAGGGGTTGGGGAAGGAATATGGAGGGTGCTGGTGGGGTGGAATCCGCACACTGGTGAGCGCAAGAGAAAGGGGTTGGGGAGAAAGGACTCGTGGAAACGGAGAGCAGCGCTGAGTGCATGGGAGAGACTTATATGAGGGAGGCCACTTAAAAACACACAAACTTTGATAGAGTGCTTCGCACCAAAAAGAAATGTAGTGCGTGAAAAGCACACAGTGCAAGCAGCAATGCCTGCCAATCAAGTGATAGTGAAGAGGGAATGCTCCATGGGAGGGACAAACGGAAGACCAGGAAAGCCAATACGCGGTAAGCAACGAGTGGAGTCCAAGCCCCTCGGTGTTCTTGGTAAGCCACAATATGCCTTGCTACAGAACTGCACAAGAGCAGCCTAGTAGGCTCAATCTAAGGCGAGCTGACCCTGATAGTGTACAGTAAACAAAGGAAGCATCAATATACTGTTTATAATCCGTTTTTGTGTGAGGGGGGCTGTTGTCGTATTACCCCAGTTGCATTTATGTTTTGGTGATCCAATTCATTTCACATTCTTGCTTTTGCAGTATAGAAGGCTTATGAGTCGAATGTGGACAATGTCCTGAGAGAATGGTCATTGTTTTGCTAAATAACAAATCTTTCTAAACTTGGTGTTGCCTCAAGCTGTACTTTGTGTAGTTTGAAGAGAAGGACGGAGGGGCTTTGTATCCATAACAGAGCAGAAAAAGCTCTCCACTTTTACTTGGCGCAAACAAGAGCAATATCTTCTGCTTACCCTTACACCTGACTGTGGCAGCACACATCTACAGCACCTAGAAACGACACTACTACAACTGACTGTTTATCGAGAGTTCCTCAGATTAAAATGTAACAGTCACATTTGTAACTCCGTTAGAAGCTGCCCTTTTTACAGATTTGTTTTAGTCCCCTCCACAAGTAGCCAGACTTCTTGTGTTTCTCTCTTTGATGTTGGCACAGAAAGATACAGGTAATGTTTGTGAATTAGCATGTCAATGAACTTTATCAAACCAACGAGTGCAGTCTGCCCTCAGGCCATTGTAAAACATAAGTATTCTGCATGAATCATTTCTACTTTCCTGGAACAAAACCAAAAATGTCAACTCTTGAAATCATAACCAAGATGCAAAGTAGCCAGAGGCCTTTGCACACACATGAACAACTTTGTACTGATACTGTAAAGGAATATACGGAACAAAGTTACATTCTTTGTGAGAGTAGGAGGAGTGGAGTGACTGCATGATACTACGAGGAGAAGAGGGCGAACATCTTGTAGATACACTGCCTTTAGGATGCAGGACTCCAGGACTACAGGTCAAAGTGAACACACATCTTGCAGATATGCCAGAGTTACTAGTGCATGATCCAGGATACTACAGAGAGGTGAACACGCATCTTGTACATACGCTGGCTTTACCATTGCATAATTCCATGATACTGCAGGGAGACCTGAGGGAACGTTTTGTAGCTGCTCTCCTTAGTTTTACTATTCCATGGCTCCAGGATACTACAGAGAGCGGTGAACAAACATCTAATAGATACTCTGGTTTTACTATTGCATGACTCCAGTATACGGCAGAGAGGTTAACAATCATCTTTTACACACGCTGGCTTTACTATTGCAAAATTCCATGATACTGCACAGAGACGTGGGAAAACATCTTGTAGATGCTCCCCTTAGTTTCACTTTTGCATGAATTCAGGATTCTAAAGAGAGAGGGGCAAACATGACTCCCGCATTCTACAGAGAGAGGTGAACAAGCATCTTGTACATACGCTGGCTTTACTATTGCATGACTCCCATATTCTGCAGAGGGAGGTGAACAAGCATCTTGTACATACGCTGGCTTTACTATTGCATGACTCCCATATTCTGCAGAGGGAGGTGAACAACCATTTTGTAGATACTCTGGCTTTATATTGCATGACTCCCATATTCTGCAGAGGGAGGTGAACAAGCATTTTGTAGATACTCTGGCTTTACTATTGCATGACTCCATATTCTGCAGAGGGAGGTGAACAACCATTTTGTAGATACGCTGGCTTTACTATTGCATGACTCCCACATTCTACAGAGAGAGGTGAACAACCATTTTGTAGATACTCTGGCTTTACTATTGCATGACTCCCATATTCTGCAGAGGGAGGTGAACAACCATTTTGTAGATACGCTGGCTTTACTATTGCATGACTCCCATATTCTGCAGAGGGAGGTGAACAACCATTTTGTACATACGCTGGCTTTACTATTGCATGACTCCATATTCTGCAGAGGGAGGTGAACAACCATTTTGTAGATACTCTGGCTTTACTATTGCATGACTCCCATATTCTGCAGAGGGAGGTGAACAAGCATCTTGTACATACGCTGGCTTTACTATTGCATGACTCCCACATTCTACAGAAAGGTGAACAACCATCTTGTAGATACTATAGTTTTACATTTGCATGACTCCAGGATACTACAGAGAGGTGAACAAGCATTTTGTAGATACTCACAGTGAGTTTGCTGTTTCATTACTCTATGATACTACAGAGGGAGCTGAACAAACTTCTCGTAGATACTTGCCTTGGGTTTACTGTTTCATTACTTGTTGATAGTGCAAAGAGGTGAACAAATATCTCGTAGGTACTTGCATTGGGTTTACTGTTTCATTACTTGTTGATAGTACTAAGAGCGGTGAACAAACATCTCCTAGATACTTGCCCTGGGTTTACGGTTTCATTACTCAAGGCTAGTACAGAAAGAGGTGACCAAATATCTTGTATATATTTGCATTGAGTTTTCTGTTTCATTACTTGTTGATAGTACAGAGAGACGGGAACAAACATCTCGTAGATACTTGCATTTGGTTTACAGTTTTATTACTCGTTGATCGTACAGAGAGAGGTGAACAAACATCTCGTAGATACTTGCATTGGGTTTACTGTTTCATTACTTGTTGATAGTACAGAGTGGTGAACAAACATCTCGTAGATACTCAAATTGAGTTTACTGTTTAATTACTTGTTGATAGTACAGAGAGAGGTGAACAAACATCTTGTAGATACTTGCATTGGGTTTACTGTTTTTATTACCGCATGTCACATTCAATAGTACTATTTACGGTGTTCGACAACCACTCCTCTTACCCAGCGGATCAATGTGCATAGCAATATTCATTAGAGTTACTAACAAAGCCTTGTAAACAAATGATAGAAGAAAAAGCAATCAAACAGAGAAACATTGGCAGCGACTGGCGGAGGAACCCGACCCATGTGTAAGATATATATACTCCCTATTTCGCCACAGGCAAACCAATGATGTGGTGGCCTGATCAGGCGATTTATAAGTCTCACAAATGCAGAGCCTTTCTGGTGCCCTTCTCTTCTGTTTTTTCTTTCTACCACCTTCTTTCTTTTTCTCACTAAGCCACGTCAGGTGGGGTTAGCCATGTATAGGATTCAAAGTGATTGTAAACACTGTGGTACAAATTACGAATGGCTAACCTTGTAACAGAAATGCTAATGTCTTTTAATATAAAAATCAATAAAATACTTTGAAATAATAAAATATATGTGTGTGTGTGTGTGTATATATGTGTATATATGTATATGTATATATATATATATATATATATATATATATATATAATGTCTCACCTAGGGCTTGACCCATGGGAGACTGGAATATCGTGCTTTACATTTGGTTGAGAGGGCCTTTCCCATTCATTGTGTTAGGTACATGTGGAATGTGGGTCTGGGTTCCTGTGGAAACTATCTTGCTTTCATTCTGATCTATCACTGGCTTCATTCCCACCAGCAGGTGTCCCCATTCTATTAGGTCTCCCTCTGCATTTTCATCTACTTGCACTGCCCTTCGGTGACACTCTTCCTCCACACCTCACTCCTGCATGCCCACCCGCCCTCCATTTATCTAAGGGGTGGGGGCAGTGTGGGTCCAGTGTATTGCGATTCGATGTTTTACCAGGACCAGGCCCAGGAGTGCGAACCTGTTTTACATCCGGGTCCCCTTTTTTGGCATCGGAGGAACACTCAATAAGCATTGGTAAAGGCCTCCACTCGCACTCCCGTCGCAGTATGGATCGCCTGGATCTCTTGATGCCAATATGTTTGTTGGCGCATGCAACTTCAGGTCATATGAATAAATGTAGCAGGGTCTGTACCGCATCTTGGGCATGCTGAGGATTGCCCTGGAGTGAAATGTGCCAGACGTTGTGGGGTCAGATATGTACGGTGTAGATAGTGGAACTAAGTGAGTTTAAACCTGGCATTACTAGCTGCTTCGCGTACCTGTGCTAATGCCCTCGTCCATTCCCCTTCAATGAGTGGGGATGGCAAGCCCACCTCTCATCTGTTTCTAACTATGGACAATTCGACCCTACGATCTTCATTTAGGGCTTTGAATAAATGAGCCCGCTGCTGCACCCTGGGTCAAACAGCAATGTTTGTGACTCCTTTGGCTTATCTGGGAAAGAGGTCCATATTTCGCGGACCGCGCGTGAGATTTTCACATAATGTAAAATAATGACTATGGAACGTGGAACCATTCTTTTGCCTCATCAAATGTTAAGAAGGTCCAGTTTAAATACATGTCCTCTGTCATCATGCCCCCTTCATACCACTTCTTAATGCCCATGGCTGTCTGGATTCAGTGAAAACCTTGTAACGATTTGAGGGGGAACACGCTAGCTTAGGGAGCCCTGCGAAGGACCAGAGTAACTGCTTGCTTCCAGGCCTCTGCCACCCGTCGTATTATGTGTGGGCAGTCTTTGGGGGCCAGTGAGCCCATCATAAGGTATCTCAGCAATTTTGTCCCGCTGCTCCACTCCCCCAGTAACTCTATCTCCACAATGCGATTGTCCATGCACCACTGTGCTGCATATTGTAGTAGTCCTGCAATATAGGAAATCTGGGTGCCCCAATACCCCCATTTAAGTATCTCGAGTTTGACTCTATTGCATTCCCCAGCCCACACCAATGAGATTAGGAGACTGTTCAGAGTATCAAATGTGGCCTTCGGTATGCTGCAGTAGGAGTTCTGCAGTATATACAGACAGCGAGGGAGCATCAGCATTCTTGACATGGCCACCTTTCCAAGTACCGAGAAAGGGAGCTTATTCCAGAATTGAATCCAATTTTTCAGGCCCGTTATGACTTTACCCATATTCAATGCATATTGAGCTTCCGTCTGGTGGGCTACCTGCATACCCAGATATCGAAAATGGCTACTTTCCCAGCTAAACCCCACCTCAGGGAGGTCTAGTATATCTCCTCGCTCAAGGGCCGCCAGTGGAAAGATAACCGACTTACGATGGTTAATGTGAAGGCCACACGCAGATCCGAAGGACGTCTGTATCTCTAGAAGTGTTTAAATCGCCTCTTCCGGCTGGGAAACGTGCAGGAGTGCATCATCTGCGTATACAAGGAAAGTACATGGATATGGCCATCAGCGACGATGCCCTACTGAGCCATGTCCCTCCTCTACCGGATTGCTAGTAGTTCCATCGCAAGGGCGAAAAGGAGTGGTGATATGGGGCAACTCTGCTGTGTGCCCCTTTCAATATTCATTGCCTCAGATATCAGGTCTCCATTCCGCACTCGAGCTCTTGGCTGATGGTAATTTAGTCTAATCCAGGACATGTATTCCTTGCCTAATCCCATTGTCCTCAGAATTTACCATAAATAATCCCATTGCAACGTGTCAAATGCTTTCTCGATATCTAGGGTGCTTCTGTCTCCCGGAGTTTACTGTCCGCTACTAAGTGGAGTGTGAGCAAAAATCCTAAGCAGTCAATAACAGTGGCAAAACAAGTAATATCAAACGACAGTAGAAACTTAAGGTAAGAAAGGGAAAATTAAAAATAATCAAAGCTTTAATGTAGACAATTAAAAACCATACAGATACATGACATAATCTAAGTGGAGGACATGCAACAAGCGTCGTATGTTCATATGTGTTCCTCTTCCTGGTATGAACCCACACTGATCTTCATAAGCCAGGTGGGCTATCACCCAACCCACACGCATAGTCGAAACCTTGGCTAGTAGTTTAGCATCAACATCCAACATTGACAAAGGTTTGCATGAACCCGCGTCATGCACGTCTCTGCCCGGCTTAGGGAGCATGATTATCTGTTCCTCTCCCGTAGATTGCGGTAGACTTCCTACCCGCTTTCAATCTATCAATCATATTATTTGTAAAGCGCGCTACTTACCCGTGAGGATTTCAAGGCGCTGAGGGGAGGGGGGAGCTGCTACTGTTCGAATAGCCAGGTCTTGAGGAGTCTCCTGAAGGTCAGTAGGTCCTGTGTCTGCCGTAGGTGGAGGGGGAGGGTGTTCCATGTCTTGGCGGCGAGGTGGGAGAAGGATCTACCGCCGGTGGTTTCTCTTCGGATGTGGGGGACCTTGGCGAGGGCGTGGTGAGCGGAGCTGGTGGGTGGGGGTGTAGAAATTGAGGCTGCAGTTGAGGTATGCTGGTCCGGTGTTGTGGAGTGCTTTGGGTGCGTGGGTGAGGCGCTTGAAGGTTATCCCCTTGTTGACTGGAGCCAGTGCAGGTCTTTCAGACTGGGTGTGATGTGGCTACGGTGCGGGATCTCGAGGATCAGACGTGCTGACGCGTTCTGGATGCGTTGGAGCTGTTTGAGGAGCTTTGTCGAGGCTCCTGCAAGGTCTCCAGCAGGCGTGGGAGTAGTAAATCAGCATATGTCTGATAGAATTCCACAGGGATCCCGTCACGGCCAGGTTATTTACAATGAACCATGCTTTGTAAAACCTCCGGCAATTCCTCCAGGTGGAGTGCTGCCTCTAGGTCTGCCGTCTGTTCCTCAGTGAAGCTG
Organism: Lissotriton vulgaris; assembly: GCF_964263255.1. Lineage (NCBI taxonomy): Eukaryota > Metazoa > Chordata > Amphibia > Caudata > Salamandridae > Lissotriton > Lissotriton vulgaris. The sequence goes on along the minus strand of NC_141700.1, from coordinate 796,922,003 downwards.
GGTAGGGGCACCTCAGCCAGGTACTCCCCATGCACAGGTGATGTGGGCATCGGGGTCTCTTTGTATATCACGGCTAAATGACTGAACAGCACAAAGTTGACCTCTGCCTTTGTGGTGGCCGTGGTTCCATCTGGATATTTAAGTGTCAGTATAAGTGGAGAGGGACACTCCCACTTCATTAACCACGCGAATAACCTCCTGGACCGATCGTCTTCTTTATGGGGTAACTGGCTATACTTACGCCTAACAAAGCAGTCTAGTCTGTCGCATATCTCCCTAACTTGTCACTGTGCCTGTAAGATAGAGTTGCAATCTGATTCTAATGGCTGCCTCTCATGTTGATGTTTTGTCAGCCTGTCTTCGGCATTGGTCCATTCTCGCTGTACACGTCTCCTTGTGCCTCTATTTTGGATAAAGCATTCTCCGCGGGTGGCCACCTTCAGTGTATCCTGTTCCACACCTCTATTATTTGTGGTCGGCCAGTTCATGTCCAGGAAGCTCGCAATGGCTTCTCTAAGCTCTTCACTGAACACTCCGTCTCGTAGAGTCTCCGGTCACAAGCGCCACAGCGGTACTCTTGGTCTACTTCGTTTAGGTCCCCACTCCAACAGTACCTAGGCATGGTCTAATAGGAATCGGCCCAGCAATTTGGTCTGTGTCGCGGCACAGCAAACGTCTTGGCAAATTGAAAGCGATTGAGCCTGCTTGAGACCCCAAACAACGCAGTATAACAAGTGTATCTCCGCGGACCCACTTGTGTTGCACGCCAAATGCCTATGCAGTGTAGGCGGCTCATCACCTCTCGTAGGTCTGCTGACATGTGGAGTTGAGTGTGCAGTTTCACGTGGTGTCCGTCTAGCTCTCCATCTAATATGCAATTAAAATCCCCTGCCCATATTAACGGTATCCCAAAGTAAGGAAGGAGTAGTTTCTCTAGGTTGTGGAAAAACTCACCATCGTCTACATTTGGGGCATTGATATTCAGCAGCCACACCTCCACGCCGTCCAACTCACCAGGCACCACCACATATCTGCCTTCCACATCTGCCTCATATCCACGCAATTGGAATGGGACCTGTGGGGCCACCCATATAGCGACACCCCTAGCATATGTGGAGTAGGTGGATGCAAATAACTGCCCTCTCCATTTCTTATGGAGCTTCTGTATTTTGGGGTCTTAACAGGTGTATCTCTTGAAGCATCGCAACATGGGTGCCCTGTCGTCTTAAGTATGTTTTTACTCTGTAGCGTTTGAACTGGACTCGAGTGTGTGCTACTGGCTTTGCGACTGCAAGGATTTTCATTTATGGGCTGTGGTTACGCCATCGCAAAGTAGCAGCACTCGCCCACGACTGAGCGGCGATTAAGTAAGCTGGGCATTCCTGGTATAGGGGTAAAAAAGCATTTTGATTTCTACCAGTTGACTTCCAGGCAGGCCACAATCTTAAATTTGCTCAGCTCTTGTGTTAAAGCGTCCACATCATTTCTTGTATCCCGAGCATATAGGAGTACGTTACCAGCTTACAACAATACCACATGCATATCTCCTCGGAAAGGAATGCCACAGGTGTCTCAGGATGTGCATAGGTGCCGAGCCGGGGGCTCCATGGCCAGTAGGAAGAGCAGCAGTGACATTAGGCAGCCCTGATGTGTTTCTCGGCCCACAGGAATTGGAGCAGATATCAACTGTCCAATCTTAACCCTTGTCATATCTTCATGTAAAACAGTTTGACCAGATGTAGCATCCCGTTTCCTATGCCCACCTGTCAGAGGACTGCAAACATATACGCCCAGTCCAGCATGCCAAATGCTTTCTCAAGGTCCAAAACCAGGCAGTGGAGCCTCCCCTAGCTACCTATACAATCACTGCAGAAATAGAGATTTAGATGTACCTAGAAGAGCTCATTTTGGTGAGCATGAACCAGATGTGGCATGCATTCTAGTAGTCGGGTGGTTAGGATTCTACTGAGTATTTTATTATCACGTTAGGGCCTGAGGCCATAGGAGGTAACTTCTAGGAGGTCTTTACCCAGCGTGGGGAGGGACACTAATATGGCTTCTTGCATAGACTTTGGCAAGGTTCCCGCATCAATGCTATGATGGAATTAGCAGAGACAAAAACAAAATGTAGCCCAAATATCAGCCAGATGTAGCCCAACTGTAGCCCAATGACAGAATGTACCAGAGTGTTCTAAACAACTAGAGCGCTAACAGTCTTACTTATAAAGTGAGACTTATAGTTAGGAATTAGCATTAAAAAAACCTATGAAATTCACTGAAAAACCATAGGTTTCACACCAGTTATAGTTAGGAATTAGCATTTAAAAAACCTATGAAATTCACTGAAAAAACCATAGGTTTCACACCAGTTATAGTTAGGAATTAGCATTTAAAAAAACTATTAAATTCACTGAAAAAACCATAGGTTTCACACCAGTTATAGTTAGCTGGAAATCTTACTGACATAAAACCATTGAAATTCCCACATTCTAGTTAGTTGGACTCACTATAACTTGCGCGCCTGCAATGCACTGCTGATGACGTCACATATTACATCACTCATGACATGGTCAGTGACGCCACTCATGACATCACTGATGACACCATCCTTGTGACAGAGTGACAGACCTCCTTTCAGTGTAATGTAACCCTTGAAACACATATTCAAAAATAGAAACTAAAATTTTCAAAAAAATAGAGATACCCATACCAGTTTCAACAACCAATTCAGTAATGCCACCATCTATATACACATCCACTCATTCACCAACAGTTCTATACAGTCACTCATACATATATTCACTCATCATATGTAGTGAAACACCTATACATCCTGTTACACACCGACAGCCATCCAAACGTTACTCACACACATAATCACTGGTGCAAATAAACTATTGATCATCCATTTATTTGCATATACAGCTATATACACAGACTACCACCTTACTTCTAAGGAAACTTACACATACATACTCTCTCAAACAATCACTTATAGAAACACATACTTATTTAAACAGGAACTCTTACAATCTCTCACTCTCACATATACTCACTTATATACATCAATACTCAAATATACTAGATTAAAACATATGTAGTTACTCATTAAGACACTAGTGAGACAGTCATTCACTCACTAACACACACATATACACACTCATCCACCCATACAGTCCTGCACATATGCTGTCTTCAAAACACATACAAACAGTGAGTCAGTCATTGATGCATCTATGTGCTAAGTAATACCCCCACCAAACCATAAAGACACTCCTACTGATACTAACAAATATAAAACAAAAAAGAATAAAAGAAACAGTGACACCATCCTTGTGACCGAGTGACAGACCTCCTTTCAGTGTAATGTAACCCTTGAAACACATATTCAAAAATAGAAACTAAAATATAAAACATAATGATTTTTCAGAAAGACTCACATTCCCTGGATCAATGCTGAGGTGTAGAATTCAGCCAGTTTAGGGATCAAAACATCAGCATATGTCTTATAGAACTTAATGGATAAACAATCGAGTCCTGCAGGTCGGTGAGTCTTGGATGACGCATCCGATCTCTTCCTCTGATATCAAGCATTCATGGCAGCCCTTGTTCTGCGGTTGTGGCTGGGAGGTCACTTTCGTACAGGTGCTCATCAGGCCCTGAGTGTTGCAGGCCATGCCTGGGGCTATAAAGGGATTGGTAGTGAGTGAAGAACGCTTTATGAATGTCTGCTTGTGGGTATGCCACAAGGGAGGGCCCCATGCTGGTTTTCCTGTTCTTATTTTGACACACTTACTGACTTTATAGTAGAGCTGCATGCTCCCCAACATAATAGTATGACTAGGTAACACTAGGCCCCACCCTCCGGAAGTGCTGAGGGCTTTGGGTGAGGCTATGTTTTCTGAGGTGGAACACCCTGAGTTAATTGCTTCTCAATTAATTGAAATCATATCAACCGCTGGTCTGCGTAGACTCCTCCTATATTTCTGTTCTTCTAAATATAGCCTCTTCTTCCATGTCACCTTTTGGGTCATTTTTTTAGGGAGGTCTTTTCAATTTCCATTTTTTGGTGTGAAAGGTATACCAGCGATTACAGAGCCATGCCTGTGAATCAGTGAGTCTTTTCCAATCTGGATCTTATTCGTGTGTTCTCATTTAATACATCTGTGTCCTTAACTAGCAAAGATCATACACCACTTGGATTTATACATGCCTTAGTGAGAGATGCAAAAATCACAGGTGATGGACAGAATGCAGAACAATGTCATACATTCACCCCAGTACAGAGATCTGGGCCTAAATCCATCGTTTTTTTTGCACCCCACATCACCCCAGTTCAGACACGGTCATATGCAGATCAGTCTGACCCTGTGCCTCATGGGAACAGTCCAGCCCGAACTGCCAAGCCATGCCTTCCCTGGACCGGAAACAAGCATCCTAGGACCGGTTTCTGGCTATCAGCCGTCTTCAGCCAGGATAGCTTGACTCCAGTGGTGTGGAGAGCATGGGACTCACGTCTGAGCATACCCATCCCACTCGGGGTGACAAATGCAAAAACCCCAGGTGATGGACAGAATGTAGAACAATGTCATACTTAGTGAGAGATGCAGCATTCCCTGGTATCGCTGCACAGAGTCTAAAATAGTCCTGCAGTGTCTTAAGACAATGCCTTCATGAAGCTGCCGAAACACTAGAAACAAGTGAAGGGTTTGTCTTCTGGACGAGGATGCTTGTTATTTAACTAACTCATGTAAATGGCGGCCCCTTTGTACCTCTTATTCAGCCAGCTGAATGCTTCAAAGGACTCAAAGAAGAGGGCGGGGTACAGAAAAGGAGTCGCGAGGATGTGGTCACAGATTGATCCATGATTTACCTCGGTGCAATTGAAGGACTGTCTTATGCCTGGGAGACAGTGAAGATTTTAAAAAAAATGTTTTTTTATAGTTCTATATAGCGCGAACTAGACCCGAGACATCGGGTATCAGAGCGCTTTACATAGCACCAGTTTCGTTACAGATGGACACATTCGTGTTTGTGATGCACGGGGACGTTAAGTGATTTGCCCAGAATCACAGGATGTTGAGTGTCGTTGCCGAGACACAAAATTTGTCCTTTAATTGTTCCTGTCTGCTGATGATTCTGTGACTCTGGGAACATATATTTATAAGTCTGTCTGAGCTGCATTCAAAGATCCTGACGAAATTTTACTACTGGCATCTCCAACCGAAACATTATGCAATATATTGAATTGTGTATGAGCTGAGGCGAAAGTCAGTTCATAGCTTGATGTGCTCCCATATTTTCAGATTAGCAATTTGCCAAGCTGTCGTGTGTTTTCTGATTAACCTGTTGGATCCTTTCTTTAGTCTCTTTAGGAGCGGGTAATGGTTCGGCTGGCTTAGCAGAGGCTCTTGAGTTGATTGGCTGACCTGCTGGTGTCTGAGCTAGAAGATTGCCTATGCAAAACACTTCTTGGGGACTTTGAGAAAGTTGACCTGGGAATACATTTTCCTGTGGGCTACTATTGGCTTTGTGGTTTGTAACTGACGTTTATGGCCTTTCCGTTTGCTAGCTTTATTTACGGTAGGCTGTGCAGCTTGAGTTAATACCTCCCCATGCTTAAGCTATGTTTACAGTATTCTCCCATGAAGTTGTTTTCTGTAATAAACAGGCATTTAAATCTTGTTCTTGTGTCATCGCATTTGCTGGGCATTCAAAGACTGTGGTAAATGACAAGCTGCGTTTTTGAGGAAGCCTGGTGTTGATTTTACTTTTGTCTGACTTCAAAGTGAGAGCGTTTATTGGAAAGAGGAATTAAGTGTACTTTCTCCGTGGATTGCCTGTGCCCTTTTAATTTTTTTATTTTATTTTAGATGTAGTAATCTTGAAAGATCTTATTCTTTAGCTGCACAAAAAATGTGCATGTTTTTTGCAAAATTCCTCTGCTTTGTTGAGTCTTTTTAATTTGTGAAACTGCTTTTTTAGGAACAAAGTACAAAACCGCATTTCAGTCTCCTCGTCAGCCTAACCTATTGTGATCGTGGGCAATTTACTCTGTTTATGGCCCATCCACTTTCAAGCACAGGATAAGATCTTTTCACAGGAAAGAGTCGGCCACATTGTAACACAATTTAACAATGCTTGGTTTTCACATTGATGTGTAAAGCATATGCTTTATTTATGGCATCTGTGGAAACTTGTTTTGGAGAATTGGATTAAGTTTAGAGGCACCTCCTTGTAATTATTTAGCTACACAAATATGTATCCGTCCGCAACTTTGCCTTTTTCGGAACACATGTATTTCTGGATATAAACAATTTCTTCATTTTGTCCTTGAAGGCTCTAGTGTAATACATTTCAGTGGAGCAGCAGGTGCAGTGGCACAGGAGCCAGAAGGTTTTGGAAACCCACTGAGCACTGATAATTGTGATATTTTACTTATAAACAAGCAGTCACAAGTGCAGTTAGCTTGCCAGCACTGGGGTCATGATTTAAATGGTGCAGTGGTACAGGCGCCTGGTATATCATCACACCTGCCAGGTTATTCAGGGAGGGTCTAGCAAGGATTATTTCAGTGCAATTTTGCAACGGCCCCCACCCTCGGATTTTTCAAAGGAAACAACCTACATCAAAATGTGATTCCTTGTAGCAAAATGGCTATTTACAGACATTAACACAGTGTAAGATCAATCCAGCCTCGATTGCCAGTGGAGTTAACAGCAACTAACAAGGCCCTACTGCCTTTGTTGTAATGTTTCATAATAAACAGATTGGACCTATGATATCTCTAACATAAAATTTCCTAATCAACAAACCTGGCATGTGCCATTCATTGGAGCATCACCATGCCCTGCCCAGGCCTACCGTATATACAGATACAAAAATAGATGTACCAAAGAACACAACCCCTCCTACAAAAGCATAACAAAGATTATCAAAGTAGTAACCTTCACCTGTGGCAACCAACCCGAAAACCTTTGTGGGATACCCTACAATAGAATAACGAACTACAAGGTTTAAGATAGTGTAATTGGAATAAAACCCTATAGGGCTGTTCCACCTTTCACTTTAAGTCAGGCCTTCTGCTTTTTTCTTAACTTTTCATAACAAACAGATTAGCCCTATTACCTCGATCAGTGAGCAGAGTCTGTGAAGTGGTACAGAGACAGACTAGTGCTGTCTCTTCCCAAAACAAAAGTTGTTAGAAAAACGATTTTCCCTTCTGTGATTACTGTCTTTGCCTGTGGTTGTTACAGTTTAAAATTGTAGTTTTAACCTGCCTGTGATTGCATATTTTATCACCTGTTTTGTGTTTTAAACTTGTGGTATTCCCTGCCCATAATTGCTTCCATTTAACGTGTTGAATTGTGGGATTTGCAGTCCAACCTCTGTAGTTTATCCCTCTCATTCCTAGTGACAATTCCGTTTTCCCTCCAAATTTCTCATTTGCTCTGTGCTAAGACCTGTATGTTAAAACAGTGCACCCCCAGCCACCATTTTTGGTTCACAAGCCAGTGAAACCTGCCCCCCTTCCCCCACCCCAGCTACAGGGATATTCTACATCAGAGGGTGGTCTGTGAGCTGTTTAAACTGTGTTTACTAGGGCCTTGTCACTTTGTTTTTTGGCCAGCAGAGGGAGAGGGAGTGAAGTTTTATTCAAACAGTACTGTTAGATTTCAAGTTAGTGAGGCCTTTTACTGCAGAAGTCCAAAGTGTGGATTGAGCCTGTCTGTCTCCTAGGAGATTTTGAACAAGAGAAGCAGCTCTCCAGCCCCCACCCCCAGGCCAGCAGACCACTGGCTATTCAGTTACCAGGTAACTCTGAGCCCTCCTCTCACACCTGCCCAGGCCCCGTGAGGCCTTGCTGGGTGCACCCAAATCATTCTCCTCCATTTTGTGAGTTGCAGCCTCCCTGACCCCGAGATTGCAGTGAGCAGAGTCCATGAAGTGGTAAGGAGACAGACTAGTGCTCTCTCTTCCCAAAACAAAAGTTGTTAAATGATTTTCCCCTTCTGTGATTACCGTCTTTGCCTGTGGTTGTTACAGTTTAAAATTGTAGTTTTAACCTGCCTGTGATTGCATATTTTATCACCTGTGTTGTGTTTTAAACTTGTGGTTTTCCCTGGCCATGATTTCTTCCATTTAACGTGTTGAATTGTGGGATTTGCAGTCCAACCTCTGTAGTTTATCCCTCTCATTCCTAGTGACCATTCCGATTTCCCTCCAAATTTCTCCTTTGCTCTGTGCTAAGACCTGTATGTTAAAACAGTGCACCCCCAGCCACCATTTTGTGTTCACAAGCCAGTGAAACCAGCCCCCTGCCTCCCCCTGCCCCCCAGCACAGGTAGCCGATCCTACTCTACCCCTCCTTGCATCATCTGACACTTCTTTTTACTATACCGATCCCCTAAAACAAACCTTTCTAAACTCTTCCCTCTCACTCCTCCTCTCCAAAACTCCTTTTTACTCATCCAAAAGCCTCCTCCTACTGCTAAGACCTAAAATTTTTTTTAAAAAGTTCCTTCACTCTTCTATCCCTCCACTATCCTTTTCAATCAAGATTAAAAGACTATCATGTTCACTTCTGAAATTCCATATTCAAGTATACTAATTCACCACTAATCCTTTATCAGGTTCCAGAGTAGCGTGCTACTCGCCAATAAAGAGTCTCAACACCCCATCAGGGTTAAAAGTGCTATATAAATGCAAATCTTTGTCCTTTTCTACCCCTCCTCAACCCTTCTCAATCCAAATAACTGACTAACCTATCCACCACTAAAACTACTCTCATGTTTCACCATACTAATTCAACACTAATCCCGATGGGTTCCAGAGTAGCATGCTACTTGCGCTTCAAAATCCCATCAGGGGAAGCTAGCGCTGTATAAATACAAACCTCTTTCCCTCTTCTATCCTGCCACCTACCCTACTCTACCCAAATAACTGAATAACATATCCACTACTCAAATTACTTCATGTTTTACTATACTAATTTTCAACACTAATCCTTTATGGATTCTGAAGTGGCGTGCTACTCGCCAGAAAAGCGCTTCAACACCCATCAGTGGTAACAAGAGCTATATGAATGAACCTTTCTTCCCCTTTTATCCCTCCGCTATCCTTCTCACTCCAAATAATCTGACTAAAAATCCACCACTGAAATTACTTGATATTTCACCATATTTATTAACCACTACTCCTTTATGGGCTTCCTGAATAGCGTGTCAACAAGCGCTATATAAATGCAAACCTTTTTCCTCCTCTCTCCTTCTGCTTTCATTCCAAATCCAAGTAACTGAGCAACCTATCCACCACTTAAAATGTACTATCATGTTTCACTATACTAATTCAACACTAATCCATTGTGTCCCGGAGTAGCGTGCTACTCGCTGAAAAAGCGATATGACTCCTCGTCTGGGGTAGTAAGCGCTATATAAATACAATTACAATACAATACAATAAAATAAGCAACTCAGTGCTGCTATAATGAGCACAAACCTTCCCACAAGCCTAAAAGTTCCCTGCAAGCACTATTTCACAGCGGAAGCACAAAACGTCTTTGTCAAAGTTCCGTTATTGAGGATATTTTTATCTTTTTTGCTGTCTATAAATATTGTTTTTATATAAGGAAAATTCTTTTGGTCATAGCCTTCTTTTGCATTTGACTGCATTTAACCATATACTGTATGGTATTGAGTAAAATAATATATCTGTATCTGTTGATCAGGTAAGTTCTGGCGATTGCGGAGGTGTGAAACCAGACCTAGAAAAGATGCATTTAAGGTTGCAGGGCTGCAAATAACATGTTGGTAATTCTGTATTGGAATGTTTTTTTAAAGGGGAACACTGAATATTACTCTAGTATTTGAATTATTTCATATTTCGCAGCTGCTAAAAGTAGTCCCTTGTCTGTTGAACACCTTACGACAGTCATGCTCTTTTATCTTCGAATGCGTTTTGGAACTTGTGGTTTTGATTTTACGCACATACACTTTTGGGCACAACAGTCTCAATGTTTAAAGTGCTTTTTGTTAAAATACCAGAACTACCTAGTTTGAGGTGGCAGACAACATGGCAGTCGGTAATTATCTGCTAGGTATGAGAATGTGAAATATAAGGCAAGAATGAATATCCGTTTTGTCTTGAACTCCCTCTAGAGTCCTTTACTTATTTTGAATTCTTTGTTTAAAACATATTTTTAATGTCACATATTGGATAATATTAAGAACAAAAAGCCGACCATTGCTATCTGAAAGAGACACGTTAGTGATAGATTCCTTACCTTAGAATATCCCCAGGCGTCAGACTGGATCCGGATATTTTTGCGTAGCAGTACCCTTGCGCGTCGGTAGGCGTCGTCTGCGGCTCCGCGTCTGTTGTCTGTGTCGTGGACGTCAGTTCTTCTTCTTTTTTCCGCGCCACCAGTGCAGATCCGGAAAAGTGGTACCTTAGTCACTTTTTCATCTTTTGATCATCCTTTTTCAAGTCTTCGACTCCGATCGGTGCCGATAGGGATGCCTGGTTTTAAGCCCTGTGAAGATTGCGACCGGCTGATGTCGGTCACGGATCCTCATCGTCGGTGTCTCCACTGTCTCGGCGTCGACCACGACGACAATACCTGCCTCGACTGCCGGGCCCTTACTTCGAAAGCTAGACGGGAGCGGTCCCGTAAGCGACTCGCACTCCGGCAGTAGACCCCGCACCGAGAGAGGTCCCGGTCCGGACGGAGGTCGAGGGACCGGTCGCGGGAGCGGAGAATCCTAGCTCTGGGAGTCGACATCACTCCTCAGGATCGAAGTAGTCCGGTAAGCACAAGAAGTCGAAGAGACGTCATCGCTCTTCCCCCGACGCTCGCGCGACGTGGCCGAGGGTTCAGGTGGCACTGCCCACGCGGCTCCGTCTGAGTCGCAGGCGCCGCGTCCGGCCTCATACCCTCCGGTCCCTGGGCCTAACGCGACGCGGGGGGAGATCGAGCAGTTCCTCATGGCCATGAGGTCCCTCTCTCCTCCGACGGGTTCCGCTGCGCCTTCGGGCCCAGAGGTCCCGTCTGGGGGTTCTAGCGAGTCGGGGGCTTTGGCCCCGATGCCGTCGGGTGCTTCGGCTCCGATGCCGCCGGTGCCTTCAGGCCCGGCGCCTTCGGGCCCCGCTGGATCCGGTTCCGGATCCGGGTCGTCGCCGGTGGACTAAACGACCTCCCCGGCGCCGGTCCCTCAGGTGTCACCCCCGGCGCCGTCCCCGGGCGGCGCCGTCGCCGACACCTCCCTCGACCCGGTTCCGGCATCGGAACGGCGCCGATTGAGACGCCGTTCGGTGAGTTCACTTACCATGAACCGGCCCCATCCTTTGCTAACCCTGAGTACCAGGTGATGGGTGATGAGGAGGATTGGGAGGGGTCTGAGGACCCTCTGGCACGTGAATGCCAGTCTTATGAGGACTGAGCAGGTGAACTTGGGGAGGCCAGTGGTATAGACACTTCGCCTGACACTGGCTTTGTCTCGCCTCCTACTGTGGCTACGGAGGAGGGGGCAGCCTATAGTGTGGTGTTGATGAGGGCAGCCAAGGCCTTGGGCCTTGAGCTCCCCATCGCGGCCGTGAGGACTAACTTCCTCACCGAGGTCCTTAAGCCGCAGTCATGCTCAGCCAAGCCTCTGCTGCCGTTTAACGAGGTCTTAACTGACGTTCTTTTGGGCACTTGGTCCAAGCCCACTACGGGTTCGCCTGTAGATAGGAACGTGGCCAGACGCCACCGCCCGGCCCAGGGTGACCCATGTTTCCTGTCCACCCACCCCACCCCACCCCTGAGAGCCTGGTCATCCAGGCCTCCAATTCCCAGACCGCATTCCCGTCGGCTCCCCCGGACAGGGAATCCAAGAGGTATGAGCAGTATGGCAAAAAGATCTTCTCCTCCCTTAGTCTGGGACTGCGGTCTTCCAACACCGCATGCCTCTTGGGCCGCTACACCCACTCTCTGTGGGATACGGTCGCGGAAGTGCTGCCAGAGTGTCCGTTGGAGGTACGGGCCAAACTCGGCCAAGCCCTTGTGGAAGGCCGGGATGCAGCCAAATATTCCATCTGGTGTGGACTGGATACCACCGACTCACTGGGTAGAGCGATGTTGGCGGTCAGACGCCACGCCTGGTTGAGGTCCGCCAATTTCTCGGGCGATGTCCAGAACACACTGATGGACATTCCGTTTGATGGCCGTCGCCTTTTTGGCGACAAGGCAGACCATGCGCTTGAGCGTTTTAAGGACTCCAGGGCTACGGCCAAGTCCTTGGGCCTCTCAGCCCCACGCCAGCAATCGGCTGCCTTTCACTCCTTTCGTGGCCACGGGAGCGGTGTACCCACACGTGCTGCCAGCCACGCTCCACAGGGTAATACCCAATGCGGTGGCGGCCGTGGAAACCGCCGTGACGGCGGTCGGGGACAACGACTAGGTCAGTCCACACCTTCCCCCGCAGCATCCGCCTCAAAACCCTCCTAGTCCGTGCTTTCAGGCCCATGTGACGCCAGTGGGTGGCAGGGTTCGCCATCACCTCCTTCACTGGCGCACTGTCACGTCGGACAGGTGGGTGCTGCAGATCGTCCCAAGGGGCTACTCCCTCCCCTTCGAGGCGACTCCTCCAGTCATGCCACCGCAGAACCACCGTGTATCGGGGCATCATTTGCGACTTCTGCAGGAGGAAGTTACAGCCCTCTTGGCCAAGGGGGCCATCGAGCGCGTTCCTGGGCCAGAATTAGGGTGTGGTTGCTACTCCCACTACTTTCTGGTACCCAAGAAGGGCAAAGGGGGCCTACGCCCTATCTTGGACCTACGGAACGTCAACGGCTTTCTCCGGAAGGAGAAGTTAAAGATGCTGACACTGGCTCAGGTCTTAGCTGCCCTGGACCCAGGAGACTGGATGGTAGCGTTGGACTTGCAGGACGCTTATTTCCACATCCCCGTCCTGCCAGGCCACCGGCGCTACCTGCGGTTCACGGTTGGCCACGAGCACTTTAAGTACATCGTGCTCCCCTTCCGCCTTACCAGCGTCCCACGGGTGTTCACAAAGGTGATGGCGGTGGTCGCAGCTCATCTGCGCAGGTTAGGGGTTTCAGTCTTCCCCTACCTCGACGACTGGTTGTTGAAGGTGGGCTCGCCCCAGACAGTCGTCAGCCACCTCCAGACTACGGCGGATCTCCTGCACCAGCTGGGGTTCTCCATCAATGTGCCGAAGTCACACCTGTGCCCCTCTCAGAAGCTCCTCTTCATCGGAGCGGTTCTAGACTCGGCGCGGTTTCGTGTTTATCCGCCCGAACAGCCGGTCCGGGATATTTAGGCTCTGATTCCCATCTGTGAAGGGCCGACCCTTACCTCCAGGGGGCGGCGAACCAATGTGGACTCCCATACCTTCAGAACTACTCCTCTCTCTATCTCCCCACAGGCGCCGTCGGTAACACCGGTACATGGCGGACCGGAACTGACCTTTCGTGACCCCGGAAGTGTGGAGGGTACTGAAGGACCGGAAGTGACCACACCTGACCCCAGAAGTCATTCTACTGGATTCCGGCCGGATGGTAGAAAACCTGACGACTCGGAGGACTCAGGGTTCCCGGCAGCGGACTCGTGGCAGGAGTTAGCAGAACGCGAAGAACCAGCAGCGGAAAGCGGAGAAGAAAGGAAGAGCCGAAAGGAAGAAGAAGAAGAAGACGACGTTTGGTGTGCGGACTGGTGGCGTCCTCAGGAGGTGGCTGGAGAGCGGCTGTAACTCGGAGGAGAGTTACGGCGGGGCACGTGAGTACCTTGACCCTTCTCCGTGTTTCCCCTTTGTAGTAGTGTACATAGCGTAAATAGTCTCCCGAACCACACTCACTGTACAAACGTGCACCGACACTGTACAGAATTGCGCACTGTTTTCCCTCGCAACTACACTCTCTACCCGCTACCTGTTTTTCTCTCTCTCTCTATCTACCCTACCACCCTCCCTCACGACCGTTTCAAACCCCTCTCACTTCCCGGTGCTGGTGACAGTATTACGAGGTTCGTTGTCCTCTGGACTAACCGCCCTGTCTCTTTCTATTTACCTCCGAGGGGCACACCATTACCTACACCACGGAAAGACGACCTCAGCCCAGCAGCGGACACCTTACCGACGACACCTCCCCGGAACCTCATCTCTACACCCGTACCTGGACTTCCACTCGGACAACCGTACTTCCTGGACTAACTTTCTGTCTAACCAATAAAGTTCTTGCTAATCATAGCGCACTTCATACGGCCTCAACGCCTGTTATTCCGGCCCGCCTTAACCCCCACTCCACACCATCTTTCAGCCGTTATCCCGGGTCTCGGTCAGGTTGACGCTGCGGCTTCTGGGGCTGATGGCCTCCTGCATCCTACTGGTGCATCACGCCAGGTGGCGGATGCGGGCTCTGCAGTGGGACCTGAAGTTTCAGTGGGCCCAGCATCAGGGCAACCTGTCGACCACGTCCTGATCTCGGAGGGCACTGCGAGACAGCTGCAGTGGTGGCTCACAGACCACGATTGGGTCAGCGGCAGATCCCTCTCCCTTCCCCAACCGGAGCACGTAGTTGTGACGGACGCCTCCCACCAGGGCTGGGGAGGCCTCATGGGAGAGGCGGAGATCAGAGGCCTCTGGTCTCCGGCGGAGGCCCGGCTCCACATCAACTTGTTGGAGTTACGGGCGATTCGTCTAGCAATGAAGGCATTCCTCCCCTCTGTCCGGGGGAGCGTAGTGCAAGTGTTCACGGAAAACACCACCGCCATGTGGTACTGCAACAAACAGGGCAGGGTGGGGTCATGGACCCTTTGCCAGGAGGCTCTGCGCCTCTGGCAATGGCTGGAACGCCAGGGCGTGACCCTGGTGACTCAACACCTGGCCGGTTCTCTGAACGCCAGGGCGGATAAGCACAGCCGTCGGTGCATTATGGATCACCAATGGCGTCTGAACTCGGACATGGCGCGAGGCCACTTTCGGCAATGGGGAGAGCCTTGGTTAGATCTATTCGCCACAGAAGAGAACGCGCAATGTCATCTGTTCTGCGCGTTGGAATTTCCAAGGCGGCACTTGCTCGGAGACGCTTTTCGTCGCGAGTGGAGTTGCGGTCTGTTGTACGCCTTTCCGCCTATACCACTTCTGCCCAGAGTGCTGAAGAAGATAAAGCGCGACCGGGCCCAAGTCATCCTTGTGGCTCCGGACTGGGCACGAAGGTACTGGTTTCCAGAGCTACTCAGTTTGCCAGTCGATTTCCCAGTTCGTCTGCCTCTTCGGGAGGACCTTCTGTCGCAGCAGCAGGGGATGGTCCTCCACCCGAACTTGTCCAGTCTCCACCTCCATGCTTGGAGTTTGAGCGTCGACAGTTGAGGCCATTTGACTTGCCTCTTGAAGTCTGTAATATCATTCTGGCAGCCAGGCATCCCTCCACAAAGTCTGTATACGCCTTCAGGTGGAACAGATTTGTGACATGGTGCACAGCAAAGGCTGTGGATCCTCTCTCTGCCCCTCTTTCTGAGCTTCTTCTCTTCCTTCTTTCTCTTGCCCAGCAGGGCTTTGCTCTGGGCACTATCAAGGGCAATCTTTCTGCCCTTTCAGCCATCTTTGTTCAAGTCCCCTATTGTAAATCGATTCCTGAAAGGCATCACACACACGTTTCCACCTGTTGCGTTTGTGATGCCTCAGTGGGACTTGAACCTTGTACTTACATTTCTGATGTGCTCTCCCTTTGAGCCACTTCACAACTGTCCTCTCCGCCTTCTTCCTCTGAAGACTGCTTTCCTGGTTGCCATCACCTCTGCCAGGAGAGTGAGTGAGCTCCAGGCCCTTTCTTGTACTCCTCCTTTCCTTTCTGTCCATCCGGACAAGGTTGTGTTGCGTACTAAGCCATCTTTCCAGCCCAAGGTTGTCACAGCCTTCCACATCAGGCAGTCCATCACTTTGCCAACCTTCTTTCTGCCACCGCACCCCTGTAAAAGAGGAAGAGCGTCTTCACCGTCTGGACCCAAAACGTGCGCTCTCATTCTAATTGGATCGCACACCCCAGTTCCGGGTGGATGACCAACTCTTTGTTGGCTACGTGTGCGCTAAGAAGGGGAAGGCGGTACATAAGAGGACCATCTCCGGATGGATCATCTTGTGTATCCAGGCATGCTACTCCTTGGCTAGAAAGGAGCCCCTGTTGGATTGCGGGCTCACTCCACCCGAGCCACGGCGACTACAACTGCCCTGGGCCGGGGAGTGCCCTTGCAGGACATCTGTCAGGCAGCTACGTGGGCATCGCTGCACACGTTTGCAAGACACTACTGCCTGGACAGCCAAGTCCGGAGGGGATGGCTTCTTTGGCCGTTCTGTCCTCCAGGACTTTCTGGTGTGATTATTGGTTCGCAGACCCACCACCGGGGTTGGTATTGCTGGGGTATCCTAAGGTAAG
This sequence comes from Lissotriton vulgaris, assembly GCF_964263255.1. Taxonomy (NCBI): domain Eukaryota; kingdom Metazoa; phylum Chordata; class Amphibia; order Caudata; family Salamandridae; genus Lissotriton; species Lissotriton vulgaris. The sequence goes on along the minus strand of NC_141700.1, from coordinate 796,905,575 downwards.
GAATCTATCACTAACGTGTCTCTTTCAGATGCACAAGTTACTACTTGTGTAACGATATATCTGTAAGAGACATTAGTTAGTGATAGATTCCTTACCGACCCGCCCATCCTCCCCGTTCTGCGAACCGATATCTAGGGTTAGGGTCTTGCCCTTCAGGGCCCTAGTTTCTATGGCACCAGTGTTGGTTTTTAACATGGCTCAGCGCTTCTGGCGCGGAAAAGCTGTGTCTAAGAACTGACGTCATCACGGCGCCGACGACGGACGCGGAGCCGCAGACGACTCCTACCGACGCGCAAGGGTACGGTTACGCAAAAATTTCCGGATCCAGTCTGATACCTGGGGATATTCTAAGGTAAGGAATCTATCACTAACTAATGTCTCTTACAGATATATCGTTACACAAGTAGTAACTTGTGCTTTAGGCTATTTGTTTAATATTCCTCTTTACCCCATGATTTCACTTGAAACATTCAGCTAGCCTGCTGTGTTTTATCCTGTATGTCATTTTGATAATTTTAAAAGCATTCCTCTGAGTAAAGATGTAGATTTCAGGCTCATTAAGCCAAAGAGCGCGTTTTCTATGATTTCGTCTAAATCTGTTTCACGGTTTTTGAGAAATTAAGCTTAAAAAGTTGGTGATAGTATAGACAGCTGGGCCCGCGGGAGTCCTGCAGTACTCCAGCAGTGCTATAAATTAAAAATGAAAGCATTTTGATTGAGCAAGAGTGCTCTTTTCGCTGTCAGCTACTTTAGTCCTCGAGGACCGAAAAGGTCCAGTGGGACTGAGCAATATGATTAGCTTGCTGTAACATGAACAGAAATGTTGTGGCTGCCTTTTTACAGACTTGAGGTTTTAAATATTTTTTTATTTTACATGGGGCTGAGTAGGGATAGCTTTACCAGATTTTTTTTTTTCATGCTGCAGGCCCATGGTACTTGGTACGAGGGGCGCTGTGCGGGCCTGCGGGATCCACTGCGGTTACAGAAAATATTTTACAAAAAAGGCAAAAAAAGAAAAATGAGGCGTGGGAGTCCATGGGGTGGGGGTTGGTGGCCGACTGGGGGCCATTGGGTGCCGTGCAGGGCCACAGGCTAGGCTCTGCATTTAATCTCTACTGCTTACGGCAAAAGTTATACGCAGTGGTGGTTACAAAGCCCGCTTGATCCGGTTCTATGACTCCTGGTAAACAGGGGCCGAGTCGTGCTGCCAAGATCCCGGTGAACAACTTCAGGTCCACGTTAAGGAGTGATATCGGCCTGTATGCCGCACAGTTAGTTGGATCTTTACCTGGTTTCGGCAAAACAATAATGTCGGCCTCTAGCATCTCCTTTGGCATCGAACCCGGACCTTGAAAGGAGTTAAAAAGTTTCGTCAAAACCGGTGCCAGTAGAGGGCAGAACGTTTTGTAGAGACCGGCGGAGAAGCAGTCTGGCCCAGGTGCTTTTAGCGGTTTAAGTCTGGCTATCACCGATATTACCTCGTCTAGGCGTATCGGGGCTTCCAATGCTTGGGCGCTAACCTCATTTATGGCCGTAACGTCTGCGGTCTCCAGGTACTCAGACCCGTTTCCGTGATCCACGTCCGGGTCTGCCGTGTAGAGCTTGGCATAGAAGGCCCTAAACGCCTCTGCTATATGATCGTCCTCCTTAACCTCCTCTCCACCCTCCTCGTGAATGAGGGGAATCTTTGAGCGGACTGTTTTAGCTTTCAGTTTGCTGGCCAACAGGCGGCCCGTTTTGTCCCCCCCCACCCCCCACACATAATATGTGTGGCGGAGGTGGAGTGCCACGTACTCCGCCCGGTCCAAATATAGGCTCGCAAGCTGTGCTCTGGCCGCCTTCAGTTTCCGCCAGATCCTCGGGCCCCCGTCCGGCAGTGAACCCTTTCCAGTTCCAGCACCTGTTCCGCCAGTTCCCTGCGTCTTTCTTTTCGTTCTTTGTTTTCCGCCGCAGTAATCGCCATTATTTCTCCCAGCAGAACCGCTTTGAGTGCTCCCCAGACTGTCGCCTGGGTCACCTCCCCTGTGTCGTTCCTGCTCAAGTACTCAGTAATACATTGGGACAATTGCTTCGTGACCCTTTTGCGGGTGAGTATGTTTTCTCTAAGGCGCCATCTGCCCCTGCGAGGACGCGTGTGCGGGACCTTCAGTCGGAGGACTACTGCGTCATGGTCTGACAGTGCCGCCGGGGTGACTTCCACATCCTCCACCATGGGAGTCAGGTCTGTGGATCCGATAAAGTGGTCTATTCTGGCATATGTGTGGTGCACGTGAACAGCAAATGGACCTTCAGGCACACACAGAGGACCTGGAGAACCGCTCCAGACGCAACAACATAAGAGTCCGCAATGTGCCACCCAAAGCGGAAGGGGGAGACATTACGACGTACTTGCAAGATCTGTTCCGCGAGATACTAGGAGAAGGCGAGGATTTTGACATTCGTATAGATAGAGCCCATAGGGTGGGCCTAGCGCGCCGATCACCTGCCCCTCCGCCGGACATTCTGGCTTTCCTGCCAGACTATCCCCTCAAGGAACGTATCTTGAAGGCGGCTCGTCAACGGAAGCCCATCACCTTCAGGGATCACACACCGGAGCTTTTCCAGGACCTGTCTGCGATAACCCTGCAAAAGAGGCGGGCGTTCAAGGGGGCTTCCTAAGAGACAATGGGGTCCCATACTCCTGGGGCCACCCCTTTAGACTGATTTTCAAGTGGAAAGGGTCCCTCCACCAGCTCAGATCACTTAAGGACACGTGCAAAGTTCTGGGCATCCCGTATGAGGAAGACGCTCCGGAGGACGAATCGGGCCGACGGTCCTCCCAACTGAGCTCTTCTCAAAGGATGAGCGACGAATGGCAACAAGTGAGACGCAGACGCTCACCCAGGAAGGGGTTCAGGCCGGATCCCGAGACTGTGGCGCACGAACACGAAGCAGCTATATTGGAGCTTTCTAAGGACACGAACGCCGGACTTTTAGCATGTTCCTTTTAACCGGAGCTGATGTGGTGTGTGTGTGTTATCACTGAGGAGGTATGAACTTTATTTTGAGTGTTAACAGCAGGCAACTCACTGAAGTAGCATGGGTTGCACCACAAATACCAGCAAGCCATGTTGTTTAACCACGCCCACTGTGGCAAGGTGTTTTGAGTGATAAAGGTGCCGCCGAAACTGCTCTGCTGTCACATTCAAGTCCAAAGCCCCTGAGGAAGCAGTAACGAAACGCGTCGGGAATGGACTATGCATTTTGAGGACCTGGTATGTTCATGCTGTGGCTGCTTTCAATAAACAGATTTGGCGAATAATTACCTATGAAGTGACTCTCTCTACAACAGGCGAACTTTGGAAGTTTGTAAGTAGCGGCTTGCCTGAGCCGCAGAGAAAGTCCCGATGTTGAATCCCTGCAGGTCTGTCAACCGGCGGATTTGCGTAAGGCATGGGTGCCGTTGTTGAAAGAATTCAAGCTGTTTCATTGAACATTTGCCAAGCGCCCCGATCCACTGAGAAGGTCTCTCTCTACAACAGGCGAACTTTGGAAATATATATATATATATTTATATATATATATCCTACTGGCGGTCGCCAGTAGGTAGTTATAGTTAGGATTTTTTTCAATGCAAAATCTCAAAATTCTATTGTGAATAACGTTGGCGCCGGTTGACGAATCTGCCTGAAAAGTTCCTCAAATTTGCCTCGCGGAGCTCCGGTCCTTCCCTGAAAGTTTCGGGGGGATTCGTCAAGCGGGGGCCGAGATAAAAGGGGGGGTCCCAAAACGTGTTTTCCCAATGTTAATTTCCATAGGGCGGTCGACCTCACTTTTAGCCCGAACGGCTGAATGGATTTCCACCAAACTTGGCAAACTTGTAGGGACTGGTAGCCCGATGTGCCTTTGCTATGTCTCAAGATATGTGCTCCAGTGGTTTTTACGAAAATTAACTTTGAAAAAATATATATTGGGCTATATATATGTTAGAGCCCAAATGTAGCCCAAAGATGGCCACCAGAGACAAAAAAAACAAATGTAGCCCAAATATCAGCCAGATGTAGCCCAACTATAGCCCAATGACAGAATGTCCCAGAGTGTTCTAAAGAACAACTAGAACGCTAACAGTCTTACTTATGACAAAAGTATGGCACACCTGAAGTCATCTTGATTGGAATAAAGTGGTAACACTTAATACATTTAATTTGAAAAGGAACAAAATGAGGTGTTTCATTTTGCCATAGAAATTATATATTCACTGAAAAAAAACATAGGTTTCACACCAGTTATAGTTAGGAATTAGCATTTAAAAAACCTATTAAATTCACTGAAAAAACCATAGGTTTCACCCCAGTTATAGTTCGGTGGAAATTTTACTCGCATAAAACCATTGAAATTCCCACGTTCTAGTTAGTTGGACTCACTATAACTTGCGCGTGCAATGCACTGCTGATGACGTCACATATTACATCACTCATGACATGGTCCGTGACATCACTCATGACATCACTCATGCCATCTCAAATGACATCACTGATGATGACATCCATGATTGAAACTCCCTCTGAGGCGGAAGCCGGAGGTATTGCACGCTGTATTTAGCTTTTAAACCTGTCACTTGTTGTTGTTTTTAACCAGAAAAACGAACGAAGCTCACCTGAGTAAAAGCGCCGCTACACGTGCTAAGCCTGCCCTCCCAGACCCTCCAGATACAGCGAATCTCAGCTGTTAGAAGGGGAAAACGCCCACACCGCCAGCGCGGTCAAAGGCGAAGCCACGCCCACTGCGAGGCCACGCCCACCAGTCAGACTATATAAACGCTTTTGAAAAGCGCAACGAACCACTTGATTGAAACTCCCTCTGAGGCGGAAGCCGGAGGTATTGCACGCTGTATTTAGCTTTTAAACCTGTCACTTGTTGTTGTTTTTAACCAGAAAAACGAACAAAGCTCACCTGAGTAAAAGCGCCGCTACACGCGCTAAGCCTGCCTTCCCAGACCCTCCAGATACAGCGAATCTCAGCTGTTAGAAGGGGAAAACGCCCACACCGCCAGCGCAATCAAAGGCGAAGCCACGCCCACTGCGAGGCCACGCCCACCAGTCAGACTATATAAACGCTTTTGAAAAGCGCAACGAACCACTTGATTGAAACTCCCTCTGAAGCGGAAGCCGGAGGTATTGCACGCTGTATTTAGCTTTTAAACCTGTCACTTGTTGTTGTTTTTAACCAGAAAAACGAACGAAGCTCACCTGAGTAAAAGCGCCGCTACACGCGCTAAGCCTGCCCTCCCAGACCCTCCAGATACAGCGAATCTCACGTGTTAGAAGGGGAAAACGCCCACACCGCCAGCGCGGTCAAAGGCGAAGCCACGCCCACTGCGAGGCCACGCCCATGATACTCACTACAAATGTGCCGGCCATTCCAGCGCAGCGGACGAGCGCAGCGGGAGCGCCTAAGGCAAGCCCGTCTGCGCCCGTCTGCGCACGACCGGGCCTAGGGCCAGACCCCCTGGCAGACAGAGCTGCCATTAAGGTTAACTACTCCCGTCGGGACCTTTTAAGCCTTAGACCTCCCATCGCCTCATCATGTGACTATATTCACAACATGAATGGACCCTTCATCAGCTGCACTCATTGCCAGCCAGCCCAGCTTAGACTCCTTACACAAGTGCCCAAGCCTGTAGCCCTCAAACTTGCCTCGCTGAACTGCCGCTCTCTCCCCAAACATGCGACACTAATCCACCACCTAATAGAAGACCACGAGATTGATATCCTCTTCCTGACGGAAACGTGGCTTACTCCACACTCTGACGCGGACATAGTGTTAGCCACCCCACCGGGCTTTCTCATTCAGTCCCTCCCTCGCCCACTAGGTAGAGGTGGAGGCATTGCCATCATCTACCGGGACTCCTTCACCTGCAATTCCAACGATGCACAAATTCCTGACTCTGAAAGCCTACAATTCACAATTAAACTAGACCCTACGAATTCTCTCTTAGGGATGCTAGTCTACCGTCCCCCTGGGCATCCTGGTTCTTTCACCAATGCCCTCTTAGATACAGTAGCAACACAGGTCCACTCCGTCACGAACTTCATGCTAGTGGGAGACTTGAACATTCACTTCAATGACCCTTTAGACTCTGGAGCAGTCGACTTGATCGCTGAACTAGCGGCCCTGGATATCCGTCTCCTTAACTCAGGAGCCACTCACATCAAAGGCCACCTGCTGGACCCAGTGCTCACCAGCACCCCCACGATGCAAGCAATAGACTCCATACCCCTACTCTGGACGGATCACTTCCTGGTCCTATTCCAACTCCCAGGAACCCTCAGGAAACCTCAGAAACTTCCCACCTATACCAGAGGCAGGACCTGGTCCAAACTTCCCATTGAAGAATGGGCTAACACCCTGACATCAACTACCCCGGCCCATGAAGAAGACCCGGCTAACGCCGACAGCAATTTCAGAAAGTGGATCACGACCTCCCTTGATTCCGTGCTCCCACTCAGAACGCGAGAAGACAAAACCAACAACACGGGCTCCTCCCCGTGGTATACCCCAGAACTTCGTCAGCTCCGCAAAAACTGTAAGAGAGCTGAAAGGCTTTGGAGAAAAGACTGGCAGAACGCCAGCAAAGAGGCCTATCACTCTTCAGTTAAAATTTATAAAACTGCTATTAAGCTCTCCAAAGCCTCCCACTACGACACCCGGATAAAGGAAGCCTCTAATTCCTCTAGGGAATCTTATCTTATCGTGAAGGAGCTACTGAAAGTTCCTATCTCCCCTTCTCCCACCATCCCCCAGGTAGACAGAAGCAATGATCTAGCCACATATTTTAACAATAAAATTGCCCGCATCCTAACATCCCTCCCCTCTCCTAGTCCCCCCACCCACAGGAACAACACTCAGCGCCCCTGTCAGACGGGAACACGCCCCCAACTTGAGACATTTAGGCCAGTAACACCTCACGAGGTGGAAGCAACCTTGAATAAAATAAAAAGCGGGTCTCCTTTGGACCCTGCACCCATGAGATTTCTCAAAAACGTAGCCCCCGTTATTACCCCCACACTCACGGAGCTCATTAACTGCTCACTTGCACGAGGATCGGTCCCCGACAGCTGGAAAAGCGCAGTGGTGAAAGCACTCCTTAAAAAGCCCCAGCTCGACCCAACAGATATGGCAAACTACCGGCCTATATCTCTCCTCCAGGGGACCAGCAAGGTCACCGAGAAATTGGTCAATGGTCAACTCTCCCAATTCGTCGAGACTAATAACATCCTACGGCAATCCCAAACCGGGTTCCGCCCGGGACACGGTACGGACACCGCCCTTCTTGCCGTCATCGAGGAGGCAAGGCGCATTCTAGACTCAGGAGGATCAGTGGCAGTGATCCTCCTGGATCTTAGTGCTGCCTTCGACACGGTCAATCATCGTGTCCTCCTCCATCGGCTGGCGACAGCAGGGCTCACCGGGACGGCACTCAGCTGGATAGAGTCCTTTCTCACCGGACGCACGTTCCAAGTCTGGGACGGTAACTACCACTCGTCCACCCTTCCACTCACGAGCGGGGTGCCTCAGGGATCCTCCCTGAGCCCCACGCTTTTTAACGTGTATATGGCCCCTCTGGAAGACGTGGTAACACCATTCGGGATAAAAATAGTGAGCTACGCTGATGACACACAACTGGTCGTCTCCCTATCCCAACTAGACGACCACCCAGACAACTTGTCAAACTGTCTCACCGAAATTCACGGCTGGATGTGTGAATCATCATTAAAACTCAACGGTTCCGAAACCGAAGTGATGCTCATGGGTAAACAATGGGTGACCATCCCCCCGGCGGTCTGGCCAGACGTGTTCGGGGAAACCCCCACCCGAAACACGAAATCAAGACCCTCGGAGTCTGGCTAGAAACCGACCTCTCAATGAAGACTCAAGCGGCCAAAACGGCAGGGACCTGTCTTGGGCTCCTGCGAACTATCCGCAGAATCCTTCCCCTACTCCCTCCCATGTCCAGGAAACTATTAGTCCAAGGCCTCATATTGTCACGACTAGACTATAGCAATATGGTCTATCTGGGTGCTCCGGAAGTTACCCTGGCGAGACTGCAACGAGCCCAGAACGCAGCAGCCCGCCTACTCATGAGCGTACCTCCCAGAGTATCCACCAAACCTGCTATCAAGGCTCTGCACTGGCTCCCAGTCCGCCAAAGGGTGGAATTTAAAGCCATGTGCACGGCCCATAAACTGATTAATGGCTCGGGACCGGCGATCCTCAGCGGCCTGGTCACTCCGTACAAAGCATTCAGAGCTCTACGGTCCGAGAACGAGCACCTTGCCAACATCCCCAAATTTAAGAAGACGCGCACCGGAGGTCGACGTTTCTCTGTAAAAGCGTCCACTGGGTGGAACTCCCTCCCACGTTCCCTCAGACTGGAGCCCAGCTACCTGGCGTTCAGGAAAAAACTCAAAACCCTTCTGTTTCCCAAATAAGCCCTTCGCCCTTCCCCCTCAGCAGGACACAAATCTTTTATAGCGCGGGGATGCCCTCGGGTCACCAGGCGCTTTACAAGTCGCTAAATAAATAAATAAATAAATAATGTGTATCTTTCTGAAAAATAAATATTTTTTATATATGTATATCTAAAGGTTGATGGAAGAATAAATGGGTAAATAAATGTCTAAATGGATGTTTTTTTGTGTAAAATTGATTATTTAACTGACTTATTAAATGTATCTTAGTGAATACATATATTAGCGAGTAATGTTTAAATATTTAAATATCTGTATCTGTGTCTCACTTTGTGTATAAGTGGCTGCATGGGTTGGTGAGTAGCTACATGAGTGTGTATATGGGTTATTAGTTGTTTTTTTGAGTATCAGTGTCTGTATGGTTCGGTGGGGGATATTACTTAGAGCACAGATGCATGAATGAGTGACTCACTATTTGTATGTATTTTGAAGACCGCATGTGTGCAAGACTGTATGGGTGGATGATTGTGTGTATGGGTGGGTTAGTGAGCATGTGTTTTTATAATTGATTGTTTAAGAGAGTAAATATGTTTCCGTTTCTGTAGAAGTATGTGTAGTGGTGTGTATATAGCAGTATAATCAAGTAAATGGTTTTTTGATAGTTTATTTGCATGTGTGAATTTGTGTGTGAGTAACTATATGGATGAGTATTAGTGTGTAACAGGATGTATAGGTGTATGAGTACATATGATGAGTAAGTACATGCATGAGTGACTATATAGAACTGTTGGTGAATGAGTGGATGTGTATGTAGATGTTGGAATTACCTAATAAGTTGTTGTAATTGGTATTGTTTTCTCCTTTTTTAAGAAAATGTTAGTTTCTATTTTTGAATGTGTGTGTCAAAGGTTATTTTATGCTGATAGGAGGTCTGCCACTTTGTCACAAGGATGTTGTCATCAGTGATGTCATCAGGGATGTCATGAGTGATGTGACTGACCATGTCATGAGTGATGTAATATGTGACGTCATCAGCAGTGCATTGCACGCGCAAGTTATAGGGAGTCCAACTAACTATAACGTGGGAATTTGAATGGTTTTATGCGAGTAAAATTTCCACCTAACTATAACTGGTGTGAAACCTATGGTTTTTTCAGTGAGTTTAGGTGGAAAGCAGCCCCTGTAAGAGCACTCTCAACACCAGCGACACTCTAGATCTGCTCACCTCAAATGTCTGTTTCTCTATCAAAGTTTTTAAGCATAGGATTAGCACAGTGCTTTCCACGCCGAGATAGAAAATGACAAAGTTTGCCTGTTGTAGGTCCGAGCGTGGAGTAAATAAAGATTTTGGTGATATTACCCTACCCTTGTGCCGCATCTTTGGATTGAATTGGTTGAATGGGCTAGGATCCGGCCCCTGCTGTGGTCCATACCTGTATCTTTCCTTGCCCCACGTGGGCTATTGGAGTTTGCCAACAGTATTGGTTAGCGATATATATATATATATATATATATATATATATATATATATATATATATATATTTCTGATGCTGCCTCGGTTGAGCACAAACTCTTGCTGATCTTGAAGGAGTTCATACTTTGAGGCTGATGTTTGATTGTGTATCTAGGCATTGGCTTCTGCCTCTGGAGGATCTTTGGACTTGGCTCTCTGGATCTTTGCCCCCTGCCTTTTTTAGCCATCTTCGTTTGGATAGCTCTGAACAGGCCCGGTTTTAGCAGGTGGGCTGGTTTGGCGAGGCCGACCCAAACATGAGCCTTGGCCCTTGCAGTGACGGCTTGAAGGCCAATAGAAAATGGCCACTTTGATTAAAAACGTTCTCCAAATGTTGTTTTCCTCCCTGTTCTGGGAGTTGATTGGACCGGGGCTGTTTCTCCTAGGCACCCCCAATCACACCCCTCCTATTAGAAAGGTGGGCTGTGCCGTGCAGGTACAGTGGAGCATGGCGAAGGGGACAACTTCTTTCTTTAGCCCAGCTGCATGGTTATTTCCTTTTCTATTCAGTGCTGGAGAAAAGAAGATTGTTTCTCATGATTCACCTTTCCTGACCCCTCAGCTACTTTCAAGATTGGGCTGTGAGGCAGAGTTTCATGAATCGACTAGGAAAGAAAATGTGTGACTATTTGTTCTTATTTTTCAAATCTGCAAAGGCCCAGCAAGTTTTATACTTTGTGTATACTTCATTTAAATCAATTTTCATTATAATGGTCATGGATGCAAGAAAACAATACAAAGTCCAGATAACTGGTGAATAATGATCCTGCTGGAGAGCCATCTTTTGTGTGTTGGTAGTTTTGAAATGCAGATAAACTGGATTTTATGTGGATAGCTCAGTGGGTTTCTGCCTTTGTCATAGAGATTCTTGTGTTACTTGCAGTTCAGAAGTTATAATCCTAACATAGGACAATGACCTATGAACTGTCATCAAAGAGCTGCATACAAACCTGAATGGTATAGTTAGAACTTGACTTTTTTTTGTACTGCGATATAGCTAAAACTTCCCCAGTCTTTCATTATTCTCATATTTCTAAAAAGAGTTTGTTTGGGCAGATATACATTTTTATTAGTAACGCCAACCCCCAACCACTGGGGTATGCTTTAAATCCTGAGTTTGTGCTTCTGCAGACGAATCCCTCTTAAAATATACAGCCCTCCTGTATGGATGACGTGATTCCTACACCTTGTAATCCTCATTGGCTTATGCGACATTCCCTGTAGACTGATTTACCTACTTGTATGATTCATTGTCTCTGTATAATGTGTGCGTGATGTAAAGTACTGTGACACCCTACACTAATATGAGTAGCACTATACAACAAATGAAATGCATATGAGAGAAGGGCTACGGAGAGATGAAGGGCAATCTCGGAGGAAAGTAGTAATGGTATCTGCGGAGAAAGAGGTAATATGTGGGGCGCCAAAAAAGACTTTGGCACCAGCATGGCCTTTCTGTTTTTGTTTAATTAGCAGTCAGGTCATTAGGGCAACTGTGGACCTTATTTTAAAGTGTGTGCTAATTACTGCTATATTCGTTGTTTTAAGTTTGAAGGCGATTTTACTAATAATGGAAAGTGGAACCGGATGGTGGTGACATGGGGCTGGGGCCCAAGGTCAGATGTGGGATAAGGTGCACGGGAGAGGGAGGGTAGAAAAGTGGATAATCAGGCCTGGAAGTACTTGTTTTAAAGCCTGGCCTGCTGGATTTTTAGCGTTTGCACTTACATCCATACATTGCTCTTACTTTAAAAAAACTCCCCACATGCTCTGTATACACACAGAATCGATCTGTTGTATCATGGTGACTGTTTGCAAGTAGATATGATGTAATCTAGGCTACCTCCAGAAGCAACAAATTGGGCCCACAGTGGCCCACCCGAATGCACCCTTGGCCCACCCAAATACAAATTGCCGGAGCCGGGCTTGGCTCTGAAGCGCCCTGATGGCACCTCTAGTCTTTCCCTCCACTTGTTGCTGTTACTGTTGCCTCTTCAACAGTGATTCACGGTGGAAGAATGCAAGTGATAGGAGCGGGCTGGGAGTCCTGCATGGCGAGAGTTTAGAGAAGGAAGTGGGAGCTGCGCTAATGAAAGGGTTGGTGATCAGACTTTGAATGCTCCAAGGTGCACCGCAGCAGCACTAACAATAAAGGCAAGGCTTCTGCAGGGCTTTTCTCTTACGCTCTTAACCTCCGGGTTGTTATCCAGGCACGTCTGTCAGAGGACGGCAGCACTGTATCCTTGAAGTGGCTGCAATTTACCGTGCACCTCGGCAATGGCTCTTCTGCTATGATTGCAGCATGTCTTTGTCAATAATCGGATCGGTGCACGAGGAGTCACCAGTATCCAACTATAATGGGAACACCTCCTAATCGATGCTCTTTGGCTTCAAGGAGCTTACTTTGAGCAGATGCCTCCCTTTGAACGTGCAAAAACAACAGTTCATGGACAGAATGCAGAACAATGTCATACATTTACCCCAGTACAGAGATCTGGGCCTAAATCCATCGTTTTTTTTGTACTCCACACCACCCCAGTTCAGACACGGCCATATGCAAATCAATCTGACCCTGTGTCTCATGGGAACAGTCCAGCCCGAACTGCCAAGCCATGCCTTCCCTGGACCGGAAACAAGCTTCCGAGGACCGGTTTCTGGCATTCCAGCCGTCTTCAGCCCGGCTTGCTTGAATCCTGTGGTGTGGAGTGCATGGGACTCACGTCTGAGCATACCCATCCCACTCGGGGTGACAAATGCAAAAACCACAGGTGATGGACAGAATGCAGAAAAATGTCATACATTCACCCCAGTACAAAGATCTGGGCCTAAATCCATCGTTGTTTTGCACTCCACACCACCCCAGTTCAGACATGGCCATATGCAAATCAGCCTTGACCCTCTGCCTCATGGGAACAGTCCAGCCCGAACTGCCAAGCGTGGGGTGGTGTGGAGTGCAAAAAAACGATGGATTTAGGCCCAGATCTCTGTACTGGGGTGAATGTATGACATTGTTCTGCATTCTTTGTTTAATGTAACTGTCTGCCACTCTATCTCTTCATATGATCTATAGTATGTTCTCTGTAGTGTATTTCTGGTAGAAAAAAATGCAGGGATCTCCTTTTTTGACTGGGCCAGCGCCACCTAAGCCGCATCGATTCCAGCAGCCCCTCCCACCTGCAGGCTACTTTACTCCTCGCAGAAGGAGTCTTCGTGGGGGCATTTCCTTGCAGTTTAAGGACTCCAGGTTCCATGAGCCTCACGGCCAGCGCCACCTGAGCTGCATCAATTCCAGCAGCCCCTCCCTCCTGCAGGCTTCTTTACTCCTCGCGGCACCCGCTGCGCGGAATGCGCGCGGGCGAAGCCCGGGCCGATCTGAGCCCGTCCGAGACTGTTTGAGGCTGGGCTGGGCCATACCCTTTGGTCTCCGATGGACAAGTTGCAGAGACTGTGAGTAGTTGGTCCGTTCAATATCCACCAGCATACCCCCTTCTTGGCAAAGGACTCATTACAGGCCATTAGAGCCTGGCTGACTGTGTTTTAAATTTTTTACAATTCATCCAGTATTAATTACCCCTTAAGCTTTGTGTTTGCGGTTTGTGAACTTTTTATGTGTTATATGGTTTTGCTAAACACGCTATTTTAGCTATGTCAAAGCGTAAAGGAAACAAAATTCCTGTCGAGCCTGCAGGCGCTACTATTGATACTTATCTTGTGAAGGCAGTGAACGCCATAAATGTCGAAATTGATAGGGCCGAACGCCGACTTTCACTAGGTTTAGGTAGCCTGCCGGCCCCTGTTATTCTGATTGAACCCTCTGTAGAGCTTAGTCACCCCTCTAGCACAGGTTCTATACGTTCTGAGGACCGTGCCGAGGCAGCCCCAATATCATTGTCTCTAGAGCATGGAGATACCCCCTGTTTGTCAATTGCAATGAGGTGCCTACCCCAAGAAAGAAAAGGGGGTGTAGGAAGATTCAGCTTAAACAGGGGACGACCAGCATTGGGAAAGGACCTAAATCTACTCCTACCTCCAGTGCAAAAGAGCGACCAGCTAGTTTTGGGGCATTAAATGATATACAGGTCAACCAGATTATTAATGCTCTGGTTGACAAAATTGAAATATATCTAAAACCATTACATGATAAAATTGACATACTCTGGTTCTTTGAACCAGGATAAGTGTTCTGTGTTTTCAAACAGACTTTTAGCTCACAGTACTGAGACAGTTTGTCCACAAGAGTAATGAAATTCAAAGGTATTTCAGAGTCCTGAACAACAACTAGAGACTCACAACCCGAGGAAAAGATACAGAACCAGACACCTGGTTCAGAACTAGATTTTGGACTGGAAAAAAAAAACTGGTTCCAAATTTTCCTTTGGGAGCATTCTTCCAGAACTGTTCTATCTTCAAAATTGGAGAGAATCCGCGACGGACAATTATTGTTTGGAGAAAGTGAACTCTCTATTTCCGTTTTTGATGGCCACAATGATAAATTGTAGAGAGTGGACTGGCTCTTCATTATTGTCAATCGAAGGGGAGAAGGTGGTCATTGTGATCTTCATCATCATTCTCATCTTGATGCTGATTCTCTTTCTTCGTGTTCTGGAAGTTCATGAAACGGGGAAGTTACCAGGCTAGATGGGGAATTGACACTTGTTGGACTTGGCCCGCAGGGCAGGTTCACCCCTAGACTTTTTGCCTTATGTGTGACCCTGTGTCAGTGATTTTTGGGTCTCTGCGCACTTTCCCCTGAGTCCCAGAGTGAAAGTGCGTGCGTGTAGTATGGCTGGCCTGCCCTCCCATAGGAATGCATGGGGAATGTGTGTGTCCCTAGTAGTTCCTGATGCGTGGGGAGTACAGGCTCGAGTTTAGTATGTGTAAACTCGTGAGAGTGAAGGCTGCAAGATGGTGTCTGCGGCATGTTTGTGTCTAGAAGGGAAGTGCTACTTCTGGACATTGAGATATGTGTGCAGTGAGGGTGCTGGAGCGTGATTGGCTGGAGCTGGCTGGCATGCCAGGCTCCAGGAAGTCTGGATGGGACTGCCCGGTGGTGAGTGGGAGATTAGCATGAGTGATGTGTGGGAGGAGTGTACCTGTGTCCTGGATGGGCTGGGTTTTCCCCACACAATGCTGGCTCCGCCCCCCTGTGGTGTGTCTAACGACCCTAGCCTCCCCAGTGAAAGAAATGGGTGGTTGGGCCATCAAGAGTGCTCCAGAACCAGCTGCGACTGGTTTTCCCCCCACCCTGCACCCTTAAACAAAGGATTTGTCAGTATAAGAAGGGGCTGTGTCCCCACTGAAAATGTTCTACCTTTGGATCCTGCCAGAGGGGGCTGTTGCTGCTGCTGGGCCAGAGGACCGCCACTTGGGGAGTCTCCCTGCCTGGAGACCCAGTGTGCTGGCTCTGGGCCCAGCCTTGCCCCCCTGCCCCTTGAAAGGACTTTTGCTGGGCTTGTTGGCCCCTAGCGCCTGGGAGCGCTTTTGATTGCTGTTTAGCACTTAAGAGCGCTTTATTTTTGCTTGCAGCGCTTGGGAGCGCTGTGGTCACCCCTCTAGCGTTGGGAGCGCTTTGTCTGCAGAGGCCGGTGCCCACCCGGCATTGTCCGCCCTAGCGAGTGCCACCTCGCTTCTTAATTGAATTGGAGGCCGGTGCCCACCCGGCATTGTCCTCGGATCACCGCCGCAGCCCAGGAGTGTGCTGCCCCCGCCGGGCCGCCGCGCTGCCTACCGCGACCCGGAAGTGCTGGGTCGGCGGGCCAATCGCTGCACGGCCCGGGAGAGTCAACCCGGAACCCCCGCCCCCGCAGCGGAGCCGAGAAGCAGCCTGCCGAGGCTCCCCGAGTGGAGAGAGAGCCCGGGAGAAGGAGCCGGGAGACCCGAGGAGCGGCCGCCAGAACCCGGTGAGTGCAGGTGCTTGCGGAGAGGAGAGGGGGGCGTCGGGACACATTGCCGGTGTCCGCCCCGCCCCCTCTCTGTAGCGCGACCACCGGGGGCATTTCATTGTCGCTTGAGCCCCGAGAGGCTCCACCAGTCTGGGGGCAGTTCCGCGAAGTGCAGAGTCCCCCGTGAGGGACTCCAACGCCCCACATTTGTGCCTAGAGCCCTGAGAGAGGCTCTAGGCGCGCCAAGTGTTCCTGGGTCCCCAGAGAGGGACCCCACAGCCCAGCGAGGCTGCACCTTTGTTGCTGGAGCCCTGAGAGGCTCAGCAGTGCCCTTATTTGTTTAAGAGTCCAGAGAGGCTCTGGGGGCAATTTTGTACTTTGCGAGCCCTGAGAGAGGCTCGAGTGCCCCCCTTGTCTGAGAGCCTGAGAGAGGCTCAGGAGGGCCAGTTCATTGTTCTTGTCAAGAGCCCAGAGAGGCTCTGAGGGTGCCATTTCCTCGTTTTTGGAGCCCAGAGAGGCTCCAGCCCTTTTGCGTTGCAAGCCCAGAGAGGCTTGCGTGCCCATTCAAAGTGAAGAGCCTGAGAGAGGCTCAGGGCGCCATTTCTTCTGAGAGTCCAGTGAGACTCAGCAGAGCCACAGTGGTGGTTTTTGAGCCCAGAGAGGCTCCAACGTTGCCCTAACTTTCCCTGCTCCAGTTGCCCAGCACTTTGTGGTCAACTGCCACGTTTAGGCCCTGACATTGGGACACCGGGACAGTCACAGGTGGTGACTGGTGAGTTTGGCGCAATTGTTACTGTTTGTACACCTCTGAATGTTAATACATCATGTGTTTTATCCTTGCACCCCTATAGGTATTTGTGACATGTAGGTGGTTGTTTTCTCCCTAGTACAGGTGGTGCTAGTGAGGTCCTGTTACCAGTGATTACTGGTTGTATGCTCTACTTTTATATTGTGTGCTACACTGGCTATTACTGAAAGTATTGCTTCTAAAAGTGCTGATACCCTTGACAGTGGTCCAAGTGGCCCTGTCCTGTACAAATATCCCTTGTAAATTCCGCCCGTGCCTGTTGGCACAGTGTAACAAGATGTGTGTTTTATCTGATGTATATTTATTATAATACAAAGGCTATTTTTATATAACCTTGTGTGGAGTGTTCCTTTGTGGTGGGCCTTGGGTGTTGTTGCTGGGGTGCGTGCGCAAATACTTAACTTACATCGCCTCCAAGTTTAGCCTTGACTGCTCGCACCACGTTACCTAGAGGGCGAGAGGGGGTTATCTTGGCGTGTAACTCCCTTGCCCTGACCTTGGGAATGGTGATCCCTGACTGACCTCGACGCGAGTCTTGGCCAGCCAGGGTCCCGTTTCCAACAACACTCCATAATGAGCTACTCAAAACAATGAGTGATAGACCCATCGAGTGTCCCCCAATTATTAGTAACCCTCGAATAGTAGTAACACCGGAAGAGGTACTTTGTACCATTAGGCGGCCGATGACCAATTCCAATGCTCACAATTTGGTTAAAGGGGATAGTCACGCCCCACTAGGCCTCACTAAACCTGTGGTAGGGAATAATTATACCAAGGTTAACAGTAACTCAAATCTTGGTAGAAAGGTGAGCACACAGGAGATTAAAATCCGGGGAGAGAGAGTACCAGTGGAGGGGAAACGTTGCAGTACAATTAATCTACCCCCTGACTGCTCACCGTACGTGGCAGTCTTGGTAAATGTCCCCGCCCTTAATCCAATATCAACGGAAAGCCATGAATCACTTAAAAACAAAACGGTGCATTGATTTAGTCGCCACTGTGGGTTCCCAGTGAGTCATGCTAAACAGATTCTTACCACAAGAAGCGTCAATTGGATCAGCCCATTAAAAAAACATATACGGGGTGACTGTGTTATCATTAATTTAAAAAACCCACACTATGCTAGGACCTCCTTGAATAGAGCAACTGCTCTACCAATAAAAGAACAGGGTGCCTCTTTATTCCCACTTAGTTTCTTTTATAGTCATCTACAGCAGGTACCCCCTAGAGGGACTACTCAGGACCAACAAATAATTAGCAGGTCTCTACCGTTCCAGCCTTTGTCTGTGTTCCCTGTATTTAATCGATTTCAACCCTTTAGTGCCCTTGACGAGAATGACTGACTGGACCAGGACAGCCATATAGCAAATACGGCGGATAGCAGGGGGAATAATGCACTAGGGAGCGAAAATTTAGTGGGACAGGAACCCGTGGACTTGGTCAATTCACAGAATGTTACACACTTTCATCTGGCGAAAGACATCCTAGCCAAGAGGAAGTGGTACTCGTTAAAGGTAGCACTGCCCAACCAACAGAATCAGTAATTAAAGGTTGTGTCAAAGGGCTCTCTATAGCTAGTTGGAATTTAGCTGGGCCGGCACAAAAGAGGGAAATGCTGGGCTGGACGGATTTTCTTAGTTCCCATGATATCATCTGTCTCCAAGAGACCTGGTGTACGGGATTAGTTAATTTTGAGGGGTTCGCCTCGTATGACCACCAAGCCCAGAGTTGAGTTCTATGGCTGGTAGAGTTAGCTTGCCAATAGAAGTGAAAAGGCACATGAATATTGGGTCTCGTTCGCAGATTCTTTGGCTTTGTCAAAAACATGCCCAGGATGTTTAATTAATTTCTATTATAACCTCTTCGACAGCTCACGGTCTAAAGTTGTCACGGAACTAGAGAATGCTATAGATAAGTTAAGTGCAGAGGAGGGTGTTATTTTTGATTTAATTTGGGTTGGCGATTTTAATATACCTATATGCCCCATGTCTACCACAAGGGTCTGCGGGGTAATAAGTGATACAGGAGAGGAGGATAACCACTTCCCCCACAATTCATATGGCGAGTCATTGAACACATTCATGGCGGATTATGATCTGGATAGAATGCAATGTGCAAGAGAGGACTTGGGGAACCTGATCCCCACCTTTACAGGCAGGAATACGAATTCAGTTATTGATTATGTCCTGGTATCCTCCAATATCATCCCTATGCGTACCACACCTAGGATAGAAGAATCCCAATTTAGCAATCTTAACTGTATTACTACGACGGTTGAAATCTGGAAATATAGGTCTGTAAATCCAGCAGTACAAGTGGGCAATATTGAACCGCATAGACCCAATGGTACTAGATTAAAATGGAAAGGGGTGAATGCGGATAAGGTGTTAAATATTATTAATGAGTGTTCTGTGGAGATATATGAGAACCTGAATGTTAATTGTGAGCCTACTTTGACCCTAAAGAATTTTAGTAAAATTAATAAATCCATTGATTCAATTTTTACTAAGCCTAATAATAGGGAATTTATTCATAAAAAGGTTTGATTTGACCATGTGTGCACCTCTTCTCTCTCACAGCTAAAACAGGCACTGATGAGCAAACCTAGGGACCTGATGCTTGTAACAAAATTGAGAGCAGATAATAAACTCACACTTGAACAGAGGAAAATAGAGCTGCAAGATGAGGCCTGGGATAAACTTGCACAGGCTGCCGAGACCTCAGACAGCCAACTGTTTTGGGCGACGGTTAATTCCCCTTTTTTAAAAGATGAGGCGGTCCCTGAACTAATGTCCCATGTCCGTAGTGAGGCCTGGGCAACCCATTTTTCTGGTATTTTTAAATCTAGTAATTATACAAGTGATGGCCCTACCAACCCCAGCACTTGGCCTATAGTCCCGCCAAATATAACCTTAGAAGAGGTGGGACAAGGTATTAAAACGTGCAAGGGAGGTAAGGCCCAGGGCCCGGATGGAGTCCCAATAGATGTTTATAAAGCTGTACCAGCTTTATAGGGTCCTCTCCTAACCTTTGTTTTTAATGCTGCTGTAATTGATGGAGTTCCTCCTACATGGGGAGAATCTATTATTATCCCTATTTTTAAGAAGGGGGATAAATCGGCTGCTAAAAATTATCGCCCATTTTCCCTTCTAGACTCATCCATTAAAATCATGAGTAGGATTTTACTTGTTAGACTAGAAGAGTGGGCGGAGGTTAATGGGATTTTAGCTAATACTCAATACGGTTTCAGGAAAGGGCGAGGAACGCTGGAACAGTGTATTAATCTAGATTTACTAGAGCTTGGGGCCCCTGAATCAATCATTTTTTTTGGGCACGACTCTACGACAGATTTCAAACTTCTGTACAGTATGGGATTAGGGGGGGAATGTACCCCTAAATTTATTGTCAGATGTGGTATCCGACAGGGCTCCGTCCTCGCCCCTTTGCTGTTTA
Source organism: Lissotriton vulgaris (assembly GCF_964263255.1). NCBI lineage: Eukaryota > Metazoa > Chordata > Amphibia > Caudata > Salamandridae > Lissotriton > Lissotriton vulgaris. The sequence goes on along the minus strand of NC_141700.1, from coordinate 796,885,468 downwards.
CCCTTTTTATTAATGAGGTGGACGTAGCGCTCAAATTAGTAAAATGTGATGCTCCCCAGGCAAATGGCGTTGAAGTACCGGTACTGCTATACGCAGTCGACGCCGTGCTGCTATCCTGGACACCAATAAGCCTTCAGCGGCTAATAGATAGGTTAGCTGATTTTATAACCAAAAGGAAGTTGCAGATTAATAAGAGCAAAACTTAGACCATGGTTTGCGGCAATGGTCGTAAAAAGTCTAACTCTTTTTTCATAGACGGGCAGAAGGTTCAACCGGTGGACACGTTTTGTTATTTAGGGATTACCTTTGCCAGAGACCGAACATGGTCACATGAGATGCAGAATGTCCGGGCAAAAATGGCAAAAAGTGTCCATGGTGTTTTTAGATTCGCAGCCAAGCTGGGTGACAGACGTATCAGTGATATGACTCACATCTACCAGTCAAGATGTACCTCTATTGCATTGTACAGAACGGGGGTGTGGGGTCATTATCCTGATAAAAGTCTACAAATAGTGGAGAATAACTTCCTCAAAAAAGTGTTCTGTTTACCATCTTCAGCGCCTACAGAGCTTATACATAGGGAAGTTGGGGTTAGCTACTTGTCTGACCTAATAGCATTTAGACCCTTACTGATCTGGAAATCCATATGGCAAAAAGAAGAGACTCCTTTTAATAGATTAATAATCAAAGATGCCTCCAATTGGATAACTGTCTAATGATCCCCTGCCTGAAGTATATTATATACAGTTTTAAGAAAGTTTTTGACTTAAACATTCTGGATGACCTTAATGCCGTAGCAGAGAAGCCTAAAGCAGAAATGAGGAACAAGTTCCTGTTACACAGAATAAAGAGGCGCTCGAGTTACAACGGGCAATTAACAACTTACATGTTTTATAATAGCTACTCCGTCTACAAAGGTTTCCAGACATATTTAAGCCAGGTGACAAGAATTTCACATAGATATGTTTTAGCAAGACTAAGGTTCGGGTTGGTCCACCATTTGGTAGCTTTCCCCCGATCCAAACAGCACCCGGCTTGTCCATGTCCCTGTAACGGCCACACTAAACAAAGCACCCTGCACTTTCTTCTTATATGTGACCTTTATATGAATTTTCGTATTGCATTTTTAAAACCACTGTTTTTAAAATATGGTACTTTCATCACAGACGCTGCGATGAGGTTGCTGTTTTATAATGCAGGAACCAGATATATGTATCTTTACTGCAACTTTTATCCTTAAATCGATTAATGCAAGGAAGAGTATGATGTTTTAATTGTAATCCTTACTGGTTTTTTAATCATTTCTGTATAGGGATTAAATGTTTATGATGCATTTTTCTTATGTGCTTTTATGGTTGTTTTTATACGAACCGAATAAAGCTTATTTGAATTGAATTGAATTGACTGTGAATATATTATTTGTTTTGTCTTCAGAAATTCATTGACCAATTATTTCATGATGGCCTTCAGATTGATTTTCGTAGTATTCTTGTCTATTTCCCCCCCCCCCGGTGCTAGATTTCTATTGCACTTTGACTTGATGTGCCCTGGGTCCCTGCCAATCAGTCTCCCAGGGCCTGTGTTCTTTGTACAAAACCAAAACCAAATTGGCATCTCTGGCCAAAGGTCAGCCCTTGGTAAATGGTACCACAGGTACCCAGGACACTGTGACAGGGAAGACCACCATGGGCTGCAGCACGTATAGTGCCACCCTTAGAGGCCCTGTATCCTGACACACACAGACTGCCTTTACAGGCTAACTGTCTTGGTGCAGAACTAATAAAAGAATCGACGTGGCACACATCCTTGTGTGTCGTGCCCACAAACACACTGCCCTCACATCCATCAATATCAAACTTCTCAGCACATTAAACCCACACTGATGCCAGTGTGGGATTTAATGCCAAATGCACGACAGAGGGCAACTTAGAGTTGCCCCTGAATCTAACCTACAATCCACGTCTTGTCTGAGAGGCTGATTAGGCTGCTACACTGCAGACATGATGCTGGACCCTTGGGCAGAGAGCCATCTGCTCTCCTGGGCCTGCAACAATGCACGTCCTTTGGGGACGAGGTGCTAGGTCTCCTCTCCCAGGATGGGCAGGGGAAGCTTCAAAGGCATGCCGCCTTTTGTGAGCTTCTCCAGGCCACTTGCTGTACTCAGCAACTGGCCCCCACCAGTTCTGACCCCCACTATGGCGGGAAGACTGGCGGGAAATCTGAACGAAGGAAAGGGGGTGTGCCAGCTCCACCCCTCAGGTGGGAGAGGCGAGGTGAAGAACAACTCCGGGCTCCGGCCATCTTGAGGATGGGGAGCCCTGCCCAATCAGAGATAGGCTCCTGCCCCCCTCCCACCGGAGAGGAGCAGGCTAGGGCGTGTACTCGCCTCAGGACAGGGACCCATTGGTCTACCTGTAATACCCCTAAATTTAGTATTTAGGGGCACCCTGAACCTTCCTTCCTGAGATCCTGATTGCAACAAGGCGCTTTACAAGCCCCTTTATTATTAACAAGAAGAACAAGAAACAAGAAGACCTGCCATGCAGCTGGCAGCTGCTAATAAGAAGACGACACCAACTGACTTGACCCCAGAACCCTACAGGCCTGTTGATCCTTGAGCCTGCTCTTGCGAAACCCCGGTGTCTCCTGCGGACAGCAACCTCGAAACCCCCGGAGGACCTGCCTGCCTTGAACCTCTAAAAAGACTGGGACTCCCACGAGCAGTGGTTCTGCTCAAACAGCAACACCCCTGGTGCCAGCCAAGAACCGCAAATCCAGCCCACTGTGTATCCGCTGAGCCCGGCCCATGCCTGAGTGAACCAAGACCACGAGGACGACGACTGTGACCCGGAGTCCAGTGCCCAAAGAGACTCCTCGACTAACTAGACGACGCCTGCAGCCTCAGAACCAGGGACCCCTTCAACCACGACCAGCTGAGGGTAGGATTTCCCGGCACCAAAAGACACCCCTGCACCCGGCGTCCTGCGGCCCTCTGTGCCTTCCTTTGGGGTACCTATCTCTTCTCCAAGATCCCAACTTACCTCTCGAAGTGGTGGTCGCACCTGAAGAATCTCCGTCCCAGAGTCTGCAGCCGTTGTTCACTTTTTAACTCTCCCATTGATTAACATTGAGCGCCCAACTGCTCAGAAGCACCCTGCACCCAACCGCCCGAGTGCAGCTAGAAGTGCAGCAACTACTCTACTTTACTTCCCCGCTTGCCCTGTGTAAGTGACCAGGAGATCAGCTCCCACAGACGCGTGGCCTGCTTGCTTGCAGCCACCAACCGAAGGCCCCCTACCCTCCATAGAATTGCATTGGGCCTACTCTTTCTGCACCTGCTGCCTCTGTGCCGCTGAGGGTGCAACAACTGTACCTTTCCGACCCTGGGAGACCCCGGAGTCTATGCCCAGAACCTTAGTTGAGTATTACCTAAAAGCCGATAACTCATTTTCCTTCCATAGGTTAACATTGACTGGTTTCATTTGGAAATTCTTCAACTGGTTTCACTTGGAAATTCTTCTAAGTGTGGAGTTCTCCAGTATTGTATCTTTCATACATTCACATGCTTGTATCTTCCCCGTCGTCATGGTGGTAGTCTCCCGGTATAAGAACAACCATAGCAGTAGAAGAAAAAACTGCCTGGAAACCATAGAGAAGAATAACAATAGGTAACCTCTCCTCCTCATTATGTGGTCCAACCTACAGCTAAACAGCTGCCAGCACCAACATGCACCATCCCCAGCAGAGCCACCATACCTCAGTTTCCCAACCGCCTTCGTGTGAGGAGTCCCCCTGAGCTGAGCTTAGTTTACTCTCTACTGAACTTTTGACCTTCTACAGTTGGAAGTAAGGTACTGATTTTCAATCTTATTTTCTTCTAAATGTCTGAAGGCTCCAAAAAGAGACACTTCAGATCTTGCAGATCCTGTGGCAAAGCCAGATTGTTTTCTGAAGACCCACACAAGGAATGCTTGTACTGCTTGTATCCCAAGCATGTTCCTAAGAAATGCAAACATTGTCGCACCTTCTCTGCTAAAACATTCAAAGATGGAGAAGCTCGTCTATTGCTATGGCTTCAAAAGAAAAAAGCTACAGACTGAGTCTGATGGTGAAACCAAAGGACAATCCTCTAAAAAGCATAAAAGAGTCCTCTGAGAAAAAAGGAGATCAAAAGAGACAAATCTGGTAAAACCAAAGAAGGTGAAACTTCTTCTCTTCCTCCTACTCCTCTCAAGCCTACTTTAGAAAAGAAGACTCCGTCGTCGTTGCCGCCGTCGAAAACTAAGGAAATTCCTGTCAGAACGCTGACGAAGCAGTCGACGACCCCGACGACCATCTCGACGACTATTGCGTCGTCGACAACAGTGACGATGACGACTCCGTCGACGGTGAGTGTCAGGCCTTTGTCGACGACGATCCCATCGACGATCCAATCATTGGTCCCGTCGACGACGAGAAAATCGTCGACGATGACAGGTGTTGGATGTCCGACGATGATAACTTCCACTTTCATAACCATTAAAAGAATTACTCAGTCGACGGCCTCGTCGATGAGTAAGAAAGGAGAGTTTTCCACTCCCAAGATTTCCCCGCTGCTTCCATCCACTATTCTAGATTGCCAGGAATCTGAAGGGGAGGGGCTATTATAGAGCTGCCTATAGCCCCTCGCAGCTACATATTAAGAGTCAAGATTCAGAGGATGAGGATTTCCAAGAGGTTCAAGAGCACTTCTCTTTTAAGGATCGGCCAGTAAGAGGCCCAAAACGTTATGAGTCTTTCCATCAGGCTTACAATTATGAAGAAGAGGAGAAAGTAAGTCCCAATGTTCAGGAGGAGTCTGTCGGTGCCTGTATCTTTAATTTCTGACTTAAGGCACAACATACAGTTATTACCGCCGTTTTCCCGTGGATAATGCTTCAGTCCCTGCTCCTACTTCTGCAAGCATTCCTCAACCTGAGAAAGTAACACTAGTGGTTCAGTCTCCTCCTCCAGTCCAACGAGTTGACGTTGCGAAAATAACAATTCGGGATGACTTAATGGATTCTGATCATGAAGGTCAAGCTGAAGGAGAGATTCCCCAGGATGATGTAGTTGGGGATGAATGGGACCAATACATTGTTTCAGTTTCTTCTTCGTCACCATTATCTCAAGCGAGTTCTCCACCGGAGGATATAGCCAGCTTTCATGATTTGATTGAAAAGGCCGCAAAAAGATTTGAGCTTAATATGCAGGTTAAAGAAAGTGAATATTTCCTTTATGACTTCAAAGAGTCATCTCGAAAGTCGGTAAGGGCTATCCCGATTATCTAGCACATCTGGGATGAAGTAATAAAATTGATGAGAAATCCGGCATCAATTCCAGCATCAATTCCTAAACTGGGTAAGAAATACAGCGCTCCGGAGACACCTCCTGCGTGCCTAATTGGGCATCCTCTGTTACTCAAGCGGCACAAAGATGCTCCAAAAATTCGGTTACAGCCTGCGTGTAGCGCCTTCTGATAAGGAGGGTAAACGAATGGACAGTATTGGAAAGTGCTTTGCAGTCATGGCGGCAGCGTCTATCAAGGTGGCAAACGCAATGGTGCTTATCAGTAGATTTAACAAACAGATGTGGTCAGACATCGCACCAATCCTGTCATATCTCCCAGATGACAAAAAAGAGGAAGCAAATACAATTTTGCAAGATGGAGCCAGAGCAGCATCTGAGTCCATAGATGTAGCGATGGACATAGTGTCTGTAGCTTTTCGTCAAATGGCTGGAGCGGTTGCTCTTCGTAGGCAAGGATGGCTCAAATCGACATCTTTTAGGCCTGAAGTCCAATCAAAAATCATGGACATGCCTTTTGATGGAGAAAACCTGTTTGGAAAACACATTGACGAAGCGCTTCAAGGGATAAAAGCAGACGCTGATACTGCTAGAGCTTTGGGATCTTTGCAACAAGGTCGCTAGCAGTCTTTTCGTGGCAGAGGATCGAGAGGACATTTTCAGCAACGTTCTTTTCAGTCGAACAGGTACCAACCAACCGTACCATCAACAGGGTTACCGTCAGTTCTCCTCCAATCAACAGTATCGATCCTCCAATACATCTTTTCAGCAGCAAGGGAGGAGAAAATCTTCTGCAAGAGGAAAGGCACAAGATTCTGGTCGAAGACAGTGATATTCTTCAGGCGCCTCCGACCCCGTCTCTTCTCACACAGTTCCATTACCTTTATCAATTCCTACATCATTGGCAATCAATAACATCGGACAAATGGGTGTTAGACATCATAACACAGGGTCACACCCTGGAATTCTCACAAAAACCTCCGAAACTCCCACCTCTATGCAGAAATCAAAATCATCTTTCAGCCCTCAAGGCAGAAATTTTAACTCTCATAATGAAAGGGGCAATAGAAGAAGTTCCATCGGATCAACAAGGGACAGGATTCTATTCGCACTTTTTCCTCATAAAGAAAAGACAATCTTCCAAATGGAGAGAGGTAATGGACCTCGGAGATCTGAACAAATACATAAAGAAAATCTCGTTCTGCATGCTGTCATTACAGGAAATCCTCCTTTTACTTCGCAGAGGAGATTACATGGTCTCTCTAGACCTTTTGGCTGCATATTTCCATATCCAAATCCACAAACACTATCTGCGATTCATGGTGGCGGGGCGCCATTACCAGTTCAAAGTTTTATCTTATGGCCTAAAATCTGCCCCGAGGGTTTCCACAAAATGTATGGCTCCGATCGCAGCACATCTAAGGCAGCAAGGTCTACAAATTTTCCCTTATTTGGATGACTGGCTGATAAAAGGAATATCGTACCAGCAGACACAGCAGTCTTTACAGATCTGTATGGATCTTTTCCGAAAATTAGGCCTTCGAATAAACAGAGAGAAGTCCTCCCTTACTCCGACACAGTCTCTCCAATTCCTCTGAGCACTATTGAAAACTCTGGAAGCGAAAGCGTTTCCCTCAGAGGAACGCATAAGAAAGATTCTAAATCTGACAGCATCAATAAAATCCAAAAAGTCCACTTCCATCAGGATCTTCAAATCTACTGGGAATTATGTCATCCTGTATCCCATTGATTCCCAACTGCCGTTTGCATATGAGGCCACTTCAAGAATCCCTAGACAAACAATGGGTTCAAGCTTCAGGTTCATTCGACGACAAACTAGTCATCAACTCTCAGATCAAACGGGCAATGTCATGGTGGGGTATCAGGAGCAACTTGACAAAGGGCCTACTATTCGAACCTCAATCTCCAAGGCACGTCATGACATCAGACGCTTCATTTCAAGGTTGGGGAGCGCACCTGCAAGACCTAGAGATTCAAAGCCATTGGTCTCCTCAGGAGGCAAAACTTCACATCAATCTCTTGGAATTAAAAGCAGTTTTCCTGGGTCTTCAAGCCTTTCTTCCCAGAATTTGTGGTTCATCATTCTTGGTAAGGACCGACCGCACAACAGCGATGTTCTTTCTTCTGAAACAGGGTGGCACAAGGTCGAAGCCCCTGTCTGCTCAGGCACAGACAATTTGGAATTTGCTTCTACGTCGCCGCATAGCTCTACAGGTGGAGCATGTTCCTGGGGTAGACAACACAAAGGGCAGATTTGTTAAGCAGATCATCCGTCATTTGCCTCTAGTGGGAACTGACTCAAGACCAACTACGTTGAATATTCAATCTATGGGGCAAACCAAATTTGGACTTGTTTGAGACTCAGAACAACAAAAAATGCAAACATTACGCAAGCAGATTCCCACAAAAAGGATCAAGGGGGAATGCTCTTCATTTCCGATGGACAGGGATGTTTGATTATGCTGTTTGCTTATGCTTTCCCTCCTTTTCCTCTAATTCCAAGAATATTGAGAAAAATGAGATCAGAACCATGCCACATAATCCTAATAGCACCGGCCTGGCCGAGGCAATTTTGATACACAGAACTTCTCCAATTATCGGTGGAGCCCAGGATACAGTTTTCAATGATCCAGACTGATTTCCATGAGCAAGGGCCAAGTTCTTCATCCACAATTGACCTCTCTAAAATTGTCAGCTTGGAACTTTCGAGCATGAGTTTCAGTCACTAGATATTCCTTAAGAATGTCGTGAAATTCTGGCAAATTCTAGAGCAATGTCTACTAACAAGACATGTGCAGCGAAATGGAAAAGATTCTGTAACGGGTCTATTTCACATAATGTTCATCCTTTTAATTCCTCGCCGGAGCAAATTATTCCATATCTGCTTGAACTGGCGAGATCGGGACTTTCTCATTCTTCAATAAAAGTCCATTTAGCAGCAATATCCTGATACCGTAGATCTCCAGGATGTCCATCACTTTGGTCTCAAAGACTAATTAAAGAATTCCTAAAAGGCTTATTCAGGAAATTTCCTCCAATTAAACGCCCTCCGCCTCCTTGGCAGCTTAACATAGTCTTGTCACAACTCATGAGAGTGCCTTTTGAACCAATTCACAAAGCTGAGTTGCAATTTCTCTCATGGAAGGTAGCCTTGCTTCTTGCGCACACTTTAGCTAGGAGAGTCAGCGAAATTCAAGCTTTCTCAATTGTGGATCCCTTCATACAGTTCAAATCGGATAAGGTGCTTCTCAGAACAAATCCGAAATTTGTCCCTAAAATACCTTCTTCTTTTCATCTAAATGAACCTGTGATCCTGCCTACATATTTCAAGAATCCTTTCACTGTGGCAGAAAAAGCTCTACACACTTTGGACATTGGGAGATGTCTAAAGTTTTACATTGAAAAAACAAAATCTTTTCGTAAATCAAATCAATTATTTATAGCTTATTCAGGACCAAGAAAAGGTTTGGCTCTTTCAAGATCCTCCATCTCTAGATGGATTGCATCCGCCATTGTCTTCTGTCATGAAAAGGCGGGAAAACCTTTGTGCACAAGAGTATGTGCTCATGATACACGGAAGATGGCGACTTCAACTGCATTGCTAGCAGGCGTATCGCTTCCAGACATCTGCAGGGCAGAAACTTGGTCAAATGTCCATACATTTACCAAACATTATTGTCTGGACACAGAATGGAAAGCAGATGCAGCAGTGGGACAAGCAGTTCTACAACACCTATTTAACTAAGGTACATTTTTTTGTCTCTTTTCAATTACTTTTCTGTAATGTTGTGTATACACAAATGTTGGTTTAAATGGCAAAAGTTGTTGCGTGATTTCTTAACCCCTTCAGTGATGATGACAAAGCCAGCTCGTCATGGGCGTTACCTGCGCTGTGCTTCTGACCAGCTGGCTTTGTCATGAAGAATGGGAATCTAGGATCTTCAGCACGGGGGGGGGGGGCAACCCATAGCACCCAAGGTGTTAATGAGTCCTTTTCTTAATTCCTTAAAAAAAAAAAAAAATTACGGCGCAGAGCCCTGAGACAAAGGGGCTCTAGCCTGGAAACGCTCTTGGAAAAGGACTGCTATCTATTCCGATACACGCACGTGAATCTATGTAAGATACAATACTGGAGAAAAAAACTAGTTACTTACCTGTACACTATGGTTCTCCAGTATTATTTTCATAGATTCACATGCGCCCACCCACCTCCCCGTTTTCTTTTAGGTAGACCACCTTTATATCTGGTTTCTTACATAGCTCACTCTTGGGCTGTTGGAAATCTGATGTACGGTGGCTCTGCTGGGTATGGTGTATGTTGGTGCTGGCAGCGGATTGGCTGTGGTTTGGACCACATAATGAGGAGGAGAGGTTACCTATTGTTATACTTCTCTATGGTTTCCAGGCAGTTTTTTCTCCTACTGCTATAGTTATTCTTTTACCGGGAGACTCCCACCATGACGACGGGGAAGATACAAGCATGTTAACCCTTTGGCCGCGGCGGTAATTCCGCTGTGGCGCTAGGGAGGAGGGGGGCCACGCGGCGCCGCCATGCTCTTGACAAAACCACTCCGTCACGACCCGCGGTGGCGCTTTGCTTGTGGCGGAATGGTTCCGTCATGGCCCCGCCCGCTCAATGGAATGCTCAGCGTAGTTGCGAAATCAGCACCGCGGCCGGACCGTGACTGAACCATTCCATCACCAGCACAGCACCACCGTGGCTCATGACGGAATGGTTCCATCACGAGCATGCAAGGGGTTAATCTATGAAAGCTAATACTGGAGAACCATGATGTACAGGTAAGTAACTCGTTTTTTTAAAAACTTTAAAATATTCATCTAAAATCAGCCGAATAACGAATTCAGATTTACTCGCTTATTATCAGGAGAGAAGCCAGTGATGTACCTTTCAGCCCAGCACTGAACCGAAAAAATCATTATAACTGTACTTCAGTAATTGGAATTTCCTCCCATAGGATAACATTGCTTGGTTTTCACTGAAAAGTTTCTCTCAACTTTGAAAATACAATTAGTTTCTTTAAAAATCACTACTGTAACAAAAACGCTTTCACCCTATTGTTTATAGGAAATGTCCTGGGCCTAAATCTAGGATCCAGTCCTGTGGTTAGAAAAGTAGTCTATAAAGTAATCGATTGCATTTCACTAGAAAAACCCATTGAGCTCAATGTTATATTGTGTTTGAAATTGTGTTGCCTATTGCAACCACTGTAGCTATTATACTTTCAAAGTCTAGTGCCTATTTGCAAAGTAATTACCTAAAGTCACTCATATTGAGAAAAGTACATTTTGATACCTTGTTGATTCTAAAATATAACAACTAGGGGGCATATGTAGGTAGGCGTTTGCGAATCGCAAACAGCGATTTGGTATATAGGGGCCACATAGCAAAATAAGGAATCGCAAAAATTGTGATTCCTTATTTTGGTCAAGCATTTAAGGAATCGCAATTTTGCGATTCCTTAAATGCTATTTAGGGGTGCCTTTAAAATTGCGATTTGGGCTTAAGGAATCGCAAAATACCACCTACTCCAAGTAGATGGTATTTTGCGATTTCCTTTCAAAATGAATTTCTTTTTTTAATTCAAAGTGCCATGTGGCGCACAGACATGCCCTTAGGGAATGTATGTGCGCCTCATGTACTTACAGGCACATTCCAGGGGTGCAACACGTGTCCTTTGGACACCCTGGCACCCTTGGAATTGTGATTCTCAAATTGCGATTTTCTCATAGAAAATCTCAATTTGAGAATGTATCCCCATTCATTCCTATCGGCCTCTTGGCCCATAGGGATGAATGGGACACTCATTCCTTAATTGCGATTCGCAATTTGCTAATCGCAAATTAAGGAATTTTTGAGAATTTGCGAATTTTTACCTACATTCCATCTTGCAATTCTCAAATAGCGATTCCTTAAAAATCGCTGTTTGAGAATCGCAAAATGTGAATTACCTACATATGTCCCTATATCTTTTGATACAAAACAATTGACCTAGAGTTCAGTTCTTGAGTGTGTGAGACCATTTGCTGACTGTGTGTACAACAAATGCTTTACACTGTCTTCTGCCTTACTGCTCGACCAAGCTACCACTTTAGAGAGTAAGGTTATATCTAGCTTTAGCCTCTGCCAAACCTCTGGGGGCTGTGGACTCTTTCTTACATATAGTTCTCCGAAATTTGATAGACGCTCCACTTTGCTCTGAGACCTACAAGTCTTTTTCACATTGGCTCCCAAGTGTATGTGGATATTTGGTTGATGAGTGGAAGGGTAACACATGGATGTCATATGTAGCTGTCTATACAGTTGTAACAATAAATATGGTACAGTTTAACACTGTAGTGGAGAAACTGATAGTGACAGACTTGGTTTTCTTTTCAGGTAGCAGCCACTAATTCCATTGAAGTCTGAGCTCCAATTCGTCCAAAATGGCGGGAGCATCTGTAAAAGTTGCAGTTAGAGTGCGGCCATTTAACTCGCGTGAAACGACTCGGGATGCAAAATGTGTCATTCAGATGCAAGGGAATACCACATGTAAGTTTGGAAATTATTTTTCAATAAATGTTCTTTATTACCTGATTGCACTGCACTGTTCTATGCCATTTAAAATATAGATATTTATTCCATATCCATATCCAAAACCATTCTCTCCAGTTTGGAAAAAAGAACTTCCAGGACTGCTTCAAAAGTATATTCAGGCATAATAGAGCCTCACCGAAGCTTGACGCTTTTCAGCTTTTGGTGATATATATATAGATATAGATATAGATATACAAAATTGGATTTGTGTTGTAGATTACCTCCAAAGAGGCTGTTTGATATATTTGTGCAGTTACTCTCTGCGGTCATATAGGGAAAAACAGCCTACTAATATTCTGCAGAATAGAATATAGAGTGTTATTGTTTGCCTTTGATGGCTTGTGATTTGTTTTAAGACCATAGTATATGATTTAGTGATTTCGCCGCACGTTGATATATTTGCTTTAAAGTTAATTGGTTAAAATCTTAGATGTTATTGTTATTATTATTATTATTATTATTATTATTATTATTATTATTATTTAATTTTATAGAGCGCGTAGTCACCCGTAAGTATCCCAGCGCTAAAATAGATGTTCCTCTGTATTCATGGAAAGATAGAGATTGCTGGAGTCCGAATTACAACTTTTGTATTAGTTACTTCATTGCTGTGTGTGTGGTGGAAGGGCACACCTGCGGGATTAGACTGTTGTTAGCCTATAGCGGGCCCTTGAAGTATATGCATATTGATAAAATCTACACAAGACCTGTCATGGTGGAACACACAGTGATAGACCAGGATTCTACAAACTGTACATTCCAAACGGAAGCAGGGCGTTGCAGTTAAGTGGCATTTCACGTACTGATACAAGTCTATCATTTAGCATGATGAGAAATATCCTGAAGAATGCATTGAGAAGCTGTTACCTCTGGCTCCTCCTAGCTGTACATTCCACGCCTTTTGAATATCCCAGGGCGCCTGACTAGAACTGGAATTCTTTGCAATAGCTCTCCACGGGTAAATGGCATCAGCTCAGTCTCTGCGTCATAACGCCAACAGATTCATAATGCACCACCTCAGTCCCCAGACATCAGTGCTCTTTTTTCCACACTCTTTGACGCACAACCTAGAGCAGCTCTCTGGAACACTTCCCATTTAAAAAATCCAGAAATTCCACTCTTGAAGGTCTGCCTGTAGTGCTTGGCGCCCAAGCACAACTCTCATTCATGAGAGAGGCTTCATACACTCTAAGACCATGAAAGCGAGGGAGGAGAAGCTGTGCCCCGAATGCCCGAATGTCAGTCGCACTCCAGGTTCAAGTTGCGATCATCTCCCTCCTCTAAGAACAAGAAGCTGTATAAGAGGTGTAGGCGGGTGGACTCCACATCAAGATAGAAGTCCTGCTTCATGGTTGGATCTCCACACTGTCAGCCCCTCCTCCCCCAAACTTTGGATGGCAACTTTGATTCCAATTCAAACAATTTCTAAATGCCCCAGGTACAGATTGGCTGGTGCCAATGGAATAACCGCCAATGGTATCCCAGTTGAGGCCCTTGTTCATTCCAAGGGGCTCAATGGCACATGACGACGATGGCAGCAACACTGCCAATTTGCTGTTCCCTGCAAACAAATGCTACAGGATATCTAGTCCTACAGAATGCAAGTGGTCTGTACACCTCACTGGAGGTGGAGTTAGGGTGCCTCTCAGGGGTGGCCCTCTGCAGAGGTTGTGTCTTTAACTTCAGTACTAAAAACAAATCTGCAGGGGTGCTAGAGTTGCCTTTGCCGATGGAGGAAGCCAAGGTAAACCTCTTAACAGAGATCCTCCGACCCTTTTGTACTGTGTATGAGCCATTGTTCTCATTCAGTGAGCCTCTATTGGTACTTATTATGGGTGCTTGGGCTAAACCTTTTTAAGCGCCTTCCAATGTACCAGCAGGTTGCTTGGCTTTGTCGGCTGGCACTGAGAAACCCTTCATTTCTGTCTTCCCACCCTTCGATAGAGAGCCTGGTGCAACACGCATAATGTTGCTCTTAAGAAAACCCTGGATTTGGACCCAGTGCACATCCAGAGCAGAACTCGCATAAGCTGGAAACCATTGGTAAGTAAGTATTCTCCTCAGGGAGTTTGGCTCAGGAGTTTGTGAATGCCATGTGCCTCTTGGAGACGTATACTTGTGCTCTGTGGGAAATGGTGCAGATGGTGGTATGGAGTCTCCCAGACCACTTCAAGGATAATGTTGGTGATTTGGTAAAGTACGGAACGGATGTGGCAAAACAGATCTTAGGTCCGGACATGGACACCATGGATTCGATGGCCAAAGTCATGGGGTCTCCTGTTTTCAACAGACCCCCACGCTTGGCTCTGCTCAACATGCTTTTCGTGGGAATGTCCAAGATAATTTAATGAATATGCTTCAGATGGAACCAACTTTTTTGGGACAAAGCAGACCCTGTCCTAGAATGGTTTAAACAAGGTTGGTCTACGGCTCTGTCTTTGGGGTTGGCACCCCCTCACCAAGACTTCCACATGCGATACCAGAAATGTTGCTTTTCCAAGGGGCCACACTTTCAGTGTGAACTTTGCCAGTCAGGTCCAGGGTGAGAACACAAATGAGCCCTGGCAGTTTTATAGGATCAGCTTAACTGAACCGGTCCCCAGAACTTCTGCAGAACCTGCCCTCAATAACAAAACCGGCCCCCACTTTTCCAGCCTCCTGAGGAAACAAAGTCTCCGCCTTCAGCACTTCTGACGACAACAGAACAGTCTTTGGGGTTCCCATCAATTAAGTAACGGTCGAAGAAAGCTCAGTGCATGCTCTGTTGATGACAAACTCAAAAACAAAAAGTCCCAGCAGTCCTCTCGTATCTTGTTAGCGTACACCTCTCCCTCAAGATTTCAGCTTTACCGCTGGCTAGATTACTAGAAATGGAGGAGGGAGAGTAGTCCGGTTCTTATGACCCTTATAGCACAGCTTACAGAACAGGACACGGAGGTGGAGCTGGTAACTCTACTCAATCACAACAAGATACTGTTCAACCATGTACAGAGAACAGGACTGGGCAGATGACATTTCCTGCTATGGTCGTGATTACAATCCTTATTAGGCAGACTTCTAGGGATTTTGAAGAGCATCCTGTGATGCACGTGCTTATTTAAGCACTTATGCTTCAAGATGACAGGCTATAATATCAGACTTCTTACAGAGCCTGTCCCTATCCAGTTCACAAACCACTACAAAGTGTTCCTCTGCCTCCTCAGAAAACACCTGCACAAAGGCCTGAGACTGTTTTCCAGGCTCCGTGAAGTCCGCCAACCCTGCTCCATTAAGTTTAGCACTTTATCCAGTATTAGGGTTTCTTTCATAGATTCACATGCTTGAATCATCACCCGTCGTTGAGATGGGAGTCCCCGGTACATCCTAATAGGCAATGTCACATTAGACATTGAAGTTAACAGGCCTAGGGCCTTACATTTAGTAACATATCTAAGTCCTTATGTGAAAAGGACCAAACTTAAGAAAATAACCAATCAACTGACACCCCCCCTCTAGAACCTTCCTGGAAAGATCTCCAGTCCTCTAGATTTTCTACTGCACGTTGTGCTAAGGGAGTCTCCACTGAGCTCTTCTCCGTTTTCTTCATTTTCTCTTGTAAACAGATATTTTCTTGGATTCAAGGTTTTTTTCTTCTCGATTTCCATTGTCTGGGTGAAGTTCTGCTATTTCTTCATGTCAGACTCACCTCTGAAGGCCTTTTTAGGCCCTGTGGTACCTGTAGAAAGAAAAGGCTACACATCAATGACCCTCATAATGACTGCCTCTATTGCCTTTTTCCGGATCACAAACCAAAGTACTGCAAGGTATGTCGTGCCTTTTCTTCAAAAACATTAAAAGACCACGAGGGAAGGCTTTTAATGTGGCTGCAGAGGCTTAAAGACTGGGACAACCCTATATCTTCTGGGGAGAGCGAAGGTTCATCAAGATCCTTCTCCGAGACGCCTCAAGAAAGACCTTGGGACGTCTCTCCTGGTCATTCCTCACAACAACCTCCAAAGAACGCACGAAAAGTCTTCAGAGGCTACTAAAATTCACGATTTGCCTTCCATGGAATCTCCGCCCCTTCACAGTTCGATTTCTGCCAAAAAATCTACACAGAAATCTGCTTTGGACACTCCTACAGTGAAGGTAAAACATACTTTCAAGAAACTTTCCTCAGCCCCGTCGACGTACAGCTCGACGAAGGCAGTACCGACTACGACAACAACTCCACATACTGTCATCTGAGTGACTTTGTCGACGACAGACGTCGCCGCAGTATCTGTCTCGTCAGCGTCTATTTAATCGACGACAACATCTTCGTCAACGGGTCAAGCCCCTTTGTCGTTGACGATAAACATTGTTAAAAGTTGTCATCGATGAAGATTGAGTTGACGACTAGTCCAACGATGAAGAGGACGAGTGCCTCGTCGACAGTATTGTCTGCCTCGACGACGAGTCTACCGTCGGCGACCCTCTCATCGACTGTTTCCCCTATTCTGTCGTCGACGAGAGTTGCAGCATCAACGGCAGTTATGTCATCTACGCCTGTTTCATCTGAGACATTCATATCTATGCCCGTCGACAGTACTTAGACGACGGTGTATATACCGACGACGACCCCAAAATCAAGACCAGAAAAATTGTTTTCCCAACATAAAACTTTGAAAGAGAGACTGACACCCTCTTTAACATGACCTAGTAGCGTTCATCCTTTAATGCCAGCTCATCTTTTGGGTGAGGATGAGCACTCTGACGACGATAGCATGTTCGGAACTGCAAGAAGTCCCACTAAAGTGAACGTTGAATACCAAGAGGACTTTGAGGATTAGGACCAATGTATTGATGAACATTTGTACTATCCGGACCAAAGACGTCATCAACAACTACAGCTAGAAATGGTTTGTCTTCCCTCCGCGCTGTTAACAGATCTACAATTCATGCTTTCGGACTACAAAAAGAGGTTCCCTACGTCTGCACCGTCTCCTGCACCAGTGCTTTCTCCACCTCCTGTGGTGCATTTAGCTCAAGTGCCTGTGCAGCTGCTTCCGTTTACAGATGAAGAGGAGGAAGAGCAACAAGAAGGAGAAATTCAGGATTCACATCCTGACGAATGGGACGATTACATTATCCCTCCACCAGCATCACCATCTCCACCTCAAGTAGATTTTTCTCCAGAGGTTATTGGAGGATTCCATAATCTTTTAGAAAGAGCAGCCTGACGTTCTGAGCTTCCAATGCCGTCTCACCAACCAGACTGTTTCCTTTACGATTTCAAGGAACCTTTTAAGAAATCTGTAGGTCTATGCCTATTATAGACTATATTGGGGACCTGTGCATTAAAATAATGAGAAACCCTGCTACAGTTCCTCCAGTCTTACCAAGACTCATCAAAAAATACAAAGCCCCTGACGACGCAACTGCCTGTCTTGTAGGTCAACCCAGACTGCATTCCGTGATTACTCTGGCGGCACAAAGCAGGTCAAATAATCCATCTGAAAGAAACACGTTAGTTATAGATTCCTTACCTTGGAATTACCCCAGGCGTCAGACTGGATCTGGAAAGTTTTTTCATCAGCAGTACCTCTGTGGGTCAGAAGGTGGCGTCTGTCGGCTTCGCGTCTGTCGTTGGTGTTGTGGTCGCGGGGATGACGTTGCAACAGCTACTAGTGCGCTGATGTCCGTATTTTCTTTTTGCGCGCCAGTCAGCGCAAATCCGGAGAGAGCGGTACCTCAGGTCACTTTTTGACTGACTTTTTCTTGACTTTTGTCGACTTCTTTTCTGAGTCTATTGGCTCCTGTTGCACGTAGGAATGCCCGGCTTCAAGGCTTGTGGTTCCTGTACCCGACTGATGTCGCTTACGGATCTGCACCGCGTATGCCTCTTTTGCCTGGAGTGCGAACACGACCCCAAGTCGTGCTGCGACTGCTGGTCGATGGCGCAGAAGGCTTTGCAAAAGCGGTCCCAAAAGTTTCTTGAGCGCCGGAAGTCGGCTCCACGCCATTGGAGGTCGTGAGGGAGGTCTAGGGACCGGTCGCATAGTCATCACCACTCGTCTAAGTCATCAAAGTCTTCACACTCTGGGTCAGGTAAGTCAAAGCACAAAAGGAAGACTGAGGAACATCGTCACTCTTCGATTTCTCCCTGTCGGTCGGCTGAAGCGATGAAGGATGCGGGCGGTGCCCCTCCTGCGGCTCCCCGAGCGGAGCCCAAGGAGTCGACTCCAGGCTTCCCTCTCTTCCCGGGGCCTGGAGTGACTCCTGCCCAACTTCGTACGTTCTACGAAGCGATGCATGCCATCTTTGGGCGTCCCGAACCCGCCAGCACTCCTTCGAGCCCCACAAACTCGGCTGGGGGACTTAGGCCTTCTCCACCGTTGGCTCCGGGCTCCTCCCTCGCCTCGTGTCTCCAGGCCTGGATCTGGATCGGCGCCCGTTGACCTGATTACACCTCTACCGGCGCCGCATCCTCTGCACCGCAACAGACGCCGGTTGTGTCCCTGGCTGGCGTCGACCCCGGCCTCCATCCCGAAGTAGAGCTGGATCTGCGTCGTCCGACGCCGGAACCGGCCCTGAGTGGGGTTTTTGTGCCCCTATTCACTCCTGGGGTTCCTAGTTCGCCAGATTGGCAACCTGAGGAAGAGGAGGAGGACTGAGAGGGGTCAGGTGACCCTTTAACTGATCGGATGGAATCTGAGCAGGACTGGAGAGAGGAACTGAGGAATGCCAGTTGTCTTGATACCTCTCCTGACCGTGGCATGTTGTCTCCTCCTACCGTGGCTACGAAGGAGGGAGTCAAAGGCAGTGGTGTTGCGTAGGTCAGACAAGGCCCTCAACCTCGAGCTTCCTACGGTGGTGGTGAGGACTAACCTTCTGACAGAGGTGCTTCAGCCGGCGGCGAGCTCTTCAGAGCCCCTGTTGCTATAATGAAGCCCTTACTGATGTTCATTTGGGCACGAGGTCCAGGCCCAACACGGGGGCACGTGTGGATAGGATGATTGCCTTACGCCACAGCGCGGCTCCGGGGGATCCCACTTTCCTCTCCTAACACTCTACCACTGAGAGCTTGGTGGTCCAAGTCCGTACTTCCTAGAGCGCATTACCTACCGCTCCCCCGTAAAGGGAATCCAAGAAGCTGAACCACCTTGGGAAGAATATTTTCTCTACTCCCAGCTTGGGACTGCGGTCGGTAAACAATGCATACCTATTGGGTCGTTACTCCCACTCTGTGTGAGACGCGGTTGCGCAGGTGCTGCCTTAATATCCGGAGGAGGCTCGGACAGTGCTCTCCCAGGCTATTGCCACCGGGAGGGATGCGGCAAAGTTTACCATCCGTTGTGGGCTGGATACCGCTGAATCCCTGGGCAGGAAGATTTCCACGTCTGTAGCTCTTCGACGCTGTGCCTGGATGAGATTGACTGGCTTTTCTGGGGAATTCCAGAACACCTTGATGGACACGCCCTTTGATGCCCGCCGCCTTTTTGGCGACAAAGCAAACAATGCTTTAGAGTGTTTCAAGGACTCACGGGCTACAGCCAAGTCCTTGGGCTTCTCCAGCCACCCAAAGCAGTCTGCTTTTTGCCGCTTGCGTGGCTATGGAAGGGGTGCCCACTACGTCCCACCCAGAGCCACAGACCGCAGCCAGTTATCCAACCTTCGTTTGGCCGGGGACGTAGGAACAACCGTTGTGGTTCCGGGAGCCAGCTGGCGGGCCAGTCCACCAACCCTGCCTCTGCAGCTGCCTCCAAACCTTCCTAGTTCAACATTTCAGGCCCATCAAACGCCAGTGAGCGGCAGGATTCGCCATCACCTCCCCCACTGGCGCACCATCACGTCGGACAGGTGGCTTTTGCAGATAGTCCGAAGGGGCTACTCCCTCCCCTTCAAGGCTACCCCTCCAGCCATGCCACTGCAATACCACTGCATGTCTGGGATCCCCTGGCCCTTCTCCAGCAGGAAGTCCTGCCTCTGTTGGCCAAGGAAGCCTTTGAGCGCGTTCCTGTCCCAGAAGTAGGTCGTGGTTGTTACTCCCACTTCTTTCTGGTCCCCTAGAAAGACAAGGGCCTGCGTCCTATCTTGGATCTCAGGAACGTCAACCGCTTTAGGAACGTCAACCGCTTCCTCCAGAAGGAAAAGTTCAAGATGAAAATACAAAATACCCAAGCACACCAATGTCATTATTTCCACACAGGAGGGCACATAGGTATTGATTCAAACAAGTCAGCAGTTTCTCAACGCCCTATATCCAATAAATCAATGAATATCTCAATAGAATCAATCAAATAGTCCAGTCAGATCTTCTGTCTTGAGGTCTGTTTTTTAATTTCCACAAGTTCACAAGAATCCACGTAACAGCCGACGTGCGTTTCGCCCACTGGGCTTTCTCAAGGCTGCAAGGAAGATATTTATACATGTCCATCAGACACTGTATCAGTTTCAATCATATTGAAACGTTGAACCATCTATTGGCATGCAAAATCCCTTGTGATAGGAAATGATCAGTTGAGTTGTTACTCATAAGACAAAACATTTTTTTTGTTTATATACACACAAGACACCTTTGTGGACCGTGTCTCCCAGAGACCGTCTGTTTATGTTGGTGGAAAGAATATAAATGAAAAAGGAGAGCCTAGTGCATTTAGAAAGGCATAATCTGGATCTATTCAGTGGTTCATTGTTTAATATTGTGAACTGCGTCCAAATATATACACCATATCCATCACCTAGTGCAATCCACATGCACCTGATCTTGTGATATATCTCACCTTAGTATAATCTCTGAAAGACCTGGAAGTAGTGGAATTTTTTCCATACGATAATCAAAAAAGTAGGGAGGAGGGTAGAAGGTCCATTCATCACCCCAGTATCAGTAGTTTAATTGATCAAAGGAAGAATGGACACTTGGTACTACTTAACCATTGGTTAAGTTGGGACACTCTCATAAACGTGGTGTTGTTCGTGCGGTGTACATCTTTCTTCCGCCCCTCACTCGCGTTGTGGCATTTATCATTGAGTGTTCCAACAACGTGCTATATGCCAAGCCTCAACCAGAGGCAACCTCTGGCGCAAGTAGCAGTGTCCAGAGATAAAAATGCATGAAGAGGGGCACCCAAAAAAAGTTTATAAAAAACATATACTGCACCCGTGGTGAGTTTTAATGAAAAAAGGTGAAGTATTGTTATTAAAATTAAGGATTACGGTATTACTGGAGGTCGTGTTAATGAATTTCCTTATACCTTATGAACTACAGTGTCAACATGTTTCTGCTCCATGTGGCCCAGCCGGGTCTACGGAGCATTCGTCAGGACAGAACATAACAAATGAACAACAGACAACAAGGGGTTTACTTGCACGATTTGTGTAGTAATGTGATTTCAAAAGTTGTATCCAAAGGAGCCTTTTGGAAATTTTCTCACTCGGTAGCTGAATACAGCTTCAACAGGTGGCTAAGGGACTCTCTGGTCCCAGACAGCGTGTGGGGAGTTCCCGGGACTTGTGCTGTCTCTGCCCCCGGAATTTTTTCCATAGACTCTGTGTCCCTTAACGATAAATAATACTCCAATTGTGCGCAAACAATGGGACACACTCATAGGTCAATAGTGACTGTTCATACTTCAAATCGTATTCTATAAGAAATGGTAATACCATGTTGTTTGTGGATGTTAACCAATAATATTTATAAATACATCCAGTCTCTCTATCCATTAGTATGTCTCTATTTCCTTTTAATGCCGGCCTACATGTCACTAGAGGTGTTCCGCATCGTAAGCCATGAACTACTGCAATATTGGTCAAAATTCTATTCAACCATATAAATCCACTTTGTTGTGCCATATGTTAGTAAGCTCTACAATATCCACGATGAAGTTACTGAGTGGTAATTCCTCTTTTATGTAAAGAGACATGATTTCAATTAAAAGACTATTTTCAAACATTAAAAGATTGCCATAAAAAACTGCTCTTCATATGTGCCACATACTGATAGTATTGCTCTATTCTTTAATCAGTTTATAAAGGGCCTTACCGGCAAAGCAATTGTCGTAATGTCAATAGGTGAAATCCATTCAGGCTTGTTAACCGACCCTCATCATAATAGCAACGAGTTTGGTAGGATTCTGATAGATCCCAAAGTCTGCCGACCGAAGATAAGGAAACAACCATCGTTGTTTGGGCATGGATAAAGGTAGACAAAAATATAAATGGCCGCGTTAGCCAAGTTGGTGCTTGTTAACCCCAAGTTTCCTCCGTGTGAGGCGGATGGAGTTACAGCATGCAAATGACATCTATCATTTAAAGTTACGGCGCTGATTCACACCGAATGAGGACGCAGTGTTGAGTCACCCTTTGGTGAACTCATAATGCCAGTAATATGCGCAAATCTCACCTTAAATTTTATAAAGTGTTGCCCATGGTCTGTCCTCGACGATTATTTTCTCGTACCTCAGTTGGCCCTCGCGTTTCCCGGTGGTTTTTTAACAGTCGGGAACGCCATTATTTCTGTAGACAGAGAAAGCGGACTTGCAGTGTATGTTCACTCACTTCCCGTCTGTACGTCGGGAAAGACAGTCGCCATTTGTAAATGTGTTATTGATGTCTGTGCCTGGAGTATAAATATCATTTACTCCCTGATTTTCACCTATTATCAGATTGCTTCAAAAGCTTGAACATAATTTCGATGAATCATATAAAACCAGTAGGAATCCATAATTGTCAACTATAAAATCGTTTAACTTCCGTATACTATCTAAATTGTCATAAACGTATCACCAATCATGTCCCTTATCGAGGTGAAAGATGAAATATCTCTAAGCTACATTGTATGTATTAATTTATTAAAAAACATTTTTTGTAAATATTGCCCATGATAAGACCTACTGAGTCTAGATGCATTCAATTCTACATCTATTCCACCAACATAACATGCGGACCCCTAGGATCCCATGTCCACTAATACAATCTAAATAGGAGAACATTATTCTCCATATTATAGAGATTGAGAGAAAAAATCTTTACAAGCAGTGTCATATTCACCTTTGTGTATAAGTCTGATTCTTATCAATATTTTATTTGTACATTTAAAATCACATTAAGTTTACAGTAAGTTATATATTTTTGCCCATATCACTAAATGCGAGACAGTCCTTTTTTTTACAGTTATACATCTGCATTTAACCATTATAGGCTCTCAATTGCATGCTCGTCATTATGAATATGTGCCAATTACAGAAATTCATCAAGATATTTTGTAATGTCAATACCATGTTCTACAGCACGTAACCTGATGATCCATAGGCTTTCTGTCTTACGTAGGCATGATACTTTGTCCCCACCTCTTGGCCCCATGTCAACACTCTCAATGCCATGCATTCCAAGCTTATGTAGATCATTAGGGTTATGCATGTTATTGAAGTGTACTGCCAGTGGATATTGTGTATTGTTGTTTTTGAATTTCGCGTATGTGTTCCTGAATTCTATCTTTGAGGGGTCTGATGGTACTCCCTATATATATCTTTCCGCACATACACAATACAATAAATCACGACCTTCGTGTTGCAATTTATAAAACTGTTGATGTTATAAGTCTTTTCTGTGTTGTACTTAAACTCAGTTTTTTATGCAGCCCAAAACAACATATGCTGCAATTACCACAGCGGTAAAAACCCTTTTGTGTTCCCCGTAACCAATTCTCTTCAAGATGTTGACGCTTGCTCAGGTCTTGTCTGCCCTCGACCTGGAAGACTGGATGGTAGCGTTGAACTTGGAGGACACTCATTTCCACATCCCCGTCATGCCGTCCCACCAGTGTTACCTGCGGTTCATGGTGACCCTGAGCATTTTCAATTTACCGTGCTCCCCATTGGCCTTACCAGCGCCTCCTTGGGTGTTCACGTAAGTGATGGAGGTGGTCGCATGCTCATCTGCGCAGATCAGGGATTTCAGTCTTCCCCCTATCTTGACGAATGGCTGTTAAAGGCGGGCTTGCTCCAGGCAGTCGTCTCCCACCTCCAGACTACTGCAAACCTCCTTCATTTGCTGGGGTTCTCCATCAATCTGCCGAAGTCACACCTGATTCCCTCTCAGAAGCTCCTCTTCATCGGAGTGGTTCTGGACACAACGCGGTTTCGGGTCTATCCTCAAGAACAGAGAGTCTGGCATATTCAGGCTATGATTCCAATCTTTCAGGCTCTATCCCATGTTTCAGTCAGAATGAGCCTGAGGTTGCTGGGCCTCATGGCCTCCTGTAGGTTGACCATGCCAGGTGGCATATGCAGGCTCTGCAGTGAGACCTGAAGTTCCAGTCGGCGCAGCATCAGGTCTGATTGCATCCAGATCTCGGAGGGGTGGTGGCTCACGAACCAGGATTGGGTCAATGGCAGATCCCTCTCCCTTTCCCCTATCCCGAACACCCAGTGGTTACTGACGCACACCTTCTGGGATGGGGCGGCCACATGGGGGAGGCTGAGATCAGAGGCCTCTGGTCTCCGTCGGAGTCCGGCCTCCACATCAACCTTCTGGAGCTGCGGGCAATTCGTCTTGCACTCAAAATTTTCCTTCCCTCTGTCCGGGCAAGAGTAGTGCAGGTGTTCACTAACACCACCACCACCATGTGGTACTGCAACAAACAAGGCGGGTAGGATCCTGCACCCTATTTCAGGAGGCCCTCCGCCTCTGGACATGCTGGAACATCAGGGCATATCTCTAGTGGTTCAACACCTGGCAGGTTCACTGAACGTCAGGGCTGACGAACTTTGCCACAGGTGCATGATGGCTCACGAAGGGCTTCTTCACTTGGAGGTGGTGCAAGGTCTCTTTCAACAGTGGGGAGAGCCTTGGTTAGAACTATTCGCCACCGAAGAGAACGCTCCATGTCAGCAGTTCGTCACGTTGGAATTTCCAAGGCGGCACTCGCTAGGCGGCACTTTTCGTTGCGAGTGGAGTTGTGGTCTGTTGTATCCCTTTCCGCCTATACCACTTCTGCCAAGAGTGCGGAAGAAGATCAGGCACGACCGGGCCCAAGTCAATTTTGGGGCTCCAGATTGGGCATAAAGAGACTGGTATCCCGAGCTGCTCATCATGGCCTTCGATCCCCCAACCCGTCTGCCTCTTCAGGAGAATCTTCGGTCGCAGCAACAGGGGACGGTCCTCCACCTGAACCTGTCCAGCCTCCACCTCCTTGCGTGGAGATTGAGCGGTGGCAGTTGACGTTATTCAACCTGCCTCCCAAAGTCTGTAATGTAATTCTGGCAGCCAGGTGTCCCTCCACTAAGAGTGTATACGCCTGCCAGTGGAATACATTTGTGGCACGGTGCACAGCAAAGCATGTGGATCCCTTCTCTGTCCCTCTTTCTGAGGTTCTTCTGTTTCTTCTTTCTTTGGCCCAGCAGGGCTCTGCTCTTGGCACTATCAAGGGCTATCTTTCGACCATCTCTGCCTTCCTTCAGCTTCCAGATCAGCCTTCCATTTTCAAGTCAAGTTGTAAATCGTTTCTTGAAAGGCATAACTCATCTCTTTCCTCCTATTCCTTTCGTTATGCATCAGTGGGACTTGAACCTGAATTTATCTCATTTAATGTGCGCTCGCTTTGAGCCGCTTCACAACTGTCCTTTGAGGCCCTTGACTCTCAAAACTGTGTTTCTGGTGGCCATCACCCCTGCCAGACAGGTGAGTGAGCTCCAGGCACTTTCTTCTAAGCCTCCCTTTCTTTCTGTCCATCCAGACAAAGGTGTCCTCAGGACTCGTGAATCTTTGAAAGATACCAATACTGGATAACTGCAGTTACAGTTAAGTAACTCATTTCTTACTGATCGCCCACTAAAATCCATTCCAGTGGACTCTTCAGATGACGATGAATACTAAGACGTTGTGGAAAACGACTCCTGGGTCCCTCAGGTGCTCAGGTTACAGTGCGAAACATCTTCATCTTTCCAATAGCAGACCCTTCGACATCTTCTCCAGTAGATACTTTACCCTAGGACATCACTATATTTCATACACTGGCCAAGGGAGCGTCTAAAATGTTTGACTCATCAGTGACAACCAGAAAAACAGATTGCTTCTGCTATGACTTTTGAGAGTCATCTAGAAAGTCAGTTGAAGATAGCCCTATAGTGGACAACGTCTGGCAAAAAGCTGTCCAGTTGCCGCATATTCTGCCGAATGTAGTGTTCAAACTTTATTACAAAAATATGAGGGGCCTGACAACACTCCAGATTGTCTGATCGGTCACCCCAAAGCAGAATCCGTAGTAATGTGAGGGAAGAAAAAGAAGGTGCAGAGCTCTGGAACACCAGGCCCAGCTCCACCTGACCAAGAGGGTCACAGAATGGGTGACTTAGAGGACATCTAGTGTTCTGCCACGTGTGGTTGGACATACCGCCATATCTGGAATTATTGCCAGAGGTCAAGTGGCAGGAAGTAAATGCTTCTTGAAGGGGAAAGAGCTTTTACAGCAGTCTTTGACTCGGCAAGGGATGTCTCTAATCTAGGTTTCCATCAACTACCAGAGGCAGCAGCAGTAAACCGTCAAGGTTGGCTAAGGGCAACCTCTTTCAGACCTTAAGTATAAAATAGAACATTGGACTTGCTTTGACTAGGACTCCTTATTCAGAAAACCTGTTGATTATGCACTTCAAAATATCAAGAACAACACAGACACAGCCTGTTCACTCACATCCTTGCAGCATCATCTGCCCCAGCCTCAACCATATTGAGGTGTCTGTCAACCGTACAGATATCATTCCTGCGAATCAGTCGCAATACAGATCGCTTCTGCAGCAATCGTAATAATCCATGCCTGTCCAGACTTGCAGCAAGCCTCCATCTAAGCGTAGAAGTGCAGCCGTACCCAGCTACACACAAAGCCACTCCTCACACAGCTGTACAGGAGGAGTGGCTTCTGTAGTGGCCGCTCCTTCTCACACAGTCGTGCACATCTACACACAAAGCTGTTCCTCCTCACACAGCTGTGGACAGCTACACACAAAGCTGCTCCTCCTCACACAGCTGTACACAGCTACACACAAAGCCGTTCTTCCCCACACAGCTGTACACAGCTATACACAAAGCTGTTCCTCCTCACACAGCTGTACACAGCTACACACAAAGCCGCTCCTTCTCACACGGCTGTACACAGCTACACACAAATCCCCTCCTCCTCACACAGCTGTACACAGCTACACACAAAGCCGCTCCTCCTCACACAGCTGTACACAGCTACACACAAAGCTGCTCCTCCTCACACAGCCGTACACAGCTACACACAAAGCCGCTCTTCCCCACACAGCTGTACACAGCTATACACAAAGCTGCTCCTTCTCACACAGCTGTACACAGCTACACACAAAGCCCCTCCTCCTCATACAGCCGTACACAGCTACACACAAAGCCGCTCCTCCCCACACAGCTGTACACAGCTACACACAAAGCCACTCCTCCTGACGTAAATAATTAATTTACTCTCTTAATTTCTATGCAGGTAAGTACTTAATCAATAATAACTCAGATCGGAAAGAAAAAACCAGAGTCCGTGGTGTTAGAGTTCTTAGGGGTTTTATTCCTTTAAAAAGGAATGGTCATGACCAGGATATCTGATTCTGACCACCACAGGGGTGTCAGAAGGGATAGAGCGCGCTACATTTTATTGACAATACATAGCTTATATACTTAATTCATATCATAAGCAACAGTGCAGGAGGCGTAACAGTTGAGAGAAGACAAGATAACAGTATACACGTGGTACTAGTACGTAATCAAGAGGCGTGAACTGGAGGTGTGTGCTAGAAACGTCACTGATAGGTGACGCAGGTGGGTGGCACCAAGCAGAAATGTGGCAATGTCAGCAGAAATCGGAAGCTTGGATGCGCGCGCAGCTGCATGACGTGTGATTGGAGGGGTGCAGGGGACTTGACATTTACACTGACGGAAAGAGACAGAAGTCTGGCATGTCAGATCAACTTGTACTTCTATCATATCTGATATCTGATGTTTAGGAACCATATTATCTGGGCGGAAAGGTCTCTAGGGCAGAAGCTATTCTATGCTAACTGTGGATGCGTGTATAAGCGCCTAAGTGTCTGCATGAGAAGCGTGGGGGCACGGGGCCTTCCATGGAAGCATGGTAACAGAAGCTATGAATTACTTGCACTGAGACGGGTCGGCCCTTTGGCTCTGCAGCTGGGGAGGATGTTTACTGAAGCTGGTAGGCAGGAATGCATTTTCGAGGAGCGGAACAGATAACTCGAAGGTTATAGTCAGTCTTGGCAGAAAGCAGGCTGAGCTGAGCGCGAGGGGCCGCGCTGGAAGTAAGTCAGAGTTCACGGGTACAGAGGCAGCCTGGGCAGAGGCTGTCAGAGTCAAAAGCCAGAAAATAGGCTCGATGGCAGAAATTCAGGGCCTACTTTGCCAGAGCAGAAAAACATATAAAGTACACTTCAAAAAGACGGTGGCATAGCATACTTAGGAATGGACCATTTAATCCATTCAGGGTGGATCTGAAAGAGGACAAGTTAACGTTGGACGCAAATGTATTTGCGTCTTCATGGCTGACACAGGAGGGAAATTACATGCACTTTAAGCTGGTACATGGAGTCGGTGGGGTACGCGCTCGGGAACATAACATGACCAAAAATTTATATTTCCTCATTCCCTCCTTGTTCCCTACGGACCCTTCATGAAATCTCGATCCTCATGAATCGATCAGTTTGTTCTTGTAACATCATTTGTTCTTCTTTCTTTCGTTTACGTTTTGAGAAAAAACTGGAATGTTCAATACAAGAGGTGGCACATAGTCCACAAATCGCTGGCCCACACTGCAGGCACAGGCAGCAACTGAATACTAGGACTAGGCCAATGCCTAGGAAGGATAGGATCTTCCATCCCCAAGCGGTTAACGTTGTCCAGAACCAACCGGACCAAGTCCAGGTGCCTGGATCCTGATGTATCTGATTTGCAATTTTATGGAGACGTGTAATAGCTTGATATACAGATGGTGCGTTTTGTGGTATGAAAACACAGCAACTTGACCCGATGACCATACAAGCTCCACCTCTATCTGCCAAGATGACGTCAATAACAAGACGGTTCTGAAGGACAACAACCCGCATGGCGGACTGTTCTTCTGTTAGGTTACCTAAGGCGGAGGCAGTTTCATTCACTACTGCTTCAAGCGTTCTAGTTAATCTACGTATTAATTTACTATTCTGAACAGGTCCTAAAAAGAAAAAGAATCCTTTATTAAAATCGGTGTACTGTTCCCATGCCGTTTCTGTGTAGTCGACAAATGGGATATCTCTTCTGGGTCTATTCTTTACTAGATTGGTATTTCTATGGTAATCAGGGGGAGCTAGGAAAACAGGTGGCAGAAGGAATGCAATGTAACAGGTACCATCCCAATCTGGAGGTAGACGTATGTATGCGGTATGACCACAAACAAAGTAAGAATGACTAATAGCTTTAAAGGACGATTTTCCATGATCGCTGAATTCGACCACAGTAGTGCATTTACTACGACCTAAGTGTACTGAACCTTTCTTCCTGATACATAATTCGCCAGTAACTGGCAATACTGACATAGTAGGTATAACAGGTGCGGCTTCGGATTCAACAGTAAGAATCATAAGGCTAATTGTATAGTTACCTAATCCATACACTTCATTTTCTAGATCAGTTCCTATTCTAGTGGGGAGTCCCTCCTTATCAGGGTAACAGACGTCGAGCAGGACTAAGTTCAGGTTTCCCCAAACCCAGCCCCCAACGAAAACAGCAATATCAGGATCTAAGGAATTAATTATTTTAAACCATGCACCGCAAGAGCCATTGTGAGTGAATGGGTACGGAAAGAGGGGCAGAGCTCCCTTGTAATTCTGATAGGGAGGGAGTCGGCCACATATCCAGCAATCTGTAGCATTGTTAGTTTGATGAGAATGGTGTAGCATACTAATAAAAGTGTTGTTGCGCAGCGCAAGTCTGTAGGAAAGTTTGTGTGGAGGTAACTCACTAAAAGTGTGTTCAGCAGATACATTGTAGGCAGATTGTTCACGCTTGAAAATAGGGTAGTAGATAGGTAGTAAGATGCTAGCAACAATAGTTAAAATACTCAGAATAAACATGATTAATAGTGTCACTATACAGTGACTACGAAGTGATTTACAATATGTACGTTTCTTATATTCTCTCTCTCTATCTCGATCTAGGGGATACATGTCAGAAACTATTTAACCGATTTACCTAGGGGAGGACTTAAACAATTAAACTGTCTGACTTGCTAGATCGGAGTTTCATACGGTACTCTTCTTGGGGAGTTTCTTCTCGTTCAGATTCTGTAAAGTCTTTTGGCTCAACACAGTCTTTGGTGGGGGTGGACGAGTCTCGATCAGGTTTCAGTTCAAAAATTTTTTTCACATGACTCGTGTGAACCCACCCCTTTCTCCCTTCGATCTTCACGGCGGTCCTCGTGGTGAGAAGGACGGTCTTCGGCGATTTCCAGCGGGGCTCCAACGGACTCTTTCTATCAAAGTTGCGCACTAATACGAGGTCCCCAGGACGGACATCATGTGGCTTTACATCAGTGTTGTCAGGGAAGGCTGCGGCAACCTGTGAACGACATGATTGGAGTGCAGACATCAAGGAGGCAAGGTAATCTGTCAACATGTTACAATCAACATCAGTAATCTTTTTCGGAATGGGCGTCCCCCACATATTCGGTGGTCTGCCAAAGACCACCTCGTACGGGGATAGCCCTGATCTTGAATGGGCAACCATTCTCATGTAGAATAGTGCCACTGGCAGGGCGACTATCCAGTCGACCCCTTTCTCCTGACATATTTTTGCAAGGCGTATCTTTAGTGTCTGGTTATGCCTTTCTACCAGGCCTGCGGCTTCAGGATGTCGGACACAATGGAATTTCCACTGGTATCCCAGTAATAAAGAAACTTCTTTCATTAATGCAGATGAGAATGGCTGACCGTTATCTGAATACACGACACGAGGCAAGCCGTATCGTGGGAAGAATTCACGAACCAGCTGCTTGGCAGTGGTCGGAGCAGTGTAATCTGGGACTGGGTATGCTTCGGTCCAGCGGGACAGAGCACAGACAACTACGAGAACATATTTAAATCCTCGACAACGGTCCATCTGGATATAATCCATCTGGAGGACTTCAAAAGGGTGATCGGGAGGATGAAATCCACCTTGCTCTACAGGGACGCTTTTACCTGGATTGAACTGACAACAGATCATGCAAGTACGCACTTTTTGTTTCGCTGCTGCTCGTAAGTGTTTATTGTTCCAAAGATTTTGTAAACTGTCTAACATCGCTTTCTCTCCTAGGTGTGCTGGGCTATGTGCTGTATTTATCATGACTTGAACCATAGAGTCAGGGAGAAACCATGTAGATTTTCCCTTCGTCACCCAACCTTGATCTGTTTGGATCCCTCCTTGTTCAATCCATTTCTTTATTTCTTCTGGAGTAGCATGTGTCTGAATGTTGATAACATCTAGTGTGGGATCCCTGACTGTCATGCAGTGTGTCGGTCCTGTTGTCTTTGTCGTATCAATTGTCTGAGTGTGAGTCGATGCTGTATGTTTTGCTGTCTGGTCTGCCAGGTCGTTACCCTGGGAAACAGAACCTGTGACTTTAGTATGTGCTTTACACTTCATGACCGATATTCCTGAAGGCAGATGTATTGCTTCTAACAGTGCTTGAATGAGGGGACCATGTTGGATCTTGGCACCGTGAGAGGTCAGGAAACCTCGTTCTTGCCATAACATGCCGAAGTCGTGTACAACTCCGAACGCATAACGGGAATCAGTGTATATGTTGACATTTCTGTTCTTGGCTAGAATACAGGCTCGGGTCAGAGCGATGAGCTCTGCCGCTTGAGCAGACAGTGTATCAATACGATGTGTTTCTTTAACTTCAGTTTCAGTGGTCACTGCATACGCGGCCACTAACTCTCCTGTACTTGTTCTCATACATGAACCATCCACATAAAGTGTCAGGTCAGGATTTGTCAATGGAACATCTGTTAAGTCTCGTCGGGGCTTTGTTACTGCATTAATGATCTCTATGCAATCATGCGGAGCTGGATCTGTCATAATGGTAGGTAACAGTGTTGCTGGGTTCAGGATGCTGCAGCGTCTGATTTCTATGTGTGGCTGGAATAGTGTTAATTCGTAACCTGTCAGTCGTGCTATAGTCAGGTGCTGAGTTTGGGTCCTGTTTAAAATAACCTCTACAGAGTGTGGTACTTGTACTGTTAACTGATGTCCTAAAACAATTGAATCACTTTGTCTTATTGCTAACGCTGTTGCAGCTACTGACTTTAAGCATGCAGGGAGTGCCTGGGCTACGGAATCCAATGTACTTGAAAAATAAGCGCACGGCTTATGTGAACCTGCCTGATCTTGAGTGAGGACAGACAATGCTGTACCGTCACGTTCTGTAACAAAAAGTGTAAACGGTTTGTTGTAACATGGTGTCGCTAAAACTGGTGCTTGACATAGTGCTTTCTTTAATTCCTCAAAGGCTTGTGTGTGTTCCTGAGTCCAAGGGAGGGCAGTCGAAGTTGCTGCCTCCTGCGTCGTTAACTGGATGAGTGGTTTAGCTAGAAATGCATATTGAGGAATCCATTGTCTGCAGTACGAGGTGAGGCCTATGAAGGCCCGCACTTCCTTTTGTGTCTGGGGTCGTGGCATGTTTACAATTAACTGAATCCGATCGGGAGTGAGCTGTCTCCCCACTTTGGACAGCAAGTGACCCAAGTATACAACTTGCTGAACACAGAATTGTAGCTTCGAAGGAGACACCTTGTGTCCCTTGTCGGCCAGGAAATGTAAAACTGTCAGTGATGCTTGTTCACATTCGGGCTCACTTCGTGCGGTGATCAGTAGATCATCGACGTATTGCAGTAAAGCGGTGTTAACTGGCATTTGAATACAATCTAGTTGTCTTTTCAGTGCTTGACTATAGATGCTGGGGCTTTCTGTGAATCCTTGAGGTGCGCGGGAAAATTTTAAACTTCGTCCATTGAAACTGAATCCGAAGAGATATTGGCTCTCCAGATCAATAGGTACACTGAAGAAAGCGTTCTTGAGATCAATTACAGTAAAGAACGTTGCTTCTGAATCAATAGCAGTCAATAGGGAAGAGATATCGGGGACCACAGGGTACTGTGGTACAATGCATTTGTTCAATTCTCGAAGATCAATCACCAGCCTATATACTGGCGGTGCATTGGGGTCAGTACGTTTAAGAATTGGGATGATAGGTGAATTACAGATATTGGAGTCGGTCTCTACGACCACTCCCTGGGCAATAAGCTCTTCAACAATTTTCAGTAAAGCCACTACAGCATCGGGTGGTAACTTGTATTGTCTGATTCTGGGTAGAACAACTCCTGTCTTGAGTGAAACACGGTATGGAGTGATATGCATACAACCTACGTCAGCTGGGCCTTTTGCCCATAGGTGATCTGGTACATTTTTCAATCTGACATCAAATTCTCGTAAAACATAATGACCCTTGAAATCCCGTAGAAAGAGTCTAACTCCCTCCGGGGAACAGCATATTATAGCTCCTAGAGCCTTCAGAGTTTTAATTCCTAACAGGTTTTCTGGGCATGAGTTCGTAAGTAACAAATCTGTAACTCGTGATAATGGACCCACAGCCAAGGGTACTGGTTCCGATACTTCATTTACAATAGGCTGTCCTGAAAATCCAAGGGAAACATTCTGTGAGCCTGAGAGGGGTGCCCCTGGGACTTCATTATGACTGATTGTGGTGCGGCTTGCCCCTGTGTCAATTAAAAACTTTCTGTCTTTTCCCAATACGTGACTGTGTACATAAGGACCTTCTTGATCTACAGGAATTTCAATAAGAGGCAAACCACCTTCCCTCTCTAGGCTGTTTCATGTATATCGGGGGTAATCTGGATATGCAGATTGGGCATACTGGTACATCTGTTGCGAAACTTGCTGAGTCGCGGCAATGGGCTGTGGTCCTGCTACTGTCTGTGCTATATGAGATGGAGCATGCATAGGCTGTGTATTCTGCATTGGCTGTACATTTTGTGAGGTCTGTTGCTGGACCTGGTCTTGTCTAGGCGGATGCGGTCTTTCTTTAGTTTTACCTGTTGCTATGTTATGTTTCAGGACTGGGCATTCATGTACGTAATGACCTGGCTGTTTACAGTAATTACATGTCCCTTTAACGGGAGCTGTAGTGTGACTTGTCTGGGTCCCACCTTTTCTCTGACCGTCGGCTGGGACCGTCTGAGCTACTAACATTTTCATCTTGGTGTCTTTCATACGTTTCTGTTCCTGATCTTGTTCTTCTCTAATTCTGTTCTGATGATATTGTAACATTTGTAACATCTGGGATGGCGTATTTGCCTGCCAAGTACTTTCAACTTTGTACACTCTATTTTTAACTAATGGTAGGGAGTTCTCGACTAGTTTTGATACAAAAAGGTGTGGATATGATTCGCTGCTTGGTTGTAGGCCACTATTTATAATGATACATTTCTCGAATCTTGAATAGAAGTCACTAGTATCTTCATCATGTTTCTGTTTACAGGACGAGATGGCGTCCCAATCTTCCTTTCTAGTTGTCAATAATCTTGGCAGAACCTGTACTATTAATCCGGGTAATGCTTTAGTCTTGTCCCCAAGGCCTACCCCTGGGACCCGTTTGCTTTCTTCGTCTTCTATTTCTGCCCATGCAATCTTTGTGTCCCCCACCTCCCATTCTTTTTCCTTTAATTTCTCGTAAATGCCCGTGGGCAACAGCACCTTCAACATTTTCATGATATCATCATACGTGTAATCCCCCATTAGTAACATGTCTTTAAGCTCTCTGTGAAAACCTGCAGGGTCTTTATCATGACACGGAACTAGTTTCTTCATTTCTAACAGTTCTAACTTAGTCAGTGGCGTGTGCACATATACACGTTTCAAGGCGTGATCCGCACCCATAACTGGGTGTACTTCTCGTAAGGGGTTCTGACTTTCAATGCCACTCCCGCATTGCATGTGGTACGTTTTCCTTTCTGGAGGTGGGGCGGGAACATATTCAGAGCTTATGAAGGTGTTATATTTATGTCGTTGTTCTAGAATTATTTGTATTAACTTGGTACTGAAACCTCTCCATCTATCCATGAGTAGTGCTTCTAATGTTTCGTGTAAGGGACCTGGATCGGAATGTTTATTTCTGTATTTCGTGAGGAGGTGCTGAATCATGTATACACCTGCTAATTTCTGTTCGTCTGGGGAAAGGTTTAGAAACGTCTGTGCTAAGGTATCATCATTATATATGTCCGGATTTTCGGCCCATAAGATGGCTGACCGGGCTAGTTCTTGTTCATCCATCGAATTGAGTACATGGTACCCCATTCTTTCTCGTAGTCTTTTATCAGTCTCCTGGAACTGGTGTTCAGAAGAATTCGGGTTTGTTAAAGCAGAGAGGAAAACTCTCTTGTTTTCCGGACGGATGCCCTTCCTAAGGTAAGTTCCCTTACCTACATATGCTATAGTATCTGTAGCTCGTTCTGGTTCTTCAAGTTCTTCTTCCTCCTCGGAGGAAGCTTTGTCTTTCCCTTTCTGGTGTACCGTTATCACTGCTTTTCTAATTTTCTTATACATACTGGCTATGCAAGTCCCCTTGTCATGTTTTCCATCGGCTATATTTTGACCCCATTTGTTTAGTGCATCTAATTCACTCTGATCTGTCCCAGGCCTGTCTCGTTCTCTTATTAGACAATTTATGAAAAATCGTAGTATCTGTGCTTGAATGTCAACCTTCTGTTTCTCCATGGCATCCTTGATACTGTCAGGGTCTTTCCCTGTCTGGACAAATTCATATATTCTATCTAGACGGTCCTTCATTCCTACATAGCATAGCAAGATATCAGTAGCAGATCTCAACCGTAGTGATGCCAATATCATTAGATCGTCTTTACCGGGTACTGGATCATATCTACAAACGGAAATGTTTTCTCTGAGTGCGTCAAGACGAGGAGACTTGAACGTGAGAGGACTCTGCGTATCCCTGATATTGAATCTGCGTGTTAATGGCGGGGTCCGAAGACCCACGGTCGCACCTCCTGAAGCGGATGCTTGGGCATTATCTCCCTGCGGAGTCTGGATCTGAACTTGAATTTGTCGTTTAGTAGGATCAGATAGGCCTTGCTTCGGTAGGTCAATTTTGGGTGCGGGAAGTGGCGGAGCTGGCGAAGCGGGGGAGGTCTGTCGCGGTACCGGCGGAACATGATCTGGGGGCGGAGTGCCACCCCCGTCCCTGTCAGGAGGCAGGGCACGAACAGGCAAATTGGTGTAAGCTGGTGCTACATCCTCTAGATAAGAATTTAGGAATATGTCTTTAGTAGTTTTGTGCATTACTTTAGTTGGAACTAATGGTGGCGGTAAGTTTTTCGGTATTTCTGATAGGGCCTCAGATGTGCCTTCGGCCGCGAGATACATACCGTTTACGAGATTGTTTCGGGCACGGTTTATTTGTTCTGTTTTTACTCGGATCCCTTCAATAACTAATTCGTTTTCTTAGGCTTTTTCTGATTCTTTAAGTCTGTCTTCTCTACGGAGTGCTTTCTCAGCACGCTTATGTGATTCCTTACGCCAAAATTCTATGGCGTCTTTCTGAGATTGTCTAGCTTTCTTTTTCCATAATACTTCTTCTACCTTCATGATGCACTCGGCATCCCATGTTCCGGTAACAGGCCATCTGTGTCTTTCGTCTAGGTGTTTAGTATAGTCGGCCCATAAATCTAGATATAATATGGCATCTATGCCGTGTTTGTGGTACATAAAGTTGCCTGGAGTGTCCCTAGGGGGGATAGGAATTTCTTCCTCCAGTATCCCTTTCCTAGTTCCTATCTGCTTTAACTTGTTGAAAAACGGCATCTTGTTTACTTATTACTGAATACTCAATCCTTACTCCTTAATACTGGTTACAGCTAGTTTATACAAGAAACACAATAATGCACATAAAAACGGTCACATTCATACCACGACATTAATCACATGAAAAGACATTTGAGACATAGATGACTACCCTCTATACTGGATGTACTGCTAAACAGTACAGATACACTGGTGTAACAGTGCAGGAATTCAGAAATTCAGAATACTAGATATACTGCTAAACAGTACAGATACACTGCCTAAAAACAGTGCAGACCGGACTTGTGTACCCAAACCCGTCTAGATACGTCCCAGCAATGGTACTCACCGGGAAGCACGGAAACAGAAGGCCTCGGAAAACTCGACTGGACTCGACTCGGTACTTCGGAAAACTTCGGAAAACTTCGGAAAACCTCGGAAACCTGGTGGGCCTCTTGACACCTCGGACCTTGCTTCTTTCGGCTAGGCTCTGGTCGGGATCCTCCGCACTCCTCACCACCTCGTCTGGGCACTGATCGCAGTCTTCGTCACCTCCGTGGGTCAGAGGGAGATGCAGGAAATCCTGCCGGTACGCGTAGGTTCCATCTAACTGATGGCAGGGGACAGAGCTTGCAATGCGCCAACCGGCGCGTGAGGTGGGGGAGGGGTCCCTGTTCGGGCGCCAAAATGACGTAAATAATTAATTTACTCTCTTAATTTCTTGCAGGTAAGTACTTAATCAATAATAACTCAGATCGGAAAGAAAAAACCAGAGTCCGTGGTGTTAGAGTTCTTAGGGGTTTTATTCCTTTAAAAAGGAATGGTCATGACCAGGATATCTGATTCTGACCACCACAGGGGTGTCAGAAGGGATAGAGCGCGCTACATTTTATTGACAATACATAGCTTATATACTTAATTCATATCATAAGCAACAGTGCAGGAGGCGTAACAGTTGAGAGAAGACAAGATAACAGTATACACGTGGTACTAGTACGTAATCAAGAGGCGTGAACTGGAGGTGTGTGCTAGAAACGTCACTGATAGGTGACGCAGGTGGGTGGCACCAAGCAGAAATGTGGCAATGTCAGCAGAAATCGGAAGCTTGGATGCGCGCGCAGCTGCATGATGTGTGATTGGAGGGGTGCAGGGGACTTGACATTTACACTGACGGAAAGAGACAGAAGTCTGGCATGTCAGATCAACTTGTACTTCTATCATATCTGATATCTGATGTTTAGGAACCATATTATCTGGGCGGAAAGGTCTCTAGGGCAGAAGCTATTCTATGCTAACTGTGGATGCGTGTATAAGCGCCTAAGTGTCTGCATGAGAAGCGTGGGGGCACGGGGCCTTCCATGGAAGCATGGTAACAGAAGCTATGAATTACTTGCACTGAGACGGGTCGGCCCTTTGGCTCTGCAGCTGGGGAGGATGTTTACTGAAGCTGGTAGGCAGGAATGCATTTTCGAGGAGCGGAACAGATAACTCCAAGGTTATAGTCAGTCTTGGCAGAAAGCAGGCTGAGCTGAGCGCGAGGGGCCGCGCTGGAAGTAAGTCAGAGTTCACGGGTACAGAGGCAGCCTGGGCAGAGGCTGTCAGAGTCAAAAGCCAGAAAATAGGCTCGATGGCAGAAATTCAGGGCCTACTTTGCCAGAGCAGAAAAACATATAAAGTACACTTCAAAAAGACGGTGGCATAGCATACTTAGGAATGGACCATTTAATCCATTCAGGGTGGATCTGAAAGAGGACAAGTTAACGTTGGACGCAAATGTATTTGCGTCTTCATGGCTGACACAGGAGGGAAATTACATGCACTTTAAGCTGGTACATGGAGTCGGTGGGGTACGCGCTAGGGAACATAACATGACCAAAAATTTATATTTCCTCACTCCTCACACAGCTGTACACAGATACACATAAAGCCGCTCCTCCTCACACAGCTGTACACAGCTACACACAAAGCCGCTCCTACTCACAGCCGTACACAGCTACACACACAGCTGCTCCTCCTCACTCAGCTGTACACATCTACACACAAAGCCCCTCCTCCTAAAACAGCTGTACACAACTACCCACAAAGCCCCTCCTCCTCACACAGCTGTACACAGCTAAACACAAAGCTGCTCCTTCTCACACAGCTGTACACAGCTACTCACAAAACTGCTCTTCCTCACACCGTACACAACTACTCACAAAGCTGCTCCTCCTCACAGCCGTACACAGCTACACACACAGCTGCTCCTCCTCATTCAGCTGTACACATCTACACACAAAGCCCCTCCTCCTCAAACAGCTGTACACAACTACCCACAAAGCCCCTCCTCCTCACACAGCTGTACACAGCTACACACAAAGCTGCTCCTACTCACACAGCTGTACACAGCTACACATAAAGCAGCTCCTCCTCACACAGCTGTGGACAGCTACACACAAAGCCGCTCCTCCTCACACAGCTACACACAAAGCTGCTCCTCCTCACACAGCTACACACAAAGCTGCTCCTCCTCACACAGCTGTACACAGCTACTCATAAAGCCGCTCCTCCTCACACAGCTACTCACAAAGCCGCTACTCCTCACACAGCTACACACAAAGCTGCCGCTCCTCACACAGCTGTACACAGCTACACACAAAGCTGCTCCTCCTCACACAGCTGTACACAGCTACTCATAAAGCCGCTCCTCTTCACACAGCTACACACAAAGCCGCTCCTCCTCACACAGCTGTACACAGCTACACACAAAGCCGCTCCTTCTCACACAGCCGTACACAGCTATATGCAAAGCCGCTCCTCCTCACACAGCTGTACACAGCTACCCACAAAGCCCCTCCTCCTCACACAGCTGTACACAGCTACCCACAAAGCCCCTCCTCCTCACACAGCTGTACACCGCTACTCATAAAGCCGCTACTCCTCACACAGCTACACACAAAGCCGCTCCTCCTCACACAGCTGTACACAGCTACACACAAAGCCCCTCCTCATACAGCCGTACACAGCTATACACAAAGCCGCTCCTCCTCACACAGCTGTACACAGCTACACACAAAGCCCCTCCTCATACAGCCGTACACAGCTATACACAAAGCTGCTCCTCTTCACACAGCTGTGGACAGCTACTCACAAAGCCGCTCCTCCTCACACAGCTACACACAAAGCTGCTGCTCCTCACACAGCTACACACAAAGCCGCTCCTCCTCACACAGCTGTACACAGCTACACACAAAGCCGCTCCTCCTCACACAGCGGTACACAGCTACACACAAAGCCGCTCCTCCTCACACAGCTGTGGACAGCTACACACAAAGCCCCTCCTCCTCACACAGCTGTACACAGCTACACACAAAGCTGCTCCTCCTCACACAGCTGTACACAGCTACACACAAAGCCGCTCTTCCCCACACAGCTGTACACAGCTATACACAAAGCTGCTCCTTCTCACACAGCTGTGCACAGCTACACACAAAGCCTCTCCTCCTTACACAACTACTCACAAAGCCGCTCCTCCTCACACAGCTGTGGACAGCTACACACAAAGCTGCTCCTCCTCACACAGCTGTACACAGCTACACACAAAGCTGCTCCTCCTCGCACAGCCGTACACAGCTACACACAAAGCTGCTCCTCCTCACACAGCTGTACACAGCTACACACAAAGCCGCTCTTCCCCACACAGCTGTACACAGCTATACACAAAGCTGCTCCTTCTCACACAGCTGTACACAGCTACACACAAAGCCTCTCCTCCTTACACAACTACTCACAAAGCCGCTCCTCCTCACACAGCTGTGGACAGCTACACACAAAGCTGCTCCTCCACACACAGCTGTACACAGCTACACACAAAGCCGCTCTTCCCCACACAGCTGTACACAGCTATACACAAAGCTGCTCCTTCTCACACAGCTGTACACAGCTACACACTAAGCCTCTCCTCCTTACACAACTACTCACAAAGCCGCTCCTCCTCACACAGCTGTGG
This sequence comes from Lissotriton vulgaris, assembly GCF_964263255.1. Taxonomy (NCBI): domain Eukaryota; kingdom Metazoa; phylum Chordata; class Amphibia; order Caudata; family Salamandridae; genus Lissotriton; species Lissotriton vulgaris. The sequence continues at coordinate 796,844,669 of NC_141700.1, read as the reverse complement.
ACAGCTACACACAAAGCCGCTCCTCCTCACACAGCTGTACACAGCTACAGACAAAGCTGCTCCTCCTCACACAGCTGTACACAGCTACACACAAAGCTGCTCCTCACACAGCCGTACACAACTACACACAAAGCTGCTCCTCACACAGCCGTACACAGCTACACACAAAGCTGCTCCTCACACAGCCGTACACAGCTACACACAAAGCTGCTCCTCCTCACACAGCTGTACACAGCTACACACAAAGCCCCTCCTCACACAGCTGTACACAACTACACACAAAGCTCCTCCTCACACAGCTGTACACAGCTACAGACAAAGCTGCCCCTCCTCACACAGCTGTACACAACTACACACAAAGCCCCTCCTCACACAGCTGTACACAACTACACACAAAGCCCCTCCTCACACAGCTGTACACAGCTACAGACAAAGCTGCTCCTCCTCACACAGCTGTACACAACTACACACAAAGCCCCTCCTCACACAGCTGTACACAACTACACACAAAGCCCCTCCTCACACAGCTGTACACAACTACACACAAAGCCCCTCCTCACACAGCTGTACACAGATACACACAAAGCCACTCCTCCTCACACAGCTGTACACAGCTACACACAAAGCCGCTCCTCTTCACACAGCTGTACACAACTACACACAAAGCCCCTCCTCACACAGCTGTACACAGATACACACAAAGCCACTCCTCCTCACACAGCTGTACACAGCTACACACAAAGCCGCTCCTCTTCACACAGCTGTACACAGATACACACAAAGCCCCTCCTCACACAGCTGTACACAGATACACACAAAGCCACTCCTCCTCACACAGCTGTACACAGATACACACCAAGCCCCTCCTCCTCATACAGCCGTACACAGCTACACACAAAGCCGCTCCTCCCCACACAGCTGTACACAGATGCACACAAAACCACTCCTCCTCACACAGCTGTACACATCTACACACAAAGCCCCTCTTCCTCAAACAGCTGTACACAGCTACTCATAAAGCCGCTCCTCCTCACACAGCTACTCACAAAGCCGCTCCTCCTCACACAGCTGTACACAGCTACACACAAAGCTGCTGCTCCTCACACAGCTGTACACAGCTACACACAAAGCCCCTCCTCCTCATACAGCTGTACACAGCTACTCATAAAGCCGCTCCTCCTCACACAGCTACTCACAAAGCCGCTCCTCCTCACACAGCTGTACACAGCTACACACAAAGCTGCTGCTCCTCACACAGCTGTACACAGCTACACACAAAGCCCCTCCTCCTCATACAGCTGTACACAGCTACACACAAAGCTGCTCCTCCTCACACAGCTGTACACAGCTACACACAAAGCAACTCCTCCTCACACAGCTGTACACAGCTGCACACAAAGGAGCTTCTCGCCCAGCACAGCCCTTTCCATTCATTGGTTTTGTCAGTGCTTGTTTTTCAGTAAAACCTACTAGTTAAATGTTACCATTTCGCAAATCTGAAGTCTTCTTTTCAAAATCGTTTGTACATTCCTGACATGTTTTGCTCCATGTTCTTCTTCCGGTCCCAGGGTCTTGTAAACCAAGGATCTTTAAATATTCTGTCTCAATATCCCGTTCCAAGTTCCACCTTGATTTGAGTATTCTTGTCTTCGGCAAAATAAATCTGGCTTTTTGCTCCTCAAACGGATGTGAAAGAGGGCAGAGCCAGCCTCGGGCATGCTGAAAGAAAGCTTGGCCTTGGGTAAGTGCTGCCTTTCATTCACCCCAAGTGCATCTGAGCGACCAGCTCACCCTGGGTCTCGCCAGACTCAGGCTTTGAAAGAGGGCAGAGCCAGCCTCGGGCATGCTGAAAGAAAGCCTGGCCTTGGGTAAGTGCTGCCATTCATTCACCCTAAGTGCATCTGAAGGACCAGCTCACCCTGGGCCTCGCCAGACTCGGGCTTTGAAAGAGGGCAGAGCCAGCCTCGGGCATGCTGAAAGAAAGCCTGGCCTTGGGTAAGTGCTGCCATTCATTCACCCCAAGTGCATCTGAACGACCAGCTCACCCTGGGTCTCGCCAGACTCTGGCTTTGAAAGAGGGCAGAGCAGCCTTGGGGCATGCTGAAAGAAAGCCTGGCCTTGGGTAAGTGCTGCCATTCATTCACCCTAAGTGCATCTGAAGGACCAGCTCACCCTGGGCCTCGCCAGACTCGGGCTTTGAAAGAGGGCAGAGCCAGCCTCGGGGCATGCTGAAAGAAAGCTGGCCTTGGGTAAGTGCTGCCATTCATTCACCCCAAGTGCATCTGAACGACCAGCTCACCCTGGGCCTCGCCAGACTCGGGCTTTGAAAGAGGGCAGAGCCAGCCTCGGGGCATGCTGAAAGAAAGCTGGCCTTGGGTAAGTGCTGCCATTCATTCACCTCAAGTGCATCTGAGCGACCAGCTCACCCTGGGTCTCAGAGGGCAGAGCCAGCCTTGGGGCATGCTGAAAGAAAGCTGGCCTTGGGTAAGTGCTGCCATTCATTCACCTCAAGTGCATCTGAGCGACCAGCTCACCCTGGGTCTCAGAGGGCAGAGCCAGCCTTGGGGCATGCTGAAAGAAAGCTTGGCCTTGGGTAAGTGCTGCCTGACATTCATTCACCCCAAGTGCATCTGAGCGACCAGCTCACCCTGGGTCTCAGAGGGCAGAGCCAGCCTTGGGGCATGCTGAAAGAAAGCTTGGCCTTGGGTAAGTGCTGCCATTCTTCACCCCAAGTGCATCTGAGCGACCAGCGTACCCTGGGTCTCAGAGGGCAGAGCCAGCCTTGGGGCATGCTGAAAGAAAGCTGGCCTTGGGTAAGTGCTACCTGCCACTCATTCACCCCAAGTGCATCTGAGCGACCAGCTCACCCTGGGTCTCAGAGGGCAGAGCCAGCCTTGGGGCATGCTGAAAGAAAGCTGGCCTTGGGTAAGTGCTACCTGCCACTCTTTCACCCCAAGTGCATCTGAGCGACCAGCTCACCCTGGGTCTCAGAGGGCAGAGCCAGCCTTGGGGCATGCTGAAAGAAAGCTGGCCTTGGGTAAGTGCTACCTGCCACTCATTCACCCCAAGTGCATCTGAGCGACCAGCTCACCCTGGGTCTCAGAGGGCAGAGCCAGCCTTGGGGCATGCTGAAAGAAAGCTGGCCTTGGGTAAGTGCTACCTGCCACTCATTCACCCCAAGTGCATCTGAGCGACCAGCGTACCCTGGGTCTCAGAGGGCAGAGCCAGCCTTGGGGCATGCTGAAAGAAAGCTTGGCCTTGGGTAAGTGCTGCCTGACATTCATTCACCCCAAGTGCATCTGAGCGACCAGCTCACCCTGGGTCTCAGAGGGCAGAGCCAGCCTTGGGGCATGCTGAAAGAAAGCTTGGCCTTGGGTAAGTGCTGCCATTCTTCACCCCAAGTGCATCTGAGCGACCAGCGTACCCTGGGTCTCAGAGGGCAGAGCCAGCCTTGGGGCATGCTGAAAGAAAGCTGGCCTTGGGTAAGTGCTACCTGCCACTCATTCACCCCAAGTGCATCTGAGCGACCAGCTCACCCTGGGTCTCAGAGGGCAGAGCCAGCCTTGGGGCATGCTGAAAGAAAGCTGGCCTTGGGTAAGTGCTACCTGCCACTCATTCACCCCAAGTGCATCTGAGCGACCAGCTCACCCTGGGTCTCAGAGGGCAGAGCCAGCCTTGGGGCATGCTGAAAGAAAGCTGGCCTTGGGTAAGTGCTACCTGCCACTCATTCACCCCAAGTGCATCTGAGCGACCAGCTCACCCTGGGTCTCAGAGGGCAGAGCCAGCCTTGGGGCATGCTGAAAGAAAGCTGGCCTTGGGTAAGTGCTACCTGCCACTCATTCACCCCAAGTGCATCTGAGCGACCAGCTCACCCTGGGTCTCAGAGGGCAGAGCCAGCCTTGGGGCATGCTGAAAGAAAGCTGGCCTTGGGTAAGTGCTACCTGCCACTCATTCACCCCAAGTGCATCTGAGCGACCAGCGTACCCTGGGTCTCAGAGGGCAGAGCCAGCCTTGGGGCATGCTGAAGGAAAGCTGGCCTTGGGTAAGTGCTGCCATTCATTCACCCCAAGTGCATCTGAGCGACCAGCGTACCCTGGGTCTCAGAGGGCAGAGCCAGCCTTGGGGCATGCTGAAAGAAAGCTTGGCCTTGGGTAAGTGCTGCCATTCATTCACCCCAAGTGCATCTGAGCGACCAGCTCACCCTGGGTCTCAGAGGGCAGAGCCAGCCTTGGGGCATGCTGAAAGAAAGCTTGGCCTTGGGTAAGTGCTGCCATTCATTCACCTCAAGTGCATCTGAAGGACCAGCTCACCCTGGGTCTCGCCAGACTCAGGCTTTGAAAGAGGGCAGAGCCAGCCTCGGGGCATGCTGAAAGAAAGCTGGCCTTGGGTAAGTGCTGCCATTCATTCACCCTAAGTGCATCTGAAGGACCAGCTCACCCTGGGCCTCGCCAGACTCGGGCTTTGAAAGAGGGCAGAGCCAGCCTCGGGGCATGCTGAAAGAAAGCTGGCCTTGGGTAAGTGCTGCCATTCATTCACCCCAAGTGCATCTGAACGACCAGCTCACCCTGGGTCTCGCCAGACTCGGGCTTTGAAAGAGGGCAGAGCCAGCCTCGGGCATGCTGAAAGAAAGCTTGGCCTTGGGTAAGTGGTGTCTGCCATTCATTCACCCCAAGTGCATCTGAAGGACCAGCTCACCCTGGGTCTCGCCAGACTCGGGCTTTGAAAGAGGGCAGAGCCAGCCTCGGGCATGCTGAAAGAAAGCTGGCCTTGGGTAAGTGCTGCCATTCATTCACCCCAAGTGCATCTGAGCGACCAGCTCACCCTGGGCCTCGCCAGACTCGGGCTTTGAAAGAGGGCAGAGCCAGCCTCGGGCATGCTGAAAGAAAGCTGGCCTTGGGTAAGTGCTACCTGCCACTCATTCACCCCAAGTGCATCTGAGCGACCAGCTCACCCTGGGTCTCAGAGGGCAGAGCCAGCCTTGGGGCATGCTGAAAGAAAGCTGGCCTTGGGTAAGTGCTACCTGCCACTCTTTCACCCCAAGTGCATCTGAGCGACCAGCTCACCCTGGGTCTCAGAGGGCAGAGCCAGCCTTGGGGCATGCTGAAAGAAAGCTGGCCTTGGGTAAGTGCTACCTGCCACTCATTCACCCCAAGTGCATCTGAGCGACCAGCTCACCCTGGGTCTCAGAGGGCAGAGCCAGCCTTGGGGCATGCTGAAAGAAAGCTGGCCTTGGGTAAGTGCTACCTGCCACTCATTCACCCCAAGTGCATCTGAGCGACCAGCGTACCCTGGGTCTCAGAGGGCAGAGCCAGCCTTGGGGCATGCTGAAAGAAAGCTTGGCCTTGGGTAAGTGCTGCCTGACATTCATTCACCCCAAGTGCATCTGAGCGACCAGCTCACCCTGGGTCTCAGAGGGCAGAGCCAGCCTTGGGGCATGCTGAAAGAAAGCTTGGCCTTGGGTAAGTGCTGCCATTCTTCACCCCAAGTGCATCTGAGCGACCAGCGTACCCTGGGTCTCAGAGGGCAGAGCCAGCCTTGGGGCATGCTGAAAGAAAGCTGGCCTTGGGTAAGTGCTACCTGCCACTCATTCACCCCAAGTGCATCTGAGCGACCAGCTCACCCTGGGTCTCAGAGGGCAGAGCCAGCCTTGGGGCATGCTGAAAGAAAGCTGGCCTTGGGTAAGTGCTACCTGCCACTCATTCACCCCAAGTGCATCTGAGCGACCAGCTCACCCTGGGTCTCAGAGGGCAGAGCCAGCCTTGGGGCATGCTGAAAGAAAGCTGGCCTTGGGTAAGTGCTACCTGCCACTCATTCACCCCAAGTGCATCTGAGCGACCAGCTCACCCTGGGTCTCAGAGGGCAGAGCCAGCCTTGGGGCATGCTGAAAGAAAGCTGGCCTTGGGTAAGTGCTACCTGCCACTCATTCACCCCAAGTGCATCTGAGCGACCAGCGTACCCTGGGTCTCAGAGGGCAGAGCCAGCCTTGGGGCATGCTGAAGGAAAGCTGGCCTTGGGTAAGTGCTGCCGGCCACTCATTCACCCCAAGTGCATCTGAGCGACCAGCGCACCCTGGGTCTCAGAGGGCAGAGCCAGCCTTGGGGCATGCTGAAAGAAAGCTGGCCTTGGGTAAGTGCTACCTGCCACTCATTCACCCCAAGTGCATCTGAGCGACCAGCTCACCCTGGGTCTCAGAGGGCAGAGCCAGCCTTGGGGCATGCTGAAAGAAAGCTTGGCCTTGGGTAAGTGCTGCCATTCATTCACCCCAAGTGCATCTGAGCGACCAGCGTACCCTGGGTCTCAGAGGGCAGAGCCAGCCTTGGGGCATGCTGAAAGAAAGCTTGGCCTTGGGTAAGTGCTGCCATTCATTCACCCCAAGTGCATCTGAGCGACCAGCTCACCCTGGGTCTCAGAGGGCAGAGCCAGCCTTGGGGCATGCTGAAAGAAAGCTTGGCCTTGGGTAAGTGCTGCCATTCATTCACCTCAAGTGCATCTGAAGGACCAGCTCACCCTGGGTCTCGCCAGACTCAGGCTTTGAAAGAGGGCAGAGCCAGCCTTGGGGCATGCTGAAAGAAAGCTGGCCTTGGGTAAGTGCTGCCATTCAATCACCCCAAGTGCATCTGAGCGACCAGCGTACCCTGGGTCTCGCCAGACTCCGGCTTTGAAAGAGGGCAGAGCCAGCCTCGGGGCATGCTGAAAGAAAGCTGGCCTTGGGTAAGTGGTGTCTGCCATTCATTCACCCCAAGTGCATCTGAACGACCAGCTCACCCTGGGTCTCGCCAGACTCCGGCTTTGAAAGAGGGCAGAGCCAGCCTCGGGGCATGCTGAAAGAAAGCTGGCCTTGGGTAAGTGCTGCCATTCATTCACCCTAAGTGCATCTGAAGGACCAGCTCACCCTGGGCCTCGCCAGACTCGGGCTTTGAAAGAGGGCAGAGCCAGCCTCGGGGCATGCTGAAAGAAAGCTGGCCTTGGGTAAGTGCTGCCATTCATTCACCCCAAGTGCATCTGAACGACCAGCTCACCCTGGGTCTCGCCAGACTCGGGCTTTGAAAGAGGGCAGAGCCAGCCTCGGGCATGCTGAAAGAAAGCTTGGCCTTGGGTAAGTGGTGTCTGCCATTCATTCACCCCAAGTGCATCTGAAGGACCAGCTCACCCTGGGTCTCGCCAGACTCGGGCTTTGAAAGAGGGCAGAGCCAGCCTCGGGCATGCTGAAAGAAAGCTGGCCTTGGGTAAGTGCTGCCATTCATTCACCCCAAGTGCATCTGAGCGACCAGCTCACCCTGGGCCTCGCCAGACTCGGGCTTTGAAAGAGGGCAGAGCCAGCCTCGGGCATGCTGAAAGAAAGCTGGCCTTGGGTAAGTGCTGCCACTCATTCACCCCAAGTGCATCTGAGCGACCAGCTCACCCTGGGTCTCAGAGGGCAAAGCCAGCCTCGGGCATGCTGAAAGAAAGCTGGCCTTGGGTAAGTGCTGCCACTCATTCACCCCAAGTGCATCTGAGCGACCAGCGTACCCTGGGTCTCAGAGGGCAGAGCCAGCCTTGGGGCATGCTGAAAGAAAGCTTGGCCTTGGGTAAGTGCTGCCATTCATTCACCCCAAGTGCATCTGAGCGACCAGCTCACCCTGGGTCTCAGAGGGCAGAGCCAGCCTTGGGGCATGCTGAAAGAAAGCTTGGCCTTGGGTAAGTGCTGCCATTCATTCACCTCAAGTGCATCTGAAGGACCAGCTCACCCTGGGTCTCGCCAGACTCAGGCTTTGAAAGAGGGCAGAGCCAGCCTTGGGGCATGCTGAAAGAAAGCTGGCCTTGGGTAAGTGCTGCCATTCAATCACCCCAAGTGCATCTGAGCGACCAGCGTACCCTGGGTCTCGCCAGACTCCGGCTTTGAAAGAGGGCAGAGCCAGCCTCGGGGCATGCTGAAAGAAAGCTGGCCTTGGGTAAGTGGTGTCTGCCATTCATTCACCCCAAGTGCATCTGAACGACCAGCTCACCCTGGGTCTCGCCAGACTCCGGCTTTGAAAGAGGGCAGAGCCAGCCTCGGGGCATGCTGAAAGAAAGCTGGCCTTGGGTAAGTGCTGCCATTCATTCACCCTAAGTGCATCTGAAGGACCAGCTCACCCTGGGCCTCGCCAGACTCGGGCTTTGAAAGAGGGCAGAGCCAGCCTCGGGGCATGCTGAAAGAAAGCTGGCCTTGGGTAAGTGCTGCCATTCATTCACCCCAAGTGCATCTGAACGACCAGCTCACCCTGGGTCTCGCCAGACTCGGGCTTTGAAAGAGGGCAGAGCCAGCCTCGGGCATGCTGAAAGAAAGCTTGGCCTTGGGTAAGTGGTGTCTGCCATTCATTCACCCCAAGTGCATCTGAAGGACCAGCTCACCCTGGGTCTCGCCAGACTCGGGCTTTGAAAGAGGGCAGAGCCAGCCTCGGGCATGCTGAAAGAAAGCTGGCCTTGGGTAAGTGCTGCCATTCATTCACCCCAAGTGCATCTGAGCGACCAGCTCACCCTGGGCCTCGCCAGACTCGGGCTTTGATAAGGCTGTTCACCAGCACATTTATTTGCCGACGGTTTTATACCCGACTCCCAGGTTCAAAAAGCTGGGCGAAAAGTGGCCAATTCTACCACTGTTTGCAGCCAGAATGCAATGTTGAATGAAGACAAAGGTGGCCTTGGCTCGGGGCCGAGGGCGTGTGTCCAGTGCTTGCACTTGCTGTTCATCTGCATTCTTGCGGCCGCTTTGCATCTCCGGCACACCCTATCATTCCTGGCGCTTCCTTTCCTAACCCGGGGAGGTGCGGGGGAGTGACCCGGGCCTGTTGTCTCACGGAGATGTGGGGGGGGGGGGGCGGGGGGTGACCCGGGCCTGTTGTCTCACGGAGGCATGTATGGGGGGCGGGGGGTTCGGGGGGGTGACCCGGGCCTGTTGTCTCACGGAGGCATGTATGGGGGGCGGGGGGTTCGGGGGGGTGACCCGGGCCTGTTGTCTCACGGAGGCATGTGCGGGGGGAGTGACCCGGCCCTGCATGCGGTGCCCAGCAGCAGTGCCTCTAAAGCCCAGCATTCCTGCCGAGTGTCTGGCATACTCGCCGTGCCTTGGCGTGGGGACCGCCCGAGGCCTCCGAGCTGAGGCCTGCCCGCCCCAGTGCGGCCTCGAGGCGCTCTGGCCCGGCGCCCAGGTGTCCTGCAGGCTGTGTGTGGGGGACATTTCATGGCCAGTGTCTTCCGTCTCCCTGACTTTATTATTATTTTATTTTAATTTATGCAATTTTATATAGCGCGGACTTTACCCGAAGGTGTCGGAGCGCTTCACAGAAAGACCAATAATGATAAAAAGGAACAAAATACAAAAGCAAACCATAAGTTACATGGATCAAAAGTGACACTAGTGAGCAACCAAAATACATGAGGTAGCAATCGGTGCATTACAGGAGAAAAAAGTGAAATGTGTGCAGGTTACAAAAACGTACAAAATACAAGTAGAGGTATAATACTGCAATAGAAGGCAGACACTCCAGCACAAGAACAAACGTTACGAAGGCAATGGAGGCACTTGTGGAAGTATCTAAAACAAACAAAATGTGCGAGGTAGCAAACAGTGTGTTACAAAACAAAAGTGACATGTGCAAGTTCCAAAAGGGTACCATACACGGGTATTGGGATATTACTAAACATTTAAACTACCAGAACACCCTGGGGAGGAAGTACCAAAAGCCTGGCCAATAGACTTTCCAGTAATGGGAGGTCTTCCTTCAGACGAAGGCAAGGGTGGGAGTTAGACTTGGAGGTGTCTTTGGAGGAGGAGAACTTTAAGGTCCCGTTTGAAGGCCTGAGAGGAGGAGGTAGTCCGGAGCTGAGGCGGGAGTGAGTTTCAGATTCTCACAGCGTTGCCTGAAAAGGATTGGGCCATCGATCTTTCCTTCTTGAAAGTGGGGGGTTCAAGCAGAAGATTTTCCGCATTCCAAGATGGTCTAGAGCCTCCAGAGAGTTTGTTTATTCGACAGGTAGAGAGGAGGAGTGCAAGGCTTTGTGGGTGATACAGGCAGTCTTGTAGATAGCTCTAGCCTCGATGAGAAGCCAACAAAGGGAGGATAGCAGCGGTGTGATGTGGTCACTTCTTTTAGCCCCATAGATGAAACGGGCTGCTGAGTGTAAGACCGATTTCAGGGGGGACAGGTGGGATTTGGGGAGGCCAGTTAGAAGAGAATTGCAGTAGTCCAGTCTGGAGAGTACCAGCGATTGCACCAGTGTTTTAAGGTCATGCTCAGGGAAAAAGCAACGGATTCCCCAAAGAAGTCACAATTGGTAACGTGCAGACTTTGCCATGGAATTGATGTGAGAGATTAGATTGAGATTGTTGTCGAGTAAGACACCAAGGGATTTTGCGCTTTCAACAATGATATGCTTATTGTTAAGTAGATTCGTCTGATCCATCCAAGATTGAACCGGGGGAGGAGAAAGTGAGGAGGAGAGGAGGAGGAATTCAGTTTTGGAGGGATTCAGAATCAGTTGATGAGTTGACATCCAGTTTTGAATGGAGTCGAGAGTTGAGCTAAGGATAGCGAGATCGTGGGTGGAGGCAACCTTGAGGTAGATTTGTGTGTCATCTGCGTAGAGATAATAGTGGATCCCAGATTTACTTAGGAGATTTCCCAGGGGTTCTAGGTAGAGGTTGAACAAAGTAGGTGCAAGTATTGAGCCTTGAGGAACACCTTGACCTACCGCCAGAGGAGATGAAAGGCTGTTCGCTATTTTGATCATTTGGGATCTATCTGAGAGGAAGGAAGCAAACCATTTAAGCACATTACCCTCCATGCCCATTCTTTGTTGCAGAGTATTGAGGAGAGTGTCGTGGTTGACAGTGTCAAAGGCTGCAGAGAGGTCAAGGAGAATAAGAAGACAGGACCCCCCCCCCCCCCGAGTAGAGTATCCTCAGCGCGTCATCAACCACTTGCAATAGGGCTGTTTCAGTGCTGCAGTTTTGGATGAAGCCGGACTGACAATTGTCAAGAAGATCATTGTCCCTGATATAACGAGAGAGTTGTTTCGCTACACATCTTTCTGTGATCTTCGCAAGAAAGGGAATGTTAGTGATGGGGCGGTAGTTGTTGAGGTCATTCGCATCAGCAGAGGGTTTTTTAAGCAGAGGGGTGACCTGCCCTGTTTTGAAGGAGACCGGAAGGGAGCCTTGGCGGAGGGAGAGGTTGACCAGAGTGGTCCAATAGGACAGTGAATGGGAATAGAAGTCGATAGCAATGGCACTAGGGATGGGGTCAAGAGAATGGTTGGAGGGCATTGTTTCGAGGATGCATTTGAGGAGGGCATCTTCAGAGATGAGGTCAAAGTTCTGCCAAATGGCTACGGATTTGCGCTCCTCAGGAGGGGCAGGGTGAGCTACCTGAGCCACAAGGGATTTCACTTTTTCGTCAAAGAATAGAGCAAAGTCCGTTGCTTTCTTGGTAGAGTCCTCCAGCTTGGAGGTTGGGGGAGAGTGGTTAGGAATCTTGATGAGATCGAATAGTTTTTTGGGTCTATTTTTGGCAGAGTCAAGGAGGGTTCTGAAGTGCGACGCTTTCCCAAGGAAGATGTTCTTATGGTATTTGGTTCTTGCAGAGCGAAGAGTGGCTAAGTTATCGGTGGAGGGCGCTTGCCTCCATTGTTTCTCCAGGTATCTTAGCTGCTTCCTTTCTTCATAGAGGGATTTGTTGTACCAAGGTGCTGATGGAGTGGGCCTAACCTTTTTGCTTTGGAGAGGAACGACCTTATTGATTTCGACTGCAAGGACTGTGAGGCATTGGGAGGTGAGTTCGTCAACATCTAGGTTCGGGTCTAGCTTTGGAAGTGATAACAAGGATGATTCACAGAAGGAACCAATGTCAATATTTTTAACATCACGGAACCAGGAGGTAGCCCTCTTAGGTTGGCCAAGAGGTATAGAGTGTGAAAGGTGAAGAGAGAATGGGATGAGGAGGTGGTCAGACCAGTCTACATGAATAGGGGTAGTGATAGAAAGCCTGTCTGCTTTAGAAATAACAAGGTCCAGGATTGAGCCCTAAGAGTGTGTTGACTGTGTGCAGTGTTGTATAAGATCGTTTGCAGAGAGGAAGGTGGCAAGCGAGTTCGCAGAGGAGTCTTGCGGTGAGCCCCAATGGAGATTGAAGTCCCCCACAAAGGTCTGATTGTCACTTTCCGAGTGTTGGTCGCTGATGAAGTCAGTGAGTTCTTCCAAAAACGAAGGGTCGCTCCCCGGTGGACGGTAAATGGCATGGAATCTGAGGGGTGAGCGATGGTGCAATTGAGCTCAAGAGAAAGGCCTTCAAAAGTGCGGAAAGAGCTGAAAGGAAGAGCCTTCAGTTGAAGGGAGTTTCTAAAGATGACTGCAACACCTCCCCCAACGCCGTCGGTTCTGTCTTTCTTGAGTATAGAATAGCCTGTGGGTAGTAGGAGATCAAAGATAGAGTGTGAGGTATCTGCTTGGGGTCTGGCTGCGAGCTCTAGCACGGAGTGCACCCCACCAAGTGTACTGCTGAGTGCGCGACTCAGAGCTGCAGTGGAGAGATGTGGATGAATGCGTGATCCTGGGCCTCTGGTGCGTGGGATACCGCGTGTGGAGTGCACTCTTAGAAACCTATCCAGAAGATGTGGCAGGGTGTGCTGAGCTGGTGGGTGGTGCATCCAGTTAATGCCCGAGGTCTATATTTAACCCCTCCTTGCACGACGTACATTTGCACGTCCTGTTTTAACTTGATGACATTGCCCTAGTTTCGTCATATACAGAATTAGAGCAAGACATCACCTCTTCAGAGTACGGGTGGCTCATAGCACTGGAAACCAAGCCTCGCCGCAGAGGTGTCTGGCTGACCAGTGTTTCAAAAGGCAGCACTGAAGGTTCATCTGTTACTGCCCTACAGTTGGCAGACGTTTTTCAGGTGGAGAGCAGAGTTACTCCTTTCTCTGACCAGATGCACCCATGACTGTGTTGCAAAGTCATCCTGTGCCCTGGACTAACCCCAACTTTCTGCTGATTGATACTGATACCTATGCTGAGTCCTATCGTGTGTTAATGGCCTTATTGCCAGTGGAAGACCTACATTTGCCCCTACCAATAACCCACTTTCCAACATTGTGTATTGCACCTTTTAAAATGCGTTAGTCTCTGGCACCTAGAAGGACATAGGAGAGTGTGATCATCAAGTTTGGGTTGGCATTGTATAAAAAACATTACATTTGAGAGCTGATCCGGGTTGCTGGACTCGGAGCCCTGTGTGTTTGGAAGAAAGGTTCTGTTGATTGCGTTCCTGCTTTATACTAATCTGTACATCAACCTTTGCTGCATAGAACGCTGTCCTGATTGATGGTTTAGGTGGATTTCGGAAGAAGGCATGCAGCTATGCTGCTAAGCATTTTGTTGTTTGTTTTTGAGTGAGCCTGAGGTTGTGCAGGTGCCTATGCTCCCCGTGCTGCATTAGGATTTACTTAAAACAGTGCATTAACCTTTTCTTTTTAGAGCTTTTGTTATGTTACAGGAGGCTTGGAGGTCGCCAGTTGCTTACTGTTAGTTGGCACTATTGTCACTCTCATGTGCTTGCTCCCTATTGGTCTGCTTCTGTAATCCTTCTTCCTCTTTGATCCTCCCCTGGAGCAAAGACACATTGTGTCCTTCCACTATGCTTTTTTTTCAGGTGCTATTTTTAAAAATAAATGTAAGCACTCTACTAGAGTGTATGTTTTTGAACTGTCTCCCTCGTATTTCTCCCCATCTGTGTTTCTCCCACACACTTGCCCGCTGACCCTCTGTTCTCTGTCTCCTTACCCCAGTCTCTCCCTTCCACTCTCTGTCTGCTTGCACCCAGATACTCCCATTAACCCTCTGTTTTCAGTTTGCTTGCCCTTACTCCCTCCCTTCCATCTTTCATTGTATTTGTGGTCCCTCGCCTGCCTCATTGCCTCCCTCCTTTTTCTCCATATTGCTGCCGTCCTTCCTTGTTCTCTGCTGGCAAGACCTATTGTTGTTGTTTTGCCTCCCAAGGGAGACAGACCGGTGCTCGAGCCGCTTAGGGTGCGCGCGCACACACAGACACACACACACACTCACTCACTCACTCACCTTCTCTCTAAAAACCAATTGTTTAACGGCACCCTTATCTACCGCCCACCAGGCCCTCGAACAAACTTTCTCACAGCTCTTGACAGCCTAATAGAGCCCATTGCAGGAGCCCCCGACAACACCATTCTAGGAGATTTCGATTTCCACTTACAATCCCTCATTGATAAAGACACTTCCTCCCTCACAACTGACCTACAAGCAGCAGGGCTCCTTCAGTTGGTGACTAAACCCACCCATCTGGCGGGTCACACCCTCGACGGTCTGTTCACCAGCAGCAGCAATATTTCACTTGCCTCAGTCATCCTCCTTTTATGAACAGACCACGCGGCTGTTCTTTTCACTATCCAAATCCAAAACTCCAACTTCCCTCATCCCACAACCTGTATTCCCAAACACACTAGAGCATAGAAGAACATCAACATCCACCTCCTCACAAATACCCTCTCCAATACTCAAGACACTCCCACCACTGACCCAGATCTAGCTTCTAATAACTACTCACAGTGGTTACATAGAGCCTTCACCACCTTGGCTCCGCCGAAAACCATCTTTACTAATAGAATCAACCGCTTTGCACCCTGGTTCTCAGAGACGCTCAGACTCCAAAGGCAACACTGCAGACACTTAGAAAGACACTGACGCAAACACTACAACACCCTCAATAAAATACAAGGAAGCTCTAGCTAAATACAAACAGCTTATCACTACAGAAAAGAGCAACTTCTATCTGTCACAGACACAATTTGCCCAACACTCTTCCAAACAGTTGTTTAAGGTTGTAAACAAACTATCCAATCCTCCCGCATGTCCTAGTATAGACACCTCTCAAACCCTCTAACTCCCTCGCCAACTTCTTCTCAGACAAAGTTACTTCCATCTACTCCAGTTTCACTTTGCAGGCCATCCCCAAACCCACCATTATCCTCTCCCCCATTAACACCTCCTCCCCCACGTTTTCTAACTTTAACCAAGCTTCCCCCCAACAGATTGCAGAACTAATCTCCACCATAAAATCAGGATCACCTCTTGACCCTTGCCCACCATCCATTTTTAAACTCATCCTTCAATCCATAACCTCCTCCCTCACCAACATCTGTAACTCAATGTTCAGTACAGGCTGCTATCCCTTCGTTTGCAAAGAAGCTATCATAAAACCCCTGCTTAAAAAACCCACCCTCGACCCGCAGCCTCTAAAAATTACAGACCCATTGCCTGCCTGCCATTCCCTCCGAACATTTTCGAAAAAATAATGAATAGACAATTATCAGAGTTTATTGTTAACATCCACCAAATGGACAAAACTCGATTTGGGTTCAGGAAGGGCCACGGAACTGAAACGGCTCTCATCAAGGCAACAGATGAGATCAGGATGATCTAACATTAAGGTGGCGCGGCAGTCCTCATACTACTGGACTTGTCCGCCGCCTTTGACACGGTTGACCACGCCACTCTTATCGACTGTGTCTCTTCCCTTGGCATCAACCACACTGCAAGGGCCCTCCTAGCCTCATTCCTTACCGATCGTACCCATTCAGTAAAAATAGGCAACTTCTACTCCCTAGTGTTCACGCTCCCATGTGGAGTTCCACAAGGATTCTCTCTAAGTCCGACCTTATTTAACATCTACGTGTCGGACTTGGCTAGGATCATCAAAACACATGGGATGAGGCTAACTTCATATGCTGACGACACCCAATTGGTGTTAGCAGTGCACAATGACAGTGAAACAGTGGCGGCAAGATTCCAGGAGGGAATGCTAGCCATCAGCTCCTGGATGATGAGCAAATGCTTACAGCTAAATTCCAATAAGACGGAGGTAATGATCTTCGGATCACTCACCCCAGGCGGGTCCCCCACCTGGTGGCCTAACAAGCTAGGTCCCCCTCCAGAACCCGTCACTAAAGTCAGAAACCTGGGGATCCTGTTTGATGACAAACTCTTGTTTATTCACCACGCCAATGCAGTTGTCTCTTCCTCCTTTTACACCCTAAAAAAAATAAAGAAACTACTCCCTTTCCTCCCACCCTCTGCAGGCAAAACCCTTATGTCCACATTAATACTCTCAAAAATAGACTACTGCAACGCACTCCTGCTGAATGGGCAACAGAAAGTCCTCAATAAGCTACAGTTGGTCCAAAACTCGACAGCCAGAATCTTAGCTGGTATCCCCAAGTTCCAATCCATCTCACCCACCATCCGCCAACTTCATTGGTTGCCCATCAAAAGCCGGACCAAAATCAAGGCACTATGCATCGCATACAAGGCAATTAATAATACGGGACCACAGTTCCTAAAAAAAATCACTAAGTCTATATACCCCCAACAGACCACTACGCTCCTCCTCAGCACACCAGCTTCCGGTCCCTCGCACCAAGAAGGCCTCCTGGTGAGACGGACGTTTCCTAGTCGCCACGGCTAGACTCTGGAACACCCTTCCACTCACCATAAAAACTAGCCCCACACTTATCATATTCAGGAAACAATTAAAGACCTGGCTTTTCTGCCAGTAATCCCCACTCTCAGTGATTATCCTCTGAATTACTCCTGAAGCGCAGAGACACCCCAGGGTATTCACGCGCTATATAAGTTGCCTAAACATAAACCCCTCTAGCACATGGGAGAAGAGGCAGGGAACATTTTGTGTAGACGATCCGGTGTGTAATACCATTGGGTCATGATTTTGTATGCATTTTCCCTTTGCGGGATACTGCAATAGACCTTGGGTATGACGCGCCAAAGACGACCCCACTGTGCCGGTGTAATTTCCGTGGCCGACGTCAGCTGCCACCTGCGCTGGTATAGGTGAGTAGGTATTGCGGGGGTGGGGGGGGGTAAAATCTGATACGTGTGAGAGATAAGGCCCTTTGATTCGTCAAAGGAACGGACTAACCGCTCAAAGGGGGTGAATGGACGTGTTGCTGCCTGTTGCATCTCCCCCGAGGTGACCCAATGCTGTAGCTGCGCATATTGCAGTTCAGTTCCCAGCGGGAGGTTACATTCTTCTCTGCACTGCGCAAACGTTTTAAGCACTTCCCCCTCGTAGAGGCCCTAGACCACGCTGCATCCCCCCTGCACCCATCTATCAAAAGCCTGGGAGCGGTAGGCCAGGGGAAATAGCGGGTTGCCCGCGATGGGAGTGTGAGGAGAGGGGAAGGTTGTAAGGCCCCTGCGTACCGCCACCCTGTCCCAGATGTCCGATACCGTTTTAGTGGGAACTGCCATAATGTTTGTGTTTTTTAAAAGTACAGTTGAGTTAACTGTCCTTGCTACCTCTAACCATACAGTGTCAGCTCTGAAAGAAGTTGGCGTATGTACATATTGCAATGTGCAAGTGGATGCATTTGAAGCCTTGTTTGTACATTTTTGGAGTTTTTTGGAAGTGGGTGTGTTGCTGCAATATTTTGGCTGCGCAGGGCCTCTCCTTTATGAATACAACCTGTGCATGTTTATTGCAGTGTCTTTTTGAGTGCGTTTGAGAGGGAATCACAATATTGCTTTTTGGTCCTGAAGTATGTCTGACTGAGATCGTATTCCGCCTATTCTACTGTGCTTTACTTGGGACCATGTGGTTGCATCCAGGTGTGTTGCAAAATCAGAGGATGTACTGTTGCTGGTAGTGCCTTTGCTGTACTTGGTGCTGTGTGGTTACATCAGGTGACGTTGCTGTTTCCGGGAGTGTGCAGTTGCTGGCAGTGCCCTCTCTGTGTACTGCCTGTGCTGTCCTTGGTATGGTGTGGTTACATCATATTATATTGCAGTGTCATGGGGTATGCTATTGCTGGCTGTGCCTTCCCTGTGTACTGCCTGTGTTGTACTTGGGACCGTGTAGTTGCATATGGGTAGATAGCAGTTTCAGGGGGTGTGCTGTTTCTGGTTGTGCCTTATCTGTTTACTGCCTGTGTTGTATTAATACACTGCCTGACCTACCTTGATGTGACCCAACAAAAAAGCACGGGTTCTACTCAGTCTTTTGAACCCTTTGAAATCTTCCTAGGATTGTGATGTGTTAAAGATGCGGTGATCTTGCCGTGTACTGCCTCTGATGCAACTCTTAGCTGAATTGCCATGTTCAGGGCTGCAACATTTGCTGTCCTACCTTGTAATTTACTATCTGTAATGTACCTGCCTCAACAGTGTTGTAAGGATCAATACGGCCCTCGCACAAGTCTCCATTTTAGTTACACACGTAACCCTTTCTATGCTGATGACGGAACCGCTCCGTCATCAGCTGCGGTGGCGCTGTGCTGATGACGGAGCGGTTCCGTCATGGCCCGGCCGCCGCGCCTGCGCGGCGCTGATTTCGCGCCTGCGCGGCGCGTTCTATTGAGCGGGCGGGGCCATGACGGAACCGCTCCGTCATGAGCACAGCCCAACCGCGGCTGATGACGGAGCGGTTCCGTCACCAGCATGCGGCCGCCACGCGGCCGCCCCGCCCCTTAGCACTGCGGCGGAATAGCCGCCGCAGTGAAGGGGTTAAACTTGACATATTTTTCTAAACTGTGACTTTTTCCATGTCTTCCCCTTACACAGTAGCATACGTAGAAATTATTCTGCTTGCAGCTCACTTCTTAGTAAGCATTTTATAATGTTGTTTGTACACTCGGTCCAAGGCTAAGGAACATGGAACACGATGCCCTTGCTTTTGATTGTCTGGTTGAAGACATCTCTGAATCTCATGACAAACAATCACATCTGGGCTGCATCTTTGACACAGTGCGATAGGAACCGTATTTTATTATATAAATCGCCTCTCAGCCAATTTGGGCAGAGGAGCACTTCTGTGGATTATACTGGAACGGCGTGCCTGTGAGTGAGATGCAGTCCTGCCTACTCTAATCTCCTTTCTCCAAAGGACGGTAGCCTGCTTTACCCCAGAACGGTTCCCTGATACATCATACGCATTTATGGGGTAATCGGTTGTCCCAAGATATCTGGCTAAGGGAACTCCCACTATTCTCTCGCTAGTGTAGGTCGTATTAGGTAGGTGTATAAATATATTCATAATCACACTGTAATGTTAATCACACTGTAATGTTATAACAGTTGAACTGTTTATCTTTTTCACCATTCTTACAATGCTAGTTGCAATGCTTTATTTCATCGTACTAATAATTGCAGCTCACGCTTGTTACACAAGAATACAATTGCTTCAATAAATGTATGAAAATACAATTTGTATCATTCTTGTGTCCCCCTTGGGCATGGCTGAGTAACAACAAAAGGGTAGATCTGTTTCCATGATTTCCTTGGGGAATTAGAGTGGTCATGTTCTGAGGTTGCAGATACCACCTGGTACCATAGAAGGTTAGGGGTCAAATGGCGCACCGTGAGCTAGCTAGGAATTAGGCCCTCATACTCTGATGATTTGTGTGATCCTAGTCCCGATATTCTGATTATGGTTATGTTGTCCCGACATTCAGTCCTACTTAATTTGTAGGCACTGTATGACAAGACAATACATGTCCTGGTGGATGCCTGCTTTTCCCGGGATGGTTTAGAACGAGCTTTTAAAAAATCTGTTTTACCCGTGGGGTCTGACCATTCTTGCTTCCTGCGGCACCCCTGCTGTGAATTTGTGAAAATAATTCCCTCTGCTTCCAATCTGAATGCTTGTTTTTACTGCGCTATCACTCTAGACCATATCAATCTTTCACATGCTCGGAGCTTGCCTTCTGCCTTATAGCTCTAGCTCTTTGTAGCATTCCCTTCATGTGGTGCCAGGCATTAATGCTTGTAGCTCGTTTCTTTTAACTCTGAAATGTTAACCACTGCATATTATATTGTAGTGAATTGTATTCCTTCATGCTTTGGCATCAAAGCTTCTGTCATAGACTGAAGGCTGTTTTCTGATGGTTTGAGCAGGATCTCCTCTAACCTAATCTAGTGATGTGCATGTGGGTCAGCTGTGGAATTAGTGTTTTGGTTCCCACTTTGAACAGGAGAGATCTGTCCTGTCCAACTCAGGCGTGTGATCACTGTTGCTTAATGGCTTATATGTGTTTGAGGTTTTCTCAGGGGCACTCCAGCCTTCCCAGCAAATGCACAAGGGTGTTTCCACCTGACTTAGGGCCCGGGAACCCTAAATATGTCCAGTTGAAGTAATATAGATGCTCATTCAGTAGGTGGAGTCCCACGCTCTCTGCATATTCCCTAATGGATGGGCCAAATTGCTTCTGGGATAGTAAGTGCTGAACTACTGTCCCGGCAGTCCAAGTTGGGACTCGCTGATTGGGAACCTCTCTCAATTCAAATTACTTTCTGGTGATCCCACAACTCACAAAATTTAGAATCTATACTTTTGTTGGGTTTGGAACTGGACCCTACGCTTGTCCTTCCAAATCCTGACAAGTTCTCCCACCTGGCAAAACATAACAGTAGACACAACTGACTGAGCCAGTGGGGGATCGTTAGTTTGCAGTCTGGAATATTAGTTGTTTCTCTAGGGCAGCAGTTTATCCTTCTTTTCTGGTTGCTCTTAACATCAGTTCCACTAGAAACGGAGAGTACAAAAGAGTTTGGGTCAACAGACTGTGGATATCTGCTTTATGTATGTTCCCGATTCAGGGGCTCGCTGCAGTAAGTAGACTGCTATTGTGGAAGGCCATAGAACCATTGGTTAATTATACACCTTCTATAAAAGGAGGTTTAAATGTGAAAATCCCAGCTTTTTGCGGTCGCCTACTGAGAGCTTTTAGCTGTCCATTGTTGAAAGACCAATACACAACAAAGGTACCAGAGGGTCTCAGGTAAATGTGCCCATAAACACAAAAAACCAGACAAGAACTCACCCTTACAACCAGGTTATGTCACAGAGAGCTCTCCGTGGATGAGGACAAATACCCATCAGTCACCATTCGGATCCGCCCTTCATCATTTGGGATTTTATCCGTACCACCCGTCAGAGATTATTGGTACTCTCCTGGGAGGTCAACCTGGTGGTAGGGGGTATCCTCACTAGAGTAAAGAGACGACAGTGTGGTATACCACTCGATGTAGGTGAGTGGTAGAAAGGATGGGACTGGGGTGTGCAGTGCAAAAGAAGGTGTGAAGGAAAAAAACAAAAAGAAGTGGGTTTAAAATTGGTTAAGAATAAGCACCAAGCAACGATTTATTCTAGTTGTGAACAAAGTTACACCCTAGAGACACAAAACAAGTGCATACAGTCACCTGTACGTTCTGGGTGTCCTTACAGTCTGTGCAAAACACTTAACATGTAAGGTCAGATGGCCTCACCCCACCTGGCAGTGGCTCAGGGGAAAAATGAAGCACCGCTCTAACCGTCGGTACTCCTGGCCAGGACGCCGGCCAGGAGTACCGACGGTTTGTTCACTTGGTGTAGTAGCTTTTATTTTTAGTTTTTGGTCCTGAAGAAAGCAATGACAAAATCAGTCCTTTAATTGCTGAAACTAGTCGACCATATTGTCCTGAGGCTGTCCACATAATTAGACAGTCAGCGGGCGCACTGTTTTTAACATTGGTATGGTAAGCACAACTAGAATAAATCGTTGCTTGGTGCTTATTCTTAACCAATTTTAAACCCACTTCTTTTTGTTTTTTTCCTTCACACCTTCTTTTGCACTGCACACCCCAGTCCCATCCTTTCTACCACTCACCTACATCGAGTGGTATACCACACTGTCGTCTCTTTACTCTAGTGAGGATACCCCCTACCACCGGGTTGACCTCCCAGGAGAGTACCAATAATCTCTGACGGGTGGTACGGATAAAATCCCAAATGATGAAGGGCGGATCCGAATGGTGACTGATGGGTATTTGTCCTCATCCACGGAGAGCTCTCTGTGACATAACCTGGTTGTAAGGGTGAGTTCTTGTCTGGTTTTTTGTGTTTATGGGCACATTTACCTGAGACCCTCTGGTACCTTTGTTGTGTATTGGTTCTGTCGGGGATAGTACCCAGAGCTCGGTCTTTAAATCTCCCCTAGGTCCCCCTCCACTGTATTGTGTTCATTGTTGAAAGACCTCTTGTGTACCATACCTAGAACATTCAGTGGGCTTAGAGCCAGCTCATTTCTTACTACTGGTTGTTTTGTTCCCTCCTTTGCTTGCTTCCTATTTGATGGCTTGCATTAATCTCGTCACCTTTGGAAGATGGCTTATTTACCATTATTTTGATTAAGTGATTTGTTTCCTTCCACTGCTCAAATTCGGGGAACTATTATTTTTCCTTTTTCATTCAGCATTAAATGAGAGTGCATATGTTCTGTTGCTTTCTCACAGGTGTGCTGCACCTCCCTCAAATGCCTACCACTCATGTGCTACACATAACTCTCCTCCCTGAGTGCCCAGCTTGTTCCATTGCTTCCCCGCTTAATGCTGTTGCTGTTGTGTGCTGCTTTCCCCCACTCCATAAGCTCCTTGTCTCTTCTCCCCGTCCATTGCTTATTCCGCCAGGCTTATTTTGCTTTTGTATTTTTTCTTGCTCATATGCAACCTCCATCTGCTACCTTGTTAATTTTCCACCCTTTACGGTGCTGAAAAGAAACCCTTTTTAAAAGTTTTTGGAGGGCCGACAGCTGCCATTTGCTGCCAGGCCACTCTGTTAAAAAAAATTCAAGTAAAGTTGTTAATATATGTCCGCCAAACTGCAAGTATATGGCAACAGTATGTGGAAACGGTGCTGAGAGGTTATGTTCCTCAAATTGTTGTTCTTCTCTGATTGTACTTCTCTCATATTTGCGATTGTGCTAGTGTCTTTTACTAGTTTCTTACTTCGCCTGCCTGTAAAGCTCTGATACCCTCACGGGTCATGTTCGCGCTATATAAAACTTCATGAATTCAAATATAAATCTAGACCAAGATTTATTTATTTATGAAGTTTTATATAGCGCGGACTAGTTTCCGAAGGATATCAGAGCGCTTTACAGATATAGGTAAGGTAATAATCGGATCAAGAGTCAAACATGGGTAGTAAAATAATCCCAAGATCAATAGTTCACGCCTAACAATTCAATTATAAGTCCAGAGCGGTCAAAGGGGGCTTAATGAAATAGCGTGGTGATATAAGGGTATTAAGTGAAACAATCATACACATGAATAACAGTCAATACTATAGTAAAATCTAAACATGAATTATATGGGGCTTCTACTAAACATTGAATCAAGTGGTAAGCAACTAATAAAACATTTACAATCCTGGGTGCAGGTGCGATGGGGAAGAAAATGTAACAATGATTTGAGGAGAGCAAAACGCAAAAACATGTAGAGGAAAATAAGCAATACAAAGTAATCATATAGAGGGGTGCATCGTACTATACAATGACCGACGCCTTTCGGGCGGTAAATAAAGTACAAGAAAGGTATGTATATTGTCCCTCCTATTAAGGTAAGAACTTCTTCATGAGGAATTTCTTTGCTTCCAATTTGAAAGCGGCCTTGGAAGAGATCCTCCGAATTTCAGGTGGAAGAGTTCCAGATTTTGAGCAGATCCAGAGAAAGCTTGGTAGCAAGTTCTTTTTTTTGCAGAAGGTCCGTGGTTTCAGGAGGAGGGAATTAGCACTCCTTGACGATCTACCTCCTCCAGATAGTTCTAGTTTTGTGCGGGGTAGGTAGGGATTTTGAAGTAGAGGGCTTTGTGTGAAAGGCAGGCAATCTTCAGATGAATTCTAGCTTCATAGGGTAGCCAATTTAGTGATTTTAGAACCGGAGAGATGTGTGTATTACGCTTGGTGCCCATGATCAATCTGGCCGCTGCGTTCAGAGGCCTTTAGTGGAGCCAAAGATATTTAGGGAGTCCACATAGCGTGGCACTGCCGTAGTCAAGTCTCGGAAGGACAAGCGCTTGGACCACTTGCTTGAAATCTGCTTGCGGTAGATAAGGTTTCAGATTCCCGAGTGTTCTTAGAAGGTGGTTAGTTCCCTTGCACATGTTGCTGATGTGAGAATTCATATTCAGATTATTGTCCAGAGTAGTTCCTAGGGATTTAGCTGAATCGATAATGCGGGGGGAGCAGTTGAAGGCGGTTAGTTGATTCATCCATAGGTCGATATTAGGAGTATATTTCGGAGGAGAAATGAGGAGGAATTCTGTTTTAGAGGTGTTTAGCAGGAGGTGGTTCTTAGTCAACCAGTTTTGGGTAGTCAGTAGGGTAGAATTGAGTGAGGTGATTTCCTCCGAAGAGGAGATTTTCAAATAGAGTTGGGTATCTTCTGCATACATGTGGAACCTAATGTCCAAGGAATTTAGAACGGTAGCTAATGGTTCAAGGAACAGATTGAATAGAATGGGAGATAAGGAGGATCCTTGGGGAACCCCCATGCTGACAGGGTATGGCTGGGAGAGGGAGTGGTTCGCTTTAACTCTTTGGGTTCTGTGTTGCAGGAAGGACCCAAACAAATGCAACACCTGACCTGAGAGGCCCATCCTATGTTCCAGAATGAATAGGAGGTTGTCATGATTCACAGTGTCAAATGCGGAGGAGAGGTCAAGTAGGATAAGGAGGCAGGATTCATTTCGATCAAGCATTGTTAATATATCATCAATCACATGAGTGAGGGCCGATTCGGTGCTATGTCCACTACGAAAGCCAGATTGATGTTTGTCCAGGAGGTGATAATTTTCAATGTGTGCACATAGTTGTGATTGGACGCATTTCTCCAGGAGTTTGGCAAGGGTAGGTATACTAGAGATAGGTCTGAAGTTGTTAAGATGTGTACTATCGGCAGTGGGTTTTTTCAATATAGGCGTTACCTGTGCCTCTTTGAGGCATTCTGGGATCATACCTTGTGCCAAGGAAGCATTGACTATCTTTGTCCAGAAGGATGTGATTTCGTCCTTAACTATTTTGAAGATGTTAGGTGGTAACGGGTCATTGAAGTGATTGGACGGGTTGCTAATCCTTAGAACCTCTTTGATATCATTTTCGTTAAGGGGGTAAAGGTGTCCCAGGAAGCGTTGTTCTTGATAACCCAGCTAATTGGTGTTGTCTTGTCAGGAACAGCCAGTAGGAGTGCAGGTTCATTGGGTGGCAATAGTGCCTTCCTGGCTTCCAGATCAGTGATGATAAGCCTATTTTTCTCTGTAAAAAAGGCAGCCAAATCAACACAAGAGGGAGGTTTGATGTTTGAAGCTGAGTGGTTTAGGGGTGCTACAGATTGTTGTTTAACCAGTTCGAATAGTTTCTTGGGTCGATTCGCTGCTTGTTTAAGTTGGGTTCTGAAGTAGTCCACCTTGGCTGTCTCGATTTGTTCGTTATGTGCACTTCTTGCTGCTCCTAAGGTTTTTTAGATTGTCAGCGGATGGGGTGGTTCTCCAGAACTGTTCAAAGGCCCTTAGGTTACGCCGTTCAGAGTTTAGGTTGCCATTGAACCATGGTTTGGAAATTTTTGCAGGAATTTTTTTTTGTTTTAGTGGGGCCATCATATCCATGATATTGGACATGGAAGAGTTGTAGAAATCGGTGAGAGCATGTACTTCAGATAAGTCTGAATGTGGGGAGAGGGCCTGATTGCAGTGGGTAGCTAGTTCAGCTGTATTGAAATCTCTGAGATCCCTTCTCCAGAACTTTGGTTTGGTTTTTTGTGTCTTAATCTGGTGAACCTCCGAGTTGATATGGAAGGAAATGATGTGATGGTCTGACCAATCACAAGGTACGATGGAATCCAATGAGATGGATTGACCTTTGGAGATGATGAGATCTAAGGTTTCCCCTTTAGTATGAGTAGGCTGGTCAGTGTTGAATCAGATTGTTGTCGAGTAAGAAGAATTTTAGGCATGAGACTGCATGATCATTAGTGTTAGACCAGTGAAGGTTAAAATCTCCCAGGTAGATGCGAGTCTGGGTTGAGTCTACAGTGCCCGAGATGATTTCCAATAATTGTGCGATGAAGGGGAGATTGTCGCCTGGGGAATGGTAGAATGAGTGTAGTTTGCAGACCAGATGATTGTGAGAGGAGATACTGAGACAAAGGTATTCGCATGTTACCGGCGAACAAGACTCTGAAAGCGTACTCCGGTGTATACATGTTAGGCCGCCACCCAGCTTATTGTTTCTGCCAAGACGAATTATGTCATGGGTGGGAGGTACCAAGAGGTCGAGAATTGGAGTAGACCAAGATTTGAGCCAAGTTTCTGTGAGGATAATGTCTATCTCATTCTGTTGAATGAGGTCGAAGATCTCGGAGGCGTGCTTGCTAGCAGACCTACAATTAAGTAGTATGCATTTGAGTGGAGCCGCACTATGGGGGGGGAGGGGTCTGTGAGATATTGACTTGCTTGAGGTTATTCTTATTTATGAATCTGTAGTTAAGGTAGGATTCTCTGTTAGGGTTAGAATGAATGGTATGGATTAGACTATTAGAGTTAGTGTTAAGGACCTCATTGGACGAGTAAGATTTCACCAAATTGTCGATTTCGTTGCATGTGAGATCGGACGATCTTCTTGGCTGATAGGCTGTGTTAGGTAGAGGAAGAGATTCCGAGGTGGTAGGTGACCGGGGATGGTAGCAGGAAGATGTGTCCGTGGCCTTGGAGGGGGCTTTGGGCCTGCCTGGACTCGCAAGGAGGGGTCTTAACAAGGGGAGATATTTGAGTGAAAGAGTTTGCAACCTGTGGAGTTCAAGGGAGAGATGGTATAGCTGTAGGGAGATATCGTCCAAGCGTGCCAACAGGTCTGGGTGTTGGGAGAGGGGAGGAGGGTGAGTGTGGAGACCTGAAGAGGAGGGCGGGTGACTAAATGTGATAGAGGGGTCCAAAGCGATACCGGGGGATGCACTGGGAGAGGGTGTGTCCCTGAATATGGGCGTTGTTCCGGGAAGCATGGACCAGGAAATTGATTGGGTGTGGAGAGTAGCGGAGGGTAACTAAATGTGATAGAGGGGTCCGAAGCGATACCAGGGTATGCACTGGGAGAGGGTGTGTCCCTGAATATGGGTGGTGTTCCGGGGAGCATGGATTAGGGAATTGATTGGGTGTGGAGAGCAGCGTTGGGTGAATAGTGCTGATGAGTGTTAACGGGGCTAGTGACAATAATGGGAGAGTCAAGATGGTGAGGTTGGTTACTAAATGTTAGCGGTGTGTCAGGCAGTATAGATAAGGAGGTTGGAAGTGGAGATAGGGTTAGTGGTCGCGAAGCAGATTCAACAATGATTCGAACCCTTCAGCCTGCAAGGGCAAGGGAAGGATGGTGGGAGAGGAAAGATGTGAATCTAAGGGGGGAGTGGGAGAGAAAGGGTGTGTCTCTGAGGGGGGAGTGGGAGCATTGAATTGGAGTGACCTTGGACTGGTTAGCGTGGTATCAAATCGCCCTGAGATTGAGTAGTTAGCTACCACACTTGTAATCTTCAGAAAGCGTTTGTCGAACTGCTTTAGGTTTCGATTAGCATCTTGAATAATAACGATCCCGTTATTATAGATGGTAATGGTGAGATCTATTTTGTGGATCGTGGAGGGAGTGATGACAAGACTAAAACCATGGGGTATTTTCCTTATCTGTGTGCACTGGAAAAATGAAATGAGTTTTTCTCCATTGGGCTCTCGTAATCATGAAGAAGATTAGTTCAGAGATGGTGTTACCATTATACATACTGAAGTAGGTATCTGTTATAAGAGTTTCCGTTTTTTTAATAAAATTATGTTTGGATTTTTTTTGACGCATTCTTAGTGAGGTTAGTTGGATAGGTGATCTTAAAGGCACTGGCTCCAACTCTAGAAAGCGAACCTTCAGTTAGACTGTTGTTGTTAGTAGCCATAGTGAGAACTAAGCTGGCAGGGGTGTACCTAGTTGCTACATAATTAACCGGGGGAGATTGAATGCTGTAGAATTACCAGTGGATAAAGTTCGGTAAAAGTCAGTCAAGTTATACACCAGCCAACATAAAACCTCTTTGACAAGGGGGGGATGAGTGAAATAAAGGTCCAGTAGATTTAATAAAGTTTGAAAAAATAAAAAAAACGTAGTGCTTAGAGACTAGACCGTTTGTTGTCCTTTTTCCAGTTTTCGATCTTTTTGTAGTCCCTTTTTAGTTTTAACCCATTTTGTAGTGTATTTCCAGTTCTAGAATTTTTTGTGGTTCTAGAACTTTTTGTAGTCCTTTTTCAAGCTTTAGTGACCAGACCTTCACACATGTCAGGGTCTTGGTTTAGGGTTAGCTGCCATTTTGGTCTTCCCCTCCAGGCCAGAGGGGAGCTTCCTTTTTGTGGATCAATGACTGGCAACAGGGCTGAGAGTGAAGCAAAGGTGAGAAAATCCGTGACATCGGTTCCATATGAGCCCAAAGAGTAAATGGCAACTATGCGGATTATAACAGATGTTAGAAGGCCAAAGTTCACTACCGCGGTCCCCCCATCAAATCCTGCGCCTGTCATCAATCTCCGCAAGCGCTGCAACGGATGAGGGTCGGGGGGGGGGGGGGGGGGAGGCTAGACTTTTTGGCGCTGTCCCTTTAAGCGCAATTCCAGCCAGCCTCCATTTCTCTGCGAGCGCTGTATCACCTCCACAGCTGAAGCTCGCAGAGAGGAGCGTCTCTCCTGACGCACCCCCCCTCCCGCGGGATCTCAGACGCGCAGACAGGGACTCATCGGTCCAATGCGCGGTGCGCTCCACTCCTCACCGCTCCGAAGGCCCGTATGTCGGCCCAGGGGACCCGATGAGGTACCAGATGCTCCGGAGCTGCTGCACACCACAGGGCCCGATGAGAAGGGCTCCACAATCCTAGCTCGGTTCGAAGACTCCAGCTGGCGCCAGCTCCCCGTCGTCAACCGCAGTCCGTGTTGAGACACCTGGGGCCACACGAAGCCGCAGCACTTTTCTGGGCTCGACGCAGAACTCCTGACTCCAGCGAGGGACTTCGGAACAGTGCAAGCTCTCCGTCGTCGGCTGTCCACGAGGCACGAATGTCTCGTAGCACGTCGGACGATGGGGGTAGGTGAGGTGCAGGGTGGTGAGGCGCAGGGCGGCAAGGGCAAAGTGGATCAACCAAAATGCATTCAATGGCATGCTGTGCGGATGGACAGGCCCATGCTGAGATCATGTCCACCCTAATGGTGCAGGTGCGGATTGACCTAACATCAATATTACTTTAAAAAGAAGTACACGCCCTATATATAGCCAAGGGGTCTATTGAAAGGGTTGTTATTCCTGCTGCTTTCTGATACAGAAAAAGAACAGAGGTCTTAGTCCTATTCTAGACTTTCAACCTGTCACTCTCTTCCTCAAAAAGGAGAAATTGAAGATGCTCATGTTGACTCAGGTCTTGTCTGCCCTAGACCAAGGAGCTGGTAGCGTTTAACTTGCAAGAGGCATATTTTCACATCCCCCATCCTGCCTACCCACAGGCGTTACCTGTGGTTCAAGGTAGGTCATGAGCCCTTTCAGTTCACTGTGCTACCCCTTGGCCTTAGCAGCCACCCCTCTCGTGTTCTGATGTCGGTGGTCACAGCTCATCTGCGCAGGTTAGGGGCTGTAGTCTTCCCCTACCTCGATGACTGCCTGTTGAAGGCGTCCGTACCACAGACTGTCATTTCCCACTTCCAGACTACTGTGGACCTCGT
The DNA here is from genome assembly GCF_964263255.1 of Lissotriton vulgaris. Classification (NCBI taxonomy): domain Eukaryota; kingdom Metazoa; phylum Chordata; class Amphibia; order Caudata; family Salamandridae; genus Lissotriton; species Lissotriton vulgaris. Next base: position 796,815,066 of record NC_141700.1, on the reverse strand, counting down.
GCATTCGTTATCATTCACGATAAACGTGCCAAAGTCACACCCACCTCCTTCTCAGATGCTCCCGTCATTGGAGCTGTTCTGGACACAATGCAATTTATGGATTATCCTCCCAAGCAGTGAGTCCAGGATATTCCGGCTATGATATGGAGCTTTCAGCCTGTATCATGGATTTCAGTGAAAATAAATCTTAGGCTGCTGGGCCTCCTGCATCCTATTGGTTTATGCGGGCTCTGCAGTGCGACTTGAAGTTCTAGTGGGTGCAGCATCAGGGGAATCTCACTGATGTGGTCCAGATCTCGGAGGGAACTGTAAAGGACCTGTAGTTGTGGCTAACGGTCAGCAATTGGATCAGAGGCAGACCCCCCTAACCCCCCCCTCCCCAACCCAATCTCACTCTAGTGACAGACGTATCACTTCTGGGATTGGGCGGCCATCAAGGTGAGGTGGAGACCAGAGGATTCCAGACTCTCGTAGAATCAGGGCTCCACATCAACTTGTTGGAGCACCGGGCGCTCCGACTAGCATTGAAAGCATTTCTTCCCTCTCTCAAGGGAAAGTTATTGCAGGTGTTCACAGAACACCACCGCCATGTAGTACTGCAACAAGCAGGACAGAGTGGAATCATGGAACCTTTGTCAAGAGGCCCTGCAACTCTGGACATAGCTGGAACAGCAGAGCTGACTGGTAGTTCAACACCTGGCAGGGTCTCTGAATGCCAGGGCAGACAAACCCAGCCATCGATGCCTAGCGGATCACAAATGGCATCTCCAGCAAGAGGTGGCGCAAAGTCTCTTTCAGCAGTGGGTAGAGCCTTGGTGAGAACTGTTTGCTCCTGAAGAGAACGCTCAGTTCCAGCAGTATTGCGCGTTGGCAGTTCCAAGGCAGCTGTTGCTCAGTGACGCTTTTCGTTGCTAATGAAGCTCAGGCCTTCTGTACGCCTTCCTACCCAAAGTTCTCAACATAATCAGGAACACCGGGCCCAAGTCTATTGACCCTCTTTTTGCCTCTCTTTGATACTCTTCTCTTTTTTTTTTTTTACCCTTGCCCAACAGGGCCCTGCTCTGAGCACTCTCGAGGGTTATCGTTCTGCTTTGTCCGCTTTCCTGTGGCTGCCTGACCAACCCTCTTCATTCAAGTCCCCTTTTGTAAATAGGTTCCTGAAAGCACTTGTACATATGTTTCCCCCTACGCCCTTCATTATGCCTCAGTGGGATCTGAACCTAGTTTTTACTTACCTCATGTGTGCTCCCTTTGAGCTGCTACATAATTGTCTCCTCCAGTTGCTTATCCTGCGCAGTGGATAAGGGAGGCAATGACACTCTAATCCTTCTGAAGCCTTCGATACAGTTCAGCCATAATATCCTGATCAATCGCCTGGATCACTTGGGGATTCAAGGTGCAGCATTAGAGCTGCTGAAGCCTTTTCTGACCGGCTGTACTCAATCAATCAATCAATCAGTGACACTTATAAAGCGCGCTACATACCCGTAGGGTCTCAAGGCGCTGGGGGGGGGGTGCCGCTACTGCTCGAACAGCCAGGTCTTCAGCTTCTTCCTGAAGGAGAGGTGGTCTTGGGTCAGGCGCAGTTCGGTCGGAAGGGAGTTCCAGGTTGCCTTTAATGGCTTTACATCTGAATCTTACTCGCTGCCTTGTGGGGTACCTCAGGGCTCATCTTTGAGCCCAGCTCTTTTCAATGTATTTACCTCACGGCATTAAGCAAAATACATGAACATAAACTTCTGATACAAGTTATTAGTTGATAAACATTTAAGTGGATGTAATCTCCACCTATTTTTTCAAAATTTTCATAAACACTTTACAATATATGTTGTGAACATAAAAATATAAATCTCTTTTAGAAGAGTCTAGCAGACTTGTGAGAAATCATCCCAATGCATTTCGGGACATCGTGGCCCCTTCGTCAGGGGCACATCTGTAAACTCTGATCCCTCGTCATTATTTAATTGCCTCAAATTGTAAAGCGCTCTGATATCCTTCAGGATCAAGTTTGCTCTATTTAACTCCTTCGCTGCGGCGGCTATTCCGCCGCAGCGCTAACGGTCGCGGGCGGGCGCGCGGCTCACCTGCGCTGGTGACAGAACCGTTCCGTCAGGGCTCGCGGGTGAGCTATGCTTGTGACGGAACAGTTCCGTCACGGCCCTGCCCGCTTAATGAAACCCGCCACGCAGACGCGAAATCAGTGCCGCGCAGGCGCGGCGGCCGGGCCATGACGGAACCGTTCCGTCATGAGCACAGCCCACCCAAGGGGCGTGACGGAACGGTTCCGTCAGTAGCATCAAACGGGTTAAACTTTTTATAAACAAATAAATAAATCTTTACGTAACCCCTTGGCGGCCCTAACTTATCAACTCCTTTGGGTTATCCTTGGTGTCATATGCCGACGATACACAAATTGTGGTATCATTATCGGATAAAGGTCCGGATATGAGTAGGATTTTTAAAAACTGTATGGTGGCAGTTGGCTTTTGGATGGACTATTGACAATAGAATTCAACTTTGACAGAGGTGATTTTGTTTGGAAACCGGCCCTCATTCTGGTCGCCTAGCTGGCGGCCTGAAGAAATCGTCTCTCTCCCTAAGCCAGTACAAAATGTTAAAAATCTAAGCGTTTTGATTGACGATCAACTATCTTATTGGGAGCAAGTAGACAAAGTTGTTTCAACTGCCTTTTTCTCTCTGTGGATAATTCGGAAAATTGCCCAATTTTTACCACCTGACATGCTTAAGACTGTGGCGATAGCATTAGTTCTTTCAGGGATTGACTACGGCAACGGCCTCTTTTCTGATCTACCTAAGAAATACTTGAAAAAGTTGCAGTCTGTCCAAAATGCAGCAGCTCGTCACAAAGATTCCTAGATTTGGCTCAGTTCCTCAAGCCATCAGAGGTCTTCATTGGCTGCCAGTGAGGAAACACATCATTTTTTTCCAGAACAAAATTTTATTGTAGTACCGACAAAACACCAAGGGGGACACCGTCCTGCATTACATCACAGGACTAGTGAGCTCAGACATGAAAGAGGATATACAGTCAGTAAAAGCAATAATAAATTATGCACCCGCCCCCCCCAACTCCCAACTCCCTACCCCCCTCCCCGAGTCCCACCCATTTCCCTATACAGTGTCTGCAAGTCTCAAGGCATAAAGCAAGAAAATACAAAAAAGTGCGTGCTCCCGGCCGCCCAGGGTCCAATAGTTAAAGATCCTCTCCAGTGTCTTGGGGCACCGGTGGCTCCAGCCACAGTCCTCTATAGTCCGCCCATCTTTTCCATATCTTAAAATGTTTCCTAGGGCATCCCCTGGCCTCAAAGACAGGACGCTCCAGCCCCATGCAAAAGTCCAACCCCCGTCTCCAAACTTCCAGCAAGGGGGCCCTGGGGTCCTTCCAGGCCCTGGCTATATCTCGTTTAGCTACGGTGAGGCCCAAAACCAGTAGGTGACGTTTGTAGATGTTGCCCCCCACCTGTTCCATGACATGCAGCAGGCCGAGCTGCGGTGATCGGGGAAGGTCTCAGCCCAAGACCTCAGCCAAGCAGTCCCAGACACCCCTCCAGTATCTCGCCAGGTTTGCACACGACCACACAGTGTGGACAAATGTCCCAACCGCCCGTCCGCACCTCAAGCACTCAGGGGAGGCAATCAGACCTGCTTTCCACAGTCGTTCTCTGGTAAAATAGGCCCTATGTAAGTACTTAAATTGAATAAAGCGTAGACGCATCGCAATGGCCGCCCCCCTCGGGGCCTCCAGGGCCTCCCTCCAATCCTCCTCTTCGAGAGCTCCCACATCCCCCTCCCACGCGGAGCGTAGTCTATCCAGGGAGGAGGAGCAGTGTGTGACCAGGGTCTGATATATATTAGAAATTTTATTTTCCTCCAATTCCCCCATAAGCACCTTAGCCTCCAGGGGGCTGAACTCGGGCAGGGACTCTAAGCCCACCAGAGAGGGGGACAATGCATGTCGCAGTTGTAGGTATTTAAAGAATTGGGTTTTGGGCATGGCATATTCCGCACTCAAGGTCTGGAAAGATTTAAGGGTAGTACCCTTCATGATGTGGCCTAACGTTGAGATGCCTATTGCGTCCCAGCCCCTGAATCCCCGTAGGGATGCCAGCGCCGGCAGTCGTCCGTTCTGCCACAGCAGGGTCTCCCTCGTCAACTTGTTCCACCACCACATGCGGCGCAGAGCTGCACGCCACACTTGGAAGACCACCTGGGTGACTATGGGGAGCTTCTTCCTCATAAGCGCAGAGTACAGAATGGTGTGTACCGTGTCCGGGTCCATCAGGTATTGTTCTAGGGCGTAGGTCGGGTCACTCCGATCCCCATACTACCAGTCATTAAGCACCAATAAGTGTGCCGCCTGATAGTATGATAAAATATCTGAGGTGGCCAGGCCCCCGCAGTATGTGGACAGGAAGCAAGTGCAGAGAGCCACCCTCGCCACTCCCCCGGCCCAGAGGAACTGACTCAGCGCAGTGTTCCCTTGACGAAACCACTGCGGTGCTATAGGGCATGGGTGGTTTTGCAGTTGGTATAGGAGGCGTGGGAGGGCCACCATTTTAAAGATCGCCGATCGGCCATAGATGTTCAGTGGCATTCTGGACCAAGTTCTCATGTCCGATCGTACTCTATCCCAAACGGGCACTACATTGCGCTCCCATGCCACATTCGGAACGTCCGTAATAAAGACGCCCAGGTATTTGAGCCCACCTGCCGCCGTCTGCAGCGTCGACGCCCATGCACCCAGTCCCTCGCTATCCCCCAGCACCCACAGCTTAGACTTTTTCACGTTTAGATGCAAGCCCGAAACTCCCCCGAAGATTCGCATTATCTCCAGGACTCTGGGTCCGGACCTATTGAGGGCCGTGAGGAAGAAGAGGATGTCATCGGCATACAACGCAATGCGATCGGACGGGCCCATCTCCCACTCTAGGCCCCATAGCTGCGCGTCCATCCGCACCCACGTTGCCAGGGGTTCCATGGCCAATGCGAATAAGTAGGGTGAGAGAGGGCAACCCCGCCTGGTGCCCCGCCCAATGGGAAAGGGTTTTGACACCGCCCCCACCACTCTCACCGACGCTGTCAGGTCCGTATAGAGCAGGCTCAGATATGAGAGGAAAACGGGCCCAAGATTGAGGCGGGACAGAAGCGCCCGGAGGTACACCCAGCTGAGAAAATCGAATGCCCTATCAATGTCTGCTAGAAGGAGTGCCGTTGGGATCCCAGCGGCACGGGCCGTCTCCACCACCACCTGCGCGCGGCGAATGTTGTGTCTTGTTGCCCTAGACACATAACCCCATATGCAAACTCTGTATATAACATTTATAATTGCAATGGTGTGGTCTAACATTCAACGTTTGTCCCACTGAAACACAAGTGTACAGACCAATTTCGTGCTTCTTTCCATTTTTCCTTTTTGTTGTTGTTTTGTATATGTTGAAGGTCACGGCTGTGCCCGCTTGACATTTTTAACAAACCTAAAACTATTTTTGATCCAAAAAATAAATTCCTGTCCGGACGGACAGAAGTCATACAACTTATCAAGTGTATGGTGATTACTTACAGTATACTTGTTATAGGGACCCCTGTTCTGTATAATATTGTTGCCCTATGGGGCATAAACCCCGCCTGATCCGGGTGAATCAGGTCGGTGATATACGGGAGGAGGCGGTTGGCCAGGGCCTTAGCCAGTATCTTCGCCTCGAAGTTTAAAAGTGAAATTGGCCTGTATGAGGAGTGATGTTCAGGGGGTCTCCCGGGCTTACAAAAAACTACAATTTCGGCATGTCTCCAATCCGCTAGGAGGCGACCACACTCCTTGGCTGCCTCTAGTGCCAGCCTATAACGCCCCTCCAGTTGGAGATGAAAAGTTTTCATGAATTCACATGGGAATCCATTGGGTCCCGGGGCCTTACCAGTATTCAATTCCCCAAGTTTCGTGCCCACCTCCTCCAGGGACAGGGGGAATTCCAGCCCATCACGGCCCTCATCCGAGAGCGCACGCGTCGGGAGGTCCGCCAAGAATTTATCAACGTCCTCCGCAGGGAGGACCTCCCGGGGGGCATATAGGTCCGCATAATACTGTGCGAAGCTGGCCGCTAGGTCCTCAGGGGCCGACATCTGGTCCCCCCGCTCATCCTGAATACCCGGCAGGGTCTGAGTCCGGAAGGTGTGTTGGCAGAGTCTGTAAAGCATGGTGCTGGACTTATCCCCCCCATTGATATATCCTACTCTGTGTGGCCAGCCAGAGCTGGCGCGCCTCATTGAGTACCAGGGATGAGTACTCTTGCTGCGCCATCAGGAGCTGCCCCACGACCTCATCTGTGTCGCCCATAGTGCAGTCTCTCTCCAGGTCTCGAACCCGTCCCGCCGCCTCCTCCACTTCTCTCCGACGGGTCCTGCGGGCCCCTGCACACCAAGCAATGGCCACCCCCCGGAGCACAGGCTTCAGTGCCTCCCACTGGGTGGCGGCGTCCACCTCCGGTCCGTCGTTCTCCGCCCAATAGTTAGAAATGGCTTCCCGTAGGTGTGTGCGATAGCTATCCTGTTGCAGGTGCCAACCAGACTGGCGCCATCGGAAGGGCTGTCGCCTCTTGTCTAACCGCAGATCTAGGGACACAGGGGAGTGGTCCGAGAGACCACGAGGAAGCACAGCTGTGGAAGCGACCCTCGTCAGCCAGGGGAGCGGTACGAACAAGTAATCTAATCTGGAGAAGGACTTGTGTACTGCCAAAACATATGAATATTCGCGACTCAGAGGGTGCTGATAGCGCCAGGAGTCAATCCAACCCATGCCCTGCGCTAGGCCATTAAGTTTCGTCGGTGCTGCCGCCTGGAGTTCCCTACCGGGCCTATAGCGATCCATCCGTCCATCTATCACGTCATTCCAGTCTCCTCCCACAATCGCCAGAACATCCGGGATATCGGCCCACACCTCAAAACACCTTTTCAATAAGCGCATCTTGCAACGGGGGCGGAGCATACACACTGCCAAGGACCATCGGCTCATCCCCAACCATACTTTTAACAAACACATATCTACCATGGGCATCGATCCATTGCTTCTCGTGTACATAAGAGAGCCTGCGATGTACCAATACCGCCACCCCCCGGGACCCCCTCGCAAAGCCCGCATGGAACACTTGTTGATAGCCATATCTCTGCAAACTGAGGGTCTTGGTGCCCTGGAGGTGCGTCTCCTGTAGGAGGAGAACGTCAGCCCCTTCCCTTTTCCCCAGCCGCAGCACCGCCCCACGCTTTATTTTATCTAGCATCCCACGGACATTCCAACTCACTACTCGTAGCATCGCCTGTGGGAGGCCTGACCTTTGGGCGTCAACCATTGTCAATGGGGAGAAAATGCAGAAGCCTGGGCTCTCGGAGCCACACACACAAACAATACAATTGCCAAAGTAGCGCAGACACTGTTTCAAACTTATATACCCCCCCACTGCCCTCCCCCCCCCTCCCCTTCCACCCACCCCCCTCGGCCACCCCAACCTCCCCGCCATCCCCAGCCCCTGTCCTTACCTGACCCCCAAACAAGTCCCTCAACTGCCTACCTCCCCTCCCCCAATACCTCATAGAACACTGAAGTATCTGTCGCGGCATGGGCAGCCTCCGGCCCAAAACAGAGCGCCCAAGGCCAACCATCCCAATGGATCCCAAACACCCACTAAACTAAGAACTCCCCCCTTCCCCCTAACATCTCCCACTCACATAGGAGGCAGGTAGCCCCTGTATCGGAGCACCCCGAACCCATCTCATAGTCACAGCAATCTTTGGAAGAACCAAACAAGTGTGGCAGTTTACTCAGCGTTCAGTTGTCCATAATGCGAAGCACAGGAGGATCTCTCCCCTCAGCTAGGGCAGCTGATATCCGTAGGTGGGCAGGACCACCCATAGCCCCTCAGCTACCCCCTCCCGAGTGGTCCGAGTCAGTGGGCGCAGCAGTCCGAGACTCAGTGCTAGAGGCAGTACGCTTCCGAGATCTGGACTTTCTATTCCGTTTGCTTCGGGTGTTCTGATCACTCCGGTTTTGCGATGAATCACTCATGTGGCCCGGATCAAGGCCCGGTTGAGCGTGGGGCCGGACTCTCATCGTTTCATCCGTCCACCTGAAGACGTCCTCCAGCGTATCGAAAAAGTGAGTCCGGGATTGAAAGACTACTCGTAGGCGGTCCGGATAGAGCAAGGAATACTGAATCTTCAGGCCCCGAAGTTTCGCCTTGGCGGCCAGGAAGGAGTGCCTCTGTTGTTGTACCATCTTGGTGTAGTCGGGGAAGATCATGATCTTGTGGTTTTCAAATAAAAGGGAATCCTTGGCCCTCCCCTCCCGCAGTATAGTGTCTCTATCATGGAAGTTCAGGATTCTGGCGATCACCGGCCTGGGCCGCTCTCCCACTGGCGGCTTCTGCGTCAGGGCCCGGTGAGCGCGCTCAATCATAAAGCAGCAGGATAAGGTATCCGGGGGGAGCCAGCTCTCCAGCCATTGGGAAAGAAAGCGTTCCATGCTGCCCTTTTCGCAGCCCTCCGGAAAACCTACAAAGCGAAGGTTGTTCCTGCGTGCCCGTTTTTCGGCATCCTCCACACGAAGCGCCAGACCCTTTTGAATGCTCTCCATCGCCGCCATTTTCTGCTTCAGGGTCCCGACATCATCTTCCACCACTGAGATCCTGGACTCGGTCTCTGTAATTCGCGCCACAGCGTTGCGTAGGTCCTGTCTCAGGAGGGTCACATCCGCCCCAACAGCCCCAATCTTGGCGTCCAGCATGTCCCTGGATTGGGTTATCGCCGCCATGAGCGCCGCATTGTCCGGCCCCGACCCCTGACTGCCTTGTGCTCCGGGGCCGCCATTCGGTTCCGTGAACTTGTTGATGGGCCCCTGCCTAACGGGCCCACCCCCCCCCTATGGTCATGGCCAAGTCCTGCGCCGGTATCGCCGCCCTCAAAGCGTTAGCGGATCCTTTTGGTGGGGTAATCCACACCCCCAACAGCTGCCAAGGGAGGTTCACTGTCCAGGCACCGCTACAGCCGATACACGCCACATACAGACCGCCGCCGTCTATTCCGGGTGGGGGGGTAAGGGCCTCTCAACAAGCCCCCGCAGACCCCTGCAGGCCGAGCCACAGCCTTGACGTGTCCACCTCGTGAGCCCCCACGACAGTCCGGGGGTATCCTAGGCCCGCAGTCAGGTCCGTCAGCCTGCCCAGGGTCCCAATGCAAATCCAAGCCGGTCCCACCGGACCCTTCCACCCCTCTAGCCGTCACTTCAATGCGAGGGGGGGGTTCCCCAGGGGGGGAGACACTCACAGTTCGTCGGTCACCTCCGCAGGTCCACACCAGGGCTGCAGGCACGTCCCTCCCGGCACGGACGCGATCCACTCTGGTCCGTCCTACCGGCCCTCAGTACACTGCCCCGGCGCACACAGCTACGGTGATCTCAGCAGTCCGGTTCAGGCGCACAACCGACCCCGCTGCTCCTTGGGCCTCGCTGCTCCTGCACTCCTGTCCCGAGGACAGATGCTGGTGTCATCGAGCGGGGGCCACCAAACTCGAGGCCCCGGCTTCACCAAGGCCAGGTAGGCCGCTGCTCCTCCTCGGCGGCCTCCGGGCACCAGTCTCTGCCACCACCACTGCAAGAGTAGCCAGGGGTCTCCTCAGTGTGTCGCTGATACCGGGCAGCCCCAGGCCTGGGCAGAAGGATGGCGCCGCCGGCTCCTGCGCGAGCCCTCCGGTCCGGGTGCGCCAAAATCGAGGCTCCTGCTTTGTTGTCCGGGACTAGGCCGCTCGCTGCTTCGGCCGGTTTCTCTGCCCCGGACGGTCCTGGAGCGTCGCTCCCAGGGTCGGATGGCCCCCAGCACTGTCCGCCACAATCGCCCCACAGGCAGTGTACCGTTTGGGTCCGGGGGCAAGGATAATCGGTCTGATAATCGTCGGGCCGGCGGGAGCTCTAGAAAGCCGCGTCCGCCATCAACGGCCGCTAAGCCACGCCCCCAAAACACATCATTTTTAAGGGACTCTGCACAGCCTATGAGGTCCTGCAAGGCCAAAGTCCGATTGTACCTTCGAGACCGGATTAGATGGTATTTACCAAACAGGACTCTCCGCTCAAGTTCGGCTCGAGATCTGTGTGTTCCCATGTACAGACGAACTACCCTGGGTGACAGGAGCTTTATACGGTGTACGGCTCTGCACCGGAATCACCTCCCTTGGGAATTGAAAAATGCTACTTCTCTGCTTAGGTTCAGGAAGGAACTTAAGACCAGTCTGTTTTCGCAGGATCTTTGAGTGATGTGTCCTTTCTGGGCAAGCTGATGTTCAGGCTTTGGGGTCCTCTCTGTCATGGGTAGCGACAAGGCACCTCTGGGCAATTGCTAGCGCTTTATACAAATTTTATCAAATCAAATCAAGACAAAATTTCTAGTGGCAATATCATCTGCCCGAAGGGTGAGTGAACTGCAGGCTTTATCATCCAAGCCTCCCTATCTTATGGAAGTTCCCCAGAAGGGGTTGGTTTGCACCTGGCCTCTTTTTTTACCTAAAGTGGTGACCCCATTACATTTGGATCAATTGGTCATACTTTCCACCTTCTATGCTCTTCCACGTCCCCCTAAGGAAGAGGAGTGACTCCATCGTCGACCCAAAAAGATATGGTGCTCAAATCAGATTTTATTCAGATTTTATTCTGCATTTGTAAGGCACCAAATGCAACATAGCTTCAAAGCATTACTTAATGGCAACACAGTTGCTCCTATGAATTATCAGTGCGATAAGTATTTACAGTGCTCTCGATGTGAGGGGAAAAAAAAAGGGTAGGATAGATGGTGGTGATTTTGTGAGTGAAGGACAGGGCCAAGGTATTGTGACATATATACATCATTAATGCATAGCGTACAACCTTTCCAGCCTAACATAGGTCAGTTGTTCCTGGATTTCAACATAGCTCAAATGTACATGTTATTTAAATCATATGTACATTTGAGCTATGTTGATATCACCGCCATCTATTCTACCCTATATTGCATTTGGTGCCTTACAAATACCGAATAAAATCTCCTTCGAGCACCATATAAAGCAAGAGTAGTGAACGCCTTTTCATTTTTTATGTGTAATAAGCTACTACCACGACCCCTTTCCTACTGTACTGTGAGTGAGGAGTGAGCAAAGGGCAGAGGCGTCGCCCGCTCCAAGCATGTGTAAGCATTGGCTGCAGCTAGAGAGAGCCAGCCGTGCAGTGGCCTGCTCTTGCAGTGTAAGGTCGGGGCCCGAGCCCTGCTCAGACCGCGCACCTAGAGAAAGTCAGCCGTGCAGTGACCTGCTCCTGCAGTGTAAGGTCGGGGCCCGAGCCCTGCTCAGACCGCGCACCTAGAGAGAGTCAGCCGTGCAGTGACCTGCTCCTGCAGTGTATGGTCGGGGCCCCGAACACTGCTCGGACCGCGCACCTAGAGAGAGCCAGTGGTGCAGTGACCTGCTCCTGCAGTGTATGGTCGGGGCCCCGAGCACTGCTCAGACCGCGCACCTAGAGAGAGCCAGCGGTGCAGTGGCCTGCTCCTGCAGTGTATGGTCGGGGCCCCGCGCACTGCTCAGACCGCGCACCTAGAGAGCCAGCCGTGCAGTGACCTGCTCCTGCAGTGTATGGTCGGGGCCCGAGCACTGCTCAGACCGCGCACCTAGAGAGCCAGCGGTACAGTGACCTGCTCCTGCAGTGTATGGTCGGGGCCCCGAGCACTGCTCAGACCGCGCACCTAGAGAGCCAGCGGTGCAGTGGCCTGCTCCTGCAGTGTATGGTCGGGGCCCCGAGCACTGCTCAGACCGTGCACCTAGAGAGAGCCAGCGGTGCAGTGGCCTGCTCCTGCAGTGTATGGTCAGCGCCCCGAGCACCGCTCAGACCGCGCACCTAGAGAGAGCCAGCGGTGCAGTGGCCTGCTCCTGCAGTGTATGGTCGGCGCCCCGAGCACTGCTCAGACCGCGCACCTAGAGAGAGCCAGCGGTGCAGTGACCTGCTCCTGCAGTGTAAGGTGGGTGGGACCCCGAGCACTGCTCAGACCGCGCACCTAGAGAGAGCCAGCGGTGCTGTGGCCTGCTCCTGCAGTGTAAGGTGGGGGGGGGACCCTGAGCACTGCTCAGACCGCGCACCTAGAAAGAGCCAGCGGTGCAGTGGCCTGCTCCTGCAGTGTAATGTCAGGGGGGCCCGAGCCTTGCTAAGACCACCCACCTAGAGAGAGCCAGCGGTGCAGTGACCTGCTCCTGCAGTGTAAGGTGGGGGGGACCCCGAACACTGCTCAGACCGCGCACCTAGAGAGAGCCAGCGGTGCAGTGGCCTGCTCCTACAGTGTATGGTCGGCCCCCGAGCACTGCTCAGACCGCGCACCTAGAGAGAGTCAGCCGTGCAGTGACCTGCTCCTGCAGTGTAAGTTCGGGCCCGAGCCCTGCTTAGACCGCGCACCTAGAGAGAGCCAGCGGTGCAGCGGCCTGCTCCTGCAGTGTATGGTCGGGGCCCCGAGCACTGCTCAGACCGCGCACCTAGAGAGAGCCAGCGGTGCAGTGTCCTGCTCCTGCAGTGTATGGTCGGGGCCCCGAGCACTGCTCACACCGCGCACCTAGAGAGCGCCAGCGGTGCAGTGGCCTGCTCCTGCAGTGTGAGGCCGGGTCCGAGCCCTGCTCAGACCGCGCACCTAGAGAGAGCCAGCGGTGCAGTGGCCTGCTCCTGCAGTGTAAGGTGGGGGGAAACCCCGAGCACTGCTCAGACCGCGCACCTAGAGAGCCAGCGGTGCAGTGGCCTGCTCCTGCAGTGTAAGGCCGGGGCCTGAGCCCTGCTCAGACCGCGCACCTAGAGAGCCAGCCGTGCAGTGGCCTGCTCCTGCAGTGTAAGGTCGGGCCCCGAGCCCTGCTCAGACCGCGCACAAAGAGAGCCAGCGGTGCAGTGACCTGCTCCTGCAGTGTAAGGTGGGGGGAAACCCCGAGCCCTGCTCAGACCGCGCACCTAGAGAGCCAGCCGTGCAGTACCCTGCTCCTGCAGTTTATGGTCGGGGCCCCGAGCACTGCTCAGACCCGCACCTAGGGAGAGCCAGCGGTGCAGTGACCTGCTCCTGCAGTGTATGGTCGGGGCCCGAGCACTGCTCAGACCGCGCACCTAGAGAGCCAGCGGTGCAGTGACGTGCTCCTGCAGTGTATGGTCGAGGCCCCGAGCTCTGCGCAGACCGCGCACCTAGAGAGCCAGCCGTGCAGTGACCTGCTCCTGCAGTGTATGGTCGGGGCCCCGAGCACTGCTCAGACCGCGCACCTAGAGAGAGAGCCAGCGGTGCAGTGACCTGCTCCTGCAGTGTATGGGCGGGGCCCCGAGCACTGCTCAGACCGCGCACCTAGAGAGCCAGCCGTGCAGTGACCTGCTCCTGCAGTGTATGGTCAGGACCCCGAGCACTGCACCGACCGCGCACCTAGAGAGCCAGCGGTGCAGTGGCTTGCTCCTGCAGTGTATGGTCGGCGCCCCGAGCACTGCTCAGACCGCGCACCTAGAGAGCCAGCCGTGCAGTGACCTGCTCCTGCAGTGTAAGGTCAGGGGGGGCCCGAGCACTGCACAGACCGCGCACCTAGAGTGCCAGCGGTGCAGTGACCTGCTCCTGCAGTGTAAAGTGGGTGGGGACCCTGAGCACTGCTCAGACCGCGCACTTAGAGAGCCAGCCGTGCAGTGGCCTGCTCCTGCAGTGTAAGGTCAGGGGGGCCCGAGCACTGCACAGACCGCGCACCTAGAGAGCCAGCGGTGCAGTGGCCTGCTCCTGTAGTGTATGGTCTGGACCCCGAGCACGGCTCAGACCGCGCACCTAGAGAGCCAGCCGGGCAGTGGCCTGCTCCTGCAGTGTATGGTCAGGGCCCGAGCCCTGCTCAGACTGCGCACCTAGAGAGCCAGCCGTGCAGTGGCCTGCTCCTGCAGTGTATGGTCGGGGCCCCGAGCACTGCTCAGACCGCGCACCTAGAGAGCCAGCCGTGCAGTGGCCTGCTCCTGCAGTGTAAGGTGGGGGGGGGGGGACCCCGAGCACTGCTCAGACCGCGCACCTAGAGAGCCAGCGGTGCAGTGACCTGCTCCTGCAGTGTAAGGTTAGGGACCCCCGATCCCTGCTCAGACCGCGCACCTAGAGAGAGCCAGCGGTGCAGTGGCCTGCTCCTGCAGTGTAAGGTGGGGGGGACCCCGAGCACTGCTCAGACCGCGCGCCTAGAGAGAGCCAGCTGCGCAGTGGCCTGCTCCTGCAGTGTATGGTCGGGGGCCCGAGCACTGCTCAGACCGCGCACCTAGAGAGAGCCAGCAGTGCAGTGGCCTGCTCCTGCAGTGTATGGTCGGGGCCCTGAGCACTGCTCAGACCGCGCACCTAGAGAGAGCCAGCGGTGCAGTGGCCTGCTCCTGCAGTGTAAGGTCGGGTGGGGGGAGGGGGGGCGTGCAGTGGCCTGCTCCTGCAGTGTAAGGTGGGGGGGGACCCCAAGCACTGCTCAGACCGCGCACCTAGAGAGAGCCAGCGGTGCAGTGGCCTGCTCCTGCAGTGTATGGTCGGGGCCCCGAGCCCTGCTCAGACCGCTCACCTAGAGAGAGCCAGCGGTGCAGTGACCTGCTTTTGCAGTGTAAGGTCGGGGCCCGAGCCCTGTTCAGACCGCGCACCTAGAAAGAGTCAGCAGTGCAGTGACCTGCCCCTGCAGTGCATGGTCGAGGCCCGAGCACTGCTCAGACCGCGCACCTAGAGAGAGCCAGCGGTGCAGTGGCCTGCTCCTACAGTGTAAGGTGGGGGGGCCCGAGCACTGCTCAGACCGTGCACCTAGAGAGCCAGCCGTGCAGTTGCCTGCTCCTGCAGTGTAAAGTGGGGGGGGACCCCGAGCACTGCTCAGACCGCGCACCTAGAGAGAGCCAGCGGTGCAGTGGCCTGCTCCTGTAGTGTAAGGTCGGGTGGGGGGAGGGGGGGCGTGCAGTGGCCTGCTCCTGCAGTGTAAGGTGGGGGGGGACCCCAAGCACTGCTCAGACCGCGCACCTAGAGAGAGCCAGCGGTGCAGTGTCCTGCTCCTGCAGTGTATGGTCGGGGCCCGAGCCCTGCTCAGAGCGCTCACCTAGAGAGAGCCAGCGGTGCAGTGACCTGCTTCTGCAGTGTATGGTCGGGGCCCCGAGCTCTGCTCAGACCGCGCACCTAGAGAGAGCCAGCGGTGCAGTGGCCTGCTCCTGCAGTGTATGGTCGGGACCGAGCCCTGCTCAGACCGCGCACCTAGAGAGCCAGCCGTGCAGTGACCTGCTCCTGCAGTGTAAGGTCGGGCCCGAGGCCTGTTCAGACCGCGCACCTAGAGAGAGTCAGCGGTGCAGTGACCTGCTCCTGCAGCGTATGGTCGGGGCCCCGAGCACTGCTCAGACCGCGCACCTAGAGAGAGCCAGAGGTGCAGTGGCCTGCTCCTGCAGTGTAAGGTGGGGGGGCCCGAGCACTGCTCAGACCGTGCACCTAGAGAGCCAGCCGTGCAGTGGCCTGCTCCTGCAGTGTAAAGTGGGGGGGGACCCCGAGCACTGCTCAGACCACGCACCTAGAGAGAGCCAGCCGTGCAGTGGCCTGCTCCTGCAGTGTAAGGTCAGGGGGGCCCAAGCACTGCTCAGACCGCGCACCTAGAGAGCCAGCGGTGCAGTGACCTGCTCCTGCAGTGTATGGTCAGGGGGGCCCGAACCCTGCTCAGACTGCGCACCTAGAGAGCCAGCCGTGCAGTGACCTGCTCCTGCAGTGTAAGGTCGGGCCCGAGCCCTGTTCAGACCGCGCACCTAGAGAGAGTCAGCGGTGCAGTGACCTGCTCCTGCAGTGTATGGTCGGGGCCCCGAGCACTGCTCAGACCGCGCACCTAGAGAGAGCCAGCCGTGCAGTGGCCTGCTCCTGCAGTGTAAGGTGGGGGGGCCCGAGCACTGCTCAGACCGTGCACCTAGAGAGCCAGCCGTGCAGTGGCCTGCTCCTGCAGTGTAAAGTGGGGGGGACCCCGAGCACTGCTCAGACCAAGCACCTAGAGAGAGCCAGCCGTGCAGTGGCCTGCTCCTGCAGTGTAAGGTCAGGGGGCCCGAGCACTGCTCAGACCGCGCACCTAGAGAGCCAGCGGTGCAGTGGCCTGCTCCTGCAGTGTAAAGTGGGGGGGGGGACCCCGAGCACTGCTCAGACCACGCACCTAGAGAGAGCCAGCCGTGCAGTGGCCTGCTCCTGCAGTGTAAGGTCAGGGGGGCCCAAGCACTGCTCAGACCGCGCACCTAGAGAGCCAGCGGTGCAGTGACCTGCTCCTGCAGTGTATGGTCAGGGGGGCCCGAGCACTGCTCAGACCGCGCACCTAGAGAGCCAGCCGTGCAGTGGCCTGCTCCTGCAGTGTAAGGTGGGGGGGGGGGCGAGCCCAGCTCTCACCGCACTGCTGGAGAGACAGCCAGAGGTGCAGTGGCCTGCTCCTGGAGAGTCATCCGTGCAGTGGCTGCGCCTCGGCTGGCCGTCCTCCCATGCACCAGCTGCCACAGTGCAGCGAGAGGAGTCTCTAAATATAGCTGCAGCCGGCCTGGCATCTTGACCCCCCAGGCCCCCCTGCTGCCAAGTGTCCGTCGCTCTGTTCTCCTTTAAAAGGAAGCCTGTCCTGGCGGCGTCACAGGGAGGCAGGGCCCTGGCGAGAATAAAGGGCCTGCGCCCTGTACACCCCAGCCACCCTGTACAGAGTCCTGCTCCCGGTACACATCAGCCACGCTGTACAGAGCCCTGCGCCCAGTACACCCCAGCAACCCAGTACAGAGTCCTGCGCCCGGTACACATCAGCCACGCTGTACAGGGTTGTTGCGTGTGCCCAGTACCAGCCGCGCTGTACAGGGCCCAGTGCCCAGTACACCCAAGCCGCGCTGTACAGAGTCCTGCGCCCGGTACACATCAGCCACGCTGTACAGAGCCCTGCGACCAGTACACCCCAGCCACCCTGTACAGAGTCCTGCGCCCGGTACACATCAGCCGCGCTGTACAGTGCCCAGTACACCCCAGCCGCACAGAGCCGTGCACCCAGTACACCTCAACCACGCTGTACAGAGCAGGGCGCCCAGTACACCCCAGCCGCGCTGTACAGAGCTGTGCGTCCAGTACACCCCAGCCGTGCTGTACTGAGCCCTGTGCCCAGTACACCCCAGCCGCACTGTACAGAGCCCTGCGCCCAGTACACCCAAGCCGCACTGTACAGAGCCCTCCGCCCAGTGCACCCCAGCCACAAAGAGCCGTGCACCCAGTACACCCCAGCCGCACTGTACAGAGCCATGCACCCAGTACACCCCAGCCGCACTGTACAGAGCCGTGCACCCAGTACACCCCAGCCGCGCTGTACAGAGCCCTGCGCCCAGTACACCCCAGCCACCCTGTACAGAGTCCTGCGCCCGGTACACATCAGCTACGCTGTACAGAGCTGTGGCGTGTGCCCAGTACCAGCCGCGCTGTACAGGGCCCAGTGCCTAGTACACCCAAGCCGCGCTGTACAGAGTCCTGCGCCCGGTACACATCAGCCACGCTGTACAGAGCCCTGCACCCCGTACACCCCAGCCGCACAGAGCCGTGCCCCCAGTACACCCCAGCCACGGTGTACAGAGTCCTGCGCCCGGTACACATTAGCTGCTCTGTACAGGGCCCAGTGCCCAGTACACCCCAGCCGCACAGAGCCGTGCACCCAGTACATCTCAACCGCGCTGTACAGAGCAGTGCGCCCAGTACACCCCAGCCACGCTGTACAGAGCCGTGCGTCCAGTACACCCCAGCCGTGCTGTACTGAGCCCTGTGCCCAGTACACCCCAGCCGCACTGTACAGAGCCCTGCGCCCAGTACACCCAAGCCGCACTGTACAGAGCCCTCCGCCCAGTGCACCCCAGCCACAAAGAGCCGTGCACCCAGTACACCCCAGCCGCACTGTACTGAGCCGTGCACCCAGTACACCCCAGCCGCGCTGTACAGAGCCCTGCGCCCAGTACACCTCAGCCGCGTTGTACAGAGCCATGCGCCCAGTACACCTCAGCCGCGCTGTACAGAACCCGGCGCCCAGTGCAGCCCAGCCGCGTAGTAGAGCCCTGCGCCCAGTACACCTCAGCCGCGCTGTACAGAGCTGTGCGCCCAGTACACCCCAGCCCGATGCACAGACCCCTGCGCCCAGTACTACCCAGCCTCGCTGTACAGAGCCGTAGGCCCAGTACACCCCAGCCACACAGAGCCGTGCACCCAGTACACCCCAGCCGCGCTGTGTAGAGCCCTACGCCCAGTACACCCCAGCCGCACTGGAAAGAGCCGTGCGCCCAGTACACCCCAGCCGCACTGTACAGAGCCCTGCGCCCAGTACAGCTGCGCTGTTGATCCATGCGCCCAGTACACGCCAGCCGTACAGAGCCGTACACTCCAGCAGCGCGGTACAGAGCCCTGCGCCCAGTACACCCCAGCCGTGCACCCTGTACACCCCAGCCCTGATGTACAGAGCACTGCGCCCAGTACACCCCAGCCGCGCTGTAGAGCAGTGCGCCCAGTACACCCCAGCCGCGCTGTACAGAGCCCGGCGCCCAGTACACCTCAGCCTCGCTGTACAGAGCCGTGCATCCAGTACACCCCAGACGCGCTATACAGAGCTGTGCGTCCAGTACACCCCAGCCACACTGTACAGAGCTGTGCACCCAGTACACCCCAGCCGCGCTGTACAGAGCTGTGCGCCCAGTACACCTCAGCCGCGCTGTACAGAGCCCTGCACCCAGTACACCCCAGCCGAGCTGTACAGAGCCGTGCACCCAGTACACCCCAGCCGCGCTATACAGAGCCATGTGCCCAGTACACCCCAGCCGTGCTGTACAGAGCCCTGCGCCCAGGACACCCTAGCCGCACTGTACGCACCTAGTACACCCCTGCTGCACTGTACAGAGCTGTGCGTCGAGTACACCCCAACTGTGCTGTATAGACCCCTGCGCTAAGTACACTCCAGCCACACTGTACAGAGCTCTGCGCCCAGTAAAGCCCAGCCTCAGAGCCCGGCACCCAGTACACCCCAGCCATGCTGTACAGAGCCCTGCGCCCAGTACACCCCAGCCGCACAGAGCCGTGCACCCAGTACACCCCAGCCACCCCAGCCACCCTGTACAGAGTCCTGCGCCCGGTACACATCAGCCGCGCTGTACAGTGCCCAGTACACCCCAGCCGCACAGAGCCGTGCACCCAGTACACCTCAACCACGCTGTACAGAGCAGGGCGCCCAGTACACCCCAGCCGCGCTGTACAGAGCCGTGCGTCCAGTACACCCCAGCCGCGCTGTACAGAGCCCTGCGCCCAGTACACCCAAGCCGCACTGTACAGAGCCCTGCGCCCAGTACACCCAAGCCGCACTGTACAGAGCCCTCCGCCCAGTGCACCCCAGCCACAAAGAGCCGTGCACCCAGTACACCCCAGCCGCACTGTACAGAGCCGTGCACCCAGTACACTCCAGCCGCGCTGTACAGAGCCCTGCGCCCAGTACACCCCAGCCACCCTGTACAGAGTCCTGCGCCCGGTACACATCAGCTACGCTGTACAGAGCTGTGGCGTGTGCCCAGTACCAGCCGCGCTGTACAGGGCCCAGTGCCCAGTACACCCAAGCCGCGCTGTACAGAGTCCTGCGCCCGGTACACATCAGCCGCGCTGTACAGTGTCCTGCGCCCGGTACACATCAGCCACGCTGTACAGAGCCCTGCACCCCGTACACCCCAGCCGCACAGAGCCGTGCCCCCAGTACATCCCAGCCACCCTGTACAGAGTCCTGCGCCCGGTACACATTAGCTGCTCTGTACAGGGCCCAGTGCCCAGTACATCTCAACCGCGCTGTACAGAGCAGTGCGCCCAGTACACCCCAGCCGCGCTGTACAGAGCCGTGCGTCCAGTACACCCCAGCCGTGCTGTACTGAGCCCTGTGCCCAGTACACCCCAGCCGCACTGTACAGAGCCCTGCCCCCAGTACACCCAAGCCGCACTGTACAGAGCCCTCCGCCCAGTGCACCCCAGACACAAAGAGCCGTGCACCCAGTACACCCCAGCCGCACTGTACTGAGCCGTGCACCCAGTACACCCTAGCCGCGCTGTACAGAGCCCTGCGCCCAGTACACCCCAGCCGCACTATACAGAGCCCTGTGCCCAGTACACCTCAGCCGCGTTGTACAGAGCCATGCGCCCAGTACACCTCAGCCGCGCTGTACAGAACCTGGCGCCCAGTACAGCCCAGCCGCGTAGTAGAGCCCTGCGCCCAGTACACCTCAGCCGCGCTGTACAGAGCTGTGCGCCCAGTACACCCCAGCCCGATGTACAGACCCCTGCGCCCAGTACTACCCAGCCTCGCTGTACAGAGCTGTAGGCCCAGTACACCCCAGCCACACAGAGCCGTGCACCCAGTACATCCCAGCCGAGCTGTGTAGAGCCCTACGCCCAGTACACCCCAGCCGCACTGGAAAGAGCCGTGCGCCCAGTACACCCCAGCCGCACTGTACAGAGCCCTGCGCCCAGTACAGCTGCGCTGTTGATCCATGCGCCCAGTACACGCCAGCCGTACAGAGCCGTACACTCCAGCAGCGCGGTACAGAGCCCTGCGCCCAGTACACCCCAGCCGCACAGAGCTGTGCACCCTGTACACCCCAGCCCTGATGTACAGAGCACTGCGCCCAGTGTGGTAAATTTAAATTACCTATACTTAATTTATGCGGTAAAGTTCAATAAGAATAACTCAGTCAAAAATAAGAGACAGAATCCGTGGTATCTGAGGTTTTAAAAAGGGGTTTTATTCCTTAAAAAGGAATTGGTTCGAACCAGGCAATCGGATTCCATCACCACGAAGGTTCAGGAAGGGATAGACAATACTTTATTGACAGGATATCATATATATAGTCAATGCATTACAATAGTAACAGATGCAGAAGGCGTAACAGCTGAGAAAAACGTGATAAGAGCATATGTACGTAATAGAAGGCGTGCATGAAGGCGTACACGGAGGTGTGTGCTAGACAACGTCACATGAAACGTGTCACAGATGGGTGGAACCATAGAAGAATCCTGCAGTGTCAGCAGAAATATGTGGCAGAGATGCGCGCGCAGCAGTATGACGTGTGATTGACGTGGAACTGGGGGGTGAAGGGGACTTGACATTTAGCCCTACATGAGGAGACAGAAGTCTGGAGTGTCAGAACAACCTAATCCCAAATCATATCTAATATCTTGTGTTTGAGGAACTGTATTATCTAAAAGGAAAAGGTCTCTCGGGCAGAGGCTATTCTATACTGACTGCTAGTGCGTGCATATGTGACTACGTGTCTACATGAGATGTGAGGGGCCACGGGCCTACCATGGTAACGGAAGCTATGAATTACTTGCATGGAGACAGTGAGGCCGGGCCCTTTGCTCTGCAGCTGGGAAGGATGTTTTCGTAAACTACTAGACAGGAATGTATTTTCGAGGAGCGGAGCAGATAACTTGAAGGTTGGATACAGTCTTGGCAGGCAAGGCAGGCCGAGCCAGGCACAGCTCGCCGCGCAGGAAGTAAGTCAAGGGTCAGGAAGCAGCAGACTGCAGCTTTCAGAGACAGAAAGCAGAAAAGGCTCGATGGCAGAAATCTGGGCCTAACTCGCCAGAGCTAGAAATACATGAAAGTGCACCATATAAAGACGTTGGCAAGGTACACTTAGGAACGGAATATCCGACCCATTCATGGTGGATCTGAAAGAGGACATGTTAACGTTGGACGCAAATGTATTTGCGTCTTCATAGCTGGAAGTGGAGGGAACATACATGTACTAAAAGCACGTACATGAAGCCGGTGGGGTCTACGATAGGGGACACAACTGACCATAAAATTCATATTACCTCATTCCCTCCTTGTCCCCTACGGACCCTTCATGATATATCAATCCTCATTAATCTATCAATCTGTTCATGTAACATCATTTGCTCTTCTTTCTTCTTATGGCGTTTTGAATGAGGACTTGAGTGAGGAATACATGATGTGGCGCACAATCCGCAAATCGCTGGCCCACATTGCAGACATAGGCAGCAACTGAATACTATGAGAAGGCCAATACCTAGGAAGGGTAGGATTTTCCATCCCCAGGCTGACAACGTGGTCCAGAACCAACCGGACCAAGTCCAGGTGCCTGGATTCTGGTGTATTGTGAAGACGGGTAATGGCTCTATATACCGATGGCGCGTTTTCTGGAATGAAAACACAGCAGCTCGACCCGATGACCTTACAGGCTCCGCCCCTATCGGCCAGGATGACGTCAAGGACGAGACGATTTTGAAGAACAACAATCCGCATAGCAGACTGCTCCTCTGTTAAGTTACCTAGGGCTGAAGTAGTTTCATTCACTACTGCTTCGAGGGTTCTGGTTAATTTTCGTATCAGTTTGCTATTAAAGACAGCACCTAAGTAGGGAAAGAAACCTTTATTGAAGTCTGTATATTGTTCCCATGCCGTTTCAGTATAGTCGACAATCGGGAGATCTCTCTGTGGTCTATTATGTACTAGATGGGTATTCCTATGATAATCAGGAGGGGCTAGGAAAACAGGTGGTAGAAGGAATGCAATGTAACAGGTGCCATCCCAATCTAGAGGTAGGCGTATATATGCGGTATGACCACAAATGAAGTAGGAATGACGTGAAGCTTTAAACGCAGACTTGCCCTTATCACTGAATTCGATCACAGTAGTACATTTACTATGACCCAGATGTACTGAACCATTCTTTCTAATACATAATTCACCTTTGACTGGTAATACGGACATGGCTGGCAAGACTGGTTCGGTTTCGGATTCAACATTCAGAATCATGAGGTTAAGTGTAAAGTTACCTAATCCATATACTTCATTTTCTAGATCAGTCCCTGTCCTTTTTGGTAAACCCTCCTTGTCAGGATAACATACTTTATGCAGAACTGTGTTCAGGTTTCCCCATACCCAGTTGCCCTGATAAACTATGGAATTGGAATCTAGTGAGTTCATTAATCTAAACCATGCACCACACGAACCATTGTGTGTAAACGGGTACGGGAAGAGGGGCAGAACTCCCTTGTATTTCTGATAGGGAGGGAGTCGGCCACATATCCAACAATTTGTAGCGTTGCTGGTCTGGTGGGAATGATGTAACATACTAATGAATGTGTTGTTGCGCAGCGCATGCTGTAAGACAATTCATGCGGGGGTAATTCACTAAAAGAGTGCTCGGCAGTAACATTGAAGGGAGAATGTGCACGCTTGAAAATAGGGTAGTAGATATGTAACAATATACTTGCAGCAATAATCAAGACTTAGAAAAAACATAATCAATAGTGTCACGATGCAATGGCTGTGAAGAGATTTACAATATTCACGTTTCTTGAGCTGTTTCTGTCTATCTCTCTCTCTATTGGGGTCTAGGGGATACATGTCAGAAACTCGTCTAACCGATTCACCTAGGGGAGGACTTAAACAATTAAACTGTCTGACTTGCTAGACCTCAATTTAAGTCGGTACTCCTGGGAAGAAGTTTTCTCGGCCAGGGGGAGTTTTGAGTCAGTCTGTGGAGGAGGGCCGGACGGCTGAGAATTCAGACCTGGAGGCAGTCCATGAAATTTCTTAATGTGACTCGAGTGAAGCCAGCCCTTGCGGCCCTCGACTTTTACTGCAGTCCTTGTTGTTAAAAGTACTAATTTTGGCGTCTGCCAACGGGGCTCCAGCGGACTTCTTCGGTCGAAATTCCTGATGAACACGTAATCGCCGGGAACCACTTCATGGGGCTTCACCTCGGTGTTGTCGGGAAAGGCTGCAGCTACCTGTGAACGACAAGATTGTAGTGCAGACATCAAGGAGGCAAGGTAATCTGTCAGCATAATACAGTCAACATCGGTGATTTTTCGCGGCAGAGGCGTCCCCCACATATTCGGTGGCCTACCAAAGACCACCTCATACGGGGATAGCCCTGTTCTGGAGTGTGCGACCATTCTTATGTAAAAGAGCGCAACTGGCAAAGCTACTATCCAGTCGACTCCTTTCTCTCTACAGATCTTGGCAAGGCGGATTTTCAGAGTCTGAATATGACGCTCCACGAGGCCTGCTGCCTCGGGATGTCGGACGCAATGGAACTTCCATTGGTAGCCGAGCAGGAGAGATACCTGTTTCATTAACTCGGACAAGAATGGCTGACCGTTATCGGAGTATACGACGCGGGGCAAACCATATCTGGGAAAAAATTCACGAACCAGCTGCTTGGCAGTGGTCGGGGCAGTGTAATCTGGGACTGGATATGCTTCTGTCCAACGGGAGAGTGCACATACAACTACGAGGACATATTTGAATCCCCGACAACGTTCCATCTGGATATAATCCATCTGGAGGACTTCAAAAGGGTGATCGGGAGGATGAAATCCACCTTGCTCTACGGGAATGCTTTTACCTGGGTTGAACTGACAACAAATCATGCAAGTACGCACTTTCTGTTTAGCTGCTGCTCGTAAATGTTTATTGAACCAAATGTTTTGAACACTGTCTAACATGGCCTTTTCTCCTAAATGTGCAGGACTATGTACTGTGTTAATGATTACTTGGACCATAGAGTCAGGGAGAAACCATATAGATTTTCCCTTCGTCATCCAGCCTTAATCTGTCTGGATCCCTCCTAGTTCAGTCCATTTCTTGATTTCGTCTGGTGTAGCATGTGTCTGTATATCAATTACATCAAGGGCGGGATCCCTAACTGTCATGCAATGTGTCGGTGTCTGGACTATTGTCTTTGTCAAGTCAGTCGCGTGAGTCTCAGTCTGAGCTGTATGCTTGGCTGGTCGGTCTGCCAGGTCGTTACCCTGGGAAATTGTATCTGTAACTTTTGTATGTGCCTTGCACTTCATGATGGATATCGCTGTAGGCAGATGTATGGCATCTAACAAAGTCTGAATGAGGGGACCGTGTTGAATCTTGGCACCGTGAGAAGTCAAATAACCTCTCTCTCGCCATAATACACCGAAGTCGTGTACAACTCCGAATGCATACCGTGAATCTGTGTATATGTTAACCCTCTTGTTCTTGGCTTGAATACAGGCTTGAGTCAGAGCGATGAGCTCTGCTGCTTGAGCTGACAGGGTGTCAATACAATTTGTTTCTATGACTTCAGTTCCTGTCGTGACCGCATAGGCGGCCACTAATTCTCCTGTACTTGTTCTCATGCATGAACCATCCACATAAAGTGTCAGGTCTGGATCTGGTAATGGAGTGTCTGTCAAGTCTTGTCTAGGTTTCGTCGTAATGGTAATGACTTCAATACAATCATGTGCCAATGGGTCTGTCTCATTTAATGGCAAAAGTGTAGCAGGGTTTAATGTATTACAACGTCTGATTTCTATGTGTGGCTGAAACAATGTCAGTTCATAACCTGTCAGTCGTGCTATAGTCAAGTGCTGGGTCTGTGTTCGGTTTAAAAGAACTTCCACGGAATGTGGAACTTGTACTGTCAATTGGTGTCCTAACACTATGGAATCACTTTGTCTGATTGCTAGAGCTGTTGCTGCTACTGATTTCAAGCACGCAGGCAAAGCCTGGGCTACTGGATCCAATGTACTAGAAAAATAAGCACACGGTTTGTGTGATCCTGCTTGTTCTTGGGTCAGCACTGACAATGCAGTACCTTCACGTTCTGTAACGAAAAGCGTAAAAGGCTTGCTGTAACATGGTGTCGCTAAAACTGGTGCTTGGCATAAGGCTTTCTTTAAGTCGTCAAAAGCTTGTGTATGTTCCTGAGTCCAAGGGAGGGCAGTCGAAGACGCCGCCTCCTGGGTTGTCAACTGTATGAGTGGCTTTGCTAGAAATGCATACTGAGGAATCCATTGTCTACAGTAAGAAGTGAGGCCTATAAAGGGCCGCACCTCCTTTTGTGTCTTGGGTTGTGACATATTTACAATTAACTGGATGCGGTCAGGTGTTAGCTGTCTCCCCCCTTTGGACAGCAAGTGCCCAAGGTAAACAACTTGCTGAACACAGAATTGTAGCTTCAAAGGGGACACCTTGTGTCCCTTGTCAGCCAGAAAATGCAAAACCGTCAGTGACGCTTGCTCACATTCAGGTTCGCTTCGGGCGGTGATTAATAGATCATCGACGTACTGTAACAGGGCAGTGTTTTCAGGCATGTGTATACTGTCTAGTTGTCTTTTCAGTGCTTGGCTATAGATACTGGGGCTTTCTGTGAATCCTTGAGGTGCGTGTGCAAATTTGAAGCTTCGTCCATTTAAACAGAATCCGAAAAGGGATTGGCTTTCCGGGTCTATTGGAACACTAAAGAAGGCGTTCTTCAGGTCAATTACAGTAAAGAACGCTGCCTCGGAATCAATGGCAGTCAATAGAGACGAGATATCTGGGACCACGGGGTATTGTGGTACAATGCATTTATTTAATTCGCGCAAATCGATAACTAATCGATAAACAGGAGGTGCATTTGGATCAGTACGTTCAAGAACTGGAATGATGGGGGAATTACATACATTGGAGTCGGTTTCTACAACCACTCCTTGTGCAATGAGCTCGTCAACGATTCTCAGTAAAGCCGCCACAGCATCTGGAGGTAACTTGTATTGTCAAATTCGTGGCAAAACTACTCCTGGTCTGAGTGTGACTCGATATGGTGTAATGTGCATACAACCTACATCAGTGGGGCCTTGTGCCCATAAATGTGCAGGAACATTCTGTAATCTGGGATCAATATCTCTCAACACATAGTGACCCTTAAAGTCGCGCAGAAATAGTCTTACTCCTTCCGGAGAACAGCAAATGACAGCTCCTAGAGCCTTCAGTGTCTTTATACCTAACAGGTTTTCTGGACATGACTTCGTTAGCAATAAATCTTTAGTATGTGTCAATGGACCAACTGCAAGGGGAAGTGGTTGCGATACTTCATTAATAATAGGCTTTCCTGAAAATCCAAGGGAAACATTCTGTGAGCCTGAGAGGGGTGCCCCTGGAACTTCGTCGTGACTAATAGTTGTCCTGCTTGCCCCTGTATCAATTAAAAACTTTCTGTCTTTCCCTAATACTTGACTATGTACATAAGGACCTTCTTGATCTACAGGAACCTCAATAAGAGGCAAGCCAACTTCCCTCTCTAGGCTGTTTCATGTGTATCGCTGATAATCGGGATAATCATTCTGTGCATACTGGTACATCTGTTGTGTTGTGTTTTGTGTTGCGGCAATGGGCTGTGGCTGTGGTACTGCTACGGTCTGTACTGTCTGTTGCGGGGCCTGCATAGGCGGAATATTCTGTGATACTTGTTGTTGGGCCTGGTCCTGTCTAGGAGGACGCGGTCTCTCTTTAGTTTTACCTGTCAAGATATTGTGTTTCAAAACTGCACAATCATTTATATAGTGACCTGGCTGTTTACAATAGTTGCATATCCCTTTAACAGGAGCTGCTGAATTATTGGACTGTGTCGTACCCTTTTTCTGACCGTCAGCTGGAACTGACTGAGCAACTAACATTTTCATTTTCGTGTCTTTCATTCGTCTTTGTTCGTGTTCTTGTTCTTCTCTAATTCTGTTCTGGTGATATTGTAACATTTGTAACATTTGTGAAGGGGTATTTGCTTGCCATGTGCTCTCGACTTTCAGAACACGATTCTTAACCTGGGGCAGGGAATTTTCGACTAATTTGGTTACGAAAAGATGTGAATATGACTCGCTACTTGCTTTTAGGCCACTATTAATACCAAAGCATTTCTCAAATCGGGAATAAAAATCACTAGTGTCTTCATCGGGTTTCTGTTTGCAGGCTGAGATTGCACCCCAGTCTTCCTTTTTCGTTGCTAATAATCGTGGCAATACCTGTACTAACAATCCTGGTAAAGCTTTAGTTTTGTCCCCAAGCCCTAGGCCTGGGGTTCGAGTATTTTCTTCGTTTTCTAATTCAGCCCAAACTATCTTTTGCTCTCCCACTTCCCATTCCTTTTCTTTCAGTTTCTCATAAATACCGGCAGGCAATAATACTTTCAATATTTTCATGATGTCGGGATAGGTATAATCACCCATGAGTAACATGTCTTTTATTTCACGGTGAAAACCTGCTGGATCTTTGTCATGGCTGGGCACTAATTTCTTCATTTCCAATAGTTCTATTTTAGTTATGGGCGTGTACACAAACACGCGTCTAAAAGTATTATCCGCGTTCCTGGCTGGGTGCACCTCGCGTAAGGGATTCTGTCTGTCTATGTAATACGTTTTTCTTTCCCCGGATGGGGCTGGATCAAACTGTGAACACAGGAAGGCACTATATCTGTGCCGATGTTCTAGAATTATTTTAATTAAATCGGTACCTAGGCCTCTCCATTTATTCATGAGTAGTTCCATTAATATATCAGGTAGGGGACCAGGATCGGAGTGTTGGCTTTTATACAATATAAGGAGGTGCTGTATCATGTACATACCAGCTAGACGCTGTTCATCTGGAGAAAGATTCAAAAACGTTTGTGCTAATGTGTCATCACTATATTTATCAGAACTGTCAGCCCATTGTACTGCTGACCTGGCTAATTCTTGTTCATCCATAGAATTGAGTACATGGTACCCCATTCGTTCTTGAAGTAATTTATCGGTAGCCTGAAATAGATGTTCTGGCGTTCTCGGATTTGACATAGCAGCTTGAAAAAGTCTCTTACTTTCTGCACGTACCGGGCGCATTGAATTATTAAAGGGTCTTCCCTTACCTACATATGCTATCATTTCTCTAGCTGGTAACTGCAATACTCCTGTTGTCGTTTCTTGTTGTTCCTCCTCCTCCGAGGATTCAGTCTTATCTGCATCTACTTCTCTTTCAGGCTGTTCTCTTTCATGTATTTGTTCTACTGTTTTTCGGATCCTTCGGTACATGTTTTCTATACAACTTTGTTTATCATGTTTTCTGTCTGCTATATTCTGACCCCATTTGTTAAGTGCTTTCATTTCTTCCGGGTCTACTCCAGGCCTATCTCGGTTTCTTATCAAGCAGTTTATGAAGAAACGTAACAACTGTTTTTGAGTGTCAACTTTCTGGTATGCCATGGCCTCGCCAATACTTTCAGGACCCTTTCCTGTTTGGACAAAGTTATATATTCGGTCTAGATGATCAATCATTCCTGGTAGTATCATTAAATAGTTTGCAACTCGTCGTAGACGTACTGATGATAGCATCATTCTGTCATCTTTACCGGGTACTGGATCATATCTACAGTCCGTAAGAGGCTCATTAAGTATGTCATAACTCGCCAGGGGTGTGGAATTTTCAAAATAATCTACTTGTCCACAGGACAAAATGCCACTGAGATCTACATGTCCCGTAAAATCCACTTGTCCCACCTTCTCCCGTCCATACATCAAACATAAGGGCTGATGGAGAAACAAGCGTATGCATCACCATGAATGCATTCACCTATGGAATGAGGGGCTAAATGTTTTGAAAATATTTATTTACTGATTAAAAATGAACACCCGTTGGCTTGCCTACAGACAGACAGACAGAAGCATGTTTCATGCCCTGCCAAGGAGAAAACGGAACCGTCATGATCGGTTTGCCCGAGCCATCAGTCTTGACATTCTTGAAGAATGGACGATGTACCGCACTGATGACAGTGCCATTAGTGAACCAAGAGGCACGGCAGAAGTGAACACTGTATGTGACCAGAATATAGAGCAACATTGTAGTCCATATTAATTAAAAAACTGGTTTTTGTACAGCTCATATTCTGAACGCATGCATTCGAAAGTGCTTCCCTTGATTATTTAGTAAAAGTTAGTTTTGGTGAATTAAAATATTTGCCTAAGATCACACCATTTAAGCATGGAAGCCAATTTTCAACTAGCCAGGTTCTCTTTCACAAACTCTGAGTATTTAAATGGAGGCCCCCTGGTTTCACACAAGCACTGTCCGAGTGTTCTAGTTGTTTTCATTGGCAGAGCTCTGCATATGTATAAACTAGCACATACCAACTGAACAAACCACCAGATTTTTGTACTGCTGCCAAGTTAAATCATCATGTTCTCTTCTTTAATGGCACCCTTCATACCTCACCACCATTTCACTAGTCAAGTCATTTTAAGACTTAACTAGTATACTGGACGGGGATAGGTTATTCTGATGAATAGAGCTGTTTTAATGATTATCTTTTATTCAAACACAAGTCAAAGATGTCTGAAAAATGAGAATGCCTCAGGCAGCAAGTCAGGTCTCGGCTAGAGTGAGAAGTAGCAAACAGGTAGCACTGAGTTGCTGCTCCACTATGTAGTTCTGGTCTACCCTTAGAAACATTTCAGTTATTTGGGGCACAAAAGCAACACTTATTACAGTGCTACACTTCACACACTGTAGAATTCATTGCTCTTTATTTTGAAGATGACAGGCTGAGTGGGGCCCAGTAGCAGCCCTCGCTCCCTCTTCCAGCTGACAGAGCAAGGGGGAGGCAGAGGTGGGAGGTTCACCACACCACTGAGTAACAGATAAGAAGGTGAGGAAAAACAACAGCTTCCACCTTTTGAAATGGAAATAGAGCCATTGCGCTGCCTGCTCTCGCCTGGGTCAAGCTTTTCCTTTTCTGCTGCTGTGTGCAGGATATTGAGGAAATACCCGTGGGCGGTGAGGCTTGCAGAAATGTCCCTCATGCAGACCCCCCTGTGCGGTTGTCTCACCTTGGGGCACAATAAAGGAGGGAAAGAATGTCTTGCTTCTCAAGGGGGATCCAGGCTCCGAGCAGATGCCCTGTGCCCACAGCCACTTGCCCTGTAGGCAGTGCGCAAGCACTTTAAAGTGGCGTTTGGTGCTTTAAAAAAAAAAAGCTGGACATTCTTTTTCTACACGGTATGGATCGATGTGAATTTTAATGTGGCATGAATATGCTAGCATTTGACTTTCAGTGCTAATAAAAGAATGGCATTTTTTTTTGCGGTTTTATATACCGCGAACTCGACCTGAAGGTATTGGAGCGCTTTACAGGAGCGCCAGTTACATTTACAGAAGGACACATTCATTTTTTTCGCTGCATTAATACATTGGCGCAGTTGCACAGGAAATCAAATGTGTTATGCAGAGGGGACATTTAGGTTGTAGAGTCCCAAAATGCACCTTCTAATCCAAGCTCATGTCCTCACTTTACCAACGTGGTGTAATCTGGACAACCTCTTTAACTTATTATCCAGTGTCCTTTAGTTAGCAATTAAGCAAGCCTGGCAGCTCAAGAAAGAAACTGTAGCGCCGTGGCAGCTTAAAAGAAATGCTCACAACGGGCTGAATTATACCCACTAAAATACAAGGCACTGGCCAATTGAGCATTTTCTCACACGAATGGGAAAGATATCGCCCATTTGTGAAGGAAATTGCCCAATATGGCAATTCTGTGTCACACATCTAGTGTGAAAGGGAGTTCTAATCTGCTCTCTGCACAGCAATGGAAACGTGCGCAGTTGGCACGACATAAAGCACGACTAAAATAGCAGGGGTTGGTAACATCTGTTGGCACTTCAGGTGGGAAGTTAACTGAATTCTGGGGCACCCGGAGCTAGAGCACTTACACCGAACATCATGGGCAACAAAGACACTCGTTCCTGATATGTTGTCAACAGAACAAAACGGGGGGGGGGCACAGTGAATTTGAAATGCAAGGCCCAAAGTGATATATATGAATATTCAAAACCCCACAAAGAGGCAGCGTAGTGCTGGGAGGATTTGGTAAAAAGTCACAAGCCGTAGTAAACGGGCAGTGACTGGGCCCCGATAATAGGGACTCAGTGGGTTCTTGATCAGGCCAGGCTTGAAACCCAGTAATCTTTTAATCTTTGAAGAGCAATATCCACCCTGCTACCTCGCCCCCTCCCTTACAATAACCAAACGCATCATGTTCATTTAGCTTTAGGGTATACACACTCCCGCTCCCCCCCTCCCCGCTTGCTTTTAGTTGTTGCTCTATTTCAGTGACTTGCTCTTTAGAATATAGGCGACGGCCCCACTTCACCCCCTGTCGTGCACAAAACCATGGAGGCGTTAGCTAGCTGCTGCAGTCTACATGTAGCTTTTGGACATGCTCGTGCACCCCATCATCATCATTCTTACAGGTCGGCAGTGACGGTAAGGTAGGTGGAAGGGGACAGGGGGTAGGGCTGCTGCCTCAAAGCACACAAATGGAACCGTCCTACCCGAACCAAAACAGAGGCAGCAGCGTGAAGAGCTGATGGCTCGTAAGGCCGATCAGACTCCCCCACCTTACTGTGTTTGATGCAAATGCAGCAGTACCCTGATCCTTTGGCGGGCTTCTCTGGAAGTGGAAATCAGTGATCATGTTTCTAGTGTACTAGCGCCTCGCCCACCGCCCCTTCAAAACCCCGCAGTCTGCTCTCGCTCACTCACCCCGAAGCAACGAGGATAGGAAGCCGGCGGCAGCACTGATCTCTCGGTGCCCATGGGACAGCAGGACTAGGTAGTGGCGGCGGCAGGGTCCTGCGTCATAACGGGGCCTCGTGTAAAGAAGGGGGGGGGGCAGAATGTCTTCTGATTTTCGGATCCCTTGGATGGTGACGGACGCTTGATAGTGCCACAGTGTGTGGAGTGAGTTGAAGTTCGCGTGGCTGTGGTAAAGGGACAGTGACTGCTCTCTTGGACAGTGGGATACCGCTCCCAGCTAATTCGGTCTGCAGCTTGTTTTCAATACTCTGTTGTCTCCGGCCCTATCGATCGGCAGTCTCTCCGAGGCCCACAGACAGGTCCTTAATCAGGCCGGGTCAAGTTACCTCTTATTTCGGATCCCCCGTACTGCGGCGCAGCTTTACTGTGCCCTCTGCTTCAGGGCCCCCACGTTTTATGCCGTCTCACGCTCCAATAACAGCGATGAGAGCCTGCGCTTTCTGGAACCATAAGGACACGCATAATACACGGTCTCTCACAGCAGGCCTGCGCACCAGTTCTATTCTAAGTACAGCGCAATCTGCAAGCTGAGCAAAATATAACCCTTTTCAACACTCTACAAGTGCTATGGCGGGCATTATGGCAGTGCTTATTTTACCTTAATGTATTGCCTCGCGGCGGCCACAAACTCCTGCTTGCAGAGACTGAGTGACGTTTTCACTCTAATCCAATCACCGTCTAGAGCCCAGTTAAGGGCTGCTAGCCAATCAGAAGCCTCCAAAGGCTTCCGGCACGCTTATCTGATTGGCTGTGAGCCCCAGAGTGCCCACAGCCTGTCTTATTTATGTGATTTAATGTCTACTTGTCCGTCGGACGAAATAGACATTAAATCTTCTTGCCCACCGATAAAAACAACTTGGTTCGGGCGTCGGGCGATATGATTCCCCCACCCCTGACTCGCTGTTTGAGGTGTACGTTGGTGTGCTAGATCCCTATAGATCAATCGATGTGTTGGTGGCGGGGTCTGAAAACCTCCTGTGGCACCTCCTGAGGTGCCAGGTCCAAAAGGATTTGTTGGGTGAATGGTAGGGAGAATAGGTGCAGGAAGGAGAGGAGGAACAGGCGGAAGAGGTGGAACACCGGGCGTAGTAATATGTTGTTGCGGAGGTGGGGGTAAGTTATCTCGGGGTGGAGTGCCGTCAGCAGGTGGTGTGCGTGGCGGCGGAACATTAACATATTCAGGGGCTACATCGTCTAAATAGGAAGAAAGGAAAATGTCCTTTGCGGTCTTGTGGTGTAATTTTGTCGGGAGCAATGGAGGTGGCAGGTCTTTTGGTACTTCCGGGGTGGCCTTAGGTAAACCCTCGGCCAGAAGAGGATACATACCATTCATAAGAGTGTTTCGTTGTCTGTCTACTTGTTCTGCTTTTACTCGTATACCTTCCCCAACTAATACGTTTTCTCGGGCTTTGTCTGAATCCTCTCTACTTTTCTCTTCTTTTCTAAGTGCTTTCTCTGTACGTCTATGCGATTCTTTACGCCATAATTCAATGGCATCTTTCTGTGACTGTCTGGCTTTCTTTTTCCATAATGCTTCTTCTACTCTCACGATGCAATCAGCATCCCATGTCCCAGCAGCGGGCCATCTCTGATTCTCTGCTAAATCTTTAGTGTAATCCACCCATAAATCGAGATATAATACGGCATCTAGGCCATGTTTGTGGTACATAAAGTACCCTGGAGTGTCCCTAGGTGGGATAGGGACAGCTTCCTCTAGTATCCCTTTTCTAGTTTTTATCTGTCTTAATTTGGAGAACAGCGGCATGTTTCAGCCGAACTGCTTGATACTTGATACTTACTCGGACTTGAACACAATTAATACAATAAACACAATAATGTAGATCGAACAATCACTCATACCACGACATTAAAACACATTAAAACATTTCAAAACGAACAATAATAATTAGAATAAAACTAGCTACCTGCATACTCGATATACTGCTAAACAGTACAGATACACCGCTAAAACAGTGCAGACCGGATATACTGCTAAACAGTACAGATACACCGCTAAAACAGTGCAGACCGGGTCTGTGTACCCAAACCCGTCTTGACCGGCACAAATTAATGTGCTCGTCTAGATGCGTCCCCAGCAACGGTACTCACCGGGAAGCACAGAACAGAAGGCCTCGGAAACTCGACACTGGACTGGACCGGACTGGACTCGACTCTTGACGTAGATACTTCGGGACTTCGGAACCTGGTGGGCCTCTGGATACCTCGGACTTTGCTCTCTCAGCTAGGCTCTGGTCGGGATCCTCCGCACTCCTCACCGCCTCGTCTGGGTGTCGATCGCAGCCTCAGTCACCTCCGTTGGCCTGAGGGAGATACAGGAAATCCTGCGGGTACGCGTAATTGTCCGTCCGGCTGTGGCAGGGGACCGGGCCTGCAACGCACCGCCGGCGCGTAAGGTGGGGGAGGGGTCCCTATTCGGGCGCCAATTATGTGGTAAATTTAAATTACCTATACTTAATTTATGCGGTAAAGTTCAATAAGAATAACTCAGTCAAAAATAAGAGACAGAATCCGTGGTATTTGAGGTTTTAAAAAGGGGTTTTATTCCTTAAAAAGGAATTGGTTCGAACCAGGCAATCGATTCCATCACCACGAAGGTTCAGGAAGGGATAGACAATACTTTATTGACAGGATATCTTATATATAGTCAATGCATTACAATAGTAACAGATGCAGAAGGCGTAACAGCTGAGAAAAACGTGATAAGAGCATATGTACGTAATAGAAGGCGTGCATGAAGGCGTACACGGAGGTGTGTGCTAGACAATGTCACATGAAACGTGTCACAGATGGGTGGAACCATAGAAGAATCCTGCAGTGTCAGCAGAAATATGTGGCAGAGATGCGCGCGCAGCAGTATGACGTGTGATTGACGTGGAACTGGGGGGTGAAGGGGACTTGACATTTAGCCCTACATGAGGAGACAGAAGTCTGGAGTGTCAGAACAACCTAATCCCAAATCATATCTAATATCTTGTGTTTGAGGAACTGTATTATCTAAAAGGAAAAGGTCTCTCGGGCAGAGGCTATTCTATACTGACTGCTAGTGCGTGCATATGTGACTACGTGTCTACATGAGATGTGAGGGGCCATGGGCCTACCATGGTAACGGAAGCTATGAATTACTTGCATGGAGACAGTGAGGCCGGGCCCTTTGCTCTGCAGCTGGGAAGGATGTTTTCGTAAACTACTAGACAGGAATGTATTTTCGAGGAGCGGAGCAGATAACTTGAAGGTTGGATACAGTCTTGGCAGGCAAGGCAGGCCGAGCCAGGCACAGCTCGCCGCGCAGGGAGTAAGTCAAGGGTCAGGAAGCAGCAGACTGCAGCTTTCAGAGACAGAAAGCAGAAAAGGCTCGATGGCAGAAATCTGGGCCTAACTCGCCAGAGCTAGAAATACATGAAAGTGCACCATATAAAGACGTTGGCAAGGTACACTTAGGAACGGAATATCCGACCCATTCATGGTGGATCTGAAAGAGGACATGTTAACGTTGGACGCAAATGTATTTGCGTCTTCATAGCTGGAAGTGGAGGGAACATACATGTACTTAAAGCACGTACATGGAGCCGGTGGGGTCTACGATAGGGGACACAACTGACCATAAAATTCATATTACCTCACCAGTACACCCCAGCCGCACTGTAGAGCAGTGCGCCCAGTACACCCCAGCCGCGCTGTACAGAGCCCGGCGCCCAGTACACCTCAGCCTCGCTGTACAGAGCCGTGCATCCAGTACACCCCAGACGCGCTATACAGAGCCGTGCGTCCAGTACACCCCAGCCACACTGTACAGAGCTGTGCACCCAGTACACCCCAGCCGCGCTGTACAGAGCTGTGCGCCCAGTACACCTCAGCCGCGCTGTACAGAGCCCTGCACCCAGTACACCCCAGCCGAGCTGTACAGAGCCGTGCGCCCAGTACACCCCAGCCGCGCTATACAGAGCCATGTGCCCAGTACACCCCAGCCATGCTGTACAGAGCCCTGCGCCCAGGACACCCTAGCTGCACTGTACGCACCTAGTACACCCCTGCTGCACTGTACAGAGCTGTGCGTCGAGTACACCCCAACTGTGCTGTATAGACCCCTGCGCTAGGTACACTCCAGCCACACTGTACAGAGCTCTGCGCCCAGTAAAGCCCAGCCTCAGAGCCCGGCACCCAGTACACCCCAGCCATGCTGTACAGAGCCCTGCGCCCAGTACACCTCAGCCGCGCTGTACAGAGCTGTGCGCCCAGTACAACCCAGCCGCACTGTACAGAGCCCTGCGCCCAGTACACCCCAGCAGCGCTGTAGAGCCATGCGCCCAGTACACCCCAGCCGCACAGAGCCGTGCACCCAGTACACCCCAGCCGCGCTGTACAGAGCCCTGCGCCCAGTAGACTCCAGCCGCACAGAGCCGTGCACCCAGTACACCCCAGCCGCGCTGTACAGAGCCGTGCACCCAGTACACCCCAGCCGCGCTGTGTAGAGCACTACGCCCAGTACACCCCAGCCGCACTGGAAAGAGCCGTGTGCCCAGTTCAACCCAGCCGTGCTGTACAGAGCCCTGCGCCCAGTACAGCCCAGCCGCGCTGTACAGAGCTGTGCGCCCAGTACAACCCAGCCGCACTGTACAGAGCCCTGCGCCCAGTACACCACAGCAGCGCAGTAGAGCCGTGCGCCCAGTACACCCCAGCCACACAGAGCCATGCACCCAGTACACCCCAGCCGCACAGAGCCATGCACCCAGTACACCTCAACCACGCTGTACAGAGCTGTGCGTCCAGTACACCCCTGCCGTGCTGTACAGAGCCTTGTGCCCAGTACACCCTAGCCGCACTGTACAGAGCCCTGCGCCTAGTACACCCAAGCCGCACTGTACAGATCCCTCCGCCCTGTGCACCCCAGCCACAAAGTGGCCGTGCACCCAGTATACCCCAGCCGCACTGTACAGAGCTGTGCACCCAGTACACCCCAGCCGCGCTGTACAGAGCCGTGCGCCCAGTACACCCCAGCAGCACTCTACAGAACCCTGCGCCCAGTACAGCCCAGCCGCGCTGTACAGAGCCTTGCGCCCAGTACACCCCAGCCCCCGATGTACAGAGCCCTCCGCCCAGTGCACCCCAGCCACAAAGAGCCATGCACCCAGTACACCCCAGCCCCCGATGTACAGAGCCCTGCGGCCAGCACACCCCAGCGCGCTGTACAGGGACCTGCGGCCAGTACACCCCAGCCACAAAGAGCCGTGCACCCAGTACACCCCAGCCGCACTGTACAGAGCCCTGCGGCCAGTACACCCCAGCCCCCGATGTACATAGCCCTGCGCCCAGTACACCCCAACCGCGCTCTACAGAGCCCTGCGCCCAGTACATCCCTCCACCCTCTCCTGGGAGCCCCGTGCGGAGAACCCCTCCCTGCACAGCCGGGCGCAGCCCCTGTGGAGTGACGCCACCCCCGAAGCAGGGGTGCCAGCCAGTGTGCACACACCACACATACCATGGTGAAGCGCCGTGAGGCAGAAGAGGGCAGATCGCCCCTCACCGCTAGGACGTCTTCAAAGTGTCATCTTATGCGTTGCCTTAAAGCTTGAGATCATTGTTCCGCCAGAGCCGGCTTCAAGGCGCTCTTCCCAAGCCACCATTTTTTTTGTAAAACAATTTTTATTGCAGATTCCAATGTTAATTTCACATTGCATGTACAATTATGTTTGCGCGGGACCCCAGCTCTCACAGTATTACTAAGTAGTATGTACACAGCCTTATACCCGCATCCCTGAGGCCGGGTGGCGTTTATCGCAATCAACACATTCTCCTCGTCACTCAGTTTTGGCACTTTCAGTGGTCAACCGCCATCTGCTTTTAACTTTTTATGAAAAAAACCCTCCCCTCCAGCATCCCATCAGTGTGTACTGCGATTCATGGTATCATTGGGGTGCTGCACCTCCCTCCCCCCTTTCACTCCCCTCCCCCCTCCCCTCCGGTGTTCTGTGGTGTC
The DNA here is from genome assembly GCF_964263255.1 of Lissotriton vulgaris. Classification (NCBI taxonomy): domain Eukaryota; kingdom Metazoa; phylum Chordata; class Amphibia; order Caudata; family Salamandridae; genus Lissotriton; species Lissotriton vulgaris. Next base: position 796,776,623 of record NC_141700.1, on the reverse strand, counting down.
CAGTGCCTGTGTCCGGTAGTAGTGTACTGAAGTATGTGGGTAAGCTACGAAGTTTGGCGTGAATCATGGAGTGTGTGTGCCCGTGGTAGGTGCAGGGATCGGCACCGCTTCCCCCTGGACCCCAGGGTCTATTGTGTCCCCTTCTTCCTCACTCTCCACTGCATTGTCCCTGAGTGCTTGGACTAAGATTTCCCATGCCAGTGCCGTTTCCTGAGCTTTCTCGTCGGAACCCCGACGTGCCAGTTGGTATCTGATTGTGCTCTCTGCCGCCGCCCATTTCTGAAATTCGGTCAGCCATTTCCGGTGTGTCGGCGCCGTCTTTGATTTCCATCCCCTGGTGAGTTCCCTCTTTGCGATAAGTAGGCCCATGTCTATGAATTTGCTCGTCAGTTTAGTTTGGCGTGTGTGCGGGAACCAATGTAAGAGTGTAGTCGCACTGTCATATTGCAGGTCCCTGTCTGTGACCTCGTTTAGTGTGACGCCCACTTCCCTCCAGAAGTCTTGCAGGTGTGGACAGCCCCTCAGCATGTGTAGTAATAGCGCACATCTGGGGCACGCTGCATCCTCCGCGCCAAAGTATCGTGATATTTTATTTGGGGTAAGGTAGGCCCTATGGAGTATGTAGAGGTGTATTAATTGGAAGCAGGCGTTTCTGGTGCTGTTCCTGGCCCTCTGAACCAATTGAGCCCACGTCGTGTCTGGGATTTCCTTCTGCAGGTCCGCCTCCCATTGGATTTTTAGGTGCGTCAGGGGCTGTAAATTAGCCCCGAGTAGTCTAGAGTGCAGACACGCGACTGCCTTGATCGTTCCCGCAGCCATCATCGTATATTGGCATGCAGGCGATGTCGGGGGTTCCAGCAGCCCTTCCCCCCAGTGCGCCTGGATCACGCGCACCACGGCGGCATGCAAAAGGTAGTTGCCCCTCGGAAGGTCGTACTGCTCCTGCAAGGTCTGGTATGGCATAAGTACCCCATCAGAGTATAGGTCCCCCACCACTTGCAGGCCAGCTTCCTCCCAGCCCTGGAGGTTCGACCAGTCGCCGCCGTGTGGAAACGCCATCAACATACCTAGTGGGATCTCAGGCGCATATGGATGGCCAGGACCCACCCGCTTCTGCATGCGATTCCAACAGAGCCTCAGCGTCCGTTCTTCCCGGGACAGTCCCCGGAGTGCGAGTTTCTGCTGTAAGGTAATATACGCCAGTACGTGGCGGGGGGTGCCAGTATCCCTCTCCTGTTCCGGGCCCCGGTACACCCTTGCTACCTCCTGCGTGAAAAACGGCAGCTGGGCAGCTAAATAATAGTTCAAAATCCGGAACCGCGAGTCCTCCCTCGTTCTTCGGGCGGGTCAGGGTCGCCAAAGCTATCCTCCGCCGACCAGTACCCCACAGAAAGGATACCATCTGGGACTTCAGACGACGAAAGACGCTTCCCGGTATCCACACTGGGAGAGTCCTAAAGAAGTATAACAACCGTGGTAGGGCTATCATTTTAAGCAGGGATACCCGACCTGTCATGGACAGCGGAAGAGTGGCCCAGAAGGTCATATTTCCTTGTAACGTACGGAGACATCGGCCGACGTTGCCTTCCAGCAGGTCCGCGGGTTCATGATAGACGTGTACCCCCAAATAAGGGAGGCAGTCCGGCTCCCAGCGGAGTCTGGGGTGGGCCCAGGGACATCGCTCCGCTTTCCGGAGTGGGAAGAGGCATGTCTTTGCCCAATTCACTTTCAGGCCCGAGACCTCCCCGAATCTTGCCAAAAGGCGTTCAGCCCCCTCCACCGCTTCCTCTGCGTTGTCCAAGAACAGCAGGAGGTCGTCTGCGTACAATGATATGTAGTGGTGGGTCCCACCAACCTCCAGCCCCTGGTAACAGTCTCCTCTCCGGGCCAGCGCTGCTAACGGTTCCATCGCGAGGGCAAACAACAGGGGGGAGAGTGCACACCCCTGCCTAGTACCCTTATGCACTGCATAGGGATCCAATATCAGCGCTCCTACCCGCACCCTAGCTCCAACCGACGCATAGTGCACTTTCGTCCATCGCACATATCCCTCACCTATGCCAAAACTGTGCAGCACCCTGTACAGGTAGCACCAATCTAGGCTGTCAAAGGCCTTCTCTATGTCGATCGCCATGACCATAGGAGCTCTGGCGAGCGGTGGGGGGTCCGCCACAAGCCTCAGCAACCTGCGGATATTGTGTGACGTGTTTCTGGTGGGTATGAAGCCCGACTGGTCCTTGTGGATCAGGTCCTGCATGTGGGTCACTAATCTGGCGGCTAGTATAGTACTCAGTATTTTATAATCTGTCGTCAGCATCGACAAAGGGTGGAGAAGTGTGGCTCAGGGGTTAGAGGCGGCAGACCTGGAAGCTGGGGTCGGTCCTGGACCAGGGTTCAATTCCCCGCCTCGGCGGGTCTTGGGCTCAAAATTTCCACGGACTCGATAATTCTCGCTCCGGTGCCTTCTCGACTCACGGGTTCACACTCTGCGACTCTGGGCAATAGCTTGCTTAATCTCCACAACGGCCCCTCGCGGCGGGATGCCTGGCTTTCACCTTGTGGATACCCTGCCGGGGTTATCTCACAGGGGAATACCAGGACGGGTTCCCTAAGCAAGCGCCGGGAAACCCACTGCCGGGAAACCCACTGCGGGTAGCTGTGCGCTATACAAGCTCAAATACATTTACATTTACGACGCCGGATCTGTGCCGTCCCTAGGCGGTTTTAATAAGGCGATCATAATTGCTTCGCGCATCGAGCGGGGCAACTCCCCTTTCTCATTCGCCTCGTGATATACGAGCTGGAGTCGTGGTGCTAGGATATCTATATATTTACCATAAAATTCCACCGGTAGTCCATCTACACCCGGTGTCTTGTTGCGCGCCATTCTTTTTATGGCCCCTCTAATCTCCGTTAATTCAATCGGGCCTCCGAGGGCTTCTGCCTGTTCTTGCTCGAGGCGTGGCAGTTGGGTCTCCGATAGCAAGGCATCTATCATCTCGGCTCGGTCCACTAGGTCTCTCCCATACAGCCTTTCATAATACGTTGTGAAACAACGCAATATGTCCGGCTGGGAGTTGGATGAAGTGCCATCCGCATTCGCCATTGATAGTATCGGAGCAGCGCCCCTGCTGGGGTTAGCCAGCCAGCCAGGCCAGGAGTGTCCCAGTTTTGTCCCCTTCAGCAAGCGCCTTAGTTAGGTACGTTTTATAATCAAAACTACGGAGGCGCTCCACTTCTGCAGCCACTGCCTCCCGCGCAGCGCATACCCTGTCCTGCAAATCAGGGCGGTTGGGTCTCAGTTTCTCTACCACTCGCAGGGTGCGCTCAGCCTTGTCCAGGTCATCCACTAGCGTCCGCCGCGCACCCGCAAATTTTCCTATACAGTGCCCTCTGACCACTACCTTTAGCGCGTCGCATTCCACGGCCCTGGAGGAGGCAGTTCCCTCGTTCTCCGCAAAGTACTGGGAAATCCTCTCCTCCAACGCTCCGCTGAACGGTGGGTCATCTAGCGTGTCTGGGCGAAGCCGCCATGTCGGGATTGGTGAGACCTCGTCCATCCAGGCTAGCGTGAGGAGCAAGGGGTTGTGATCCGTTATCGTTCGTGCCAGGTACTCCGTCTGGACAACCGACGGCAATACCGAGTGGGAGCACAGGGACGCGTCTATGCGGACATGAAGGTCGTGTATGCCCGAGTAGAAGGAATAATCCCTCTCAGTCGGGTGCTGTGCGCGCCATGCGTCCGTCAGGTCCCACCGCCCCTGCCAGGTAGATCTGTGCTTCGCTAGTCTGTGTACTGGAGATGCCTGCAGTGGTGGATGCGATCTGTCCAAGGTGGTGTCCTCGATAGAGTTGAAGTCCCCTCCCATCAGTACCGGCCCAGTTAAATAAGAGGCCAACAGCCTGGATAGCCTGGTGAAGTATGAAGCCTGCTCCACGTTCGGTGCATAGGCGCTACAAAGAACAATCTGGCGACCCCTGAGTAATCCCTCAACCGCCACATACCTCCCATCTGGGTCTACTGTGTGTTTAGTGACCTGGAAGGGAACCCCCGCCCGGATCCAAATTAGTGTCCCCCTAGCAAACGCCGAGTATGTGGTGTGAAACAGGTGACCCCTCCATCTCCGCTGCAGAGCAACCCCCTCTTTTTTTGTTAAATGGGTCTCCTGCAAAAAGGCAATGTGTACCCCTCTACGGACCAGGTGGGAATGTATCTTGTGCCTCCTAGTCATTGAGTTCAGTCCCCGCACATTCCAGGACACACATTTCAGCGAACCCATACTAGTCATCGCCCCAACTTATTCGCTGCAGTCCAATAGCAGTTCGCATCCGGACACCAGACACCATCCCGCCCCTACCCATCCCCAACGCCCCCCCCCCTTCCCCCCCACCCCAAACCCCACCTCGAGTCTCCCCAACTACTCCAGGCCCTCCCACCCCCCGAATAGGACCCAACTGCAAAGTAGTCACTCCCATCCAAACCTGCGAGCAAACGTGCCCACTAAACTTTTAGTCCGTAGTAAACACCACGGAGGCCTTATGGGCCCTGTGGCACGTGAACTGGCTACTGACCCTTTCCAAACCCGTCCCCATACCCCCCTGCCCAATAGTACTCAATGTGACTCATAAAAGAACAGTCTCACAGTGGTCTGTCCCAGTGTTCGAGGAGGCATCGCCTTCATCATAGTCATACCTCACCGCAATCGTGGCCAGCTGTCAGGGTCCGATGATCTCTCCTGAAGTTTGCGGCGTGACCTTCGGGCCCCTGGCACCCTCCAATCCCGACAATTCAGTGTCCGAGCCCGTAGCCAGGGCCTCCGAGGCCGAGTCCCTTGCCGAGAGGGGCGGTTCCGTTCCGGACACCTCTTTCACCGCCAGTAGAGCCGCCTTCCATTCTTCTTCCGTTTGCGAGGTCGTCGGCCTTCTGGGTCCCCTGCCACGGTTACGAAGCCGACGCGATCGCCTGATTGAGTGGCCCTGGCGCTCTTCCTCCGCCCGAAACCGGGCCCCATCCGTTCCCGCTTTGTAGGAGTCCCACCAAGTCCACGCTTCTGCTGATGTTTCAAAAAACAACGCTTTCTCATCTACAATCACTCGGAGTTTGGCTGGGAATAACAGCGAATATTTCAGCCCCTCTGTACGTAGTTCCTTTTTGATAGAGAGGAAGGAGGCACGCTGTCTCTAGGTTTCAAACGTGTAGTCCGGGAATAATGTGACCCTACTGTTATCCACTTGAAAGGGGCCTGCATCCCTGGCCCGCTCTAGGAGCCAGTCTCTGTCCTTATAGTGGAGTAGCTTGATGACCACTGGGCGGGGCGGCAGGCCCTCACGCGGGGGTCGGGAAGGCACGCGGTGCGCCCTCTCCAAGGTGAAGAAGGGAGATAGGCCCTCCGGGGCAACCACAGTTTGTAGCCAGTCGGTCAGGTAACCCACCATGTCCGTGCCCTCTTTTTTTTCTGGAAGGCCCACCAAACGCACATTATTCCGCCGATTGCGGTTTTCGGCGTCATCTGCCCTCCTTTCCAGGGCTTGTATCCGCTCTATCGCGTCCGTGAGCTGTCCCTTCATCGACTTTTGGGCCGGTACGACATCTTTCAGGGCATCTTCAGTTTCCTTGACCCTGTCCGCTAGCTTCGCATGGTCCGCTCGCAGAAGCCCCAGCCCCGTCGCCACCTGACCAATATCCTGGTGTAGTGCCTCCTTCGTGGCCGCAATGGCGTCCAGTATCCGGTCTTGCATCAGCTGGAGCTCCGTGGGAGGTCGTGAGGAGTCGTCTGGCGTTTCCGTGGATGGGCCGCCCTCTCCCTTGGGTCCTTTAGGCTTCCCCATCGTTCACCCTCCGAGCTGGTCCAGGCCTCCAAAGCCGGTCAGGCAGAGGCGATGGCCCCGGGAACAGGCGGGCCAGCGGCCCCTCGGCGGCTCCGGCTCGACGTCCAGGTGTGTGATGGTTCTTCAGGGGAGATCTGTGGGCATCAGGTCGGGCGCTAGTCGTGGGGGTATCACCCCGGGATCACACAGCGCGCCTCCACTGCCCCGAGTGCCAAGGGTCCGCTTCAGGGTCTGCACGGCAAACTCCAGTCCCCTCTCCCCACTCAGCCCCTCTCCAGGGCGTCCGCACCGTGCAGCAGTAGCGGGTCGGAGCCGCCCTCACCCGGAAAAGAGAGCCCCTCCAAAGTATCGGTGGGGGGCAGGCAGTCTCAGGCGGTCTGTCCCAGCACACAGGGTTGGTGTGCCGGTATTCCCAGGTGGGTCTCGCCTCTAGCACGAGGCTGGGCCGCAGCGGTCTCAGGGGGGTCTCCGCCGGTCTCTCCCAACACTCAAAGCAGGGGTGCCGGCCGCTCCCGCTGCTCTAGGTCGGGGCTCAGGCGGCTTCCAGCGGTCCCCGCCTGGCCCCTCCATGGGAGAGAATGCAGTCCCCAGCGCCCGGGTAGTCACTGACCCGGCGTCGCCTGGGGCCAACGCGTAGATGCGGCGGCCTGAACCGAGCTCCTCCTGGGCTCTCCGCCAAAGGTGGCGCCTCGGCGCAGGCGGGGCTAGGGACCTCAAACTTCGGCTCCGAGACCCGGCTTCAGAGCGGGCCTCCCGGGCTGAGCTCGGCTGCACCGGGGTCGGTTCCCGCTCCGAGTCTCCGACGCGTCCCCCGGAGGACCAGACTCACCGTGGAGCGATCTCTTCCCAGCAATCCGCCAGGGCCAGGGATCAGGCAGCAATCACTGGAGCTACAGGCCGCAAAGCCTGGGCCTGGATTTCTCGCCTCGCAGAAGGGGCGGAGCCTCGCCGAAGCTTCGTTCGCGGCCGAGCCGCACACCGCCTTCAGGGTCCACCGGTATACCGGGTAGCTGCAGTCTCCCCTCGGTGGCCTGATGTTGCTCAGCACTCCTTTCCCGGGCAGTAAGAACCCATGGGCGGACTCACGGCCGTCTCCTCCTCCTCGCAGGTCAGGCAGCCGCCATCTTGCGCTCCGAGGGTCCGGGAGCTCCTCGTTCCGCAGCGCCCTTTGCGGGTATTTCCGCGGCTCGCCACTCCAACCGGGACAGACCTGGGTGTCGTCTGCGGGATCGACCCGGTTTCCACGGGGATCCCGGGTCCGAAACAGGATGATTCAATGGATTATGGGCAGAGGGTCGGGAGCCTCGTTAGGCTTCGACTGTCTGCATCGGCTGCTAGCCACGCCCTTCCCAAGCCACCATGTGCGCACGCTACAAAAAATATCAGCAATGGATGATGCTGTGTTTTACTAGAACATTGAAACATCTGTACGAGCAGATGTGCTGCTTTGTTTGCCTAATTATATTCGATTGTTCCCGTAATCTTGCGGGAAAGTGAGTATCCGTGGAATAATGATGCAAAGTCTGCAATGTAAACCACCCCAGTGACGCGTAAAGACGCACGGACCAATCCAAGCGCTTTAGCATCAGTGGGACTGGGGCAGTGGTCGAAGTGGGGAAAAAAAAGTAGGGGAACTGTGGGCGGAGCATCGGGGGGGGGGGGGGAGTCAGAGGTGTGGCTAAAAAGAGCAAAACATACCAATTTTTTGTACGTTTGGCATTTCACTGACCAGTTACAGCGTAGAACATTATTTAATGCAATCAATACATACACTTTTTTTGAGGTTTAATATAAGAGTTGACATAAAAGTACATTTACAATTTGGGATATTTTTTCAATCCCAGAATTTCCCAAATACGCTTATAAGTGCAATCATAAGCCATTTGTCTCTGAGCCATGCAGTTTCTTTCATCAGCACTCTTCCTCCCTTTTTCAAACCATTTCTGAACATAAAATTTGGGTTTAAATTCTATGACTGGAGACCCCACGTTTTGGGGAACACAATTGACTATATCATTCTGTGCCCCACGTTCAATGCAAAACTGTACTCCTACATTTTTTATGTGCTTCATGCAACATGTCATGAAAGCCAGCATTAGATGCCTCTTATTTACTGTTATTGTATCTAGACATAGCACTCAAAAGTGAATATATACACCTAATACAACCCAGACATGTTGGTTTTGCAGATGTTTTAAGCAGTATCAGATGAATAAGATACAACTGTTAAATTACTAGTTTGTGGAATTACTACTCAAGGTAGTTAGCATTGAGAATTGTAAATGTATCAACTCTGGAATTATGAGTGTAGGAAGCTGGCTCTGTGTACATTATAGACTGCAGGTGAACCTCAGCATGGATTGTGGTGGACAGGGCTTAAAGGTTAGCACAATGGCCACTAGTAGGGTCCAGCTGCTTCTATGGTCTAGCGGGGGCCTTCAACGGTCCAATAGGGAAATAAGCTCCCTCAGGATAGTGATCTGGGTGACTGGTCATGATGCCTGATCCTGGTTCCCCTGTTCCAAATTTGGTAGCTCTGGTCACAGTGCCACATTCTCTCCTCCCTGAACACCTTTGTGCCCCACTGAGAGAAACATGCTACAACCCAATTGTGCCCTGTTATAAATGCCTAGATTTGTCAATTCAAATTATGGACTGCCTGGAAAAAAATAATAACATCCTAGAAAAAGCAAACACTCCTAGGGAATGCAAGATTTTGTAAAGCATCCGAAATATAAGCATGACCAACATGGTTACCATAACGCTTTAACGCTCACTGTTCAGAAATCAATGAGTGTTTAGGACACAAATACAGGGCTCTTCCTGTACACAGGTGTGCCTATGTTTCACTCGTGGACAGCAAGGAAGGGGTTAAGTAGGGCTCAGAAGATAAAGGGGCTCTTCAGGAAAATCTGATCTGACTCACGGTAACCCACAAGGGTTCTCCACATTGATGTCCGCCAGCTAGCTGCTCAAATATTGACATTATGTATTCAAGTGTCCTGCAAAGGATACCTTTTGAAGTGGCCGGCTTGGCTAACTCTCCTTCCCACAAAAAACTTTTTGAGAGTAAAAGGCAAAAATTATATTTTCATTTGGGAAGTGAAGCATACATCCAACTTTATTTTTTTGGGTGACATTATAGTATGTTCGTGATGCTGAAAAGCGTCGCTAAAACAATTCACAAACCTAAGAGGTCCCAAAGCAAGACCCATTAGCTTTGCTAATGCTTGTTTAATATGTCATTTGCTAAATAAGGCACTTTTAATTTGGTGCCAGACCGGGCTGAACTGGGAACCCAAAGTAGTCCTAGCAAAGAGGTCCCAAAGACGGGACCTATTGACTTTGCCACTGCTTGTTTTTATATCTCATTTGCTAAATGGGGCACTTTTAATTTGGTGCCACACAAGGCTGAACTGGGCACTCAAAGCAGCCCTGACACTTTGTCCATCCCCTGTACGGTGTGTTGCCAGCCAACGCAATAATCGAGCCTGACCACTACAAAGGGGACATGGGAAGAGGGTGTTCTCTATCCAAGGAAATTTAGAAAAACATTACATAAAGTGTGCATTTTACAACACATTTTATTATATATTCAATTGTATTGGCATTTAGAGCACAGTAAATGATAACCTTACAGTGCACCAGGATACGCCAATATTTTTAGGGCTCTTCAATGTTTCCCTCACTATCACCCTCCAAGACTGGCCCTCATCTCTCCATAGCCCCTCTCACATGTATTTAATTTGTTTTATGTAGCGCCTCTCATACCAGGGTAGCTTTGCGCGACAGGTAGGGAGTAGGAGAGAGCCATATTTTCAGAGCTATGACTCACTCCTCCCCTTTTCTTTGCGCTGGCCTTCATTACAGCTGCCGTGCGCCACACACCTTAGCGCCATAGCACTAGAGTGTGTGACTGAGTCCAGCATAGGTTTTGTGCAGGAAGGGTACCCTTCCTGTACAAAATATGATGCCCATACACATGCAACGTTTTTCCCATTTTGTATGCGTGCTGCACGCATACAAAATCAGAAAAGGAAGTAGAAATTACATTATTTCTCCTTCTGTACGCCTATTTGAAACCCAATCTTCTTCATTTAGTAAATTAGGAGTAATGTGAGAAACCCTGGGTGGGTGCTTGAGAACACCCATTTTCCGCCCTTAATACGCCTCCATGGCGCTAAGTAATGCGAAGAAGCGTAATGCGCTGCTTCGCATAACTTTTCTGTTATTTCCAGCGCTAAACATCTTAGTAAATCTCCCCCTTAGTGTGCCCGACAGCTCTGCTGGTTTTGTTACTGGGGGACAGTTTTGCAGCCCAGAGTAACCAAACCAGCCTCCCACTCCTCCAGCCTCCATCCCGATGCCCACACCCCTGCATCTTTCATTTTGATGCGAATAACAACGTTAAAAAATAAAGTTAAAAAAACGCGATGGCTTCGTCATATCGTTTTTTCCCCCTATGGTGGTGGAGGTGGGCAACAGGGACAGTGGGGGAGGGGAAAAGGAGGGAAGGGGCAACACAGACAACAGAAGGGAGGATTCAAGGGAATGGAATGATACCTTTTTTTGCAGTGAGGCGGCCGCTTGTCGTAGCGCTTGTTAAAAACATTCTGGGGGTGGATATAAGAGATGAGACGAGTGATTCAAAGGGTACTTTGTAGTTTGTGGTAGCTGCGTTTAGTAAGTGGTCAGTCACCCAGTGATGTATTTGAACATAACATAGGCCCTTTGATTCTTCATTGTAGGATTTTTCAACGCTAGTCATGAACGTAGAACCTACGCGCGGAGAACCTAGAACACTTCAATTCCAGCATATATCCCGCCACCGGAGGTATACAGCTATTTAAAACCTCCAAAGCCTTAATAATCTAAATGTTTTCTGAATTCTTTCTTTATCTTTCAATAGTACAGAAGGCAACCATGCAGCACGAGCCCTGGATGTGCTTTAAGAAAGCTTCCGGCTGAGTGTCTTGTAGGGATATTTTTTGTGTCCAGCGATGCAATGAAGAGGGCCTTTGCATCTGATGCCTCAGTGGCGATGGTCTCCAGGGAGCATAGGGTGATGCAGATAACTTGTGGCACTACTTCTTTGGTGCGAAGGAATCTTTGTCTCAGTAATGTTGTCGATCCTGCCGCACTGATGGTGTTTGATTGCCAGCAGCAGGGTTATGTGGCGAGCTTCAATGTCAACATATGACACGAGTCAGGAGTGGTGTGAATGGCCTGGTGGTGATGTCGCCTCTTCTTACCCGTATAACTGTCGGTGGGCGTCTTTAGACGGAGAGGGGCTTTTTCATGGATTACCGTCCTATGTTGATTCTTCTCCTTTGCTTCGAGCTCTAGAAGCTTTCCTCTGAGGTGGATGCTTTCTCTGACTTTAGGTGTCCTAATGTCCTTTTGGACATCTTTCTGCAGAGTTCGCTCTTCTCGGTTGAGTGCGAAATTGGTAAACAGACCACACATAAATTAAATGGGTCAGAGATGGCCTTCTTCCTCTCATAGGGTCTAGACAAATGGTGCATTCATAAAACCAAACAAGGTGGAAAGCTTCAAATAATTAAAAATTGCAGATTGTAGACTCAAGTTTTTAAAAACTGAGATCGAAACCTCACAGAATGCAATGTAAAAACCTGAGAAATGGCCCGAGAGCCTCATAAGGTGAGATTGAAAAAAGAACTGAGCCTATGAGGCAGCTGCCATTGCAGTGCATTCTGTGTTATGGAAGCTGTAGAGGTGTAGTGTACAGTTTCACTTCATGGGCATTAAAAGGACCAGGCTCAATATTCCGTTATATACATTCTTACTGAGTTTACTGCTTTGTTACTGTATTGTAGCATGCTTGAGCGGTCAAGCTGCAATGTTGCTTTATGCATTCTTGAAAATTAAAGACCGACTTTGGGATTAAAAATAACCTGTCAAAGCTTTGGAGGCTTTTGTCTGCATTCTTAAAACAAGCCTTGCCAACGCCAATAGGTCTCTCCTATACAAAAGCTACTGGCTTTGCCAATATGATTAGCCATGTTGTACACCAGCATGACTGCAGTTCAGCATGGCTAAAAATTAGTGGCCTGGTGTGTTTTAAAGTGGAGAGTTGTGGAGTGTTATGCAGTGATGTAAAATGGTGTGAGTGGCATAGAATTGAGTGGCGTAGTTGGTAGAGTGCTGTGGAGCGAGTAGAGCGTTGTAGAGTGGAAGGGTGTAGAGTAGAGTTGAGTAGTGTCGTAGAGTTAGGTAGCGTATATTGTCAGAGTTGAGTGTAGTTTCATAGTGGAGTGGCATAGAATGTTGTGGGGTGGCACAGAGTGGAGTGGCGTAAAGGGGGTAGTGTTGTAGAGTACAATGGTGTAGAGCAGAGTAGATTGTTGTAGAGTGGTGTGGTATATTGTAGTGTAGTCGAGTGGAATGGCATAAAGTGGAGCAGAGTTGTAGAATGTTGTAAAGTGGAGTGGCATAGTGTGTCGTAGAGTAGAGTGGCATAGAGGGGAGTCATGTGTCTTAGAAGAGAGTGGAATAAAGTGGCATGGTGTGTCATCTTGGGAGTTGCGTGGTTTTAGTGGCATATGGTAGTGTTAGAGTGGACTATAGTTTAATGTAGTAGAGCGTCATAGAGTTTGGTGTAGTGGAGTGTAGTGTCATAGATTGGCTTAGAGTGAAGTGTTGTAAAGTAGAGAGTAGATTGGCGTACAGGGAGAGAACTGCGAGAGGTCTATTGACCCTTCTGAGCACCATTGTGCAGGAGCAGATGGACTGGTATCAGGTACTTGGGGAGGTCAGTGGACTGGGCAGATCCCTGGATACTGGTATGTTCTCTCCACGTACTGTGGCTACGGACTAGGGGGACTTCTTATGCCATGATGTTTAGGAGGGCAGCTCAGCTGAGGTCCTTGGGCTGGAGTTGCCCTCTGTGCAGGTCAGAACTAATCTCCTGACATAAGTGCTTCAGCCTGGGGCTTACACCTCTGAACCCCTATTACCCTTCAATGAGGCATGTAATGATGTCCTACTAGGCACGTGCTCCAAACCTAGCACAAGGGCTTCTGTGGATAGGATATTTGCAAGCCACCATTGCCCGGCTCCGCAGAACCCAAACTTCCTCAGCCCACATCCCACCCCTGAAAGCTTGGTGGTGCAGGCTTCCACCTCCCAGGGTGCACTCCTTCCACTCCTCCAGAAAGGGAATCCAGGATGTTGGAATCACTTGGGAAGATGTTTTGTTCCTCCAGCCTGGCTTTGCAGTCAGTGAATACTGCACGCTTATTGGGCTGTTTCTCCCCTTCCCTTTCAGAGACTGTTGCACAAATGCTGCCCCAAGTCCCAGAGGTGGCCTGGGCTGTACTCTCCCAAGCAGTTAATGATGGGAGAGAGGCAGCAAAATTCGCCATCAAGTGTAGACTTGACACTACTGATTCGCTGGGCAGTTCAATTTTACCTATGGTGGCCTTACTGCGCCATGCCTGGCATAGAACATTTGGCTTCTCGGGTGATGTCAAGGCTTATTTGATCGACATGCCCTTTGATGGTTCGCATCTGTCTGGGGAGAAGGCAGATTCTGCCCTGGAATAATGGTTCAAGGATTCTTGTGCTACGCCAGATACTTTGGCCTTTGGTGGCACCGAAAGGGGGTTCCAGCCATGCCAGCCCCATCCCAGCCACCGTCCTGCACAGATTTCCCAAGTTGTGCAGGGATGTGGTCGCGGCTCATTCAGTCCTAGGAATGCAGGCCAGAAGTCCTCAGCCACCCTGCCCTCGGCAGCCGCAGCCTCCAAGCACTCTTAGTCTGACTCTGCAAGACCATGCCACTCCAGTGGGTGGGAGAATCCATCATCATCTCCCCCACTGGGAGTCCATAACATCGGACAAGTGGGTCTTGCAGATCATTTTTGAGGGCTATTCTTTGCTTTTCCTTTCTTTTCCTCCTCCCATTCCGCCATATCAAGAACGGTTGGTGGAGGATCACTCAAAATTGCTCCAAGAGAAAGTTACAGCTCTCCTAGCCAAGTGAGCTATAGAGAGGATCCCGGTTTCAGAAGTAGACAGTGGCTGTTATTCCCTCTACTTACTGATTCCGAATAAGAACAAAGGATTACGGCCCATTTTAAATCTTCAAACCGTCCATCTCTTCCTCAAGAAAGAGAAGTTCAAGATTCTTACTTTAGCTCAGGCCTTGTCTGCTCTAGACCTAAAAGACTGGATGCTATCGTTGGACCTGCAGGATGCGTATTCAACAATCCCCATCCTGCCGGGCCATAGTGGTTACCTGCAGTTCATCTGCGCAGGTTAGGGGTTTCAGTCTTCCCCCTACGTAGACGACTGGCAGTTGAAGGCGTCCTCGCCCCAGGCTGTTGTCTCCCACCTTCAGACTATGGCGAATCTCCTGCATTCTCTGGGGGTCTGTGTCGAAGTCACATCTGACCCCTTCTCAAATGCTCACTTTTATTGGAGCTGTTCTGGGTACAGTGTTGTTTGTTTCGGGCCTATCCTCCCAAACAGCAAATCCAGGATATTCAGGTTATGATTCTGATGTTTCAGCCTCTGTCCTGAATTTCAGTTGGACCTCATGGCCTTCTGTATCCTTTTTGTAAAGCATGCCAGGTGGTGTATGTAGAGTCTGCAATGGGACCTGAAGTTCCAGTAGGCACAGAATCAGGTAGATCTCCCAGACTTGGTCCAGATCTCGGAGGGAATTGCAGGAGATCTGAAGTGGTGGTTGACGAATCGCGATTGGGTGAAAGGCAGACCCCTCTCCCTTCCCCAACCAGATGTCACAGTAGAGACAAATGCGTCACTCCTCAGAGGAGACAGCCATCTGGGAGAGGTGGAGATTAGGAGACACTGGTCCCCGGCAGAGCCGGGACTCCATATCAATTTGTTGGAGCTTCGCTTGATTCTGTTTGCATTGAAAGCATTTCTTCCCTCTGTCAAAGGGAAGTTAGTGCAGGTGTTCACAGACAAAACCACCGTCATGTGCTACTGCCACAAACAGATCGATACAAAAGGGGATGATGGACGGAGCGTTGGAGCAAATCAAACACTCACCCCCAGTCAACTGATCTGGGTTTAATCCATCACCATTCTTTAGCTCACTCAGCCACCCCAGTTCAGACATGGCCATATGAAATCAGTATGACCCTGTGCCTCATGGGAACTGTCCAGCCCTAACTGCCAAGCCATGTCTTCCCTGGACCGGAAACAAGCATCCTGGGACCGGTTTCGGATTCATAATCCTAATCAACCAGGCTATCTTGAATCCAGTGGCCAAGTGAGCAAGGGACTCACGTCTGAGCATACCCTGCCAACCTAGGGCGAACAAAGCGATACAAAAGGGGATGATGGACGGAGCGTTGGAGCAAATCAAACACTCACCCCCAGTCAACTGAGCTGGGTTTAATCCATCACCATTCTTTAGTCCACTCTGCCACCCCAGTTCAGACATGGCCATATGCAAATCAGTCTGACCCTGTGCCTCATGGGAACAGTCAACACCCCCAGTCAACTGATCTGGGTTTAATCCATCACCATGGTGGATCCAAAGGTTGTATTATGTGACCAGGAAAATGTTAACTAAAGCCTTTAACAACTATGATTTGAAATTCAAAATGTTTATTTGGCAATGTTTTTTTTTTTTTTAAAACCTTTATTTAAAATTTGCAATCAAATATAGACACTGGCCTACATCCCCCAGGGCTGGCCGCTAGGCATTTCAGTACGTTATTACAATCCAACGTCAGACCCATCCTCCCTGGGGAGCATAGGAACTCCATCCACAAAGCACATCGGTTGCAAAAGCAGTTCAACTCGGAAACAGGATTAGAGGTTTTCATTTTACATATAAAAAGTTGAAAGGATCAGGTGTCGTACAGTGTCTCGGATCACAAAAGGGGGCGAGCAAAAGAACAACGTGTCCAAGGTAAGTTCGCTATCATGTAGGTCAGCGGCGTTAAGACATACGACATTAGGATAAGTAGCACACTATTATTCGTCTACGCCATCATTATTGTCCGCCCCACAGCACCAGAACCTCAGAAAAGTCAAGGTACAGATGTAGAAACAAGGATGTAAGGAAAGCCGAACCCACTACACTAATCCGGAAAAGGAAAAAGAAAGAAAAGGCAAGGGAAGAGAAGGAAGAAAAGAGGCCATAGAACAAAAATAAAAACGAAACACCCACCCCCACACCCCCCCACCCTGCACCCCTGCTGATGACTACGGCCACCCCCCTCGCAGCGTGCCTGTCGCCCAGTAACCAGAACCCGAAATATAGTAGAAAGGGAAAGAAAGGAAAAGGCAAAGAACCCCACACAATGAGGGAAATCGGAGGAGGGCATAGTTCTACGGGCTCCCGGTCTCCTTCCCCCGTCGTAGCCAGCCCCGCCCCGGACTCAGTTAGGTCAATAATAAACAATCCCGTTAAACATAGTGCCACAATGAGAGACTCGGAGAAGAACCTCAACCCTGGCCCCGTCGATCAAATTCACTGAAGTCATCAATTAAGGAAAGCACTTCCCACAAAGTACTGTCAAAGTCTACCGAACAGGAGTACACGGATGAGAAAAGAACGGCAGGGCCCGATGTAGTTGGCTGGTACCAATGTTGACCCTCCCCGCCTCCGAAGCCAAGTTTTACCCCATCTGCCATCTTGAAAGACCGACAGGGGAGGGAAGTCGACACGGTCCAAAACAGCAAAGGATAGAAAGTGGAAGGATCCAAAATGGAGACGACATGTAAATGTTCCGGGGATACACAATCGGGGGTTCCAACGGTTCCGTGGGGTGACCAGGCACAGTACAGTCCGGTAGATCTACTTCAATAGGGGCAAACACTGCTTCCATTGCCGGGTCAAGATACACCTCCGTGACATTCATTGAAAAGCGGGCTGGCTGCCGGGTCGCGGGCGTCGAGTCAGGATCCGGTCTCATGCCTGTGAGTCCGTCCGTCGCAGACAACAAACTGCAAGTCTGGACTTCAATAGTTCCCTTAAGTGCCATGAGTGCCTCCAGCACCGTACGCAGTGACGGGCCATTTCGAGCCTGTTCCGCTAGATTCGTTTCGTCCTCCAACATGGTGGACCCCACGGAGAGGCGCCTTCTCCGGGGCAAAATTAGGCGGAGCAGGAGGAAGCCATGAGGGACTGACGGTTAGCGAGCAGTAGTACGCAGCGAGGCACCGACCCGGGGGAACGGCGATATGAATGCCGGACCCCTGGTCGGGGACCCCCGCGACACAGCACCGTGCGTCACTCGTCACCTCAACTTCTGTAGGGCACCAGGCAGCTGATGGTGGCAAAACAATCAAAAAAGTCCGAGTGTTCCAGAGACCGGACCCAACCACCTTCAGCAGTCCGTTGTTATTAAACTCGGACCCGGCAGAGCCAGTACTCGAGACCCCGGCTTCTCTGCTGGGTTAGGCCTCAATGCGACCATCGACGTAGCTCCGCTCCACAACGGCGGAGAAACTCCGGGATTGCACCACTGGAGTGCGGGTCGGATCACACACACAGATCCGGTGCAGGTAATCAGGATAAGCAACAGGATCGGCAATGATTTTTAAGGAATTTTACAATGTGTAAAAATATATATATATTCTGTTCCAAAGAATGGCATGCAGTCCTTCTTAGTTTCTTTTAATTTATTTTAAATCTTTACGTGCAACCTACAGCTGACAAACGCGTTTCGGCTCCTTGGCCTTTGTCAATGACATTGACAAAGGCCAAAGCGCCGGAATGCGTCAGCTGTAGGTTGCATGCAAAGATTTAAATTAATTAAAAGAAAATAAGAAGCGCTGAGTGCCCAGCGTCCTCCTTTGGAACAGATGTTTCAACGAGCCCGTGCGTGTGAGCTGGCAACACCCACTGTGAGGAGAGCGGTAACCAATGACGAAGTGTGGACGGAATATATATATATATATATATATATATATATATATATATATATATATATGTGTATATATATATATGTGTGTTTGGGTATTGCCCCCATTGATTTTAATAGTGGTATATTACTAAAGTATAGCATTTGATTAGAGTTTTTTTGATAGGATGACCCCCTTCACAAAGTCTATTCCTGCTGTGACAAAGTCAATAGCCTGCTTTATATTGATGTGGTGAGCCCTTGATTAAGCCAGTTGGCTGCCTTACGTACAATGACACCCCATTATAGATTGATGTCACATCTAATATAGATGGGAGGGGCACTGTGAGTATATTATTGGGGTTCAGCACCCACTAGGGGTGCAACGTGTATAAGGTTCTCACCAAAGGTAGTTCCATACACCTGATGTACACATCTGTACATATTTTGTATCGAGTAATAAAATCACATTAGCATGGACTACTGTGCCGCCACCTGCTTTTATTTGTCGCGTGTTGACGAGTGGTGAAGGAGTACAATGGACTCATTTGTAACATGGCTATTCTTTCCTTTAGGTATTAGCAATCCCAAGCAGCCGAAGGATCCCCCCAAGAACTTCACCTTCGATTATTCCTACTGGTCCCACACGTCGGTAAGTTTTGTTTTCCGCATTTCTTTTGTTTGGATGTTTCAGTGACTGCACTCCCTGTGCTGTGAGTATGCAGTGTTGAGCTGTCGCTGTTGACCGTGGGCTTTATTGGACCATTGTTTGAAGTTTGAGGGCCTGGACCCGGGAGACAGGGTGAGAGTGCACTAAGGTGCATGCACAGGCTGCTGCTCTTCCACTGGGCACAAGATTAAGATGCAGGACCGGTCTGTTGTATGTAGGCATTGTCACAACATTCGAGTTTGGCGAAAGTGGCATTAAGGAAACCTCCTCAGCTCGCCTCTATGGAATGTTTGTACCCTCCTGGCTGTTGGCCTTGCATTTAGCGACCTGTGTCCTGGGGGAACATTTCCAAATGAACCTGTCCACTGACTCTGGGGACTGGCTATGACTGATCATCAGCACTTTACCCGCCAGTCTTTTCTAGCCTGCCTGGCGGTGATCCACAGAAGCGCAACTGCGCAGTCGGTGTAGAGCATGGAGGTCCAGCCGGGGTCCAGGGCACTCCGTGCATTCAGATCACTTGTATGGAAAGTGAGACCCTCCCATAGAGAACGCCCTCGATACCTGGTCCTCCCACGTGTCGAGCTCCACTTCCCTTTCATCCTTAGTTTGGACAGTCCATGCAGGATTCATAAAATCCGCTGTTGCTTGTTCTCCAAGCGTGTCCCACAATTCACTGAACCTTATGGCTTCAGGAAGTGTTATCGGATTCTGCTCCCAATGTCTTACATTGACACGTTCCAAGGTTCACCATGACTTGCGTTTGCTTGGTCCTTGTTAAAGAGCATTGGCAAAGCCAGCACATCTCTACTTTTGTCCTGTGAGCTCTGCTGATGCTTTTTGGCGATGCATTGCAGTGTGGGAATACAAATGGAAGCCACGTGTAGCAGTAAATAACAAGAATTATACATTTTTACTTGCATACCTGCCTTTTCTTTCTTTTTTTTTTTTTTAAAACTGAGCGACCCAACAGCAAATGTCAGCTGCTGGGCCTTCCAAAACACAGTATGACGATTTGGAAGGGTGGGGGATTAGTGGAGAAGCAGGTGGAGGGAGCACGCTGCAGGGCAAGAAATGAAGAGTGTGCATGGATTGCAGCAGACAGGTTTGTGGCTGGGGGATGAAATAAGAAAAACATAGCCATCGAGGGTGCAACTCAGCGTGGGAAATAGGCGATTGGTATTTGGTGGGGGTTATGCAATGCAGAAAGAAAACACACCTTACAGAGAGGAATATAACACATGTATTCCTGTGGAATGCCAATAGCAAACGTAAAAGTAGTCCATTAAATATGAGCAGTGCAAGGATACAAGTGTGCTCTAGGGTACAGACAGAAGAGGCAAAAGGAACGTCATCAAACATGAAGCAAGGAGATGAGTGACAAGAAGGCCAAGCAATGGTAAGCAGGCGGGCACAAAGCCCACTAAGTTTTTGGTATGGTCCACAAGAGGTCTTTCGCAAACAGCGAAAGCTGTCTGTAGTTGAGGTATGATACGGTTGCCACTTGATTTTGCTATTCCTGCCAAGCAAATCTGTTAATAAAAATCGGCATTGCTTTGTCTTCTTACGATACAACTAAAATCCACTGTGAAAAACAATGTTATGGTGGAGTCTGTAAGGGCATGTATTATCATGGAAAGCTTAATACTGAATCAGCTACAGAATCCGCTAGTTTTGGCATTTGCTTACCACATAACCCTTACCAGAAGCAGAGTGTGCCAACTCTTTCACCTTACCTATATCAAGGCACAATTTTGAAGTTAAGACAAACAAACCAGCATTTATAATGGACCTTAGGTTTTCCAACACAGCCTATTCATCATTTCCTCCATTACAGACTGGGATCAAACTTGGGGAAATCATCCAAACTCTGTTTTAAAGGCAGTGATTTGTTTCAAACTGCTAAACCATGTCCATTCTGTAAAAGACTAGAAGTAACCCAGAGACATTTCAGCCTTATCAGGCCTTCTCAAGCCCCTAAGCTCAGTAAGCTAGGAGTCCACTTCTTGTCACCTCTCCCATGTAAGAGGTTGCAGTGGAGAGCTAAGGAATGTGGTGGAAACCCCTGAGCGAGTGTGTAGCAATTTTCCTTTCTGTATGCTCTCCCCTGATGTTAAACCTCTGTCTGAAAGAGACTGTTAGTTGTAGATTCCTTACCTTAGGATCATGACTGACGCCTGGGGGAAATTCTGAGATTCTTTCTTCAGCAGTACACCTGGGCGTCGGTAGATGGCATCTGTCCACTCTGCGCATTTTGTCGGTGTCGTGGTCGCCGGGATGACCTCGTGGTGCCTACTTAGATGCTGCCCCTGTGCGCTGACGTCAGTTCTTTCTTTTTCCACGCCAGCCTAGTGCAGATCCGGAGAGAGCTACCCCTTAGCCGTTTTTAGCTAGCTATTTACAAATTTGTCAATGTCTTTTTTGAGTCTTGCACTCCAAGTACGCAAGGGATGTACCGACGTCGAACCGGCTTCAAGCCCTGCAGTTCCTGTAACAAGATGTCTATGACGGATCCACACCTCGTGTGCTTGTGGTGTCTGGAGCTTGACCACGACCCAAAGTCATGCCCCAGCTGCTGGGCCATGCACCAGAAGTCTTTGCGGAAGCGGTCCCGAAAGGAGTTGGAGGCCAGGCAGTCGGCCTCGCGTCGCTAATGGCCTTGTTTGAGAGGAAGGTCTTAAAACTGTTCGCAGAGCCTCCACTCCACGTCTCACTCCAAGTCGTCAAGGTCATCGGGTAAGTCAAAGCACAAGAAGAAGGCGAAGAAGCACAAGCGCTCTTCCCCTTCTCCCCGTCGGTCGGCTGATCCAACGTGGGACTCTGAGCGTCTTTGAGTAGCCAGACTCCACTGGTGACCCTTTGGGCCCTCCGGAGCGGGTCGGGGGTCCTGGGCCTTCAATGGCTTCAGCAGGCCCCCTGCGGATCCAGTTCTGGATCTGGATAGACGCTGGTCGTTCTCACTCGACCTTCCCCAGGCCGATCTCCACGACAAAGCCCCTGGCACCAGATGTGCCCCCAGCCGACGCTGACCCCATCCTCACCCCCGAGTTGGACACTGAGCCAGACTGAAGACGGCCACGTTGGAACTTACGCAGAAGGGTACTTTTGTTACTCTGTACATCCCTGGTTTTCCCTATCGATCAGAGGGTGGTGATAAGGACTGGGAATCGCTGGACCCTTTAACTGACTAGCTAGAAGAACCAGACTGTCGCGAGGACCTGGACGATGTCAGTGGTCTGGATACCTCTCCACACACTGGTTTGCTTTCTCCCCCTACTGTGGCTACGGAGGAGGGAGCGTCCTATGCTGTGGGGGTGAGAAGGGCGGATGAGGTCCTTGTCCTTGAGCTCCCTTCCGTTTCAGTCAGGACTAACCTCCTGACAGAGGTGCTTCAGCCTGCAGCTTCTTCCTCTGAACCATTATTGCCATTCAATGAAGCCCTTACTGATGTCCTCCTGAGCACTTGGCCCAAGGCCAGCACAGGGTCCCCTGTGGAGAGGACAATTGCCTGATGCCACTGCACGGCCCTGGGCAACCCAGTGTTCCTGACCCAACACCCTTTCCCTGAGAGATTGGGGGTCCAAGCCTCTAATTCTAAGGGCACGTTCCCTTCTGCTCCTCCTGATAGGGAATCTGAGAAGCTGTGCCATTTTGGGAAGCGAATGTTCTTTTCCGCCAACTTGGCACTGCGGTCGGTGAATACTGCATGCCTCTTGGGCTGCCACTCCCATACCATATGGGATTCGGTTGCG
Organism: Lissotriton vulgaris; assembly: GCF_964263255.1. Lineage (NCBI taxonomy): Eukaryota > Metazoa > Chordata > Amphibia > Caudata > Salamandridae > Lissotriton > Lissotriton vulgaris. Next base: position 796,754,523 of record NC_141700.1, on the reverse strand, counting down.
CAGGTGCTGCCTCAGCGCCTGGTGGAGGCCCGGGCTTTTCTCTCCCATGCAGTTTCGAATGGGAGAGACAGCCAAATACGACATTTGGTGTGGACTGGATACCACAGAATCACGGGGCAAACGATTGTCACGTCTGTAACCTTTTGATGCTATGTCTGGTTGAGGACATCTGGCTTTTCAGGGGATGTCCAGTCAATCTTGATGGACATGCACTTTGATGGCCGACGTCTTTTTGGCGACAAAGCAGATTCGGCGCTTGAGCTCTTTACAGACTCAAGCTATGGCCAGATCTTGGGGCCTCACTACCTTCCAGCCCACCCCAGTCTGCTTTTTGTCCTTTTTCTGGCTACGGAAAGGGTGTCCAACCACGTCCGGTCCAGTCTAGCCACCAGTTCACGCAACTGCCCAGCCTCTGCATTGCCGCAGACGTGGAACCCAGTGTCCTTGCGGGTCTGGGAGCCAGCTCTAAATCTTCCTAGTCCGACGTTCCAGGCCCATCTTCAGCCAATCTGAGGCAGATGTCGCCATCACCTCCTCTACTGGCAATCCATTATACTGGACAGGTGGGTTCTTCTAATCGTTCGAAGGGACTACTCCCTCCCCTTCAAGACTATCCCTCCCTTCATGCCACAGTCTTATGATCGTACGTCGGGGGATCATTTGGCACTTCTCCCCCAGGAAGTCTCAGCTCTTTTGGCTAAGAGAGCTATAGAGAGGGTCCCTGTGCCAGAAGGTCATGTTTGCTATTCCCACTACTTTCAGGTGCCCAAGAAAGACAACGGCCTCCGGAAGTAGAAGTTCAAGATGCTCATGTTAGTTCGAGTCCGGTCTGCCCTCGACCCCGGAGACTGGATGGTGGCGTTGGACTTTCAGGATGTTTATTTCCACATTCCGTTCCTGCCAGCCTACAGACACTATCTACGGTTCACGTTGGGCCACAAGCACTTTCAGTTCAAAGTGCTCCCCTTTAGCCTTACCAGTACCCCTTGGCTGTTCGAAAAGGAGAAGGCGGTGATTGCTGCTCATCTGCGCAGATCAGGGGTTCCGGTCTTCCCACTATCTAAACGACTGGCTGTTGAAGGCGGGCTCGCCCCAGCCTGTCATCTCCCACCTCCAGACTACAGGGGACCTCCTGCATTCACTGGAGTTCACTATAAACGTGCTGATGTCACAGCTCACTCCCTCTCTGATGCTCCCTTTCATCGGAGCTGCTGTGGACACAGTGCAGTTTCGGACCTATCCTCCTGAACAGCGAGTCCGGAATATCTTAAAGAGACTATTAGTTATAGATTCCTTACCTTGGAAATTACCCCCAGGCATGTGACTGGATCTGGAGAATTTTTCGTCAGCAGTACCCCTGCGCGCATCGGTAGGCGGCGTTGGTCGACTCTACGTTAGTCGTTGGCATCGTGATTGCCGGAATGAGTTTGCGGTATCTACTAAAACGCCCCCACTGCGAGCTGATATCAGTTCTTTTTCCGTGCCTGCCAGCACAGATCTGGAGAGGGTGGTACCCTTAGTCACTTTTTGACCAGTGTTTTTTCAACGTTTGTCGACTTCTTGTTCAAGTAGTTAGACTCCTGGTACACGCAGGGATGTCACATCAGTGGACTGGCTTCAAGCCTTGTGACTCTTGTCACTAGCTGATGTCAGTCACGGATCCGCACCTTGTGTGCCTTTGGTGCCTGGAGCGCGACCACGACCCGAAGTCGTACTCCGACTGTCGGGTCATGAACCAGAAGATTTTGCAGGAGTGGTCCCGAAAGCTTCTTGAGGTTAGACAGTCAGCTCCGCATCGCTCGAGGTTCCGGTCGAGCGAGTGGTTGAGGAACCAGTCCCGGAGTCACCACCATCACTCCTCATCGAAGTCTTTGTCGAGGCACAAGAAGAAGGTGAAGAAGCACTGTCATTCTTCGCATTCTCCCTGTCCATTGGCTGAAGGGATGCAGAAGGTTGTCGTCCTTCGGCTCTGCCCACGAAGCCTGCTGGGACTACTCCGAGCTTCCCAGGAACTGGAGCGTCCCCTGCCCATCTTAGTGCCTTTTACGAGGCCCTCCACTCCATCTTTGGGCAGCCCGACTCTGCCGGCGCGCCTTCGGGCCCGCCGACTCAGATGGGAGCTTTAGGCCTTTGATGTCGGCGGCTCCGGCTCTGTCGCCGCTGGACCCCCACGTTTCCAGGCATGTATCTGGATCGGCGCCAGTTGACCTTACGACACCTGCCCGGCGCCGATTACACTGACGACACCTCTGCCGCCTCCTATGCCAGTAGGTTCCCTGGCCGGCGTTGACCCCTGGCCTCCCCTTCGAGCCGAACACTGAGCCAGTGCCGACCAGAACTTTTGTAACACTGTTCTATCCTGGTGTTCCTTTTCACCCTGAGTGGCAACCAGGAGAGGATGAGGAGGACTGGGAGAGATCTGTGGACCCTCTGGCAGACCAGCTAAAAGAACCGGACTGGAGAGAGCAGTACGGTGATGCCAGTGGTCTGGATACCTCGCCAGCCTTTTGTATGCTTTCTCCCCCTACTGTGACTGTGGTGTTGAATAGGGCGGCGGAGGCCTTGGGCCTCGAGCTTCCTACAGCGGCAGTCAGGACTAACCTCCTGACTTAGGTGCTTCAACCAGCAGTGGCCTCCTTGGAGCCCCTGCTGCCATTCAATGAGGCGCTCACCGACATCCTTCTAGGCACTTGGTCCAAGCCCAGCACATGGGCTACTGTGGACAGGATGATTTCCCGACGCCACCGCCCGACCCTGGGCAACCCCATTTTCCTCTCCCAACACCCTACCCCTGAGAGCTTGGTGGTCCAACCTTGACCTCTACTGTTCCCTCGGATAGGGAATCCAAGAAGCTGGATCATTTTGGGAAGACGATGTTTTCTTCCACCAGCTTAGGACTGCTGTCGTTGAACACCGCAGGTCTCTTGGGCCGCTACACCCACTCTGTGTGGGATACGGTTGCACAAGTGCTGACACAGTGCCCGGAGGAGGCCCGGGCTGTACTTGCTCGCGAGTTTGCCGAGGGGAGAGACGTAGCGAAGTTCACCATCCAGTGGCCCTGGATACTGTTGATTCGCTAGGTAGAACGTTTTCTACATCGGTAGCCTTGAGACGCTTTGCCTGGCTGAAGTCGACTGGCTTTTCTGGGGATGTCCATTCAAGCCTTTTGGACATGCCCTTTGATGGCCGTCGCCCGTTTGGCGACAAGGCGGATAATGCGCTCGGGCGCTTCAAGGACTCTCGGGCTATGGCCAGATCCTTGGGCCTCGCCCCGTTCAGTCCGCCTTTGCCTATTTCGTGGCGGCGAAAGGGTTGTCCCATCACGTTCCACCCAGACTCACTGGCTGGCACAAGCTACTCAACCTCTGCGTGGCGGGGGACGTGGGATACAGTGTTGTGGGTCTGGGGACCAGCGGGCAGGCGATTCCACTAGTGCCCCCTCTGCATCGGTCTCTGAACCTTCCTGAGCGACCTTTCAGGGCCACCAGTTGCGAGTGGGTGGCAGGATTCACTATCATCTCCCCCACTGGGACAACATCACACCGGACGGGTGGGTTTTGCAGATAGTCCGAAGGGGCTGTACCCTCCCTTTTGAGACTACCCCTCACTCCATGCCACCCACACTCCATCGCATGTCGGAGAATCACTTAGCCCTTCTCAGTCAGGAAGTTGCAGCTTTCTTGTCCAAGGGAGCCATTGAGCGAGTTCCTGTGCCAGAACTAGGTTATGGTTGTTATTCCCACTACTTCCTGGTGCCCAAGAAGGACAAATGCCTGCACCCTATCTTGGATCTCAGGAACATCAACCGCTTCCTCTGGGAGGACAATTTCAGAATGTTGACATTGGCTCAGGTCTTGTCTGTCCTCTACCCTAGAGACTTGATGGTAGCGTTGGACTTGCAGGACACTTATTTTCACATCCCCGCCTTGCCGGCCCACCAGCGTTACCTATGGTTCACGGTAGGCCACGAGCATTTTCAGTTTACTGTGCTCCCCTTTGGCCTTACCAGCGCCTCTCGGTTTTTCACGGAAGTGATGGTGGTAGTCGCAGCTCATCTGTGCAGATCAGGGGTTCCGGTCCTCCCCTATCTCTGCAATTGTCTGTTGAAGGCGAGTTCGCCCCAAGCTGTCGTTTCCCACCTCTAGACTACGGCGGACCTCCTGCACTCGCTGGGGGTTCACTATCAATGTGCCAAAGTCACACTTGATTCCCTGGCAGAAGCTCCTTTTCATCGAAGCAGTTCTGGATACAGCGCAGTTTCGGCCTATCCTCCCGAACAAGTAGTCCGGGATATTCGGGCTATGATACTAATATTTCAGCCTCTATCACGGGTTTCGGTGAGGATGACCTTGAGGCTGCTGGGCCTCATGGCCTCCTGCATCCTGCTGGTGGACTATGCCAGGTGGCATATGCCGGCTCTGCAGTTGGACCTCAAGTTCCAGGGGGCACAGCATCATGGGAATCTTTCCGATGTCGTCCAGATCTCAGAGGGCACTGCACACCAATTGCAGTGGTGGCTAATGAACCATGATTGGGTTGACTGCAGATCCCTCTCCCTTCCCCAACGAGACTTCACAGTGGTGACCCATGCGTCACTTCTGGGGTAGAGCTGCAACATGGGAGAGGCGGAGATCAGATGCCTCTGTTCTCCGGGCGGAGTCCGGGCTCCACATCAACCTGCTGGAGCTCCGGGCGATCTGTCTTACACTGAAAGCATTCCTTCCTTCTGTCACAGGGAGAGTAGTGCAGGTGTTCATGGACAACACCACCGCCATGTGGTACTGCAACAAACGGGGCAGGGTTGTGGATCTTATGTCAAGAGGCTCTCCGCCTTTGAACGTTGCTGGAACATCAGAGCATGTCCCTAGTGGTTTAACACCTGGCAGGTTCCCTGAACACCAGGGCGTACAAACTCTGCCGCCAGTGCATGATGGATCACGAATGACGTCTTAACTCGGAAATGGTGCAAGGTCTCTTTCAGCAGTGGGGAGAGCCTTGGTTAGATCTGTTCGCCACCTGAAGAGAACGCGCAATGTTAGCAGTTGTACAGGTTGGAATTTCCTAGGTGGCACTCGCTCTGCAACGCTTTTCGTTGTGAGTGGAATTGCGGTCTTCTATATGCCTTTCCGCCTAATCCACTTCTACCCAGAGTGCTGAATAAGATCAAGCACAACCGGGCCCAAGTCATCCTTGTGGCTCCGAACTGGGCTCGAAGAGTCTGGTATCCCATGCTCTTGACCATGGCCATCGATCATCCGATCAGACTGCCTCTTCGGGAGGATCTTCTGTCGCAGCAGCAGGGGACGGTCCTCCACCCAAACCTGTCCAGCCTCCACCTACTTGCGTGGAGATTGAGCGGTGACAGTTGACAGCTTTCGACCTTCCTCTCGAAGTCTGTAATGTCAGCTTGGTAGCCTGACATCCCTCCACTAAAACAGTATATGCCTATAGATGGAACACATTTGTGGCATGGTGCACAGCAAAGGCTGTGGATCACCATTCTACCCCTCTTTCAGAGATTCTCTTCATTCTTTCTTTGGCCCTGCAGGGCTCTGGTCTGGGCACTCTTGAAGGCTATCTTTCAGCCATTTCAGTCTTCCTGATCAGCCTTCTCTTTTCAAGTCCCCTATTGTAAATAGATTTCTTAAGAGCATTACTCACCTCTTTGCTCCTATTTCTTTCGTAATGCCCAAGTTGGACTTGCATCTGGTCTCAACATTCCTTATGTGTGCTCCTTTCGTGCCACTACATAATTGTTCTCCCAGACTCTTGACCTTAAAGACTGCTTTTCTGGTTGCCATCACCTCTGCTCGCAGGGTGAGTGAGCTTCAGGCTCATTCTTCGAAACCTCCTTTGCTTGCTGTGCATCCGGACACAGTTTTCCTTCCAACTAGACCTTCTTTTCTTCCCAAAGTGGTTACCTTTTTCCGCATAGAGCAGATCATCCCTTTGCCCATCTTCTTCCCGCCCACGCATCCTTCTACAGAGGAGGAGAGCACCACCGCCTGGATCCAAAACATGCGCAATCATTTTATCTGGAATGTGCGAAACGATTCCAGGTGGATGAGCAACTCTTTGTTAGCTATGTAAGCGCCAAGAAAGGTCAGACTGTGCAAAAACAAACCATCTCTCGATGGGCCATTCTTTGCATTAAAATCTGTTATTCCTTGGTGAAAAAGGAGCGTCCAGTTGGGTTGCGCGCCCATTCCACCAAGGCGATGGCAGCCACTACTGGTTTGGAACGTGAAGTCCCCCTCAGTGACATCCGTCAGGTAGCCACGTGGACGTATTTGCACACGTTCACTTAACATTACTGCCTGGATAGCCAAGTCCTGAGAGACGACTTCTTTGACCGTTCAGTTCTCCAGGACTTTCTGGTGCGAACTTGGTTGGTATTGCTAGGGTATCTATTCGAAGGTAAGGAATCTATAACTAATAGTCTCTTTCAGATGAACAAGTTACTTACCTTTGGTAACTATATATCTGTAAGAGACATATATTGGTTTTAGATTCCTTGCCACCCCACCCATCCTCCCCGTTGGGCGAACTGACTTCTAGAGCAAGGGACTGCCTTTGAGTACCCTACTTATGGCACACCAGAGGTCAGTGTCTTTCATGGCTCTGCGCTTCTAGCGTGGAAAGTCATGTTAGTACTGATGCACCACGCAGGGGCGGCATCTAAGTAGGCACTGCAATGTCATCGGGTCGACCATGACTCCGACGACAGACCCTTGGTCGACCAACACCACTTACCGACACGCAGGGGTATTGCTGAAGCAAAAGTCGGATGCCTGGGGGAAATTCTAAGGTAAGGAATCTACAGCTAACATATGTCTCTTCCAGCTACATCGTTGCAGACGGTAAGTAACTTGTTCTTTTGGTTTAGTTTTATGACTCAGCACTGTGACACTGTCATCTAGTGCCACAGTTCTTGTGCTTTGTTCCTAAACCTGTGCTGTGAAATTGCTTTCTCCCAATTGACTAGGTTAACTTTTCAGTAAGATCTTGGGGCATTGGTGCTGGAAGTGCACTAGAAGCTTGAAATGTAACTATCATAACTGTGCAGCAGTGTATATTTACATCTCCCACATATATAACTAAAGTGTGTGGCTTTTGAGAACATCAATGTATTGTGGCTTGACTGCAGCTTAAAAACCACTGCTAAGTGCTTCGTCAAGTAGAAAACATACTTTAATACATTTAATCAGTCAGTCCTTAGTTTGCACTGAAAGTTCACAAGGCAGGCAATGTGCTTAAAATATTAAAATGGGACATAATATATATTAAAGAAAAGCATGTCCCCACAGTGGAGGTTTTTGTAGGTGAAGATAAATTATGTATGAGCTGGCCTGTCAATGATAAGTCAATTTTTTCAACTCCGCATCAGAAACGAATAAAAACATGCTTGATAATTGTTTTCACTTCTTTGTCACATTTCTAATTTAGTGGCAAAAGTATATTATTGAGAAGTGTCGGTAAAGTAACTTTTAAAGTGTACTTGGTGCAGCCTGAGAGCAAACTGGAATTAAAACCAGCTTGACTAGCTGCCTTCCATTTAGTGACTGTAATTATCCTCCTAATTAAATGTAAAGTACTAGCATCGAGAAGGATAATGCTGTCTGTTCCCAGAGCAGGAAGTTGATATGATAAAATCACTGACTACTTATCAGGGAAGAGTCAGCTGGGTGGGTACTAGAACAGATGCTACATCTAAGGACTGCCATAACCTCTTTCAAGTAGAAATCTGAGATGAGAACCTAAGTGACAGAAAATTATTCAGCTCCTTGACCTATCTTCGAGATTTGTCAATGCTCTTTACAGGGAAGGGTCTGTTTTAGCCATAAGAAGAGGGAGTGTTTTCTCAAGTCAAGTCAAAATACTTTATTTCTAAGAAATGGGTTCTTATAGAAATATAATTTACATTTGTCAGTTCATAAAATATAGTATTTAAAAACCGTAAACAATACATAGTTGTATCATTCACCAACACACTTTTACAAAGCATAAAATGATAGACATATAAACATAAAATGTGTCTATATCAACCTAGTACAGTCAACGACCCAAAATCTCATGTATAAAACATTTTAGAAGTATAATAAAAATGTAGCTAATAATAAACAATTCATTTGACCCCAATAAACATATATAACGTGCAATGTGCATAGAAACTTATTGGCAATGCTGTCCACAGTCCCAGCTCTCACATATGTCTAAAACAATTCAGAAGAATAATAAGAATTTAACTGATAGCAATCAGATCATTTTGCCCCAATAGGTATTTGGAAAGTGCAATGTTCATAACCGCTTATAACAACCTCAAGGATCTCTCTTAATCCTACTTCTATTAGGGACATATTTTTGCGTCTTCATTAAAAAAAAAATGTATATATTTATTTATTTATTTGTATTCCTATCAGGAGATCCTCTCATTGCACTTAACATCTCCTTACAGAATAAAAACACACCCATGCCAACCATGATCTTAAACTCTACGATGGTGATAATATCACCTGAGTCGTTCTAATTTTGCACAAATATTGGCCAATGGCAATAACTACAACCTTGAATCACCATGTCCCTCGGTTGCATCCCGTGTTTTTTAAATACAGGTCGGAAAACATTTTTCCTTTCCTCAATGAAGAATACACAATCCATTAGTATGTGGCTCATTGAATATTTCCTACCTCGCTTAAAGGGGAAAAAGTCATTATTCTTAGCAACTTCAGTTTTTAATCCCTTGATGCGCCACCGGTGGTCCGTTCCCACCCTCAAACGCAAGATTTCTTTACGTAAATGCTTGTCCAGACTATTATATAGGTAAGGGAACAAATCCATTATCCAGTATTTGGGTGTCTTTCATAGAATCACATGCCTGAATCATTCCCCGTCGTCGAGACGGGAGCCTCTGGTATATAAAAAAGTAATGTCCTATAGACATACATATAAAGGAATAGGCCTAAGGATCTCACCTTAGTGTCCTATCTACGTCCTTATGTAAGAAGGACCAAAAAAGAGTAGGCCCAAGGGTCCCACCTTGGTAGCCTATCTGTGTCCTTTTGTAAAAAGGACCAAAGTAAAGAGAACCAACCAATCAGCTACCACCTCCTTCTAGAACCTTCCTGTCAGGAGCCTCAGTCTCTCAGATTTTCTACCGCACGTTGTGCTAGGGAGTCTCCACCTGAGTTCTCCTCAGGATACTTGCTTCTTTCATCAAAAAACGAATTTATCCAACTTCCATCGTTATGGCTGATAGCCAGAAAAAAGGTCTCTTTAGAGCCTGTTCTTCTTGTAGCAAAAAAAGGCTCCATGTAGAGGATAAACACGAAACCTGTTTATATTGCCTCTACCCTCAACATCAAGCCAAGGACTGCAAGATATGTAGAACCTTCTTAAGTAAAACCTTGAAGGACCGAGAAGGACGTTTACTACTGTGGTTAAACAGGCTGAAGAACAAACCTGAAAGCGACTTGGTATCAGAAGGTGAGAGTATTTCTGGTACTTCGCAGTTCTCTTTGAAGAGGCCAAGGGTTACTTCCCCTAGCCCCTCAGACACCCCTCATAAGAAGGCTTCCAGAAAGTCTGCAGAGGGCAGAACACCAGTGTCTGACAAGGACCTTCCTGTCTCCAGGAAGCAGCCGCTGATCTTGACGACGACGACAGCGTCAATGGTCACCTCCGCGCAAAGAATCGTCTCGACGTCGACGACGACAGTGTCGACGACGACAGTGTCGACGACGACGGCATCATCGGCAACCTCCTCGACGATACGGACGACACCTTCATCGTCGGCGAGTAGACCTGTGCCGTCTACCATCCAAGTCACTCCGTCGACGACTAAGATTGTGCCCTCGACGACAAGATCGACGTCGAAGACACCGACGACGACTCTGTCGACGAAGACCACGACGTCGACGAAGAGTACTCCATCGACGACGAAATCGTCGACGACGGAGAAATTGCTGTCGACGAGGACCACGTCGACGAGAACACCGTCGACGGAGACACCGTCGACGAAGAGTAAATTACCGTCGACAAAGGAAATTTCTACGGCGGCACCGTCGACACAAGCGTTGACGACCGCAGGGACTTGGAAAGAGTCTGAGCTACTGTCGCATACCATGGATGCCTTCCCGCCTCAGACATCCCATATCACAGTTAAAATAACTAAAAAGCCAATCACGCCAGACTTGACGTCGCCCAGTAAGGTGCAACAACTGACTCCATCCTGCCTATTGCAAGATGAGGAGTCGGAGGAGGAGTTATATACACAGGCCACTAGCCCATCAGAATTAGTGCTTAAGTGCCAAAGCACAGACGAGGAGGAACATGTGGAACAGACTGTCCACACCCAGGTGCACACACAAGTTACGCCGATGGTGTGCCTACCAGCATCCATTGTCTCGGATTTCGATTCCTCATAAAGGACTACAAAGAGCGGTTCCCAGAGAAAACCACTTCACTTGCGCCTCCAGTTGCACAGGTACCTGCCCCCGTGCCACGACATAAGCCTCCTCCACTGGTGCTTTCTAAAGACCAGGAGCCAACACAAGACATTCTCTTGTCCGACAACGACGAGGAGAGAGAACAAGAAGAAGGTGAGGTCCGTGACGACGATTCCGACCCTGATGCAGACCAGGACTATGTCGCACATTCCCCGGCCTCTCCAGAACCACAATCTTCGGAATCACCACCTGTGGACATCGGTGGTTTCCATAACCTCATTGAGCGGGCGGCCAAACGGTTCCATATGTTCATGGAAACCCAGGAGACTGAATGCTTCCTCTACGATTTTAAGGAACCTACATAAAAGACGACTAGGTCAATCCCGATCATTGACTTCCTCTGGAAACAAGGCAAACAACTAATGCAAACGCCAGCTTCCATCCCTGTGGTAGTGCCCAGGCTTGATAAAAAATACAAAGCAACCTCATCGGAGCCAGCATGCCTCATGGGTCACCCCAAGGCAGACTCGGTGGTAACCCAAGCGGCGCAGAAAAACTCGCGTAATCCAGCATCTCCTTTGTCGACGCCACCTGACAAGGATGGCAGAAAACTAGACACCATTGGAAAACGTTTCTCCACCACGTCGGCAATGACGGTGAAGGTGGCGAATTCAATAGCACTTCTGGGCCGCTACAACCGTCAACTCTAGGCAGACATCGCACCCTACCTAGCTAATCTGCCAGAGGATTTAAAAGAGGAGGCACACTCGCTTCTCCTAGAGGGCCAAACATCTGCCTCTGAGCAGATTGACTGTGCAATAGACGTCGCCAGGACTGGCTTCAGGCAGCTGGCAGGTACCGCTGTTCTGAGAAGACAAGGCGGGCTCAAGGCCACCCCCTTCCGGCAGGAAGTACAAACAAAAATCATAGATATGCCCTACGACGGCCAACATCTCTTTGGCGAAAAAATTGACGAGGCCCTCACCACTATCAAAAAGGACACCGATACGGCCAGAGCTCTGGGAACTCTGCAATTCAGGAATCAGTCCTTTCGTGGTAACAGAGGAAGGGGACAACCTGCATATAGAGGATCCTACCAGAATAGGTCCTCCTATCCGTACACCCAGAGCAAAACGCAGTACCAACAGCGTCAAAGCCAGACAGGACGTCAATCTTCCTACAACAAGTCAAACTACAGGGGAAAAAAACAAAAAAGACCTACTGGCAATCGCCAATGACTCATTCCAATGGCCAGTCCATCCACCATTGCATTTTTTAAGACTTGGAGGAAAACTCACATTCTTCCTAAACAATTGGCAAAAAATAACAACAGGGGGTGCTGCAACTTATCCAATTCGGACATTCCCTAGAATTTGTCTCAATTCCCCCAACGACACCACCAGCCAAACGGTCTCACAGACACCTATGGCTGCTTCTTCAGGAAATCGCTTCCATGCTCCAAAAGGGAGCGATAGAGAGTTCCTCAGACCCAAAAAGGGAGAGGCTTCTACTCCCATTTCTTCCTAATTCACAAGAAAGGTAAAAAGTGGAGACCGATCCTCAACCTCAGAGCGCTCCATGTGTTCCTAAAGAAACAGTCGTTCCGTATGGTCACACTACAGGAAATCCTGGGTCTCCCAGAGGAAGACGACTACATGACGTCCCTAGACCTACAGGAAGCCTACTATCACATTCCTATCCTCAAAGGACACAGGAAGTACCTCAGGTTCGCAGTGGCAGGAGACCACTACCAATTTTGTGTTCTCCCGTTTGGCCTCAAATCTGCCCCACAGATATTTACAAAATGCCTCTCTCCTGTGGCAGCTTTCCTTCGTCAACAGGGTCACCAGGTTTTCCCATACCTGGACGACTGGCTGGTAAAGGCACCATCTGCGACAGCCGCAGCCACATCCTCCAGCGCCTGTCTGAATATTTTACGCCGCCTAGGCTTTACCCTCAACAGAGAAAAATCGGCACTGGAACCAAACAAAGTCATCACTTTTCTTGGAGCGACTCTGGACACAGAACGCGCAAAAGCTTTCCCCTCTCAGAAGAGAAAGGCCAAACTCATCTCCTTGGCCACGCCAGTGGCATCGAGAGACTCTACCGGTCCGCACCTTCAAGTCCCTCGTCGGCATGATGTCCTCATGCATCATGCTCATTCCCCACTGCCGTCTCAAAATGCGCCCTCTCCAGGAGGAACTAACGAGGCAATGGACACAAGCTGCAGGATCTTTCGAGGACTGCATACATGTCACACGAGCTATGGTCAACCACTTACAGTGGTGGAGGTCGCCCAGACATCTGTCACAGGGACTACCGTTCCTGCTTCCAGCGGAACCACACGTAATAACGGACGCATCCCTAGAAAGCTGGGGAGCGGTCCTCCAAGAACTCCAGATCAATGGCAAGTGGACGTCACAGGAATCCAAACTCCACATCAATCTACTGGAGCTAAGAGCGGTCTTTCTAGCTCTCCAAGCGTTCCTACCACACATCCGAAACTCCCCAGTGCTCGTCAGGACAGACAACACCACAACGACGATGCACTACCTAAACAAACAGGGGGGGACGCGATCGCTTTCACTCTCTCGAGAATCGCAGAGGGCCTGGAATTGGCTTCTGGAACATGGAATAACGCTGAAAGCCGAATACATCCCGGGCAAGGACAATGTCCTGGTGGACGCCCTGAGCAGAGAGAGGTCACCATCCCACGAATGGGAACTGGACATGGAGGTGCTGGAATATATCTTCGCGGAGTGGGGGACCCCGCAGATAGACCTTTTTGCCACCAGAGAGAACGCCAAATGCCCAAGCTTCGCAAGCAGGCATCACCAACCAGGAACCCTCGGGAATGCATTTTCCATCGCATGGCGGAACGTGTTTGCCTACGCCTTTCCGCCATTTCCACTGGTACCCAGGGTCCTCAGGAAGATGAAGTCGGAGCCCTGCACTCTGATCCTCATCGCCCCATCCTGGCCGAGGCAGCACTGGTTCACGGAACTTCATCGCCTTTCTGCCCGCCCACCTCTTCGCCTACACCGACATCCAGCCCTGCTCACAATGTCCCAAGGACAGGTTCTCCACCCGAACCTGAGCCCTCTGAAGTTGTCAGCCTGGCTCTTGAATACCGTGAATTCAGCCACCTAAACATCCCGCAGGAGTGTAGAGACGTCCTTGCAAAGGCTAGAGCTGACAGCACTAATAAAACCTACTCACTAAAATGGAAACAGTTCTGTGTTTGGTGTGTGGCTGAAGGCCTGCACCCCTTCCATATCACTCCACAGCAGCTGCTACCATATTTACTGCATCTAGCGCAATCAGGCCTTGCACATGCATCCATCAAAGTGCATCTAGCAGCGATATCCAGGTTCACAAGAACTTCCAAAGGTCCATCCCTGTGGGCGGACAGACTTATAGAACAATTCCTTTCCACGACCAAGAGCAATCCCTCCGACGTGGCACCTCAATGTGGTCCTTCACCAATTATTGAAGCACCCTTTCAAACCCATCCATAAAGCGGACATCAAATTCCTTTCATGGAAAACAACCCTCCTCCTGGCCCTAACCTCTGCCAGAAGGGTCAGTGAACTGCAGGCTCTCTCAATCCAAGATCCTTTTTTGCAGTTCAGGGAGGACAGGGTCATTCTACGAACTAACCCCCGCTTTATACCGAAAGTCCCCTCGGACTTCCACCTTAACGAACCAGTGGTGCTCAAGTCGTTCTTTCCAAACCCAACTACTGCAGCTGATCTATCCCTTTGGCATGACCATTTGAAAATTGAAATTTGATTTGATACACTTGGTGTGCTCTGGATTTTTGTTCAATTACATTAGAGGGAGGTCCCTGATCCTCTTCTCGTACAGAGGTTAAGGTTTTCCTCTGCCAAGAAGCACCTAAACTCTTAACTACAATACTTTAAAGACTTACCGTGAGAAGTTGAGCGCCAGATTTCTGAAAACTAAAAACCTGCTCGCAGATTGGCCAAGGAAAGGCATGCCCCTGACGAAACAAAGTATTTCAAGGTGGATTTCTTCAGCGATCACCTTTTGCCACGACAAGGCCGGACGGCCTTTGGAGGCACGAGTCAAAGCTCATTCGACAAGAGCCATGTCCACGTCTGCGGCACTATTTGCTGGAGTGCCGGTACTGGACATCTGCAGAGCGGCGACCTGGAAGTCCCCGCACACCTTCACCAGGCACTACTGCTTGGATACTAAGTTGACGAAGGATGCAGCAGTGGGCAGAGCAGTGCTTCGCCATCTGTTCCAGTGAGGTGAACCTTTCTTACATCCCTCCATCCTTTACTGGTATGCACATTCTTTTTCCTAGAATCTACATGACATTGCATATGGGTGTTTTGCAGTTGCATGATATGTATTATCTACAGACTCATATATGATGTACCATCACAGAATGTGCATGATGTATTGCTTGCTACTCTGATTCAGGCATGTGAATCTATGAAAGACACCCAAATACTGGGTAAGAAATGCGTTACTTACCTGTAACTGCAGTTATCCAGTATTAGTGTCTTTCATAGATTCACATGCACCCTCCCGCCTCCACTGGAAGGACTCGCCTATCTCTCTAACAAGTTTACGCCTAACTAGCTTGGTGCGTTCGAAAATCTGAGAGACTGAGGCTCCTGACAGGAAGGTTCTAGAAGGAGGTGGTAGCTGATTGGTTGGTTCTCTTTACTTTGGTCCTTTTTACAAAAGGACACAGGCTACCAAGGTGGGACCCTTGGGCCTACTCTGTTTTGGTCCTTCCTACATAAGGACGTAGATAGGACACTAAGGTGAGATCCTTAGGCCTATTCCTTTATATGTATGTCTATAGGACATTACTTTTTTATATACCGGAGGCTCCCGTCTCGACGACGGGGAATGATTCAGGCATGTGAATCTATGAAAGACACTAATACTGGATAACTGCAGTTACAGGTAAGTAACACATTTCTTCTCTCCTTTTAGGGTATGAAAGGGACAATTTGGCTCTTAATTTTAAGGTAGTGCAAATCCTCTCTACAAGGCACACTTTGCCTGAGTGTACTCTTTATCTGGCTGATTAAAACTACTTCCCCTCTTTCGGTATGCATCTCTGGGACCTCCAAACACTTTAGCATCATTACCGCAGGGTTTCTTTTATCAGAGAAAATTGACATTGTCTCCGGTAAGATTTGCACCAGGGACCCCAACTTTAAGAGCAAAATAGAAGCTCAAAGCTCTGGCATTCGCCGGCGCACTCCAAGCTACAGTTCTCCGCTCCCTCCTTACAGCGTGATTATCTCTTTTTTAGGGAGGTCAAGAAGCAATTTTAAAGAACTGCCCACTAGACTTTCCCATGAGACCCGCCTATCCCAAGCCTACACCCCTGCTCCATAAATGGCCTGCGGAATTAACTTATACTGTATAACTTTGCTTAGTGACTGAAAGGAATAACTACCAAATGTATGCTCAAACCTTTTTACCCCATACACTACTTTATATAGAATAAGTCCCTGGGATACTATTTGTTTGTCCCACTTCAAATCATTTGAAAAGGTTAGACTCTGGTACTTGTACTCTCTAATCTGCTTTAAACGCGCATTTCCCAAGAACCATGCAAATCTCCTTTTCCTCCGAGCAAAAAACGTTGTTTTTGTCTTGGCAAAATTTTTCGTTAATTTGTTTTCAAGACAGTAAGTATTTAGGGCATTCAGTTTCCGTTGCAGCCTTTTAAGCTTAAAATCCATCACCACCAGATCGTCCACGTGGATGAGGCAACTGATGTGCCTACCTCAAACCTTTGGAGAATAACTATGCGTATCGCGTAACGTCTAGGGGAGGTCTGTAATGAACAGACTAAACCGCAGGGGTGCTAAAACACAACCCTGCTGCAAACAGTTCTCACGCTGAATTTTCCTAGTCAGGCTTCCAAGCTCATCAAGGTTAATAAGGACCCAGTTATCACTGTGGATCTTCATCACCAGGCACAACAGGGCTCCAGATATCTTCCAATGTTGTAGTTTACGCCAATGTGTGTCTCTGGCCACCCGGTCGAAAGCCGCTCGGTAGCAATGAAGCAACAGAGGCCACCTACAAACTCTATTGACTTCCTTGTGACTACCCACAGCGTGAAACAATGGTCCATCGTAGAATGTTTCAGCTTAAAATCTCCTTGCTCCACTGGGATGAATCTGGTATCAAATGCCCAGGCCGCTAGATGTTTTAACAATGTTTGAGCATATAGTTTAGACTGGATATCTAAAAGAGAAATCGGGTGACAATTAGCAGGCTGATCTATTTTGCCCTTTTTAGGTAGAGTATTCGAGACCTCTTGGATATACTTTAGTATATACTTATATGTGTATGTATTTTTTGGGCTCTGGAGATCAGCCCTAGGACTGTCTGCTTCAGCTTAAGGACAATTTTCTGTTCAACTGCCTCTATTTAACTGTCTTGATAGAAAACGACCAGCAGAGGTCAGTAAAATACCACTTTAGCATTCTCTAGATTCCAGTACATAGAAATGGTCTTCCACGAGCACCCGTAGACAATAATATTTTTTTCAAATCTTATATTTTCCGTGATATGACCACCATAGGCACTGATCTTATATTAAAAACAGAGCTTTGGACTATACCATTTCCCGATGAAAGGCAATATTACTCTCCATGTGTCCCATACCTGGCGTGCCACACAGTTTGGTTCTTACTTTCCCTCCATGTTAAAAAACAGTAGATGTTTCAGCACCCAGGCTAATGTGCTGCATATCTCAATACAAATAAGGTCACAAAGGCGAGACCTATTGCATTGCAAAGGCATGTTATGGATGGCCTTCACTATATAGCTCCTTTCATAGACTCCGGTAAGGAACCAGTTAATGTCACCCTTTTAAAATATCCTACTCAAAATGTATCCCAATTTCCTTGGATCTTTTTTAAATATAACAGGTGGAAGGCCATCTGGGCCACCTGCCCTAGAGGATTTTGTATTGCAAATTATTTCTGACAGGACTACTGCCGTCTGTGTATTAGCAATCACTTCAGCTTCCGATTCAGAGCTGGCCTACACCACTAGCATGTTCTCACGGCTTCTGCCACCATATAATGATATAAAAGCAAACCAATCTTCCTCACTTATTCAGGCCTCAAAAGAAGATGACGACACAAGGGTTACAGAGTTCACTAGATACAGGAACCTTTTACTATCCCTATCAGCCAGGGTAGCTAACATTTTCTCCCAGTTTAACCTACAGAATTCTCATAAATTGTGACAAGCAGTTTTCAAGGCCATCATTGCTGTTCTCAGCTAATATTACTTGGATTTAGCTTTGAGTAGTGGCGACTTCTGTTTGTCACCCTTCTCTCCTCCCGACATTCATCGTAAAACCAGGAATCCCCCTTGCCTTTTAAGCTATTAGCTAGGTGGGGGCCCCATTTGCTTGCTTGCTTAAACTGGGGTAGTAATTGCTTTGTTACCCTACGATACCAATCCAGTGCATCTTGTCCTTCCACCAAATAGAAAGGTTCAAATTCGATTCAAGAAAGGGCTTGCAATACATCTTCCGTGATCAAAACTCTAATTCACCTGTGGTAAAAGACATCCAAAGGAATAGTGGTATTTACATGTTGTAAGAAAGCCTCTTTAAACTCCAAGATAAGGGCAAAATGATCACTGTGCCCCATATCTAAAATGTTTCAACCAATAAAACTGGCGAAATGGAACCATCACATAATCAATAGGCTATTTACTATTAACATGTTTAAATGTTTTCCCAGCTGGAATATCGTCATGGCATGGCACCTACCATTTACATTTATCAAACTGAGTTCAACTAAATGTAGAACCTTCACATCTTCTCCAGAGCTTTCAGAGAAAATTCACTCCGGGATATCTCGTGCTAAACACAGTTCTATCATTCCCTCGTCACACTCTTTAAAAACTGCTTCATCTTTAGCCAGATTCAGCAGCTCACACTCAAGCAGAGGGCGAATTGGTGGTACATACAGATTTAGACATATTTGCATAAACCCCTCCGTATTAGTGCACAAGTTGATTAGACAAGCAAGGACTCGTATGCAAGGGGACTGGAGCTGTGTTAACTAACTCCCACAACGGACCGAGACCAATGTGAGCAGTCCACCCACTGCTCTTCCTCTTACCGAGGGCCTGGCATTTTGAGCAACGGCAAAAAAACTCTACCATGGGGCACTCCAGCAGCCAGGTTCCCTGGAAGAATACAATGGGATAATTCATAAAAATTTCTCTATGATTTTACATTTCTATAAATGTTTTGAATCCAGGAATGTTCCATACCAGGGCACCCACAAGCTGAGGATGCCATGTTGCCTACTGTTGGAAAGTGGGTGATTGGTAGGGGAAAATGTAGTTCTGCCACTGGCAATAAGGCCACTAACACATGATAGGACTCAGCATAGGTCTTCGAAAATTATTTCTATGCTCAACCCTTGGTAACGTGGCTGCGAGCAGACAGGCTTAACTTACAAAGACAGGTATGTAAAGCATTTAAAAATAACATTTCAGTAAATAATTAAGACACAACACAAAATGAAAATCCAACACCAATTTATAAAAATAGATAATATTTGTATCTGTTAAATGACACCAAAACGAAAAAAATCCTCTGTAGGGAACCAGAGATATGATTTTTTAAAGATTAGTCACTTTCTAGTGCTTAGAAACCAATAGTGCCCCTTTCAGTCATTTTGTTTTCCCTGTCAGGGACACACCTTTATAAATTGTTCTGAAGAATTTTCTCACCACTGTGGTGGGCCGCCTTCTTCAGCAAGCAGGGTCCAGTTAGAACACCTTCCTGGAGTTCTGCTTGCGGGTCCCAAAGTATTCAACACACAATCCAAAGTTCTGGAATCTCCAAGAAGGTCCTTGAAAGTGTTAAAACTTCAATTCCGCAATCCACTAGAACAAAACCCTTACAAATCCACTGATACTCCAGGCTTTGAATCCTTTGTGGGGCTGTTCAGATGAGCTCTGTTAACCCTTGGCTTGCAGGGAGTCCACTGAGTCCTTTTGCAGCAAGGTAATCCGTAGGGCTGCAGTTTCACTTGGTGCAGTCTTCAGAGGTCAGGCCTAAGAGATTCTTGCACAGCAAAATCTTTTCAGCAGGGCACTTCTTGCTTCAGTAAGTTTCAAGCAGTAGATCTGGAGGGCTCTGCCCCTCTCAGATACTTATTCGAAATTCTCTGGGTCAAGCACCAGGTCACTTCAGACCAATGAGAGCAGGGGAACTTCTCATAGTTATGACCACATCCTGTAGAGTGTGGCATTATTTTGCCCCAGAGTGCATCATTCTTCCAAATCCATAATGGCTGATTTTCCAGCAAGGAGGTAATAGCTGGCTAAACACACCCCCTGGGTTGGCTTATTTCCATGGACTCTTCCCCCTACCATCTGCACATACCTTCCTTAAGCCTAGCCCTGACTCTGGGTCAAGAGTGTCGGAGTGAAACTGGAACCCAGGCCTCCCCTCTGCCTTTGAAGAGGATGGTTTACGATTCCACCCCCTGGCGCGGCATTCCTATAGACCAGCACACTGCCCTCCCAGCAGAGTTGTTAACCCTAGGGGTTCCTTATCACCGCTTCAAAGCAGCCTGGCTAATCCACTTATCTCTGGCCAATCTGGGCAGACCAGTGGAAGGCTGAATTTGGACTTACAAACAAGAAAGTCTTATAACTTCTTGTATGTATACTTTAGGAGAAATTCAACAATATAATATTGTTGGATTTACTACTACCATTCTGAGAAGTCTTTGAATGGTCCGGCAAGTCCTCTCCTATCAATATTTAATAAACAACAACTTCCTACCATGTTAACCTATGGTCCATGGGGTTTGCAATGGGGAAAATAACTTGGACAGTTTTCTAGCACCAGGGCTTATAAAAACATATGCTCGAGGCATGTGGGCTGCTGAATTCATATCTGTGCATAGATCGCCGCCTAGTGTTGGGTCCGGATGATTGCACATTGTTGTCCTGGAAGAGTCTTCGAAGTATCACGAGATAGGTGGCTCCTCCCCTGGACTACAGTGCGCATGGGCATCCTTTCCATCCTCAGATTGTTTTTTTCCACCATTGGGTTCGGATGTACTTTCTTGAATTAAGTTCGGAATCGATATAAAACTCTTTGCGCAAGGCCAAAAGGCCTTCGGGGCGTCGGTATTGTCTTGTTCGGTGCCTATTCTTCATCCAGTTCTTCGAACAGGCCCCAACTACGACGACGATGGAACGGAGCCCGTTCAAGAGATGCCCCGTCTGCAACTCAAAATACCCTCACATTGATGTGCACCCAGTGTGCAATAAATGTTTATACCCGGACCACGAGGAGGCCAGCTGTATGGCCTGTTCCAAGTTCCGGTCGAAGAAGACGCTTCGAGTTAGACGCGCCGCACGACAGTCGGCGCAAAAAGCGGCGCCTGACCCGGAGAACATCTTCGAGGCCGATGACGATGAAGGCGCCGATGAAGAGGATCCTGACCAGCAGTCGGACCCCGAGTCGGAGCGAGACTCTACCTTCGGTGTGGGCGACGATGAAGACTACGTCCATGACGAAGACGTCGTCAAGGTAGGAGATGACACAGAGGCCATCGGAGCCGTCGATGACGACTCGAGCGATGAGCAAGGCCCACCCTCAATCGCGGGGCCCAATATTGACACTGTGTTCTCTAAGGCTCAGGTCGAGGCATCGCCGGAAGGCCTTAGCCGAGATCTTACTCCACATTCTATAGCCCCGCGTCAAGGCCCAGCTAAGAATACTTCTAAGGAGCCATCGGTCGATCCACCGAGACCGAAACCAGTAGAGGCGAAAACCAAACTGAATCTGTTGAAGGCAGTCCTCGGATCGACGCCCTCGGACTCCTCTGCTCCAGTCAAGTCTAAAAGTGTCATCGACCCTTTGGGGTCACAAGGGGGCGTCGGCCCGAAGAGCGGGGCGCCGAAGCCAGCCTCTGCGGTCAAGCACGTCACTCTAACGCCGTCGACGTCTAAACATGGCGACACTGCCAAAGGACTCCAGCCTAAAAAGACTGTCGAACCGACGCTTACAGCCTCCAAGCCAATGTTAGGCATGGCCCTCGAGTCGAAAACCAAAGCCGACCCGAAAGAGCATATCGCATCGAAGCCCAAGGCCGTACCTGCCGCGCACAATGAGCTCTAGTCGACGCAAGGCCGCAAGCATGCTGGTGAGCCACCAAAGCAAATCCGATCGAAAACGTCGATCTCGAAGAAGGCCGGTTCGTCTCCGGTGATTCCTCCACCAATTAAATACGGACTGCCCCCGACCGCTCGACCAAAAGCGTTTGAGCCACAAAGGAGCGCCAAAACCTCCAAGAAGGTATCGGGACCTTCCAAGTCTCAGCCCGTTACAGATGAGGTAATTTTCCAGGCACCCTTGTATGACAATCAGTCGAAGCTCTTCATCGACTTGGATTCCGGAAGAATCACCTTTCACAAATGGAAAATCGCTCCAGAACATCCTTTAGAGTCAAACAAAATCCCTCTCAAAAGGAAGGATTCAGCCACCTCACCTGTTCTCTTTGAACGTGTTGTCATATCCACAACACGATGTTGATTCTCCCACACACAGGGATGAGGATGTGGGAGATGATTACAGTCAAATGGGATTCATTTATCATGCTGACACAGATCAAGGGGAACCTTAACACTGGACTGACCCTTTTGACCCTGATGATACACACACTACGCCTGATACTCAGTCTTATAATGTCAAGACCTCGCCTTTCTGAAGACACGGCTGCGTTTAACGCTCTAATCGAAAGGGGGGCCATTAACCATGACGTTGAAATGCACGCTGAGCCAGTGGAGGAGGACTTTCTGTTCGATACTTTCTCCACCTCAGAAAGATCAGTAAAGACATTGCCTATGTTAAAGGGTGTCCTCAAACATGCTACTGACATTTTCAAGGAGACCACAAAGGCAAGGGTTGTAAACCCAAGGATTGAAAGAAAATATAGGCCTACGTCTGTGGACCCTACGTACATCAAGGGCCAGCACCCATTGGACTCCCTAGTAGTGGCTAATGCTCGCAAGAGAGCAAACTCTCAAACAAGTGGTGATGCTCCTCCTCCGGACAAAGAATCCAAAATCTTGGAAGCTTCTGGCAAACGGGTAGCAGCTCAAACGGCTAATATTTGGAGGATCTCAAATACACAAGCCCTATTAGCCAGATATGATAGGGCTCACTACGACACGTTAGAACAGCTTATGCAACACCTTCCTGACGCTTATAAAGAGGGAGCAGAAATGCTAATACAGGAAGGAAAGTTAATTTCAAATGCATCCATCAAGTGTGCACTAGATGCAGCAGACACAGCAGCTAGAGCCATCAACACTAGTGTAATGCTAAGACGTCATGCCTGGCTCCGCATCTCTGGTTTCAAACCAGAGATCCAAACAACTTTGCTCAATCAGCCAGTTAACCCTGACTTTCTTTTTGGTCCTCATGTAGACACAACCCTTGAAAAAATTAAAAAAGACACTGAGACAGCAAAATCCATGGGGGCTCTGCAGTCACAGCAGTTCAGGGGCTGTTCCTTTCGTCGCTCCGGTAACAGGGGAGCTTCTAGAGGTCAGGCATTGCTGCAAGCCCAATGCATCAAGGGGAGCATACAGACCACCTACAACAAGAATAACAGGGGTGGATATCGTGGGAACAGCACCAAAGGCAGAGGACGTGGAAATAACAATGCCAGATCCTCCGCCAACAATAAACCGTGACTCCTTGTCACTGCCCCCCCCCCCGACCATATAACACCGGTTGGGGGAAGACTCCAGCAGTTCCTGCCAGTCTGGGAAGGCATTACCACGGACTGGTTGGTGAGACAACTTATCCAATACGGCTATTGTCTAGAACTAACCTCCACTCCTCCCAACATACCCCCAAGGCACCGTCCTATGTCCGCAGAGCACATGCACTTATTGCAGCAAAAAGTAGTCAGCATGCTGCAAAAAGGAGCCATAGAACTCGTGCCTTTCGAACAGCAAGGTACAGGGGTGTACTCACTGTACTTCTTGATCCCAAAAAAGGACGGATCCCTGCGGCCCATTCTAGACCTCAGACCCCTGAACCAGTACATCTTATCAGAACATTTTCATATGTTAACTTTACAGCAAGTTCTACCATTTCTCAGGCAGGGAGACTTCCTGGCAACACTAGACCTGAAGGATGCATATTTTCACATTCCCATTCACCCAGGTCACAGGAAGTATCTCAGGTTCACTGTCAACAACCAGCATTACCAGTTCAAGGTCCTGCCTTTCGGGGTCACTACAGCCCCCAGGGTGTTCAGTAAGTGCTTGGCGACAGTGGCTGCGCACCTTCGGACAACACATCCATGTCTATCCTTACCTGGACGACTGGCTTGTTCAAGCAAAGTCAGCCCAGCAATGTGCCAGCCACATGTCCCGTACGATTCACCTCCTACACAGTCTAGGATTTTCACTAAATTACCCAAAGTCACACCTTCAGCCCGCACATGTACAACAGAACCTAGGGGCAACAATAAAGACTATGACGGCAACAGCGCAGCCAAACCCAGCCAGGGTCAGCAGCATGCGATTGCTAATCCAGAGATTCAAACCCCAACACTTGCTCCCGGCGCAGGTGTTCATTCAATTGATAGGTATGATGGCCTCCTGAATCTTCATAGTCCCACACGCGAGGCTGCACATGCGTCCCCTCCAGGAGTGCTTAGAACGACAGTGGAACCAGGCTTGTGGACATCTAAAAGACCTAGTGATGGTGACCGGTCGTGCTTACAACTCTCTGCATTGGTGGAACACACAAAACCTTTGCAGGGGACGACCGTTCCAAGAGCCTGTACCACAAGTAGTGCTGACGACGAACGCGTCTCTCCAGAGCTGGGGAGCGCATGTCCTCCATTATACAGTGCAGGGACTATGGACAACACAGCAGCAGAAGATGCACATCAACCTGCTGGAACTGATGGCAATCTTCATGGCAATGAAGGTGTTCAAGTTACACTTGTGCAACAAAGTCGTGCTGGTCCGGACGGACAACATGACTGCCATGTATTACATCCAGAAGCAGGGAGGCACACACTCTCCACAATTGTCTCATCTAGCCCAGAGCATGTGGAAGTGGGCCATTCAAAGAAACATGTTCCTCATGGCGGAACATCTCCCAGGCAAGGACAACCAGATGGCGGACCTGCTCAGCAGGCACAGCCATCAGATGTACGAGTGGGAAATACACCCCTCCGTGCTCCAACCATATTTCCAGCGGTGGGGTCATCCAGAAATCGACCTATTCGCCACACAGGAAAACGTAAAATGCCAAACCTTCGCCACCGGGTTCCCACACCCGCAGTCTCAGGGCAATGCGATATGGATGAACTGGTCAGGCAGATTTGCGTACGCTTTTCCTCCAGCACCACTCATACCGCTAGTGGCACGCAAACTGCGACAACACTCCATGACGCTCATCCTGGTTGCTCCAACGTGGGCACGGCAGGCCTGGTACACCACGTTCCTAGAACTTTCAGTGGTGCCCCACGAAAGGCTGCGCCTCACGCCCAGTCTCCTCACTCAGAGCCATGGCGACATTCAGCACCCAGATCCACAACAGTTGAGCCTTGCGATATGGCTCCTGAGGTCATAGAGTTTGGCTACCTCAGCCTACCCCCTGACTGTATGAACATCATCAAGGAGGCAAGGCGCCCTACAACTAGGGCATGCTATGCGGCCAAATGGAAACGGTTTGTCATTTACTGTTCCAATAATGACATTAACCCGCTGGATGTGTCCACGCAGAACATCATATGTTATTTGTTGCATCTATACAGATGCACTCTAGCATATAGTTCCATCAGGATACACCTAGCGGCCATTGCAGCATATCTTCAGAACAGGCAGCATCTTTCACTTTTCAGGGTGCCTACCATTAAAGCCTTTATGGAAGGACTCAAAAGAGTGATCCCTCCCAGGCACCCTCCTTCACCCGTCTGGAATCTAAATGTAGTTCTCACCAGACTAATGGGGCCGCCCTTTGAACCTCTTCACTCTTGTGAAACACAGTTTCTTATATGGAAAGTGGCCTTTCTGGTAGCCATCACATCACTAAGAAGAGTTAGTGAGCTTCAAGCCCTAACTATTCAAGAGCCTTTCATACAGATTCATGCTAATAGGGTAGTGCTACGTACCAACCCTAAATTCATGCCTAAAGTGGTGTCGCAGTTCCACATTAATCAAACCATAGAACTGTCAGGTTCGAGGCATGTGGGCTTCTGAATTCATATCTGTGCATAGATCGCCGCCTAGTGTTGGGTCCGGATGATTGCACATTGTTGTCCTGGAAGAGTCTTCGAAGTATCACGAGATAGGTGGCTCCTCCCCTGGACTACAGTGCGCATGGGCATCGCCTCCATCCCCAGATTGTTTTTTTCCGCCATTGGGTTCGGATGTGTTTTGGTTCCCTCGGTCGGAATCGATAGTTGTTTAACTTTCCTTACTTGAGACCAAAAGGTCTTTAGGATTAGCGTCGGTATTGTCCATCGTTCGGGTCTGTTTATTCCTCAGCTCCGAACACTTGCTGCCGGCGCGGACGGGCCTACACGACGTTCCAGACTACTTAACATGGAACGAACTCCGTTTAAGAGGTGCCCGGTGTGCACCTCAAAGTATTCACACCTCGACGTGCACCCAGTGTGCAACAAGTGTTTGTCGCCGGACCACGATGAGGCCAGGTGTATGGCCTGCTCCAAGTTCCGGTGTAAGAAGACTCTCAAGCTTCGTCGGGCCGCTAGACTCCAGGTCCAGTTATCAGCGCCCCCGCCAGACAACATCTTCGAGGAAGACGTTGAGGACGACACCGTCTTACAAGTTTCGGACTCCAGCCCGGCGTCAGAGGATGACAACTACGACGCGGGGGACGAGGAGTTTGAGGAAGTCGTCGGAGAGGTAGGGGACAACGATGGGGCCATTGCCACCGTGGAGGATAGCTCAGAGGAGGAGCATCCTCAGACTGACTCAGGGGTCAATCCCCATTATACGGCCCAGGTCGAGGGATCGCCTTCGGGCCTTACCCAAGACCTCAATACTCGTCCCACGACCCCGCCTCCGGGCCCGGCCACGGACATTGGTGATGCGCCACTCCCGGTAAAGAAACCGAAAGTGAAGCCATCAGGGTCCACACCAACGGTATCGAAACCGAAAGTGAAAGTCGCACTGGTGGGACAGAAGGCTCCAGAGGCCTCAGCGCCTAAAAGGTCCAAAATGGCCGCCGACATCAAGAGCCACGCCAAGATGGCCGACCCGAAGACCCCGGTGTCGAAGCCGAAGCCGAAGACGACAGACGCGGCCGCGTCGGCGCCGAAGATGGTCGAGGTCGATGACCCGAAAAAGGCCTCGAAGAAGCGTCAAGACGACGCCGAAGCTCTGGCTGCGCCGATTCCGGTCGTCAAGGCCAAGGGTGGTGATGTGTCGGCTCCGAAGACCGTGCCTTTGATCGCCGACCCTATTCCGGACTCGGGGGAATCGCTCGGGCCGGGCCAGCCCTCCCCGTCCTTAACCAAAAAGGTCACGGAATCCCTTCAACGTATTCGGAAGGACGCATCGGCTCCCGAACCGAAGGATGTGGTGCCGAAGCCTTCACAGAAACCGGCAAAGGCGCAGACGCCGATCCACTTCACGCTGCCGCCGAAGACGACGCCGAAGGCTTTCGCTCCAAGACATGGGGCCGGGGTGCCCTTGAAGCTGGTGTCGACGCCTAAAGCGTCATTGGTGGTGCCGAAGCCTCGGCTCCAGCCACTCGCGGACGAGGAGCGTCGAGAGGTTGTCATCGACGCCAACACAGGCAAACTCTCTCTCCTTAAAAGGAAGATCACCTCGGAGCCAGTGTTGGACTCTGCGGGTACTTCTGCCCCTATGGAGCCTGCATCTCCACAAAATCTAGAACTCTCACCAACTCATTCTAACGCTGGGGAAGGTGACAGAGATGAGGAGGACGAGTACAATTATCCAGCGTACTCGGATCCAGAGGAGGTCAATGAACCTTGGTCTGCTGGAGGCGACACTGAGGACCCTCAGTCAAGTCACGAACCGCAGCTTTTTGCAGCGAAAACTTCTCCAACAGAGGACTCTGCAGCCTTCAACGCTCTAATTAAGAGAGCTGCGGCTAATCATGATGTCGACCTCCATTCGGACCCAGTGGATGTCGATTTTCTGTTTGACACTTTCTCAGTGGCTGAAAAGTCGGTCAAGACATTGCCTATGCTCAAGGGAGTGCTGAAGCACGCACCAGAGGTTTTCAGGGAGCCCACTCGGGCGCGAGTCATCAATCCTCTTATTGACAAGAAATACAAGGCAGCGCCCACTGATCCAACGTACATCAAGGGACACTTGCCACTGGATTCGTTGGTTGTATCCAACGCACGCAAGCGGGCAAACTCGCAGACCACGGGTGATGCTCCTCCCCCAGACAAAGAATCGGAAATCTTTGAAGCCTCAGGAAAACGTATTGCTGCGCAGGCAGCTAATATTTGGCGCATTTCAAACACGCAGGCCCTACTTGCACGCTACGATAGGGCGCACTACGACACCCTAGAAACACTTCTGCAGCACTTACCTGATCAGTACAAAGAGGGAGCTGAAATGTTAATTCAGGAGGGGAAGCTAATCACCAATGCTTCCATTAAGTGTGCACTGGACGTGGCCGATACCGCCTCCAGGGCTATAAACACTAGCGTGTTACTGCGTAGGCATGCATGGCTTAGAATATCAGGCTTCAAACCAGACATACAGACAACCATCTTAAATCAAACAGTTAATCCAGACCACCTGTTTGGCCCTGAAGTGGATGCAACCCTTGAAAAAATGAAAAAGACACGGATACTGCTAAGTCTATGGGGGCCCTCCAGTCCCAGCAGTTTCGGGGTGGTTCCTTTCGCCGCTCCAGTAACAGAGGCACCTCAAGGGGTCAGGCATCGCAATCCACGCAGTACTATAAAAGCAACACCCAGACCTCATACACCAACAAGGGTAGAGGTGGTTACAGGGGCAACAACGTCAAAGGCAGGGGACGTGGAAACAACAGCTTCCGGTCCTCCACCACCAACAAACAGTGACGCCTTGTCACTGCCCCCTGACCACACAACACCGGTCGGGGGGAGACTCCAGCAGTTCCTGCCCGCGTGGAAATCCATCACCACGGACAGGTGGGTCAAATCTCTTATCCAGTACGGTTACTGTCTGGAACTTACTTCCACTCCACCAAACATACCTCCAAAAAACCGTCCTATGTCCGGCGAGCACTTGCACTTGTTGCAGCAGGAGGTCATAGTCATGCTGCAAAAAGGGGCAATAGAGCTCGTGCCACTGCAAGAAAGGGGAACAGGAGTTTACTCTCTGTACTTTCTAATCCCCAAAAAGGACGGATCCCTACGGCCCATCCTGGACCTCAGGCCCCTCAACTGGTACATTCTGTCAGAACACTTCCATATGCTCACGTTGCAGCAGGTTCTCCCTCTGTTCCGGCAGGGGGACTTCCTGGCTACTCTGGATCTCAAGGATGCATACTTTCACATTCCCCTGCATCCTTCACACAGGAAGTACCTCAGGTTCACAATTCAAGACCAGCACTACCAGTTCAGGGTTCTGCCTTTCGGGGTCACCACAGCGCCCAGGGTCTTTACAAAGTGCCTGGCGACTGTGGTGGCGCATCTAAGACGTCAAAACATCCACGTCTACCCCTATCTGGACGACTGGCTCATTCAGGCACAGTCGGAACAACAGTGCGCCGACCACGTGTCCCGCACCATTCATCTCCTGCACGATCTGGGATTCTCACTGAATTACCCAAAATCCCATCTCCAGCCCGCCCACATACGGCAGTATCTGGGCGCGACAATAAACACTCTGGCAGCCACTGCGCAGCCAAATTCAGTGAAAGTCGCCAGTATTCAGACGCTGATCCAACGATTCAGACCTCAGCACTCGCTTCCAGCGAAGGTGTTCATGCAGTTGATAGGCATGATGGCCTCCTGCATCTCCATTGTCCCGCACGCGAGGTTACATATGCGTCCGCTCCAGGAGTGCCTAGCACGTCAGTGGACTCAGGCTCACGGGCAACTAACAGACCTAGTGTTGGTGAGCGGTCGGGCGTACAACTCTCTGCATTGGTGGAATCCACAAAACCTTTGCAAGGGCCGACCGTTCCAAGACCCTGTGCCACAGATTATCCTGACGACGGACGCTTCTCTCCAGGGATGGGGAGCGCATGTACTCCACTACACAGTGCAGGGACTATGGACACTACAGCAAAGGAAGATGCACATCAATGTATTGGAACTGATGGCGATCTTCATGGCCTTAAAGGCATTCAAAGTACATCTGTGCAACAAGGTCGTGTTGATCCGGACGGACAACATGACGGCCATGTACTACATTCAGAAACAGGGGGGCACACACTCTCCGCAGCTGTCTCATCTGGCTCAGAGCATGTGGAAGTGGGCCATTCAAAGGAACATTTTCCTGATGGCAGAACATCTCCCAGGCAAAGACAATCAGATGGCGGACCTGCTCAGCAGGCACAGCCACCAAATGCACGAGTGGGAGATACATCCATCAGTACTCCAACCGTACTTCCAAAGGTGGGGTCATCCAGAGATAGACCTGTTCGCCACAAGGGAGAACGCAAAATGCCAAAGCTTCGCCGCCAGGTTCCCACACCCGCAATCGCAGGGCAATGCGATATGGATGAACTGGTCAGGCAGATTTGCGTACGCTTTTCCCCCAGCACCTCTGATACCGCTGGTGGCACGCAAGCTCAGGCAGCACTCGATGACTCTCATCCTGGTTGCTCCAACGTGGGCTCGCCAACCATGGTACACCACGTTTCTGGAACTTTCCGTGGTGCCGCATCAAAGGCTTCATCTCACACCCAGCCTTCTGACGCAGAGCCATGGCGACATTCAGCACCCTGATCCGCAACAGCTCAACCTGGCGATCTGGCTCCTGAAGTCCTAGAGTTTGGCTACCTCAATCTTCCCCCCGATTGCATGGACATCATTCGGGAGGCAAGAAAGCCCACTACTAGAGCATGTTATGCGGCTAAATGGAAGCGGTTTGTCATTTATTGTGCAAACCACGACATTAACCCGCTGGATGCTTCCATTCAGAACATCATATGTTACCTGTTCCATCTGTACCAATGCAATTTGGCGTATTCTTCCATCCGCATTCACCTGTCTGCGATGGCCGCATACCTCCAGAATAGGCAACACCTATCACTTTTCAAGGTTCCTGCTATCAAGGCATTTCTGGAAGGACTCAAAAGGGTCATTCCACCACGGACACCACCAGCTCCAGAATGGAACCTCAATGTGGTTCTTACAAGGCTGATGGGCCCTCCTTTCGAGCCACTACACTCTTGTGAGCTTCAGTTTCTGACTTGGAAGGTCGCTTTCTTAGTAGCAATTACATCGCTACGGAGGGTTAGTGAGTTGCAGGCCCTCACCGTCCAAGAACCTTTTTTCCAAGTCCATGCTAACAGAGTGGTGCTCCGCACTAACCCTAAATTTCTACCCAAGGTTGTATCTCAATTCCACATAAACCAGACAATTGAGTTGCCAGTGTTTTTTCAAAACCCTGAGTCGCTGGCGGAGCGGATGCTCCACACCCTTGACGTTAAAAGAGCGCTAATGTACTAAATTGACAGGACAAAGGATTTTCGAAAGACCAAGCAACTTTTCGTTGCATTTGCCTCACACCACAAGGGTAACGCTATTTCCAAAGCTGGTATCGCTAGGTGGATCGTGAAATGCATTCAGATCTGTTACGCTAAGGCTAAACGCACTCTCACAATTCCACCAAGAGCCCACTCCACCAGAAAGTTGGGGGCCTCTATGGCTTTCCTTGGGAACATTCCCTTAGAGGATATTTGTAGAGCAGCCACATGGTCTACCACACATACTTTTACTAAACATTACTGTGTAGACGTGCACTCTAAACAGCAGGCAGTTGTTGGTCAGGCTGTTCTCAAAACACTTTTTCAAACTGCTGCAGCTGGCACGGGCGGCCGCCAATGATAGGAGGACTGCTATGTATTCTATGCACAGATATGAATTCAGCAGCCCACATGCCTCGAACTGCAAATGCTACTTACCAGTATGCATCTGTTCTTGGCATGTAGGGCTGCTGACATTCATATCGCCCGCCCTCCTCCCCGGCGCCTGTAGCAGCTGCAGTATTCATATTTATATATGCTCATAGCATGGGCATCACTCACAGACTTCACTCCATCTCGGCCAATGGCTAAAAACAATCTGGGGATGGAGGCGATGCCCATGCGCACTGTAGTCCAGGGGAGGAGCCACCTATCTCGTGATACTTCGAAGACTCTTCCAGGACAACAATGTGCAATCATCCGGACCCAACACTAGGTGGCGATCTATGCACAGATATGAATGTCAGCAGCCCTACATGCCAAGAACAGATGCATACTGGTAAGTAGCATTTGCATTTTCTTCCCCAATCCAGATTCTGTGGCAGAGCGAGCACTGCACACCTTAGATGTTAAAAGAGCTCTCCTGTATTACATCGATAGGACAAAAGATTTTAGGAAGACTAAACAACTGTTTGTTGCCTTCTCTCCACAACACAAAGGCAACCCCATTTCCAAATCAGGTATAGCCAGATGGATTGTTAAGTGCATACAAATCTGTTATCAAAAAGCTAAACGCACATTAACAGTTCCCCCAAGAGCGCATTCCACATGCAAGTTAGGGGCATCCATGGCTTTCCTAGGTAACATTCCCCTAGAGGATATATGTAGAGCAGCCACATGGACCACCATACATACATTTACCAAACACTACTGCGTAGATGTAAACTCCAAACAGCAAGCTGCTGTAGGACAGGCTGTTCTCAAAACCCTTTTTCAGACTGCTGCAGCTGGCACGGGCAACCACCGCCAAGGAGGTAACTGCTATTTATTCTATGCACAGATATGAATTCAGCAGCCCACATGCCTCGAACGGAATATGCTACTTACCAGTATGCATCTGTTCTTGGCATGTAAGGCTGCTGACATTCATATCGCCCGCCCTCCTCCCCGGTGCCTGTCGCAGCTGTAGCACTCAGAATTCTTCCCAGGCATGGTCATCACTTACTGTACTACACTCCATCTCTGCCACAATGGCGAAAAACAATCTGAGGATGGAAAGGATGCCCATGCGCACTGTAGTCCAGGGGAGGAGCCACCTATCTTGTGATACTTCGAAGACTCTTCCAGGACAACAATGTGCAATAATCCGGACCCAACACTAGGCGGCGATCTATGCACAGATATGAATGTCAGCAGCCCTACATGCCAAGAACAGATGCATACTGGTAAGTAGCATATTCCTTTATAAGTATTTCCCTAATTTCTACAGGACCCCCACCCCCTGTGCAACTAGGGGAGATTTCAGGGGTTCTGAATCTGCAGAAATATTGCAGATCATCCATACCCAGTTCTTCTAGCATCAAAATCGAATTTGAGCAGCGCTTTAATACAATGTTGGCAGAGAAATGTAAAATTTCACTTTACCCAGGCATATAAAAACTCATATAGATAACTGACCCCCCACCCCTGGGATACCTAGGGGTTAACCTGGGGGTCCGTAATATGCAAAAACATGGTAGATTTTTAATTTTTAAGGGCCCCTACCCCAAAGTCGAGTTTGGGCACAATTTAAGGTTTAAAAGCTGTCCTGGCAACCGGTGCTGCTTTTAAACTGACCTCAGGCTTCAGCACTGCACACATGCTGGTGCAGAAAATCTGCTGGCCTCTAAACTGCCATGCCCCAGGATACTGGAGACTTCTAGGTAGTTTCAATCCTCTGCCCTATGACATACTGGGGGCTTATGGGGTAGGTCATGCCAATTACAGGGGTACCCCACCATAGTGTACCCTAGTGTATGTTGGGTGTCTTAACGGTATTCTAATGTGTTCCTTTTAGCTTGCCACTGGCCCTGGTTAAACAGAGCCCAGGGTCATTCAGAGTCAGTTACCATCAGTTCCAGTCAGCAAAAAGTTTGGGGGTACCCAGGGCACAGGATGACTTTGCAACACCTACCAAACACACTCATCAACCCCATCACCACTCCATGGCAGAAGATAACGATACAGAGTGTTTTTGAAGGAGTAACTCTCTCTTCTCAGGGGAACATGGCCTGAGTACTGTGGTCACTTTTCCTCCTTAACTCATCAAACTGCCAATGGTGGAACATATTACGATTCCTTAAATCACGGGTTCTATCTTGTAGTAGGTTACAGTAACTATTCTATCTTGCAAACCATTGTGTTCCCACTAGCTCCCTCCAACACTTGATTTGTTTTACTCCTAGAGGCTCAGCAAGATAAACCTAGTTCTGTTTTAACCCACCATGCTCACATACAAAAGGGGCTAACTGTGTTTCCTCATTCACTTCACAGAGACTAATGCCATTTGATGCCAGGGCTGGGCCACCAGCTTCCACTTTTTTTTCTTTTTCCTTCGAGGTAAACAACTCTGGTTACCTCTTCCCCAGTGACCTCCCTAAAGCTAACCAATGCCAAATCCTTTGTAGAGATACTCCTTAATCTTTTGATATTGGCAAATACCTTTAACAATTTAGACCTGTTAAGGGGTTGGTTAACTGTCTTCTTTCTATTCATTCTGGATTGCGCCTTTAGGAATTGCATCAGATGTCTTGTCTGTTTACTATCAACTGCAGCATGAACTAAGGCAACATGATTAGGACCTTCTAAAGATTTTTTTTAGCAGACTCATCACTATTACGTACTGAGTTAGGAGAAGATCTTTCACTAGGACCTTTGTTGTTTTTGGCATTCACAATATTCCTAAAGTTTTTGCCATTTTTAGGTCGGAGCCTGCGTTGCAGCGCATGCGCTGCTGCAGGCAAAGAGATATTGTGAACAGGGGGATTTCAGTACTGCGTGAAGCCACGCCCCCTTTTTCCATTGGCAGGCCTCGCGAAATGGAGGCCTGCCATTGGAACTTCCGTGTGTTTTGTTGTTTTGTCCACTTTCAATCCTGCCTCCCGAGCACTGGGTGATCTGCTTTACGGCACCCTGACAAAATTTCCTTATATATTGTCATAGCAACCGTCAAGCAGGCCACCGTGTCCGGAGGAGCCCCGCTAGGATTGGCCAAGTGCCGCCTACGTCACCAGAGGCAAGGGGGCGTCGCCAGGCAAAGAGGAAGCTTTTTTCTGGAAGCCTCCGTTGATATGCACTTTCTGCCAGCGAAAGCTCGGCTCCAACAACGGCAAGATCCGTCTGCTGCCACATGAGCGTCCCCTGATGTAATGCAGCAGGCGCCGCCCACAGAGCGGCTGGGAAGCCACAGTGGGGAGCACCACTGAAGAGGGCGAGGGGGGAGACAGGGCCCGGCTCCTGAGCTGTCCGCACCTAACCTTCTACTGCAGGCGGGGTACCAAGCCTGAAGAGAAGCACAGAGCCCGCGGGAGGGAGGGGGCTCCTGTGCTCCACAGCAGGCGCTGAGGCTCCGCTTCACTCCCCTGGACCCTTTTGTGAGCAGCGCTCGCTTCCTGCCGGGAGGCGTCTGTGCGCAGTGAGGTAAGGTGCTCTCTGGGAAGGTGGGTGAGAGTGCGCCCCGAGTCACAGCTGCGCGCTTGGGGGTAGGACAGACACGTAGAGTGTCCCCGGTCAGAGCCTGTTCCCTCACCACTTGTTGAGTTTTGCCTGGTGGTCGTGACCAAGCCTCAGGTGGCATTGCCTCGCAGCAGCCCCAGCGTCGCCCCTCATCGGCTGCAAGACAGGCTGCCCTATGCAAACACAGAGGCTGGTGCTCTGCCTAAGCAGAACCTTCTGGGTTAGGAAATGTCACTTACAGACATCTATTCCCACGATTGTCTCGTTAGACATTTTTAAACTGCCTTCAATTTAGAGCGTTTCTCCCATTGAAACTTTCAGATGGCTGGTACGACGTGTAAGGAAGGCTGGGGTGTTGGAGAGGCTTCAGGTAGTGATTAGTTTTCAAGCGCATCCCACGTCGTTTTGATTAATGGCTTTTTTGTTATTAATTGTGGTGACACAGTTACCATGCGCACCAGGGCTTTAAGTGGGATGAAAAAACAGGGGGGGTCGCTTAAAGGGCCGTGACCAATGTCAAGTTCAAGTTTCAATACTTTATTCGTCTGCATTGTCATAAAAGCATTTTTCCCCTATTCTAAACAGATATAAATACTATGCTAAGTTTAAGATCGACATAAGATACACATTAAATACAATCAGATACAAAAATGCTGGCGAATTCTTACAACTTAAAAATTCATGCATTTTTAAAATCAGAGTCACAGTGCCTAGTTCATGAAAAGTGGGATTGGTCTTAAAATTAGATATTTTCCATCATACATAATCAATTGCAGTTAAAGTGCGAGTGCGAATTATCCAGGCCCATCCCAAGTATTTGGCTAAGGCGATTGCAAGATTGGGGGCACAATTTGATCTTAATATTCTTAGTGCTTCTAGGTATTTTCTTATACCCAAATTCCTGCAAACCGGTTTTAGCCATCTACTTCTTGGGGCAGCATACAATGGGCAAACGAACAAAAAATGTGGGATGTCCTCAACGTGTACCTTACTGTAACAACATGTATTTACATTGCCTGGAGACCATTTAAAAGTAAAAGCATTTAAAGGTAGGGAACCAACTCTGAACTGGATATACAGCTTTCTATCCAAGGGTTTTGTGATCAAATCCCAGTACTGTTCACATTTTGGGGTTATTTTGGACTGGGATGCCAACATAGAGGGTTGATTGGAAATTAAAACAGAATGATATACCATGTCCCAATGCATTTTTTTCAGTAACGCCTTAGATGGAAAGGCGGAGGGGTCAGTGGTAGACCATAGGTGGTCTAAGTGCAATTTTTGAATCGAGTTCCTAATTTCTTTAAGCCAGGTTATTTTATGGAACCGATCAGAGCCAATAATGTCCATAAGAGCAGATGCATAATGACCCAGTTCAGGAGTAGTCTTTATGCGCCTTCAATATAAAAGTGGGCGCAATCGAGCCATATCCTCGATCTTTTTCCTCCCAAGGTCATATAGGAGCGGGATCGATGGAGTACTCTGCGGGACACCAACCAACCGGCGAAGGAATTTGTTCTCTGCAGTAGCCAAGACGCTCAGATTGGTGAAGCCCCATAGCTCTGATCCATATAGACAGGCGCCCAGCACTTTCATACTATAAATCTCCATTATAGGCTGAATAGGTTTTGTTAATGAGGATTTATATTTTTGTGCTTTGGCCCCAGCCAACTGATGGAACTTCAGGACCACGGAATCCATATGAGATTTCCAGTTTATACTACCCTGCAAAGAGATACCAAGGTAAGTGAAAGCGTTCACTTCTTCCAAAAAAGACCCATTAAAATGTATTTTTCCCTTGAATTGCTTGGCGGAATTCAAATTCATAAACTTGGTCTTTGTAGTATTTAGCTCCAAACCCCGAATCCGACAGAAATCTCCAAATGCATCAATTGTCTTTTGTAATCCGCTAGGGGTCCGCGAGACCAGTAGTGTCATCAGCAAACATTAATACTGGAACCCGCTTCCCATCCAGCGTTGGGGCATCTGTTGGCGATTTCTTTAGAAAGTCTACTAGGCCGTTAAAATAAAGGGAGAATAAGGCGGGGGCCAGGACGCATCCCTGTCTTACCCCATGCTCCGCGGGGAAAGAATCTGTGACGTCCCCCTCTGCAGCCCACCTAATCCTTGCGTAGTTGTTTTCGTGCATACGCACAAGCAAAGTCAATAGCTCGGGGCTAATTCCAAGGTCGCTCAAAACAATCCATAGTTTTTGTCGGGGTACTAAATCAAATGCTGACTTCAAGTCAACAAAAACAGCATATAATGGGCCATTTGTCAAGGTCACGTTTTTCCAGTAAAGAGTTAAAAAATGGAATACCTGGTCGACGGAGCTAGTTAGGGGTCGGAAGCCCGCTTGGTACGGGGAAAGGATATCCTTATCATCTATCCAGGCTTGTATTTTATTTTGTATCATTCTACCCATCAGTTTTTGTGCTGAATCGATGAGACTGATGGGCCTGTAATTACTTGGTAAAGCCTTGTCCCCTTTTTTAAAAACTGGGATGATCTCCGCACCCTTCCATGAGGCTGGTATCATGGCTCCTTGTGCGATAGAATTCGCAAGTCATACAAAATATTGGCACCAGTTAGCCCGGTCAGATAGAAATACATCTGCCGGTATTCCATCAATTCCTGGAGCCCTACCTCTAGTCACCCCGTCCAATGCTACATTTACATCTTTCAATGATAATATTTCATGGCTATAAAATACCATTTTGGGGCGCGGATGGGATATCGAAGTCAAATTATCAGCATATTGTGGTTTAAAAAAATCCACCCATGCTTCCTTTGCTACATGATTTTTTGGACACTCTGCAATTCCCCCCTGCCCCATTTTAAGATAGCCCAAAACTCTTTCTGCTGTTTATCTGCACAGGCTTTTTTAAGATCTAACCATTGATTTTCATCCCACAGCCTTTTGCCCTAGCTTGAGCTTTTCTATAATCATCCCTGGCCTTCAACACTCCTCCTTTAGTCCTCAACGCTAGGCTGAGGTTCTGCCGTGCCTTTCTACAAGAATGGTCATACCATCCTCGATTACTCTGGGGGCCAGCACCCTTCCCCTGCTGTACTTTTTTTTAAAGAAAAACCCCTGTAAATTAGCAAAAAACTTAGGATGTGACTCTTCAATTAATTTATTAAAATTTGGTTCATTACAATGGACCTGCAATCTGCTGACCTCTTTTGCGACAGCCTCCAGTAAGTCCTGCTTATCCCCTGGCTTATCCATCAGTTTTGTCCATTTAATGTGGCGGAGGTTGTTAGTTGAAATGACATCTAGTGGCATAACGCCCCTTTCCTGGTTAGGTGAGCTTTCTCCTTGGTCCAGCTTAAAGAGCAAGCACAGTGGATTGTGGTTGCTCTCTAATCTGCCGGGTAATGTAGTCCCCGGGGCGGCTGCGCTAGGCTTCGTGACTGTGTGACTCTCGGCGGTGGCGGCTTGTGGACCTGGCCCTTCTCTTGACTCCTGGCAGTGGCGGCGTATCAGGTAAGTCTCCCCCGCTCTGCCGGGATGTCCGCAGTTTAAATGCGCCTTCTGGCGCTCTCTCCCCGCGTCTGTAGCGCGCCGCCGCTAGGCCTGCCGGGTAATGTAGTCCCCGGGGCGGTGGCGCGTGGCTTCGTGACTGTGTGACTCTCGACGGTGGCGGCTTGAGGACCTGGCCATTCTCTTGACTCCTGGCAGT
This sequence comes from Lissotriton vulgaris, assembly GCF_964263255.1. Classification (NCBI taxonomy): domain Eukaryota; kingdom Metazoa; phylum Chordata; class Amphibia; order Caudata; family Salamandridae; genus Lissotriton; species Lissotriton vulgaris. The sequence continues at coordinate 796,715,734 of NC_141700.1, read as the reverse complement.
GGCGGCGTATCAGGTAAGTCTCCCGCCGTGACCAATGTAATTAAGGGCATGGCTTAAAAGTCAGTGCGTTGCATAGTGTGCCGCTAGACTTGTATTTTGCTGTTTCTGTCATTGCATCCAGATATGACACAGCAGGTAACATCATACCTACAAGTCGGGACTATTGGCTTTGTTAATGTTTGTTAGTTGCATAAGATAAATAAGCAGCAGCTATGGCTTGTATATAATATTGAAAACGCTTGCTCTCAAAGCCCTGGTGACACCACAACAAACATGTTGCTGCTCCTGAGTTTCAAAAAAAGAAGGGAAATCCAGAGAGAAATGACTCTTTAAAGGATTTCCCTTCCCCCACAACGCTCACCTTGCATGACGTCATGCCATTACTTCTCCATTAGTGAGAAATGAGCACATCAATATGCCAGCTGTCACTGCAGTCAGGAAAAGCAAGCATTGGCATAGCCAATAGGTCTCGCCTTTGGGACCTTATAAGTATTTAGCCATGCAACAGTTAATGTTGTTGCACCAAGGATATTGTGCTGCATAAATAAATACTTATAAGGTCCCAAAGGCGAGACCTATTGGCTATGCCAATGCTTGTTACTCCCAGTGATCTCATTTACCACTGTGGTATATTCCTTACTTTTCCATCTCCCCTTCCCCAAACACTTTGCTTGGGTCTCCAGGACGTTCTTACCATATTGCCCCTCAGGCTTTGTTCCCGTGATGGGGTAAGCCCTTTAGGTTATAGGCTTAACGTGTTGTCTAGAAGGGGCTATATCACTTGGTTTCAAGTGGTCCTTACAATTTCTACCACCCCTCTTTTCTTGATCCTGCTTCTTCCCCCTTGACAACAATGAAGCAACACTACACTTCGATAAAGCCCTTATTTTCCCCAAATACACTTCCTCTTCTCAAAACTAGATTGGGACATCTTGAAACAAAGATCTCACCATTTACGAGTAAGTCAATGGGGAGGTGTACCTCATCTTGTGGAATAGACAAAGTGACAGATTTGAAAATAACACCCTTTGAACCTTCCCTCACAGAAACATCTTAAGCTGCATCCTTTCACGATTTACAGTTTTGAGCAGTTAAATAAGTTTCAGGTTTTGAATGCTATTCAAGACCAGAGCTTTTAACATTCCTAGAAGTTTACATGTATTAAAGAAAGAACATTCAACATTGACAGATCTTGGGCAAAATCGGAGCATTTCCCAGTAGGTTAATATCATTTATTAATTCATGTTTGCCTTGTTGGTCTCCATCCGTTCTCCTTATGGGTCCAACAATAGGTAATTCAAACTCTTCACACTCAGCAAAGATCTACCTTCATATTGCAATTTGCTGACTGATTCAATCAGTGCTGTATCTATCCCGGCTCCTTTCATAAGAATTGGGGACAATGAAGATCTTGGGGGTCTAGCTCCAAGAACTCTCCCTCTCTGTGCTTGGTCCCTCCATTTGATTCGAGAGACCTGACAGATGCAGGCTCTCGTAACCTGGAACAGAACATTCAGGCAGGGGACTGAAGTGAGCTTCTTAGCCTGTGGCAAAACGGCTATATCAAGATTGCCTTGTGAACAAACATCCTCTGAATGTGGTCTTTTTGCTAGAGCACCTAGTAATGCAGACTCAGACGAGGGGGACCCTTACCCCTTATTGTCACCTTTCCCTGAGGTGAATGACTCCTCCACCTTGGTGGTGCTATGCTCAGCATTTTCAACATCAGTTGTACTTTCAACCAAGATATGCTCCTCCTTATTTGGCCTGGAATTCTAATTTTATAGTGTTTTGTAACCAATCTCTTATGGAAGATGGTGGTCCAGCAACCGGCCTTACAGACTTTAGCCTTCGCCCTGAAACCGAGTCTTTTTTTGCTTCTTAAGGGGGGAGTCCCGGAAATACTAATAAACAAAGTACTTGTTGATGAATCTAGAGTTGTTTGCAGCCCTGGGTCCCTCAGAGAGACTGACAACCTGTCCAGGTATCTAGGGTTATCAAAGGCAGAGAACCATCATTGGACCCTGCCTAAGGGCATATCTGAACCACAGCACCCATCCCCTCCAAGTGGCCTCCGACAACGTCACTACTTCTGAAGGAGCATTCAAATGGTCCCTCGCCACTCTTGGTGGGTTGTATGACGGTACAACGCAGGTTAAGACATCATATGCCTTTACCACGCATGTTTTTACCGCAAACATGCTTTTACAATGCTTGCCATTTTCACGCATTGCCTTCATTTATAAAAACAATGTATTTGTGGGGGAGACCCCCTCACGCCCCAACTTACATTAAATCTGCGGTAAAGGCATGCGTTGTAAAGGCATGCACGTGGTAAATATGTTTGCTTAAAAATGCGTGGTAAAGGTACAATGCCGTAAAAAACTCATCGTAAAGGCTGTTTGCCCTCTTGGCGGACGTAGATTGAGGACACACGCTCGAAATGTTCGCGTCCCCAGCACCTTCTTTAAGACAGTCCAGCTTATAGGGGCCTCCTTGGCTTGAAAGGGAAGAGGAAGCAAGTTCTATGGTGCCAGGGACCGATTCCCTTGCGCCTAGTGACGTTTTTCGTCCAGCTCTTATCCATTCTTTAGCTGCACTTTATCCCACTGTCTGCAGTTTGATCGATCAGCAACACTTCCAATTCCATTTCCGCTTCGTTTCCCTCTAGACCAACAGTCTCCGCCACGGTAGGCCTGTTTGTTTCCACAGATTGTGAAGTGAATTATAAGCCACGTTTTCCTCTGATCCCTCGGAGCTTAACTGGTGCCAAGTTGGGCCCTGGCCTAAGCAGGGGGAATTCAAGTGGAGCCACAGGGCACAAGCCGCGTCAACTCGCTAGAATGGCCGCCTCTGCCCCCAGGGCTACCCGCACTTTAATCCCCTAATGTGCCCCTCTCTGTGACATCACTGCCACTATTTATCAGTGATTGTCACTAGTTCCACTGATTTTTTTCTCTCACTGATTTCCCACTGATTATCCACTGATTGCCCAAATCGCTTCACCTCCGTGTTGCAACTTCTTAGGGTGGGAGGAGAAATCACTGAAAACCACACTCTGCTTAGAATCACTCTGCTTAGACCTGGGAAAGATTGATGGATTCCAAGCCTCTGCCTCAAACAGACGCAGAGAGGCTTGGAGGCCGATCCTGGCTTATCTGGCTTGCTGGCTGCCGTTTATCAACCCGGCATGCGGGATGCTGCAGACACAGTCCCCGCTGCAGGATTGGGCCCTCGTCGTGTGCAGCCCTGCATCCCGTTGAATCTGCAAGGTTTCCCAGGAGCACCGAGAGGCTTCGAAGTACTGCACTTGGCATTGGCATCAGCCCAATACCCCTGGACTCCTGCACCAGCTACAGGTCTATATTTCAAGGGGGGCAGAGCGGGGCTTGCAGGGCACGGGCTACAGGGGCCATGCTGATGCCGGATCCTACACGTGGCCACGGTAAGGCTCTACAGGGCATGTGCAGTATTTAGGAAAGTCCCATTGTCTCCCATTAGCTCCATTGTTTGTGACCGGCTTGTGGCAGCGTTTGTGGGGGCAAGAGCTGCTTCGTGATTGCAGAGTCTGTGAACTGTGTGAGGACTATGAACTGTTAGAGGGGTGATTTCAGGTGCCCTCCACGGGAAATCAATCCCACCCCAACGGGAAATCAATCCCCCCAACAATAACATACCATCGTAAAAAAGCCAAATATGGCAAGATGTGCGCCCAAATGTTAGCCGAAATCAGACTGATTACTTTGAACGGACGATTTTCGCAGGACCAGCCGGCATCCTCGACCAGAATTGCCAAAAAGGCTCAATCAATTCTGGATTATACTATGGTGGACTTTGAGGTATTCCAAATAGTAGTCACCTATAGAATAATCCATAAACTGGAGAGCGATCACAGTCTACAAGTAATAGAGATCAGATCACAACATTCAAGGTCCCCAGCAATCAAAGATCTTACCGTGACCCCGACCCTTTACAGTCTTAACCGGTTAGCTTGGAACGGAAAGAATGTAGGTGAAATCAAGGTTAATGTAAAAACCACGTCGGCAGAAGACGACGAAAAAAACCCACTAGCATACCAGGATAACTGGGAAAAAATTATCGCAATCCTGACTGACAAATTTGGTCAACAAAATCAGACTAACAAAAGAAAACCCTCTAAGGTACACCAAGCGCACCGGGGAGCAATAGGGAGTAAAAAAAGGATTTTCAATCAGGAAATCAGATAACGTAAAGGGAAAGACACAGGCGCAGGTACGCCTTGAATTTGGGTTTCTAAACCAGCACCAAGCCAGACAGGCCGCCATATTAAAAACTTGCTGGAAACTAAGAGCAGCTCAAGAGGACACTGTTGGTCTGAAATTAACAATCAAACAAAAGGAAAAAGGCATGGAAAACAACACTGGAAGAAGCATTGAAAAACTTAGATATGCAAGTGACGTGGAACACCAAACACAACTCCGTGGTCTTCAAAAAAGCAGCCAATGGTGCGGCAAACCACAAATCCTGGATTGCTGACAAAGCAGCATTGGCTAAGAAAAAACACGACTGGATGGTACTGGCCACGTATGAGAGATGTGACCCGCAACCGTATCTAGTTAACTACATAACACCATCCACGCAACAAATGCTACTACGACTACGGCTGGGAACCTATACCTCAAAAGATCAGATCCCGGCATGGCGGCAAACATGGCCAACAGCACTGTGCAGACTTTGTGGTCTCTCCGAAGAAACTTTGATTCACGTCCTGTGCATTTGTCCATCTCTGAGTAACTTGAGATGGTATTATCTCCTTCAAATATTCCGCCTTTTCCAAATTAGAACATGTCGGTCGGCAGTTATGTTAGTAATGAACAGCCAACAGCGGCAGACAGCCTGCAGGGCCACCAGATTTTTTCAGAAAGCGAGCCTCCTACTGCTGAAAAACGAAAAAGAGGTGATCAATGGGACAAAACCCAAAGTCTCAGTGAAATAAATGATTTTGAAGTTAGATAATGAAAGTTAGACTTTATTACTCCAAAATGGACATATGTCCGCAGATGCATTTTTAATTATTTATTTTATGGAATAAGCTCTTTTGAAATTTACTCTTTTTGTAAAGGTTTTAACTAACCATACACAATCACATTTTACTTACTTACTTACTTAGGTGCCCTCCACATACTCAGTCTGCTAGCCCCAGGAGGACTTACCGTGTGCCCGGGCAGCTGTCTGGTGTTTGGAGCTGTGGACTAGAACAGGTGAGCAGTGGGTCTAGATTGAGGCACAGCCCACGGAGGCGGCCCAGCTAGGTACGGGTGAGGCTTGTGGTCCGGGGGAGCAGTGGGTCTAGATTCCAGCTAGGCACGAGTGAGGCTTGAGGTGCGGGTGAACCGTGGGTCTAGATTCCAGCTAGGCCCAGGTAAGGCTTGTGTTTCAGGTGGGCAGTGGGTCTAGATTCCAGCTAGGCACGAGTGAGGCTTGAGGTCCAGGTGAGCAGTGGTTCTAGATTCCAGCTAGGCACGAGTGAGGCTTGTGGTCCGGGTGAGCACTGGGTCTAGATTCCAGCTAGGCACGAGTGAGGCTTGTGGTCCGGTTGAGCAGTGGGTCTAGATTACAGCTAGGTATGGGTGAGGCTCATGGTCAGGGTGAGCAGTCGGTCTAGATTCCAGCTAGGCATGGGTGATGCCTGTGGTCCGGGTGAGCAGTGGGTCTAGATTCCAGCTAGGCGCGGGTGAGGCTCGTGGTCTGGTTAGCCATGTGTCTAGATTCCAGCTAGGCACGGGTGAGGTATTGTGGTCCGGGTGAGCAGTGGGTCTAGATTCCAGGTAGGCACGGGTGAGGCTCGTGGTCCGGTGAGCAGTGGGTCTAGATTCCAGGTAGTCACGGGTGAGGCTCGTGGTCCGGTGAGCAATGGGTCTAGAACCAGCTAGGCACTGGTGAGGCTTGTGGTCCGGTTGAGCAGTGGGTCTAGATTCCAGGTAGGCGCGGGCGAGGCTCGTGGTCTGGTGAGCAGTCGGTCTAAATTCCAGCTAGGCATGGGTGAGGCTTGTGGTCCGGTTGAGTAGTGGGTCTAGATTCCATGTAGGCACAGGTGAGGCTTGTGGTCTGGTGAGCAGTGGGTCTAGATTCCAGGCAGGCACGGGTGAGGCTTGTGGTCCGGGTGAGCAGTGGGTCTAGATTCCAGCTAGGCACAGGTGAGGCTTGTGGTCCGGGTGAGCAGTGTGTCTAGATTCCAGCTAGGCACGGGTGAGGCTTGTGGTCCGGGTGAGCAGTGGGTCTAAATTCCAGCTAGTCACGGAGAGGCTTGTGGTCGGGGTGAGCAGTGTGTCTAGATTCCAGCTAGGCACGGGTGAGGCTGGTGGTCCGGGTGAGCAGTGGGTCTAAATTCCAGCTAGGCACGGGTGAGGCTTGTGGTCAGGCATTTACAATGTCAATAGCTTAAACTCTCGCAAATGCAAGATATATTGTATTGAAATGCATGCTATAAAAATAAATAAGAGTTAGGAGAGAGTGTGTCCGGCAACGCTATTTGAGAAAATAGTGCTCGGAGGCTGTAATTAAAGTCCGCCGAGCAACAACACACGTAACATGGGTTGTCGACATGAGAGGTTACAAGGTGAGTACTAAGGAGGGATTACACAGCCTTTTGACTAATGAACAGCCACAATTTACAATGGACAATTACACGACCCAAAGAAAAATGTGGGCGGAGCTTCAAGTCTCTACCTCAATACAGCATGCCTTGCATATCAGCGCAGGCTCTGCCCTGGCTCGACCTAAAAACTGACCGCTTTCCTGATCGTATTCTCAGCAGAATTCTTTTGCCTTCAGAAATGCACATTTCTGGGTATGGATGAGATAAGCAAAGCACACAAGGTGATGGACGGAACGTTGCACATTGGCAAAACATTCCACCCCAGTCACAGATCTGGATGTAAATATCGTTTTTGCTTACCACGCCACCCCAGTTCAGACATGGCCGTAGGCAAATCATTCTTGACCCTGTGCCTCATGGGAACAGTCCAGACCGAACCGTCAAGCCATGCCTCCCCTGTACCGGACTCAAGCATCCTAGGACCGGTTTCTGGCTATCAGCCGTCATCAGTCTGGATAGGCTGGGGGGGGGGTCACTGTAGAGGCGGCACGACTCGGAGTGAGACTTTCTGTGTCTGGAAAACAAATAAAGAAATCGCGCCCTAGCAGCTGACTACATTTCTCAGTAGGCTGAGAACTTCCAAGTACTTCAGAGATAAGCAAGCCATCTTAGATGTTTGGGTTGAACTTTCCTCACACTTTACCACAACTTTGCTGGGTAATCATGATACCGTTGGTGGAGCCAGGACCTTTGCACAAGAACAGTTGCTTCATTTCGAGTTGTTTGAAGGTAATTGGCAATGCAAAGAAGTACTCCCAAAGTCATGTTGTGCTGTGAAAATGAACTTTGAACTATTATTAACATTTAACTTGAGCATTGCTAATGACTGAGGGGTTTTGTATTTCATTTGGGGTCATCCTTTGACAGAAAAGGAAGAGTTCTTAAGTTGCAACTAAGTTGCATATGTGATGAATGTGTATATGCTTAAGGTATTTAGAGTTACATTAAAGATTATAAGAGTTGGTAAGTTAGGAATCGGAGAATATCGTTTACTAATCACCTTGCAGTGGCACAGAGATGAGTAAAAACGGTAACTCCTCTTCCACAAAGAGTGCATAGTGACGAAGCGTGAGTAAGTTATTCTACTCAAAGAGGAGTGTTAATGAACATATATTCAAGATCATGTATTATTAGTTTCCGGAATAACAAGCTCTACTTCATAGTGCAGGGAGGTGGTTACACAGAGATATCCCTAAGGTAAATCCAATCACTGTTGGACTCTCATGCCAGCTTAGTATAGATGTCTTGGTTGCCTTTCACTCAACTAGCAGCTCTCAGTCCCCAGTAAAAGTTGCAGGCCACTTGTTGAGTCTGGGCTCTGTATGTTCTGAAGGCAGGGAAGAGATTAGGCACAGAGGCTGACTAACTAGAAGAGAGCCAGGAGTCGTCAGTGTATCATCCAATCATTGCATACGTTTGGAGAAAAGGGGTCTGGACATACCAGCATATACAGTGTGGAATGAGCCTGTCTGTCTCCTAGGAGATTCTGAACAGGAAAAGCAGCTCCCCACCCCCCACCCCCCGCCTCCCAGGCCAGCAGACCCAGTACTGGGGATTGGCGATTCAACTACTAGGCAATTCTGAGCCGCCCCCTCACGCAGAGTCCAGGAAGGGGTAAGGAGGCAGACTAGTGCTGTTTCTTCCCCACAACAAAAGTTTAAAAAACATATTTTCCCTTTCTGTGATTTCTGTCTTTGCCTGTGTTTGTTACAGTTTAAAATTGTAGTTTTAACCTGCCTGTGATTGGATATTTTATCACCTGTTTTGAGTTTTAAACTTGTGTTTTTTCCTGCCCATGATTGCTTCCATTTAACGTGTTGAATTGTGGGATTTGCAGTCCAAACTCTGTAGTTTTTCCCTCTTATTGCTGATGACTTTCAGTTTTCCCTCCAAATTCCCTTTGCTCTGTGCTAAGACCTGTATGTTAAAATAGTGCACCCCCAGCCACCATTTTGTCATCACAAGCCAGTGAAACCAGCCCCCCTGCCTCCCCCCACAGCAAGAGGGATATTATACATTAGAGGGTGCTACTGTGAGCTGTTTAAACTGTTTACTAGGGACTGTGCACTTTGTTTTTTGGGCAGGAGAGGGAGTAAAGTTTTATTCAAACAGTATTGTTAGATTTCAAATTAGTGAGGCCTTTACCTGCAGAAGTCCAAAGTGTGGATTGAGCCTGTCTGTCTCCTAGGAGATTCTGAATAGGAAAAGCAGCTCCCCAGCCCCCCCCCCCCACACCCCCGCCCCCCGGCCAGCAGACACGGGACTGGGAATTAGCTATTCAACTACCAGGCAACTCTGAGCCGTCCCCTCACACTTGCCCAGGCCCCTTAAGGCCTTGCGGGGTGCACCCCAAATCATTCTCCTCCATCTCGTGAGTTGCAGCCTCCCAGTGCCCCAGATTGCAGTGAGCAGAGTCCAGGAAGTGGTAAGGAGGCAGACTAGTGGTGTCTCTTCCCCAAAACAAAAGTAAAAGAAAAAAAAGATTTTCCCTTTCTGTGATTTCTGTCTTTGCCTGTGGTTGTTACAGTTTAAAATTGTAGTTTTAACCTGCCTGTGATTGCATATTTTATCACCTGTTTTGTGTTTTAAACTTGTGGTATTCCCTGCCCATGATTGCTTCCATTTAACGTGTTGAATTGTGGGATTTGCAGTCCAAACTCTGCAGTTTTTCCCTCTTATTGCTGATGACTCAGTTTTCCCTCCAAATTTTTCCTTTGCTCTGTGCTAAGACCTGTATGTTAAAACAGTGCACCCCCAGCCACCATTTTGTGATCACAAGCCAGTGAAACAAGCCCCCCTGCCTCCCCGCCCCCCTCCGAACCCCCTCCCCGACTAGGGCTAAGATTGGCTGTAAGGTCCTGATCTCCTATTGGTTCTAGATTTTAGGGCTAGTGTTGTGATTGGATAGTGTTAGGGTTAGGGTTCCCATTGGCTGACGGGGTCACCTGATTACTAGGCTATAAAAGGCCAGGGTTAGGGTGTCAGAGCCAAGGGCGGAGAGGACAAGGGCAGTTGCCTGTTTGAGCCTGTTGGAGACTGGCCAAGGCCAGAAATGCTGCTCAATATACATACCTCCTTTATGCATCTATACATTTTCATTGTACTTATGGATCTATATATTTATTACTTTCTTCTAATTTGGCATTTCCAATGCACTTCCCTATTTCTCAGCCTACACTTCGCTCAATATATCCTCTACATCCACTCTCTCATTTAACCCCAAACCCCATACCACTGCTATGATCCCAAAAATAACCCTTTCTGGACTCTCTCTTACTCTACCCCTCCTCACATCATCTTACACCTCTTTTACTATCCCGATCGCCCAAAACAAACCTTTCTAAACTCTTCCCTCTTTTCTACCCCTCCCCAACCCTTCTTGATCCAAATATCTGACTAACCTATCCACTACTAAAATTACTTTAATGTTTCACCATACTAATTCAACACTAATCCTGATGGGTTCCAGAGTAGCGTGCTACTTGCGCTTCAAAACCCTATCAGGGGTAGCAAGCGCTATATAAATACAAACCTCTTTCCCTTCACTATCCCGCCACCTACCCTTCTCTACCCAAATAACTGAATAACATATCCACTACTCAAATTACTCTATGTTTTACTATACTAATTTTCAACACTAATCATTTATGGGTTCCGGAGTGGCGTGCTACTCGCCTGAAAAGTGCTTCAACATCCATCAGGGGTAACAAGTGCTATATGAATGCAAATCTTTCTTCCCTTTGTATCCCTCCGCTATCCTTTTCACTCCAAGTAACTGACTAATATCCACCACTGAAATTACTTCATATTTCACCATATTAATTCACCATTAATCCTTTGTAGGCTTCCTGAATAGCGTGCGTCAACAAGCGCTATATAAATACAAACCTTTTTTCCTCCTCTATCCTTCTGCTATCATTCCTAATCCAAATAACTGACTAACTTATCCACCACTCAAAATGTACTTGCATGTTTCACTATACTAATTCAACACTAAACCTCTATGGGTCCCGGAGTAGCGTGCTACCCGCCGAAAAAGCGCTTTGACGCCTCATCAGGGCTAGTAAGTGCTATATAAATACAATTACAATACAATACAATACAATACATATTATTGCCATGCACAACTTGATGAACCCCATTCCTTTGGGGTTGCGTCCCTGGATCTATTCCAGAAACCGCCCGTAAAACTCCTCAATGTGGAGGATTCCAAGTGTCCCTGTGCCCTGAGACAGGGTCTGCCCTTGAGTGATGGCTACTTAAGAAGCCTGGAGTGTGGAATAGCTGCCTGTTGCTACAATTCAACGGCTGGCTCTGAGTGCAGAGGCACAAACCCTCAAACACATCTCTTCAGCCGCCACAGTTCTGAAATACTTGTGGAAATACTTGAATGGTAGTGGCACGCGTGCCAGAGTATCGTTCTCAATATCCCTGCTGAAATCTGAGCATGTGGCACACACACCAGTGGACATAAGGATTCTGAAGCTGAACATTGTTGTCTTAGCCTATTATTGGATGGATTTCAGGTTCAGCTTCCAAGCTTGACCTGTGGCAAGTTTTTACATGCCTGTGTTCAGAAAGGCAAGCGAAGCTTTCACTTATGTAAGTGTTGTGGTAATGTCTCGGGTTAAGTTCCTCACTCCAGAATTTCTGACGATAACAAACCCGGGATGGATAGGTTTCTGGCACAGCATTCTGCAAATTCCAGTATGTATCTGCGGCTTGTAAATAGCGTATGTTTTCACGTAGCGGCTGGTTATTAAGTGATTCGGCGCCTCCTGCATTGAAAATCACTTGTCTTTGAATAGGTGTTTGTACTATGTACACACTTGTTGCTTTACAGTTTCTGGTTATGGATTAAATTCCTATCTTTTTTATAACAAGTTTGCCTGGGTTCCACCTTGGGTGTTCTCAACTATGACACATATCTCTCCTAAGCTTGTATTAAAACTGCTAGCAATCCTGTGCACACAGAAGAGCACCGCCAGAGAAGCACTTATATCCCATAAGAATGCGGAAGCTTATAGAAATTGGTTTCCTTGAACGTTAAACCACACACTTTGCAGTATTTCAAAGACATGCTACTGCCCTTTTCCCTCCTTTCCCTCATTTAAGAAAACTCATTCAATTATTAGCTAGAGGTCTGAAACTCAGAAATCAAGGAACAACGATTAACTGTATCTCAGGAATGAAGGTAACACTGTAGGCAGTGCTAGGTCAGGAACAAAGGAATTAGCAACAGCTCAGGAACAGTAAAAACGGACTAACTATAACTCAGGAACTTTAGAAACCAGGATAGCAAAATCTCTGGATACAAGAGGTCAGCCAAACAGAAACACTGCTACAGTGACCAATGCTCGGCTGAGGGGAACTGTGGGAAGAGCGCACTGTGATCACGTGCCTCGTGTGGGCAGCTGCCAGCCACCGGTGTGCTGAGTTCCTCCACCCACCATTGGCCTGCAGAGGTGGAGATGAAGCAGAAAGCAGGTTATTATAGAAAATGGAGTTTTTAGCATGAGCAGACTGGCTTCCACAAATCTGCCATGGATAGGAATGTCTGAAGATTGTACAAGAGGCAGGAAATCAGTATATGCATACAGTGGAAGGCCCAAAAGCTTATTAGAACGCTGGAAAGTCCCACAGGTATGCCCCCTGGTGGTGGGCACGAGCGCAGGGAGCAAATCATGATATCTACCTTCATTTGCTGAATGCTTTAGACAAACCCTGAGCCGCCTCACTGTTTTCTGCCATCAAGTTTGGGCCCCTCTGGTTCTCAATGACTTCCTTCCTCTCCTGTTTTATTTCTGCTGTGGGCAGTTTCATATCTTTGTGCATGCCTGTCATTTTCCCCTATCTTGCTCTGTTTGAAGGGTACTGTGGAAGTCTCTCAGTTGACCCAGAGACCCTGAGCCCTCAGGCTTTTCTTTAGCAGAGTATCCCTCAGAAAAGCTGTGACTTCATTCTTTCCCCTCTTCTGACCGTCACTCCTGTAATGTAAAGCATGAAGAAACTCCTTCAAGAGTTCATAAAAGATATATGGTTCTGATTATTGTGGATAGTGGATACTGTCTTGGATTCAAAGCCCCTGCACTGGTAATGTTTCCAAAAAGCAGAAATCTTTTCCATCAAGAACAGCAGCAGTAGATGAACAGAATTTTTAAACAGCAAGCTGGATAAGGGTCCCTTTATGCAAAAAAAGGAAAGGCAATTTATTCCTGTTATTGTCTGTTTGGAAAGAAGATATCTAACCACGAGTTCAAGCCCATCATCGCCCTCATGTCAGCTGAAAGTAGAAGAGAAATTAAAAATATTAGCCCCCCACCATACTTATTGTGAACTCTCTTGGTGAAACTAGGTGTGGGTATGTTCATATTCAAGCTCCTGTGGATTTTGGTGGGCTGTAATCATTATCAATACAGAGTCCTTCCGTTTGCGATAAAGTCTGCTTGTAGAACAAGTGCATGGCAGTAGTGATGGCACATTTACATAGAATGGAAATCTTAGTGTATCTTTATCTTAAGAAGTAGTTGATAAAAGCTCCTTCTCCTCAGCAGGACCATCATTTCAGTTGTCAATCAGCATCCTTCACCTCCTGGGTTTGCTGATCAGTTGTGTCTAATCAATCCTAATGCCATTCCAGTTCATCCACTATCTGAGGATAGTGTTGGATACCTACAGTTCGAGGCATGTGGGCTGCTGAATTCATATCTGTGCATAGATCGCCGCCTAGTGTTGGGTCCGGATGATTGCACATTGTTGTCCTGGAAGAGTCTTCGAAGTATCACGAGATAGGTGGCTCCTCCCCTGGACTACAGTGCGCATGGGCATCGCCTCCATCCCCAGATTGTTTTTTTCCGCCATTGGGTTCGGATGTGTTTTCGGTTCCCTCTGTCGGAATCGATAATAGTTTAACTTTCCTAACTTGAGACCAAAAGGTCTTTAGGCTTGGCGTCGGTATTGTTTTTCGTTCGGGTTTGACTATTCTTCAGCTCCGAACTCTTGCTGCCCTTCCGCGTGCTGTCGGCGCGGACGGGCCTACACGACGCTTCAGACATGGAACGAACTCCGTTCAAAAGGTGCCCGGTGTGCACCTCCAAGTATTCACACCTCGACGTGCACCCAGTGTGCAACAAATGTCTGTCGCTGGACCATGACGAGGCCAGGTGTATGGCCTGTTCAAAGTTCCGGTGTAAGAAGACTCTCAAGCTTCGTCGGGCCGCTAGACTCCAGGCCCAGTTATCAGCGCCCCCGCCAGACAACATCTTCGAAGAAGACGTTGGAGACGACAATGTCTTTCAAGTTTCGGACTCTAGCCCGGCGTCGGAGGAAGAAAACTACGACGCGGGAGACGAGGAGTTTGATGAAGTCGTCGGTGAGGTAGGGGACGACGATGGGGCCATTGCCACCGTGGAGGATAGCTCAGAGGAGGAGCATCCTCAGACTGACTCAGGGGTCAACCCCCATTACACGGCCTAGGTCGAGGGATCGCCTTCGGGCCTTACCCAAGACCCTGTTAACCGTCCCACGGCCTCGCCTCCGGGCCCGGCCACGGACATTTCTGATGTGCCACTCCCGTTGAAGAAAACGAAAGTGAAGCCATCGGGGTCCACACCAACGGTTTCGAAACCGAAAGTGAAAGTCGCTCTGGTGGGACAGAAGGCTCCAGAGGCCTCGAAGTCAAAGAAATTCAAAATGGCCGACGGCAAGAGCCACGCCAAGATGGCCGACCCGAAGACCCCGGTGTCGAAGCCGAAGGCGAAGACGACCGACGCGGCCGCGTCGGCGCCGAAGGGGGTCGAGGTCGATGACCCGAAAAAGGCTCTGAAGAAGCGTCGGGACGACGCCGAAGATCTGGCTGCGCCGACTCCGGCCGTCAAGGCCAAAGATGGTGATGTGTCGTCTCCGAAGACCGTGCCTTTCGCCGACTCGACTCCGGACTCGGGAAAATCGCTCGAGCCGGTCCAGCCCTCTCCGGCCAATGCCAAAAAGGTCGTCGAGTCCCTGCAGAGGATTCGGAAGGACGCTGAGGCTCCCGAACCGAAGGATGTGGTGCCGAAGCCTACACCAAAGCCGGCAAAGGCGCAGACGCCTATCCGCTACACGCTGCCGCCGAAGACGACGCCGAAGGCTTTCGCTCCGAAGCATGGGGCCGGGGTGCCTTTGAAGGTGGTTTCAACGCCCAAGGCGTCCTTGGTGGTGCCGAAGCATCGGCTCCAGCCGCTCGCAGATGAGGAGCGTCGGGAGGTTATCATCAACGCCAACACCGGGAAGCTCTCCCTCCTCAAACAGAAGATCACCACGGAGCCGGTGTTGGAGCATTATCGTATTCCACTCAAAAACAAGAAGGACTCTGCGGGTACTTCTGCCCCTATAGAGCCTGCATCTCCACATAATTTAGAACTTTCACCAACGCATTCCAACGCTGGAGAAGGTGACGGAGATGAAGAGGACGAGTACAATTATCCAGCCTACTCGGATCCAGAGGAGGTACATGAACCTTGGTCCGCCGGAGGCGACCCTGAGGACCCGCACTCCGGTCATGAACCGCAGCTTTTTGCTGCAAAGACTTCTCCCACAGAGGACTCTGCAGCCTTCAACGCTCTGATTGAGAGGGCTGCAGCTAATCATGATGTAGACCTACATTCAGATCCTGTGGATGTCGATTTTTTGTTTGACACTTTCTCAGTGGCTGAAAAGTCGGTCAAGACATTGCCTATGCTAAAGGGAGTGCTGAAGCATGCGCCAGAGGTATTCAAGGAGCCCACTCGGGCGCGAGTCATTAATCCTCGAATTGATAAAAAATACAAGGCAGCGCCCTCGGATCCAACGTACATCAGGGGACATTTGCCACTGGATTCTTTAGTGGTATCCAACGCACGTAAGCGGGCGAACTCGCAGACCACGGGTGACGCTCCTCCCCCAGACAAAGAGTCGAAAATATTTGAAGCCTCAGGGAAAAGAATTGCTGCGCAGGCAGCTAATATTTGGCGCATTACAAACACGCAGGCCCTACTTGCACGCTACGATAGGGCGCATTATGACACCCTAGAAACACTTCTGCAGCACTTGCCTGATCAGTACAAGGAGGCAGGTGAAATGTTAATTCAGGAGGGGAAGTTGATTACCAACGCTTCCATCAAATGTGCGCTGGACGTGGCTGATACCGCCTCCAGGGCAATCAACACTAGCGTGTTGCTGAGGAGACATGCATGGCTTCGGATATCAGGATTCAAACCAGATATACAGACAACCATCCTGAACCAAACAGTTAATCCTGACCACCTGTTTGGCCCCGAGGTGGATGCGACACTTGAAAAGATGAAAAAAGACACAGACACTGCCAAGTCTATGGGGGCCCTCCAGTCTCAGCAGTTTCGGGGGGGTTCCTTTCGCCGCTCCAATAACAGAGGCACCTCAAGGGGTCAGGCATCACAATCCACACAGTATTACAAAAGCAACACCCAGACCTCATACACCAACAAGGGTAGAGGGGGCTACAGGGGCAACAACGTCAAAGGCAGGGGACGTGGAAACAACAGCTCCAGGTCCTCCACCGCCAACAAACAGTGACGCCTTGTCACTGCCCCCCGACCACACAACACCGGTCGGGGGGAGACTCCAGCAGTTCCTGCCCGCGTGGAAATCCATCACCACGGACAGGTGGGTCAAGTCTCTTATCCAGTACGGTTACTGTCTGGAACTTACTTCCACTCCACCAAACATACCTCCAAAAAGCTGTCCTATGTCCGGCGAGCACTTGCACTTGTTGCAGCAGGAGGTTCAAGTCATGCTGCAAAAAGGGGCAATAGAGCTCGTCCCACTGCAAGAAAGGGGAACAGGGGTTTACTCTCTGTATTTTCTAATCCCCAAAAAGGACGGATCCCTACGGCCCATCCTGGACCTCAGGCCCCTCAACTGGTACATTCTATCGGAGCACTTCCATATGCTCACGTTGCAGCAGGTCCTTCCCCTGCTTCAACAGGGGGACTTCCTGGCTACGCTAGATCTGAAGGATGCATATTTTCATATCCCCCTGCATCCTTCCCACAGGAAGTACCTCTGATTCACAATTCAAGGCGAGCACTACCGGTTCAGGGTCCTGCCTTTCGGGGTCACCACAGCGCCAAGAGTCTTTACAAAGTGCCTGGCGACTGTGGCGGCGCATCTACGACGCCAGAACGTCCACCTCTATCCCTATCTCGACGACTGGCTCATTCAGGCAAAGACAGAACAGCAGTGCGCGGACCACGTGTCCCGCACAATTCACCTCCTGCACGATCTGGGATTCTCGCTGAACTATCCGAAATCCCATCTCCAATCCGCCCATATACGGCAGTATATGGGCGCGACAATAGACACTTTGGCAGCCACTGTGCAGCCAAATTCAGTGAGAATCGCCAGTATCCAAACGCTGATCCAACGATTCAGACCTCAGCACTCGCTTCCAGCGAAGGTGTTCATGCAGTTGATAGGCATGATGGCCTCCTGCATCTCCATCGTCCCGCACGCGAGACTACATATGCGTCCGCTTCAGGAGTGCCTGGCACGTCAGTGGACTAAGGCTCATGGGCAACTGACAGACCTAGTGTTGGTGAGCGGTCGGGCATACAACTCTCTGCATTGTTGGAATCCACAAAACCTTTGCAAGGGCCGACCGTTCCAGGAGCCTGTGCCACAGATTATCCTGACAACGGACGCTTCTCTCCAGGGATGGGGAGCGCATGTACTCCACTACACAGTGCAGGGACTATGGACACTACAGCAAAGGAAGATGCACATCAACGTTTTGGAACTGATGGCAATCTTCATGGCCTTGAAGGCATTCAAAGTACATCTGTGCAACAAGGTCGTGTTGATCCGGACGGACAACATGACGGCCATGTACTACATTCAGAAGCAGGGGGGCACCCACTCTCCGCAGCGGTCTCATCTGGCTCAGAGCATGTGGAAGTGGGCCATTCAGAAGAACATCTTCCTCATGGCAGAGCATCTCCCGGGCAAGGACAATCAGATGGCGGACCTGCTCAGCAGGCACAGCCACCAAATGCACGAGTGGGAGATACATCCATCAGTACTCCAACCGTACTTCCAAAGGTGGGGTCATCCAGAGATAGACCTGTTCGCCACAAAGGAGAACGCAAAATGCCGAAGCTTCGCCGCCAGGTTCCCACACCCGCAATCGCAGGGCAATGCGATGTGGATGAACAGGTCAGGCAGATTTGCGTACGCTTTTCCCCCAGCACCTCTGATACCGCTGGTGGCACGCAAACTCAGGCAGCACTCGATGACTCTCATCCTGGTTGCTCCAACGTGGGCTCGCCAACCATGGTACACCACGTTTCTGGAACTCTCCGTGGTACCGCATCAGAGGCTTCATCTCACGCCCAGCCTTCTGACGCAGAGCCATGGCGACATTCAGCACCCAGATCCGCAACAGCTCAACCTGGCGATCTGGCTCCTGAAGTCCTAGAGTTTGGCTACCTCAATCTTCCCCCCGATTGCATGGACATCATTCGGGAGGCAAGGAAGCCCACTACTAGAGCTTGTTATGCGGCTAAATAAAAGAGGTTTGTCATTTACTGTGTAAACCACGATATTGACCCGCTAGATGCTTCCATTCAGAACATCATTTGTTACCTGTTCCACCTGTATCAATGCAATTTGGCGTATTCTTCCATCCGCATTCACCTGTCTGCGATGGCCGCATACCTCCAGAATAGGCAACACCTATCACTTTTTAAGGTCCCTGCTATCAAGGCTTTTCTGGAAGGACTCAAGAGAGTCATTCCACCAAGGACCCCACCAGCTCCAGAATGGAACCTCAATGTGGTTCTTACAAGACTGATGGGTCCTCCCTTTGAGCCACTGCACTCTTGTGAGCTTCAGTTTCTGACTTGGAAGGTTGCTTTCTTAGTAGCAATTACATCGCTACGGAGGGTTAGCGAGCTGCAGGCGCTCACCATCCAAGAACCTTTCTTCCAAGTACATGCTAACAGGGTTGTACTCCGCACTAACCCTAAATTCTTACCCAAGGTTGTATCTCAATTCCATATGAACCAGACAATTGAGTTGCCAGTGTTTTTCCAAAACCCAGAGTTGCTGGCGGAGCGGATGCTCCACACCCTTGACGTTAAAAGAGCCTTGATGTACTACGTTGACAGGACAAAAGATTTTCGCAAAACCAAGCAGCTTTTCGTTGCTTTTGCCTCACACCACAAGGGAAACGCTATCTCCAAAGCTGGGATCGCTAGGTGGATCGTGAAATGCATTCAGATCTGTTACGCTAAGGCTAAACGCACTCTCACTATCCCACCAAGAGCCCACTCCACCAGAAAGTTGGGGGCCTCTATGGCTTTCCTAGGTAACATTCCCTTAGAAGATATTTGTAGAGCAGCCACATGGTCTACCACACATACATTTACTAAACATTACTGTGTAGACGTGCACTCTAAACAGCAGGCAGCTGTTGGTCAGGCTGTTCTCAAAACACTTTTTCAGACTGCTGCAGCTGGCACGGGCGGCCGCCGATAATGGGAGGACTGCTATGTATTCTATGCACAGATATGAATTCAGCAGCTTACATGCCTCGAACTGCAACGGCTACTTACCAGTATGCATCTGTTCTTGGCATGTAGGGCTGCTGACATTCATATCGCCCACCCTCCTCCCCGGCGCCTGTTGCAGCTGCAGTATTCATATGTATATATATTCATATGCTCATAGCATGGGCATCACTCACATACTTCACTCCATCTCTGCCAATGGCTAAAAACAATCTGGGGATGGAGGCGATGCCCATGCACACTGTAGTCCAGGGGAGGAGCCACCTATCTCGTGATACTTCGAAGACTCTTCCAGGACAACAATGTGCAATCATCCGGACCCAACACTAGGCGGCGATCTATGCACAGATATGAATGTCAGCAGCCCTACATGCCAAGAACAGATGCATACTGGTAAGTAGCATTTGCAATATGAGAGTAGTTCCTTCAAACGAGAACATATTTTGTGTCTGCCTGTAGTTTCTTAGTCTTGAGAAGCTCAGGCAGCTTTCCCTTCTTTAGGATTGATGGTGATCTGTGTCTTTCTGGTTCCCAACACTTACACCTCGATAGACTACTCTGACATTTTGCCAAAGATCAGTGGTGCGAATTCTTCGGCAGGTGGGAGGATATTGTTACTCTCACTCCAGTGGCCATCCAGTTGTCCCCATGTTGGTGCAGCCGAACAATGATTTGAGGCGTGTTCTTTCCACCAGCATAATCCCACTGAGATGTTTAAGATGGATGCTTCTCTGTTGGGTTGAGGTACACCTATGGATCACCTTCAGATTCAGGGTACGTGGTTTCAGAAGAAAATGTACTATCACATCAGTCTTTCTGGAACTCCAAGCCGTCCATCTCGCTCTCCAGTCTTTTTTGCCAGTTTTCAGGGCAAGCTCCCCTTCTTGTTCAGATGGACAGTTACATAACAGTGTACTAATTGAGGCTCCAAATCTAATCTAATCCTTCTTTAGAGGGCTAACAAATTAGAAAAAATGGCCTACAGACAGAGACTTTAAAGTCACAGTGGTCCATTTCCAGGTAGTGCAGAATATAGAGGCGGACACACTCAGCAGTATTTTCCAAGAGAATCTCTGTTAAATTCTTGCGATAAGTTTTTAAACATATTTTTCAGATGGAGTTTTCCTCAGAAAGACTTCTAAACAAATGTAGAAAACAATAAGTATGACCCTCCAGGCACTGCCAGCCAAGTTCAACAGGGAATGATATTTTGACTAGACCAGTTGATCTTCTTTGCTCAGTATTGACTAAGATGTATGTCCACATAGAAGGCTTCTGTGCAAGCCGGATTGTCTTCACAAGCTCAAGGGCCAGATCTTACATCCTATCCTGCCAACACTGTACTTAGCAGATTGGCTCTTCAATGTATCCAACATGGCCATCTTAGTCGTCCACATGATTTCACGGACCAGGGTGTCTTACTGCATCTGAATCATTAAGAAAGACATTTACCCAATCTGATGCCAGGGGAAAGCAGTACTGCTGTATGTCCTTGATGTCGCCTAGTCGGGGTTGCAGTTTTCTTCCATTAAGGTACATCTTTCATTCATCACAGCTTATAGAAATATGCCATTCATACACTTCTTTTCAGAACTCCAGTCATTAAGAACTTCATAGAGAAGATTTACAAATTGCTTTTCTTTTTCAAGTGACCCTTCCATTTCAGACAACTCATTTAGTTGTATCAAAGCCAGCGTGTCCTCCAAACAAACTAGTTCATGGGGCTTCTCTACAGCATATTTCTTGGAAAGCTACTTTTTAGTAGACATCAGTGTGCACAGTTAGCAATATGCAATCATTATGCTCTCAAATGCCCCACTGTATTCCAAAGTAAAAAGTGATCATGAGGACACATCAAAGTTTCATACTTACTGTATTCTGCTGGGTACTTGAAACTACTGTTTCCTCACCTTAGAATATCCCCCAGCGCCAGACTTGATCCAGAGAATTTTGTAACAGTGCTCCTGCACAACTCTAGGTGGGGTTGAGCGGCTCTGCATTGGCTGACTGCCGCCCCGGGAGTGACAGAGCGGAGCCGCATATAAACACCACCTCTGTGCTCTGATGTCATTTCCTTCCTGTCTGCTTCTTCTAATATGGATCCAGAGCTCCGCTCTCATTGTTGTCAAGTTTGTCCATGATTCAAAAAAAAAATCTTCTACTCTGTGTTCTACGAAGTGATGTCCATACCAAAAACAGGCTTCAGGCAGTGCTGCAACTTCAGGAATCCGTTCCTGGGCAGAGACTCTCACGTGGTTTAATTTTGGTACCTGGGCTATGGAAACGACTCAGTCATGTGACCAGTTTTCCCTAATGCACCCAAAGGCGAATAGAAACCTAATGGCAAAGTTGCATGTCACTGAACACAAGTTGCGGACTCCGGGTTAGTCCTTCTCCAAGTTCCCGGCCCAAACTCGTTTGTCATCATAGGGCCGTTTCAGTTCAAACTTGAAGTCCTCTGGATAGTCCAAGTCCAAGCGCAAACATAAAAAAGCAAACTGGGACTCAAGTCCATCCTGAGTCTGAATGAGAATGAACAAGGGTGTTAAGATGCAAGTTGTATTCCATTGACATCACCAACCATGGAATCGATTCCTCAGTTGGTCGATGTACCCCATTTTACCCATGCCATTGTAGACCCCGCAGCAGATGGAGGCTGCAAACAGACAATGCAGCAAAGTTTCAGTTTGCTTCCATCTTCCTCTAGAGTACCTTCGGGCCAACTGGAACCACAGGGGACTCCATTGGCATTACCGTTTCCTCGTCCTACCCTGGTGCTGTCTGTCTCCTTGTGCATGCTACTGGGCCCGTACCAACTCCAGGACAGGCTTCACCCTGTCCCTACATTCCATGCTGGTTACCCCTTACTGGGCTCGACTCCAATGCAGATTTCCACCCCGGCCCTGCAGTCCCTGCTGGTACTCGCCCACTTCAGCTCCCAAAGCAACATTTGCTCGAGGTCAACAGATGTATCTCTGAGATTGCAAAGGTAGAACCCGTTCTCATTTACTCTGACTCTGATACTGTGCCTCTGCCACATCACAGAGGCTGAAATATGTTTTTTGCTCTGATCCTGTGCCATCGCAGGGTGCTCCATACGGTCTTGATCTGATGCAGGTGGAAAGGATGGCTTATTCACCGCATATTACATTGATTGTGCCTTAAACCTTGATTCACAAAATGCCAGTTGGCTTGTTACCACCCCTGAGATAAGGCTTGATTCACCCCAAGGGCCTTCAATGGAAGAAAGTGCCTTATTTGCAGTAGTGGTTTGGAGGGCAGCTGAATTACTAGAATCACAGCTACCCTTTAATGAGACAAAAACATATGTATTGACAAAAACTTTACAGGCGAGCTAAGAACATCTAAGCCCTTACTTCCATTTAATATCCATTTAATATCCTCACAGCTACTTGGTTGAAACCATGTACTTGACTGCCTGTTGCGGGCAGCTAGGCAAATGTCTTAGACCGGCACCTGCTGATCTTATGCATCCTACTCCGTAGAGTCTTATTGTACATACCTTGAACGGTAAGTCATTTTTAAATATACCCACCCAACAGTCACACAGGCATTACTTGCGGTTAATGATGGATGAGCAGCATTTACAGTTTAATGTGCTTCCCTTAAGCCTCACCAGCTCCCCTTTGGTGTTGGCTAAATCCCCTTTGGTGTTAACTAAATTCCCTTTGGTGTTAACTAAAGTTATAGCGGTGGTCACCGCCCATCTTCTGAGGTAGGACGTCCCCCAGCTGAAGGTGTGTTTGCATCAGTCAGTCTTGGATCACCTCTGGGGGAAGGTTGAACTTTTGTCATTGGCTTTCGCTGTAAATAATCCGAAGTCCGACCTAATTTCTTACATTCATTGGATCGATCCTGGACATGGTGGAGTTCACAGCTTTTCCTTTGCAGCAATGGGTCCAGGACATTCAGGTTATGTTTCCAATTCTTCAGGCTCGATCCTGTATCTTGATGAGGATGGCACTTTTAACCTCATGTATCCTGCTTGTCAACTATGTCCGGTGGCAGGTGGGTGCCCGCCCATCATAAAGGTTGCTTTTCCAACACCATCCAGGTCTTGGGGGAGACCGCCCGGGATCTGCAGTGATGGCTAACTGACTGCAATGTGTCCTGCTGCAAGCCACTCTCCATCCCCCCACCCAGAACTGACTGTGATGTTGAACACATTACTGCTGGGTTGGTTATGTCGCCTGTGGAGGTGAAGATCTGAGGATTCTGTTCTTCAGTGGAGGACAGGCTCCACATCAATCTGCTGGAGTTGTGGGCCTTTTATTTGGAGCTGAAGGCCTTTCTTCCATCCATCAATGGGATGTTGGTTCAGATAGTCACAGACAATACCACTGCCTTGTGTTACTGCAACAAGCAGGGTTTGAATGAGGTCCAGGGGCCTCTGCGAGAAGGCTTTGAGTCTCTGGAAGTGGCTGGTAGTGGGGCATTTTTCTGGTCGCCAACCATCTGGGATTCCTGAATGTCAGAGGGGATGAACTGAACCGGCAGCGTCTATGCTTCGAGGTGGCTTATGGTGTTTTCCGCCAGTGGGAGTTACCCTGGCTAGATATTTTCACCAATTTTGAACACGTAGTTTCAACAATGCAGTTTCTGCAAGAATACTTGTTAGAAGATGCATCCCAGCCTCAATGGAACAACACTACCTCTCTGTTCTGAAGAAGTTCTGCAACGATCAGACCCAACTTATTCTAGTGGCCACAGATTGGACCAGGAGAGTAATACCCAGAACACCTGGTCATGAAGATTTGTCCTCCAATCAGGCTGACACTTTGCAAGGGCCTCCTAACTCAGCAAAAGGGCAGGGTTCTCTGTCTGAATCTACCCAATCTATACTTCCATTATTGAGCTGTGGAAATTGATTGCATTTGATTTACTGCCTGAAGTGGTATATACCATCTTTTCCTCCAGAAGCCCATCCTCAAAATCCATTTATGTTGATCGCTGGGACAAATTTGTTTGAGACACCGGCCTCTTACAACAAAAATGTTGGATGTTCTTTGTTTGGGTCGTCTTTAGCCCATCAAGAATTTGCAGTGGATACTGTAAAAGGTTATATGTAGGCCCTACTGTTAAATGTAGGCCCTTTCAGCCTTTCTACGGTCGCTGGACCAACTGCCCTTGTTTAGATTAGCTGCTGTGATCAGATTTATTTAAGGTTTGACACATGTTTGCTATGAAGTCATTTGTGATGCCACAGTGGAACCTTAACTTGGTCTTGACTTTCTTCATGTGTACGTCTTCAGAGCTACGCAAAGCTGCTTGGTGCGTATCCTGAACTTCAAGACTGTCATTCTCATTGTGATTGCGTCAGCTTGTCGCATGAGTGTGCTGCAGGCACTGTCGTTGTACACATTCTTCACCATGTTTTTTCTGGACAAATTGGTGATGGGGAGCAGGGTGGCCTTCTTACTAAAAGTTGTGATTCCCGTCCATGTTGGGCAATCCAAAGAGCAGGTCCATCGGTTGTACCTGAAAAAGGCTTTAAGCTTTTACCTAAATGGTACCAAGGCTTATCGAGTAGACAATCCGCTTTTGTGGATTTCTTTTGAAGGATGAAAAGGAAGGCTGAGCAGAAAAGGACCCTGCTGAGGTGGATTTTCCTCTTCAGCAAGATTTTCTGCGACCTAAGAAGCAGCTCTCAAAGTCTAATAGCCCCTTTCACCTAATCCAAAGCCACTACCACTGCATTGGCATGAGGAGTGCTTCCCCTTGATCTCTGGCTGGCATACGTTCACGAAGCACTACAGCCTTAACATTCAGGTCCGACATGAAGGGTATTTTGCTGCTCGGTTCTGCATGACCTTTTGGTCTGACCCCACTCCATAGATTCTCCACATTTGGAGTTTGGGAGTACTAGGGGTACTGCTTTAGTATTTATTCTAATATGAGGACTGTGCGGTTCGAAGTATCCATCAGAAGAAAAAGTTAGTTACCTTCAATGATGCTCTTTTTGGTCCCATCACTCCTCCCCTTTCTGAGGTGTGGTCTCCATAACATCTAAAAATGACCCAGGTTAGTATTCAGCCCACTGTAACCATCAATGGTTCATTCTCCTCTGAGGGTGGAGACAAGAAGCTTGCGTCAGTGCGCAGGGGGTGTGATTTGATGCTGCTCTGCTCAGTCACTTTCTGGTCACTATGGAGCCGGTGCTGAGCCTTGTAACGCCATCTAGCTGTGCGTCCACGCACGAATATGAAATTCTCCGGATCTAGTCTGGCTACTGAGGGATATTCCAAGTTGAGGAATATGCGATTTGATGGAGTATCCACCTGAAAGTGTGTTATTGAAGGTAAGTAACTTGTTTGTTTCTAACATTGATGGTAGTCAGTCCATTACACTTGGAACATTCTTTCACTGTTCCCCTCCACTCCAGTAGCAAGATCTCTACAATGGAAAGTGCTAAAAAGGTGCAAACGCTTGTTCTAAGCCAAATACATTTTCAAATCCAAGCAGTTTTTGTGAATATTTATCCACTTCCATGCAGGCTATTTCTAGATGGATTGTGTTGGGTATGTAACTGTGTGTAAGAAAGCCTGCAAGCCTTCGGCTCCCTCAACGAGGTGTAAAGGTGCTACTGCTGCTTTGTTGTTGAGTGATGAAATTATTATTCTGTTCATGGTTTGGGATTGTCAATGGAGATCCCATGAACGGTAAGTCAAAGTTACTTACTTCTAGTCCTAGTTCTTTCCCCATCCGGGTAATCTCCATAGAAACCCTTACCACCCCTAAGCGAAGTCTAAGGGAAAAGACATATACTGCCTCTTTGGCAGGATTCTTACTTTCTTTGCAAAAGAGCTGAAGCACATTCTACTGATGGGCATGAAGTGATGTTGGTGTGTGTGCGTCCTTGCAGTGCCACTTTTCACAGCCTTTTAAAGGCTAATGCCTATCTTTGTACATCATTCTCACTTTTTCCACATTATTCTGTTGCAATCTTGGGAGAAGGTCTGTCAGCCAGTTAATATAATTCAGTGAAATAAACTTTAATAGAAGATGAGGGAGTAGCTGTGTTAAAGCTCCATTTTTAGGTTGAAGCCTTCCAGACTTTGTCTGGTTGCAAAGAGATATTGTGGACATGGTGAAATCTTCCCTCGGAATTCATTCTGCCCATTACATACCATTGGCTTTGTATTTTGTAACTCACATGTGCTTGCTTTTTATTTGCTGGCTTTTTTGTTATAGGTTGCCCAGCATGTCTTTGTTCCATCCGTGGAGTATTTCTAGATGGATTGTGTTGTGCATGTAACTGTGTGTGTAACAAAAATAACAAGCCTTTATTGGTAGACCTTAGGCTCACTCAACGAGAGGTAAAGGTGCTACTGCTGCTTTGTTAAAAAATATTCTAGTTGCAGAAATCCGTAAAGTTGCTACATGGAGGAGAATCCATACTTGCACCGCCTATCGGATTTGCCCCTTGCATTCTTCCACGAGTGCTCGCTTTCCTGGAACTCTTTTTTCTTTTTCATGAGCCTCTCCACGAAAATGTGTTTTCTGTTGTCTCCCTTGAAAGAAAGTTCAAGAAGCAGTAAATATGCTGTATTTCTTGGAAGAGATTTCCTGCCTCCTATCTTTCTGCTTGACTGATTCTACTTATCTTTGCCACTGCCAGTTCATCAGTCTCACATGCCTGTGTGGAGCAGTGTTCTGTTTACGAGCTTGTTTATTTGGGTCACTGCTCTTTACTAATAGCATAACTTAACACCTTCTGCGCGGCGCGAATTCTCGCGCTGTGCTGAAGGTTCTAATGAGCCAACGGGCTCATGACGGAACGGTTCCGTCATGAGCACAGGCCAACCGACGCTCATGACGGAATCGTTCCGTCATGAGCATCGAAGGGGTTAAACAATCATCTTCCTCAAGTGCACTCCCATTCCATAGGCGCTGGAACTTGGGGAATGGGAGCCACTGAAGCACCCCCAAAATTACCATCCGGAGTTCAGAAGCGAATGAGCAATAAACAGGCCTTTACATTCTTTTTTTATCTCAGCACATTTCTGTGCATTCAAAGGCAGGAGTCAAATGTTAGACTCTCTATTCTATAAGAGGTTGGTGTTTAGCTTTATTTCTCTGACTCGAAAGTGAGAGTATTTATGTGACAATCTTGCTCGGTACCGGGGGTGGCAAAGGCTGTAGGATGTTATTTCTTTACAGCTCACAGCAAAAAGTAAATGCCAGTAAATTAACTGTACAAATATTTCAGAATATATTTGAGTTACGATAGCACAAATGAAGTACATCGATCAAAATAAATCAATACACTAAGTGATACTGATTTCCACACATTAACGTTTGCGCTATATAGTTTTGCCAGTAAAACTGTTTGTATGTGCAAATGTAATGGTAATTTAAAATGGAAATGTGCGCTACCATACCATGCATACTCCTCTGTGCCATTCCACGCCACTCTACACCACTCCACAACACTCTTTGTCACTCTATTTCATTCTTCGCTCCTTCACTCTGACCCTCCACTCCACACCCTTTAATTCACTCTAAGCAACTCCACTCTGACACTCCATGCAACTTCACTCTGACACACCATGCCACTTCACTCTGACACACCATGCCACTTCACTTTGACACTCCATACCACTTCACTTTGACACTCCATACCACTTCACTCTGACACTCCATACCACTTCACTCTGACACCATACCACTTCACTTTGACACTCCATACCACTTCACTCTGACACTCCATACCACTTCACTTTGACACTCCATACCACTTCACTCTGACACTCCATACCACTTCACTCTGACACCATACCACTTCACTCTGACACTCCATACCACTTCACTTTACCACACTCTACTCCATGGCACTTTAGTCCACCGCACTCTATAGTTACACCACCCCTCAATATTTTACTCCACTCTGTCACTGCCCTGTATGACACTTTACTTTGATACTCTACTCCACTCTGCCCCACTCCACTCTACTCCAACTCACTTCCCGGCACTCCACTCGACCACACTCCTCTGTGCCACTCTACTGTACGCCACTCCACTCTGACACTCTACGACACTGTATGCCACTCCACTGTACAACAATGTACGTCACTCTACTGTGCACTATGCCTCTTTACAACACTCCATGCCACTTCACTCTACACCACTCCATTCCAGTAAGTGCCTTGCTATTCTACGCCACTCCACTGTACCCCACTCCACTCCTCTCTGCTCCACTCTATGCCACTCCACTCTGACACTCTACTTCTTTCCAACCTACGACACTCTAATCCTCTGTAGGCCACTCCATGACACTGTACTCCACTCTGTCACTCCACTCCACTCTGCGACACTGTACTTAACTCTATGCCACCCCAGTCTACCCCAATCCACTCTATGCCACTTCACTCTATGCCACGTCGCTCGGACACTCCACTCAACTCTGACACTCCACTCCAATCCACGCCATGACACTCCTCTCTACGCCGCTCCACGCAACTATACTCCACTCTACTCCACTCTTTTACGCTGCTAACTTTTAGCCATACCGAACATAAGCCACAAAGGTGTACAACTTGGCTAAAATACATTGACATAGGGCATGGGCAAGATGCAGTGGCTTTGCCAATGCTTGTTAAATATCGGGTATTCAGTTTGCTTATCGGGTTAGTTTCTGTAGGATAGGATTATGTCCATCTTTACTTCTAATACATTAAAATGATCTGTTCTTTGATTTTGTGCCATTTCCCTCAGAATGAAGATCCCAACTTTGCCTCCCAAAGACAAGTGTACAAGGACATTGGCGAGGAGATGCTCCTGCACGCGTTTGAGGGCTACAATGTGTGCATCTTCGCCTACGGACAGACTGGCGCTGGCAAGTCCTACACTATGATGGGGAAGCAGGAGGTGGACCAGCAAGGCATCATTCCTCAGGTACTCCTCAAAGGGAAGCACTGAGGTTTCTTCAGTGAGCCGTGTGTGAGTGACGTAGAAAGGGTGGGAGTGGAACAGGACATGCCCTGGACTGTGGAGAAGCACTGCACTCTTACTAAAGCATACCTGGACCAATCACCAGATACATGTAAGGCTGATTGTGAACTTTGGTAGCTTTGAGTTCTCATTTATCTCTCCAACCATACGCGTGCCAAAAACGGTTTTGACACAAGCGCATAGAGACTTGAGCAAGCGTGTGCGAATCAGTGTGCCAAATAGCACCTTGTTATCAAGAGTTTGGATTGATTGCTGGAATATGTAAAATATTTCATACATTTCAGGTGGCTTGTGGGGACATTATTGTCTGGGGATATTTGTGAGCTAGTCGTTGTGTTATTATTTGAATTGTGGACACAGGTAGTTATCTTATAGTGCCTTTAGAGAGATGTTAATTGTACATTATTTGGGAGGCACTCTGCTTGCATTAAACTTTCTGCTATTCTACTCACGAGGGATCGCAGGGATCAAGGAAGCCAGGGGGTACTCATCCCTAAGAACTACTATATATCATACAAAGTTCCTCCAACTGTTTGAGGGGATGGGAGAGATATTCCCTTCAGGACGAGAACCCTCACTCATCATTCGGTGACATGCTTCATCATATGGGTTCCCTCCTCACACTGAGGTGTGGGCGACAACTCCCCGAGGGGAGGAGCTGAGATGTTTTTCTCAACATGAGCATTAGGTAAGAGGTGAATGAGGGGCAGAGTGCAAGAAGGAACAGTGATTTAAAAATGTCTCTTTGGGTCCACTTGCTCTTTATTGGGTAGCCTCAAGGACACGATAAAAAGAGAGAGGACTAGGGATTGACCAAATATATCCCTAGATGTAGGTTAACATGTTTCTACCATGTGTTGGTCCCTTAACCCCTTCCAGGCTATTGACGGAACCGTTCCGTCACGGCTCGCGGGTGAGCTGTGCTCATGATGGAACTGTTCCGTCACGACCCGGCCGCCATGCCTGCGCAGCGCTGATTTTGCGCCTGCGCGGCGCGTTTAATTGAGCGGGCGGGGCCGTGACAGAACCGTTCCGTCATGAGCACAGCTCACCCGCGAGCCGTGACGGAACGGTTCTGTCACCCGCGGAGCTCACCAGCGCCCCCCCCCCCCGCGACCGTTAGCGCTGCGCCGGAATAGCCGCCGCAGCGAAAGAGTTAAAGACATCCAGTGGCATTCATCAGGACCATGTTAAGTAGTCACTGTGCAAATGTGTCATCCTTTCAAAGGCAGGCTTGTTTGCTTTGCTATTCCACTGTTTATGGATAAAGGAGAGAATCCCATTTCTGTAGTAGGGGATCTCTGTGTATAGTCATAATCTAGTGAATAGTCCCGCCCATGTGCGTGGACCCCGGAGCAATCAAAAATAATCTCTTAAAGTGTCGAAAAATGCAGAACTGCACAGACACTTAAGAGAGAATTAAAGACAGCTAATGCAGCATATACAACCAGGCTACACTGTCCAGTACTTAAACTAGAATTCCACCAAAAATCCCCCAACAGCAAAGCCTGTCCAGATTTCCCTTGTTGTATAGGCTGCATTATCTGTCTTTAATTCTCTCTTAAGTGTCTGTGCAGTTCTGCATTTTTCAACACTTTAAGAGATTATTTTTGATTGCTCCGGGGTCCACGCACATGGGCCGGACTATTCACTAGATTATGACTATAACAGAGATACACCTACTACAGAACTGGAGTTACAGGACAGAAACTACTCCTTCTTCTTCAGGGGTAATCTTGTTGAATCCATAATTGGATCCAGCAGATGTGCGTTCCAGCCCTTGTTCCTGCTGCTAAAATTGTGTTGAGGTTTGTATCAACACTTGTGTGCCCACAGTATTGACCGAAATATTCTTGACAGAAATAAAGTGGCCATCTACCTTTTAATCGCCCAGCCCTTCACACATTTAATGGTGTATAAATTAACTCCTGAACGCCAATAGTACGACAATTTCAGTATCATGTAGCTCCCTCTTGCAACGAGAATAAAGTCTGTCCGAAGAAACCAACCAATGGCTCATCACTGCGAACGCTCACTAGTCGTGATGCTGTGCAGTTTAACAACTATACCTGAGGGTTCTGTTCTAGGGCCACACCTTTATTTGGGCTAGTCCTTCTTCCTCAATTGCTCTACAGCATTGAAGGAAATTGTGACATGCACAGGGTTGAGGGGCTTGGATGCAGGTATTAGAAAAGGATTCTCACCTTAGTAACTTTAATAGTCTTAAGTTATGGGGGACCGTTTAGTCATGCAACCTACTTTCGCACCCTCGACCTTCCTAAAGATAAAATATTCCAGTTTATGGGCTGGCAAATAGTAAATTATCATCTGAAGGGGGCTTGGTGGGGTGAAGCCTGTCAGAGGGCAAAGCCATCCTCTCTGTGGCAGTTCATTTTTATTGTGCTTTGCTGCTGGGTTTTGTGTAACAGGAAGACGTGACATGCATACAGTGGCCTTAAAAGGTCTAAAGTTCATATAGTGAATAAATAACTATTTCAAATATTCTAGGTCCGGTATGGAACATGGGGCCAGATGTACTAAGACATCTTGCTGTTGCAAACCTTTCTATTGATTCAGAAAATTAGAGGGGTTGGGACTGTAAAACTACTTTTAAATATTCAGTAAACTCAGTTTGCAATTCAGTAAAGGCTAACTGCATCGCAAAATGGGTTTAGAAATTGATGCTAAATTGCATTTTAGAAGGGCCGTGTTTAGGGCTTCCCCATCAAAACTGTGATTTGGTATCATCTGCTTAATTTTTTTGTAACCGTAATTCCAGTCACAAACCATTGGAAAGTTACTGACACCTCAGAGGAGGTAGTAACTCATTAGCAAAAGTTAAGTGGTCCTCTTGGGACCCATTGCTTTTGTGAGTGCTGTAATGTGGGCCATGAACTTTCAAACAAACTGTAACTCTTCTTTTTTTAAATGCACCACCATTTCCTTTAAGGAAAATCAGCTACATTTTTTATTCTTATTTTTGGGGAGAACCCACACCCCAAAACTTAACTATGAATTCGTGGTAAAGGCATACGTACTTTTCTTAAAATGCAGGTGAGAACAGAAACAGCTGACACGTGTTCCGCCCAGTGGCCTGCTGGCCAAGGCTTCTTCAAGGCAAGAAGGTCATACTAAATAGTTCAGGTTAATCGTCGAAACAAATCCTAGGACAAAACCTGCATCCCTCGACGGGATGCAAAGAAAGTCACAGTGCGGTCTGACACGTGCCATTCTAAGAAAAGTATAAATAAAAAGGACAAGATTGCAACAACCGTTCGTGTATATTATAACGACAGACCATGTCACCGTAAGTCTCTGTGACACCAACCTAAACTTTGGGATTTCACCAACCCTGAGATTGAAGTGAATTTTAGAAGGCACAAAACCTTTTCACTCTGAACACTTATCTCATACCAGGTGGTGTTTAGGTGAAACCACCGACTAGGGATGTGCCAGTAGCCATATTTGGGTCCTGATCATTTGTGCATGAACCTTGGTGGCACCCACTTTCTCCTATTGCAATCTTCTCATATATATTTAGTTATACCCTGGTAGTGTAGTTCCTGGTACCTGAGGAGGGACACTCCCAGTAAGCACGCTACCTGGCCCCCATGCTCCGCTCCATGTTGCTCTCAATTTCAAAAGTCCTTTATTCGGTATTTAAAAAAAACCATAAAAGTGTATATTATACAGTTAAAATCAATAAAATACTATACATATCCCAATGGTTGAAGACAATTGACCAAAAATTCTTTCAACACCGCCCTCTTGAGTTCCTTAACCTTAAAGCGACTTTAATAAAATTCATAATACAGAACAGAGTATAAGGATTATTAGCCCTCTGCAAGAACAGTAAGGCGACCTTGGCGTGTTTGAACTTTGCCTGTTTTAGCATTCCTACTAAAAAAACTACGCCTGGGTAAAATCTAAAATGGGCATAAAAGTACAAAATGAAGGGTATCCTGCGGAGACCTATTGGCGCAGCCGCAGGTACCCTTCTGCTCAACCGTTAAAGTAAAACCTGGTGGATCAGCCAGTAGATAATGTAAAAGGTTGAGCCTAAAACGGGTGATTAAAAATTCTGTCCTGTGCATTATACATGTGGGTGAGGTAAGGTTCCATTCCTTCCTATGTTTTCACCATTCTATAAGCACCAACTGAGATTTTGCATTCTTCTGCAGCCGCCCTACGTGAAGCTACCAAGTCCAAGAAAAATTCTTCTAACTCTGTTTATCTTGGGGAATAATTTCTGGGGGGTTCGTAAAAAGATCCTTTCAACCAATTCCCTCAAGTCTGGAATTTACGTATTTTAGCCAGGGAATACTCATTTCTTTGTCCCTTTTTAAGCTGTCTCTAATAATTTGTCTATTTAGGTCTGCCTCAATGTTAGTCAAAATCTTCAGCTAGACCATAAGGGGTCTGACCTTTATCAGGTTCTCAATGTATACCCTTCCTAGTTCTTCATGGATAATGTAGGTGGGAGTACTTTGTGGGGTTTTGAGTACCTTTCTGAAATATTTGTTCTCCTCTGCCTATAACGGCTGGGTGCTTACGAAGCCCCAAACTTTCGACCCATATACCTCTTTAGAGCAATAAATTGAACTATATAAGTTCATGACTTGTTCAGGCGACCACCGTCCCAGCCTGCGTCCATAGTTCATTATCGCCCCAGTCGAGGCCACCAGTTTGGAGCACCGCTCTTCCACTAAAGATTTAAAATTTAAAAGCCCATCAAATAACAAGCCTAGGTAAGGAAAGCACTGTACCTGCCCTAGTTTGTGTGCCTATCTTGTAAGAGAACTTACAGGGTTTGGTTCCAGGTTTGCAGACAAATCTAAAGTGTCCATAAAACTGACAAACCCGTCTATCAGACGCTGGAGTCCCTTAGGGTTGCGGGCTAAAAGCACTGCGTCATCCGCGTACAACACCGGGACAGGACGGGAACCTACTTGGGGGGAATCTACTTTTAATTTCCCTAATGCCTGGTCTAAATTATCAATGTATAAGGAAAACAGAAACGGGGCTAAAATACATCCCTGCCTAACCCCACTGTTACAAGGAAAAGGTGCTGTGGTGCCCTCTTCCAAATTAAAACGCACTTTGGCAGAGGTGTTACAGTGCAGTGCTCTTAAAATGTTAACCAAGTCCTGATCAACACCTAATCTGGTCATCAAGGCCCCCAGCTTCTCTCTATTAACATGATCGAAAGCAGCGGAGAGCTCCATAAACCCTAGGTATACAGCCTCGTTACTGGCTAAAGTATATTTTGCCACCAAAAGATAGAGGTTCAGGCACTGATCCGTTGTTGATCTCCCTGCCCTGAACCCATACTGGGTATCTGTGATGATTTGGTTTGCATCTGCCCAGTCCGTGAGACAGTTAAGGCCACTCGACCCAACACTTTAGCTGTTACATCAATCAGAGATATGGGGCGTTAACACTGGGGATTGTCCCTATTCCCTTTTTTAAAAATCGGGACTATTGTTGCCAATGACCATGAGCGCGGGTCGGCCAGTTGCGACCGCCGCATTTAAAACCCTTGTGAGAATGGAGGCCCACAGCTCCACCTTACTTAAATAAAGGTCAGGAGGGTTACCTTCTGGGTCTGGCGCATTATTTTTTGTAAGGACCTGGATGGCCCCTACAACTTCCTCCAGTGTGAACTCAATGGTGGCAACCCACCGGGGACCCATCCCATCATCTTCGTTATTTTCAACAGTGTGGTTATATAAACTTTTGTAGTGGTCATACCGTTGTTCAGGCAAAATAGTGGTGCCAATTTCTGGGGAATTAGTGTCCTGAAAACATGGATTATTTATAATTTTCCAGAACGCTGTTGTGTCCCTTCTATCTGCTGCATCCCTTATATCTTCCCAGGCTTGCGATTGGAGGGAGTATTTCCTGCACTTAAGTGCCTTTTTGTATGAGATCCTACACTGTGCGATACGTGACTTGACCCGAGGTATAGTTTTTAAGCTAGATTTTAGCTCTTTATGTGCCCGCGAGCAATCTTTATCGAACCTTCCAGGGGTGGTGGTTGCTCTCCCTTGCTTAGTGGTCTTTAATAGTCCATCTATTAGGTGCGCCACTTCCTCAAATGCTTTAACAACAGCGGGGCCCTCCACAGAAAGGTCGAGGCACACCCTAATCTCTTCATTGCCTTTCTCCATTAGAGATTTATAAAAAGTGTCCCCGTCCACTTTAGACCATCTGTCGTTTCCCCTGATCCGTTGCCCTCTCCGTGCTATCTACCCCTACACCTCTTCTGACACTTCTAGAGGACAGGTCTTTAAACTCCAGCACTAGGGGGTTGTGATTGCTAAATATGCTCCATTCGATCTCTGCCCCTCTTATCCATCTGTTAAATAGACTGGTGACCACTATGTAGTCTATAAAGGAGCGACATCCTCTGCCCTTGAATGTCGGGTTAACCTCACCTCCACTTCCTATAGCCATAAGGTCAATGGTGTGTACTAGGGCGTGGCTTTTCAGGACCCTATCCAATTCCATCCCCTCGCTGGAGTGCTGGAAGTGCGGACCTTCCTCCACCGTGCAACGAGACCAATCCTCATTAACAGGTCTCATGTTGCTCTCACTCTCGCCCATTTGCTTTTATCTCCCACTGCCCCACATTGCTCTCTTTCGTCCACTTCCTTTTATCTCCCTATGCCTCAAATTGCTCTCTCTCGCACGTTTGCTTTTATCTCCCTGTACCCCACATTGCTCTTCCGCCTGTTTGATTGTATCTCCCTATGCCCGACATTGCTCCATCTTGCCTGTTTCCTTTTATCTCCCTATGCTCCACATTGCTCCATCTTGCTTGTTTCCTTTTATCTCCCTGTGCCCCACCCTTTTCTCTCTCTCGCCCATTTGCTTTTATCTGCTCATGCTCCACATTGCTCTCTTGCCCGTTTGCTTTTATCTTCATATGCCCAACATTGCTCTCACTCGCCCGTTTCCTTTTATCTTCCTATGCCCGACAGTGCTCTCTCGCCTGTTTCCTTTTATCTCCCTATGCCCCAAATTGCCCTTTCTCGCCCATTTCCTTTTATCTCCCTATGCCCCACATTGCTCTCTCTCGCCGGTTTGCTTTTATCTCCCAATGCCTCACATTGCTCTCGCTCGCCCGTTTGCTTTTATCTCTCTATACCCCACATTGCTCTCTCTCACCTGTTTGCGTTTATCTCCCTATGGCCCACATTTCTCTCTCTCGCCTGTTTCCTTGTATGTCCCTTTACCTCACATTTCTCTCTCTCGCCCGTTTGCTTTTCACCGCCCCACCTGCTCTCTCTATTACTTCCCCCCACTCTTGCCCCCATGTTGCTTCATGTTACTCCCATGTTGCTTTCAACTCCCCAGTGCTTTCTGCTGCCTGCTTTCAAACAAAAAAACCAAACTTTTTGTTCCTTGATCCAACTCCGATCTGTGACTTGGGGTGAGTGTCTGAAACGTTTCAGCGCTCTGTACATCATCTCTTTGTGTTTGCCTTGTTCACCCTAATTTGGCAGGGTATGCCCAGATGCGTCTCCCTTGCTCACTTTGCCACTGGATTCGAACGAGCCTGGCTGATGAAGGGTGTTTCCCAGAAACCGTTCCCATGATGCTTGTTTCCGGTTCAGGGAAGACCTGGCTTGGCAGTTCGGGCTGGACTGTTCCCATGAGGAACAGGGTCAAGACTGATTTGCATATGGCCATGTCTGAACTGGGGTGGTGTGGGAGCAAAATAACAATGGATTAAACCCAGATCTGTGACTGGGGGTGAATGTTTTGCCAATGTGCAACATTCCATCCATCATCTTGTTAGGTCTCGCCTAGCGATGAAGCACCTGCGCTGCTCGCCTTGGCGAGACCTTTAGTCGCTGGTTTCTCTGCCTAAGGGAGACAGGACATGGCACGCTCGAACAGGAAATGTGCACTCCGTGCGCGTGCACAACTCCTGTCCCCAAGTGACACAGCGCACAACGTTTCGGCCCACTTTCACTTTCGCCTTGCGCACTTTTAGCAGCCGTTTGTGCTTTTTCAGCGCTGTGTAGAATGTGAACTTGGCTGAGCGGGCTCGCTCTTGGAAGGCTGAACAGCAGCTGCAACCTGCATCTATGAATAAAGGTACTGTGCCGGTAGAAGTGGTTGGGATCTGCGTTTGGCCAAGAGGACTGTGAGGGGGTACATTAGTTTTGCCATTCCGGTCTCGGTGTGGCAGATTGAAGTCTCCCAGTCCTCAGAGGCAAATACGGCCGTGGTGTGCCAAACAATAGTACCGTAATTCCATTAAAGGGAGTGCCCACCATTATCTGAAGGCTCCAACCACATTGAGTCATTACCTATTTGCTTGGGACACCTCATGTTGGGGATAAAAACACTTCCTTATGCGCTAGAGCTGCTAGCTTATATTCCCTCAAACCATTCCAAACATGATTTTCGTTTGCCTTACTTTGAACCCGAGAGGTTCCAACAGTTCTGCATTCTGCACTCTCGCAGCTAGGGAGATATGCTAACTTTACAGTTCCGGAAATTGTGTGTAGGCTAAGAGTGTATCACTTGTAGTAGGCGCGCGGGGGGCTCCTGTGGCCTGCATTGTGTGACAGTAACCAATCTTTCCCGGCTCACAAGAATTATCGTAACTCAACTAACAGGAGTTCAAGGGTTCTGTGTTTATGGTTTGTTACTGGTGTGCAGGGTGGGGGGATGGGAGCCAGAGAGCTGGATGGGTCAGCTAATCAGGATGTGGGGAGGGAGCACACACAAGAAAAAGGGGGAGGCAGGTGACTGAGGTTGCGAATGGAGCCGCTGGGGGAGGGGACGCGCACACATGTGTAAAGCCAAGGAGTCCAACGGGGGGGAGCTTGAATACCTGCTTGTCTCCTTTGAATGATTTAATAATTTATTACTTCAGCGGGCACTTTTTCTCACCGCAATCAGTGCTCCTAAGTATCCATCAGTGCTTAATCCTATCCATTACCCGCAAGGAAGCAACACTTTTTAATTTCATTTATTTAATAAACAGTCTGGCAATGCCCGCGATATGCGGCTGCAATGCAGCCCTCTGATAAGGAACATCAAAGAGACAGAGCGCGGGAATTATTGGGTGCGCGCGCGGGGAGAAATGGAAATTTCGATGTGCAATAATTCACGGCCCTCAGTACGAAAATTCCCATTATGACTCCTTGTCATATTAGAGCTAATGATGCAAAGATGGCTTCGCGATCAGTACACAAAGCCATATTTTGTAATTAACCCAGACACGGAAACAACGGCCCTGGCTG
Organism: Lissotriton vulgaris; assembly: GCF_964263255.1. Lineage (NCBI taxonomy): Eukaryota > Metazoa > Chordata > Amphibia > Caudata > Salamandridae > Lissotriton > Lissotriton vulgaris. Next base: position 796,677,299 of record NC_141700.1, on the reverse strand, counting down.
CATCCAGGAGGTCAGCATTCCTTCTGTGGTCCTGGCAGCTAATTGTAAGATACATTGGGCCAATTTTCCGAGCAGTTTTGCATAATGCAAAGTGAGAATGATTTGAGAGTATTGCTCGATGCCTCGAAGTCAAAGCAAACTGTTTGTGCTTTGCCACATGCGGCCGGGCTGTTTGAGAAGCTGGCACGCGACATGGCGGCAGAAAGAAAGACAAGGAGGTGGCTAATATGATTGTAGTACACACTATTCACCGGCCAAGGGCAGCTCCAAACAAAGAGACCCTAAATAAAACATGCCAGGCAAGACTCCTAGATCAAGTCTTTCTACCATACTCTCATAGGAGAGGCAGTCTCTCATAGAAATACAAGAAAGACTGAGGGGAAAGATAAGGAGGCAGTAAGAGAAATAGAGTGGACCAATCAAAAACCCACGGTGACACCTCCAACTAGAATTTGCAATGCAATAGGTCTTGCATTTGCGAGATTTTTTGTTATTGGCATTGTAAATGGCAATGCTTATTAATTATGTGTTTGAAAACCTACAAGCGGTGCGTAAACACGCACTTTCTACTTGTGGTCCTTGCTTACGAGAAGCAAAGCTGGCAGTAACTGCGCCTCTTTTACTGCCAGCATTGCTTCTTGTAAGCAAGGACTAGTAGGAAACGTGCATGTTCACACACCGCTTGCAGGTTTTCAAAACCTATAAATAAAAGGCATTATTTACAATACCAATAGCTCAAATGCTAACAAATGCAAGACTTCTGCTTGTGTGTTTTGCTGTTCGCCCTATGTGGGAAGGGAATGCCCAGTCGTGGATCCCGTGCTCACTACGCCACTGGAGTGAAGCAGTCCTAGTTGATGACGGCTGATAGCCAGAAACCGGTCCTAGGATGCTTGATTCCGGTCCAGGGAAGACATGGCTTGGCAGTTCGGGCTGGACTGTTCCCATGAGGCACAGGGACTAGACTGATTTGCATATGGCCATGTCTGAACTGGGGTGGCGTGGTGAGCAAAATAACGATGGAGTAAACCCAGATCTGTGACTGGGGGTGAATGTTTTGCCAATGTGCAACATTCTGTCCATCATGTGTGTTTTGGACTGTTCCCATGAGGCACAGGGTTAAGACTGATTTGCTTATAGCTAGGTCTGAACTGAGGTGGCAAAGTGAGCTAAAGAATGATGATGGATTCATTCCAGATCTGTGACTGGGGGTGAGTGTCTGAAAAGTTTCAGTGCTCCGTCCATCATATCCCTGTGTTTGCTTTTTCCTTATCTGTCCTGATGTGGCCACAGTAATAGTGATATGTAATTGTGCCTTTGGAGACTGGGAGGATTCCCTCAAACCCTTTATCAGTATTTGCCTGGTTCTGTGGTGTTTTGTGTGCTTTGTCAGGATTGCACGAGAGGACTGGGCCGACCTTGTGGTTCAATATGATTGATACAATTTCTTTCTTTTTTTCAGCTTTGTGAAGATCTTTTTGCACGGATTGGTGACAACAAATCTACTGATCTGTCGTTCTCCGTGGAGGTATGCATCTTTAGAGTACTTGCAAGTAACCATGCGTAAACAAAAATCAACCCAAAGTTGTTGTTTTAAGTGTGCAGTACCTTTAAATATAAAAGAAAAGCAAGTCATGAGCGAGCACTGGTCCGTGAAAAGTTTATAGGAAAAATATTGTGCACTCATGTAAGATATTGTAAGTGTTTATTCAGAGTACTTCGAGTTGTTGCACAATGTAGTCCTCCCAAGAAATCCTTGCCTGGTCATTTCATGGTGCACGTGTTTCCTGTATCCCAAAGGCCCTTGTTTCAAGTAAAATCTTAAGATTCTAACCTCTTCACCAAGTTGAATTACCAAGGAGCACATTTGTACCTGGATGATGTGATACGCATTTTTGTTTTTTTTTATAAACCTTTATATAAAAAAATCTGATATAGACTGAGTATACGAGCATAAACAACTACTTTTGCAGTTACTCAACAACCAGTTACATTAAATTGCCAGTATGGTGAATAAGTGCGTGTATTGAGTGTTTGGGCGTGTTTATTGTCTTACGTACATGGGGTATGTGTGCTTAATTGTACTGGATCTGTTGTGATGCGCTTGGTTGTTAGGATCTCGTCAGAGTAACTACGCCGCAGTTGTGGGTAGTGTGCGAGTGTCATTTTTAATGAACCAACTAGGGGGGATAACTTGGTGGGGGGGTGGAATCAGGGATGGGGTGCAGGGCTGTGACTTCAAGTGTTTTTTTTTTTTCAGAGGTCTGGGCTTCACCAGTGGTCGCTCCCTCAACGCAGCATGTGTGGGCTGTGTGCGGATGAGGGGGGCTGGGTTCCCCCGAGCATTTGTGTATGGGGGGCGTGGGGTTGTGGGGCGTTGCGGTGTCTGAGTGGCTGACGGGGATATCAATGGTGTCCTATTTGTCTGCTTGAACTTGTGCAGGAGAGCTGCTCATTCCATGGAGATTGGGTTGCGACGTATTCCCCTCGTCTCCTCTAGCCTGATCATTTCTTCTTCCGTTGCGCCCCATTTTATGATCACTCCCCTCCCCGCTTCTATAGAGGGACTCGTAAGAAAGCGCCAGTGCATTGTGATGCTCCGTATTGCTAAAAGCAGGGCTAGTACTGCGAATCGTGTTTCTATCTTTTTCTTTTTCTGGCGTTTAAATATTCCCAGGGCACCTGCCTCCCAGGTATTGAGGTTTGTCAGGCCGGTGATTCTGTATCGTGGTGTGTATTGTTGACCAGTAGAGCTGCAGCTCGTGGCATGTCCAGAGCATATGCACAAATGTAGTGCTGGGCTGGTTGCAGCAGGGGCATTCAAATTGCACTTCAGGATAAAAACGCTGAAGCCGCGCAGGGGTGAGAGAAGCCCGGTGTATGTTAAATTGAATACTTTGAAGCGCTTGTTGTGCGATACTTTTGTATGGTGCTCTAGGGCTGTGAGCCATTCTTTGTCATGAAGTGCACGGTCAAATTCTTCTTCCCATTTCTCTTAGAGCCACGTTAGTGGTGTGCCCGTGAGTGTTATGATGGATTTGTATGTACATGTGATTAGGTGGTCCCCTTGCTCATGTTTAATATTGCATGTAGAGTGGGGTGTGTCTGTGGTCCTCCGTCTGTTAGGTTCCACGTTTTGCTGCAGTCGGAAATGAGCTGCCTGTGTAGGAGGAATTGCCCAGGGGGGGCCCGCTCCCCTCTATTAGACTCCCAAAGGAGGCTAGTTGGCCCTCCGTGAACAGTGATTCTACTTCTGTGAGTGCATATTCTGTCCAGACCTGCTCACCCCGAGAGGTGTAATGATTGCGCCCCTTGGGGAGACCTGCCTGTGGCAGAAGTGGGGAGTACATCGGTGTGGCGCCGGAGAGGCGGTTGAGTCAAAGCATGCAGGACCTCGCTACTTTCGCCAGGATGGAATGGGCTGGATGCGGTTTAGTGCCCAGGAGAAGAAGTCTATGTTTCGTAGGGATCGTCATGGGTCCCGATTGCGTGTCTGTCTCTTCTATTTGATGCCCCGCTGTCCAGCGTTATAGCCACTGTATTTACTCTACGAGGAAGTAGGCTTCGAAGGATGGGGCACCCAGACTACCCTGGTTATGTGGGAGTTGTAGAGTCGTCAGAGCTACCCTGTGGCGTCCTCTTCCCCAGATCAGAGATATCAGCAATGAGTTTAACTCCTGGCAAAAGGCTTGTTGGGGGATCACCGGGATGTTAGCGAAGGTACCACCACCATCTTCGATAGTGCTACTTTCCCTATGGGGGCTTGGGGCAGTGTGCGCCAGAACTTAATCTGTGCTTTAATGCCGCTTAGGGCTCTGTAGTGGTTACCCTCAAGGAGGTCACTTGGGGTGTGGTATAGTCTGATGCCGAGGTATCTCAGGCGTCCCCGTTCCACACCAGCCTGACTGCCCCAGCTCGTATTTCCGGTTGAGGAGCGTCCGGGTGGAGTCGGTAGATAGTCAACTTTTCCCAATACACGTTCAGTCCTGTTGCCCTTCCGAACTTGTCCAGCATGGCCCAGAGCAGGGAGAGGTCCATTGTAACTTCCTGATATAGATAAGGAGGGCATACGCGTACCGTGATACACTGTGAGTGCGGCCCTGCAGTGGTATCCCCCAGTGTTCACCTCCCTCTCGAAGTTTGATTGCCAGTGGTTCCATTGTGAGAGTGAAGAGGAGGGGGTACAATGGACATCCCCGATGTGTCCCGCGGGTCGCTTGGAGAAGGGGTGTTCTCCAGTATTGGGGTGTCTTTCATAGATTCACATGCCTGAATCATTCCCCGTTGTCGGAGTGGGAGACCCACAGTACATAAAAAAGCAATAATATGCTATAATAACATAGAAAAAACTTGGTAATAACCAACCAGGAAGTAAAGTAGCCCAAGCTACAGGAGAAAAAACTTCCACACCCATGACTATCCTAGTCATTTTGTATAGCCCAAACTGCAGCCAATCAAGTGACTGCACCCACCAGAAGGTTCTCCCCAGAGGCTCAGGCTCTCAGATTTTCTACTGCACATCGTGTGAAGGGAGTCTCCCTGAGCTCTGCTCAGCACTTCTTTATTTTTCCTTCAGGATTTTGCTTTTGAAGATGTCTTCATCTAAGAAATCTTTATTCAGGCCTTGTGACTCTTGTGGTAAGCTCCTGCTTTTTAAAGAAGATCCCCACAAGAAGTGCATCTACTGCCTATACCCTGACCATCAGGTGAAGGACTGCAAGATATGTAGGACCTTCCCTCAGAAGACCCTCAGGGACAGAGAGGGCCGCCAGGATCAAGATTATCCTGCTTCTGAGGTAGGCAGTATTGCCTCTGGGTCTACTACAGCTTCTAGGAAGAGAGCTGCTAAAGAGGTGTTGTCTTCTCCTGGGGCCAAGATTATAAAGAGGCAACAATCTTCTAAGGTGTCTGAGAAGCCTTCCACTTCTATGGCTACTCCCCCTACTAAGGGCAAACTTGGGCCCTCCACATCCCCCAGAAGAACAACCAAACAATTACCTCAAAAGACGACTTCTGAGAAGACTTTACCTCAGAAACGGACCCGGTCGTCGACGATGCCGTCGTCGACTCCATCGACTAAGATCTCCGTCGACGCAACATCTAAGTCTACGGTAACTTTCTCTTCACCTAAACATGAGATGTTAATGTCGACAGCGTCTTCACCGTTGACGATGGTCTATGTCACTGTCAGGCCCATCTCGTTGACGAAAGAAGCTTCATCTGCCTTAGTCAGCGCCCCGTCTGTGGCTAAGCTCAAGAAGATTCCGTCAACGATAGCTTTGTCGACGCCACCGTTGACGCCACCGTCGACGGTTGCTCCATTGCCGAGCATCCCGTCGTCGACGAGCACATTGACGACTCCTGTACCGTCGACGAAGAGCACGGTGACGACTCCTGTACCGTCGACGAAGACTCCTGTACCGTCGACGAAGACTCCTGTACCGTCGACGAAGACTCCTGTACCGTCGACGAAGACTCCACTGTCGACGAAGACTCCACTGTCGACGAAGACTCCACTGTCGACGAAGACACCGTCGTCGACGAAACCTTCCTAGTCGGCGAAGACAACTCAATCGACGACGATGACCTCTTTATCGCTTGGAGCCAAGCCCCCGTCGACGAGCCCCTCTATGGGGCCTCCGTCGAAGCCGCAACTGTCTACATGTACCACCATGGAGGTCACTTGGGGTGTGGTATAGTCTGATGCCGAGGTATCTCAGGCGTCCCCGTTCCACACCAGCCTGACTGCCCCAGCTCGTATTTCCGGTTGAGGAGCGTCCGGGTGGAGTCGGTAGATAGTCAACTTTTCCCAATACACGTTCAGTCCTGTTGCCCTTCCGAACTTGTCCAGCATGGCCCAGAGCAGGGAGAGGTCCATTGTAACTTCCTGATATAGATAAGGAGGGCATACGCGTACCGTGATACACTGTGAGTGCGGCCCTGCAGTGGTATCCCCCAGTGTTCACCTCCCTCTCGAAGTTTGATTGCCAGTGGTTCCATTGTGAGAGTGAAGAGGAGGGGGTACAATGGACATCCCCGATGTGTCCCGCGGGTCGCTTGGAGAAGGGGTGTTCTCCAGTATTGGGGTGTCTTTCATAGATTCACATGCCTGAATCATTCCCCGTTGTCGGAGTGGGAGACCCACAGTACATAAAAAAGCAATAATATGCTATAATAACATAGAAAAAACTTGGTAATAACCAACCAGGAAGTAAAGTAGCCCAAGCTACAGGAGAAAAAACTTCCACACCCATGACTATCCTAGTCATTTTGTATAGCCCAAACTGCAGCCAATCAAGTGACTGCACCCACCAGAAGGTTCTCCCCAGAGGCTCAGGCTCTCAGATTTTCTACTGCACATCGTGTGAAGGGAGTCTCCCTGAGCTCTGCTCAGCACTTCTTTATTTTTCCTTCAGGATTTTGCTTTTGAAGATGTCTTCATCTAAGAAATCTTTATTCAGGCCTTGTGACTCTTGTGGTAAGCTCCTGCTTTTTAAAGAAGATCCCCACAAGAAGTGCATCTACTGCCTATACCCTGACCATCAGGTGAAGGACTGCAAGATATGTAGGACCTTCCCTCAGAAGACCCTCAGGGACAGAGAGGGCCGCCAGGATCAAGATTATCCTGCTTCTGAGGTAGGCAGTATTGCCTCTGGGTCTACTACAGCTTTTAGGAAGAGAGCTGCTAAAGAGGTGTTGTCTTCTCCTGGGGCCAAGATTATAAAGAGGCAACAATCTTCTAAGGTGTCTGAGAAGCCTTCCACTTCTATGGCTACTCCCCCTACTAAGGGCAAACTTGGGCCCTCCACATCCCCCAGAAGAACAACCAAACAATTACCTCAAAAGACGACTTCTGAGAAGACTTTACCTCAGAAACGGACCCGGTCGTCGACGATGCCGTCGTCGACTCCATCGACTAAGATCTCCGTCGACGCAACATCTAAGTCTACGGTAACTTTCTCTTCACCTAAACATGAGATGTTAATGTCGACAGCGTCTTCACCGTTGACGATGGTCTATGTCACTGTCAGGCCCATCTCGTTGACGAAAGAAGCTTCATCTGCCTTAGTCAGCGCCCCGTCTGTGGCTAAGCTCAAGAAGATTCCGTCAACGATAGCTTTGTCGACGCCACCGTCGACGCCACCGTCGACGGTTGCTCCATTGCCGAGCATCCCGTCGTCGACGAGCACATTGACGACTCCTGTACCGTCGACGAAGAGCACGGTGACGACTCCTGTACCGTCGACGAAGACTCCTGTACCGTCGACGAAGACTCCTGTACCGTCGACGAAGACTCCTGTACCGTCGACGAAGACTCCACTGTCGACGAAGACTCCACTGTCGACGAAGACTCCACTGTCGACGAAGACACCGTCGTCGACGAAACCTTCCTAGTCGGCGAAGACAACTCAATCGACGACGATGACCTCTTTATCGCTTGGAGCCAAGCCCCCGTCGACGAGCCCCTCTATGGGGCCTCCGTCGAAGCCGCAACTGTCTACATGTACCACCATGGAAGTTTGGTCACCGTCTACGGTTTTTACGTCAACATTGAAGCCATCCTTGCTTCCGAGACGCGGTTCTGGCCTAGAACCTTTATCTCCTCTACGCCTGTCACCTCAAACAGTACCCCTACAGGTCCCTGACAAGTTACTGGACTCTGAAGATATTGAGAAGGATTCTGACATGGATGAAAGGTTTGGGACGGATACAAATCCTTCAGAATTACACATCAAGTACCAAGAGGACTATAAGATGACCAACACTCGCCTGAGCATGTGACATCACCTGTTACTAATGTCCCCTCTGCTCAGATGCCAGTAGCATTGCTATCAAATCTACAGCACATGCTAAGTGATTATTATAGGCGTTTACCACGTCTGAGTCAGCGGACTCTGTGCCTCCTACACCTGTTGTGCAAACGCCCATATCTGATTTAAGACCACAAAAGTCTCCTCCACATGTAGCATCCCATCAGCCTGAAGAACAACATTCTTCTGACGAAGAAGAGGGAGAAGAAGGGGAAGTCGATGATGGATCCATGATGTCGGAGTGGGACGATTATCAGGTCCAAACACCTTCTCCTTCACCTCCGTTAACCGCTGAGTCACCCTTAGTAGACGTGGGAGGATTCCATCTTCTTATGGAAAGAGCTACGGAACGCTTCCATATTGACATGGAGACTACACAGCAGGAATGCTTCCTCTATGATTTCAAGGACCAGCCAAGGAGACCGGTTAAGTCTATACCTATTATAGATTTCATCTGGAAAGAGGGAGTTAAAGTTATGTCTACTCCTGCATCTATCCCTCCAGTTCTGCCGAAGATAGCTAAAAAATATAAGGCTCCTGAAAAGTCCCCAGCTTGCCTTTATAGGACATCCGAAATTGGATTTGGTGATCATGCAGGCTGCACAGAAGCGATCTAGAAATCCTTCTTCTCCAATCGCAGCCCCACCGGATAGAGACGGCAGGTGTCTGGATGCTATTGGAAAGCGTGTATCAACAATGGCAGCAACTACAGTCCGGGCTGCCAACTCATTAGCCATTCTGGGCAGATATGACCGGCAAATGTGGTCTGACATCTCCCCATATGTCAACATGCTTCCAGAGCCCTCCAAGTCAGAAGCTCTGGAAATACTGCAGGAAGGTGAAAGGATCTTGGCTGAGATGATTGACTCTGCAGTTGACGTAGCTTCAACTGGATTCAGGCAGTTAGCAGGAGCTGCTGTCTTGCGCAGGCAAGCCTGGCTTAGAGCGACTTCGTTCCTCCAGGAGGTTCAAGCTAAGGTGTTGGACATGCCTTATGACGGGGAGTTTTTGTTTGGTCCGCAAGTAGAGGAAGCCTTGCAGACAATAAAAAAGGACACGAAGGCAGCTAGATCCCTGGGCACCTTACAATTTCGAAAGCCGCCCTTTTGAGGTGCGAGAGGACGTGGATCGTCCTCTACTAGAGGAGGTTATAGTCGGCAGCCCTCCTACAGACAAGGGAATCAACGTTACCAAACCCAACGTTATCAGTCGTACGGCCAGTGCAACGCTAATTACTCCCAAAACAAAAGAAAGTATGCCTACCGCGGAAAGGATAAAAGGCAATGAGTGTCATCACCTGCAACCGCTACTGCCGCAGTCTCACATAAAAATTGGAGGAAAGATCTCAAAATTCTACTCAAAATGGTCCTCAATAACATCAGACAGGTGGGTCTTGGACATTGTGGCCAAGGGCCATGCCCTCTAATTTGAAAAGTTTCCTCCAAACGTCCCCCAAGGGGCCCACCTCCAGCTCATTTAAAGGAGTTGTTTTCCCAGATCAATTTGATGTTAAAAACAAAAGGAGCAATCGAAAAGGTTCCTCAGGTTCAGAGAGGAGCAGGATTCTACTCCAGATTCTTTCTAATAAAGAAAAAGTCTGGGGAATGGCGTCCAATTCTGAATCTCCGTACCCTAAACAAATATTTAGAAGCTAACGTTATGGGTGCTTTCACTCCAAGAAATACTGCATCTTCTTTTGGAGGGAGAATACATGGCCACCTTGGACCTCCAAGATGCGTATTTCCACATCCCCATTTTACCTCATCACAGGAAGTTACTGCGATTCAGAGTGGCTGACAGGGATTATCAGTTCAAGGTCCTGGTCCTGGTCCACCCAGGGTGTTTACAAAGGTCCTGGCTCCGGTAGCAGCACACCTCTGGCTGGAGGGAATACAAATATTTCCCTACTTAGACGACTGCCTTATCAAGGAGAGTTCTTCCGCAAACACAGACAACCATGTCCAGCGGTGTCTGTCTCTCTTCCAGTCACTAGGCCTCTCCATCAATTTCAGCAAGTCACAGCTGGAACCATCCCAAAGACAAGCTTTCTTGGGAGCAACCTTGGACGCACAGCTGGTCCGAGCTTTCGTATCGGACGAGAGGCTAGAAAAAATACAGGACATGGCTCAGACTTTACTCTCAAGAAAGTCTGTTTCAGTCCGACAATTCAAGTCTTTTCTGGGGATGGTCTCTTCTTGCATTCCTTTGATACCGAATTGCTGTCTCAGGATATGGCCTCTTCAAGAAAAACTCAACCTGCAATGGCTGCAGGTCTCCGGCTCATTCGAGGACCTCATCCGGGTCACCCCTCGCATTCGAGGTTCTCTTCGCTGGTGGATTCAAAGGAGAAATCTACAAAAGGGTTGCGCATTCCTCCAAAACGCACCAAACTTTACAATCACCACAGACGCATCCCTCGAAGTTTGGGGAGCACATCTTCAGGGCCTGACGGTCAGCGGGAGATGAAGTCCTCAACAGAAGGTCTGGCACATCAATCAGTTTTGAGCTAAGAGCCATCTTCCTAGCCCTCAAATCCTTTCGCGCAATAGTTCAAGGTTCGCATGCTTGTAGTATTGGTTCGCACAGACAATACTACAAGCATGCACTATTTGAACAAACAGGGAGGAACAAGATCGGCTCTTCTGTCTCAGGAAGCCCAAGATATATGGGCATGGGCAATACGAAACAAAATCAATCTTCTGGCGGTCCATGTACCGGGAACGACAAACGTTCTTGCGGACACTCTCAGCAGGACAACTGTGTCCACCCACGAATGGGAACTTCATCAACCGACGGTGAATTGGATTTTTCAGCGGTGGGGTCATCCAGATCTAGACCTCTTTGTGACCAAGAAGAACAGCGAATGCCGGTTCTTTGCAAGCTGGCATCCCCACTGTAGGAAGGTGGATATCTGACTATGGTTACCCCCAACTTTTTGCCTAGTGTTTAGCTGGTTTTCGACTTAGTTGACCTGGGGCCCTGCAATTCAGGCCCCCAGGCCCTCTGCTCTCTCCATTAAAATGGACTCCATGTACTCTAGCTACATACCAATTGGAACATGGATCACCTTGTGAGCCCCTGTACAGTGTACCCTAGGTACCCAGGGCATAGGTGCATCCAAGGCCTACCAGGGGCTGCAGCACGTATTGTGCCACCCCTGGCCTGGCCTTACTATTTGACACAACTGGCTGATCACACAGCTGCGGCAAGGTGGTGTAATCACCCATTGCTGTAGATATAGTATACCTATATCTAACACCCAAAATGGACAAATATACTCAAATAAGTCACTCCTATGGCAGGCCTTATCAATCCTGAAGGCAGAGTGCTTGGAATTATGTGAGATGGTGCTCTAGCATGAGCTGAGCCTGTCGGCAGCTTTCGGAACCATGTCCTTATAGCTGTTCCATGATAACGCTATACCATATACTCTTAAGTTCATTATAAACCTCACAGTTATTGCTAACTTTGGCATAGCATTATCGAAACATGCTGTGTAAGGTGTCATACGCTTTGGAATACTACCCCCTCGCCAGTTCTGGAGACGGGGGTAGCATTCCACCCTTCTAGAGGGATAAGACATGTATGTAACTGTAACCCTAGTTGAAATTAACCCGAGCCTCAGAATCACAAAATGGATGCTGCTGCCACAGACACAAGTCTGATCTCCTGCTGCTGGGAGTCCTTCCAGCGAGGGAGGCCTGGACAAAGGGTTTCCTGCCTGGGGAGGTGCCAGCACCACCCCAGACAGGACTTTGTGTATCCAGATAGGAAGGGCTGAAAAGAATGAGACATGCCTGGGGCACACAAGGTGTCCCTGTGCATACCCTGGTTCAAACCAGTTGCTGGGGCACTCAGCCCCAGCTCTGGCACGAAACCGGACAAAGGATAGGGGGTGTAACCACCCCCCTTCCTGGTCCCAACCATGGGAAGGACCTAGTCGCTAGTACAGCCCCCTAAGGCAGAATAAAGGTAGGAGCTGGTCCCATTCCAAATTAGGTTATCCTGAACAACTTTACAAGAAGAAACTCTGGACTTCGACGTTCTGCTCCACAGAAGACTGAAGAAATCTCCCTTGTGGCCAAGGAGTGACCACCCTGCACAAGCAGGCACCATCAAGCGTCCTAGCGGTTAACTTTGTTGTCCTTCCTGCCGGAACCAAACGTCAGAGCTCGACGAGACCCGGACTCCCAGACCTCTCTGACCTCTACCCACATCTGCAGCACAGCTGAGACCCGTGGGTGCGATGAGACACGTGGGACCGGCCATCTTTGAAGAACTGCACTTTGCTTCCAGCACGACCTTTGAGGCACCCTTGAGAAAGGGCTTTCGGGATTGAGAAGCCCCAGCCACGAGCAGTTCCTGCACAGAAGACCAGCCCTCCAGCATCCACGAGATCTGCGTGGGGCCTTTCTGCTTGATTGCTGCTCGACTCGTTGTCTGGTCACTTGCCGGCTGGCTAGTGGCCTCCTAGATGACGAACCTTGAAATCTACGCCGCTGGTCTGGTTGCACCAGACTGGCCCTTGCTTCCTTCCAAAAAAGGAGTACCTCAGACCCTCCTGGTCCGCACCAGACGTCACCTTCACTTGCCGCGTGGGTTGCCTTTGCCAAGGCCTGTTGTCTCCGATCCTGGAACAGACACTGCCGACAGCGAGAGCCTGCGTGGGACAGCTCGTGCCTCCACCCTGGTCGTCGAAGACACCTCCTGGTTCACGTGGCTGCAGAGTCAAGCGTCACCTCTTAACCTGATCGCGGCGACATCACCTGGTTCCTTCCTGGTTCCACTCGGTCACTGGCAAGTGACTTTGAGCATTGTTCCCTCTGCTTTCAGGTCTCCATCTTCCTAGATCCGCCCTTGGATCTCTCCGGACATCTTCCTCCTGGTCGCCTGCAGCATCTTTCTCCAAGGCTCCATTGACTTCAACGTGGAAACCCGACATACTTTCACACGTATGCACCCGCATCCCGTGGGTGAGGTAACGAGAGCATTTCGGTGCTCATAGGTATATTGACTCTGCTAGTGTCCCGGGTATCCTGTAGTTTCAGTCTCAACCAGTCGGAACTGTCTTTGCTTCCCTATTTTGTGAATTGTTCATGCCCATTGACTTTGCATTGAAACCCGCGTGTGTGTTCTAACACTGCACATGCGTCCCGTGGGCCTCCTGCTCCTTACCCAAGGTTTGGGTAGTGTAGCCCCTGCGATTCTACAGCCTCTGGGCATCCTCATTTCTTCTACCGTTCTACTTATACCATTTACTTAGTATATGGTTTGCCGTGCCCCTAGGTCACCATTGTAATGTGTGCGACTTATTGTATTTTTCTGAAGAGTATTATGTGCTTAGCCCTCTGATCTCATAAAGAGTCCAGAGGTGTTTGTTAGTAATAAATATATTGTTTATTTTCATAACAACCTGTGTGGTGTCCTTTCATCTGGTATTCAAGGGGTTATATGTGGTGAAACAGCTGGCTTCACATGCCAAAAGAGTTAAGCCTAAGACTGCTTTGTCCATGCTACCATTAGGATAGCAGGTCTATAAGGTTGACTTCCAACCAATCACCATAAGGGTTGTTTGGACTGGTGCAAGGTGCTCACTAGAACTAGTGCGCATCATATATCAGGCCAACTTCTCACACCCACAAAGACTCTCAAGGGGATATGTTTTCAATCAACTGGTTTTAAATATATGCTTACGCCTTTCCTCCGATACCGTTGGTTCCCAGAGTTCTCTGGAAGATGAAAAAAGAACTGTCTCCCCTGATTCTCATAGCCCCCAGGTGGCCTCTCCTATACTGGTTCACCGACCTCCTTCTCCTATCAGAGTGCAAACCAATTCAGTTTCGACCAATACCGGATCTCCTCTCCATCCAGATGGTCAGATATACCATCCGGACCCGACTTCTCTGAAATTAGCGGCTTGGTGCCTGAGTACCTTGATTTCGCCCATCTGAATGTGTCTGCAGATTGCAAGGAGGTACTAAACAAAGCAAGAGCACCTGCTACGATAAAAACATACAGACTTAAATGGAAGAGATTCTGTATCTGGTGTCACTCAGCTGGGATTCATCCCTTTCAGGCTAAGCCAGAACAGATATTGCCTTTTTTCTTACATCCTGCAAAATCAGGATTGTCTCACACAACTCTTAAGGTTTTCCTGGCATCCATTTCAAGGTATTGTCAGGATGGGTCCACTTCACTGTACTCTTCAAGAATAATACAGTAATTCTTTAAAGGACTTTTCAGAATGTTTCCTCCGGTACATCGTCCACGTCCATAGTGGCATCTCAATGTAGTGTTAGCGCAGCTCATGTGTCACCCTTTTGAACCAATTCACAGAGTGGATTTCAAATTTCTTACATGGAAAGTATCGCTTTTGTTGGCTTTGACTTCATCTAGAAGAGTCAGTGATGTCCAGGCTTTCATGGTCCATCCACCTTTCCTGCAGTTCACGTCAGATTCTGTAGTGCTCTGCACAAACCCAAAATTCATGCCTAAGATGCCTTCGGACTTTCACCTGAACGAGCCAGTCATCTTAAGGACATTTTTTCCTAACCCGCAATCCCCTGCGGAAATGCATTGCATACACTAGACATTAGGATGTGTTTAAAGTTCTATTTACAAAGGACCTCTACAATATACAAATCTGATCAATTGCTTGTTGCCTATGGAAAATTTTGGCAAGGGCATGCAGTGTCTAAACAAACCATAGCAAGATGGATCTTGGCAGCTATTGACTTTTGCCATATACAAGCAGGAAGACCTTTGTAGGCAGCTCCAAGGGGTCATTCTACGAGAGCTGCGTCTTCCTTGACTGCTCTTTTCGCTGGAGTTCCTCTTCAGCACATCTGCAGAGCAGCAACCTGGACCAACAGGCATACTTTCACCAAGCACTATTGTTTGGATGCAGCCAGCGAGACTGACGCTTCAGTGGGTCAAGCCGTTCTTCGGAATCTTTTTAGATAAGGTGCGCCTCTGTTTCGATCCTCCTCTTACTGCTTTTCAGGCGCTTGTTCATGCTTCTTATTATGTACATGCTCATGTAACTGCACTTTTCATCCTTTTAGAAAATGCAACTTTTCTATTATATGGTTATGCACTTTTTCTTATGTACAGGCTTATGCTACAAATAGCGTCTTCCAAGCACGGATATCTACTGCTATCTACTTTCATTCAGGCATGTGAATCTATGAAAGACACCCCAATACTGGAGAAGAACAATGGTTACTTACCTGTAATCTGTGGTTCTCCAGTATTGGTGTCTTTCATAGATTCACATGCAACCCGCCCACCTCCCCGCAGAGGCTCATAGGCTACATTGCTTTACCATCCCTCCTGTGCGAGAAAATCTAAGAGCCTGAGCCTCTGGGGAGAACCTTCTGGTGGGTGTTGTCACCTGATTAGCTGCAGTTTGGGCTATACAAAATGACTAGGATAGTCATGGGTGTGGAAGTTTTTTTCTCCTGTAGCTCGGGCTACTTTACTTCCTGGTTGGTTATTACCAAGTTTTTTCTATGTTATTATAGCATATTATTGCTTTTTTATGTACCGTATGACTCCCACTCCGACGACTGGGAATGATTCAGGCATGTGAATCTATGAAAGACACCAATACTGGAGAAGCACAGATTACAGGTAAGTAACTATTGTTCATATGTGCCCGCCTACGCGAACCGGGGCACGAGGTCAGTTGTATAGTAGTTTGATGAGTGCCACGAGGTTGGGGCCGACACCCACCCGCCGCTAGACTGCAAACAGGTACTACCATGCTAGAGTGTCAAAGGCCTTCTCGAGGTCCAGCACGAGGCACGCGGCACACGGCATATGGGAAACGGCCCGCACCCTGTCCTGAACGTGGAAGAGCCTACAGATATTCTGGAAAGTATTCCTCCCAGGCACAAACCCGCACTGGTCAGGGTGCACCAGGTTGAGAAGCACCTCCGTGAGTCCGTTCTCTAGGATCTTGCCTAATATCTTACAGTCCTCCGTGAGCAGAGTGATTGGTCTGTATGATGATCTAAATAGGGGGGGTCGCGGTTTGGTTTGGGGAATGTCACAAGTATGACCTCACACATGGATTTAGAGAGTGGTCCAGTTTCTAGTGCTGCCTTGTAGACTATGTCAAGTCTCTGGGCCAGATTGGAGGAAAAAGTACTATAGTATTCTATTGGGAAGCCATTGTTGCCTGAGACTTTGTTCTTGGCTAGGTGGCAGATCGCACTTTTAATCTCCGCCGGTGTGATCTGCTCGTCCAGAGTTGTCCTGTCAGCGGCGGCTAGCTGTGTCATGGTGACTGAGTGCTGGATTTTGTCTATATGCTTCCCCCCCCTATCTGTCTGTGGCTCTCTGTATAGTTTCACGTAATAGTTGTGGAAGGATTGTGTGATCTCCAACTGTGTGTAGGTGACTGCGCCTGCTGCGTTCATGATGCTGGTAATGGGTTGTATGTCTGTTTTGCCGGATTAGCCAGGCTAATATGGTCCCGGCTCGATTTCCTTCTCTGTGGGCTCTAGCGGCATAGGCGCGGAAATTGTCAATCAATCAATCAATCAAGGCATTTATAGAGCGCACTACTCACCCGGAGGGTCTCAAGGCGCTTGGGGGGGGGGGCTTGGGTTGGGGGTGCCGCTCCTGCTCGAACAGCCAGGTCTTGAGTTTCTTCCTGAAGTCTTGGGTCAGGCGAAGGTCGGTCGGGAGGGTGTTCCAGGTCTTGGCGGCCAGGTAGGAGAAGGACCTTCCTCCTGTTGTCGCTCTTCGGATGCGGGGGACGGCGGCGAGGGCGTGGTTGGTCGATCGGAGGTGGCGTTTGGGAGCGTAGAAGTTGAGGCGGTTGTTGAGGTAGCTCGGGCCTTGGTCGTGTAGGGCTTTGTGTGCGTGGGTGAGGAGACGCAAGGTGATTCTCTTGGTGACGGGGAGCCAGTGCAGGTCTCTCAGATGTCCGGAGATGTGGCTGCGTCGGGGGATGTCGAGGATGAGTCTGGCTGAGGCGTTCTGGATCCGCTGTATCGGCGGAGGTCCGTGCAGGCTTCTGCATACTTGGTTTTGGCCTCCGCTAATTGTGCGGGAGGGATCACGTTTTTGTCCGCTTCTTTGGGCAGCTGTGCTAGGCGTAGCTCTGTCGTTTGAATTGTCTGTTCCAATGTTTTCCGCACACCCGTGATTTGCGTAATGCAGGCTCCCCTCATGACTACCTCGAAGGAGACCCACTCTAATGTTCTAGAGGTTGTCGTGTTTGCATTGTCGGTAAAGTGATTCTGTATGTTTCCCCTTTGCTCGTTCTAGAATACTGTGTCCTGGAGTCAGCCTCAGGGGAGTTGCCACGTAGGGATTGAGGTGTAAGTGGGCGCCATCTGAGGGTTACCTGATGTGGGTCATGATCTGAGAGTACCCTGCCCAGGTAATCAGAGTGTTGGATCATGGGGAGAATCTTGGACGTACAGAAAAATCGGTCCAGTCTCACCTATAGATCATTGGGGATGGAGTGAAACAAATAGTTTAGCTCTCTGGTGTGTATGTCGCCAAGCGTCAGTTAGTGCCCAGTGGTTTGACCATGCACGGAAGCGGGCTGTCTGCGTGTGGGCATGTAAGGTCGGGATGGGAGGATGAGATCGGTCCAAGTTGAGATCTAGTGTACAATTGTAGTCTCCCCCTAAAATCCACGGTGAGGTGGTGAATTGGGCTAAGCTTTTCGAGTGTCTCCCAGAACGCTGCTTGCTCTGTGTTAGGTGCATAGATACTGCCTGTTAACACTGGTTGACCATATAACAGCCCTTCTAATAGGGCATATCTCCCTTCAGTGTCTACCTTCCTACTGGTCTCTAGAAAGGGGGTTCCCGGTCAGAGCCAAATTTACGCTCCTCATGTGCATGCTAAGTATGCAGTTGCGCAGAAAATGCCTCCCCATCTCTTTTAAAGATTTCCGAGTTCTCCTCTAGTGAGGTGTGTCTCCTGCAGAAGTATGATTTGCGCTTGATGTGCGCAAGGAGAGCGTATCGCTTCCGGGCAGTGTGGAGGCCCCGGGCGGTTAGAGTGAGAAACGTAATGCCTGTCGTGGGGGCCATAGGGGCTTGCAGGGTGTACAGCTGGGGGGAGGAGGGTATCCCGGGAAACCTGCCCAGTGCCCTTTGGTTGGAGTGACTACACCTGGTGAGAGGCATGAGTGTGCCGATGTGTAGGGTAGCCCTGCATGGAGGAGTAGGTTTGGGGGTTGGGATGTAACACGGGATTAAACCACAACTGCTGCAGGTAGTAGACCCAATATAAAGGACCTGCTGCAACGGACAACCCATCCAAACTGGTACTAACATGTACCCTCTGGTGTTTCGTGAGGGGGGTTCTTTGAACATCTGGTTCGCGCACCTCTCTGAGACTCTTGCGCGAGATGGAGGAGTAACGGGCCCTGTGGGTCTGCATGTGTAGTTAGCGGGAGTTATTGCATGCAAGTGGTATTGCGCTGGATGTTGTGGTACCCATAACCCCCTGCTTACGGTTCCTACTTTGCTGACAGTTATCTTAGTATTTGTTTCCACCAGCCTCCTCATTTGAGCAGACATTACCTTCTAATAATGGTTACTGAGGTAGTGGATTGAGCTGAAAACTTCCATTATTAGGATAATGGCTAAAGTTTGACTTGGGGGCGGGGGAGACGCTTCTATTCTGCAAATTCTTTTGCCCTGTATGTAAAAGATGCCAAGTCCTAACTCGGGGAGATGCACTAGTAAATTTATACTCGATGCGAAGGTTAAACCTATTGCAAAATAAATCGGTTTTATACAGAAGACAACGTTTCTCATCTTAGATGTGATTTTAAGGCATGTACATCCGTGGTTTAATGTATAGTGAATGTGGCATATACATGCATTTTCGAACTATAAAATGGTGTCCCTTTTTATCTATCAGATGTTATGTTTCACTCACTTTTATCATCTGAAATTGTTAATGATTTACATTTGTATAAGAGGTTCTCTTGGAAATGAAATAAACTTTGTAACTTTATTTGAAGCACTGCATCTCTAAGCATCTCAAGTTTTCTTTCATCGTCCATCCTCTGTATTATTCCTTCGTGGCTCTTTAGTGTTTTTCCATAGTCTGGAAGATTCACACTCCTCTACGGTGTGTCTTATGTAGGCAAACTGCATAAAATGTGTTCTTTTTGCCAAGCAGTCCACCGGCAGTGAAGGCATTCCTACGAGGAAATGGTGAAAAGTGAGCACGGAAATAGAGCACACGGAAAGAAGGCTATCTCTTACCCCGGATATTTTCCAACAAGAGTCTGAGGCGACCCAACACTAATTACCACTCAAACACCGCAGCATAGCTTATTGTCATTCTCCCCTTCTAGCCACCCTCCCATATCGCCAACTAGAGCCCAAGAAAGACAAACACACATTATGGTGCCCTCCCGCGGGCTGTTCGAATCAGGAAACAACCACATAGGGATAGCATGCTCACTAACATTCCAAAGAAAGGGAAACGTAAAGCAGCACATGGTATGGGGCCAAAAAACATGTGTGACTAACCAGCTTGACACAGTGGGATCTGGTGAACCAGAACAGATAAAGGGCAAATCCCAAATAGATAACTCAGCTGCAGAACAACCACCGTGGGTAGTCAATTTAATGGCTGACCTTCTAACTAAACTAAGAGCTACCATTAAAGAAGAAATAGCACCTTTATTCGCCCGCATAGATAGACTGGAGAGAGCGTGGGAGAGCACAAGATCCATTGTACGAAATCACCCTGCGACTAGGAAAGCAGGGGGAGGGTCTGATACTGGTAGTCAAGAGGCTACCCATGGTTCAACACACACACAAGGTGCGGGGGCCACATTATTGAGATCCCCTCAACCAGTGGCATACAAAGGAAATTGAGCACTAGAGCTACAACAGTCACCCAAGAGCTTAGACATAGGAGGAGTATATTGGAAGTGAGTGGAGGGGATAAGGCTAAGACTCCAAACAGGGAGGGTATTAGCAAACAAACTTCGCCACCGATTCAGGTTCCCATTAGTGAGAGCAAGGTGTCTCCCCTCCCCAGTATAATTCTCCCTCCAGCTTGTGCCCCTTATGTTGCCATAATGACTGGTATCCCTCCAATTGCCCTCAACACTAAGGAATCTCAGCGTGACCTGAGGAACAAATGTTTATTCT
The DNA here is from genome assembly GCF_964263255.1 of Lissotriton vulgaris. Lineage (NCBI taxonomy): Eukaryota > Metazoa > Chordata > Amphibia > Caudata > Salamandridae > Lissotriton > Lissotriton vulgaris. The sequence continues at coordinate 796,657,342 of NC_141700.1, read as the reverse complement.
GATAGATACATCTGCCAGTGGATTCCTCACCTTGTGAATATCCCCTTGCATCAGCAACATTCGGAAATTCTTTTTGTAGCTTCGCGCCGACGTGGACGACGTCATAGAGGCACGGCTTCGCAAGCGACTCCGCTGACGTCACCTACACTACACTAGGCCCACGCCGACGTGATGACATCAGTTCCCTTTTTTCCGCTAACGGTTTTGGGGAATCTATGTAGCCTTTTAGTAACTTTGTTGCTGTTTTCTTCACTTTCCTGTTTCTTTGTGTCCTTCACGATGTTGACTAAGACCGGCTTCAAGCCTTGCAGAGAATGTGGGAAAATGATGTCAATCACGGACCCGCACGAAGATTGCATCTGGTGTCGGACCATGATGTCGATGGATGTTCTTCATGTCGGAAGATTAACCCAAAGGCTCTGCGTGAGAGAGAGGCCAAACTACTGGTGGTGAAGCTGAAAAGTGACAAGGAAAGAAAGTCTTCGAGGTCTCGTTCGAGAAGGGCGAGGTCGAGATCAAGGCCTCGAGTGGAGTCGACTTCGAAGTCATCATCAGATCATGCTTCAAAGTCGAAGAAGAAGCATAATAAAAGAAGACATGCGTCCCGACGTCACTCCGGTTGGAATTTGGACTCAAGGTCGAAGTCACCCAAGAAGGTACGTTCGAAGGTGATTCCTCCTCCGGAGGAGGACTTGGGTCCTGAAGGTGAGGCTTCGCCTTCGGAGTCGCAGGTTCATTCGCCGGATCCATCTCCGATTCCATCTCCGGCGCCGTCCCCGGCCCCCGAGAGGATGAGGAAGAAGTTCCTGTGGGTGAGGATTTTGCGCCTGTGAAAGAGCCGAATTCGGAAACACCTCAATACCAGCCTGAGGGTCTTCAGCCACCTTTTCCGGCCCCAGGCCAAGACCCATCAGCGTTTTTGAACGCTATGTATGGAGTCTTTTCAAGGGCTTGGTACCCCTCTGGCGCACCTTCGGGTCCCATGGGTCCACTAGCCTTCAATTTAGGGGTTCCTCACTACTATGCTCCGACTCCATTTATGCTGTTAATGCCGGCTACGACACCGCCGTGGCAATACCCGGCTCCACCGAGGTTGTTGACGCCGAGTCGACCTAGAGACCAGCCCACTTTACCATCGGATTTGATACCGACGCCGGTTCCGGCTCCGTCAGAGACGTTGGTGGATCCGACGGCGTGGCGTGTGATGGAAAGGTCCAGGAGGGAGGCTCAGCGCCTCATGGAGGAGCAGAGATATACAGAGGCTCAAGCTGAAATGGAAGAAGGTGAGCTTGAGGATGACTGTTTTGAGAATCTGGCGGAGGCTAGTGGCCTGGAGTTTTCTCCCGAGTGGGAGTCTGATGCCCCTTCAAAAGACGTTCAGCCTTTTCACTTGGTTATGAGTAAGGCAGCGGAACTTTTGAATTTGACTCTACCTACAGTAGAATTTAAGACCAATCTACTGACTGATGTTCTGCATTCACCCAGTTATGTGGTGGATTCGTTGCTCCCATTTAATGAAGCCTTAACGGAGCCTATTATGGAAGTTTGGAAAAAGCCTCTTACAGCACCAGCAGTCTCCAAGGGTGTGGCAAGAAGGTACAGGGTCGCTCCTGAAGACCCTGCTTTTCTGACTTCTCATCCTTCACCTGAAAGTTTAGTAATCCAGGCAGCCTGTTCCAAAAAGACTGGGGGTGTATTTCCTCAAGTGCCTGGGGATAAGGATGCCAAGAAACAAGATCAGATTGCAAAAAAGACCTTTTCGTCCGCGAGTATGGCATTAAAATCAACCAATGCCACTTGCCTTATGAGGAGATATGTGCATGCTCTCATGGATACACTGCGTCTTCTGGCACCTAAGATCCCTGTTGACAGCAGGAAGGATTTTGAGGAGGTGTTGACGGATGCACAGGCAGCGGCTCGCCGGGTGATACAAAGTGGGCTAGACACTGCGGATTCGGAGGCACGCTTCATGGGTACTGCGGTTGCCACAAGAAGATCAGCTTGGCTGAAATCTTCAGATTTTTTGGCAGATGTTCAAGCTGTTTTGTTGGATCTGCTGTTTGATGGTGTTGGACTCTTTGGGGGGAAAAAACTGATACAGCCTTAGAAAGATATAAGGACAGTAGGGCTACTGCCAAATCTTTAGGGCTTCAGACCAGGGGTTCTTCTACCAGAAGGTTCAGAGGATTCGGACGCTCTTCCTATCGGAAAGGTCAGTAGCAGCAACAGCAGCAGCAGAATCCCTTGTACAGGTCATACAGAGGTAAACAAAGAGCACATCTTTGAGGACGACAAGCCTCTTCCTCCTCCACCTCCTCAAACCCACCAGCCTCAGAAAAGCAGCCCTAGATCCGCCATTCAGGATCATGCGGGTCCGGTGGGGGGTCGGCTTACCCACTTTCTACGGGATTGGGAATCGGTTACATGAGATCTTTGGGTGCTCAATCTCGTAGAAAATGGGTATGCTCTTCCCTTTTGGGAATTCCCTCCCAATTACCCTCCTTTTCAAGGTTTTTGCACGGAGGAACAGCTCTTACTTCTGCAGGAGGAAGTACAGACACTATTAAGAAAGGGTGCGATAGAGGTGGTTCCAGAGCAGGAAAGGGGTCAGTAATGCTACTCCCGGTATTTCCTGATTCCCAAGAAGGATGGCAGACTTCGTCCAATCCTGGATCTCAGGATCTTGAATCTTTATCTGAAACAAGAGAAGTTCAAGATGCTCACCCTTGCGCAGGTTCTTTAGGCGCTGCTGGAAGAAGACTGGATGGTGTCGCTCGACTTGCAGGATGCGTATTTTCACATCCCAATCCTGAAGTCGCACAGGAAGTATCTCCGTTTTACGGTTGGGATCGCAACATTATCAGTTTGCGATCCTTCCTTTTGGAATTACTACTGCGCTTCGAGTCCTCACCAAGGTGATGGCGGTGGTGGTTGCACATCTCAGAAGGTCGGGGGTCCAGTATTCCCCTATTTGGACGACTGGCTGATCAAGGCAGTCATCGGAGAAAGTGCTCCAGCATCTGCAGGAGACAACTCAGTTGTTGTACGGGTTGAGTTTTTCAATAAATATACCCAAGTCTCACCTGGTGCCCTCCCAGCGCAACCTGTTCATAGGTGCTGTACTGGACACAACTGTATGTCGTGCATTCCCTCCTCCTCAAAGGATTTGCGACATACAGGAAATGATTCCTTTATTTTACAATGGGGCGGTCGTTCCAGTCCTGAAGGTCCTTCGCCTGCTCGGTCTGATGGCTTCTTGCATTCTGTTGGTCAACCATGCACGCTGGCACATGAGGGCGCTCCAGTGGTGCCTCCACAGGCAGTGGTATCAACACAACGGAGATCTCAGGGAGTCTGTGAGGATCTCCAGAGAAACTGCGGTGGATCTATCTTGGTGGAGCGTGGAAGGCAATCTGTCTCAAGGAAAGCCTTTTCATCTGCCTCCCCCGGTGGCCACAGTGATTACGGATGCATCCACTCTAGGGTGGGGTGCTCATCTGGGGGATCTGGAGGTCAAAGGTCTTTGGTCTCCAGAGGAAAGGTTGCTTCACATCAACCTTCTAGAGTTACGGGCGATTCGTTTAGCACTCAAGGCCTTCCTCCCTTCCCTTCATGGGCGGTCAGTTCAAGTCCTTAAGGACAATACGACCGCGATGTGGTATGTCAACAAGCAGGGAGGAGTGGAGTCACAGTGTCTCTGCAGAGAGGCTGTGCGCGTCTGGTCCTGGGTTCAGGACCATCGGATTTGCCTGATGGCGAATCATCTGGCCGTAGTTCTGAACGTGCGTGCAGACAGTCTGTCGGCAGTTCTTGGCCGACCACGAGTGGAGGCTTCACCCGGAGGTGGTTCGTCACGTCTTTCGGACATGGGGGACGCCTCGTGTGGACCTGTTTGCCACTCGCGAGAATGCCCACTGCCCGTCATTCTGCAGTCTCCAGTATCCGATGCAAGGAGCCTTGGGGGACGTGTTTCAGTTGAGTTGGGGTAGTCAACTCCTTTACGCGTTTCCTCCCATACCTTTGATTCCTCGGGTTCTGAGGAAGATTCGCCAAGACCAGGCCCAAGTTATTTTGGTCTCCCCCGATTGGCCAAGAAGGGTGTGGTACACGGATCTTCTCCACCACTTCTCTTGCCCGCCGCTCCGTCTCCCGGTCAGGGCAGATCTCCTCTCCCAGATGGAGGGACAGGTTCTTCCCCCCCCCCACCTCCAGCCATTACACCTTCATGCCTGGAGATTGAACGGGGCAACCTGAATTCCTTTTCTCTCCCACATGAAGTGGTGGATGTCATTCTTTCGGCTAGGCGTGACTCCACTAAATCCATTTACTCATACAGATGGTCTAAATTTGTCTCTTGGTGTGGGGAGAAGTCTGTTGACCCTTTGAAGGCTCGTTTGTCTGATATTTTACAATTTGCTCTTTCTTTGGCACAGCAGGGATTTGCTGTTGCCACAGTCCAGGGTTATCTTTCGGCATTGTCGGCATTTCGCTGTTTGCCGGATCAGCCATCTCTTTTCAAGTCTCCTGTGGTTTTAAGGTTTTTGAAGGGCCTCACAAATAAGTTCCCTCCTATCCCTTTATTGTGCCTCAATGGGATTTAAATCTTGTTTTAACCTACTTGATGGGTGCTCCCTTTGAACCCTTATACAAGTGTCCCATGAGGCTTTTGTCTTTTAAGACGGTCTTTCTGGTTGTGATCACCTCTGCAAGGAGGGTAAGTGAGCTTCAAGCTCTTAGTTCCAAGCCCTCATTCTTGACCGTTTATGCTGAAAGAATGGTTCTTAGGACCAAGGCTGCTTTTCTCCCCAAGGTGGTAACTCCCTTCCATCTAGGACCATCTATTACCCTTCCTACCTTTTATCCTCCCCCCTCACCCTTCCAAGGAGGAGGCGAGACTACACCGTCTGGACCATAAGAGGGCGGTGAGCTTTTATCTTGATAGGACTAGAGACTATTGAGTGGATGACCAGCTCTTCGTTGGATTTGCTGGCTGCAAGAAAGGAAGAGCGGTGCACAAGTGCACTCTTTCAAGCTGGATCATCCTCTGTATAAAGATCTGCTACTCTTTGTCCGGTAAGGAACCTCCAGAGGGTATAAGAGCTCACTCTACTAGAGCAAAGTCGTCAACGTCTGCTTTGTCTAGGGGTGTACCTGTAGAGGATATTTGTAGGGCCGCGACTTGGACCTCCCTCCAGACTTTCGCGAAGCATTACTGCTTGGATGCAGAGGTGAGGAGGGAAGGTCACTTTGCGCGCTCTGTCCTCCAGGATTTTTTGGTGTAGAAGAGTGGACACCATCCTCCGGGAGTGGGGACTGCTGTGGGACTCTATTCACAAGGGGAGGAATCCACTGGCACATGTATCTATCAGAAGAACACCTTCTGTAACGCTTTTTCTGGTAAATACAGTATCTGCCTGTGGATTCCTCACTGACCCACCCGCCTCCCCGTTGTCCACTCTTCTATACCAGAGTTACTGTAATGTATTTACTTTGTCGAGGAATTGCTTATTTCAAATGTTTTATTGCATTTGTTTCACACTGTGTGTTACCTTGATATTTGTGTACTGTGTATACTGTGTATATTTCTACTGTCATTTGTCCGTCCGTGTGCCTCGAAGGCACAGAAAAAAGGGCGGAACTGATGTCATCACACCAGCGTGGGCCTATTGTAGTGTCGGTGACGTCAGCGGAGTCACGTGCGATGCCGTGCCTCTATGACGTCGTCCACGTCTGCGCGAAGCTACAAAAAGAATTTCCGAATGTTGCTGACGCAAGGGGATATTCACAAGGTGAGGAATCCACAGGCAGATACTGTATCTACCAGAAAAAGCGTTACTGAAGGTAAGTAACTTGTTCTTCTGGCTTGCAAGGTAGGTACAAGCATTTTGAGTATGCCAGTGCGGGGGAGATAATTATGGTCCGCAGTGTAGGTTGGCTGGGCAACGCTCAGAAAACGGAAGTAGGGGAGTGTGTCGTTATTAACTTTAACCCCAACACGGCAAGCAGATTGCTATCCAAACCTAACGCAGGTTACCATACAGCCACAGGAATAAGCCTCCGCTCGTTGGATTGCTTTTACCCCCAACAAAATTCCGTCCGTAGAGGCAGTGCATTTCTGCTAATCCACCCCGAGGGCCCTGGTCCCCTTATGGAAGGAAGGTGGAGCAACCTTAGCAAGCGCCCTCTGTATAATATTACAGTACGCAACAGATATGAAAATCTGGAGGAGGTTGACTAACTAGTGGTGGGTCATCTCATTGGCGACATTTGTGATAAACATCATCTTGATCAATCTACTGAAGAGGAGTATGCTGAGAGAGGTGTGAATAGAGCTAGTGGTGTGGTCTTGGACCACTGGCGCAGCACACAAGCAGTGGGTAGCCAACCCAGAGGAGACCATTCCCATCCCCCTTGATACCCACTTGGGCCGTACTGATATGGGAGTACCCAGTGTAGTACTTCTAGCTAGGGTCCCTCAGGTTGCCTACCCCTCCCCCCATACCATCTCTCGGGAGGCACCAATAGGGGTAGGACTGAGGAGCAATGAACTACGAATTCTATCATGGAATTTAGCAGGACTCAAAGACAAATTAATATGCCCAGATTGGGGGTCTTTTGTGGACAATCAAGATATTTGCTTATTTCAAGAGACCTGGACCTGCGAAGAACACCACAGGGTAGGCTTTGCGCCATTTAAGATCTTGGCCACTAAGGGGGGGGGGAGGGGGGCACCCGTCTGGTGGACTCACGATCTGGGCGGGCACGCATTTTGGGTGCAAGGCAGAGAAGTTGATTACTCCTAATAATGACATCCAATGTGTTTTGCTGTCACTTCCAGACAAGAAGAAAATCGCCCTAATTAATGTCTATTCAAGACCTGTGACCAATAGACTAGAATCTGCTCCCATAGACTATCTTGGCCACTATATTCCAACTCTGGATCCAGCAATTTTGATGATTATAGGAGGTGACTTTAATTGTCAATATGAGCCTCTAACTGACAATTCCCAGGAGGCTCCGTCAGAAGAAGACCTTTATTGGTCAATTCCTGATCCGCAGATCACCCCAATCAAAGCCTGGTCCCCTCTAGCTATGCAAATTCACTCATTTACGCTGTCCCAGTCCCTGAGGGCATGCAATGGGAGGACTAAGTCTGACCTTCCTGGTAAATTTACATTTAATAGAGATGGCCAGCTCTCAGTTATTGATTATATCATGGTAGAAACGAGAACATGAGAGAAAGTCCAAGATTTCTATGTACAGCACAGGATAGTGATCATAACGCTCTGATTGTAACACTGAAGCTGGGGAATTTTGGCACATCTACCATCTGTCCAAACCTGGCATTTAGTACCGGTGCTCTACTAACCACCAACAACCCAAGGAAAGTTAGATGGAGCCGTGTCCAGCAATCTCCCCCTAAATTGGCAAAAGTCTACCAGCTTGCAATACCCACGATAACTAGAATGAAGGAGTTGGGTCAGGTGGAGGTACTCGCAGGGGACAGAGATAAAGCAAAAATAATCCATGAGGAGTTAGTAGCAAATTTGACGATGTATTTTATCCGGAAACATCAAAGAGGGAAATAGATCGATCTAAATGCTCATGGTATAATAGCAAATGCTGCAAAGCAAAGCAAGAACTTGTGCAAGTGGTGAAAGCCAAAGACAGGCCACATATTAAACTAGCCAAAATGAAGCATAGGAAGATCTTGCAGCAGGAAAAGAAAGAATGGGAAATAGAAAGGTGGGTGGCTCTCAGTATTGCCCTGAAGGACAATAATTTTAAACTGTTTTGGAGGCTAGTTAGCTCTGGTGAGGGGGGGGACGTCCGGCTATGGAGCCTAATATAGCGCCCGAGGCATGAGAATTACACTTTGGGTCCTTGTACGATTGTGAGGTGGAAGGCCCTCCAAGCCTAGATATTTCAAGCAACATCTCGGAGTACTGCCAGGAGGGTGGCGGGGATATCTCGTTGATGGAGGTTCGAAATGCTATTATCAGCTTACTCCCCAACAAAGCCCCGGGTCTCGACAAACTCCCACGGGACCTCTTTCGGGAGGAACCCATTGTTTGGGCCCCATAACGCTATTTTGAAGGGCATGAATCACCCAGACACTTTGAAGGGTGCAGAGATAGTACCCATATTTAAAAAGGGTTGCCTTCTTCTACCCTCTAACTATAGACCCATCAGTCTAATCGATAACACCCAAAAACTGATGGGCAGGGTATTATTGGTCCGTATGCAGGGATGGATAGAGGAGCAGGGAATCTTGAGCCCCTACCAGGCCGGCTTCAGATCAAACATGTCAACCGTGGACCAGATATTTAGATTACAGCTACTTTTCTGGAAAACACTGAAGATGGAGGGTGGCAGCCTCTATCTTAGATTTGTTGATCTGAAGTTGGCCTTCGACCTTGTGCCTAGAAAGAGGTTGTGGGAAGTGCTCGCTGATCTTGGGATTCCTCCCCATCTTCTTAATGTGCTAGTGAGGTTGCACATGGACAACTATGCACAAGTTAGATGCAGAAAATATGGGGAACTCTTTTTGCACTTCACTGTTAGAAGCAGGGATGCATTTTAGCCCCCACTCATTGCCGTCTTAAACAATATAAAAGACACTGATGCCCCAAACCTTGCCACAGGGATGATACCCGCGTTGATGTTCGCGGACGATACCTTGTTATTGTACAAGTCCCCCCAAGGCATTCAACGCATCTTGGATAGGTTTGCACAGTTTTATAATATTCTAGGCCTGGAGATTAAATTATCTAAGACCAAATTCATGGTTTTTAACCCTCCAAAGAGCACACGTCCTTGATAAATTAAGAACATTTGACTATTTGGGCATTACACTGTCTGAGCAATTGGGTGGGGCCCTCAGTTGACCAAAGCACGGCTTAGGCTCACCCAGCCTGAGGGTGGGATAATGAAAATGTTGAGAACATCTGTCTTTAAGCCAGCAGCCCCTGTGGTGGAGATATTCAAGGCCCCAGCAAGAGGGGCCACACTATAAGGGGCGGAGCTTTGGGGGCATAGTTCTACTACGGACCCTGTGAAGCTAGAAAATAACTTTGAGACGGCTCTTAGGTCTACCACGCAGTACCCCTCTAGTTCCCCTCTGCATGGATTTGAGTATGAGGCCAATCGATCAAGAGATTGCCCTCAGGCCCTTGACATTTTGGCGGAGGTTATGGGCAACTCCTGAACTGACCCCTTATAAAGATGAGCTAAAGGAACTCCACCCCAGACTCAACCCCAGCAAAATTCCGTGGCTGGCCCATATTAGGAATCTTTCGATTCGGCTTGGGAAGACAGAGCTGTGGTCCTCTCCTGAGCTATCTTGTCCTGCGATATCCAGGGCGGATCTTGTAAAACATTTCAGGCATATCAACCTGTTGTTTTTACAGGAGAGTGCTAAAGAGGGCAGGCTGACGATGGAGTTCCTACAAATAAAAGAGGTGTACATGAAGGAACCCTTTCTTGATGTAATCTATCCACCTATGGCCAGGAAATTGTACCTGCAATTTAGATTGGGGAATTTACCTTTGGCCGTGCATACCAGTTCATGGGCTCCCGAGAATTCGAATGTGTCCCACTTGTAAACTAAGGACTGAAACTGAAATGCATGTGCTGTTCTTTTGCCCGGCCTATGTGTTACCTCGCAAACGTTGGCTAATCCAACTATGTGCAAACATAGGGTTCACCCGTTGTGCAGAGGCTTTTAGAATTTTAAAATATGACACTGACACTCCAATTGTATCTTCAGTATCTCGGTTTTTAAATGCCATGTGGCATATTAGGAGAGGACTTTTAAAGCAATTATAGGGGAGGACTAACAGGAGGAACCCCTTAATTTTTACAGTGCATTGTATTGATTGTTTTGCTCTTTTTTAAAAAACCGAATCTCATATGATGTAATCAGTAGTTTTAACTGGGCATAAAATATGAAAGTGTGATCGTTGAACAATTTGTGTACATATTTTGAGATTGTCTTTTATGCACTTTTATGGCCTGAAATGGCCGAAATAAAGTTTTTACAATTACAGCAAGATATTCTTATGGCTACCACTACCTGCAGCTTCTTGACCTCCGCATTACTCCAGCCACCACATTGGATTCAGCATTGTCCATAGCAATGGCTCCCATGTGCTGGCAGCGACTTCACTCCATTTCCGGCTGGAACTGCGTAGAACCGCATATAAGTACCACTTGTGTGTGCTGATGTAATTTCCTTCCTTCCTTTTTGTCCCCGCCTTCGACACGGACCTGGAACGCTTTTTCCTACTTTTGTCAGTTTTAACAGACCACAAAATCACATTTCGTTTAGTATTCCTACGAAAAAGTCTGCCCTGAAAAAACAGTCTTCGAGCCGTGCCATGCCTACAGGAACCAGATGGTGGTCACAGATCCACCCAATGCCTACCTGTGATGTTCAGGGCCCAACTCAGTCATGTGTGGAAGTGTGCACAATTTGCATAATTTGCTTTTGTGCAATTATTCATAATTTTGGGAAAGTTGCACAGATCTAAGTGTAATTCCATGAAATACAAATCTGACACATAGTGCTATATTTTAGTGCGAAATTTGTTCTTGTGTGCATTTTTGATGTGAGGATGCATTTCTCACAAAAAAATGGCAATACACACACAAGTTCCACGGGCAACAACTGCGTCTGTTCTAGTAGTTATTCCTGTGTTGCCGCGCTATAATTTTGCTATAATTAAGCAACATGGTGTAATTTCAGGATTTTGTTGTAACAAGCGTAACACTAAATTTCGTAAATTGCACAAATTATGCTGCTCTAATTAATTAAAATTTAGCCCGAACATAGTCATGCAAAAAATGCTTTCTGATGCACCCGAAAGGCAATCGGTGCGCAGGAAGCAATGCAAAGCATAAAAAGCATGGTAGCACTGCACTCCAACACTGGACTCGCTCCCCCTAAAAGTCACAGGCTCGTTACTGCTCAAAGTCTACGTCTCGAAGGCTAAGTCCAAGGGCAAGAATTCCAAGTGGAACTGGTCTCCATCTCACCCCACAAATGCCAGGAACACTCAACGCGCCAAAAGATCCTGACTCCGGAGCTATTCTCCAACTTCAAAACTGGTGTACTACGAGTTTCCTCGATCGTCTTAGACTCCAGAGCAGATAAAGGCCTGCAAGGAGGCCACGCCATAAATGTTCAGGACAATTCTGACTCTGGGGCAGTTTTAGGCCACATGGAACCGCAGGGGTCACCAGTTGGACTTCCAGTGGCAGGTTTGGCCCGAGTCTGCCTGACCCTGTGGTACCTTCGCCTGGCTCCTTGCCACAGCTGGTTCATATCGCACTTTCTGTGCCGGAAGTCTTGTCAGTCCGACTGGCCTGATTTTAACTCAAATCCCAGTGGCGCCATCAGTAAATTCAGTTTTAAAAAAAATCTTTTTATTAACATGTTCAAAATAAAAGCATCAGGTGACAGATATCGCTATTGCAGTAGCCACTTATACACTTCCATATATCAAAATCTACATTTAGGATATTTCTCAGGGATAATTGAGATTCCAACACTACAGTATCTACATTTATGTTCGGAGGAGTACATATATCCCCACTGTAACTGTTCCAGGCGCCCCAAATTTTCCCCCATTTCCCTGGTCGACCACTGGCCACGTACACTGACCTCTCCCTGAACATGTACCAGTCTAAATCTTCCATCCATTTCCCTATCTGGGGCACTTGACTGGCACCCCACAACTGCGCAGTGTTACTCTTAGCTATCATACATTCCAGAGTCACCCATTGTTTCCCGTGCGAGATAAGGTCAGTCGGTTCCCAAACATTCAGTACACAACGTCGGGCCTCTAACACCAAATCGACTCCCAGCACCTCTCGAATCTTGTCATGGATCTTGACCCAGTAACTCTGTACGTCGGTACAGTGCCATAAAACATGCATGAACATTCCGGTCTCACCGCATGCTCTCCGGCACTCCCCATCCTCCCCCAAACCCATCCGCACAAGCCGAGGTCCTGTGATGTAGGACCGGTGAAGGATCTTCACTTGCACCAACCTAAGTCTCATTTGGATGGCCACTACTTTAAGGGAAGAAATGGCCTCTCTCCAGTCATAGTCATCCAATACTAGGCCATCAGCGCCCCATTTCTCCCTGATTGTTACAAGTGGATCCTCCGTGTGATTGATCAGTTTTTTATAGATCAGATAAATAGTTTTGGTTGGAAGATGACCGTCTAGTATCCGGTCTTCTAATGGGGAAGCCTCTGGAGGCATGATACCTCGGGGAATATTTGCAAGAAGAGCATGCCTAACCTGGAGGTGCCGGAACTGCTCGCTCTCCTGCAGCTGGTGTCTTTCCTGCAGGGCGTCAAACGTGAGAATCCCGTCCTTCCCCCACACATCCTTGACCTGTGAGATCCTGATGAGATCCCGATGAGATCCCATTTGTCAAAGCCCTTCGTCTTCCACAGGCTACCCAGGCCCTCCGAACTGCAAAACTGGGTAGCCAAAGTAATCCTCCCGTCCCATTTAAGATACCGATTAGCCGCATGCCACACCTGAACCGAGTGCGCTGCCGGTCCAACAAGGGGAAACAGTCCCTTTCTAGCATAGAGGGCTCTCGTGTAGTCCCCGCCTGGCATCTGCCCTCGGTCCATCGCATATCTGGAGTCCAGGGGTGATCCATAAACCGTATGGTTAACCACCGCTAGCTGGGAGGCCCAGTAGTATTTCTGGAGGTCCGGCAAGCCGATCCCTCCGTCGTACCAGGGTAAAGTGAGCTTGGTGAATGCAATACGTGGTCTGCACTCCCAGAGAAGCTGCCGTTGGAGGGATTCTATTTCCTTAAAATATGAGGGGGGCACCGGGTCCATTGTATTTTGGAGTGCGTATAGGAAAGGGGGAAAGGCCATCATTTTGAACAGTACAGCGCGACCCAACAGGGAAAGCGGCAATGACCTCCATCTCTCCACATCCTTCCGGAATCTGGTCAACGGGGGTCTCAGATTATTATCATATCGTAGCTTCGGGTCCTTGGTCACATATATGCCTAGATAACAAAATTCCACCAACTCTATTTTCAACGGGCAGGAGCTCGGGACGACCGGTGGGTCTCCGCTGATGACGAAAAGCACTGATTTCGCCCAATTGATGGCGAAGCCAGAATATCTACCGAATATGGCCAGGACATCTAGAAAATTAATCAGGGATTCCCTGGGGGAAGTGTAATAGAGCAGAATGTCATCCGCGTAAAGCGAGATTTTATCTTCCCACTCAGGTGTCCACCGCAGCCCTCGAATCGATCTGTTCCAACGGACCCACACCGCTAGCGGCTCAAGCGCCAGTGTAAACAGCAGCGGGGAAAGAGGACATCCCTGCCGCGTGTCCCTTCCCAAAGTGAAATCAGCGGATTTGGCAGGGGGACCCGCATACAAGACGGACCCAACAGATAAACTCCTGTCCAATACCCATCTTCAGGACTGCAAAGAGATAGGGCCACTCAACTCTATCAAAGGCCATGGTAGCATCCAATGATAACAGGACTGCTGGTTCGTTTATGCTCAACGCGCCACCTATAATCCCATGCAGCCTCCGTATATTCAGAGCTGTGTTACAGCGGAACATAAATCCAGACTGATCCGGATGGACCAGGGTCGTAATAACCTTGACCAATCTAGTCGCCAGCAATTTTGCTAGCACTTTCGGCTCAACTTTTAAAAGTGAGATTGGCCGATAGGAAGAGCACATCGTCCTAGGCTTACCGTCTTCATGAATAACGATGATATTGGTTACACGCTGATCGTATGGGAGCTGACCCACTTCCTTGCTCTCAACGAACATATGACGAAGAAACGGTGCTAACTTATTCGCATTCAAATTATATAACTCTATGGGGATTCCGTTTGGGCCTGTGGCCTTCCCGGAATGCACTCCTCTAATAACCTGCGCAACTTTGTCGTTTGTGAATGGGAAATCTAGATATTTCCTGTCCTCCTCAGAGAGCGCAGGTATCGGGATATCATGCACCACATCTGCGTTGTCAGCCTCCGTATAAAGATCTGTAGCTGAATACACTGAGTTATAGTAAGCCGAGAACTCCTCGACTATCTGCTGTGGATCAGTTATTCTACCTAAGCTCTCTGTCTGCAGCTCTGGTACCAACCGCGACACCCACTCTCCTCTCTCCAGCCACGCGATCAATTTTCCGGCTTTATCGCCGTGCTCGTAAACCCTACTCTTGTTGTCAGCATGTTGCACCATAGTCCTATCTCTAGCCAGGCTCCTATATTCATCTCGGAGGAGTCTCAGACGGTGTATCATCTCTGGAGCGTCATCTCTCGACACCTCTCCCTCCAAGGCCGTCAATTCTGCCTCCACTCTGTCAACATCTGCCTGTCCCTTTCTCCTCTTCCCTGAGACTAACGACAACACTTCCCCTCTAATGACGGTTTTGTATGCCTCCCACAGGGAACACTTTGACTCCACCGTACCTACATTATTCTGAAAATACCGATCCGTGATCTGTATAATCTCCTTCTTGGTGTCATGGTCTCTCAAATGCCATGCATTTATGGGGGCTATCCTACCCACATCTCTCTGTCCCACCTCTACACTAAGCCAAACCGGTGAGTGATCAGAGATCCCAGTACCCAGATGTCGCACCTCTCGTATCCATGTCACTTGGGACGTCGGCACCAAGACATAATCTATCCTTGAGAGGGAGTGGTTGGCGGCAGAGGCATGTGTGTAGTGTATTTCTCCTGGGTTCCTCAGTTGCCACCCATCCGCAAGCCCAGTGGTTTCTACGGAATCCGATAACCACCGCCGAGACGGTGGCAAAATTTGGGTTGGGTGTTTATCCACTTCACCATTCATCACAACATTAAAGTCTCCCCCCATAATCAATATCCCCACAGGCAAAGTTAAAAAAATTCTGCACAGGTCACGAAAGGTATCAGTCTGCAGAGCCGGTGGAACATATACAGACAAAAAGGTTACAGTCCTCCCATCCCACAACCCAGAAATGCCAATGTATCTGCCTCGATTGTCCGCCCATGTAGCCTGAATGGTCAGTGGGAAGGAATTACTCACTAGAATCCCCACCCCCCTAGACCCTGTAGTAAAACCAGCGTGCACCACTAACTTGTACCCCCTTATGTAGGGCCATACAACGATTACCGATCAGATGAGTCTCCTGCAGCAATACCACATCCGGGGAGTGTCTCCTAAGCAATTGGATAACCATCCCTCTTTTTATCTTGTCTCCTAGCCCATTCACATTCCAGCTGAGTTTGGAAATCCCCAACACCTGTCTCCCAGAAGACATTGAAATGGTACATCCTATCTAAGTCACCTGATGCAAGAAGAAAACAACAAAAACAAATTCCTAATGGAATTGCACCCCCCACAACTGCGCATTCCTATACCAACTTGAGTGCGCCAACCTGAGATCCCTCCCACCCACCCTGCACCCCTGCGCTTGGCTTACGCCCATCCCCAACTGGCAGTGTGCCTGTCGCCCCACACTCTAACACTACACACTAACTAAAGGTAGTAACGGGGAGGAGAAACGGTGACTCGTGCTCACCCCCAACTCCATCTCCCTGTATCCGCTTACTCCCTAATGTACTGCGCCTACAAGCGATGCCCCAACTGAACCAAACCCCCAGAGGTACCAAAGTTACAGTTTCTCTATCACACCCAGCACCGTCACTCCCGCTGCAGCTCCTCTTCCTCCTGGCTATGCCCCTCCGTTTCGGCCGGATGGAGGGCATCGATCCAGTCTGACGCCACCTCCGGGTTATCGAAGAACCAAGATTTCCCCTCGGACTCCACTCTCAGTCTCGCTGGATACATCATCCCGTACCTAATGCCCTTGTCTCTCAGTTTTTTCTTGACCGGTAAAAAGCTTTGACGCTGTTTCTACACGAGTTGTGTGAATTCCGGAAATAAGGAGAGGGAGGCGTTCTCATAACGGGGGGCCCTCCCGAGCGGTCCGCCAGAAATTCAGAACTCTTGCTATCATCTTGGGCGGGTGGGGCTCCAGGTCTGGGCCGACCCCTGGGAACTCTATGTGCCCGTTCAACGGTGAAAAAATTGCTCAGTCCCTTGGGTTGGAGGTAGTTGAGGATTAAATCCTCTACAAACAGGTCAGGAGCAGGGTTCTCCGACTTCTCCGGGACCCCAAGAATGCGGATGCTATTTAGTCTGGCCCTTCCCTCAAAATCATCATGCTTCTTGTCTGTCAGGGTGTGAGAGGTCTTTAATTTGCGTACCTCCTGATGGAGCAATGCCACATCATCTAGGAGGCTGGCCGTCTTAAGGTCCAGGGACTTCAACTTCTCATTTACTTTTGTAAGATCCGCACGGATAAGATTGAATTCTATCTTTACCGTATCAAGTTTGCTGTCTAGGGATTCCATTTGTTGCCTCAACGATGTGCGGACACCCCCAATGGCCGCCATCACATCGGATAATGTCAGTTCTGTCGGCATACCCGAGGAATCGCCACCCGTCGATGGGACCTGCTTTGCCTCCACAGGAGAACCCTTGGGCATGGTATAGCGGTCCAAATTATTGGACTGGACTTGCCTTGTTCCTCTTGAAGATTCGGGCAGATTCTTATCTGCATCTGCTCTGGCCGCCATTTGTAACACACCTCTGTAGCCCAGGGGCGGGCCGCACGAAGGCCATGTCTGCCAAGTCTCAACCCCCTCGGATCTGGCTCACTCCACTCCCTCCGAACGCCCCAGGTGTAGCGGTCCTCCACAGCCCGACATACACAACTGTGAGGAGCCACAGGGCAGCAGCAGCGGCAGGTCACGCAACAGTCCAAGTGACACCACCACTAGGAATTGCCCAGGATGACCCAACAGGAGGAGCCAGAACTCGCGAGGACCACAAAATGACACCACCCAGGCTAGTGTCGTTGCCGGGCTCGCCAGCCCCCAGTGGTCTTGTTTGGCAAAGTCTCACTTCCACCACCACTGCAAGGCTGAAGAACTGCACCCCCCTGCGCGGAAATTGACTAAGCTTACTGCCAGGAGTGAAGGATGGCGCGGAATACTTCTCCAGGTCGACACTGAGCAACTCACCATGGCAGTGTATCTTAGTTCTGCCATCCCCCTCACAGCGGCAGCAATCCATCGCCTGGGCGGAATAGTACCAGTCTGTCCCTTCCGTGAGCGGGCGGCCCCCTACTCCTCAAGAATCCACTCCAGCTCACCGTGCCGGCAGGGGGGGAAGGCAACCACTGCTGCTCGATCAATGCTGCCGCTCAATGGCGCGTCTCTCTGCCCAATCGTGCGACCACCACAAAGGGGGGGGGGCCGGAGGGAGAGAGGAACAAAGCAGAGACCCCGTCCGCGAGCCTCGCGATCCGGCAGCTCCCACAGCACCAGTCCGTTCCAGCAGCGGAGGGAGGGCGGGGGGACAGCGGCCCGTTCACTCTCGGCCCCTCTGCGCTCCTCCGCCTCACACCCCTCACCGCTGCTCCCCGGTTCTCACCCAGCCACCCAGTCTCTCTTGCACCGCGGGCCGGATCAGTGACTTCCGGTGTCCGGACCAGCTATTGACTTTCTGCCACTCGGGCTCCTGCCCACGCAAGTCCCGGGTCTCCTTCGACTACCAGACCGCACTTTCAAGTCGGTGCCGCTTCGGCCCCCAGCGTCGCAGCGGGATGCAGATCACAGCCGGGGCATCAGCGTCCCATCATCTAACGGGTGGCAGGCTCCGATGACAGGATCGGTCACAGGATAGTAGAGCCGGGGGGGCTACCTTCGCGGAGCCAAGGTCCTATGCGGCCATCTTGCTCCTCGCGTAGCTCCTCCCCAGTAAATTCAGTTTTGATGCTCATCTTGGATCCGAAACACACCTAAGCTGGTGCTAGGCCCATGTCTTAATATGACATCACCAAGGTGTAGCTCCCAACTTTAAAGGATCGTAAGCCTCTCCCTCAACGCCAGTACAACAGGAGTATGGAAAACCGACGCTGTTCGAGGGCTTCAGAATATCCCACACGACAATGACTGCAATGAGGAAGTGGATAACTAATCCCACTCACTATACTGATGCCGTCATTTACCTGGATGCGCAGAATTCTACTGGACCCCCCACATCCCCTGCGACAGACTTGGTCATCCCACCATACACTTGAAACTACCCATAGAATAAAAACCAAGACAAACGTTTTCAAAGAGATAATGCAGTCTGGACCTGCAACCTCAGAACCTTGATGGAAACCTTGAGGGCAACCTAGTCTAAGCTGTATTAATTTCTGCCTGCGAGTCGTCCTGTAACTAAACATCATAGGCCCGCTCCTTGCTATCCGTCCTTCTTGAAACAGCAACAGACTCCAGAGAGCTTGGTAGTTCAGACATCTACTACGAATATGAATCCAATCACATTCCCTGCTTCTCCTCCAGACAGGTGCTCAACCTGCATTGAGGGTTTTGGGAAATGTCTTTGGCCAACATGTCCGTAAGGCCCATGAATGCTGTTTGTCTGTTGGGATGGTGCACACATTCTCTTTAGGAGATAGCTAGCGATCCTGCCAACCTTCTCTGACTAATTTTGAGACACCTTTGCTCAGGTGATCCAGAACGGACAAGATGCAGCAAAGTGCATTTTGATATCTGGTCTATACGTGACAGATTGTTTTGGATGTGCCAGGGGCTCGCCACAAGATTTTCTTTTTTTTTTTTAAACCTTTATTTGGAGACAAGCAGGGTCAAGGGAAGTGCATACACAATACATCCAGTCACATATGGCCATTACAATGGTACGTCAGGACCAAAAATGAAATACAAGCAAGTACGGGGCAGCATACCAGGTAATACAAGGAGCAACATCGAAATGTACAGTGCAAATTAGAGGGCAACGATCCATCATGTCCAGGCAAGCTAAGAAGACAATACAATATGGACACATTCTGTTAGCGTATAGCAAATAAAACAAAGGGGACTCAGATAAAAGGGAGAGATAAAATAAAGGTACCCTACAGGGATACGATTTCAATTCCTAGCCACACACTTGTCGTAAGGGGAACTACAGCCCCCAGCAGCTCGCATGTCAGGGAGACGGCTCAACCTCAACCCCGATACTGGAAGATCAGCAGGTTTAATGTGAAATCCCAGCCCCCTCGTTGCCATCAACCAATCCCTTCACGGCCCCCAAGTTCAGAATCAGAGTCCTGCGCAGCTCTGGTTAGTAGGAACACCTGGAGCGGGCTCCAAAAGTCCTTCGGCCTGCATCTGACAGGCATCAGGTCAGAATAGATATTGTATTGATCCTGGCAGTATATGAGGTCAGTCAACCAATCCTGAAAGCGCGGCACCCTGCCACGACCCCAGCAACAAGCAACTCTACGCTTAGCCAGCAGCAGGGCCACGCCAACAAACCTACGGTGAGAGGCAGGCACGTCCTTAGAGTAGCCCAGCAACATCACTAAGGGGTCAAATGCCACCCCATCCTCCGCCATAACCTGCAGAGCTTCATGAACCTGAGTCCTATAGTCTAACACCCTCGCACAACTCCAAGCCAAGTGCAGGAAGTCAGCGCCTTCCGCACGACACCTAGCACACCTGTCATCTTCCGCCAGATGAAACCGCAGTTTCCTCGCCGGAGTATAATAGTACCTCTGAACAAACTTGTAGTGGATAATTTTAAGGCGACAACTAGAGGAGACATTGGCCGTGAGCCCACAGCAGTACTGCCATTGCTCGTCGGTAATGGGAGCACCCAATTCGGCAACCCACTGCTCGCGCACCCGATTGGCCGGGAACGAACGCTGTCTGCGGATAGCCCCGTACAATTTCGACACCAGGTGTCGCCCATCTGAGACCAACAGCACGTGGAGGGGGAGGGTAACCCCAGGCTCCGAAGGGAAGTCTGGTAGCAATGCACGCAGGCCCTGCCGCAAACGGATAAAGTAGAACAGCTCCAGCGGGGAGCAAGCGGCCGCTCCGAAGAAATGAGCCTGCGTACGGAAGGCACCTTCATGAAACAAGTCGCCCCACGTGAGGACACCTAGCCGCCTACACATTCGTTGAAACCCTGTTTCCAACAACAGCGACAAATCAGGATGATAAGACAGAGGCAAGGCCGGCGAGTAAAGAAAGGACACGCCCAACAATTGAGCCACCCGTTTCCAAGCATCCACCGTGCACGTCACCGTCGTGCGAGGCGTTTCCACATCCGACACCTTGCCCAAAACCATCCCCTCCAATGGGAGCGGGTGGGCAACCCAATGTTCAGCAGCAATTTGGGGCATAAACGGCGTGGGGCGCATCCAGTGATAAGCGTAATGCGCCTGAGCGCTGAGATAATAAAGCTCAAAGTCGGGAACGTCGAAACCGCCATCAGCATAGGGCAACGTAAGGGTAGCCCAAGCCACCCGTGGCTGCTTGCCCCCCCAGAACAACCGAATGAGCTCAGAACGAAGTCTGCGAAAGAAATAAGCACCAGGATGGTACGGAAGGTTTTGAAAGAGGTAAAGAAAGCGGGGCAAAACTACCATCTTGATAAGGGACGCCCTGCCGGCCATGGAGAGAGGCAAGGACATCCACCTGGTGACATCGTCTGCTAGTTTAGTAATTGCCACACCATAATTAAGTCGAATCGATTCTTCTCTGTCCAAGGAGACGA
The DNA here is from genome assembly GCF_964263255.1 of Lissotriton vulgaris. Lineage (NCBI taxonomy): Eukaryota > Metazoa > Chordata > Amphibia > Caudata > Salamandridae > Lissotriton > Lissotriton vulgaris. Next base: position 796,636,699 of record NC_141700.1, on the reverse strand, counting down.
CAATGCCGAAATATCGCAACTCCGAATCACACCATTCCAGAGGGTAATCAAGGGGAAACCTAGCTACAGCAGCAGTGAGGGGGAAACATTGAGACTTCCGCCAGTTGATATGGACACCGGAGACACCCCCAAAAGCAACCAGCTCCCGTAAGAGCGAATTAAGGTTGTTCTCAGGGTCCTTGACGTAGAGCGTAACATCATCGGCGTATAACGAAATACCGACCTGCCGCTGAAGACAATTGAAGGCACTCTGCTGGTGAAACTGACGAATCCTACAGGCCAGCGGCTCAATGGCTATAGCAAACAAGAGGGGCGAGAGGGGGCATCCCTGTCGAGTCCCTCTCGTAAGAGGGAACGAGGGGGATAACACCCCATTCACCACCACCCTCGCCATCGGATCGGTATATAAAAGCTTAACCCATGAGATGAAGATCCTGGGGAAACCCATCCGACAAAGAACATCAATAAGATAGCCCCATTCAACAGAGTCAAACGCCTTAGTGGCATCAAGAAAGATAGCAGCAACAGGGACAGTGGGAGCAATGGTCGACACAAGCGAAAACAAGGTGCGAAGATTGTGGGATGTAGCACGGCCGGGCACAAATCCAGACTGGTCAGGCAATACAATAGCGGGCATGAGCTCGGCTAGTCTCACTGCCAAAACCTTCGCGAGAATTTTGACATCGCAGTTGAGCAATGAGAGGGGTCTATAGGAGCCCACATCCAGCGGATCCTTACCCGGCTTAAGCAGCGACGTAATGGCGACCTCCCGCATGGAACCCGGCAGACGTCCCTCCTCCAGGGACTCCTCAAAAACCTCACGGAGAACAGGGGCCATGGTGTCCACATAACACTTATAAAATTCAGCAGGAAGGCCATCCAGACCGGCGGCCTTCCCATTAGACAGAGACATGATGGCATTCCTGACTTCCTCCACCTCCAGGGGCCTGCCTAAGAACTCACGATGACCATCCGATAACCAACAAAGTGCCAGTTCATCAAGAAATCCGCCATAACGAGTCTCACCCGTCTGCTGTGTCGTGTAAAGGTGTGCATAATGGTCAATAAAAGTACGCTGAATCTCCGAAGTGTCCCGACAGCGAGCGCAATCCGGAGACACCAATTCCAACACGTCCGACCCATGCCTAGGATGTCTAATAAGGGCAGCGAGGACTTTACCGGGCCGCTCCCCTTCACAGTATCGCCTCGCCGTCCAGTACTTCCCCCAATGCTTAGCCTCTCTAGCAGCCTCCTCCTCATATTCGGAGAGTTTAGTACGGAACTGCGCCAGAAGATCGGGATCAGAGTCAACCTGCATCCTGCGTTCTAAGTTTCGCAAGTCAGCCTCCAAGCTCTCGAGGGTCCGAACAATCAATCGAAGTACTCCACAACTTTTAGAAATAGTGACACCCCGGACCGTAACCTTGAACGCCTCCCATATGACCTCGACGCTGTCCACAGAGCCCTTGTTCCTGGGGAAGAACGCCTCTACCTCTGCACCAAGCTCCTCTTTGAACACCGGGTCAAGCAATGCAGTCGGAAATAGTCGCCAAGGTGGGCGCGGCCAATGCAGCCCGGGGACGGACAGAACAACCTTCACCGGACAGTGATCAGAATACGTCCGAGCCAGATGTGTAGCCTCCCGCAGGCCAGCTGCCAACCCTCTAGAGAGAAACACATAATCCAGTCTCGCCCATGAACGAGCATGTGTGGTGTAATGAGTGCCCTCCTTGGTGGCGGGGTGGGCGTACCTCCAGCTGTCGACCAACCCAGCCTCCTCCACAATCCCACGCAGTACTTCTCTAGCCTGTACATTATACTGAGGACTCCCCTCCGATCTGTCCGACTGGGCATAAAATGCAAAATTGAAATCACCCCCCACACAATGTAAGTGGCATCCACAGCAAGAACATGACCCCACAAAGTGACAAAAAAGATTGGCGTATCGACATTAGGAGCATAGCAATTAACAAACAATACAGTGTCCTGCCCAAGCCGCCCCCACAGTAGTACATAGCGCCCCTCAGGGTCCCCCACAAATCCCAGTTCCTGAAATGCGAGCGATCTCTTAACAATGATGACAACCCCTCGAGCATAAGAAGAATAGGAGGCAAACCCCCTGGCCGCAGCCCACCTCCCGCCAAAGTTGGGGGAAGGAGCGGGACGCAGATGCGTCTCCTGGAGGAGAGCAACATGAATAGCATGCCTGTCTGTGTACTGGATCACATTACGACATTTCCTGGCATCATTAAGTCCCCGTACATTCCAGGATAGAATCGATATCTGATCTATAACAGCAGTCGACATTACCCAGTTTCAGGGCCCCACGGGACCCAATAAGCAAATACAGGGCATCCAACTACCAGCAACAGCCAGCGACAGGGCCGCACCCTAGGGCGCGGACAACCCGCAACATACACTCCACACATTCCCCAGCCATCTCCGAACCATTCAACCAAAACTACAACAACCCCCCCCAGCCAAACCATCCATGCAACAAGCACTCAGAGCATATTGCACACCGCACGCCGCCAATCCACCTTTCGCAACCCGAAACTCGCACACGTGGTCCCATTGCATAGCGCTCCCCGTCACGTGGCAGCCTAAGATGGCGGCCGGTGCGCTCGGGCCTAAGATGGACGGGAGCACGGACCCCAGGATCAATTCCGCCAGATAAAGAAGCAGACCAGCCTAGATAGCGAGCGCAACACCACTCCCGTGCACCCAGACAACTGCAGCACCTCTCAGATCGACCCAGGGAACCTGGGCAAACAAACATGGACAGCTTAATTCCCGCCCCATCCACCCACCTGATACCACCCCAACCATCAGGCCATACGCACCCCCACCCCCCCCCATTCCCCAACACACATCCAGTCAAACAACACAGGACTAGAATCCAAAACAAAGGTACACATGGGGCACACCCTCCGGGGAACCTTCCAGAGGTGCACAACACCACTCCCTCACGCCACGCCAGTGTCCGCGCCAACAGGTGTCAGACGGCCCCAGGCGCAGCGCGGGGGGGTGGGTGCCCAGAGCGCGACACCAGAGAGCACCATCCTGCGGTGCCATACCGACCCCAAGAATCAAAACGCACTCACTCATCTCAATAAAGGCCTGACCCCCGCACCAGCAAAACAGAAAAGCGGACAATAGTTAGGCCGCAAATGCGGAGAAGGAAGGCAGTAGAACTCAATATAACAGGCACCAGTCCAGAATACTCCAACAAAAACAGTAAAAAAAAGAGACAACGACCAAAGTCACCACAATCAAGCGACCTCCTCCTCAGCCGCCGAATGTTCATCCTCAGGGTCTCGATTGCCTCCCCGATCCGCAGCTGCTCGCTCGCGCTGGAGGCGCTTCGCAAAATCCTCAGCATGCTGTGGGTTGGTAAAAAAATGTTGTTTAGCCTGGTGCGTCACTCTAAGTTTAGCAGGGTACAGCAAGGCGTAGTCCACTTGTAGATCCCAAAGCTTCCTTTTCACCCCCAGGAATTTACGACGCTGGTCCTGCACCATCGGCGTGAAGTCGGGGTACATGGTGAAAGACACCCCTTCGAAAGAAAGGGCCCTGTTACTGCGGGCAGCCTGGAGGGCGGCGTCTCGGTCACGATAGTTCAAAAGGCGCGCAATGATGGGGCGCGGTGCAGCCCCAGAGGCCGGCCGAGGTCCCAGTGTCCGATGCGCTCTCAACAATGAACTGGGACGAGAACACTTCCGCCCCAATGGCGCCCACCAGTAGCCTCTCCACATAAGTCTCCATTTTGCCCACATTCGTGGACTCCGGCACACCTACAATGCGCACGTTGTTGCGCCTACTCCTCGCCTCCAACTCCTCATTCTTAGCGGCAATGACACGCAAGATATTGTCCATTCTCGCCAGTTGGGTGGTATGGGTGGCCGCCGTGTCATCATGGTCCGAAATGCGCTGTTCCGCCGCCGTCAATCGCTCCTCATGCACGTCCAGCTTCTGGACGACCGCATCCATGCGTGACGATATCTTGTCCACTTTGTCCACTATCGTGGCAAACCCCTGTCTCATCTCCTGCATCATTTGGGTAAAGTCCGGTGATGGTGGTTGCGGGACATTGTCAGCGCCACTCGGGGGGGGGGGGGGACCGTGAAGTTCCGGCCTCCTGGGCCAAACGCGTCCCCCGCCTAGCCCCTCCAGAGTCAAAGGACAATTTGGATTGTTTAGTGTCCGGCTTCCCCATAATGGTGCGCTAATGATGCGATGGGGGACCAAAGCAAAGGATATAGGTCGGGCAAAGGGTACGGCCAGAAAAGCTCTAATCGTGGGGGCACGAGCAGGCCAGCACGCCCCGCCACTCCCAACGACGAGAAAAATGGCCGTCTCCACTTCCAGTCCAAAGGGGCGAGCCCCAGAAAAGGAGAAGAAGATCCGTTGTGCCCCCGTGCGCAATGGTATCTGGGCAGGCAGATGCAGGAACCAAGAGAGAAGTCCGATAGCAAGGAAGAGCCAAATGGCTTGCCCGGCCTGCGAGCGGGCCCGGTGGAGAGGGGCGGAGCAAGGCCTACACCCCACGTGCAGAGCCCCGGGCTGGCATGCCCGATGACGCCGGGCCAGGGGGCATCAGACTTCCAGAGCGCAAGTCGGAGAAACTTGGGATCCGCGTAACTTCGACCAGCAACCTCCGAATGGCCCAGGAGTTGGACCTTGGGTAGTCAGTCGATATCCCAGTAGATCTATGGGGTCAGATCAGGGCGCAGCGATGATAATCAGGATCCCTAGGCGGATAATAGCTCCGGGCAGCGGGAGCCTCACGACAGTGCGGCCATTCCGCAGTGCGCCCTCTAGCGCCCCCTTCGCCACAAGATTTTCTGGGGACATGTAGGCATTCCTGATGGACACTCCTTTCAAAGGCTGGTATTCTAAACTCATGTATTTGACGGTGCTTTCATTTGCGAAAAAGGAGGATCTATAAAATCAAATATCGTCCTAGGATCATACAGTTTGGTTAAGCGAGAAAGCAGACATTAATCCAGATTTTCTTGTTTCACTTTGTACAAATCGGCCACTAAGTGGGTATGTATTGGTCTCTCCATTTTACCTCAAATGTTAATGCATTGTTTTGATCTCTTTGTGATTGAAGATAGAGTTAGGGTTGCAGGCAGAAGCCACATGAAAGCGCATCTCGTTATGGGCTTGAGGTTTCAATCGGACCTTATGCTGAGCCAGAACCAGACTTAAGGCTGAAACTTTCAGAGGTTCACCAATCTATACCTGGACACGGTAATGTTCAAGGCTCTTCCACCTCTTCAGAATAGTCTGGCATGTTAAAAGTATGATCCTGATCTTTCAGGCTTGATCCTTGATTCCGGCAAGGATGGTTCCAAACCTTCTTTTGGCTCTTGGTTTTATGCAGTCTACTGGTCCCATAGCTTCAGTGGCACATACATGCAAGCCTAGTAGTAGAACCTCCAACTATGTTGTCTTTCTAGCACCGTCTGCATGTCAAAATAGACAGTTTGTGAATTACACTGGTGGCAGATGGACGCTATCCTTTTCTTTAGCAGACCATTCACCATATCCCATCCAGAGTTTACAGTGGTGATGGCTGCATTGTCTCTAAGTTAGAGTGGCCATCTGGGAGAAGTGGAGATCAGGGACTTTTTTTTTTTTTTTTTTGTGGAAAACCTTTATTACAGCATTCATAAAATTCAAGTATGGGCCTACAACCGCAGGGGCCGGCCGCTAAACATAATTAGAACCCAATATATAGTTGTACAACACAGCTCATCAGCCGACAACCCTGAGGTCCGGCAGTGACTCAGGATAGAACTTGTATTAGAACGCATGAATAGGTCACAGGATATAGTAGAGGTTTTATTTTATATTATCTAAATAAACGGATCCGGTGCCATACAATCAAACAAAAGGATACAGGGGACAGGCCAAGAAAACAGGATATGCATCTAGAAACAGCCGTATGTGGAACTCTGGCGTAAATGCTTATGAATCGGAGTAAACAACAATACATTATACATTTTCGTGAACGCCAGTTCTCAGGAACTGCCCACCCGGAAGTCCGACTAACGTAAGGAGCATGGGCACTTAATTCCAGAACACAGTGAAATCAGAATAAATCACAAACCATACTGATCCTAAAGGAAAGAAGGGGAAGGGAGAAAAAGGCCATAGAAAATAAAAAAGGCAAAATAAAAACCCCCTCCAACCCCCCACCCTGCACCCCTGCCGATGGCTGTAGCCTAACCCCACTAGCAGCGTGCCTGTCGCCCCAAGCAACTTAAACCCTAAAAGAAGGAAAAAGAAGAATGGAGGAGGGCCTATTCGTATGTGCTCCCGGCCCCTTAGTCCCCTCGCCAGAAACAGACACCCCCTGTCGCAAAAAGACGGATGTAAAGCAACCCTTATAAAAGAAATTAGGGGGCACCATGATACACCGCCCAGCCTCTTGAATCAAACAATTGCAGATTGAGCGTCCATAATAGCCATTCCAAACCGTCCCGATTTAATTGATCTTAACCTTGACCCTTTCGAACCAGCACACGAACCCCCTCCAGCGAGACCCAAAAGCACACAAACGAGTCATAGAGGAGAAGGAAGTCACCGAAAGTCAATCCATTACCACTTATAGCTAGTAAGTCCACGAGAACATCAGGCGCAGAAAGTCTCCCTCTCCTAGCTGGACAGACCCGATGTTTCTTGCCCCGGGATCGTAAAATCTCCAAAAAGTGAGGAGACAACCACAAGTTAAGAGAAGAGTCTACAACACAAATCTCTGGGGGGGGGGAACGCCATTCAATACCTCCAAAGTCAATATTGATGGAAGGTGCAGTGGTACACTCACGACCTCGGGACACCATCTTCCTGAGCACCATCCGATGGTTTCAATACTCTCTCCCCCACGGGGTCCTCGCACAGGGTCAAAATGGCCGCGGCTTGAGTAGCTGCAGATTGCTGTTCCAACAGTGGGGCAGGGTCCGGTACCACAAGTAGCATTCCAGATAGGCTTGTATCCATTTTAGTCAGTAAAACATCCACTTGTGAGTGAAACGCCCAAAGTTCTGCCAATATTGACCTCAGCGATTGCTCAGACACTGTTCGATCCATAGTCTCACGCCCGACCCCAATCACAATCCTCTCCCCGGGTGAATCTGGCATCTCCGGGGGAGACAAACAGGATCACGAAAGGGCAAGCGTGGACGGTAACCCGTCGTTATCTACAGCCACGTTCACCCGGCTTAACGCCGCAGGCCGGGGTCCCAACCCGCCGAACCCCGGCGGGAATCTACACCGGGTCCGCGGGAAGGGGACCCCCACCCACAGTCAGTAGCAAGCAAGGTCGCCTCTCTCTCAATGCTGAGCAAAGAAAACAATCGCCGTCAAATTCGGGCACAAAGGAAGCCTCCACTACGATTGACCGGACCCTGCCTAGGTCTCTCGGCCGATGTTGTTGCAGTGCAGCCTGGCCTTGCAGATACTAGAGGCCCCGGCTTCACCGCTGGAATAGGCCACGATCTTCAACTCGATGTAAAACCAGCTGATAAAAATTTGCAGATTTCACCATCGGAATGAGGAACAGTTCATCCACGCAGGGGCTGGGCGTAAAATCAGGATATTGTACAGGATCTTGTGGCGGGATACGGAGGTCGGCGGAGCCGTGAGCCTAAGCAGCCATCTTGTTTGCTGTCGTAGCTCCTCCCCCAGATCAGGGACCTTTGATCTCCAGCAGGGCCTTTGGTCTCCACTGGAGCTGAATTTACATATCAACCTCCTAGAGCTGCTTGCTGGTTCAGGTCTTGACAGACAACATGAATGCCATGTGGTACTGTTGCCTGCAAGCAATGCTTTATGGTTCTGTGGACCCTGTGTCAGGAGGTAGCCATTCAGCTAGTGGGTGCACTGAACACCAGAGTGGGTCAGCTGAGTAAAGTTCAGCGGCGGACCATGAATGGCCTCCTCAACCAGAGGTATTTCAAGGCATCTTCTCCCAGTGGCAAATGCGTTGCTTGGATGATTTTCCACCTCCGAGAATGTGCATTGTCATGATTTGGGCACACTGTAGTTCTCACTAGAAGGCTCCCTCTGAGGCGCAGTTTGTCTGCAGCTAGTTTCCCCTATGACGCTCTATGTAAGGTGCATTTCTTTCGAAGTGTGGGACAGGATTCTTATATGCTTTCCTTTGCTACCTCTCCTGACTAAGATCTGAAGAAGATCAGGAAAGACAGGATCCGCTCCTTGTAATGGCTCCTTATTGTCCTAGAAGAGTTTGGTACCCAGATCTATTGTGCCTGAGCATTTGTCCCCTGATCCTTCATACTATTTGGCAGGACCGCCTGTACCAGAAACAGGGCAGAGTCCTGCACACTAATCTGCGCATTCTGCTTCTCCATGCTTGGAGATTGTGCGGCAGCAACTTAAGGGTTTTGATTTGCTTGCTGAAGTAGCGGATGTTATTTTTGTAGCCAGGCACCCATCTTCCAAATCTATATATCCGGTTTGTTGGACGAAGTTTGTGGCTTGGTACGCACCTTGCCTTTTTCTTTCCACCGTATCCCTGAGGAGAGGCTTCACTGTCGGGCCCCAAAAAGATCTCAGTTTTTACATTGAGCGCACAAAGGAGTATTGAGTTGATGATCTGCTTTCTTGATCTTTGCTGTTACTAAAAAGGGAAGGGCAGTAGAAAAACAAACTTTATCCAGGTGGATGGTCATACGCATAAGAAATGCTGCAGCTTGTCCAAGAAGGAGCTTCCTGAGGTCCTGTGGGCTGCATGATTGCGCTGGTGACTGGTGTTCCATATCGGAAGTCTGCCAGGCTGCTTCTTGGGCGTCTGAGCTTATGCTCCTGAAGCACTACGGCCTCAACAGTCGAGTCTGCAAAGAAGGCCATTTCACTGGCTTGGTCCTGCAGAACTTCTTGGTGTGATTCCACTCCTCATACACTTCAACTTTTGGGAGTCACTGCTTTGGTATCTATTCAAGATGAACGGAATCTGTGGTTGGAAGAATCCCATCAAAAGAACAAATGTCTTAACTTCAGTAACCTGCTCTTTTTACCGTATGAATTCAGTGTTCATAAAGCACAACAGTTTGCAGATTCAAATGGCTGTTAAGGATGCATAAGTTGTGCATTCTACTGATTCCTCACTGTAGATTGAAAATGTGTCCATTGCTAGTAGAGCTGGATGTGCAATGGCATATGTGTCCAGATCTTGTGAAGATCAATTCCAAATCATGGGACGAGATCAAGATGGTGCTGGAATGATGGACGGTGCATCCACTAATACAGGAGGGTTGCCCTTGCAGCCCATTTTGCTATGACAGCAGATGTTTCTTCAGGAGATGGGCAGCTCATTTGCAAATCATATACACCAGAAACCATTTGTTTGAGACAGAAAAACAACTCTGTATAAACATTCTAAAACTCTAAGCGATCAAACGAGGCCTTCAGTCTTTTCTTTCAAAGTTAAGCAACTCTTAAGTTCTTGTGAGGACAGACAATGCTGCAGCCCTGTACTGTTTGAAAACCCGTGTGGAACCAAATCACCACTCTCAAAATATGTGTACCTGGACCATCACTTATGACATTTATTTATCTGCAGAACACATGTCAGAAGTAGACCGCTCACGGGCGGCGGATACAGTGGCAAAGGGTCCCCACAAGGAGGTGAAGCAAGATGTAGTGGACATGATCTTTTATTGGTGGGGGACGTCCAGCACTCAATCTGTTTGCATCATCCCAGAACAAAAAATGCTGAATCTTTTAAATGGGGTGATGGTACCCAGGGGCAAGGAAGTTTTAATGTCTCCAAATAGTTGAATTTTTGCAAAGAGAATAACAAACTTAAAGATAGTGTCAGAAATAGGTTAATCAAAAGGGTGCAATATACCAGTTGCATCTGTATATAGGGATTACCGAAGAGAAGGGGGTACAGTGGTGCATATTTCTACATTAGAATTAGATCTGTTATCTGCTGCGTTAGTTACATAGCGTGTTCAGAGAATAGCCTGCAGAGATATCATTGCAATAACACCATTTGTACATTGAGTATTATATCACTGCGGGATGTTGGGTAATATATTGTTACTGTTACAAATGCACCAAAATGTCAGCACTTAGATATGAGAGATAAGGTGATAATAAGTTAGATGTCAGGGTTGTTTTAGAACCATTGGAGAGGCCCAAACAGGGTGGTGACGCTATATAGAGATTCAAGAGTGTGTGGAAGAGCTTTTGATGTCTTGGTTAAAGATACTTTCTTACACCTATCTTTCTCTTCCCCTCATTCCGCGGGTAATCGGGAAGGTAAAATAAAACTTCCATTCAAAATGATTCTGGTAGCACCCAGGTGACTCTGCCAATATTGGTTTACATATCTTCTCCATCTATTGGAAGCTCCATTCATCCACTGACAACATCTGCATAGCAGAGAGTAAGAACAGATTGTTAATCAAAAATACGGATCTCTCAAATTGAAAGAAGACTCCTAAATTTTTCCAATCTAGGTATCCTGTCAGACTGCAGAGCAATCTTGTCTTCAGTGATCAAACTTGTCAGGCTAAGTGGAAAATATTCTGTTCCTGGTGCAGCACCATCTTCAGAACCTCACCAAGTGCTTCCTTACTTCAAGCTCCTGACGCTCCCCAGACTCCTATTCTTTGCAAGGTTCTAGAACCCGCAACCAATTTGTGAAAGGTATTTTTACTGCATTCCCAAAGATAAAGCGCTCTCGTTCTTGGGAGCTACATTCATTCCTTGCACTTCTCATGAAACCTCCTTTCGAAACCTTACATAGAGCAGATATTAAATTCTACATAGAAGACCGCATTGCTGTTGCCCCTAACTTCAGCCAGGAGAGACCATATGATTCAGGCATTCAATTTAAAATAATTTCAAAACTGATGGTCCACGTAAGTTATGTGTGTCTGCTAATTCTCCAAGGAGTGCAGCGACAGTTGCCGCACTGTATTCGTGCATGGTGATCTGATAATTGCAGGCTGGCTTCTAGGAAGAGCCAACGCTCTTGTGTGAAACCATTGCTGCACACAGAGCTTGTACCATGGCATTTTAGTTTTAAGTTTTTCCAGGGAATGTAGCTCCAGGACAAGCTTCATGCCCAAATTTCATATTCTCGGGGCAAGCTTTACTGACACAAGTGTTGTCTAAGCTTATCTTGAGTTCTCAGTACCAGGCCATGAAGCTTGACCAGGGGTTTGTTGTACACTTTTTGGGTCTGTCATTGTCGACCCGGGCCTTGGTACCTTTGTTCATACCGTTGACCCCTGCTGCCATTTTAGGTGCCTGAGGTCCACAGTTTCCTCAAGAGCTTCTGGAGGTTCAGTGACTTTTTGGAGTTTTTTTTACATTTGATTTAACGTAGCGGGAACCCTTTCAGACTCCCCTTACTGTGTGCTGTGGGTCAGTATGTGCCCATCTGATCTCCTTAAATGGCCATCCATTTTTTTCTGCAGGTAGCTAGGAAGGTGCCCCTTGTTTGAAATGCCTGCTGCAAGAGACGTTTTTCTCTTGCAGCAGCCAGTGCGGGCTCTCAGATCCATTTTCCAACTCTGAAACTGTTTATCCAAAAGGGATTGGAGAAAATGCTTCATATCCAGTCAGATTTCTTGGTGTTTTTTAGACTTGCAGAGGAACTATTGATCCCCAAACAGCATAGTACTGAAATACCTTGAAAGGTCACTCAACACCAGTATCTCCAAAACTACTAGACAGATTGACAGCCAAACCAACAAAAGCATGCTTTGTAAGTAAAATTCTAGACCCTACTTTCCAAGTTTGGTGTAACTCTGTTCAGCGGTTTGGCTGGAAGTGTAAGTTGAATAGTTTAAGAAACTTTTTGACGCGTCAAACTACTCAAAGTAGTTTTCGAACCGGAGCGTAAAAGTTACATCCGAACCCAGTGGTGGAAAAAAAAAATCTAAGGATGTAGTTGATGCCCATGCGCACTATCGTTCAAGGGTTGAGTCGCCTATCTCGTGACTACAAAGACTTCTTCCAAGACGACGACAACATGCAATCATCCGAGCCCAACACCAGGTGGCAATCTAATGCTCAGTGAGAGACTGCAGCGCTACATGCCAAGAACAGATGCATACTGGTAAGTAGCATTTTCCATTTTCACCTCTTAACTTTAGTTCCGCTGCATGAGTCTGCGTGACAATTGGCAGGCCAGACCTTAGCGGACTACACCAAGCATTTGCCAGATTTCATTTAGATCTGATCATGGGGTCAAAAGTACTAGACAAATGAAAAAATGCCTTTTGAATGGAAGTGCTGCTGAACAATAAGTTCATAATGTGTGTACGCTAGCCATTCACATGAACAGATGGATAACATGTTTCTTACGAGTGACTCTTGATGAGGGGAGAGTGGTCACAGTGTTTATTTGTTTTACTGATTGTGACTTACTGTACGCAAATGATCCCGTTACCAGACTCGACTGTACCCCCTTTGACCAACCTGAATGTTGAGATGCTAAATCAGCCCTGGGCTTGAACCTTCTGACCGAGGTTACAGTTTTCTGCCGCAGATGCAGCGCGCCAGTTGAACTCAGTTCATAAAATTCTTGCACTACTTCTGATTAAAAGTCCGTTATCTGAAGAACAGTGATTATAATGGGTTATATTTGATCATACATGGATTTCATTGCTTCTGCTCTCTTTGAACATGTTCCACAAAGTCAACAAGCATTGGTATATGCCAATAGGTCCGATTTTAAAGGAATGTTGTGTGGTAATGTGAGGGATTTAACAGTAAATAGCTTGGGAATGGATATGTCTTTTTGTGAAAGCAAAGAACAAACGATCACAGCTGCTGGCGGTCAAGCACTTTTTTGTGGAAGCACACAGCTTCTGCCCAGTCAAAACACTTACTCCTGACTCCCAACGTGTGGGCGGAGCCAAAGCTCCTCTCTAGTGATGGGGGACAGCAGTGCTATCAAATCAGACAACCATAAAAATAGCTGTAGTGGGTAAGAACACTGATTGCATTGGGAATGATGGAGCAGTTCATGTTTGTATGTACTGAGCACTTTATCGCTGTGTATTTTATCTGGGATGAAACACACTGGATTAGGATAGAACAAGCAGCAGTATGACCAATAGCCCTGTTTCAGTCTAGGGAAAAAGGTCATAATTTACTGTTGATGTGGCCCTGATTTCTTTTTGAATTGTCCCAGGTCAGCTACATGGAGATCTATTGTGAGCGGGTACGGGATCTGCTGAACCCCAAAAGCAAGGGTAACCTCCGAGTGCGAGAGCACCCAATAATGGGCCCCTATGTGGAGGACCTTTCCAAACTGGCTGTCACCTCCTTCAACGATATTGCTGACCTGATGGACTGTGGAAACAAAGCCAGGTAAGAAACATAGGGGCCATAATGATCAGTCACTAATGAAGCAACAAGGATTAAAGTGTGTTCTTGGTTGTGATGAAAAGTAGGAACCCAAAACCTTTCTGTTGATTAATAAATGCATGATCTGTCCAAGGGCAGAATAAAGTTTGTGTGTGACTGCAAGAGACCTGGTGGTGGTAGAAAGGACACATTGTGTTAATGGGATCAAGACACATGATTCATTGTATAACATGTGGTTGAAAAATCGTCCATATCCTTTGAGATGCCTATTTGTTGCTTCCTTCAGTGGTTTCATTACCTTTGAGCTTGCATCTGTAATATAATTCTGGGATGCATTTGATAAAATGAACTCCTTTTCAAGAAGTGTAAATATCCCCTTTCGATAGTGCTTACACTAACTAGAACAGCCCACACCGGTAATCTAAACGTACACCAGAACATAAATATTTATGCAGATGCCAGTTGTGCCACATGTGCAGTTTCAAATAAGGACCCAAGAGCGATATACTTGTCTATAAGACACATGTCTTGAGAGATCAAAACTTAGATACATCCAAGGAGGCCTTAAGGCATCTGTCAAACTAGAGTTGTTGGTCCAAAAACATCCCTCTTTAGTTGAAAAATGCTCAGTCTGACATTCAATCAAACTCATCGAGCCAAAGCCAGATGTGATAAATCATTTACACCAAATATCCCACACCGTTAAAATTGGCTAACTTAGAAGAGGCTCTAAACGTACCCAAAAAGATAGTGGGAGAGGAGTATATCAGCAAAGTTCCTGCTTTTCCAGAATAAAATCAGGGGAATGCAATGCAGAATAATTCTTTGAATGTGCCACTAACTCATGGGACCAATACCTATGATGGACTATGACAGTCACCCATTGCTCCTTGATTAGAGCCTAGGGAACATGCCCTACAGGGAGTAAACTGTAAGATCAGATGAATTTGAAAAAGCTTGTAAGTGCTAGATTGTGGAGTTGCAAGAATTGGCAGCTACCAAGTATACCTTGATTCCCAGACAAAGTAACTGCTTCTGGAAAGCTTGTAGAAAGGGCTGCAAGGCTTTTAAATGTCCCAATTGACCAGGACAATAATGTGCATCTCCTTGTAGAAATCTTAGCCAATTATGCCAGCCGGTTCTACCACTCAAACTTGCACCCAAAGACCCAGTCTCCCTGAGAACTGCTGTGAACCATCTTTGTGTGATTGTCACCACTGTCTGGAAACCCCAGTCATTTTGGGATTGCTACAGTGCGCTGAGTTTGATCAGGAAAGCTAGAGTCTGGGTGTTGTAGTTGGATTAGCTGGAGCTGCTATATCTCAGCAGTTTGTTAGCCATATGGCATTTCTAGGATGAAACGTCAGGCTGCAGTAGTGGAAAAATTAGAAAGTCATTACCTTCTGCTTCTGAAAACCACAGAAATAAGGAAAATGATGCTCTTTGTGAAAGCAAGTTGTTGTCCAACATGAGATCTTTCATATTTATCAAGTATTGGATCTTTTTTATAGATTCAGATGATTGAATCATTCCCAGCTGTCCCACAGTATCATAACAAAGCAGAATGTAATACATTAGTATAGGATAAAAGGGCACTAGGCCACTAAATTTGATAGCGTATGGATCTCTTTTTTTATAAAGGAACCAAACTTTAACTATGACCAGTCGGTCGTAGCACCCTCTAGAATATTCCCAAGAGAAGCTGAGATCCTCTGAATTTCACCTTATGTCATGTGTGAAGAGTCTCCCTGAGCTTTGCTCAGTTTTCTCCTTCACACAACTCCTACAACATTGAATTTGTGATTCCTACCATCATGTCTGACGGAAAAGGCCTTTTCCATCCCTGCAAGACCTGTGGAAAGAAAAGGATTCATGTGGATGACCCACATAATGACTGTATCTTTTGCCTTTATTCCCAGCATGAGGTAAAACAATATAACATCTGTCACACTTTTTCTTCCAAAAATTTAAGGGATAGAAAGGGAAGGCTACTCTGTTGGGTTCAGAATACAAAGACACGTAAGATGAGGACAGTGAAGCCTCTTCCAGGTCTTGCAAGAGAGCCAGGTTACAGGAGGGCACAACTGAGGAGGCCAGGAAGCTTTTGAGAACCTCTCTGGCTAAGGACTCTCAGTAAAAGGAGAAACACAAACAATTCTCCTTTGAGCCAGCCCTATCTTTACTATCTACTCCTGATGAGGAAGTACACCTTTATGCCTCCTCTTCACATAGAGTGAAACATAAATCCTCTCAAAAATCCCTTTCCATGACACCATCTCCATTGACGCCGCAAGCTTTGATTACGATGACCATCACTTATATCTTGTTGTAGAGAGCGTCGACAGCAGCAGATTCTACTTTACCCACCATTGGTGCTCCCATCTCATGGACAATACAACCATCCAAGAAGACCTCGTCGACGACTCTGCAGAGGATGACTCCATCGGCCATACCACTGTCGATGACGCCTTTAACCCCGGCAACAGATCTCCAGTCGACGACAGACCCGTCTACAGTGGTCCGGTCAGCGAAGGACCCATCGACATCTGCACTATAAGATAGCACCATCCAGCTAAAGACTGCACAGTCGACGCCAGCGTCCACGAGGCTGCAGATTAAGATGACCAAGACAGTTTTGTGCCCAGAAATCACTTTGCCGAGCAAATTCTTACTTTTACCCCCAAGCCTCCTGCTAGTTCTTCAAGTATGTGAGGATGATGGCCTGTATTGGACAGCTCACAGCCCGTCTGATCTCCATGTGAAATATCAAGAGGAGGATGACAAATATGATTGAGGAGCAATATTACCAGCATTACTGCCCTGGTTGTGAACGGCAATTTGAGCCTCATGGATACTTCTTGAACCTCCCTAGACAGGACACTGCACACCTACCATCATCACTAACCCAGGATCTGCAGGCTATGCTTTCAGACTACAGGAATCGATTCCCTCCGGCTCAGGAGGAACGTCCTGCGGCATCATCGCCACAGACTAATGCTCCTCTTACTCCTTTTATGCCGGCTCCGGCCACACCGCAAATGACTCCTCGTCCCCTTACTGCATTACCTCATCTTCTGATGAAGACAGAGAAGAGGGTGAAATTCATGAGCCTTCACCACCGAGAAAGGAATGGGATGATGATATACTCCCTACACCATTTCCAACTCCACATCACCATGCTGACTCCCCTCCAGAGGACATTGGAGTTGTCACAATCTGATGGAGGGAGCGGCTTCCAGATTCCACCTCACCATGGCAGTAAAGGAGTCTGACTGCTTTCTGTAGGACTTTAAAGAAAAAACAAGGCAATCAATCCACTCCATATCCATTATCGACTATATTTGGCAGGAGGGAATGAAGGTCATGAAAACTCCGGCTTCTGTCCTGCCTTGGATTGATAAGAAATACAGAGCCCCAGACAAGGAAGGGCATAGTGTAGATACTATTGACAAATGCTTCTCCTCCATGCCTGCCATCGCAATTCGGCCTGCGAGTGCCTTGGTGATTCTGGGCCTCTGTGATAGTCAGGTGTGGTCTGTAATGGCTCCCATGTTGGACCTCATCTCATAAGACAAGCAACAATAAGCCAGGAAGATTTTACAAGAAGGAGAGAGGGCTGCATCTGAGGTAATTGACTGTCCAATGGATATAGCTACCACAGGCTTTAGACAGCTAGCCGGCGCAGCAGTCCTAAGACTCCAAAGATGGCTTAAAGCAACATCACTCAGATCTGAAATTTCAAACCAAAATCTTGAACATGGCGTATGATGGGGAGTCATTATTCGGTAAGCATATTGATGAGGCATTCCTGGCCATCAAGACCAACATTGACCCCTCCAAATCTCTTGGCACTCTGCAGTATCGAAAATTGCCATTTCAAAGTGCATGAGGATGGGGCCTCTCAAGCTAGAAGGGTAGATACCAATGCACCCAACAGTACCAGACCTACCAGTCTCAGTACAGACTGGGTTGCCAGTAGTCCTCCTATCACCAGTCGCGTACAGTGGGTTTCTCCAGACAGGGCTCCCGCAGGAGACCACCTTCTCAAAGCCGAGAGACCGGTTGCAAGCAGTGACCGTAGTCAGGTACCAGCTGCTATCCTTTCCCATCCCGTCGGTGCGAAGATATCCAGCCACATCCGTCAGTGGAAGAACATAACATCGGACAGATGGGTGTTGGGCTTAATTACCTATGGCCACACCCTAGAATTTACAGAATGACCACCAAGCACTCAGCCCAGGGGAGCGCATCCCCCTCGCCTTCACTTATTAAGAAAGGAGGCCAACATAATGCTCTCCAAAGTAGCAATAGAGAAAGTTCCTGTGACGCAAAGGGGAAAATTATTCTACTCCCATTTTTTCCTCATACTCAAAAATTCAGGAGAGTGGAGACCTATATTAGATCTCCGGAAAGTCAACAAATTCCTCAAGAGACAAACCTTCAGAACGGTTACAATGTCAGATATCTTGCATCGTCTCAACAGTGGAGCTTTCATGATGTGTCTCCATTTGTTAGACACTTACTTTCGTATACCCATTCACCCCAAAAATTGAAGATGCCCCAGATTCACAGTAGCTGGTACGCAGTTCCAATACAAGGACCACCATCGTGGCTAATCACTCTTTTGCACTTTATGTACTAAGAGCTGGTCTCCTCAGGCTATCTCTAATCTTATGTGGCACTGTCTCCGTAACCTCCTTTCCTTCACCTGTGTCACAACGAACACTACCTCACACCTAGCTTGGAACTGGGCTTGCTTCAAACGGAACCTGGAACCTCTCCACCCATGCTCACAAGCAATAACAACAAATAAAGGACTAGCGTCTCCAGTCTCCCTAGATGGCGGCCATTTAAGACTGACCTCTCTCTCTACTCAGCGGCCATCACGGACTAGTCATTGCCTTTTACTGCAGGCTCTAATGATTACTACAATGTATGCATTGCTTTCACACTGCCATCGTATATTCTAGTGTTATATTGTTATTGTTGCAATATATATGCACATTTATGGGACTTAGTAACTCATTAGTAGCTTAGCCCTATTCTAGCCTGTATTTTATTGTATTTTTATTGTAGTGCTATACTGTTATTACTGCAATATGTATGCACATGTATGGGATCTAGTAACTCATTAGTTGCTTAGCTCTATTCTAGCCTGTATTTTATATGCGGCAAGCTGCACATATCTCACCTTTATCCCCATCATTCGCTGTCCGCTTCCGCATTTACTTATTTCTTATTGGGTTTTCATTGTAAGCTACGTCACGATTTTGCACTGATTATTACTACCTCATCCAACTCTCTCTGGCAAACTGCGCCCAGCCACTCACTAATGTCCTCCTTGGCCCTGTAACCAGCGGCTGACAGCGTGTACTATCGCCCTAGTTCAGACACCTAACACCACAGCCTTTCTAAAATGGAGCTCAACGGCAAGCACACTTTTAGAATCAAATACCCCTCCACCCCCACCCCTCTCTCCAAAAGTGCCACTAAACGTTTCAAACACAACTTCCTGAGGGCGCACCCGGAAACACCCTTTGCTGACACTTACTTCTCATCGGGCAATGGAGCCCTGAATACTGATTTCATCTTCCACACGTCACGCAGAGCCCAATGGAGAAAAACTTTCCTATCTCTACTCACAGTCTCCATCACCAAGAAAACAGCCCATGGCTCAACTCTCTCCATCACACCTTCCCACCTCTTCCCTGGCAGGTCTACCATTACAATCTACAATACCGGGATTGTCCTGATCCAAGCCACGGACAAGAACCTGGAACTACTAGACAACCTGTTCCCCAAGTTCAAAGAGCACCTCTCCAAACTACGGACCCGAACCCAGAAGTCCGCCAGCACTATCCCCCCTGACTTCGTAGCCACCACCTACTACACCTCTACCACCAGTACCCCAGTAAATGGCCCACCTGCTGTTAACGCACGCCACTCCCCAAGGACAGTCACGAACATCCCCACCGCACATACTAGTAGCCCCTCCAACATGACACTTCTTATCCCCACACACACCCCCTCCATCCCTCTCCCCTCGGACAGATCATCCCCCACCCACAACACTCCACCTTTTGAACAAGCCACCGCCCAAAGTTTATCCACCCCCTCCCATCTCCCCCTCGACAGACACCTCTCCCATCTCCCCCTCGACAGACACCTCTCTCTCCCCATCTCTCTCTCCTCTCCCACCCACGTGTCTCTCACACCCGACACAACAACTCCCACCCACAACACGCCTACATCTGCACACACCATCACTCGGAGTTTATCCACCCAACCACCCCATCCCCCCCATGGCAGACACCTCTCCCTTCCCCGCTCCCTCCCCACTCCCACTCATAACGTCATCCCCCTCCCAACACAAGATACAGAACATACCTCCTCACTTACCCTATCACCCCCCTCTCTCCCACCTCCTATTCTTAGCCCTCACTACCCTTCTGTCTCCCCCACTGTCTTTAATCTTCACTCACTCTTCTACTCACCTGTACCGTCTCCCACTGAAGTCACTATCTATGCTTCCCACCCTTCGCCTGCCTCACCTTCACCACTCACACCCCTCGCCCACAAACACGTCCACACCTTGAATACCATCCCACCCATTAGCACCGCGGAACACCTCATCAACCCTCCTGACTTGACCTTATCCACACTCCAACAAGTCAAGGAGGAAATTTTACTAATCAAAAAAGACATCCACGCAATCAAAGACCTTCTCTCCTCACAGCCCAGTCAACCTCCCACCATCCCATTACCTTACAAACGACGCACCCTTCCTACATGCACTCGCCCCCGACGACACCAGCAATGGTCCACTATCCCCGTTCGCAATAACTCCCACCGCCCCCGTCGTGTTCTCAGCCCCTTGTCGGACCTCGACCTTTGCTCTCTCCTACGCTCTTATGGCCCAGGTCCGGTAAAAGGTTCTCCCAATTCGCACATCCCCATACCCACAATTCCCACAAACGCTCTGAGGCTCCCAACACTCAACAACAGAGGCTCCGTCCCTAACAACCTCAGGAAAGTTCCCCTCACACTAGAAAGCTCGACCACCCTTCTCTCTCCCAAACTCAAATGCATCCTACTAAACTGCAGATCGGCCCAGAGACACTCCTCCGACATCGCGGATCTTGTCACAAATAGGGAGCTAGACCTAGCCTTTCTAACGGAAACGTGGCTCACTGAAGCCTCTACCCCGATTATGGACATACTAGTCCCCCCCAATTACCACATCATTAGGCTGGACAGGTCTCCTGGCAAGACGGGCGGGGGAATTGCATGCATTGTTAAGAGCAACCTCTCCGTTACTCAAGTCACCTCACCTTCCCTCTCCTCCTGTGAACTCCTCTGCCTAGACATCATCAGTGAGGGCAAACAAGTATGTACTCTACATCTCATTTATCACCCGCCTGGTGACAATCTCATATTCTCCCAACAAGTCATGGACCTGATCACTTCCAACGCCGGTCGGCAGACCACTCAAGTCTATCTGGGTGACTTCAATCTCCGCTGGAACGATCAGAAAGACACTTCAGTGAATAGTCTAAAAACTTTCCTCAATGCGCTTGACCTCACCCAATTATGTGATAAACCAACACACGACAAAGGAGCGATACTCGATCTCATCATTGCCAAAGAGAACGCTATTCAATTGGAAGCGATTCTACCCTGCGATTGGTCAGATCAGCACATTATCACCTTCTTTATCAACGAAAAAGTTAAACCTAACCCTATTCAACCAATCAAATCCAAAACATGGAAAAGGGATTTGAAGAATCTTAACCCCTCCACCATACCTCCCCACATCGGCAACCTCCTCCTTCCCCCTTCAGGGGCCTCAGATGTTCAATCACTGACTGACCACTACCTTGACTCTATGAATACAATAGTCAATGAAGTCGCCCCTCTACAACTGAAGAGAGTCTCCACCAAAATCTCTAACCCCTGGTATGATGACAATCTCAATGACGAAAGGCGTAATATGCGAATGGCAGAGCGCACCTGGAGATCGGACCCTTCAGCACTGCATCTCAAAAAGCTCAAGAACAAGAGAAATGCCTACTTTAGGAAAATAAAGCGCACAAAGTCGGACTTCTTCAGCCGCCAGTTGGACCAAGCGAAGAATAGGCCAAGAAAACTGTTCGAGCTAATTAAGACCCAAACAAAGGCACAACCCACACAATCAAATAACACAACAAATGACACTCCACACTGTGAAGCCTTCTCTGCTTTCTTTAAACATAAGACTGACAACATAAGAAATGACCTCATCATGGATGTAAATCGATACTCCAACTACACCGGAATGGCTGACACTCAACCTAAAAACAATGCATCCTGGCAGTACTTCGACACCTACTCGGAAGAAGCTATACACAAACTGCTCTGCACTCTGAAGCCCTCTAATCACCTCACAGACCCTCTACCTGCTAATGCTGTAAAAGACTTTATCCCCTTGCTCCTCCCTCTCTGGACCAAGATCATTAACAGCTCTTTGCAACAAGGACACATTCCAGACTCCCTTAAGGTGGGGCATGTCACGCCTATACTCAAGAAACCTACAGCTGATCCGTCTGACCTAAACAATTATCGGCCCATCACCAATATCCCCACCCTGGCCAAACTGTTGGAGAAATGTGTCCAACTCCAACTAACAAAACACATTGACCATTTTGACCTCCTCAACCCTCATCAATCAGGTTTCAGAGCGAAACATAGCACGGAAACAGCTATGACACACATAATTGATGACGCCCTCCAAATTCTGGATCGTAATGAGTCCTGCCTCCTCATCCTTCTTGATCTCTCGTCAGCATTTGACACGGTCAAACATGAGAACTTGTTGGGGCTACTAAGTACTAGGATGGGGCTATCGGGAACTGTTCTCAAATGGTTTTCGTCTTTCCTTCACAACCGGTCTCAGAGGTTCAAGATTGACAATGTACTATCTACACCTGTGCCTGCAGATCTAGGGGTTCCACAAGGATCCACCCTCTCTCCTACACTGTTCAACCTCGTTATGGAACCCCTCGCCACCTTGCTTCAAGCATCCAATGTTCAATTCCATATGTACGCTGATGACACACAACTCTACCTCAAGTTACAGTCCCCGGAAGATATCAAACAGCTGAATTCCACGCTTATTAACACCCAATCCTGGCTGGCCAATAATCACCTCAAACTGAATGCTCTAAAAACTGAGTTCCTACTCATCTCACCTCCGGCGAAAATCTCCACCACCCAAACCTGGCTCAACAACCTAACAGCACTCAATGTCCAACCTACCATCGTGGACTCGGCGAAATCCCTAGGCATCACACTCGATGCCAAGCTCGACATGCAGCAGCACGTCAGCAAAGCCACAAAAGCAGCTAATTTCCAAATTAACACGCTGAGGAAAATTAAGCCCTTCCTCCCGGCCAAAGACTTCCAAACTGCTGTACAAGCTCTAGTCATCCCTCGAATAGACTACGGAATTGCGACCCTCAGCGGTCTCCCACTATCCACAACAGCACCCTTAAGAGCCTCCCTGAACGCTGCCGCGAGACTCATTACTGGCTCTAGAAAGCACTCGCACATATCCCCAGACCTAAGGTCTCTAAAATGGCTGCCTTTTGAAGCCAGAATACAGCTAAAAATTGCAACTATGACACACGCGGCCGTGCACCACAAGGCACCCAACTACCTCGCTCAAAAGCTGTCTATATCAGGAGGTTCGAGATCCAATAGGAGTACTAAAAATCTACTCTTGAAACCTCGTAGATTTCGGAAAGCGAAAACTTACAAACGCTCCTTCTCTGGAATGGCACCCAGGATCTGGAATGCGCTCCCTCCTGAAACAAGGCTAATCAACTCCACTGCACTCTTCAAGAAAGAGGTGAAAACAATGCTTCTGGCCAAGATCTCCTGATCGCTACAGATGTTGGGTCAGAGACTCTGCATTGCTTGTACCGCTGCTCTGCCTTTCCCCTGGCACTATACTTGACTTGTTGGGGGCACTATTACGCTACTCTCTTACTACCGACCAAGATATGATACACGTTGGTTTACTGATCCACCTGTACGCCAGTGTAGTCGGACCAATGACCTGTGCTGCTCTATACTACTCCCTTACCTTATCATATATGGATTGGTTTTATGTTTGTTTTTATCATCCATGTTATTACCATGTTACTTACCATGTTATTACCATGTTATTATCATGTTATTACCATGTTACCATGTTATTTACCTGATCATATATGGATTGGTTTTATGTTTGTTTTTATTATCCATGTTATTACCATGTCACTGACTATTATACTGTTCCCATTATCTCTGTTTACTCCTTTTGCCCCCCCCCTGTCTTTGTGAAGCGCTCTGATATCTGTAAGGATCCTGTTCGCGCTATATAAAACTTTGAATAAATAAATAAAATAAATAAATAAGGTCCTTCCCTCCGGCCTAAGGTCCGCCCAGCGGATTTTCACCAAATGGCTCGCTCCAGTGGCAGTCACCCTGAGAAAGAAAGGTCATCAGAGATTCCCCTACCTAGACAACTGGCTTATAAAATGCCCCAACTCCACAACAAGCGTCATCAGTTATCAAAACCTGCCTGTCACTTTTCCACAAACTAGGCCTTACTGAAACCATCACAAATCTTCTCTCATTCACACTGAAACACACTCCAGAACAAGGCCTTCCATTCCAAGAGTGACCAGGCCGGTTGGCAGATTTGGCACAAAGCATCTCAAGAAGACAGTACATTTGGGTTTGGCTGACAGAAGCAGAGTATGTCCCTGATCTTCACAATACATTGGCAGACACACTCAGGAGGACAAAAGACAATTGCCACGAGTAGGAACTGGAACAGCATCAACTAAATAAAGTCTATTCATGGTGGGGAACGCTGTCATCTCCTGCTGATCGCACCCAGGTGGCCCAGGCAACACTGGTTCTCGGAGCTTCTCCTTTCAGAGACCGAACCAAGTCGCCTTTCACTGACAGTCACTTCTGACAGTGAACAAGGGTCAGATATGCCATCCGGAGCCAGCATCTCTCCGCTTGCATGTCTAGCTCCTGATTTTTACGAATTTGGGGATTTGAAAATAACGCAAGAATACAGAACCATTCTTTCCAGATCTAGAGCAGAAGGCACTGACAAAACTTAAACATTAAAATAGAAGAATTCTGTCTTTGGTGCCAACAGAACAACTTGCATCCTTTTCATACCTCCCCAGAGCAAATCTTACTGTATCTACTTGCTCTGGCCAAATCAGGCCCGGTGTATATGTCCATAAAGGTCCATCTTGCTGCAATTTCCAGATACAGGTGCTCTTCTCACGCTTTGTCTCTCTGCTCTTCAAGACTCACTCCAGTGGAACCTCAGCCTGCAGTGGACTGAGTACTGGGGGTGCCTTTCAGACATATCAGAGACAGTTTCTCAGTATCTTAGATGGTGGCTGGCAGACTGCAGATTGGCTCTTCTGCTCATTATTGTCATGTTCTATGGTACCGACAGATTTGTCATCCCTCGGATGAGGTCCCACTAAGAAAAGGCAGAAAATCTAAGTCTCTGGGCTTATTGGAACAGTGTTGCCACATAAACCTATTCTGGCACTGAAGGTGATCGCCGTTGACTAAAAATAAGTCGAGCCAAGATCTTAATGACAGAACTACCTCCATGTGGTACTGGATTTCACACAAGAATATAGAGGACTGAAACTGTGGTTCATTGGTTGGAGCGGAACAGGATTTGGCTATTTCTGAGTGATTTGGCAGGTACCCTCAATATAATAGTGCATGAATTTAGCAGGTGCCATATTATTGAACGCTAATGACATCTTGAAGGGAGGTCAACGTGGGGACTTTTCTGTTGTGGGGCATGCCCCCAGTTGATTTTTTTCACTTAATCCAGTCATTGCCCTGTCACATGCACATTGTAATTACTGACTCCTACTTAGTTTAAATTCTAGTAAGTAAAGAGAGAACTTAAAGTTGCTTTAGACAAGCAAACTTTATTTTGAATGGAAGGGTTTTCTTCCAAATGTTATCAGAATTTCACCCAAGGGATGTGATATTCAGTTTCTCCAAATTTATTGAAGCTACTTGTAATGGAGAACTAGAATTACAGGTACGAACATTGGCTTCTGGTGAATTTTGAAATCCTCATGTAACCAGTCCTGTCTTCCTCTTTAAGGTATAACAGTCTGTTATATTTTTGTTGCGCAAACTTACCCAAAAGGCAGCAAAGCACTGTACATGATCAAAGGCAAGCATAAAGCCAGCGATTCCTAGAAGCGGTAGCTGGGTTGTAGACAGCTAATGGATTGTGATGTAGTGTAATTAAAGAGGTACGTTTTCAACTCTTTCCTAACTTTGAGCAGCATTGGGGTGGTCCAGATCAATACGAGACAGATGGAAAAGGCCTGTTTTACTTTCTTACACTGCTGTGGGCCTGATTTATGTTGTGGCGGCAGGTTTTCTTACAACCAAGATGATGGTCTGGCCGCCGATTTAAATTTGGGTGGACTATAGTTTGTATTATGGCCACGGCGGAGACTATTCAGACTCAGCCGTGGCCAAACTTCTCATACGGCTCGACTAAGTAAGGGCCATCTGAGAATTCACTAGTTGTCCACCCACCTAATTTAGATGAGTGGACATATAGCAGTTTTCTACTGTCTATCACCGCCAGCTAAACCCTGGCGGTAAGGGATAGAAACAAAATTACATTTGGATTCGGACATGATGACCAGAGCTGCAGTAGCGCCTTTCAACGTTTTCTTCCACCGTTCCCAGTCTTAAATTTACATCGATCAGAGCAGAAAACAACATGCGACTGCAACTTACTACCGGGACTCCCACGACACCACTGCTGGGCCCTGGTCCCAGCTAGGGACCTCGAGCCCTAAAGCCTCTACTCAACATTTTCTCCTTCAAGAATACACAGCTGGTGATTGAATGGACTTGGTTTCACCACTGCCTCCACTGTAGCACAGAATATCCCTAGTCTGACCACCAGCAGATGTGTAATATGTGATATGATAGAGACTTCTATCTGCAGAGTCCTTACCTTAGAATTATCCCCAGGTGTCAACCTAGATCCAGAAATATTTCATGAGCAGTACCCTTGCGCTCGTTAATTGTCTACGCTTGGTGTCGTCCACGCCAGAAGTGACGTGTGCAGTGCCTATATAGGCGCCACCCCAGCACGCTGACGCCAGTTCTTTTCTTTCCACACCATGACCGCACAGATCCGGAGAGAGCTACATGCTAGTCACTTTTTGACTAGCCTCTTTTTGGGAGTATATTCTGATGTGGCAGGGATGTTATCTTGAGAGGCCGACTTCAAGCCCGATGGCGTCTGTCACTGGTTGATACTTAAGACAGACCCCCACCTTGTTCGCCACTACAAGATGACGCTGTGAAGACCTGCCTCCACTGTTGCACAATAAATCCGTAGGCCTTGAGGGAGCAGTCCCTCAAGTTCCTGGGGCTTGATATGCGACACAGAGGTAGTCTCAATCCCAGTCGAGAAGAAGGTCCTGGGATGGTTCGCGGAGCCCAAGATCTTCACCGCATTCTTTTGTGGTGTCACTCGGGTAAGCCTCACTGTAAGAAGTGTAAGGAGACTTCAACTTCACCTCGTCCATCATATGACATGACGAGGGAGCTTCACCATTTGAAGCCTGGCTCCGCAGTTGAGCCAGCGCCTGGGTCAGGTCTGCAAATTTCCGGGAGCTGGAGCGACTTCCGCTCAATTTTAAGAGTTTTATGAGGCCATGCCCCTCATATGTGTTTGGCCTGCTCCTTCAGGCTTTCCTTCAGGCCCTGCTGGTTTGGGAGGGACCCCTACTGGTTCCACACCAGTGGCTCCGGCGCCATTTGGGTGCCTTGGATCTACAGATGGATTTGGACTAGTGCTGGTCATACCACCTTGACCCTCCCTGGCACCGATCCCAGTTCAGCCAGCCTTTTCTGATTCCTGACTCTGACATGGAACTGGAGGGGCTTCTTCGAATGCTGGCTCCTGCTCCGACTGGTGCCATGCCTTTTAGGCCTGAGCCCTATTCCTTTTGGGAGAGGTGCTGGATCCGGAGTAATACCAGCCTTTAAATCCTCATGTGGACTGGTGTGAGGACTTGGCGGAGGCTAGTGTACTGTAAACTTCTCCAGATACAGGCATGCTTTGTCCCCCCTATTGTGGCTACGGAGGAGGGAGTGTCCTTTGCAATAGTTTTGAGAAGGGTGGTTGAGGCCCTGGACCATAGCCTGCCCTCACTGGCAGTCAAGACTAACATCTTGGCAGAGGTGCTTAAGCCGTGAGTGTCCCCCATAGAACCACTTCTTACTCCAGTATTGGAGCTTTCATAGATTTACATGCCTGAATCATTCCTGGTCGTCGAGACGGGAGTCTCCGGTACATAAAAAAGCAATGCTTAGTAGTATAGCAAACTGAAAAGATTCCTAGGCCCATTTCCCTTTTGCAACTCATAACCCTTGTTATGTAAAAGAGACCAAACTTTTCCCTGAACCAATCAGAGCTCCTCACCCTCTAGAACCCTCCTGAGAGAACCTTTTGCTCCTCATATTTTCTACCGCACGTTGTGCTAGGGAGTCTCCTTTGAGCTCTGCTCAAACTCTTCAGTTTTGCAGCGTGAATCTTTCTGGATTCACTATGCTGTGCATTATTCCGCGATCTGGTGGTTGGGTCCGGATTCGTAGTCTTTTTTCTCTTTTTTTTTTTTTTTTTGTAGCCCAGGTGGGCGTCGACGTCCCACCATTTGGTGCACCTTCGTGACGTTGGCACGCTTCCTGCGGAAGCTCCCACCCTTGGGCGCCATCTTCAGATTCTTTTTTCCGCCGTTGGGTCTGGATCGTCGCATGAAGCTCCGGAGAATTTTCAGGAGAAAAGAAGGAAATACACAAGTTTTGGAAGAAAAAGGACCGAGGAAGGTCGGAGAAGAAGACCTCCTAGAACCAGAACGGAGAAGGAGGAAGAAAACATCGAGGTCGACCACTCCAGCGAGGATTGCAACGCCTGCTCAGTCTTCACGCCGAAGACTTTGAGAGTTCGAGAGAGACAGAGGGTGGCCCACCAGACGATGCAAGGGAAAGGGACCACGCCGACGCTTTACGACCTGGGTGCCTCCTCCGAGGAAGAGGAGAACATCGCCGAGGGACCAGATGACTTCACGGTCGTAGAGACCGATGTGAGACCTTTAAAAAAGGTAGGAGAGTCTACGACCCCGAAAACCCAGACAGGGCCTAGAAAGCCTGAGGGAGAACCCCGAAAAACAGAGGCTAAGTCCTCGAAAGGAGCACCGGCGACGAAATTTTCGACGTCCGAAGTTGCATCCTCCGAAAAGCCCAGCGGATCCTTCGAAAAGGACTCCCAGATGGCAAAGACCAGCGAAAAGCATAGGTCGTCGAAGCAGGCCCTCGAGAAGGGACCCGCGAGCGAGAAGACGCTCAAAATGGCCTCCACGTCGAAGGCGCCGTCGAAGAGACCAGCCGAGAAGCTCGGCGCCGAGCAGGCGGCAGAGATGGAGAAAAAGAGAAGAAGGCTCGAGGCCGAAATGGAGATTATGCTCCAGAGGAAGAGAGACTTCGACGAGAAAATGAAGCACTACTCGATTCCCTCGAAGACCGCGACTGTCGCCTCGAGCACCGCAGCGCCAGCCGAAGAGGTAGAGTTGCAGGAGGACTTCGAGGCCGAAGAGCCGCCGAAAACTCCAAACCCCACAGATGAAGGGGAAGAGGAGGACTTCTACCGCTCGGAGGGAGATTACCTCCGCGAGAGCTACTACTCAGAATGCTCGGCGTCCTTAGACGAAGAATGGCAGGATCTCGAGGCCGATAACCCCGAGGAACCGGTGGAGACGTATCCGTCGAGGCCTTCGCCGCCAGACGACATCGGGGCTTACTATGAAGTCGTCAAGAAGGCTGCAACAGTCTACAATGTAAAGTTGGAGGAGGAACAGACAAAGGCAGATTTCCTGCTGGAAACATTGCTCCCCTCACAGACAAAAAGCAGTTTCCTGCCCATGCTGAAGAGCGTCACTGCACAAGGAGCTGAAGCCTTCAAGGAACCGGCTACATGCAGGTCGGTGACCCCGAGGACGGAGAAGAAATACAAGTTCTCCTCCGGGGACCCCCCTTATATCCAGGGCACCGTGGCAGCTGACTCTATTATCGCGGCAACTGCCAGGAGAAGGGCCAACGTGCCAACCACATCTGGTCCACCACCTGATAAGGAAAGCAGGAGGATGGACCTCACTGGAAGGAAAATAGAAAGGAATGCGGCCATGCATTGGAGGATGGCAAACTCCAACGCACTCCTGAATAGACACCAATACCAGCACTGGGATGAGATGAGCCAGTTGCTGAAACACATGCCTGAGGAGTACAGGCAGAGGGCAGCCCACCTCGTCGAGGGGGGAAAGGACATAGCAAACGCATGCCTGAAGACGGCCCTAGACGGGGCAGAAACATCAAGCAGACTGATGGCCATAGGTATCACTGAGAGAAGGCAGGCCTGGCTCAGAATATCCGGCTTCAAGGCAGAAGTACAGAACAACATCCTGAACACCCCCTTCAATGGGGAGACGCTGTTTGGAACAGCGGTGGATGACAAACTGGCCCAGCTGAAGAAAGACAATGAGACAGCCAAATCAATGGGAGCCCTGCAATTCAGGGGGATGCGGAGAGGCACCCCCACGAGGAGACCAAATGGTAGAGGTGGAAACCAGCAATCACATTCGCATCAGTCGCACCACCATGGTCAACAAGGGGACAACCAATGGCAACAGGGTCAACAGAGGCAGAATTGGAGCTCCCAGAATAGGGGCCAGTCCTTTCGAGGGAGAGGAAACGGACGGGGCCAAAGACGGAGAGGTGGTGATCAACCCCCCCAAAAATGACTCCACGAAGAGGGAGGCGCTCACCCACCCAAAGCCTCCGGGGGGAGAGCACCTACAGCTAAGGAGAGGCTCACACGGACTCGGCTCAAGAGAACACACAACACCAGTAGGGGGAAGGTTGAGATTTTTTCTACACAAGTGGAGAAAAATAACCACAGACAAGTGGATACTAAACATTATACAACACGGATACTGCATAGAGTTGGAAAGATACCCACCAAGCAGGAGGCCAAAGAGAAGGGGTCACAAGGGCAGAGAACTGCGCCTGCTCCAGGAGGAAGCTCAAGAACTGCTCCTCAAAGAGGCCATAGAGCCAGTCCCGCAAAGAGAACGGAACAAGGGAGTGTACTCAAACTACTTCCTAGTACCAAAGGCGGACGAAAGCCTAAGACCCATCTTGGACCTACGCTTCCTGAACACCTACGTAAAAACTCAAAAGTTCAAGATGACTTCCCTGCAAGAGGTCATCCCACAAATAAGGCCCGGGGACTACTTGTCCACAATAGACCTAAAAGACGCATACCTGCACATCCCCATGAACAGGAAACACAAACACTTGTTAAGATTCAAGGTGAACAAAGACCACTATCAGTTCACGACCCTGGCTTTCGGGCTCAAGTCAGCACCAAGGGTCTTTACCAAATGCCTCGCGGCGGTGGCCGCACACCTGCGAAGGGAGGGTATACACGTGTACCCCTACCTGGACGACTGGCTCGTGAAAGCAAGCTCTTACACGAGGTGCAAAGCCCACACAGAACAGGTCACAAGTACACTCACGAACCTGGGCTTCTCCATCCACTGGAGGAAGTGCTCCATGGACCCAGAACAAGTAAAAATCTTCCTGGGAGCCCTGATCAACACTGTTGAATGCAGAGTGACACCCAGCGAGAAGAGAACACTCAGCCTGCTGAGGGAGAAACGTCACTACCAGAAGGGGCAAGTTCTGACAGTGAGGACGGTGAGCAAGATCTTGGGGATGATGGCGTCATGCATCCACCTGGTCCCCAATGTTCGCCTAAAGATGAGACCACTACAGGAGTGGCTGCAACAACAATGGTCACAAGCAGAAGGAAGTTGGGAAGATCTAGTGGTTGTTACTCACTATGTGCAGGAGGAGATGACATGGTGGACGAAGGAGAATATAACGATGGGGAAGCCTCTTAACGCCACCGGACCCAACTGTGACCATCACCACAGACGCATCCCAGAAAGGATGGGGCGCACACATGAACAGGCTCAGAGTGAGGGGTCTGTGGAACCCAGGAGATGCGGTCAAGCACATCAACTACCTGGAACTGAAAACAGTGTTGCTGGCCCTCAAGGCCTTCCAAAAGCACCTTTACAACAAAAGGGTGTTGATACAGACTGACAACACCACAACGATGTTTTACATCAACAAGCAAGGGGGGACTCAGTCATTCCCTCTGTCGAGCTTGGCTCAAGAAATATGGAGATGGGCGATCCCACTCAGGATAGACCTGCTGGCCATACACCTGCCAGGGAAGGACAATGTGGAAGCGGATTGGCTCAGCAGGCAAGCATCGGTGTCCCACGAATGGGAACTGAACAACCAAGAGACAGAGAACCTGTTCAGGAGGTGGGGCACACCAACAATAGACCTGTTTGCAACACGCCGGAATGCAAAATGCCAACACTTTGCATCGAGGGAACAGGAACCAATGTCCCATGGGAATGCCCTATGGATAAGCTGGTCAAAGAAATTTGCCTACGCTTTTCCACCGACGCCACTGATCCCCAGAGTCCTGAACAAGTGCAGGTCGAGCAACATGACTCTCATCCTGGTGGCTCCCCAATGGGCGAGGCAGACTTGGTACTCCCAGATTATGGAGATGGCGCAGGGCAGAGCACACAAATTCCCAAAAAGAAGAGACCTTCTCTCCATGGAAGGGGGACAAGTTCTACACCCAGAACCAGAAAGCCTCTGCCTGTCAGCGTGGCTCCTGAGGACTTAGAGTTTGCTCATCTAAAACTACCAGAGAGCACACTTCGGGTGCTGAGAGAAGCAAGGAGACCCAGTACACGGAAGTGCTATGGGGAAAAATGGAAGAGGTTCACGCAGTGGTGCCATAAGAAAAACCTGGAGAAAAAACTGACTAGAGAGTCTACAGTACTCAGATACCTCACGCACCTGATCAAAGCCAAACTAAGCTCGTCCTCGCTGAGGGTTCACCTGGCAGCGATTGTGGCATACACAAGGGGAGAAACGGTGAGAAGTTTCTTCACTTCCAGAGTAGTGAAAAGGTTCTTGGAAGGAGCAAAGAGAATAGCGCCACCCAAGAGGATGCCGCCGCCGGCATGGAATTTGAACGTGGTACTGACGGAACTCATGAAGCCGCCGTTTAAACCCATCCATAAAGCGTCACTACAAATACTGACAATGAAGACAGCCTTTCTATTAGCAATAACATCGCTACGCAGAGTGAGCGAACTACAAGCTTTAACGCTGCAAGAACCGTACATACAAATACACAGTGACAGGGTCGTGATGAGGACAGACCCGCATTTCATGCCCAAGGTAGTATCTAAATTCCACATGAACCAAAGTATCCAGATCCCTAGCTTCTTCCAGAAGCCCACATCAAATGCGGAGAGGGCGCTCCACACTCTGGATGCAAGGCGGGCAGTAATGCACTATATAGAAAGGACGAAAGAACACAGGAAGACAAAACAATTCTTTGTGTCCTTCGCAAGGAGTCTCCTGGGTAGACCAGTGACTAAGAACACCATAGCGAGATGGATTGCAAAAACAATACAGCTCTGCCACATGCAAGCGGGTGAGGAGCTCACGGAGGGGCCACGAGCCCACTCAACCAGGAAGAAAGGGGCAACAATCGCCTTCCTGGCAAACACGCCCATCCAAGACATATGCCTGGCGGCAACATGGGCTTCAGTGCACACTTTCACTAAACACTATTGCGTAGATGTGCAGATGAACAAGGAAGCAAAAGTGGGCCAAAGAGTGCTTCAACATATCTTTAACAACCAACGCTCATCTTCCACCCAGCCGCCACATGAGTGACAAAACCGCTATGAAATCAATGCACAGCATAGTGAATCCAGAAAGATTCACGCTGCAAAACGAATAGTTTCTTACCTGTCGGTGTAGTTTTGCAGCTTGAAGATCTTTCTGGATTCACTAGCGAACCCACCCACCTCCGCCAGAAAGATGAGGCTGGAGAAGGTGGAAGGACATAGAGTAAGATGGGAACGCTTAACAAGACAAATATACGTGAAGAAGTTTACGTTGAAGGAAAGTTTTAATACACATAGCCATGGATTCACCACAAAGGAGGAAAGAAAAAAAGAATCCGAAGATGGCGCCCAAGGGTGGGAGCTTCCGCAGGAAGCGTGCCGACGTCACGAAGGTGCACCAAATGGTGGGACGTCGACGCCCACCTGGGCTACAAAAAAAAAAAAAAAAGAGAAAAAAGACTACGAATCCGGACCCAACCACCAGATCGCGGAATAATGCACAGCATTGTGAATCCAGAAAGATCTTCAAGCTGCAAAACTACACCGACAGGTAAGAAACTATTCGTTATACTGAATTTGGATTGGATTTAAGAGTTTCTTCTTCAGATTTAATTATTTGAATTACTTCATACTATTTCTCCATCTTCTACCATGGCTGGCAAGGAGAAAAAAGGATTATTTAGAGCTTGTCACCTACTCTACGAAAAGCCTCTATACAGACGACCCTCATAAGGATTGCATCTACTGCCTTTATCCAGTCCATCAGGCAAAGGATTGCAAGGTATGTCGTACCTTTTCCAATAAAACTTTGAGGGATCGTGAAGGAAGGCTTTTACTATGGCTTCAAAAGCTAAAAGCCAGGAAGGAGGTCATGTCTAGTGACAGTGAGGAGGAATCTTCTTCTTCCAGGAGATCTCAGAAAAGGAGCAGATCTCCTCAGGCTCATACCTCAGGGGAAAGACCTGAGAAGGCCCTTTAAAAGACCACCCCAGGGTCTTCGGGCGCAGTCCCTCAAAATCTCCTTCAGGCAAAGAAAAGGAGAAAGGTCATGCTTGGGGGGGGGGGGGGTAAAACATACCAAGAAAACCAGCACAGAGCCTTCAAAATCTCCCCCTAAGGTCAAGATTATGGTCAAGAAGCCATCCTCCACACCTTCTGAGGAAAAAATGGAAAGATCTGCATCGTCGACGGGAGCGTCGACGAAGATGACGTCGACGAAACATGAGGTAAAACCTACTTCAAAGGCTTTATCGCCGAGATCTGTGGCGACAACAGCATCGACGACGGCTACGATTGCGTCATTGATGGGATTGTCGACGATGACAGTGACTACTGGATCGACGACGGTAGCATCGGCGATGATATCGTTGTCTGTTTCGACGGCGATCTCGTCGATGGGTTTGTCGACGAGGGAAAAAACCACAGGAAAGAGGTTTTTGGCCAGGAAGAGTACAATTACCCCAGAAATTACATCTCCAAGTAAGGTGTCTCCTCTGGTACCATCTCACCTTTTTGAAGAGGAAGATTTGGAAGAGGATGAAGATGATGGCGAACCTTTTGGTTATGCTAGGAGCCCATCGCAGTTACAGATGAAGTACCAAGAGGAGGACTCGCAGGACGAATATGAAGAATTTCAAGATCATCCTCCGCAACAATACCGCCAGGAGTATCAAGAAGAGATGACGAGTGTTCCATCTTCTTTGTTAAAAGATCTGCAGTTCATGCTAGAGGATTATAAGAAGAGATATCCCACACCTCAAGCCTCTAAAGAAGTTCCTGTGGCTACGGCTCTTCCACGCTTGGTACCAAGTACACCAGTCCGTCGGTGGGAGATCTTACCAGAGTCCTTTCTAGATCTCCACCACCAGATCTCAACAGGAACCTGGGACCACAGATGATGACCAGGTAGAAGGAGAGATCACAGACCCTAGCAGAGAATGGGACGATTATCTCATTCCGTCACCACCTTCTCCTTCGCTGTAGCCTGTTGATTCTCCACCGGAAGACATCAGTGGTTTTCATAACCTGATGGAGAGAGCCACAAAAAGATTTGCACTTACCATGGCAGAGGATAAAGCTGAATGTTTCTTATGACTTCAAGGAACCCTATCGTAAGACGGTTCGGTCCTTACTGATTGTCAGTCATCTATGGGAGGAAGGCCTGAAAGTCATGGAAACGCCAGCTACAGTGACTCCAGTGCTCGTCAGACTGGACTAAAATACAAAGCGTCTTCAGATGCTCCAGCTTGTCTTTTAGGTCAGTTATTACCCAGGCGGCACAGCAAAAATCAAGAAATCCCTCAGCTCCTATTACGACACCTCCGGACAGGGAGGGTAGAAGATTGGACAATGCGGGAAAGAGATTTTCCTCTGTCTGCCCCGTTAGTGAGAGCTGCGAATGCCCTGGCCATTCTGGGGAGGTACGATAGGCAAATGTGGTGCGACCTTTCCCCTTACATAGACCGCATACCGGAGACTGAGAGGTAGGAAGCCAGAAAGATTCTGCAAGAGGGGAGGGTACTTTGGCCGAAGTCATAGATTGCGCTATGGACATAGCGACCACAGCATTCAGATCTCTGGGAGGAGCAGCGGTACTTCGCAGACAAGGATGGTTAAGGGCAACAGCGTTTAGACCGGAGGTACAAAAGAAGATCTTGGACCTTCCTTTCAACAGTGAGGATTTGTTTGGCAAGCATATAGATAAGGCACTGCAGAGAATCAAAAAAGAAACGGATACAGCTAAATCATTGGGGACCCTACAATACAGGAAAGTTCCTTTTCGAGGCTCTAAGAGTAGAGGCCAGTCGTCATACAGAGGGGGATACCAGCAAGGACGATATTCATCTTACTCCACCTCATCTCAGCCCTAGCGTCAGCAATATACACAGCACCAGTCAGGAGGCTACACAAAATCTACTCAGAGAGGTAAAGGAGGTCGTCAGGGTAAAGACACCACCCGACGACAATGAGAACCTTCAATATCCTGCTACACCAACTCCTCTGATATCACATGTTCCCCCGGGTGGAAAGATTGCTTATTATTTCCGAAATTGGCAACAGATAACTACGGATCAGTGGGTCCTCAACAATATTCAATTCGACCACACTCTAGAACTTCTACAAACGCCCTCTTGTACACCGCCGATGCATCAGGAGGTCAAGCATTTACATCAAATGCGAAGGGAGATTCGGAAGGAGCAATAGAACCGGTGCCGAACTCCCAGAAGTTTTCTAGTCAAGAAAAACATTCTTCAATTGCGTCCTATTCTAGACCTCCGATCCCTAAACACCTATCTCAAAAAGCAATCTTTCAGTATGGTTTCTCTTCAATACATCCTTCTATTACTAGACCCAGGAGATCATATGACCACATTAGACCTACAGGATGCATACTTTCACATCCCCATCAATCCTTCTCACAGGCAGTACCTTCGGTTCATGGTAGCAGGACAACATTACCAATTCAAGGTACTGCCGTTCGGCCTGAAATCAGCCCCAAGAATCTTTAAAAAATGCCTGGCTCCAGTGGCTGCTGTTCTAAGGAAACAGAAACATCAAGTATTTCCTTACCTCGACGACTGGTTTTTCAAGGCACCATCAGCAGCGTTAGCCCGATCGTCAACAGTGCAGTGGTTTGCCAGGTTAGGTCTGACTTTAAACGAGGAAAAATCATCCCTTCAACCAACAAAGAACATCACTTTCTTAGGGGCAATACTGGATACAGAGAGAAACAGGGCATTCCCCTCCAAAGAAAGACAGCTGAAAATTATCTCTCTTCCAAGTCTTCGCAAAAAGAAAGTCTTTCAGTACGCAAGTACAAGTCATTGCTGGGAACAATGTCATCTTGCATTCCCCTCGTACCTTATTGCAGGTTAAGGATGCGTCCGTTGCAAGAGCAACTAGATCTACAATGGCATCAAGCGGACGGATCCTTCGAGGATACAGTCCAAGTAACGCTGGTCATGGTTCAAGCGGCAGCATGGTGGACCCGAAAACGGAACGTCTCGCAGGGTCTTTCATTCCTTACAGAGCCAGCCCCATTGATAGTGACTACAGATGTGTCCCTAGAAGGATGGGGAGCAATCCTTCAAGACCTCCAAGTCAGCGGCCGCTGGAAGTTGCACGAGCAACAACTGCACATCAACTTACTAGAACTCCGAGCAAGCCGCTTGGCATTGCTAGCTTTCCTGCCAAGGATAAGAGGGTCATCTGTGTTGATAAGAACGGACAACACAACTGCAATGCACTACTTAAACAAGCAGGGAGGAACAAGATTGCTCTCCCTTTCTCAGGAAGCCCAGAGGATATGGGAATGGGCACTGCAAAACGGGATATCCATAGCAGCAGAACATCTCCCAGGGGACCAAAACTTCAAAGCAGATACTCTCAGCAGACTCAAATCTACCTGCCACGAGTGGGAGATAGACCAAGGGGTCTTGGACAGTATTTTTTAAAGATGGGGGAACCGACAGTAGACCTCTTAGCAACAGCGGAGAACAGGAAATGCCGGTTCTTCGCAAGCTGGCTTCCCCAACGTGGATCTTGGGAGAATGCGTTTTCGATGGCATGGTCAGGTGTCTTTGCCTACGCCTTTCCTCCAATTCCCCTGTTGCTGCCGCTAGTGCTTGTAAGATCAAGAAAGAACCGTGCAAGATGATCCTGATAGCCCCATGGTGGCCCAGACTACACTGGTTCACAGAGCTTCTGCTGCTGTCGGAGGTCCATCCGATTCGCCTCCTGCCAATACCATCACTTCTGACGATGTCCCAGGGACAAGTGCTCCATTCGGACCAGAAATCCTTGCGCTTCGCAGCCTGGCTCCTGAGCACTGTGAGTTTCAACATCTGAACATCTCAGAGGAATGTAAAGGCATCCTTTCAAAGGCCAGAGCGGATAGTATGAACAAAACCTACAGAATAAAGTGGAAGAGATTCTGTCTATGGTGCCAAAGAAGTAACATTCATCCTATCAATTCGGCACCTCATGAGATTATTCCATACATCTTGCTTTTGGCTAAGTCGGGTTTGGCTCATGCATTTATAAAAGTACATTTAGCTGCAATATCACGCTACAGAAGAACTTCCTCTGGACCGTCCTTATGGTCGGCAAGAATTGTTAAACAATTCATGAAGGGATTGTTCAGAGTTTTTCCTCCAATAAAGCCTCCACCACCTCTGTGGCATTTGAACATAGTCCTTTCACAATTACTGAAGCAGCCCTTCGAGCCTATACACAGGGCAGATCCCAAATTCCTATTGTGGAAGGTGGTACTTCTCATCGCTCTCACTTTGGCCAGAAGAGTGGGGGAATTGCAGGCTCTCACAATTCAAGACCCCTTCTTGCAATTTAAGGAGGACAGAGTGATTCTCATAACTAATCCAAAGTTTATTCCAAATGTGCCAACTGACTTTCATTTGAATGAGCCATTAGTTCTAAAACGTTTCTTTCCTCAACCAACAATAGCAGCGGAAAGAGTTCTACATTCGCTGGATGTCCAGCGATGTCTCAAATTCTATTTGCAAAAGACTAAACCCTTCTGCAAGTCTTCACAGCTTTTTGTCGCTTTCAGCACACCCAGGAAAGGCTTCCCTTTATCAAAATGTGGGATTGCCAGATGGATTTCCAATGCAATAGGATATTGTCACCAAGCTGCTGGAAAGCCTCTGAACGCACGAGTTTGTGAACATTCA
The DNA here is from genome assembly GCF_964263255.1 of Lissotriton vulgaris. Taxonomy (NCBI): domain Eukaryota; kingdom Metazoa; phylum Chordata; class Amphibia; order Caudata; family Salamandridae; genus Lissotriton; species Lissotriton vulgaris. The sequence goes on along the minus strand of NC_141700.1, from coordinate 796,597,740 downwards.
ACAAGAGCAGTGTCCACCTCCACCGCTTTGTTTGCGGGAGTGCCGATCCAGGATATCTGCAGGGCAGCGACCTAGAGATCTATCACACCTTCACCAGGCCTTACTGCTTGGAAGCAGCTGCGGAAATAGATGTGGCGGTGGGAGAAGCAGTGCTAAGAAACATTATCCAGTAACGGTGAGCCCTCTTTACATCCTTCCGTCCTTTTCTCTTGGTTACAAATGCAATTATTTTTTTTCTATTACTATGTTTAGTAACTGTGATTGCAATATTAATGTGCAGAATTCTACACTAACTATGTACAGGATAATGCTGTATTAAGTAACTATGTAAATGCTTTATGCTACTACTGGCTATTCTGATTCAGGCATGTAAATCTATGAAAGCTCCAATACTGGAGTAAGAAAACAAGTTACTTACCTCTAACTGTAGTTCTCCAGTATTGGAAGCTTTGATAGATTCACATGCGACCCACCCTCCTCCCCTGAGAGGCTCACCTTGGATTTAGCACGAAGAGTGTTTATGCACAAGTGCGCAAAACTCTGAGGAGCAAAAGGTTCTCTTAGGAGGGTTCTAGAGGGTGAGGAGCTCTGATTGATTCAGGGAAAAGTTTGGTCTCTTTTACATAACAAGGGTTATGGGTTGCAAAAGGGAAATTGGCCTAGGCCTCTTTTCAGTTTGCTATACTACTAAGCATTGCTTTTTTATGTACCGGAGACTCCCGTCTCGACGACGGGGAATGGTTCAGGCATGTGAATCTATTAAAGCTTCCAATACTGGAGAACTACAGTTACAGGTAAGTAACTTGTTTTCTTCTGTTCAATGAAACTCTTACTGACGACCTGGTGCAAGCACAGCAACGGGCCTGCTGTGAACTGGACGATTGCCCGCTGCCACCGCCTCGCCACAGGGATCCCCAATTTCCTCCCACAACACCCTAGCCCGAAGAGTGGTGGTCCAAGCCTCTATCTCCTGTGGAAATCCTGACGCACTCCTTACTGCCCCATCGGATAGGGAGTCCAAGGGGCTGGACACCATAGGGAAGAAACTATTTTCTTCCAATAGCCTGTCACTGAGGTCCATGATCACCACGTGCCTTTTGGGCTGTTACTCCCATGTTCTATGGGATTTGGTTGCACAGGTGATGCCCATGGTACCGGAGAAGGCCTGAACCACTAATTAAAGTGGAAGCGTTTATGTTGCCACAAATCGAATATTCATTCTATCTTAGCACCACCAGTGCAACTTTTACCTTACCTCTTACTGGCATAATCAGGTGTGGTCCATGTTTCTATTAAGGTATATACCATCAACTGGTTCACCACATTGTGGTCTAGTAGGGTCATTAAGCAGTCCTTAAAGGTCTTTTCTGAGTCTTCACTCAAACTAAGTCTCCTCCTCCGAATCAGTAGCTTAACCCCTTCGATGCGCATGACGAGCTGGGCTCGTCATGAACAATGGTAGTCATAAAATGACAGCACAGGAGGGGAAAAGCCACAGCAGCCAAGGTGTTAATGCTGTACTTGCGTAACTCATTAAGAGTCCATCTAAATGAACCTATTGTTCTATAACCTTCTTTCTGAATCCACAAATGGCAGCTGAAAAATTGCTGCATACATTTTACGTTTAAAGATTCCTGAAATGTTATTTATATCGCACTAAACAATTCAGAAAACTGACCAACTGTTAGTAGCATATGGAAATCCTCGTATAGGGGGTCCTATTTTTAAGGCGAGCATAGCTTAATGGATTTCAGCTGCTATCCAGTTTTGCCACTCAAAGGCTGGTAGACCTTTGACAAGTAAGGTTATAGCGCACTCAATTAGAGCAGTCTCACCTACGACTGCTTTGTAAGCTCGGGCACCTCTTAAGTATGTTGAGCGGCGACATGAAAGAACAGGCATACATTCACACAACATTATGACCTGGAATCGTTGGGGCAATGATGCAGCTGTGGGACAAGTGGTGTTATGTAATTTATTTAAAAAAGGTGAGCGTTTTGTTTATTTTAATACCCACCTTCTGCTATTGTGTTTTGCTTATGATGGTTGATAAATACTTTAACTGCTGTCTATTCTGATTCAAGCATGAGACTCTATGAAAGATTCATTACTGGAGAAGAGAAGTTACTTACCTGTTACTGTGGTTCTCCAGTATTGGTATCTTTCATAGATGCCCATGCAACCTATCCTCCTCCTCGTATAGGCTCCCCTTATTTTATAAAGATTTCATTCCCACTACTGCTTAAAAGTCTGAGGGAAGATGGCTCTGTATCAACTGAAGTATGACTCCTCATAAATGATGTGGATAAGCTAAGCAAATGAATGTATTTTAGCTATTAAAGGCTACTTGTTCTTTATTGTACTGCTCTTATATGTACCATGGGACTCACACTTCGGTAAATGATTTAAGTTTGTGAATCTATGAAAGATACCAATAATGGAGAACTACAGTTAGTTAAATAGCTTATTTCCATACCTCGTGACTCAAAAATCTTCTTAGAAGAAAAACAAGAGCCAAACTTACAAGCTAAATCCTAGATTGCAGGAGCATGCACAGCATGTGAATCTACAGCACTGCACTCAAAGAGAAGATGCTTACGGGGTAAGTAACATTTTCCTTAGAGTTTTAACCTTTACATGCAATCCCGGCGTACTCCACCGGGTTTCCCTTATCTTCAGCTACATGATGTTTGGTTTCTTTTAAATCGATGTAGCGCAAATTCAGCTTTTGGTAGTTCTGACATCAGACATTTGGAAATCTACTGGCAGCACTTGCTCTTTGGGCTGTGTTTTGACTGCTTTCATAATTTTCACTTCAGAACTGTAGCAGCAACCAACATGAATGAGACCAGCAGCCGCTCCCACGCAGTCTTCACGATTGTCTTCACTCAAAAAAGGCACGATGAGATGACCAGTCTGGACACTGAAAAGGTAAGCTGACAAAACGTCTTCTCTTTAACTAAATAAAACTAGAATAATATTTTCAAGTCATCCGTCTATTAACCTTACCAAATATTAATGTGCAACTATTAATAAGCAGTATTAGTGTGTTAACAAGACACTATTTGAGCTTACTCTTTTGTAACAGGTTTACGTAAATGACACACAGATTTTTGTACATGGACCGAGAAGCATTCGGAGATATAATATATTACGGAAGGTGGGAAAAGCTGGGCATCTCCTATCCGTCTGTCTCCCAGCCCTTACTCCCAACCAAAAAAGAAATGTGTACCAGCTGGTGAGGATGGCTACAGAGGAGCTGGGGACAGAAGTAGATGCACTTACCTCCTCCTGTAGCTCAGCCTACCAGCTTGATCCTTGGGTGGGCCAGGGAATCCCTCCCAGTTCCACCTGATACGTGTGTGACATCAATAGTGACATTCCACACCTGCTAATGAGTTGGCCTGAAACTAGCCCCTCTTTCAGGAGTTTGCCAGTGCCCAGAAGGGATCGGACACTGATAAACTCACACAAGCACATCCAGCCACCAGGAGAAGTTTGCCTTCCATCGCGTAGACAAAAGAAATTAAACAAACTGATGGATGACTTTCTTGACCCTTGTCACTTATTGAAGTATACATCCATCAAAACAGCATCCTAGCAATACATTATCATGATACTTATGTACATCAGTAGGGTAGAGAAGGGGTTTACTCCAGTTGCTCACTTTTTGAACATACTTATTATCAAAGGAGCACAACAAAGCTGTCCCTTACCAGCATTACTATCAAATCTAGCATTGGAACCATTTGCTATTGTTATCTTCCTCTTATTTGCGGTCTCGTTGTTACTCACCAACTCCAAAACAGGCATGTTATTCCCACCGCTCTACACCATCAAACACATTTGGCACATTAACCGGTTATAATCATTTGGTTGAAATCCAGTGTAACTCTTCCAAAATGATCAGTAAATCTGATTGCAGCTCTTTTCAGCTTAAGTGAAAAACAAAAGAAATAAATACAATACTACCCTAATTTGCATGCACACAGTCTACGTTCTTCCTTTGAACTCAAACAAATTGAGTTACCAAATGAAATTGAAAATTCTCTGATGGATACTTCTTACCGAATAGTTCTCACCTTTCGACTATTCCCGGGCAGCAGACTCGATCAAGAGAATTTGTTCAGCAGTACTCTTGCACGCTGGTGGGTGGTGCCATGTGGGTCAATGTTTTTATATTTTAAAACTAGGGAGGCTCCTAATATTCACGAGAACCTGGGGTAGTAATCCTTAGTGTAGAAAACAGTGGTTCACTAAAGTCATAGATTAGTATATGCAAAAAGACCAAACAAATTAAAAAAATAGAGTGGGTGAGAGAGGTTCTTGGCCCATTGCAACAGATGCACCAGGCTGAGGTACGAACAGGCAGTTACCCGATGTTTATATGGCAATTTTATTAATTGCACGTTTTTTTTGTAAAGCATATAAAGTCTTTAGCTGGTATAGAACAGATCCAGTGCCCACAATTTTGTAAAAGAAAACATGCAGTGATGATTGAAAGATACAAACGTGCATAAAAAACACAGAAAAGATGTTCAGACTCCTTTCATTATTTTGATATAATGTGTAAAAGGGAGTCACTAAGTCTACAGGAAGGTCGGACCTACAGGTGTCCTGCAGTTCACGGCAGGGTCAGACCTACAGGTGTCCTGCAGTTCACGGCAGGGTCAGACCTACAGGTGTCCTGCAGTTCACGGCAGGGTCAGACCTACAGGTGTCCTGCAGTTCATGGCAGGGTCCGACCTACAATTCACAGTAGGGTCGAAACACTCTGTTTGTTTTGCTCCCCTACAGTCTTACGCCGGTCGGTTAGAAGTTCACAAAAGTAATGGCAGTGGTTACTGCCCGTTTACGGAAGTCTGGGCTACATATGTTCAGTGCCTTCACAACTGGCTGCTCAGGGAGGGCTCGCTGCAGCCAGTCATCGACCACTCCTTGACAGCAGCCAACTCCTGACCTCTTTGGGGTTTTCCATCAACAAGCCCAAGACACATCAGAGCCTCACACAGAGGGTTCCTTTCATCGCAGCTGTCTGGGGCACAGTGGTGTTCGGGGCTGTTCCACCACCCACAGCAATTCTGGGTCTTTCGGAGTATCATTCTGAGGTTTCACGCTCAATCCTGGATTGTGTCACACATTGTTCTGTGGCCTGTTGGGCCTTTAGCCTCGTGAATCCTGCTGGTCCTCCATAGCTGCAGGCCCATGCACTCCTTCGACTGGAACCCTCACTTCTGACGAGCTTAATACTGGGGTTGCCTCTGCCTTTTTCATGGCGGTGTATCATCGGATTTAGCGATGAGTGCCCCCACAATGGCATCCTATTCCTTATTTGATATACCTATGCCCCATCACCGCTGCTCTGCCTCTAGTGGTGCCACTACGGTCCCCGCCAATTTCATTTAATCTGTCAGTGACATTAGGGGATCTGTGTGCTTTACAGTTCATGGATGTGTTAATCTCAGTTACTACCAATGCCAAATTCATACATCTATAGCTAACAACACTAAAGCAACAGGGGTATAGGGCAAAGAATGACTGCACTTTATCCAATATTTTATGGTCTAATTGTTTTCAAAGAATTCTGGGTGCCAAGAACCTGAAGTCACATACCCCTAGACTCCCAAGGGCAATGCCCAAAAAGCTTTGCAATGAAACACAATGGTTCCGCACTCCCACACAATACACAGTAACAATGATAGTCAAAAATAATGATTTAAAAAATCGGTTCAGTAGGACTTAAAGTTTTCTTGTTCTTTTATTCAAAATCTTCATACAAAGCGTAGCCAACGCGTTTCGTCCCGAGGACTTCTTCAGGGCTACAACAAACAGGTATACAAAAATACACATACTATACAAAACTATTTACAATAAAAAAAACACCGTTCACAATACATCATAATTGCAGATACATAATATACATACAACTGGATTCATGAATATGATTTGCCTACTAAAAGGATTTGTAGTCTAGCGTCTATTTATGGCGAAAAAAAGGGGATGTCAATAAATGTTTTTAAAGGGATCAAATGAGGGAAAGAGATCTAAGATAAGCAAAATAGTTGGTGCACTCGATGAGTATATCAAATTTATGTCCTTTTGAGCAAAATCAATGTTATTGTACATAGGACCGTTTATATTTCTAAAGGGAAATTTTTATAGGGAGATTTAAACTGAAGACAGGGAGAATCATTACATTTCAATATTCTGACTTAATCTAAACTAGAGATAGGCTCAGTAAATTCAGTGCCTTGTCTTACCGAAAGATATGGAGATTATGTCAAATGTGTTTCAGGAATATAATATTCGGAACTTCCAGTATGCGTGACAATAATCGCCTATTATGAGAGGAAATACATCATTTATTTTATTTTAATTCCCACAGTTATAGATGTGCTGCTGTTGAGTTATATACAAATGCACTACATACCTTATTTTAAATAGAACAGGTCAATCCTTCAATTTAAGTGTTCATCTTTATTGACAGTCAGGAAGGATAGTTTAGAATTGTGCCAATATTCGTAACCAATCCCTATGGCATCTGTATTCGCCTTGATTGAATAATCAAAATAATAAGTATGTTAGATCCCATGCTTAAATATAGCATAGATCAAAGATAACTGTATATCTGAAGGAGACACGTTAGTGATAGATTCCTTACCTTAGAATATCCCCAGGCGTCAGACTGGATCCGGAAATTTTTGCGTAGCAGTACCCTTGCGCGTCGGTTGTATTTGGCAAGGCTTGTTGGGACCAATCTGGGTCCCGACACCGCAGACATCTAGATCCATCGTGGGACAGCTAGATTCCAGCGCCTGGTCGTCATTGACTTCTCCTGGACCTCGTGGCTGCAGAGACAAGCTTCACGACATCACCTGATTGCTTCACGACATAACCTGGTTCCTTTCTGGTCACTGGCTAGTGGCCCAGACTCTGTCCCCTCTGCTTTCAGGTACTCTTCATCCTCGATCCACCCTTGGATCCAACCGGACACTTCTCTCCTGGTCGCCTGCAGCATCTTTTTACAGGTCTCCATAGGAATCAGCGATGAAACCCGACACCAAAAGACACCTATGCACCCGGCTTCCCTGGGTGAGGTAATGAGAGTACTCCGGTGCTCCTGTGGATATTATTTATCCAAGTGTTCTAGTTTTAAGTGGCTTTCTCCTATTTTATCTGGAAGTGTCCTAAATCAACTAGTTTCTAACTTTTACGTTCCCATTGTATCCCTATGGTAACTCACGTGTGTGTTTCGACACTGCACACTCTTCCCGTGGGCCTCCTGCTTCCTAACCTTTGGTAGTCCAGTGTAGCCCCAGCGATGCCCTAGGCCTACTCCCTGTTCGTGACGTGGTTCTTATACCACTATTTTAGTATATGGTGTGCAAGGTCCCTAGGGCTTGACTGTATTTTTTGCAACTTATTGTATGATAATTAAGTAACTTGTTATGTGCTTTGGCCTCTGACCTTATAAAGAGTTCAGAGGGGTTGTGTTAGTAATAAATACATATATATTTTATATGTAACCTGTGTGGTGTCCTTTCATTTGGTATTAAAGGGGTTACATATGGTAAAACAGCTGGCTTCACATGCTCTCTGATGTTTGTAGCCTAAGACTGCTTTGTCCATGCTACGACTACGATAGCTGGTCTATAAGGCTGACTTTACAACCATCACCATAAGGGATGTTTGGACTGATACAGGGTGCCCACTAGAATAGTGGACATCACATATCAGGCCAACTTCTCACAGTTACCACTTTTGGTATTGTCACATGTTCCATTGGAAAGAGCGGCAGCTTGTACCAGAAAGGGGTCATCTGTGTTACTATTAAAACAGCTTTATCCATGGTTCGAGGCATGTGGGCTGCTGAATTCATATCTGTGCATAGATCGCCGCCTAGTGTTGGGTCCGGATGATTGCACATTGTTGTCCTGGAAGAGTCTTCGAAGTATCACGAGATAGGTGGCTCCTCCCCTGGACTACAGTGCGCATGGGCATCGACTCCATCCTCAGATTGTTTTTTTCCGCCATTGGGTTCGGATGTCTTTGGTTTTCTCTTGTCGGAATAGATAGAAAAACTTTCCTTGAGACCAAAAGGTCTTTAGTCTTACGTCGGTATTGTCTTGCGTTCGGCTTAGCAACTTTTAATTCGGCTCCGAGCCGAGTTCTGAACTTCCTCGTGCTTTCAGCGCGGAAGGCCTTGTCGACGCTCCAGACTCATCGACCATCCAACATGGACCAAAGTCCATTCAAAAGATGTCCGGTCTGTAACTCGAAGTACCTGCACATCGACGTCCACCCGCTGTGCAACAAGTGTCTGTCGCCAGACCACGATGAGGCCAAGTGTATGGCCTGTTCGAGATTCAGGTCCAAGAAGACACTTAAGCTCCGACGAGCTGCGCGCCTGGAGGCCCAGCAATCTGCTCCGGCGCCTATGGACATTTTCAATGCCGGGGAGGTCGAGGAAGACTATATCCAGGACGTTTCGGAATCAAACCCCGCGTCGGATGTTGAAGAAGACTACGACGCTGATGCCGAGGTTTTCGAAAGCGAAGAAGTCGTTGAGGAGGTAGGAGACGACGATGGGGCCCTCGGGGCCATGGAGGATAGCTCGGACGAAGAGCTCCCTCAATCTGACTCTGGGGCCGTGCCTCTCTATAAGGCCCAGGTCGAGGGATCGCCTTCGGGCCTTACCCAAGACCTCGATATGGGTTCCTCGGCCCCGCCTTCGGGCCCGGCCACGGACATTGTTACTGAGTCACTCCTGGTCAAAACGAAACCGAAAGTGAAATCTACGGTCTCGACTCCAGATACTGCGCAGGGGCAGATATCGAAACCGAAAGTGTGCATCGCATTAGTCGGATCGAAGACTCCTGACGCCTCGGCGCCTAAGATGGCCGTCGAGCCGAAAGCCAAGTCAAGGGTGCCGAGCCAAAGGCTACCGCGCCAAAGACTAAGGTGAAGGTGTTTGACACCGGCGCGTCGGCGCCGAAGACGATTGACGCCGGCAAGGCCCGGGTCGACCCGAAGAAGGTTGTCGACCCAAAGAAATCTCTCGGCGACACGAAGAAGCGACCCGATGACCCGAAGGTCCTCTCTGCCCCGCTTCACCACGACAAGGCCAAGGGTGCTGCGCCACGTTAGTCGACTCTGAAGGTGACCTCGAAGGACTCAACTCCAAAACATGCCTCGAAGGACTCCGTTGAACCGGCACGTCCATCTGCCGCGTTCACGAAGAAGTTCACGGAGTCCCTGCAGCGCATTAGGGACGGCGCCGCGGCGGTCGAGCCTAAGGACCCTCCGCCTGCCAAGCCTCTGGAGAAACCGGTAAGGCGTCCACGCCGATCCTCTTTACCTTGCCGCCGAAGACGGCGCTGAAGGCTTTCGCTCCTAGGCCGGGGGCCGGCGCGCCCGAGAAGGTCTCTTCGGCACCGAAGGCGTCGTTGGTGGTCCACGGCCCGCGGCCTCGACGACCTTCGGAGGAGGAGCGTCAAGAACATTTCATCGATGCCGAAACGGGCAGGCTTTCCCTTCTGATGAGGAAAATCACCCCGGAACCCCACCTGGAGTCCTACAAGATCCCCCTCAAGAAGAAAAGGGACTCTGATGGTACTCCGGCCTTGGTGGAACCCCTTTCACCACAAGCCCATGAGGTCTCGCCCACTTACTCCGATGTGGACGCTGGTGAGGGCGATGGGGAAGATGAATATAGCTATCCGGTCTACACAGACCCAGAAGATACAAATGAGCTCTGGTCAGCTGGTGGTGATCCTGGGGATCCTCATTCGGGACAAGACCCCCAACTCTTCTCTGCTAAGACTTCCCCTACTGAGGACTCTGCTGCTTTGAATGCCCTCATTGAACGGGCCGCTACCAATCACAATGTCCAGCTGCATGCTGACCCTGTGGATGTGGATTTCCTCTCAGACACCTTTTCAGTATCTGAAAAATCTGTGAAAACTCTGCCTATGCTGAAAGGTGTTTTGAAGCATGCTGCTGAGGTCTTCAAGGAACCCACCAGGGCGAGAGTCATCCCGAGGATTGACAAAAAATACAAAGCGGCACCTACTGATCCAACTTACATTAAAGGACAGTTGCCTCTGGACTCCCTTGTCGTCTCGAATGCCCGGAAGAGGGCCAATTCTCAGACTACGGGTGATGCTCCTCCCCCAGACAAAGAATCCAAGGCCTTTGAGGCTTCAGGGAAGAGGGTAGCAGCACAGGCAGCCAACATATGGCGCATCTCAAACACACAGGCGCTCCTGGCGCGTTATGACAGGGCGCACTACGATACACTAGAGACCCTTTTGCAACACCTGCCTGATCAATACAAGGAAGGGGCTGAGATGCTAATCCAAGAGGGGAAGCTAATCTCCAACGCTTCCATTAAGTGCGCTCTGGACGCAGCTGACACCGCTGCGCGAGCTATTAACACCAGTGTTATGCTTCGGAGGCATGCCTGGCTGAGAATCTCTGGTTTCAAGCCAGACATCCAAACCACCATCTTGAACCAAACGGTCAACCCAGATCACCTGTTTGGCCCAGAGGTTTACACCACCCTAGAGAAAATGAAGGACACTGGCACTGCAAAATCCATGGGTGCCTTGCAGTCCCAGCAGTTTCGGGGTGGGTCCTTTCGTCGCTCCAATACTAGGGGCACCTCAAGGGGTCAGCTTTCACAGTCCGCGCAATTCTACAAGGGCAACACCCAGACTACTTATGCCAACAAGAGTCGAGGTGGATATCGCGGCAACAGCGCCAAAGGCAGAGGACGTGGCAACAACAGATCCAGGTCCTCTACCTCCAGCAAACAGTGACGCCTTGTCACTGCCCCCGATCACACAACACCGGTCGGGGGGAGACTCCAGCAGTTCCTGCCCGTGTGGAAGTCCATCACCACGGACAGGTGGGTCAGAAAGCTTATCCAATTCGGTTATTGTCTGGAGTTAACATCCACTCCACCAAACATACCCCCAAGGCACTGTCCTATGTCGGACGAGCACTTGCACTTATTGCACCAGGAGGTCAACGTCATGCTGCAAAAAGGGGCAATAGAGCTCGTGCCTATGCAGGAAAGAGGCACAGGCGTTTACTCCCTGTACTTCCTGATTTCGAAGAAGGATGGGTCCCTCAGGCCAATCCTAGATCTCAGGCCCCTCAACTTCTACATCCTGTCGGAGCATTTCCATATGCTAACCCTGCAGCAAGAGCTCCCGCTGCTCCGGCAGGGGGATTTTCTAACCACTTTAGACCTGAAGGATGCGTACTTTCACATTCCACTACACCCTTCACACAGAAAATACCTCAGGTTCACCATCCAAAACCAGCACTACCAATTCAGGGTTTTGCCTTTCTGTGTCACCACAGCACCCAGGGTGTTCACAAAGTGCCTGGCGACGGTGGCGGCACATCTAAGGAGACAAAACATCCACGTCTACCCCTATCTGGAAGACTGGCTCATCCAAGCGAAGTCAGCCCAGCAGTGTGCCGCCCACGTGTCCCACACCATTCACCTCCTGCACGATCTGGGATTCTCACTGAATTACTCAAAGTCCCACCTCCAGCCCACCCACATACGGCAGTATCTGGGTGCGACCATTGACACTCTGACGGCCACAGCCCAGCCGAATTCAGTGAGAGTCAGCAGCATTCAATCGCTGATTCAAAAATTCAGACCTCAACACTCGCTTCCAGCAAGAGTGTTCATGCAGTTGATAGGCATGATGGCCTCCTGCATCTCCATTGTCCCGCACGCAAGACTACATATGCGTCCGCTTCAGGAGTGCTTAGCACGTCAGTGGACTCAGGCTCACGGGCAGTTGAAAGACCTAGTGTTGGTGAGCGGTCGGGCATACAACTCTCTGCATTGGTGGAATCCTCGAAACCTTTGCAAAGGCCGACCGTTCCAAGAGCCTGTGCCACAGATCATCCTGACGACGGACGCTTCTCTCCAGGTATGGGGAGCGCATGTACTCCAGTACACTGTGCAGGGACTTTGGACGCAACAGCAAAGGAAGATGCACATCAATGTTCTGGAACTGATGGCGATCTTCATGGCACTAAAAGCCTTCAAGTACATCTGTGCAACAAGGTCGTGTTGATCCGGACGGACAACATGACGGCCATGTACTACATTCAGAAGCAGGGAGGAACACACTCTTCGCAGCTGTCTCATCTGGCTCAGAGCATGTGGAAGTGGGCCATTCAGAGGAACATCTTCCTCATGGCAGAACACCTCCCGGGCAAGGACAATCAAATGGCGGACCTGCTCAGCAGGCACAGCCACCAAATGCACGAGTGGGAGATACATCCATCAGTACTCCAACCGTACTTCCAAAGGTGGGGTCATCCAGAGATAGACCTGTTCGCCACAAGGGAGAACGCAAAATGCCAAAGCTTCGCCGCCAGGTTCCCACACCCTCAGTCGCAGGGCAATGCGATATGGATGAACTGGTCAGGCAGATTTGCGTATGCTTTTCCCCCAGCACCTCTGATTCCGCTGGTGGCACGCAAGCTCACTCAATGACTCTCATACTGGTTGCTCCAACGTGGGCTCGCCAACCATGGTACACCACGTTTCTAGAACTGTCCGTGATACCGCATCATCGGCTACATCTCACACCCAGCCTTCTGACGCAGAGCCATGGCGACATTCAGCATCCAGATCCGCAACAGCTCAACCTGGCGATCTGGCTCCTGAAGTCCTAGAGTTTGGCTACCTGCAATTACCTTCCGACTGTATGGACATCATTCGGGAGGCAAGGAAGCCCACTACCAGAGCATGCTATGCGGCAAAATGGAAGCGGTTTGTCATTTATTGTGCAGACCACAACATTAACCCGCTGGATGCTTCCATTCAGAATATCATCTGTTACCTTTTCCATCTGTACGAATGTAACCTGGCCTATGCTTCCATTCGCATTAATTTGTCTGCGATGGCCGCTTATCTCCAGAATAGGCAGCACCTCTCCCTCTTCAGGGTGCCTGCCATTAAGGCTTTTTTGGAAGGACTCAAGAGTCATTCCTCCATGGACCCCACCAGCTCCAGAGTGGAACCTCAATGTGGTCCTCACCAGGCTGATGGGTCCTCCCTTTGAACCACTGCTTTCCTGCGAGATTCAGTTCTTGACGTGGAAAGTGGATTTCCTTATAGCAATTACATCGCTACGGAGGGTTAGTGAATTACAAGCCCTGACTATCCAAGAGCCGTTTATTCAAATTCATTCCAACAGGGTAGTCCTTCGCACTAACCCTAAATTTCTTCCCAAGGTTGTGTCTCAATTCCATATCAACCAAACTATTGAATTACCCGTTTTCTTTCAAAATCCCGAGTCATTGGCGGAACGGATGCTCCACACCCTTGACGTAAAAAGGGCCCTGATGTATTACATCGATAGGACCAAGGATTTTAGGAAAACTAAGCAACTCTTTGTCGCCTTTGCACCGCACCACAAAGGTAACCCTATTTCCAAGGCTGGTATTGCTAGGTGGATCGTTAAATGTATCCAGATCTGCTATCTGAAAGCAAAACGTACTCTTACCATTCCACTAAGAGCCCACTCCACCAGAAAGTTGGGGGCCTCTATGGCATTCCTTGGCAACATTCCCTTAGAGGACATATGTAGAGCAGCCACATGGTCTACCACACACACATTTACTAAGCATTACTGTGTTGATGTGCACTCCAAACAGCAGGCAGCTGTAGGGCAGGCTGTTCTCAAAACACTTTTCCAAACTGCTGCAGCTGGCACGGGCAGCCGCTGTTAATGGAGGGACTGCTATGTATTCTATGCACAGATATGAATTCAGCAGCCCACATGCCTCGAACCGAATATGCTACTTACCAGTATGCATCTGTTCTTGGCATGTAGGGCTGCTGACATTCATATCGCCCACCCTCCTCCCTGGCGCCTGTAGCAGCTGCAGAATTCACATATACCTACAGCATGGTCATCATTCACTGAGTTTCACTCCATCTTGGCCACAATGGCTAAAAACGATCTGAGGATGGAGTCGATGCCCATGCGCACTGTAGTCCAGGGGAGGAGCCACCTATCTCGTGATACTTCGAAGACTCTTCCAGGACAACAATGTGCAATCATCCGGACCCAACACTAGGCGGCGATCTATGCACAGATATGAATGTCAGCAGCCCTACATGCCAAGAACAGATGCATACTGGTAAGTAGCAAATTCGTTCCCAGCCATGAGTTTATTCTTCATGTGACTCCAAGAAAACGGAAAGGTTTGGTTGCTATTTAAGTGGAGTAATTGTGTGAGTGGGTGACTCCTGACTGAGATACCCTCCATCCACGGACTTGGCCTTCTTGACCACGGGGTAAGAGATATTTTCAGAAGAGGATGCATTCGTCCCGGTCCTTTAAATTTGCCTGCGTTCCCCAATAAAGAAGCCTGCCGAGTCCCGTTGCCTTACCGGCGCACTCCGCAATCGTCACGATAGCTATCACGTACTCGTGGGCTCAGAATTATGTATCTTTTGGACGCGGCGTTCTCCATGCTTAGGCTGCCCTCCCCTGCATTAATCAGCCAGCATGTTTAATCGGCACAGGGCTCTTGTCCTTTTACCTAAACCACATACGACGGCACGTAATTTGATTACATAGGCACAGTGTCTTTTAACCTTATCTTTGTCCTAATGCCCCGGTTTGCGGATTTGTGCCTTAATCCTTTATACACTCACACGCTGCCGCTTACATTGTCTCCAGGATTAGTCTATATCCTTTTGCCCCGTTTTACGGGTTTGTGCCTGATTTATTTATATATTTATATAATTGTGCTGCCACTTAGATCGTTTCCTGGATTAGTCGATATCCGCTTTGCACACCATTAGATGGTACTAAAGTATTAGACACAGGGAGCATTACTCTCTCTTTAGTTAAACAGTCATGCTTTGTCCCATATTGGTTTCAAGATTAGAAGTTAGATTCAACTAGCCAACAGAGACTGGGATCATATGTTTGATCCCCCCCTTTTCTTCCCTCTTCAGGTCTGCCTTTTGGCAACCCTCCAGGCTGAGATCTCTCCTCCTGCCTTTCATGTGAGTATCACTGCTCACACTGGTCATTAGTGACTCCCATCACAATTCAATGACTCTCTGAAACACACCCCCCTTTGCCTTTCAGATCCCCCCCCCACCTCTACCTGTCTTGATAAAGACCCGCCGCGACCATTAATTGGGGCGCACCAGGATCGAAACGTCGACGCTTTACCACTGGTCCAGACACTCCAGGAGCATTTACATGGACTTTTTGTCTCCTTGGAGAAGAATTAAGACTCTGGCCAACCCTATTCCCAGTATATATTTTGTATATGTGTGTCACTGTATTTGATGCACTGAGCACTTTGTTCACCACCAGTCACATCTCCTACACTTATGTGTTGTTTAAAGGTCTGATCATCCTTTATTGCAACTATCGGCATCACTGAATGAAAAACAATTCAGATGTAACATGTTTGTGTTTTATTTAATATAAAGCATTGCTGGAAATCAATTCCCATTTCTCCATATATCATTGTTTCAGAGAGTTTGTTTCTAATATATATTGAGCGCACCACGCCTTTTTCAAAGCGATTGTTTTCACCCAACAGAACCACCTTTGTATTTAATCCTGACTGAGAATGGCACAGTTTTCCCCAATGAATGCGTACCCTCATACCATCCCAAAGGTAGGGGGCCAGATGTCCTCCGGATATTGTAAGAACAAGACTGCCAGATCCACCTACAGGGAACATGCATGCAGTTGTATCCCCAGTTACGTCCACAGTGCCACATGCCAGCAGCTCCACAGCTGTTTCAAATATCCTGTGCCTTCAAGGCAACCAACAGTTGTTTATGGCCAGGAGTATTTTATATGTTTAATTAGCAAATAGGACAGTTTGATGTGTGTCATCTCACTGCAAGCCGTTCCTAAAGAATGGGTGCTCCACTAACCTAGGTCAATCGTACCAAAGACCCAGATACAAATTACAGCAAGTGCATAATGGAACGGGCACCCCAATTGCGTTGTATCCAATCATATCTCCGTTTCAATGATATCACCAATCTAGAGGGTTGTTAAAACATCTTCTTTATTTCATTTTTGTTTTTTGTTGCAGAATAAATAGACACAGCCAACGCATTTCATCCAAGTCCTCGTAGAGGGATTGCTTCAGGGCTATAGAGATAGCTTTAAACAGTTTCTCTATTGGGTAAATGCCAGTTTGCCAAGCAATGTCTCCAGTCTCTGGATCCCTTTTTCTTTATTCAGAACCAATCATATATCTTCATTTTCACAGATGAGGCATCCCTCGACAAAGCCCGTATATGCTGTTGGACAAGGTTGTAGTTAGTGCGATACACGCCAGTACATCCCCTCCAGGCCAAACTGTCTGACATCTTGTTGTTTATTTTGTTTTCTCTTGTCTAGCAAGGTCTTTCTTTAAGCATGGTTAATGGTTCTTTTTTGGCACTTACTGCCTTCTTACAGTTCCTTGATCAGTCTTCCTTGTTTGTCACTCGTTGCGATGCAATCCTTGAAGGGGCTGCAGCATATTCTCCTTTTGTGATACCCCAGTGTGACCCCAATTTTGTCCTTACTTATCTGACGTGCACTCTATTTGAGCCACACCACAGCTGTTCCTTACGTCTCCATACCATCAAGACTGTGTTCCTTATTGCCATTATCTCGGCACAACACAATGTGTGACTGCGCTTCAAGCTGTGTGTTAACCTGCCACACACCACCACCTTCCCTGACAAGCTGGTACGATGGACTAGTTATCTTTATTGTCTCACAAATTCTTATTGAATAACATTGTTGATGTAATTGAAGATGTTGTTATAATGATTGATTCCACCCGGAAAGATCTGTGAAACTATAAAACCGGGTGCTTTGTAGCAGTCTCTCGAAAATCCAGCCAACTACTCACCAAATGGAGCTGAAACTACAGGATTGCAACTCCAGAATCCAAAACTGGGGACATGAGTAGAGGACGTGGAGGCCGTTCTAGACGTAACCATGTTCGCCTCGTGGGCCTTCCTGAGGCAGGGGAGGGCCAAGACGGCGTATTGTACACCGAACAGTTGTTCAGGGACCTACTGCCAGACTCCTCCCTCTCACGCTATTTCCCCATTGAAAAAACACACCGCGTTCCTATCCGAGAACCTAATCCAGGCGCAGGCCACAGCCCACTCGTTTTCCGACTATTACACGACAGTGAATCGATACTGAGAGAAAGTCGGAAAATACGCGCCATCTGAGTGGAGAACACTCGAGTAAAGTTCTTTCTGGACTACACTGAGATTGTGCAACGCCAACTCTGCTCTTTCCTGGCCATTAAGCAACACCTTCACTAGCTAGACTTGATGTACTCAGGCTACGTATGGCGGCTGGGGGCCGAACAAGATGTTTTGACTCGCCACGATATGCCTGGGACTGGCTGGAGTCCTCTGGCCAGATCTGCGCCTCCTCGCTGCGGAGAACGGACCAAGAGCACAGTACTACCAAGGGTTTACGGTGCAGGCGTTGCCAGGAGCGAAAACACCACTTTCCCAGTACCACGTCTGTTCCCGACCTGGAGAATATTATTACGGAGGGATGATCAAAGCGGCAGTGCAGATCTGGGGTCCACAGTGGGCACTGACCAGGAGGATGTGTCTGTGCAGTCAGTGCAGATCTGGGGTCCACAGTGGGCACTAACCAGGAGGATGTGTCTATGCAGTCCTCGAGTGACTAGAATTACTCTGCTGCGTGGCCGCCAGGGCCTGATCCGGGGGTTCAACTGATGCTACCCCACATACATTGGATGATATGAGTCCTCCACTATTAGTTTACTGTTTGTGTCAATCGTTATTGCATGTATGCGACAATTAATAGCATTGCTCTATGTATCGATGAGTGCCTGCTTGCTGTTTCAAATGCATATTCTAACTTGTATTATGGTCCTTGTCATTGCCTCTCAGACACAGTCACTAAGGCGATGGCAAGATATGTGCCTTAATCATACACAAGCCCATGTTATATGCCATATTGGAGACCTATTACTGGGAGAAGCTTATAGTGCCCCCCCACACACTCTACTGTTGTGGGATGATCTCTCCTGTCTCGCCTCCCTTCCTATTTACTTTGGTTCAATGTCTTTGACTTAGTTCAAACACAAGTTTGGGCAGCTTAAGATTGGGAGTCTGCTCTGTTGGTATTATGAAAAAGTTATGTTAGTTTATAATTTAGTTTAATTGTTGCCTCGGTCCTGCACTGATCATACAATGGCGGACTGTGGCCCTGCTCCCAGCCATGGGACTAGACACCCTCCTAGATGAGACCTCCCGCACACACTCACCACGCTCCATGATGTTCCTTTTTATTATAACATGAAATGTGCGTGGTATTCACACACACTCACTACGATATGCTGGGTATTCCCTTCTCAAATGACATGCCACTCATAGTGCTGCTACAGGAGTCTCAAGGCTGCCTGAAGCCACTAGGCTGCCGCGTCGGCGAGGAGGGCGGGTCTTTGCTACACACTTCTCGTCCTGTGCTTGTGCGGTTTTGATCTGGATTAGACCAGGGACTCCTTTTCAAGTTGATGAGGTCAAGATAGATTTAGGGGGCCAGTGTATCTTTGTTAAGGGCAGGTTTGATGACAGACTTGTCTTACAGGGGAACATCTATGCCCCTAATAAATAACAGGCTGCGTTCCTACAGAGATCCCAAATACACTGTCCACGTGAAGCGGACATCCGTGGCTACTGGAGGGTGATTTTAATAGCGTGTTGGACGCTAGCCCACACCTCTCCTTCCTTCCTTCCCAGGTACCACCGCCACCGCTAATGCGCTGGCCTCCAGGAGTGGCTGTGCCACTGGCATCTCACGATGTCTGACGGGCACGTAATCCCTCCACCAGAGTGTATTCTTTTTACTCCCACCCACACACACTACACATCAGAATAGATCGATTGCTTTGCTCCCTTAATTTACTCCATTCCATTACACACACAGATCATTTGTGACGCACCTAATCAAACCCTCAATACTGGGACCCCTCCGGTCCCACCGCATTAGAGGACCCTCCATTTCGAGGATCACTCAGCACTGCAGTTGAAGAATACTTTGAGCTGAAGACTGATCCAGCCTTCTCGACTTTATTAGAATGGGACGCACTGAAGGTGACGCTCAGGGGGGCGCTGCTTGGGACTGGGGTGCGGTATGCGGTGACAGGTGGAGGGTGAGCTTTCTAAGATCAAAGGAACCTCTTTGCGCTTGAGACCTGCTCGTGGCTGTGCCGTCACATACGTGAACATGCAGCCCTGTTGGAGCACCTGCGATGCTTACAGTATGAGGACCATTCTGCTAGGGTACATGCAACTGCGGACTGCTCCGAACCCTTGAAGGCACCCTGCTTTATATGCAGTGTGAAATTAAAATACACACTAAAATGTATAACCATTACGCCTCGTGTTGCTCAACCTAGTACCATCCCATCAAGACATAGATTCCTTCCTCTCTGCTTTGTCCTTTCCTCGCATCACCCTAGAACAGCGGATGGAACTAGATTTGCCCCATCACTCCGGCTGAACTATGTGAGAGTTGACAGGCACTCGCTACTGGGAAAGCACCAGGGCCAATCAGCCTGCCGGGCGAATTCTAGAAAGCTTATGTGGACCCTCTGGTTCCTCGCCTACAGCGTGTATACAATGAAGCACTATTGTTCTCTTGCCTTCCAGATTCCCTTCATAAGGCCATGCTTTTTCCTTCCCCAAGCCCCATAGGGACCCCGCCTCACTAGACTCATCTAAAATGTTAGAACGAATAAACTTGGATTACAAGATTCCGGCAAAAGGTTTGGCTGTGAGACTGGCAACCGTAGTACCTTTCTTGATACACAGTGTAGGAAAATAGCATCTGCTTTCATGGTTATCCCCACGTTTTGCTTGGTGTTGGTGTGTTTTTGACCAAGTATTACTGGGATCCTGCTAATCAGGACTCCAGTCACTGTGCCTGCTCCCCTAAATTGCCAATGGTAAGTGCTTTTGGCACCTCTACAATTGGCTACTGGTGTACCCTAGTATATGGTACTGAGGTACCCTGGGCATAGGTACACCAGGGGCCTCTCCTGGACTGTGGCATCTATCATGCCATCCATGGGAGTCCACTTAAACTGTGATTACTGGCCTGCCATTGCAGCCTGTGTGAGTTGGTGCTTGCAACTCTCGAGACAGATATAAGTTTCTTTATATCTGCGGTCACTGCACTTTAAGCCTATAAGTCACCCCTATGGCAGGCTCTTCGGTCTTGAGGGCAGGGTGTTTCGTTATAAGTGTGAGGGTCCCCCTGCATGAGCAGGACACCCCCAGCAGTCGATTCTCCACGTTTTTTAAGTGTAGTCAGCCATTTTAATCCATTCATATAGTGGACATCAGTCATTACGAGATTTCTAACTATATAGTGGCTGCACCGAACCTGGTCATGTTTGCTATCAAACATATTGGAATCATACCCCAACACCGATTCAGTGTTGGAAGTATGATCCCATATACTGGGGGCCTCCTTATGGGAACTTGCCAGTACTCCCGTAACTGCCTTTCAGGGTATACCAGCAAGCTAGTGATTCGGCCCCCCTGCTGCTGAGCTGAGCTATAGCAGAGGAAGGTACAGAAATAGGTTTGTCTTGTAGGGGATTTCCATGTATAGTCATAAGCACTTGAATAGTCCCTCCCACTAGCGGGGACCCCAGAGCACATTAGATATAACTTCTTAAGGGGATATTTTTCGCCTTTCTTCAGGAAGGCCTGCAAAGACACTTCAGAGATAGCAAGACAATAATGCAGCCAAAATACATAGGCTACACTGGCCGCATCTTCATCTAGAATTGAAAAAAGATAGCCAGTATACTACATTTTGTGTACTTTTTTTGTTGTATTAAACACACAGAATAATCTCCTTAAAAAAACTTTTTCATGATAGAGATGAAAGGACATAACTGCCTCATAGGTTGCCATTATATGTCTTTGAAAGTAGAAGTTGTGCCTTTAAGAATCCAGAGACCACCAGCATCCCATCGTACACAGCCAGTGGCAGTTACTTCAGTTCTTTTTTCCGGCTCCTGCTGTCAGGACCCTGGAGCATTGAGCTCTACCAATTTGGTGTTTCTCTTCAAAATTCACATCTGAATTTAGCTAATAACTACTTAACTTGACGTCTTTGGTCTTCCTCTTTGTTTTTCAGACAGAAATGTTGCTGTTTTTCACTCAAAAATGCCATCTCTTTTTGATAAGAATCCAGACTGTGATAGGAAGAAGGCCAAGACTGATCCTCACAGACTGTGCATAATTTGTTGGGGGTGTCCTGCTCATGCAGGGGCACTCTCACACTTGTAACCCAATACCACTGCCTTCAGGATTGAAAGGCCAGCCTTAGGGGTGACTTATAGGTTTTAAGTGTGGTGACCTCCGATATAAGAAAACGTATATCTGTTGTAAGTGGTGCTGGCACCAGCTACACAGGCTGCAATGGCAGGCCTATAATCAGTTTGAGTGGTCTCTCATAGATGGAATAATATGTGCTGCTGCCCATGGGAGACCCCTGGTATACCTATGCTGTGGGTACCTTAGTACCATATACTAGAGACTTACAAGGGTACATCAGTAGCCAATTGTGGTGGTACCAAGTACTTACTGTGTCAAATTTAGAGTGCAAGCACAGTAGCTGGGGTCCTGATTAGTAGGATCCCAGCCAGACTTCTGAAAAAACGTACTAATACCAGCACAAAGTAGGGGTAAACATGAAAGCAGATTCTATTTTCCTACACGCAGCTACATGGTCTACACCACACACCTTTACCAATCACTAATGTGTGGATGTATTAGCATGTCAACAAGCTAATGTAGGACACAGTTTCACAACCACCCATCACAGCGAATAAAAGACGAGAACTTTCCGACTCCAGCCACTAGATGGCGGGATATGCACAGTATGTGACTCTAAAAGAGTTAAGCTGCAAAACAGTTGTTACAGTGGATAACTAGTTTCTTTACAGACAACTTCAATGCCCACTGGTTAGCCACCGCTTTTGGAGAGTAATGCTGTACACAGTCTATGCAAAGCATGTGTATGTACAGTGCACATGCCTCGATCAGATTGTTACTTACCATGTAAGCATCTGTTCTTAGCATGTAGCGCTGTAGATTCACATGCGCCCTCCCTCCTCCCCGGACACCTACGGTTGTTGCAGTAATTATTCACATTGTACATGATTAAACATCTCAGTACTACACTTCCTAACTCCATTCTCACCCTCTTGCGGGATAACAATCTAACAATGGAGTCAATGCAAATATCCACTGTCACCGAAAGGATGAGTCACCTTACCTTGTGACTGGAAAAGATTTCTTTGAAGAAAAACAACTTTCAAACATCTGGACCCAACACTACTAGATAAAAGGAGAATGCAAAGTATGTGAATCTACAGCTCTAGAAGCCAAGAACAGATGCTTTCAGGGTAAATAACATAATCCTTCCCTGTTGAATGGCCCCCTTATTAACATCAGTGATACAAAGACGAAATGTCAATCGCAAAGCAGTGCCCAGTGTTATTCTGTCATCACAGTCATGGTAATCCTTGCTAAAGCTCCCAGGTGTAGTCTGGTTTGAAAGTAAATATCTTGGGAGTTGAGTAATATCACACAATTTAAATATCATGAGTAAAATGAAATGGGAGGGCCTTCAGTCTTACATCATTGCATTGACTGTATACCTTTTCCATGGGCCTACTGAAAGGTGTAGGAGCTTAAATGACAACAGGATTGATTGCTTTTTTAAACACAGTTCTACATAAATTGATCATTGGACAAGATGCAAATAGATCCTAGCTTTGCAAGGAGAAACTTGGAGAGTTA
This sequence comes from Lissotriton vulgaris, assembly GCF_964263255.1. Taxonomy (NCBI): domain Eukaryota; kingdom Metazoa; phylum Chordata; class Amphibia; order Caudata; family Salamandridae; genus Lissotriton; species Lissotriton vulgaris. Next base: position 796,574,840 of record NC_141700.1, on the reverse strand, counting down.
AGCTTTTCTGCTGTACATTGTCCCAAGTGATCAACACTGACATTTGCACGTTTTTTTCTTTTCTCCTTCTTGATAAGGTCAGTAAAATAAGTCTGGTGGATTTGGCTGGAAGTGAAAGAGCTGACTCTTCTGGTGCCAAAGGAGTGCGGTTAAAGGTAACTTACCTTATCTTAACCTTTATATTTGCCTTGTATATTTGCCAGTGGTGCTATGATGTTCAAACCCATCTCCTAGAAGTACCACTACGAATAGCAACATTCATGAACTCTTCAATCTTTTCCCTAATACTCCCCAGCCCTTCTTTTTGTATGTGACTCTTTTTCGGCAGAAATGTGCCCCTGCCCTGAGTGACCCAACTCCATGTGCAGTTAAAATCTTGATACTAACCTGGTAATCTGCCGTGTGTGCTCAGTCTTAGTCCTGTTCATCTTAACTCCAACTTGTTCTGTGACATGGAGGAGTGTACCAAACATGCCCTATTTCATCAGCATGGGTCTTACTGTCTATGTCCTGGGATGTCGACATGAAGCAGTGGTGGCAGTTTAAGGATTTTCGTGAATTATCATCTGAAGTAGACCTTTTTTCTGTGCCAGAGAGGAGTGCGGTCTTCACTTCGTCAAGTTTCTCTTCCATGCACCACCCGGACCCGACCACTGAAATTCTGTATGTATGTTGCAGAAGGGTATGAGCAGTGGGTGTGTGGCACACATATGCTATATAAATTCAATATGAGATTCAAGTATGATAGTTGGAACTTGTGGAATCCAGTTTGGATTGCCCTGGCTTTAGCATGGAGCAAGATGGAGGGTGGATACAGCTTCCCTAGTCAGTGGGAAGTGTATTTGATGTATTCCAGTGGCTGGAGAGTGGAGACCCAGACAATGAAGTGAGCGAGGATAAATACCAGGCTACCCTTAAAGAAATCCATGATGGCCTTTTAGCAAGTGATTGCAGATTAGATTTTCCGGAACACTTTTTATGTGTTGGATGATAGGGGAAAGGAGGTGAGTCTGCAGAATAACAAGTCTATGACATGGTAGTGGGAAGGCAGCATCTTGCTCGAGCCACAGTGTAGTGTAGTTCTTATATTCCCAATAGGCTCTGCGCATTGGAATAACCTAAACGATCGTTTAGACGTAGGACTGAAGTCGACTAGGTCTCTATTGAATATGTTAGACTTAATTGTGAATGCCAGCTAGCTCAGAGGTCACTAGAAACTTTCTCGAATACACAAGAAGGGATTAGTTTCTGACAACCATATAACATGACAACTTTGTTCCCCAAGAATAGCAAATATTTATCCAGTATTGGGGTATCTTTCATAGATTCACATGCCTGAATCATTCCCCGTCGCCGAGGCGGGAGTCCTACGGTAAATAAAAAAGCAGTGCCAAAAGCACATTATAGTAGTAGGCCCTAGAAAAGGCCTGAGGCCTAGATTGTAGTAGCCTATCTACCTTATTATGCTGAAAAGACCAAAGTCTTTGCCTCAACCAATCAGCTTACAGCACCCTCTAGAACCCTCTCTGCAGAGCCAGTTCTCCTCAGATTTTCACAGCACGTCGTGTGGAAGGGAGTCTCCCGGAGTCTTGACTCCGTTTTTTCTTCAGAGCTTCAGGATGTCTGACAAGAAGGCCTTGTTTAGACCTTGTAGAACCTGCGGAAAGAAAAGGGTCCATGTTGATGACCAACATAAGGACTGTATTTATTGTCTCTACCCTAAACATGAGACAAAAAATAGTAAAATCTGCCGTACCTTCCCTTCAAAAACCGCAAAGGATAGGGAGGCCAGAGTCCTTTTGTGGCTGAAATCCTCTTCTACGGATGACGATGACAAGGCTTCTACCTCCAGCAAAAGGGCGAGGTCTAAAGAGGATGATTCAAGTGAGGGGGGAAAGCATGCTAAAACCTCCCACTCCACTTCAGGCTCTTCTCAGAGATCTCCACATTTTGTCTCTGGAGCCTCAGCCACCAAAGATTCTTCAAAGAAAACCGTGAGTAAGAGCTCTGCTGTCTCCTCACCAGTGTCTACTATCTCTACTTCGACCTCTTCTTCTATGGCTATGATTTCCACTTCTCCTATTGTTTCTACGAGAATATGCATTGTGACTAAGAAGCCTCTCGTAGGCGACCTGTCGCCGACTACATCATTGTCAACGAAGCTTTCGTCGACTAAGAACATCCCGTCGTCGAAGTCATCGATGCCACCGTCGATGACTGTCTCGTCGACGAAGAAGCGCACCCAGTCGACGCCATCGACGATGAGTCCGTCGACAGCTGCCCCGTCGACGGTTCTCCAGTCAATGACGGCTCCATCGACGTCGGTCCCGTCGACGCTGAGCCCATCGACGACGGTCCCGTCGACGCTGAGCCCATCGACGACGGTCCCGTTGACGCCGAGTCCATCGACGACGGTCCCGTCGACGCTGAGTCCATCGACGACTGTCCCGTCGACGGCAATTCCATCGACGAAGATTCCTTCGTCGTCTACCTCGTCGACGATGATCCTCCCGTTAGCGACTGCACCATTGTCACTGGTGCCATCAAGACCAATGGATTCAGCTTTGGTTAAGCCTATCGCTGTGAAGCAGGCTTTTTCTACCCCACTTTCAACAAAGAACTTTCAACTGGTATCTTACAGAGGCAGCAAAGTTCTTATATGTCACCGCTTATGCCCTCTCATCTTCTAGAATCTTACTCTGATGAGGAGAAAGAAGAATTTGATGACGACGATAATGAGGGAGCTTTTGGAGTAGCTCGCCATCCATCCGAACTCGTTATTAAGTGCCAGGATGAGGATGAGGACGATACTTATTCAGGACACTATTACCAGGAAGACATTGTAGTGTCTCATTCTATGGAACAGCAAAGACGGTCTAAGGCTTCAGAGGTCACTCATTTACCGCCTAACCTTATTCAGGATTTACAGGCTATGCTGGCAGATTATAAACATAGTTTTCCGCCGCAAATGCCTCAACCTGTTGCTCCGGTTCCTCCGCCTCAAGTTCCGCCACGTTCTCCGGTTGTAGACGCTCCGCAACCGGAGTTGCCTACACACACCCTGGACACTTTTTCGGAGGAAGAAGTAGAGGAAGGAGAGTTACCAAGTGCCTCCAGCGGATCTGTGGGATGACTTTTATCCTCATGCCATCCCCCCCAACACCTCAACCTTCAGACTCACAACCTGAAGATATAGGGGGATTCCACAATCTTCAGCAGAGAGCAGCAAATAGATTTAAGCTCCCGGTGACAGTGGAGCAAACGGAATGTTTTCTTCACGATTTTAAGGAAGAAACTTCAAGGAAGGTGTCTAGAGCCATTCCGATTGACTACATCTGGCAAGAGGGCATCAAGGTGATGAAAAATCCCACTTCTGTGCTTGCTGTGTTACCACGAATTGAAAAGAAATATCGTGCCCCACTAGGTAGTCCTGCATGCCTCATTGGTCATCCGCATCCGGTTTCAGTAATTTCACAGGCCGCACAACGAAGGTCAAAGAACCCAGCCACCCCTATTTCTACTTCACCTGATAAGGAGGGGCGCCGTTTGGACCTTATTGGTAAATAAATTCTCCACGATGGCTGCGGCCTCCATCAGAGCGGCAAATTCCTTGGCGATTATAGGGCGCTATGATCGCCAAATGTGGTCCGAAATGACTGGTTTCATAGATCTGATTCCGGAGGACAAGAGACATGAAGCGTGTAAGATTCTAATGGAAGGAGAACGCGCAGCTGCGGAATCTATTGACTGTGCATTGGCTGTTGCGAATACAAATTTCAGACAGTTGGCAGGAGCGGCGGTCTTGAGACGTCAAGCGTGGAAGAAGGACACTACCTGTAGGCCGGAGGTTCAATTAAAAATACTGGACATGGCATATGACGAAGAGTCCCTGTTTGGGAAACATATCGATGAGGCTCTCCAAGCAATTAAACAGACACTGATACTGCAAGATCACTGGGATCATTGCAGTACAAAAGAGGGTCCTTCAGAGGCGCAAGAGGACGTGTTTACTCGTCCAGAGGAAATTATTATCAACAAGGCAGGCAATACCAGCAGCAATATCGTCAGAACTGTCAATCCTCTTATCACCAGTCAGGATCAACTGGTTTCTCTCGCCAAGGAGGAAGAAAGCGCACAAATAATCAAGACCGAGACACTCACAAAAAACAGTGAGGTCAGTTGGGCGTCAACCTCAGTTCCCTACCTTCCCGTGGGCGCGAAGATATCTGCCTTCCAACAACAATGGCAACAGATAACTACTGATCGGTGGGTGTTGGACCTAGTCCGGCATGGTCACACCCTGGAGTTTATCAACAAACCTCGAACAACTCCGCCCAGGGGTCCCCCTCCCCCTCGTCTTCACTTATTGTTCAAGGAGGTTCAAATAGTGCTTCTCAAGAACGCTGTGGAGAAGGTTCCAATCCATCAGAGAAGGACAGGCTTCTATTCCCGTTTTTTCCTCATAAAGAAGAAATCAGGGGAATGGCGACCGATCCTAGATCTGCACAATCTCAACAGATATCTCAAGAAGCAGGGTTTCCGGATGGTCACTCTTGTGGACATTCTCAACTGCCTCAACGAGGGAGATTATATGGCTTCCTTGGACATGGAAGATGCTTACTTCCACATCCCAATCCACCAAAACATCGAAAATATCTCTGTTTCACTGTAGCTGGCGCCCATTGCCAGTTCAAAGTCCTTCCATTTGGCCTCAAGTCAGCTCCAAGGATTTTTACAAAGTGCCTGGCTCCTGTAGTGGCAGCTCTTCGATCGTCAAAAGTCCAGGTTTTCCCGTACTTGGACAACTGGCTAGTCAAGGGTCCATCGAAGGCCAAAGTAAAGTATGACATTGCAGTATGCCGCACTCTCTTTGCATCGCGATCAACAAGAGCAAATCTCAATTGATTCCGAAACAGATAATACTGTTCCTAGGAGCTTGTCTGGACACAGTAAGATGCAAGGCATTCTTGTCTCGAGAGCGTCCACTCCGGCTGCAAGCTTTAGCAGAGCAGCTGATACAAGAAGGGAAGATAATAACCAACACTTCCATTAAGTGCGCCTTAGACGCAGCAGACACTGTGACGAGATCTATCAACACCAGTATCATGTTAAGAAGACATGCATGGCTCAGGGTCCCAGGGTTCAAACAGGAGGTACAAACTTTTTTATTGAACCAGCCTTTTGATGGGAAAGCACTCTTCGGCTCAAGCACAGATGAGGCGTTGGAGAAAATGAAAAAGGACACAAACGGCTAAGTCAATGGGAGCATTACAACAGCCATCTCAGAGAGGTTCCTTTCGTAGGTCCACCTATAGAGGCGGATCAAAAAATACATGCACAACCCAGCAATCAACCGCTTTTACACCAACATCACCTAAAGGTAATTCTAGAGGCAGTTACAGAGGTAACAACAACAAGGGTAGAGGTCGCGGAAACAACAACAACATTGCAACTCTCCTACCCCAAAACAGTGACTTCATACAGCTACCCCCAGACCATGCAACACCGGTCGGAGGACGCCTATCACACTTCCTACCTGTCTGGGAAAACATCACATCAGCCAGGTGGGTGAGACAAATTATCCAACATGGTTATTGCCTAGAACTCACTGCTACCCCACCAAACATCCCCCCCAGACGGCGTCCAATGAGTCAAGATCATCTGACATTATTAAAAAAGGAGGTACTATCGCTGCTACAAAAGCATGCGATAGAGCAGGTTCCACAACATCAACAAGGAACAGGAGTATACTCTCTATACTTTCTAATTCCCAAAAAAGACGGATCTCTAAGGCCTATACTAGACCAACAGGTACTTCCTTTACTGAAGAAAGGGGACTTTCTTTCTACACTGGATCTAAAAGACGCCTACTTTCATATCCCAATTCACAAAGCTCACAGAAAATACCTCAGATTTGTAATAGAAGGACGACATTATCAATTCAAGGTCCTTCCGTTTGGAGTCACAACAGCAGCACCAAGGGTGTTCACAAAATGCCTAGCAGTGGTTGCAGCACACCTAAGAAGACAGCAAATACATGTCTTCCCTTACTTGGACGACTGGCTAATAAAGACTATGTCACAAGAGGAATGTCTTAAAAACACACAAAAGACAATTCAACTGCTGCACCAGCTAGGGTTTACGGTGAACTACAAAAAATCCCACCTGCAACCAAACAAGGTTCAACAATATCTAGGGGCTACTATAAATACAGAAAAAGCCATAGTATACCCCAATCCAGTCAGGATTCAGACAATGCTCACCCTAATTCAAAGATTTCACCCACACCACTCATTAGCACCTCGAGTGTTCATGCAGTTATTAGGGATGATGTCCTCTTGCATACTGTTTATCCCATATGCCAGACTACAAATGCGTCCGCTTCAAGAGTGTCTAGCAACACAGTGGAATCAGGCTCAAGGTCAGATTACAGATCTGGTGTTGGTAGACGACTGCACGCATCGCTCTCTGAATTGGTGGAATACAACAAACATTTCCAAAGGGCGGTCGTTCCTAGAACCAATTCCACAAGTGGTACTAACAGCGGATGCATCGCTCACCGGATGGGGAGCTCATATGGAGAGATACACAGTACAAGGGAGATGCAGTGTACAGCACACACGACTGCACATAAATCATCTAGAACTACTAACAGTGTTTCTAGCATTAAAAGTTTTCAAATGCATATTCTCAACAAAGCAGTCCTGGTCAGAACAGACAACATGACAGCGATGTATTATATTCAAAAACAGGGGGGGAACACACTCTCTCCAACTATCCAGACTAGCGCAGGAAATTTGAAGATGGGCCATTCCTCAAAACATCTATCTGTGAGCCGAAAACCTTCCAGGAGTTCAAAATCAGATAGCAGACATCTTAAGCAGAGAGTCAGAACAAATACACGAATGGGAACTGCACAACCAAATACTGCAGCCATTCTTCCAAAGATGGGGACAACTGGAGATAGAGCTCTTTGCCACTCATCAAAACACTACTGTGCTGACGTGCAGGCAAAACAATCAATAGGGGATATAGGGGGAAAGGAGTAGGTGAGGCAGCCCCCCACTCACACAGTATTTAAACAATTGGAGCCTCACCTACATGTATACACATCCATATGCAAAACCATGCGGAATAGGGACCCCTTCTTATTAGTGTCCCCAGGGATTTGTTAATAACATAAATCCTATGGTTGGGATGTGTGTAGGTACTAAAATCACACAGGACCACAATTACCTCATCCACCAGAAAAGTGTGAAAGATAGAGAGAGTACCTCACGGTAGCACCACCCGAGGGGGTTCCCGGTTAGTAATTGCCGGTATACCCACTTCTCATCATTGGCCACTCTCTCTATGTGAAAAGACAAAAGTGCACTAAAAGAAGATAATAGTGCAGACGTGAGAATAGTGATGTGAAAACATGAATAGTGACAAACGTTACACCACTAACACACTATATAGTGTACAGAAAACCGATATAAAGACCCCTAACCAAACACACAAATAATAAGTAAAAGTGTGGTAGGGTTGTGCTTGCTTTACCGTTTTATTCTGATGCAGCAGAACCCTACTTCTTAAAAATGGTCAACGTGTACCATAACTCTCTTTATACTCAAGCCGACATGCGACACCCGTTTGAACCCATTCACAGGGCATCGCTTCAACACCTTTCATGGAAAACTGCACTCTTGCTCGCTCTAACTTCGGCCAGAAGGGTTAGCGAGCTGCAAGCCTTGTCCATTCAAGAACCTTATCTACAGTTCAGACATGATAGGGTGATACTGCGACCAAACCCTAAGTTCATTCCAAAGGTACCGTCGGACTTCCATCTCAACGAACCTTTGGTCCTTAGGTCTTTCTTCGCCAACCCTTCCACGGCAGCGGAAAGGTCACTGCATTCTTTGGACCTTATGAGGTGCCTGAAGTTCTACCTGGAGAAGACTAAGGATCTAAGGAAATCCTCACAGCTGTTCGTGGCATACAGCAGGCCAAGAATGGGCCTACCACTCACGAAGCAAAGCATATCCAGATGGATCTCCTCGGCGATTTCCTTCTGCCACGAACAGGCCGGCCGGCCTCTGAATGATCATGTTACCGCTCATTCCACCAGGGCGATGTCCACGTCAGCGGCGCTGTTTGCAGGAGTGCCAATCCTGGACATCTGCAGGGCGGCGACCTGGAAGTCACCGCATACTTTCTCCAGACACTACTGCCTGGATATCGAACTCCAGAAGGATGCGGCAGTGGGCCAGGCGGTGCTTCGCCATCTCTTTCAGTAAGGTGAGCCTTCCTACATCCCGCCTTCCAGGTATGCACATTATTGCTCTGATGATATTCTATCTAAGCTGTCTCTTTATTGTATGATATTATATGCATTATCTACTATGACGGCAGAGCAACTCTGTTTTACAAATGTGCTACTGTGATTGCTAGCTACTCTGATTCAGGCATGTGAATCTATGAAAGACACCCCTAATACTGGATAAGAAATGCGTTACTTACCTGTAACAGCAGTTATCCAGTATTGGTGTCTTTCATAGATTCACATGCAACCCTCCCGCCTCCCCGGGAAGGACTCACCTCCCTCTCGGAACTATATTACGCCAAACCTAGCTGGGTGCGTACGAAAATCTGAGGGACTGAGGCTCCTCCCAGGAAGGTTCTAGAGGGAGGTCGGAGCTGATTGGCTGACTAGGTCAGTTTGGTCCTTTTTACATAAGGACAAGGAAAGGCTGCTAAGGGGAGACCCTTGGACCCTTTCTCTCTATGTATGTCTATGGACATTACTTTTTTATTTACCGGAGGCTCCCGTCTCGACGACGGGGAATGATTCAGGCATGTGAATCTATGAAAGACACCAATACTGGATAACTGCTGTTACAGGTAAGTAACACATTTCTTATCCATTCAATGACCGGTTTCTCGGAAACTGTTAATGGTAATTGGGACTGACCATGTTGTAACATTAGCATATCCTGTTCTATTATATCAATAGCAGATGATACAATGCTGTCCAAAGAATAAATTCTGGAGGACAGTCGTTAACCCATTGTCCACTACAGACAGTGATTTTTTTCAGCAGTTTCTATTTGCGTTACTTTCCAAGCTTCGTTGTAAGCAGCATATATACCGGCGTATATATGAAACGTTTTTTTTTTTTTGGGGGGGAACCTTTATTATTACTTCAAGCAAATACAAGCATGGGCCTACAACCATCCCGGCCGGCCGCTAGTCAAGTCGTAAATACAGCAAATCAATGTGGGAAAATATAGCAGCCCGAAAACCGGGGTCTAACAAGTGTCCAGGATATGACTTGTATTCAAGCGTACTGGCCGAAATTCAGGATTCATGAAGGTTCATTTTACAATAAAGGAAAACTAAGAATCCATGCCGTACGGTCATACATGGTCCTACAATAACAAGAATGAGTCAGGAAATCCGCAAATAATGCAAAATACAATTGAAGTATTGGGGGTAAGGTATACGAGTCAGGATAAATGTGAACACAAACCCGTCCCGTAGCAAAGCTGCACCCCCCCCCTCAAAACGAAACCTACTGTAGGAAACATGAAAAACGACGACACCAAAAAGGAAGAAAGACAAAAGGGCCATAGAAACAAATAACGGACAAATTAACAAACCCCATCTCCTTACCCCCCCACCCTGCACGCCTGCAGAAGGCCACGGCCTACCCCCCCCCCCCCCCCCCCCCCCAGCAGCGTGCCTGTCGCCCTAAGTAAGAGACCCGAAATATAGAAAAAGAGGAGAAAGAAGAAAAAAAGAAAAAAATGGAGAAGGGCCCTCGATCTTGCCACCCGGCCCCCCCCACCCCTGCGCACAATAAACATCCTAAAAGCAAGATCAGAATAGCCATGGAAAACATTAATCACTGGTAGCACCGTCAATAAAATCCCCGCCGAGTGTCCCCCAAATCACTGTCAGCCATCAATAAGTCCACTGGATTGTAGGCGGTATCACCCCTGGCCTTTTCTATCAGTAGTACCAACATACGTCCACTTATCAATCGGCATACAGAGCGGCGTGGAGGGTCCAAGTGATCCGGGCGGACCGGGCCGTGTTATTACTCCATGGGACTTCAGCAAACAAAACCCAGCTGAATATGTATGGCGGAAATTAGTCTGTGTCGGTATCGACCCCGAAAACATCCTCAAGTCCGAACACAGTCTCACCATCCAAGGAGAGAGAGTCACACCATATGGCAAGCGCTGAGACGTCGCCGGGGCAGCCCAAGACATAGATCGGCGTTGTTTCCCCAGTCGCTGATTAGAAATGTGCCCCGACGAGTCACTCACATGTACTACAGATCTGTCCAAGGCGATCTCATGAGCCGGGTCTTCCGGCGTCTCCACGAACCTAGGCGTAGCTGGAGCACTCTTCACTGACATAGAGGCGGGCACGTCAGCGCTTCCTTGAGATCGAACAGTGCCCGTGTGGAACGGCGAGACAACAATGGCGGCCATCCTTCTTCCCAGGTCCCGGGCGTTACGGATCAGGGTTGCATGCAGGGTCGTTAGAGCAGCCAATATATCTTCGGACGAGGGCTCTTTCTCGTGCCGCCAGACCCCTGAACTCTCCCGCACTGCAGCTTTTCTATCCAGATGTGGTCTGCGCAAGAGGGTGCCAGCCGCCATCTTAGCTGATCCGGCCTCGTCCTTCACCTCACCTCGGGACCGGGCCCCACACCAGGGCGCAACAAGATTCACAGCGAAGACCCAGAAAGTCAAGGCAGGCTTCCCAGCGAAGGGCCACCAAAGGGATAAACAAAATCGCTGCCGCTCCCCGGGAGCCGCCCGCCGATTCCGGGGGAAGTCCTTAGTTATGCCCGGACACAACACTGGAAAGGGGGCCAAATATCATGCACTCCCCTCGATCCTGCTTTGCCACGCATCCCCACGAGGCACTCCGCTAGATGGACTGAGTCGTCCCTGTCGCCATCGGCCCAACAAACCTCCGGCGCCCTCCGGCCGACTCCTCACTTCCACCAATGGCCGCTGTTGTCACAGTCGCGGCCGGCTGCTCTTCTCACTCGACACCCCGGTCCCAGCTCCGTGAGGGCCGCAAAACGGTGGGGGACATTTCTTCGGGTCTGCCGCCCGTAGAAGCCTCAGGAGCAAACGGTAAGTGAGAGTTTTCCTTCGCCTACTTAATTATGCCGTTACGGCTCAGGATAATTGCGCAAGATGAGAGGGTTCACGAAGCCGAGCGTCTATGCGGCCATCTCGGTCACTAGCTTGGCTCCTCCTCCATATGAAACGTTTTTGACACTGTTTGTGAGGTCCCAATAAGAAATCTCGCAAGTGAGCACCTTCTTTAAGTAAAGTCAAGTGTTGCTAAATTTCAGGTAGTGTGTATTCCATTCGAGGGATAGTTTTCCTACACTGTATGTTATTATTCCTGGATGTTGTCTCTGGGAATATCTTGGGTCTGGCCTGTTCTGTTTGAACCCCTGTGTTTTGTCCAGGAATCTATCTTGACAGTTATTAGTGCCTGTGGGCCAGATCAACCATTTTTTCCAATCAGGAGTAGTTCTGTTTTGGTTTAAAATATGGGACACGTCTAACCCCTCATCTGTAGTGTTATTTCTATCAGGCATAGGCTTTGGTATTGACGGGTTGTTTAAATCTTTTATCTTAGCTAGGCCAAGACAGGTTGTTTGATGAATGGTGTCATTCAGGAACATTATTTGTTCTGGGATCATGCAGGCTCTGAATAATGATTCTAATCCCTGTACTTGCCAATCTTTTGAACCCCAGATTGTTTTTGTTTCAATGTTATCTTTCCAGAATTCAAAACCAAATGTAGACAATTGTTCATAAAATGTTGCAGAATATATCGGTTTTGTATTGATTAACATATTTTTCATTCCTATCTTATTCACATTTTTTAAATAAAACGTATCTGGATCTGTGACATTAAACCCAGAGAAGTATGGACATTTCTCATAAAATGTTTTCGAGCTGCCTTTTGGCGGTGTTGGACAATGTTCCCATTGATTATAATTTAAAACATTTCTAGGTTTTGCAGAATTATGCAAATAGTGGTGCCCAAAATGATTAAAGCAATACATTTCTTCATAATCAGATGAACCTTCTAAATAATCATGATTTTTAAACTTTGCTGACATTTCTAAATCGGACATCATATTATTAATAGACTCAAAGTCCCAATCCTCAGAGAAACTGCTCGGTGAGACAAAGTCACTTAATGAAACCTTGAACTGATGTGGATACTTCAAGAGTTCAACCGGGCCATAGATGTCGTAATCAGTAGCGTCCAATGCTACACCACCAGGTATAGGAATGGCTTTGATGTTTACTGATGACAGGTCTCATTTTTCAACATGAGGTGACTTGTGTGGCTTTAGGACCAAGTTGATGTTCTGACTTGCTGTGTCCATTGTACTGTATTTTCCATCAATCATTCTTCCCAAGCTTAAAATTAAAATGAGCCAGAGCAGGAGGAAAAGTAACACACTCCACAATTCAATCCATGGTGAAATCAGATATATTTCTCCAAGTTGATGAAAGAGTTCTGTAATTTTTTTCTTTGAGTGTCTTGTTTGCTTGCTTTTCTTCATGTTCACTAGGATCTTCAGAAAAGTCATCGAAATTGATGAAATAGCCAGAGGCAGTTCTGTCAATTGTTGGAATCGCATCAGGATTGTTAATAATCTTTGTAGTTGCTTCATCCTTTTTCATTTCTGTATAGTCGGAGGCTACATCATTTTAGACAGGTGTTTCTTGACGAACTGTTATTTGGGTTTCAAGAGGCACAAGTTCCATGGCTTTGTTGCATAGTCCTTTTTTATTCACTGCAGGTTTATCAAATGTGATTAGTCTCTCAGTTTGAACCTCTTGAATTGTAGCAAGGTTTGGTCTTCTGCTACATCTTGGGAGTCCACTGGGCCTACTACTTATTATTGGCCACATGGTTGTGGTTTTACCCGGTAGATTGATACAACTCTGTTCTCCTTTTGACCAGCAAGGGGCGGTAGTACTACTGATCTTGTTCCGTTGATTGCTAAGACAGGTACTGCTTTTCTGTAAGAAGGCCCAAATTCCTTCTTCACCACGATCTTTTTCCTGACAAGATCCCCAATCTTTGGAATCCAGACAGGTCTTGCTGGGACAGGTGTTTTTTCTTCAGTGGCCGTTGGCCTTAGCTTTGTGTTACTCAGACTTCTTCTTGTTTCATTTAAGTCCTGTAAAACAGCCAAACGATCTTTGATATCAAAGGTTTTTTGTTCCACCACTGAAGTTCGACTATCGAGATCTTAGATTATCATTCTAGTACCAAACAAAAGTTCATACGTAGTGATTCCACCCAGAGAATTTCTTGGCAGATTATTTAGACTACGTTGGACACTTATTAGATGTTTGACCCACCCATCACCCGAACCTAATACCCTCGCTGTTATAGATTGCTTTAGGTCAGGTTTTTTTCTTTCCTCTATCGCATTACCCTCAGGATGGAAGGGACTAGAGTACCGCAATGCAACGCCCAAGCTGGCCATGGCCTCCTTGTAAGCCCGAGAGCTAAACGCAGGACCCTGGTCAGAATGTAGAGTGCCAATTGCGTATGTGCCGATAAAGACTCGCAGATCTTTTATAACAGTTCTGGCGTCAGCCGAGCGCTGGGGCCACATCCAAATGAATCTTGTCTTAGTAGTTGTGGGGTCGCATTCGTCCGTAGGGACGCCTGCGTGTAGACAGTCTAATGCTATCTAACAGAGGTCTCTGGGCTGGGCTGACTGTGCTATTGTCAGTCCCCTGGTCCGGTTCATGACTGCGATCTCTGTTGCAGTTTTGACAATCCATTGCAAAGTTATAAATTTGCATGCTCATTCCCGGCCACCAGTACTTCAGTTGTAATTCTATTAGGGACGTTAAAATCCCTTGGTGCTTCAGACCCACTCCCATGTGTGCTTCTTGAATCAAGAAAACTCTCTGCTTCCTGTTTGAATTACTCTGTCCCCCACTCCAGGGATTTGAGCAAAAGGAACGGAGTTTGCATCAATTATGTATGTATTTCCGAGTGGATATTTTAGAGGTAACGCCGCATAATTGCCTTCCATTGAGGCTTTTACTGATAGTAGCGTTTCACCGTCTATTCTGTTTTTAGAACGCTTAATTGTAGCTACCGAAGCCGTGTGGACGGCTGCCTTTTCGGCTTCATCGGCCAATGAATTCCCTGCAACGTGAACGTCATCACGTTGATGACTCAGTGTATGGATCACGTGAGTCTTTCGTAGTTCTTTCTGTGAAAGAACTACTTGTTCCCATAGCTTTTTATGCTTGATTGTGCCACCTTTTGCATCTTTGAAACCGTTTTGAACCCAGTTCTGCAAGTATTCATTGTAGGACTGGACGCAGTAATACGAATCGCACACTATGAGTGCAGGGAATTCGCGATCTGCATTTTCAAGCGCCATCTTTAATGCCTGTAGTTCAGCTCGCTGAGCTGTAGAGTTTGAGTGATTGAGTTTTAGTGACTATTGCTCTGAATTTACCTATGCACCAGCGACCTTTTACAATCGCACATGCCGCATTGTATACTTGTTTTTCCACAATCCAATGTAGCGCAGATCCGTCTGTGCAAATTACGCAGACTTACTGTTCGAGAGGCAGATTTTCGGTCGGCAGAGGAAATTTGTGTTCATATTCTAGATATTCTAGTTTTTTTATATTGAGATCAAAAGCGTGTTCAACGTCTGTTGCAGCAAGAGAATTAACCCATTGTATCCATCTTGGATGTAAAGCTTTAGCATTTGGAATGCTCGCTCTTGTTACTGCCTCTAAGGCAGGTACAGGTGTAACGACTGATATGCGTTTTCCCTGTGAGAGGGCTCTTTCTTTTGCTAAAGCAGTTTGAACCGCTGTCAGAATTTTCTCAGTTGAAGTGAATTTTATTTCAGCTTGTGTGTACAAGTGTGATTTGTAAGCTATTGGTACCGTTTCACCTTCGTTATAGGTCAGGTACGTGAATCCGCATCTTCCTGGGAGGACTCTGATTACAAGGTTGCATTCGTTTACGTGTGTTTGTAGCTTTGTTTTTGCTAACATGTCTGTTTGAATTGAACGTAAAATTTCTGTGTGTTTCTGAGTCCAATTAGTTTGTTTGAAATCAGGTTTTCTTAATTCGTAGAGAGGTTTAACCCCCTCTGCGTAAATCAGAATGTAAGTTCTTCCAAAATTCAGGAAACCTAGAATTGATTTGTAAGTTTTTCAGCGTTTTTGGTGCTTGGAGCAGCGCACATTTCTCTAAGAAATTGGCTGCTAGGCTTTTCCCTTCACTTTATAACTCATATCCTAGAACTGGGACAGTGAGGTGGGCCATCCGTGATTTTTTTAAAAAGTTGAATTTGTACCCTTCAGATGCGAACTCAAGTATAATGGGTTCACTCTTTTCAAGTGCCTGTCCAAATCATCGTCTGTTAGATAGAGGTCATCGACATAAGATAATGCCTCATCATCATACATTTGTAGTAACTCTGTTACTCTGGCTGAAAATAATCCTGGGCTATTCTTGAATCTCTGGGGGAGATGGCAAAATTGCCTCTGGGCCCCCATGCATGAGAAAGCGGTCAAATACCTGCTTTCTGGTGCTATGTTTTGACCGAAGAAACCATTTGAAATATCTAATGTTGTTTTATATTTTTTGCGCACAATGTTATTCATCAGTGCTGCACTGTGTGAATTTTGTACTGCAAATGTTTTGCAACAAGAGTTAAAATGTCTGTAGTCCCAATACTAGACGATATGAATTGTCTGGTTTGGAGACAGGAAACAAAGGATTGTTCATTTGTGAGGTGCATGTTTCAATCACCCCCTGGTACTCAAATTGATCTAAGATCTCACTGACTTGTTTTTTAGCTTCTTGCTTAACAGGATACTGCCTTTGTGCAGTAGGTTAATTTTTTAACTGGATTTCATGGTGAGGGGATTCCTCATCCCATCCTACATGATTTTTATATAATGCAGGGGCTTGGGCCACTGCCCATTTTCTTTCATATGTGTATTTTTTATGAATTGGAATATGATTTGAGAAGGCGGGTATAATCATTTCTTCGCCATGTGGGCACTCCCTAACAAATTCTGGTGGCCAGTCTTTCTCAGCTAGAAGAATGTCATAGCATTTAGATAGATTGTCCCAAAAGAGACCTCTTATTTTCCTAGTTATGTCCCCTTCTATATGCAAGGTTATTTCATATAATTTATGGGGTACACTAACTCTTGTGTCTGCAGTTTCCACCTGAATGTACTCATTCGTGTCCACTGTCTCCAGAAGATTCATCACGATCTTGCGAGCTATGGTCACTCCTGCTGCGCTTTTCTAGCATTGTTTGGCACCACTCCCCGTTCTTGAGTTGTGTCCTCAGGATCCTCGGCATGTTTTATCTTTATGCTTGCTACCTTCTTTCTGGGAAATTGAGAATTTTTACTTTGGTGAGCGGGTTCCTTGTCTTTGGACTTGACGCGCTCTTCTTTATGTTCTGTCTGTCTTCTGTCCGATTTCTGCGAGGAAGTCTGAAAAGATCGAGAGGGACGTGTATCAATATCTTGATATCTGTCAGGTTTTTTCAAATTATCCCTATTTCTGAGGTTATTTCTTTCCTCAGAGGGCTCCCGTTGTGGAGACCTACCCCCCGGTCTGGAGATCTATCTCTCCGTTGGGGAGACCTTCCTCTGGACTGAAACAGTTTTTCTCTTAGACGAGTCTGTCTGGTAGTTTCCCATTTCTTTTTCGGAGTAATTAGACTATTTTTAATGAAAGTTTTTTCAGGATTTTCTGTTAGTTGAGGTTTTAGTGGTTTCCCACCAAAACTATCTCTTCCTAATTCTTCATAGGATTTTTCAATTATTCTGGCAAGTTCAAAAGGCTGATCTGCTATTTCTGTTTCTTTTAATTTTTGGCGGATCGCCACAGATGCTGCTTCTCCTTTTATGTTGGCTAGTAATATAGCCAAGACTTGCTTAAAGTCTTTCAGTAATTTCATCCCTGGATTTAAAGCAGGCTCTGGACCGTATTCATTTTGAATCTGTCTTAGTACGTCTGGTATAACCGCCATAGACGGAACACCATGTGTTTTTGTGTAGATTGAAGCAAAGACTGTTCCCCAGGTGACACAGTCCTCCACATGTGGTGCGATCCCCATTGGTAAACAGAATGTCAGGATTCTGTGTTTTTCATGAGGTGTACTATCCGGGATTACTGCCTCTATTTGAGTAATCTTTTGAGCCAACCAGAACAGAATTTGTTCCCAGTTTGCGTTTAATTTACCAATGACTGATTGTATAGTCTGTGGTGTAATTTTATTTTTGTTCCCCTGGTGATGGGTGTGCTGTGGAATTTTTATTGCTGGTTGGACTGTTAAAGTCTGCATGACATATTGGACCAATTGTCTATGTATTTTAATTAATTGTTTTAATTGAACTAATAGTTCTCTGTCTGACATTTCTTCAATGTCAGAATGTGGTGTATAGCTGGCTAGAACCGGCCATGTGGCTCCTGGTCTACCTAGTGGACCGAGCCTGGTAATGTGATTTTGATGTTTTAGGGCGCCATTAAACTAGAGCTGATGCTCCTGGTAAGTTAGTGGAATTTCAACGTCCTTGAAAATAACGTATTCGGCTGGAGTTTCCCCTGCTTTGTAGTAGTGGAACTTGAGTGTCACAGCATTTGCTGCTGGAAAAGTTATCCATGAATAGAATATCTCTCGATGATACTCCACTATTTATTAGTTTGTAAGTTACACTCTTTCTTACATTTATCGGGATGATTATTGCATCCAGGTCATTTTCATTAAACCCTCTAACGTCTAAGCCCGGTTGATTCGCATCTACTGCAGCTCCACCGGTTGCGTTGTTGTCGCCGTTAGTTGACATTGTTTAATGAAAGTTTGCAGAGCATGTTTCAAGGAAACAAAGATTAGTTGCACAATATTTTGGAACACTGCATCCTTCAATGTTCAATAAACCAAAAACTAATACATAGGATTCTCGTCCTACTTAGTTCTGGCGGATACTAACCTTTTATCCACTCCAGACATCTATTGGAGTTTTTATGGAAAAAGGGGTCTGTGTGAAAAGCACGACTGAGTTACTCTAGTATCTAGCGTTAAATTATCGCCTTAACAACCGTTGGGCGCCATGTAGTGTAGTTCCTATATTTCCAATAGGCTCTGCGCATTGGAATAACATAAACGATAGTTTAGACGTAGGACTGCAGTCGACTAGGTCTCTATTGAATATGTTAGACTTAATTGTGAATGCCAGCTAGCTCAGAGGTCACTAGAAACTTTCTCGAATACACAAGAAGGGATTAGTTTCTGACAACCATATAACATGACAACTTTGTTCCCCAAGAATAAGGAATATATCACCAGTCGCGGAAACAATAGATGGCTATTTCACTCAGTCAATCGTGCATGCTTCGTTTCACCAGAAGTGCAGAGAACTAGAGAGACGGGTGTTTTCAATGAAAAAGTTATTTATTGAGCAGTTTTCTTTCTCATGCAAGAGAAGTGAATTGCTACAATCGTAATACTTGCTATGAAGTAAAGTGCGTACAGTAAAAAGAGTATTATGAAATAATACTGTAAAAGCATTTATATGGTTTCTAAGCCATAAGATACATAAAATAGATAAAATACATACAATGATAATTAATGACTAAAAGTACTCAACTGGTGCATCTAAAATACTCCTACCCCGGTGTACCTAACCTAAGCCTAGTACAAGGGAAGAAGTAAGTGAGGTGTAGCTTGAGTTAAAACGTTTCTGCCAAGAATCTATCCAACAATTCTCTAAGGGTCTAATCAGCTCCGTACCTTGGTTATAGAATGAAGGAGATCTTGTATCTCTCTCTCAGGGCTTGATCTCCCAGTAACCCGCAAGGGTAGCAAGGAAACACTGGAGTTGAATTTCTCGGCAGGAGAAAAGACAGCGTCTCTCTGTGAGTCAGCAGGGAGCGTCTGCTTCCTTTGGCACTCGCATACAGCAGGGCGTCGGGCAAGTAGTTAGTTGATCTGCTCCAAAACCACTGTGTGTTTTGCTAGGGCAGATGTGGGCATATTTATACCTGGAAGGTGCCGAGTTTGACGTAAGGGTGGACATAATAACGTCACTAAGAACTCTAAGTTCTTTACACACTCCAGGAGTTGTGGGACAAAAAAATACTGGAGCAGGGGGAAGTCCCGTACTGCTAAAGGCTGGTTGTCTTCAAGAACTCGTTGTACTCTGGGAGCTTAGTGGAAGTAGCCATGCCGTATTTGGACTGCATTGGCTGTGTCTAAATATGGTTATGATTCTTATGCCTATATAAGGATATGATAAGTTATATCTATATAAGGGCATGAATCTGGAAAATTACACTAGAGCCCTAGATACGTTACAACAACTGGTGGGAAAGATCCCCTATCTACCTCACTTCCTACTCTTGATTCAATGGCTTTCCTCCCAGTTCTTGTTTGGCCCATTTGTGAAACATGCCAGTTTCAGAGTTTTGATTGGATGGCATGCATCTTTCCACTGCTGATGTGAAAACTTCCATTACAGGGCATATGAGGGATTATTTTCTCTCCCTCTCTCTCTCCTTCTTCCCTTCAGGCCCTTGGCCACTGTCTCACCCAATGGCTCCTCCTCACCTTGCACCCCCACACTATGATCGCCAACCTGTTGATGGATAGCCGCCTTAGCAATCTTGTCTAATCTTTCCAAGGTATCTGCCTATTCATGCACAGCCAGCAGTTTTTATTGTATTTGGTATTATTTTACGAAACCCAATTCAGAGATGGTTACAGTGTATGGTCTCAATTCTGCAGTGGACACCACTGAAGGGGAGTTTCTTAAAAAAAAAATATGAGTACAGTAAACTGTCTGGATGCCCGTACATATGCTGAGGCCATCTTTGAGAGGCTTTTTATTTTTTGGAAGAAACTCCATTCATCTCCATTCAAAGATGTCCCCCATAGATGGACGCACGTATGCAGCGGCCAACCAGGAGGTAAAAGAAGCATCATCAGAGCACTCTATTTGTTTTGTGTTAGTTTTACCATAGAGAAATGTCCAGGGAGGTTGTTAGATTCATGGGGTGCAAATGAAAAAAGCTCTGGTTAGAATATCCTTCTATTTGGACTTGTATTTTCTAGTGATGTTTTCCTAAACTTGGTGAAAGGAGCTGAGGCCTATTATGGAGCCACGTGTGCTATGAGCATGTTATGCACATGTGCAAGGAATGGGCACATTGTTCCCGGTTTTGTGCAGTTTTTATATTAGACACCCATATATGCAGTGTGGCTAGTATGCAACTATGTGCAGTAAATGTTATTGAGCTGCATGTGCCTTCGCCCCCTGGGCTACCTCTGCAGAGGGTCCTAAGAGTTCACCTAAGCTGCAATATACAACAGCATCAGAGTTAGCTTAACTGTGCCATTTGAAAGATGCTTGTTATGTGCTTTGTTCAAAATCTTCCTATTTCCTACCTTCACCTACCTCTTGTTCTTTTTCAGGAAGGAGCAAACATCAACAAATCACTGACCACACTAGGGAAGGTCATTTCTGCTCTGGCTGAGGTGGTGAGTATCGTTGCTTCCATTGTGTTCTTAATAATGCAAAGCACTATGCATATTACACTGATATGTAATGAAGGATCAGGTGACAGCACTGTAGAGTGGGACACATATGGGAAGCTGGTTCTAAAAGCATATATTTTAAATATACATCATAGCTGGTGAGTGTGTTGAGAGTTCTGTAGGGCATTACACAGAAAAGTTCCTGGTCTCCAACAGTACCCTACACAAAAACATGTTTGTACATTGAGCAGACCTCCTGACTCTGAGCATCTTTTGTAGTTTGAATACAATTGTTGTGTTCTCTTTTTTCGCCTTTTACACAGGTCACCCATTAAACATTACCTGGGAGGCGGTCTTTTAATAGCTCTAACCTTCGCTCCAAGCGTTGATGAAATTCAAGAAGTTTCCTTTGACGAGCTTGGTAGGCATTTTTCCCATAACTTTAAGGTGCATTACCAGCTTTGTGCACCTCACCTAGGCCACCATAACTCTGCTCGGTCAGGCGGATAAGTTTGACCTTTTCTCATATTTTCTCTATACATTTCTGGTAAATAGATCAGACCATGCGTGAATCTTCTAAGAAAGGTTTTTGAGACCAATTGGGCCTTGAGAAAAAAGACTGAAGATCCCCACAAGGAGGGCATATATTGCCTTCATCCTGTTCATAACGCAAGGGATTGCAAGATCTGCAGAATATGTTCTACTAAAACCATTAAGGATAGAGAAGCAAGACTTCTATCATGGCTCCAGATAACATCCGATGTTCAAACTTCTGAGGAAAAAGAGGAAGGATCTTTCTGATTATGAGGACAATAGCAGAAGAGAACACATTCACATCTGAGTGCCTATCAAGAACAAAACCTGAGGAGTAATCTTCAAACTATGAAGAACCACCTAAGAAAGACACTGAAAACGTCTTCAAGAGAGGACAGCCCATGCTTGGATGATGTTTTCCTGGCTGGAAAAATGTCTTCTAAAAACATCAGAAGTCCTTATCTGAGCCAGACACTCCTAAAATGAAGATTCTCATGGAGCCTCCAAAGAAGCAATTGTCATCTTTGTTGTCAAAGACATCAGGGTGTTGTTGACAAACACAGCAGCAACTACACTGTCTAAGAAGCCATCGTTGATAATGACAGTCGAAGAGGACACCAACTTCAGTAGCTCCAGTGACAGTATCTACAGCAGCACTGTCAATGAGTATCCCAACGTCTGTGATCCAGTCGGCAGTGGCGGCATCAGTGAGAGCCCCAGCACTGAGAACAAGGTCTACTACAGCCGCAAGTATATTGCCATTAACTACCTTCTCCAAGACTATAGCATCTAGTACAGCACTAGTGACAACTACCACTCCATCAATGATAAGATATTTTAACAGCCATAATCTCCGAAAAGGGTATTCCAATAACAATAATTCTGGAGCATGCCTCACCAAGTAAGGTTTCACCCGAATCACTACAACCTCTTTTGGATACTAAAGGTACAGATGAGGAAGGACCTTTCAGTCCTGCACACAGTCCCACACAACTAAAGGTGAAATGTCAAGAGCCAGAAGTAGAGTACCAAAGAGAAACTTACCAGGCTTTTGAAGAGCATCATGACTATGTGATGGTGATATGGATTGGACACATATGAACAGACTGTGTCAAAAATCTACGTTTAATTCTTTCGGACTATTACAAACACTTTCTGGAGTCGGCTTCCTTCGAGCCCAAAAACACACTTTGAAATCTACATCTCCATCTGGGTACAGACCACAAAGGATACCAGTATCTTTTAAGCTATTTCTATATTGGCTGTTCCTAAATTTAAAACAATTTGGAACTAAATTGGCATTTGGCTATTCCTAAATTTAGAAACAAATCTAGAATGTATGGCTGTATATTCTCCTTGTTCTAAAGGCCTGGAACAACATGCCACACCGCCTGAGGGCGCAAACTGATTTCTTGAGTTTTAAAAAGCAACTGAACACCTAGCTGTTCAAGCTGAACTTCTGTCATGACTGTTCAGGAATCTGTCTGGGACACAGTCGGAGACTTGGGCAGGGCCTGGTAGCTGGGTAGACAAAGTAGAACAAGCATTGGAAACGCAATAGGTCTCGCATTAGAAAAGTTGGAGCTATTGGTCTTGTAAATGACAAATATTTTATTTATGTGTTGATTTTTAAAATAGCTAAATTGATAGCTTTGTCATTTACAATGCCAATAATGATAACTTTTGCGAATGTGACACCTATAGCATTTGTAATGCAACATGTTTTGTATTTACGTGACTTAGGTGGCAGCTCTGGTCGTTAGGCCACATCTGCGGTTTACCTGCAGCACAGAGTACTACTATTAAGTGCTGTGACAAGCAGAAGTAAAAGAACTCCAGTTTCATTCTAGCCATTTCACATGAAGACAATTAAGGCTGATATACAAACCACATGATTAAGTTAAGCACAGCAGAAGTTCGGCAGGCTTATTACACAAACATGTCTTCACATTACGGTGTCAATCCCACCGAAAAGCCTTGTACATAGTACCTGAGGGAAGCACGCACCATACTATGGCTGGCTTCGGACAAATGTAATTTGCCAGCAATCTGCCAAGGTTATCAATGTGACAGCACTCTTCATAAGAGCAGGCTGGCTACACGTGCCCTTGTTTATTTTACCATTAACATCATGACCGTTTTCAAAACTATAATTCAACATAAAATCAGAAATGTCACTCGAGACCTTGCCACACATTTGGCCAGTCTGCACTTATTTCGCTCGAGCCATAGTGTTAGGCTTGTTCACTAGCCAAGAAAATGCTCTTACGTATAACTCATAAGTGCTAGCTCTTGCCTCATTTATGTATTTTCCAAACTTTAGTAAGAAAAAAATTACTACCTGTACCTTTCACAAGTACAGTTACTGAAACCTAGAAACAATCCAGACAATAGCCGGAAATGAAGAAAAACGCCCTGGCCATTTGATGTTAAAAGGCTGATTGGTTAACGAAAATGACCAAGCAAAACCCACCCGTCCCTTTCAGAGAGCTACCTTCGACCTAGTCTTATTTTTAGGTGCGAAAACCGCACATTACGTTGCACACAGCATCACATGACATGATGCAACTGCTAGAATGAAAACTGCCTCTTGAAATCAGAAGCACGCTAAGGGGGGAAACAGTAGTGAAAGGACACTTGCTCGGTGTGTAAAATGTATTTAGGACTCAATGCGTATATATTAAAAATAAAAATCACAACATCTGTGCTTAATTCTCAGTTGTTTACATACAAAATAGGAGCAAAACTGAGTGAAGTTAGGCTTCAATACTACACATTTTCCGTTACTTGGAAATTTTAGAATATGTAAAAATATAAGCCAGCTTGCCATTCCCTCTTCCCCGCCACCACGTATGTTATAAAAACTGAGACTGGTATAAAACTATGTTCTACAACTGTATCGTTTATACCTAGCTCTGAGAAAACCCCAAGCCAGTGTTTAGGGCAGGCTGTGGTAGAAACCAGACAGTAGTTGTGGCAAAAGAATGGATGGAGGCAATATGGTGAACTAGAAGGCTGCGGTGGGGAATGGTTGGTGAAAGATTCTTAAACAAGGAAGCCATTGTATAGAGGGGACAGACATAGAAAAGAATGGAAAGGCATGGGTGGCAAGGGTAAGACTCTCAAACAGCTGGCTGCGTTCATGGTGTGGTTAAATGAAGAATGGCCACATAGGATGCGACAGATGAGAGAAACTCCAGCAGCACGCTAAGTGCAGAACAGAGGTAATGGTCGAGAGTGATGTCCAAACAGACGCTGCGCAGAGAAGCGAATACCATACAGCAAGAAGAGGGGAAGACCATTGACGAAGAGTCTGCGGAAAAGCCGTGCAGTATCCAGAGGTGACAGGAAATACTCAGACCAGACTAAACGAGCATTCAGAGATATTGAATTCAGGACTCGTGTTTTAAGAGATGCAAGCATAATCGCTGACGATTTTGTGCGTTTCCAGGGTCGGCTAAAGCCCAGGAACCACTATCCCGAATATGTTCCCATTTCAAAAGGACGGTCGTACAATGAATGAATATAGTTACTAATGTCCCACCTCTTTTCGTGTGACCAAACCAAAAACAATCAACACAAGAGGATGGAGAAAACCTCATTGCGAAAAAGTGGCTTCAAAAACATGGAGAATTGATGCTACACCCCACACACAAACAAACAAGTTAAACAAGAAAAGTAAAATAAAGGGAGACACGGCCTGGCGGCCGTGAAACTGCAGGGCGAGAGAGGGGAGTTGCTGGCGGCTGGGGAGGGGGAGGAGAAATGCGAGCCTGGCTGTGTGCGGGGAGAGAGAGGGGAGGTACTGGCGGCACCAAGCTGGGGAACAGATGGCGAAGACTGGCAATTTGATGATGTGCACGCGCATTTTAACTCATTGCGCTTGCGCATTGAGCTAAAAGCGCACATGCACTGCATCAAATCGCCAGTAAATCGCCATTCTAGTTAAATTTCTGTTTAAGCCCCTATAGTCTCGCTCCGCTCAATGTGCATGCGCATTGACAGGCGAGACCTAAAAAGGAGGCTTACAGCGCTACACAGGATCACCCAGGAGAAATGGGATCCAAAGTGGAAAACTTGCATAAGGGTACAAGATGGTAAAGACTCAGAAAGAACAGGCACTCAACGCAGTTTAGCATTTAGAATAAATAACACCCAGGTCAGACGTGCAAGATATATATATATATAAATATACTAGCAGCCCGCCCCAGCGTTGCCTGGGGCAGAAAGGGTCTGGGGGCAGCATTGTAAGCCTCTGTGCACCGCAATCTTCCCCCCCCAACCCCCCCCCAACATTGCCCAGTCCGCATCCCTCCGGCCTCCCGCCTTCCGCCCCGACATTGGCTATACCGCCTCCCGCCTCCCGCTTTGAGCCCGCCGCCCCCCGCCCCGACATTGAGCATAGCACCTACCGCCTCCCGCCTCGCGCCTCCCACCTCCCGCCTCGCGCCTCACGCCCGCCTCCCGCCTCCTGCCCCGGCTTTGTAACCCCCCCCCTATGCCCCCCCCCCCCCCCCCCCCCCCCCCAGGTCCCGACTTACCTCCCCGCCAGTGCTTAATTTGTAAAATATTAAGTGCAGGTGCTAAACTTTTTGTAGGAGGCCACACCCACTTCCACAGCTCCACCCACTTCTTACACTGGCTCCACCCACTTACTATATTGGCTCCACATTCGTCCTCAACTGGTACCTCTGAAGACATGCGAGGCAGACAGGCATGCATCTGAACAGAAGGAGGCGGTGGAAGGGACAGTAGATATATTATTTGGGCATTCACAAGGAATATACATTCAATAGCCCTGGCCTTGTCAAGTAAGTGCTGATGCTTAGCACCGGAAACCACCTGCACAAATAAGGCCCTGCTCAAAAATGCTGAAAGCCCTGAAGTCTTTCTTTTTTCTCTAAGTATACAGCTTGCACTCTCTATAAAGCGCTGACCTGTAATCTCTTAATTCATAATGCAGTCATGTTATTCACACCCTTCCCTTTCCCTGCTAGGAGCTCTGAAACAGGTGCAAGTACTATATAAAAATATCCAAAGGCAATTAAATTAATAATAATGGCTGCTAGCAGGTGCTGCAACCTCCTTTACCCAGTAAAGTAACGGCTGCCTGGTGTTCATCGTCGTTGGTGTTGCTCGGTCATTTGGTATCGCGATTATGTGGGATGGTTGAACAATGAGAGAAAGCGTTTTGCTTTCAGGTCTGGTTGACTTGATGCTTAAAGTAGACATTTGTAAGACAAAGAACTGTCCTTTGTCCTTGTGCGGGTCCTGCCAGGCAGGCACTGTTGAAACCAGTGGTCTGGCGTTCTCCTGGACCATGTTCCTGATTTTCTTGGTATGAGGTGATATAAAACAGGTCTGTTTTATAATGCAACACCTCGATCAAAACCCAAAAGGGTTTCATTGTGTACTTGGAATTGTAAACACACATGTTTAAACTCCAGCTAAAAACTGCATGGAAAAATTGGTGTAAAAACACCTAGGAACCATCCATTCACATTTTCCCCTCAATTCTTTGTCCACAACTCTATTCTGAAGTCTCTCATACGTCCACCTGTCCTCACCATGCATTTCCATATCCCTCCTCGCTGCCATCCCTCATCTCCTTCCTCTATGAGCCAACCCTCCCTCTGTAGCTCCCCTTTGCCTCCAGTGACAACTTCTGTTTCCGCACCCGATGTGAAACCCCTGTGCCCTATATGAAGGGATCCGGAGCCCGGCATGCTCAGACTCACTCAGCAGCACGCGCACACCCTCATGCCCAGTCTCGCCTCGACGCCGGCTGTGGCGAGCCCTGATGCCAGCTGAGCGCACTGTGCACCGACCCCCGCACCTGGCCGCCCTTTAGTACCTGTTGAGATGGCCTCTTTATTGCCAGCAGTATTTATGAATCAGTGAATCTGCGAGACACACGGGGGTGGCGCTAACCTGGAACTCATCACAATCCCCTGCTTTTGTAAATACCAAATTCCATCATGCAGAAAAAGATTGTGGGGAAGTATTCAAATAATTATCACTCTGTTAGTACAAAAATTGAAATAGAGCTTCCATACCAGACTCAAGTGCTATACATGTATTCAGCCTGGTGAGATTCCATACCAAAGTCTGCAAATACATATTTACATATTGTGCCAAGTCCTCACTGGCTGATCCATTATCCTAAATAATGGACCTACCAGGTGGGGAAGAACCCATCAAGTGCATTTTGGGAACTGTATAAATACATAGGAAACATAATGGGGACATAATGGGGACAATGAGTATTCATAATCTGATGTTAAACCACATTCCTTCCACTAAGTGAGTTTATTAATTAATGGATGTGGTAATAGATGGCACAGTGTTACCATTCAGTTTTTTTTAACAGCATCCCTCATGTAACTGCCTTGGGATTTCACCCATAAAGTCTGACTTGTTCATAATGACAATAATTCCATCTTTGTCCGTATCACCTATGACATTGTTATCATTCTCCTGCAACTACATCTCTTGTATAGATATTCTATTTATGGTGACATTTACTCCCCTTAGACTGAGAAATTAGGGGTGGGGGAAAGGCACGGGATTTTACTTTGCTGAATTCAACAGTTACATCATGGGAGTGGGGTCAGGGCCTCACTCCTCAGCTCTCTGTCAACTCGGCCCTGCGCGAAAGGGAGATAGCTAGGGCTTCCTGGCGCCTGGCAGCTGTGACTGCTATCTACCAGCAGATCTTGTCTTTAAGGCCTCAACCCAAGTTAGTGACAACGTTCACATCTCCTTTTAAAGTGTTTTCACCCCTAATGAGTCACTGAAGTGTCAATACCTCCCCTGTGAGCCCCTCATCCCAGGTCTGTTGTGCAAGCAAGATGTCTGTCAGTCTGAGCGAAACTGCAGCGCCCAACTCCCCCCCCCCCCCGCCCCCTCCCCCCTTGCCCCCTCGCCCCCTCGCCCCCTTGCCCCCTCGCCCCCTCCCACACACACACACACACACACGGCCGGCCGCACTGTCAGTCAGGAGGTGCGAAAGGGCAGCCTGAGGCCAAGAAACCAAAGGGAAAGGAAACAAAAAACGCACGCACTGGCAAAAACCAATAGGTTTCACCTAACTTAAAAGTGCTTACATTCTAATCCTACCGTTACTCTTGGCGGGCCTGGGGATACAGTCGACACACACTGCCAGCTGAATTGAATACTGCCTTGTGTCTTTGCTTTCTAAGTACGTACGGTACTGCAATAGATTAGGCTGCGGGGGAGGACTGGAGGTGCTGGCCTGCAGTGATTATGCTTGTTTGTGGCAACTGGTGAAGGCAAAGTGAAAGAAATGTTCGCGTGCTCCCGCATCAGAACCTCCAGCCCGGCCCCTGCTCTCCGCCCAAGGCACCCAAATACCTAGTGCGTCTCGGGTCGATTCCGAACTTCCGCTGCAGGCTGCCTGCTGGCTGCTGCATGCTAAGTCAAGTGACACTCGGCAGTACATCTGTAAAACACACTGCGTGGCTGCACCAAGTACAACAAAAAGGTACATTTTAAAAAACATCAACATGGGCGTGCACAGCAGATGCGTAGACCCGGCCGTCATAATTAAGTGCCGGCGCTACTCCCCTCACGCATACGTCCCGGCCGGCGCTACTTGCAAGGGACTACTTTATTTTTATTTGTAAATATTTTAAACAACGTTTATTTTTTACTTTTATGTAGCCTATGTCCTTCTGCTTGCCCTGAGGTTTTCTAAGATGGCTTGGGTGTTCAGATTGGTGGTGTAGTTTTCGAGTTTACCTTGCCTAAAGGTGCAAGTTCTCTCTTTATAATAGTAGTATAGATATATATATATTTCCTGAAAAAACCATAGGTTTCACACCAGTTATAGTTAGCTGGAAATCTTACTGACATAAAACCATTGAAATTCCCACGTTATAGTTAGTTGGACTCACTATAACTTGCGCGCCTGCAATGCACTGCTGATGACGTCACATATTACATCACTCATGACATGGTCAGTGACATCACTCATGACATCACTCGATATGCGGGCCCTTTTATGGCCCCCACATCAAACCTAGGGGGTAAGGTGGGGGGTCCACCCTGCCCCCTTTTGATCATTTCCCCCTTTGTTTTAGCCACCTCTTGTGTCTCGATCCTACCGAGACACTAGATGGCGGCCGCTCCGGACTGTATGGAATGTTGACAGACACCCGAGAGCCAATCAGCTTTCCGCTCGCGAACACACGTAGCGCGTTGGT
Organism: Lissotriton vulgaris; assembly: GCF_964263255.1. Taxonomy (NCBI): domain Eukaryota; kingdom Metazoa; phylum Chordata; class Amphibia; order Caudata; family Salamandridae; genus Lissotriton; species Lissotriton vulgaris. The sequence goes on along the minus strand of NC_141700.1, from coordinate 796,545,488 downwards.
GCGCGCCCCGGTGCGCGTACCGGGGCGTGCTTATAGATATATATATATATTTTTTAACCTAAATTACTCAAAATCCACTGGAGCACATATCTTGAGACATAGCAAAGGCACATCGGGCTACCAGTCCCTACAATTTTGCCAAGTTTGGTGGAAATCTATTCATCCGTTCGGGCTAAAAGTGAGTCCAACCGCCCTATGGAAATTAACATGGGGAAAACACGTTTTGGGACCCCCCTTTTATCTCGGCCCCAGCTTGACGAATCCCCCCCCAAACGTTCAGGGAAGGAGCGGAGCACAGCGAGGCAAACTTCAGGAAATTTTCAGGCAGATTCCTCAACCAGTGCCAAAGTTATTTCCAATAGAATGTTGCGGATTCCCTATGGAAAACAATCCTAACTATAACTACCTACTGGCGACCGCCAGTAGGTAATATATATATATATATCCGAATGAACAATAAAGAGAATGTGAGTTAAAGCTCGTAAGATTGAAACTCAGTAAGTTCTCTTCCAGGGGACCCTCATCAATAGTCTTAAGCACTGAATATTCCCGCCCACGTGCGGGGACCCCGGAAATAGTATAAAAATATATATGGAAATCACATATATCTCGCTCCACATATATGTATGTACATATATCATTTTTTCTCACACCAATGCAGCCCCAAAACTGAGGGTAAGCAATGTAATTACCCATAGACTGTATTAGCAAGTATATAAAAAACACATTAGGTCAAATAGCACTTGAAATCTGTGTTTTATTGAGCAAAACACTCATAAATCCTGAAGATTGCTAATAAATAGACATTGTTAGCCCACAGACCATGTCCCCACCACATCTTCAATAAAGCCAACTCCATCATCGCACCCCATCTCCGAGATATCATCAACTGCTCCCTCAACACCGCTACCTTCCTGGAAAGCTGGAAACATGCCGAACTCAGTGCCCTCCTGAAGAAACCGACAGCAGACCCTACCGAACTCAAGAACTACCGCCCCATTTCGCTCCTCCCATTCCCTGCCAAAGTCATTGAGAAAACACTCAACAGTCAGCTCGCCGCCTTCCTCGAGTCCAACAGCTCCCTCGACCCGTCACAGTCCGGCTTCCGAGCCAAACACAGCACCGAGACCACCCTCATCACAGCCACAGACGACATTCAAAACCACTTGACAATGGGGAAACAGCTGCCCTCATCCTCCTGGACCTCTCTGCAACGTTCGACACGGTCTGCCATACCACTCATACAACGCCTCAGCAACGTAGGGATACAAGGAAAAGCACTGGACTGGATCATCTCGTTCCTCTCCGGAAGAACCCAGAGTGTCCGCCTCCCCCCTTTCAGATCAGAGGCCACCAAAGTCATCTGCGGCGTACCACAAGGATTATCGCTTAGCCCCACCCTCTTCAACGTCTACATGAGCCCCCTCGCATCCATCGCACGGCAACACAACCTCAAAATCATTTCCTACGCTGACGACACACAGCTGATCCTCTCCCTCACCAAAGACCAAAACACCGCCAAAACCAACCTACACGAAGGGATGAAAGACGTTGCCGAGTGGATGAAGAACAGCCGTCTAAAACTGAACTCCTTATCCTAGGATCATCCCCCTCCGCTTGGGATGACTCATGGTGGCCACCGGCCTTGGGCAGCGCACCCAAACCAACGGACCACACACGCAACTTGAGCTTCATCCTGGACTCCTCCCTCTCAATGACCAGACAAGTCAACGCCATCTCATCATCATGCTTTAACATCCTACGTATGCTCAAAAAGATCTTCCGCTGGATCCCCACCGAAACAAGAAAGACGATCACCCAAGCACTTGTCACTAGCCGGTTGGACTACGGAAACACCCTTTACGCCGGAACCACATCCAAATTACAGAAAAAACTCCAACGCATTCAGAACGCCTCCGCCAGACTCATCCTAGTCATCCCCCGCCACAATCACATATCCAGTCACCTGAGAGACCTCCACTGGCTCCTCGTCAACAAGAGAATAACGTTCCGTCTCCTCACCCACGCACACAAAGCCCTCTAGGACCCAAATACCTCAACACACGCCTGACCTTTTACACCCCCACACACCAACTTCGATCGTCCAATCAAGCCCTCGCCGCGATCCCACGCATCCAAAGAGCCACCATGGGAGGAAGATCTTTCTCATACTTAGCGGCCAAAACCTGGAATTCTCTCCCTACCCACCTTCGCCTCACACCGAACTACCTCTCCTTCAGAACACAACTAAAAACTTGGTTATTTGATAAGTAACGTACAACCCCTCTCCCAAGCGCCTTGAGACCCCCTGGGTGAGTTCGCGCTATATAAATCTTAACTTGAACTTGAAGGCAGCCATGACCCCTAGCTTTCCATCATGTCCCAGGGGTGACAGTTGGGTCAGTTGTTCTATCCGGCTCATTCAGTCAGGACTCTGGTTTTACAGCTCCTACCTTTTTTGACTTTCTGACAAAAATACTTCAAGTTTTTCACTTTCACTCGACGTCTTTAGGCTTAAAAGTGTTACTGCTGCCTTTTTTGTTTTTCAAAAAAGGTTTATTTTTGTCAAAATGCCTTCTCTTTTTGACACCTGTCCTTCCTGTGGCAAAAAGGCCAGGACTGATACACACCCTGTGTGTATTCTCTGTCTCCCTGAGACACATTCTGCAGACAGCTGTCAACACTGCAAGAACTTATCTAGGAGAACCCTCAAAGACAGAGAGAATAAGGATTTATGGCCTCTCTGAAAGAGGTAGGTCTCCTAAGAGGCAGCAGAAGAGAACGCGGTCGACGTCGAGAGAAGTCCCAACCTGTTCTCCGTCGGCGTCAGAATCGGCGTCGAAGCTTCCGGCGACGACGAAGACAACGTCGAAGACAGCTCATCCTTAGACGGTGAAGGCTTCAGCATTGAGATATAAGGTACCTCAGTTGACGTCAACCAGGCGGCGTTCAACTTTGAGAGAAAGGTCTCCGTCGATGCACAGGAGCTCAACGTCGGGACATGCTTCGTCGACGCCTCATCACCGGTGCTACGTCGTAGCATCCTCCGTCGGCGCCTCGTCAACGGCGATCAACGTCAAGGCACTCTCCGTCGACGTCGCACCACCGACTTTCGACATCGAAGCACCCTCCATCGGCGTCTCATCACCGGCGTCCGATGTCGAGGCAGGTTACTCCGTCGGCGTCTCAACCGCGTTCGACGTCGAGCCACAGGTCTCCGCAAAGGGGAGTTCATCAGACTTCGGCTTTGAGTCGCCAGTCTCCGCCTTCGGCGTCAAGGCCTATGTTGACACAGCATACATCAACGTCGACGCAGAAGACCACAATGTCTAGTTTGCCAACTCCGTCGCCAGGTCACCGGCCAACATCTCAGCAGATCTCCAAAGTTGACATCGGCTATGGAAGTGGTATTGGCTTCGGAGCGGCGTTCTAAGTCTAAGCAACATTCTCCTGTTCGCTTGAGCCCTCCTGCTAAAAGGAAGAGGATTTCTTCAGGACAGGCATCACCGAGTCGCTCCAGATCTCGCTCTAGATGCCCTTCAAGAGAGAACACTCCTCCAGGGAGCCTCTCATCATCTTCCTTAGGCTCTTATACCTCTCACTGTGGATCTACATCTAGGTCCCCAGATGTGATCATCTATTCCTCCGACAGTGCAGGGTCAAGGCATTCACCAGCACGATCACTGCATGAACAGAGGAATTCTCCTCCTCCAACACGTTCCCCTGAGAGGAGAGACAGACAGAAGTCTCCTTCCATCAGATTGTCACCTAGATGGTACAGGCCTCTGCATCACTGGGCTCCCGACAAAGATACGGCGGCCAGGATGACACAGCAGGCGGATCGGGATCGACCTACTTCCAGGCCCAGGGAGCGAATGCGCACCCCGGTGCTCTCAAGCAGACGGAGATCCAGGTCAAGGAACAGAAGAAGAGAACGCAGATCTCCTTCCTCCTGTCCTACTCGATCACATAGGGATTATTCTCCAACACTGACCGAAAGTCCTCCATCGAGAATCTCTCCAGTGGACGTCATCTTTACCTTTCAAGACATCTTAGGCAGAGGGGCACTTAAGCTGGTAATCCCCATGAAAACTCACCAGACCAAGTCCTCGGTGATTTTCGAGACCTTGCATCATAAGTCAGTGGCCAAACCTCTGCTACCCTAGGTTCCGGGTATTATAGAACTTGTCATGGAGGTATTCCTCACGCCAGCGACGATAAAGTCCGCTCCAGCGAGGCTTCTCAAAAAATATTGTTCGCCAGAGGAGGATCCTCTCTTCCTCAGAGCTGACCCTCCACTAGATTCAGTCATTATCGCAGCGGCGAGAAAGTCCCACACTGTGGCTTCTTCCTTCACTGTACCACCTGATAAGGAAAGCAGGACGCAGGACTCATTGGGATGAAGGGTATGCAACACCTCGGCCTCCTTACTGAAGGTATCCAATGCGGGAGCGCTATTGGGCCGATAGGATAGATCCCTGTGGGATTCCCTGCAGTGGTTCATCAAAAAACTCACGCAAGAGGATCGCAAGGATGTTGAGGAAATCCTTTTAGAGGGAAGCCAGGTCTCCAATCAGATCATCAGCACTGCAGCTGACGGAGCTACCCTTTCAGCGCATGGCTATGCTCATGGGGTATGTGCTAGGAGGTCTTCTTGGTTGCGTCTTACCGCCCTAAAACCTAAAGCTCAGTCTCGTATCATGAACCTGCCTTTCTCTAGAACATCTTTATTCGGTGCACACACTGATGAAGAGATGCAGCGTATGAAAACGGAATTGGTCCCTCTTAAGGCCGTTGAGCTTGAAAAGAAAAAAGAATTCCGTAAAAGGTTCCGCCCCTACAATAAGGGATCTTCCAAGCAGAGGGTTCAAACCCCTCAGTGGCAGAAGAATCAAGGCCAACAGGGGCAGCAAAAATCCCAATACAGAGGCAGGCGCAACTCAGGCGGAGGAAATCAGCGTCAAGGCAACAATTCCAAAAAGACGCAATCCAAACCATGAGTTCTTCCTTCCCCCAGCAACGTTGACCACTCCAGTGGGGGGAAGCATTGCGCATCATATCGAAGAGTGGCATGCCATTACAAAAGATCGCTGGGTGTTCGCTACACTTCAGAATGGTTACTTTCTTCGTTTTCAACATCTACCTCCATCCGTCCCTCCAATGCAGACATCGAGTCATCAGTTGAAACTACTGCAAAAAGAGGTGGCCACCCTCCTCAAGAAGTCAGCCATCAAGAGGGTGCCAATATCTCAAAGGGGGAAAGGAGTTTATTCACGATACTTTCTGGTCAGGAAAAAGGACCAAAAAGCTGAATACAGACCCATTCTGGACTTGCGGACACTCAAACTTTGTCAAAAAAGAAAGGTTTTTCATGTTGGCGCTTCATCAAATATATCCACATCTCCGGCAAGGGGATTGGATGTGTTTGCTGGACCTTCAAGATGCATATTTTCATGTCCCGATAGCTCAGTCACAGGAGATTCCTCCGGTTCGGGGTGGGGACCTCTCACTACCAGTTCAAAGTCCTCCCATTCGGGTTGAAGTCAGCTCCCCAATTGTTCACGAAGTGTATCGCAGTGGTAGCAGCCGACACCGAAGGGGTGTCTTCATGTACCCATATCTAGACGGCTGGCTGTGGAAGGGTCCTTCAACAGACAGTGTAAGGAACCAATTTCTGATCTGCATCGATCTCTGCTACCAGTTGGGCCTGCATGTGAATTTCAACAAGTCAACTTCACAGCCTACGCAGAAAATACATTTCCTAGGACCTCTGCTAGACTCCGAGGTAGGAAAAGTGTTTCCTTCGGAGGAGAGACAGTGTTCCATTGCTCAAAAATGCCAACTGGTGCTACGAAACAAGGATCTGACGGTGCAACGGGTTGCCTCCCTGCTACGGTCCATGGCATCCTGCATTTTCCTGGTCCCGAATGCCAGGCTACAAATGCGTCCTCTTCAGCAGGATGTGGAGGACAAGTGGGACCAGCAGTCAGCTCGCTGGGACGACAAGATTACATTGTCAAACGCAGAGCAAGCATCCATACCTTGGTGGATGAAAAGACAAAATATACAGGTCGGGATTCCGTTCCATCAACCTCCTCCTGCACAGAGGCTGATCACAGATGCCTCTCTACAAGGTTGGGGGGCACACATGGCTCATCTCCAGATGCAAGGTCTGTGGTCTCCAAAAGAGCGAACGTACCACATTAACATGTTGGAGTTGAGGGCAGTCCATCTAGCCCTCAAAGCTTTCCTACCCTCGATTCAAGCGTCATCCGTGTTAGTACAAACGGACAACACCACCACAATGTACTACTTGAACAAGCAGGGAGGAACACGCTCACAAACTCTTTCCCTGGAGGCTCAAAACCTGTGGCATTGGCTCCTAGCTCGCAATCTGTCAGTCACAGCAGTCCATCTCCCAGGAGAAGAGAATGTGAGAGCGGACGCGTTAAGCCGGCATTTCGAAGACAGAGAGGATTGGGGTCTCAACGAAGAGATAGTCAAAAGCATCTTTCAATCTCGGGGTCGTCCCTCCAAAGACCTCTTAGCGGACAACGAAAACACCAAATGCCGAGACTTCGCCTCAAGATTCTACCGACCAGGATCGAAAGGGAATGTCCTTTTGATAGACTGGTCAGGGGAATTTGTGTACGCCTTTCCACCCCTTCCGCTGATCCCGAAGGTGGTGAGCAAGCTGACTCACTCGTACACAAGGTTGATTCTCATTGCCCCCGATTGGCCGAGACAGTGGTGTTACACAGACCTTCTACACCTGTCAGAGTGTCCTCACAAGAGGCTGGCTGCCGTGCAGGCCGGACCTGCTCTCCAAGATGAACGGGAGGATTAATCATCCCAACCTTCCGTCACTGAACTGAGGTCAGACAATACGGCCACCTAGGACAGCCGCAGGACTGCATGTCCATTTTGAAAGAGGCGAGGTGGCCTTCCACAAGGCATTCATATGCATGCAAGTGGAAGTGTTTCTACATGTGGTGTATGCAGAACTATTGTCATCCTATCAAGGGTCAGGAAGAGGTCATTCTCCCTTACCTATTACATCTGGCTAAAGCAGGGTTGAAATTAGATTCCATTAAGGTGCACTTAGCAGCTATAACAGCTTATAGGCGGTCACCTTCCCAACCTTCTTTTTTCCAGTTACAGTCTGTGAAAGATGTTCTACAGTGCTTGAAGAAGGTCTACCCTCCGTTACGCCCTCTGTCACCCCTCTGGGAGTTGAACCTGGTGCTATCGAAATTGATGGGTCCTCCTTTCTAACCCATTCATAAAGCAACCTTGCAGCATATTTCTTGGAAGGCTGCTTTTTTGGTAGCAATCACATCAGCCCGCAGGGTGAGTGAAATTTAAGCTCTATGTTACAAAGAGCCTTATACAGTGTTCCATCTGAATAGGGTGATGTTGAGGACACATCCCTCTTTTCTACCTAAGGTGGTGCCAGATTTCCATGTAACCAGACCATCTCTCTACCCACCTTTTTCCCCAATCCCTCCACTCCAGCTGAGAGGGCCTTGCATTCTTTGGACCTGAAAAGGGTTTTAAAATTCTATCTTGATAGGTCCAAATCTATACATAAGTCTGATCAACTGTTTGTCAACTATGGATCGATCAGACCAGATTAAGCAGCCTCGAAACGTTCTATTTCAAGGTGGATAGTTTCGTGTATCAAGCTTGCATATCAATTGATGCAGAAGACTCTAGGGTTTTCTCCCAAGGCACATTCCACCAAAGGGAAAGCGGCTACTACAGCTTTTCTTCATAATGTGCCCATGCCTGAGATTCGTAAGGGGGCGACCTGGAGGTCCGTCCATACATTTACCAGACATTACTGTCTATATTCAGACACTAGAGCAGATACCCAGGTAGGCCAGGCCTCCTTGCGGAATCTGTTTAACGGCTGATTTTTCAGCTGTTACAATCTTTGGTTGGGTCATGTGTTTCTCATTTACCTGCAGGTGGTTAATGGGCTTGCTATTCTATTCAGTGCTTATGACTATTGATGAGGATCCCCTGGAAGAGAAGGATAAGTTACTTACCTGTAATCCTAGTTCTCTTCCAGGGGTATCCTCATCAAAGTCATAAGCAACCCACACGCCTCCCCAGGTAAATGAGATGTGGTCAACGTGTTTATAGTTTATTGTTGAGCCCTGACTTCAGGCTTATGCAAAGAACAACTGACCTAACTGTCACCCTTGAGGTATGATGGGAAGCTAGTGGTCATGGCTACCTTAAAGGCACGGTGCCAGTTTTTGTTGAAAATGCTTTCATTTTATATGCTATTGCCTCGACATCGAACGCCGGTGATGAGACGCGGACGGAGGGTGCTTCGACGTCGAAAGTTGGTGGTGCGACGTCGACGGAGAGTGACTCGACGTCTATCGCCGTTGACGAGGCTCCGACGGAGGATACTTCGACGTAGAGCACCGGTGATGAGGTGTCGACGAAGCATGTCCCGACGTCGAGCTCCTGTACATCGACGGAGACCTTTCTCTCGACGTCTAACGCCGCCTAGTTGACGTCAATGGAGGTACCTTAGATCTCGACGCTGAAGCCTTCACCGTCGAAGAATGAGCTGTCTTCGATGTTGTCTTCGTTGTCGCCGGCAGCTTCAACACCGATTCTAACGCCGACGGTGAACAGGTTGGGACTTCTCTCGACGTCGACTGCGTTCTCTTCTGCTGCCTCTTAGGAGACCTACCTCTTTCAGAGAGGCCATTAATCCTTATTCTCTCTCTGTCTTTGAGGGTTCTCCTAGATAAGTTCTTGCAGTGTTGACAGCTGTCTGCAGAATGTGTCTCAGGGAGACAGAGAATACACACAGGGTGTGTATCAGTCCTGGCCTTTTGGCCACAGGAAGGGTAGGTGTCAAAAAGAGAAGGCATTTTGACAAAAATAAACCTTTTTTAAAAACCAATAAGGCAGCACTAACACTTTAAAGCCTAAAGACGTCGAGTGAAAGTGAAAAACTTGAAGAATTACAAAGTATTTTTGACAGAAAGTCAAAAAAGGTAGGAGCTGTAAAACCAGGTTCCTGACTGAAGGAGCCGGAGAGAACAACTGACCTAAATGTCACCCCTGAGACATGATGGGAAGCCAGGGGTCATGGCTGCCTTAAAGGCACAGTGCTAGTTTTTGTTGAAAATGCTTTCATTTTCTATGCTATTGCTTTTCAATGCAGCCTGTGGGCTAACAATGTCTATTTATTAGCAATTTTCACGATTTATGTGTGTTTTGCTCATTAAAACACAGAGTTCAAGTGCTATTTGACCTAATGTATTTTTTATATACTTGCTAATACAGTCTATGGGTAATTACATTGTTTAGCCTCAGTTTTGGGGCTGCATTGGTGTGAGAAAAAATGATATATGTACATACATATATGTGGAGCGATATATATGTGATTTCCATATATATTTTTATATTCTTTCCGGGGTTCCCACACGTGGTCGGAAATATTCAGTGCTTAGGACTTTGATGAGGATACCCCTGGAAGAGAACTAGGATTACAGGTAAGTAACTTATCCTTCCTCACCCAAAATTGCTGTTACAGAAACTGACTGCAAATACCCAAATATAGGATATACATGCAAATGCAAAATCTGTGCATCTGATTCTTATGTTTTGATGTTATAAATCTAACTCAAAGGCAATATTCACAGTAGACAAGAAACACCACCTAGGTTGTGAGCTGTGCCCACGGATTCTGGTGATCAAATAGGAACACATAAGGCAGTAACAAGGGTGTAAACTACATACAAGGCCAGAAGAGACAAGGAGCTAGCAAGCAGGATTGCTTAACAGGAAATAAGGGAAAAACAAGTGCACGCTTGGCAAAAGGTAAGAAACAAAACTCACAAGCATACTGGAAGCTAAGACTACAGGAACAGGAAGACAGCAAAGAAGAAAGTGGAACAAAAAGTAAATGGAAAAATGCAGGAACTGGTAAAAGATGAATACAGAAGGACAGAAGGACAGAGACTAAATAGTACTGGTTCAGGAAACAAGGTAGCACTGAAGGCAGTGCTAGTTCAAGGATCAAGGATTTAGCTACAGCACAGAAATCAAGGACTCAAGGTACAGAAAAGAACAGACACTTGGCAGAAAGCGGGTAATCAACATACAAGGAAACTATAAGCAGCACAGCTAGGAACTGGAGCAAATGTAATGGGAAGAAAAGCAGGGACTGGGAAAGATAAATACAGGAGAGGGGCTTCAAGGGTGCACTAAATGGTACTGGTGCAGGAATCAAGCAAACAAGTAATAGCTACGGCTCAGAAATGAAGACTGCACTGAAGGCAGTGCTAGTTCAGGAACAAGGAATAACTATAGCTCAGAGACTCTGGAAATATTGATAGCAAAAGCTCAAGAAACACTGGTTGGTCTCACAGGGATCCTGCTACACTGACTAATCATGGACTGAAGGGAGCTAAGGCTTAAAAGAGCTCACATTAATCACATGCATCAGTTGTGAGCAGGCTAGCAGCTGCCAGCCACCGGTGTTCTGAATTCTTCAACCCATCTTTGGATTGCAGGAGTGGAGAGGGAGCAATGAGCAGAGGATTATAGGTAATGGAGTTTCAAGCATGAGCAGACTGGCTTCTGCAAAAACGTGGCATGGAGTGGGAATGAATGGCAATTTCCAAATAGCATCCAAGTGGCCGGAAGTCAGGAAATGTGTGCAGGGACAGGGCTGGATACTTATTAGAACACTGCAAAGTCCCACAATTCTGCCCCCTGGTTGTGGGCACGAGATTGCAGGGTGCGAGTTGGGACTAATTCTAGCACAGAATTCTATCGGCAGCATCTTAGCTTCTCTCAGCCTATTTCCCTTCAGGATGGATACGTCTCTTTAAGTTCTGGGATAGCTCTTATTGAGGTCTGACTTGCTAGATATAAACTGTTAAAACAGCAGTAGACCCATCTTGTCATCAGATGAGGCTTATTGGGAATATTTTGCCATTTATTCCATACTGTGTTAAGGACTTTTGAATTCTAAAATTATGTTCAGTATTACCTGAGCTAATAATTGGTCTCTTGGTCTAGCAGCCTGCTTCATTCAAAAACTTCAGGGAGTTGAGAATATGTTATGTGTGGTTCATAACTTGAGTACACTTGATAGGGTTCTAAAGTTAAAAAAAATAAAAAAAATTGCCTCCTTAGCCCCGCAAATTCAGTTTAAAGTGTTTTACTACATATACAGATTCATCCACAGGACTGGTCCGAGCTCTTCAGTTTGAATTATGTCTATACTCCTTTTTTCAGTTCCATGAATCAGTTGGTCTTGGTCTGAAGTCTGCACGTTTCTGTATCACTATTCCCTTATGGTGGAACCATCTTTCTCTTCAGTTGCAACAGATTGAGACCTACAGCTCTTTTCACAAAAGCCCATAAACCACTTTCTATGGTAGGACTTAGTTTCCGTCCATCCCTCCACTTTCTGCTGGGTAAGTACAGTTTCTCGCTTCCAGGTGTCTCTGGGTGAAGGTTTAGTCTTTACGAGGAATTTACTCACTCCTTCACTAATTGGTACGTCCAATAAAGACTTTCTTTCCCCTTAGTTGAATCAGTCCTTGTCACTGGATCATGGCATACTTAGTCCTCTGACATGCCAAGACCAGCATGCTGTTGTGACAAAAGTAGGAGCCCCCTCCCCCAGAGGCAAGACAGCCATGGCTGCACTGTGTAGGATATCTCTATTACAAAGTGGCCCTCCCTCCTACTCTGACAAAGCACTACTGTTTGAGCATTCATTCAAGATCCGTACGCGTTGCGTCATGTGTGTAATTCAATTGAGTTTTTTCCACATTTTCACATCAATGCTGTTTATTTAACTTCCTTGGGAATTGGTATTCGAGCATGTGACTATATGAAAGATCAGTTCTGTAGAAGAGTTATTTACCTGCAGCTACAGTTCTTCAACGTTGGTATCTTCATGGTTCCACATGTGACCTGCCCTTCTCTGTCCTAATGAGGTTATAGAAATTCCTTCTCTTGAAGAGATTTGACAACCTACCACTTAAAGCTCCTGTGGTTATTTGAAGTCTCTCTACCTCGTAGGCCCTTCTTTGGTTCACATGGTTAGGGGAACAGGCAACCTAATTAATGGCTATCTCCTTGGCATTAGCGTGTACTTATATACTGCTGTGTTAACATTGTCAAACAATGGTTCCCAACCTAACAAGGGTAAATGTTCAGACATGAGAATCTATAAAAGATACATACCAGTGCTGGTGTTACAAGTAAGTAACTTTTTCTTCCTTTTTATAGCACTTTTCACCTTGTGATCTTTCTTCTTGGTGAGTAGGACAATTGCATGGCTCATGTTTAAAGTGTTAGTTTCAAATGTTGTAGAGTCAATTCTGTACCGCTGTAGCCATGCAACAGCATGATTAGGTGTAAATATTTCTTATGTCCTTTGTATTTTCAATTGCTGCATTCTTGGACGTGATAACTTGGTTTCTAATTGCAAGATGTAAGTACAGTTGTTATCCTTCTTATAATTGTAAAAGTAATGCAGCTATTGGATGACTACACACTTTATGCCAACGAGCGCTGTAATCACGTCATCATAAAAGTATAGCCTTGTAGTCAATAAGCATTTAAAGCAAGCAGTAAAGAACAAGGTACAGTGACTGTCTCTGATGTTGTATAAACTACTTACATGCATGTGCTCCAATTGGATTAATAAGCACAGTAGCTTGTGTCTTCGTAGGTGCTAAAGGTGACAAAGTCCTTTCAGTGGGTGACTGCCCTAGGGGTTTCCTCAGCCCTTGACAACTGATTTACAAATACTGCTGTAATATATGTGCTTATCGCAATATCTTTATCCCTCTTTATTCTCTCTGCAGATTCCAAGCTTCTTAACTTCTCCTGTCAGCAGACAGGGTCTTTAATTGATAGTGCTTCAAGGTCTTGAGCCCTAACAGTGTAGGTCTTCCTGTTGGATGGAGTCTTTACTTCTGTGATTGATGAGAGAGTATTCAGCCACACATGCTTTGTTGCACACAACAGTTCTCCAGTATTAGGGGTGTCTTTCATAGATTCACATGCTTGAATATTCCCCGCCGTCGAAGTGGGAGTCCCACGGTACATAAAATAGCAGTAATATATGCATATATAAGTAAAATTATCATAATTATTTAAATATATAAACATATATAAAATACAGTAAAATATCCAGAAAACTCAAAAGTACCATAGAACAGAATAGGCCCATAGAAAGCCTAGGGGAGAAACTCAACTTGGTAACATATCAGTGTCATTATGTTTTGGTCCAAATTCCAACCAATCAGACTGTAGCTCCCTCTAGAACCTTCTCCTCAGAAGCCCAAGACCTCAGATTTTCTACCGCACGTCGTATGAAGGGAGTCTCCCTGAGCTCTGCTCAGTTTTTCAACGTATTTAGCTGTATTTTCATCTCTTAATGTCTTCTTCAAGGAAATCTTTGTTCAGATCTTGTCCATCCTGTGGAAAACTGCGTCTCTTTCATGAAGATCCACACAGTAAATGTATTTACTGTCTCTATCCTGACCATCAAGTGAAGACCTGTAAGTACTGTCGTACTTTTCCACCTAAAACCTTAAGGGACAGAGAGGCCCGTCTCCTTCTGTGGCTTCAGAAGTTGAAGACAACGGACGATGTGGTCTCGGAGGATGAGAGTGTCTCTTCTTTTCACTCAAAGACCTCTCAGAAACGTGGGTCGGAGACTGAGATACCTTCTCCTTTTCTAAAGAAAAAGAGACTTGTTGATGTTTCTAAGGTTGTCTCTCCACAGGATTTACCTCCACATGCGCCTACGAGACCTGATTCTCTGGCGTCATTGTCCAAAGCCATGCCTTCATCCTCTAAAATGGGCACTAGCTCGTCGACGCATCCGTCGACGACATCGGCGATGACGAAATCCGTGGATGCTGTCTCCACGTCGACGACGACATGCTCTATGTCCTCGAACTACGTCGTCGACGTCCACCTCATCGACGACATCACATGAGGTGAGGCCTATTACCTCTGTTTTGAAGATCTCGTCGACGGCTGCTAAATCCACCTAGTCGACGAAGATGCAACAGTCGAGGCGCCTTTCGTCGACGCACTCCTCGTCGTCGACCAAGACTACTACATCGACGATGGGTCGTCGCCCGTCGACGGGACCTGCTTCGTCGACAGCTACCTCGTCGACGACTGCCTTACCGTCGACGACTGCTTCGTCGACTGCTGTCACTTCGTCGACGGTCCACCCTTCGTCGACGGGACCATCTTCGTCGACGAGCAAGTCCATTGCCTCGTCGACGGCGAAGAAATCTTCGTCGACGAAGCCTAAGACACATCCGTCTACGGAATCCTTGCCTGTGGACACAGTGCAGATGCCTCAACCGGCTGTTGACTCTTCCATCGCCACGTCGACGGTCTCGTTGACGCTGCACCATTGTTTAGCCACAGCTACCACCTTCACAGTGGTTACTGCTTCTACGTTGCGACGCTTACCTCTAATTCAACTGAGTCCAATTAAGAGTGGCTCTGCACTTCCTGACAAGTTATTTCAGTCTGCGGAGGAGGACCCCAATGATGATTCGGAGCACGATAATGCCTTTGGTCAATCGACTAGTCCATCCGAGCTGCACATTAAGTGCCAGGATTATGATGAGGAGGAGGAAGAGTACGTCAAAGATAGGACAGAACTTTTTCCAGTAGATAGGTCGGAAGCACTTATGTCATACCAAACGACACAGATACCACTGTCTTTGGTAAGGAATCTGCAACACATGCTGGATGATTATAACCGCAGATTTCCTCCATCTCTGCCTGTTTCTCCAGTCCTGCAACCTCCTCCGCAAACACAAGCCTCTGCACCAGTTTCGTCACGATCACCGGTGCATGCCCTGCCTGATACGGACAATGACGATCCTGATCCTCAAAATACGGATCCAAATGATGACGACATTGCCCTTCAAGAATGGGATGATTACAGGGCTCACACGCCTTCCACTCCACCAACGTCGCCTTGGCTTCGCCTCCTGTGGACATTAGCAGCTTCCACAATTTGATGGTCCGCGCTGCTAAGAGGTTTCATCTCACTTTGGACGTACAACAAACTGACTGTTTTCTCTACGATTTTAAAGACCTACCTCAAAGGCAAGCTCACACTATCCCTGTAATTGACCACATTTGGGATGAAGGTCTCAAATTAATGGAGCGACCAAATTCGATCCCAGCTGTCCTGCCAAGACTTGATAAAAAATATAAAGCAGCAGCAAATTCTCCAGCATGTTTGGTGTCTTAACCTAAGGCGGACTCCGTCATTACTCAGGCTGCTCAAAAGAGGTCTCGCAATCCTTCCACGCCCCTTACTTCTCCTCCAGATCAGGAACGCCGAAAGCTGGATTCCATAGGAAAAAAATGTACTACCATGGCAGCCACCACTGTAAGGGCAGCTAATTCCTTGGCCATTCTTGGACGGTAAGACTGCCAAATGTGGTCCGAAATTGCAGCATTGCTTCCACAACTTCCAGATGCTATTCACGCAGAGGCACAAACCATCATTCAGGAGGGTGAAAAAATCTCCTCGGAGATCATTGACTGCGCCATTGATATCTCCTCTACGGGGTTTAGACAGTTGGCGGGAGCTGCTGTTTTACGGCGTCAAGGCTGTTTAAAATCAACAGCATTTCGCCCTGAAGTCCAAGCTAAAGTCCTCGATCTTCCTTATGATGGGGAATCGCTTTTCGGAAAGCATGTCGACGAGGTCCTCGAATCAATCAAAAAAGACACGGATACTGCCAAGGCGTTGGGGTCTCTCCAATATAAGAAACTCCCTTTTCAAGGAGCACGTGGTAGAGGTGGCAAGTATTCCACTTTTCATGGATCAAACCAATATCGCTCCTACAATGACAACCGGCAAAGACAAACTTACCAGTCCCAGAGTCGTCAGACCTCCTCCAGACCATACCAAAGAAAAACTACCTATAGAGGTGGTTCAAATGCAAAGAAACAGTGACTGTCCCAGCACTATTTCTCCACCGACTGTAAAAAATTGGAGGTCGAATCTCAAATTACAATTACTTCCGATCAGTGGGTCCTGGATCTGATTTCAAAGGAACACACTTTGGAATTCACAACATTTCCTCCACCTCTCCCTCCTACTGGCCCACCTCCTCCTCATTTCAAGGACCTTTTGACTCAAGTCAAATTAATGATCAGGAAGGGTGCTATCGAAGTATTACCACTAGGCCAGCAGGGCAAAGGATTTTACTACCGCTTTTTTCTAGTCAAGAAAAAATCGGGGGAATGGCGCCCAATTTTGGATCTACGAGCTTTAAACAAATTCATCACGTCCAAAACTTTTCAAATGTTGACCCTGCTCCAGATTCTACATTACCTCAATCCCGGAGAGTTCTTCTCCACGATCGACCTCCAGGACACATATTTTCATGTTCCAATCCACCCCAGGCACAGAAAATATCTTCGTTTTACAGTTGGGCACCTAGACTTCCAATTCAGAGTCCTGCCGTTCGGCCTCCGTTCAGCATTGAGGGTCTTTACCAAGATCATGGCCCCGGTAGCTGCTTTTCTGCACCTACAAGGCATACAGTTTTATCCATACCTGGACGATTGTCTCATAAAGGCTCCGAACCTCCAACTGGCAATCCAGCATACTCAGTCTTGCATCTCCCTGTATCAGGACTTGGGCCTTTCCATCAATTGCCAGAAGTCACACTTTCGCCTGTCTCAGCGGCGAGATTTTCTAGGAGCCTCAGTAGATTCTCAGCTGGCAACGGTTTTTGTCTCCCAGGAAAGACAAGACCGTATGCTCCAGATGGTACGATCCCTGCAGTAAAAACTGTACGTTTCAGTCCGGATGTTGAAATCATTCCTCGGCATGGCTTACTCTGCCATACAGTCGATTCCCCACTGCAGACTACATATGAGGGTCGTCCAAGAGGAGTTAGACAAGCAGTGGAAACAGATTTCAGGATCATTCAACGACAGGATCCTTCTCACGCCCCGCATTCAGGAGGCTCTGGAGTGGTGGGCTCACCCTCCGAACATTTCAAAAGGTCGGTCTTTTAAAGACGCTGCTCCGTCTCTGACGCTTACAACCGATGCGTCCCTGGAGGGCTGGGGAGCGCATCTCGAAGGTCTGTCAGTACAAGGGAAATGGACTGCGGTCCAACGCACTTGGCATATAAACCGCCTAGAGCTTCTGGCGATCTTCCTTGCCCTGAAGTCTTTTCAACGGATTGTTCAAGGCCAATCTCTGCTGGTGAGGACAGACAACACCACCAGCATGCATTACCTAAACAAACAGGGCGGCACAAGGTCCCGTTTGCTTTCCCAACAAGCACAGGAGATATGGAAATGGGCGATTCGACATCAAATTTATCTCACAGCCATCCATGTGCCGGGTGTTTCCAATGTTCTGGCGGATTCACTCAGCAGGTCTTTCTCGGACAACCACGAGTGGGAACTCAATCAACCAACTCTCGCCGCAGATGGATCTTTTTGCTACTATCACCAACAGGACATGCCAACGCTATGCAAGTCTTCATCCCCACAGAGAGTCGAGCGGAAATGCATTTTCGATCAGCTGGTTGAACGCATTCAGCTACGCTTTCCCTCCGCTTCCTCTGATTCCGCGCTTGTTGCACAGGATGAGACTTCAACCCTGCCATATAATCCTGATCGCACCCAAGTGACCGCGGCGCCCATGGTTCTCGGGCGTTCTCTTGTTCTCCCAGAACGAGCCAATTCCGCTTCATCCACTGCCTCACCTCCTCACGATGCAGCAGGGGCAGATTTGCCATCCGGATCCAGCATACCTCCTGCTCCATGCCTGGAACCTGAACACCATGAATTTGCGCGTCTGACCATCGACGCTGACTGCAGAGAGGTGTTAGCGCACGCCTGTGCTCCTTCCACCATTAAAACCTATCAGTTGAAGTGGAAGCGTTTCTGTGTCTGGTGCCACACCAAAGCCTTGGATCCGATGACCGCCAAACCAGAACAGATCCTGCCTTTCTTCCTATCCCTTGCAAAGTCAGGACTTTCCCACTCCACTCTGAAGGTATTTCTGGCGGCTCTCTCCCGCTTCCGTCATGATGGTTCTACCTCACTGTATTCGTCTAGAATCATTCAACAGTTTTTCAAAGGCCTCTTCCGTATGTTTCCACCATTTGGCGTCCTCCGCCTGCTTGGCGCTTAAACCTGGTTTTGTCTCAGCTCCTCCTACCTCCTTTTGAACCCATCCATTCAGCAAGCTTAAAATTCCTCACGTGGAAAGTTGCCCTATTGCTCGCCTTGACGTCATCTAGGCGTGTCAGTGACATTCAGGCATTCACAATTCAGCCTCCTTTTCTCCAGTTCTCAAAAGAGGCTGTTACACTACGTACTAATCCTAAATTAATTCCGAAAGTTCCCACTGATTTTCATCTCAATGAACCAGTCATTTTAAAAACTTTCTTTCCTGATCCACAAACTCCTGCGGAACGTTCACTACATTCCCTGGATTTGAACCGTTGTCGTAAGTTTTACATTCAGCGCACTGCATCCATCAGGATTGCGGGGGTACCTCTGCGACACATTTGCAGAGCTGCTACGTGGTCGAGCAGCCATACTTTTACGAAGCACTACTGTCTGCAGTCAACAGACGCCGCTGATGCAGCCGTCAGACAAGCGGTGCTGCGGAATCTTTTCCATTAAAGGTGAGCCTCTGATGCTACCCGCCTCCAGTCATAAAGGTTTTCTCTTTAATATGATATGTTTCTTATATGCTTGAATTTACTGTTACCTTTATGACTTATATGATGATTACTGCTTTCTACTCTTATTCAAGCATGTGAATCTATGAAAGACACCCCTAATACTGGAGAAGAACATAAGTTACTTACCTGTAAACCTGTGGTTCTCCATATTGGTTTCTTTCATAGATTCACATGCGACCCTCCCGTCCTCCCCTCAGAGGCTCTCTTCTCCTCAGGCACTTTTGGTTACTCTGTGCTACGAAAATCTGAGGTCTTGGGCTTCTGCGGAGAAGGTTCTAGAGGGAGCTACAGCCTGATTGGCTGGAATTTGGACCAAAACATAATGACACTGATATGTTACCAAGTTGAGTTTTTCCCTTAGGCTTTCTATGGGCCTATTCAGTTCTATGGTACTTTTGAGTTTTCTGGATATTTTACTGTATTTTATATATGTGTATGTATTTATATAATTATAATAATTTTACTTATATATGCATATATTACTGCTATTTTATGTACCGTTGGACTCCCACTTCGACGACGGGGAATATTCAAGCATGTGAATCTATGAAAGACACCAATACTGGATAACCACAGTTTACAGGTAATGTAACTTATGTTCTTCTGTATTCTGTGAATACTTGCCGTATTGGGGCATACAGGTTGTGCTCTACGTTGTTTCTGTGGCTCAAGCACTGTCAAGGTTCTTCCTTAAGGCAAGGGGAGTTCCCGACGGCTCTGTCTCGACTGTGTGTTGCCTCCTACCCCACTTCCCTAGCAGGGGTCTCCTTTCCCTTGCTTCCTGCAGGACAGGGGGTCTGGTTGTCCGTTCCTGCCCTGTGCATATTTCTTAGTTCTTCCAGGAGTGGCTCTTGTCTATGACTTTCTGCCACCGGATCTGTGCTTCACCCCAGTGGTTTCTCGTAGTGTGGGTTCTTACTCATTTGTAGCACTGGTGATGGGCTCCCCACCAGCTGTTTTTCTCTGTGTGAGTTCTTACACTCATTCTGGCACAGTTGCTCTTTATGTACCATTACTGTGCATATATACTTCTCGACATTCTATTTGTTGGTAGATGGTGTCTGTCTATGGCGGTGTATGCTTTTTGGCGACAAGATTCTGTCTGTGCCTTCTCTCACTCCTTTACTGGCAGTGTTATGGTCTACGTTGCCACCTGCCTCACGGGAGCCAAGGTTTTTCACCCTCCGAGTACTGTTGCTTTTTCTGCATTTTGTGACTGTTATTCAGTACACCGGTACAGTGGTACTGCTTGAGCGACTCACCTGCTTAGGGTTTCGTCACTTCCTGTAGGTGTGGCAACATTCCTGTTTCTTTGTGTTTGTCGTGAGTTCTACATGCTGCGGGGGTGCTCGCATACTAGGTTCTGTTTTTTTCTTGCTCACTCTCCTTCGGGATAGAGTCCTCTTTGTGTTCCTGGCTTGCAGGCTATCCCCTCACAGTAGTACATTTGGTACGTTTGTCTGCATGCCTACCTTCTGCGCTTGCTCTATGGTGCTTCTTCTGTCTCTGTTGGCACTAGACTCTGGGTTTAGCCTTGCCACTGTTGTCACATGTCCTAGGGGGGTACACAATTGATGTGTGTTTTTTCTACACACACGGGCCTCCTGTTGCGGCTACTGTTCTTAACTGGACAGTCTTCCGACTGTCACCTGTTTTCATTTTTGACATCCACTATGGTGTATGTTCAGGAGGTGTGCTCTACCGTTGTCATGTTATTTTGCCCCTTTGGAGCTTTGTTCCTCATGGATCATAGAAACCGGTGTTGGGCTCCTTCTTTGACGGAGTCACTACATTGTTTCTTACTTTGGCACTGACCTTTCTAGTTATGTTTTTCCTTTCACCTGTGTCTGGACGAGAGAGGTTTCGCGCCTGCTCTCAATGGATTTTGGTGTCTTTGCCGTCCCTTGTTCATTTGCCTTACAGAGTTTTCCTGGGTCTCATGTCAGTTGCCCTGGCATTGCGGTTCCCACCGTGTTTTGTCAGCCTCTTGACATATATGTTCTCTTGGAACTTGGTGGTTTTTTCACAGACCCTTCTCCTATGGAGTATGGCTTTGGTATCTATTCTAAGTTGAGGAATCTGCGGCTAGATGTCTGTGTCACCTGGAAACCGGTAACTCACTTACCTGCCATTGGATAACATTGACTGGTTTGACTTGAAAAATCTTCTAAGTGTGAAGTTTTGAAAACGTTAAATATTCCTATAAAATCACCTGAAATCCGAAATACTTACCTGTGATCAGGAGAGAATCCAGTACTGTACCTTGTAGCCCAGTACTGGACCGCAAAAGTAATCCTAACTGGGTTTACTAGTAACATGAATTTTCTCCATAGGAATCCATTGTCTGCTTTTCTGTGAAATTTCTTCTGTCTACTTTTGAAAACTTGAAATATTCCTTAAAAATCGTTCCAACTACTGAAACGTAATTACTTACCTGTCTTAAGTAGAGACCCCAGTGCTGGACCTAGGAGTCCAGTACTGGATTACAAAAGTAACGAGAACATACTTTACCTGTAACCTGAATTTTCTCCCATTGAATAACATTGCCTGAAAAGTTTCTAAGTGTGAACTTTTAAAATACCTTTATATTCCTTAAAAATCATTGCAATAACCAAATCGTTTTTACTAAACTGTTTTCAGCTTAGACCCCAGGACTGAATCTAGGATCCAGTCCTGGAATTACAAAAGTAATCTACAAAGTAACCAACTGTAATTGTTTAGAAAAAAAACATTGAGCTCAATGCTAAATTGTGTTTAGAACTGTGTTGCCTACTGCAACCCCTGTACCTATTGTGTTTACAAAGTCATTAACTGTCTGCAAAGTAATTATCTGAGATAACTCCTTATTGAGAAAAGTATATTTTCATACCTGTTGGTTCTAAAAATAAAACAACTATATCATTAGATATAAAAACAATTGGCCTGGAGTTCAGTCCTTGAGTGTGTGAAACCTTTTTCTGAGTGTGTACAACAAATGCTTTACACGGTCCTCTGGTACTGCCTTACTGCTCGACCAAGCTACCACTTTGGAGAGTAAGGTTAGCCCTGACTTTAACCTTTGTTATACCTCTGGGGTTTGCGGTCTCTATACACACTGTACCTTACTTTGGTCCAGTATATGTAGAGCCAATTTCTCACATCCGATTCCTCACTTCCGCTACCTCCCCATTCTATGAGTGGAGTTTTGATTCTAAATAAGTTTCAAGTTGAATTTGCTCGAAGCCAGTTGCCCCATCAATCTTGTCAACTAAGCTGCATGTCTAAAAGTGTGGGGGAAAAAAGAAAAACTAACAGCGTGCAAAGGTGGTGCCTGAATGCTGCATTGTAGTCCAGTCCATGTCAGGACAGTGCTGCATTGCATGCAGATGGCGCCATCTTGTGGCACACTGGAGCTGCAGTGGATGCAAACTTCGCCCCTTGTGGTGCACAGTAGCTGCAGTGGATGCAAATGGCGCCCCTTGTGGCGCACAGGAACTGCAGCGGATGCAAATGGCCCCATCTTGTGGCGCACAGGAACTGCTGTGGATGCAGACGGCGCCATCTTGTGGTGCACAGGAGCTGAAGCGGAGGCAGACTGCGCCATCTTGTGGCGCACAGGAGCTGCAGCGTATGCAGATTGCCCCATCTTGTGGCACACTGGAACTGCAGCGGATACAGACGGCGCCCCTTGTGGTGCACAAGAGCTGTAGCGAATGCAGACGGCCCCATCTTGTGGCGTACAGGAGCTGCAGCGTATGCAGACTGCACCATCTTGTGGCGCACAGGAACTGCATCGGATGCAGACAGCGCTATCTTGATCGTCCTTGCGATGGTCATCTCCCGCCTGGATTATGGCAACGCCCTATATGCAGGTATACCTGCATATAGTCTCAGGCGGTTGCAGATGATCCAAAACCAGGCGGCTCGGCTGGTCTTTAACCTTCCTAAATCCTCACATGTCACCCCCCTTCTGAAACTTTTACATTGGCTTCCGGTTCGGGAACGTATCCAATTCAAGCTTGCATCTATCACTTACCAGGCTCGATTGGGTCAGGCCCCTGCATTCATTTCTTCGGAGATTATCCCCTACTTGCCAACTAGGGAGCTCCGATCTTCTTCCCAATCCCTCCTGATAGTTCCCCGGTTTCGCCGGAAAAAGTGGGGGGGCTCAAAATTTGCGACCCTTGCCCCAACCCTTTGGAACTCATTACCCCTTGATCTCAGATCCCTAACCCCATATTCCCAGTTTCGAAAGAAACTTAAAGCCTACTTCTTCAGCAAAATTTTCATTTAATCCTCTGTTACCCGACCTCCCTTCCTTGTCTATTGTGGAGATCTGCCAGTTACAGCGCCATGAAACCGCTGGTGTAAGAGCGCTATATAAGAATTTTTAAACTCAAACTATCTTGTGGCACACAGCAGCTGCATTGGATGCAGACGGCGCCACCTTGTCGCAGCGGATGCAGATAGCGCCATCTTTTGGCGCACAGGAGCTGCTGCCTTTTGACGCACAGGAGCTGCAGTGGATTCAAACGGCGCCATCTTGTGGCGCACAGGGACTGCCATGGCTGCAGATGGCGCCATCTTGTGCCACACAGGAGCTGTAGTGGATGCAGATGGCGCACTCTTTGGCGTACAGGAGCTGCCGTGGCTGCAGATGGCTCCATCTTGTGGCGCACAGGAACTGCCATGGCTGCAGAAGACGCCATCTTGTGCCGCACTGGAGCTGCAGTGGATGCAGATGGCGCACTCTTTTGGCGTACAGGAGCTGCCATGGCTGCATATGATGCCATCGTGTGGCGCACTGGAGCTACAGTGATGCGGACTGCGAGCCATCTTTTGGTGCACAGAAGCTCCAGTGGATGCAGATGGCGCCATCTTGTGGCGCACAGGAGCTGTCATGGCTGCAGATGGCGCCATCTTGTGGCACACAGGTGATGCTGGAACTTTTCATATCCAGTCTGGTGCTTGGAAGTATTCAAACAGTGAACATTCTACAGAAAGAGTATCAACCAGAAAGACTGTTGCTGCAGTGGATGCAGACGGAGCCCCTTGTGGTGGACAGGTGCTGCAGTGGATGCAGACAACACCATCTTGTGGCGCACAAGAGCTGCAGTGAAAGCAGACGGCACCCCTTGTGGCGCACAGGAGCTGCACCGAATGTATACGGCCCCCCTTGTGGCGCACAGGAGCTGCACCGGATGCAGACGTCCCCATCTTGTGGCGCACAGGAGCTGCAGCGGATGCAGAAGGCCCCATCTTGTGGCGCACAGAAGTTGCAGCGGATGCAGACAGCGCCATCTTTTGGCGCACAGGAGCTGCTTCCTTTTGACGCACAGGAGCTGCAGTGGATGCAAACGGCGCCATCTTGTGGCACACAGGAACTGCCATGGCTGCAGATGGCTCCATCTTGTGCCGCACTGGAGCTGTAGTGGATGCAGATGGCGCACTCTTTTGGCATACAGGAGCGGCCATTGCTGCAGATGGCGCCATCTTTTGGCACAGAGGAGCTGCCATGGCTGCATATGATGCCATCGTGTGGCGCACTGGAGCTCCAGTGGATGCAGACTGCGAGCCATCTTTTGGTGCACAGAAGCTCCAGTGGATGCAGATGGCGCCATCTTGTGACGCACAGGAGCTGTCATGGCTGCAGATGGCGCCATCTTGTGGCACACAGGTGATGCTGGAACTTTTCAGATCCAGTCTGGTGCTTGGAAGTATTCAAACAGTAAAGATTCTACAGATAGCGTATCAACCAGAAAGACTGTTGCTGCAGTGGATGCAGACGGTGCCCCTTGTGGTGGACAGGTGCTGCAGTGGATGCAGACAACACCATCTTGTGGCGCACAAGAGCTGCAACGGATGCAGACGGCGTCATCTTGTGGCATACAGGAGCTGCAGCAGATGCAGATGGCCCCATCTTGTGGCGCACAGGAGCTGCAGCGGATGCAGACGGCACCATCTTGTGGCTCACAGTAACTGCAGCGGATGCAGAATGCCCTATCTTGTGGCGCACAGCAGCTGCATTGGATGCAGACGGCGCCACCTTGTTGCAGCGGATGCAGACGGCGCCATCTTTTGGTGCACAGGAGCTGCTGTCTTTTGACGCACAGGAGCTGCAGTGGATGCAAACGGCGCCATCTTGTGGCGCACAGGAACCGCCATGGCTGCAGATGGCACCATCTTGTGCTGCACAGGAGCTGCTGTGGATGCAGATGGCGTACAGGAGCTGCCATGGCTGCAGATGACGCCATCTTTTGGTGTACAGGAACTGCCATGGCTGCATATGATGCCATCTTTTGGCGCACAGGAGCTGCAGTGGATGCAGATGGTGCCATCTTTTGGCGCAGAGGAGCTACCATGGCTGCATATGACGCCATCATGTGGCACGCTGGAGCTGCAGTGGATGCAGACGGTGTGCCATCTTTTGGTGCACAGAAGCTCCAGTGGATGCAGATGGCGCAATCTTGTGGCGCACAGGAGCTGCAGTGGATGCAGACAACACCATCTTGTGGCGCACAAGAGCTGCAGTGAAAGCCGACGGCACCCCTTGTGGCGCACAGGAGCTGCACCGGATGCAGACGGCACCCCTTGTGGCGCACAGGAGCTGCACCGGATGCAGAGGAGCACAGGAGCTGCACCGGATGCAGACGGCACCCCTTGTGGCGCACAGGAGCTGCACCGGATGCAGACGGCACCCCTTGTGGCGCACAGGAGCTGGACCGGATGCAGACCGCACCCCTTGTGGCGCACAGGAGCTGCAGCGGATGCAGACCGCCCCTTCTTGTGGCGCACAGGAGCTGCAGCGGATGCAGACGGCCCCATCTTGTGGCGCACAGAAGTTGCAGCGGATGCAGACAGCGCCATCTTTTGGCGCACAGGAGCTGCAGCCTTTTGACACACTGGAGCTGCAGTGGATGCAGACGGTGTGCCATGTTTTGGTGCACAGAAGCTCCAGTGGATGCAGATGGCGCAATCTTGTGCCGCACAGGAGCTGCAGTGGATGCAGATGGCGCCATTTTGTGTCGCGCAGGAGCTGCCATGGTTGCAGATGACGCTATCTTGTGGCGCACAGGAGCTGCAGTGGATGCAGACGGCGTGCCATCTTTTGGCACAGAGGAGCTGCAGTGGATGCAGATGGCGCCATCTAGTGGCACACAGGTGCTGCTGGAACTTTTCAGATTGTCTGGTGCTTGGAAGTATTCAAACGGTGAAGATTCTACAGATACGAGTATCAACCAGAAAGACTGTTGCTGCAGTGGATGCAGACGGTGCCCCTTGTGGTGGACAGGTGCTGCATCGGATGCAGACGGCCCCATCTTGTGGCGCACAGAAGTTGCAGCGGATGCAGACAGCCCCATCTTTTGGCGCACAGGAGCTGCTGTCTTTTGACGCACAGGAGCTGCAGTGGATGCAAACGGCGCCATCTTGTGGAGTACAGGAGCTGCCATGGCTGTAGATGGCGCCATCGTGTGGCGCACTGGAGCTACAGTGGATGCAGACTGCGCGCCATCTTTTGGTGCACAGAAGCTCCAGTGAATGCAGATGGCGCCATCTTGTGACGCACAGGAGCTGCCATGGCTGCAGACGGCGCCATCTTGTGGCGCACAGTAGCTGCAGCGAATGCAGACAGCGCCCACTATAGCGCACAGGAGCTGCAGCGGATGCAGACGGCCCCATCTTTTGGCACACAGGAGCAGCAGCGGATGCAGTCGGCTCCATCTTGTGGCGCACAGAAGCTGCAGCTGATGCAGACGGCCCCATCTTGTGGCGCACAGGAGCTGCATTGGCTGCAGACTTCCCCATCTTGTGGCGCACAGGAGCTACAGCGGATGCAGACAGCACCATCTTGTGGCGCACAGGAGCTGCAGCGGATGCAGACGGTGCCATCTTTTGGCGCACAGGAGCTGCAGCGGATGCAGACAGCACCATCTTGTGGCACACAGGAGCTGCAGCGGATGCAGACGGCCCCATCTTTTGGCACACAGGAGCTGCAGCGGATGCAGTCGGCTCCATCTTGTGGCGCACAGAAGCTGCAGCTTATGCAGACGGACCCATCTTGTGGCGCACAGGCGCTGCATTGGCTGCAGACTTCCCCATCTTGTGGCGCACAGGAGCTACAGCGGATGCAGACAGCACCATCTTGTGGCGCACAGGAGCTGCAGCGGATGCAGACGGTGCCATCTTTTGGCGCACAGGAGCTGCAGCGGATGCAGACAGCACCATCTTGTGGCACACAGGAGCTGCAGCGGATGCAGACGGCCCCATCTTGTGGCACACAGGAGCTGCAGCGGATGCAGACGGCCCCATCTTGTGGCACACAGGAGCTGCAGCGGATGCAGACGGCCCCATCTTGTGGCACACAGGAGCTGCAGCGGATGCAGACGGCCCCATCTTGTGGCGCACAGGAGCTGCAGCTGATGCAGACGGCCCCATCTTGTGGCGCACAGGAGCTGCATTGGCTGCAGACTTCCCCATCTTGTGGCGCACAGGAGCTGCAGCGGATGCAGACGGTGCCATCTTTTGGCGCACAGGAGCTGCAGCGGATACAGACAGCACCATCTCGTGGCGCACAGGAGCTGAAGCGGATGCAGATGGCGCCATCTTTTGGTGCACAGGAGCTGAAGCGGATGCAGACGGCACCATCTTTGGCAACCAGGAGCTGCAGCAGATGGCGCAATCTTTTGGCACACAGGTGCTGCAGCGAATGCAGACGGCGCCCATTTTAGTTGACAGGAGCGGCAGCGGATGCAGACGGCCCCATCTTGTGGCGCACAGGAGCTGTAGCGGATGCAGACGGCCCCATCTTGTGGCGCACAGGAGCTTCAGCGGATGCAGAGGGCGCCATCTTGTGGCGTACAGGAGCTGCAGCGGATGCAGACAGCACCATCTTGTGGCACACAGGAGCTGCAGCGGATGCAGACGGCGCCATCTTGTGTCGCACAGGTGCTGCAGGAATTTTTCAGATCCAGTCTGGTGCTTGGAAGTATTCAAACGGTGAATATTCTACAGATAGAATATCAACCAGAAAGACTGTTGCTGCCGATTAGTAACTTATTCGTCAGTTCACGTCAGTCCTTTTCTTGTTCTTTGCTATTACTCTCATGTCTTGCAGCAGCCCTACTCATCGTCTTGCTTCCAGTCCCCCATGTCCCCTTCCAAATCCCCAGTATTCCAGTGGTAGCATCCTTAAAGCATGTCTGAAAGAGGAGTCAGAAGGACTGGGCACACACAGCTGTGTTAGCATCCCTGCCCTGCTCCTGCATGTGAACTGGATGGAACATGTGACGGGCCTTTGGGCGGGAAGGAACCCTGTGATCCTGGGATGTGAAGGGGACTGGGCCTGTGGATGGATTTTAAGGGAGCGTCTTCATTGGAGTTGAAGAAAAAAAGGAATTGCTGTTTGTGTGTCTGAAAACTAAGAATTTGCTAAATGTGTGTCCTGGAAGGAAGCGGGAGACCGAGTCCGGGAATGCCACGATGAATGTGTGTAGATTGAGATAACTGATGCCTCCAGTGCTGACATTTCAACTGTACGGGCCAACGGATGTCAGGGGAGAGGGGGGTCGAAAATGTTTCAGACTATTGTTCTTGTTTTATTGATAATAGAATTGACCACTCAATATCCTGTATGGCGCTTCTACGATTTATTACTGCAATATTATCAAGACAAAGTGAAAATAAATTTTAAAAATCTGAGTTTTCGAAATATTGTTAATAGTTGTTGTCTTAGAACAGGTTCTTGGTTCTAACCCCAGCGTGGCACCAGCCTGTGTATTCTGCGATTCTGGTCACCACTTTCTCTCTCTGTGCCAGAGGTCAATACATATGTGTAATGTTGTCTGAGTATGTGCTACGTGTAGAGTGACGTCTTGCACTCTGCCATACTCACCCGCCTGATTTCAGCTCAACCCTGAGCCATACTGTGCTGTCTGAAGTGTTGTGCTGCTGGGTCTACATTATATTCAATGCCTGAAATATAATATATCTGCATAACAAATATTGTTAATTAGTTGTGATTGAATGTGTTGTAAAAAAAATAAACTAATCCCTGGAGTCATTCAGAACACATTAAAAAAAAACTATTGCTATTCTGCAACAAAAGTGTTCACTTAGCAATAAATGTACAAAGGAGACGAAATGGTCAGGCGAATTCTCAGCCACTAAAACTAAAACGTACTTCAGTCATTGGCAAACTTAAGAATTTTGAAAGGTAATACTACTGTGTACACCACAGGCCAAGAGCACCCACAGCTGATGAAGGAAAGGTTTGGCCGCTCCTCTTCCCTTGCGACATGTCAAGATCCCTCTGCACATTACACGTGGTGCTTGTGGCAATATCTATTTTTATTTTGCGACTGACTTAGCAGAAACACCCTTTGACCTCCTGAATAAAGGCAAATGCCTCAGTGAGTTGGCATTCAGTAGTGCACTTTGTGGAGTGTTTTCTACTTGTAGGCAAAGGGAAATTCATTTATTACTAAAGTGCTAAATAAACCTAAATATTCGCTCACTAGATGCAACCCCATACAGTACCTTCTGCTGACAGGATAGTCCAATTGATGGGTGTCTGTATTAATAGTGGGCTGTGGCAAGCTAGATTCATGGCTAAGTCATTTTTAGTGTAAAGTAGATAGTTGAAATACCTCTCATCCTCTGGAGTTTGTCATTTCTGTACACACTGGGTCTTTAGGTAGATTGTGTGTGCCCGAATACCTTTTAAATACTGTATTAACAGTAAGACATGACATTGCTTTAAGGCATGCCAGGGAAACCCCATTACCAAGGTTTGCATGTTAACTTCATTTTAAATGTAACTTATGGCCGGAGCCAACTGGGTGGCTGGAGTTGAGATTTTGAGGCAGGACTGCAGGTAGTAGTATGAGGTGGTGTTTTACTAAAGTATGATAAATTTAAGTTTTACTGATACATTCTCATGCCAGCTTGTCCATTTTTGATTACAGCAAAATAAAAAGCGAAAGTCTGATTTCATCCCATACCGAGACTCTGCGTTGACTTGGCTCCTTAAAGAGAACCTGGGTAAGTTTGGAGATCATATGAAACCTGCCCGTTGTTTACCTGCACTGTGGAGGAGGCTAAAGACTTGTGTGTGAAACAAATCTGCATTTCAAAAGAGATGATATTTACTGTATATTATGATAGGTATTTTCTGTGCATAGTGGACAACTTTTACATATTTGTATGCTTTTCACATAGGATTCATGCAAACAGTAGAATAACTGCACGCATATCTAGGAATCCAAATTCTTTTTTTTTAATAACCACATTTTATTGGGTTTAACAATGCACAGCATCGTCCTCTGAGATCTACAAATAGGTGACAGAATCCAGATTTAGTTTACAATTCTATATTGTGCATTTCAAATATAATTCAGTTGAAAGAATTGTTCAATCAATCAGTAGATTTGTAGAGTGCTTCTTGTCACCCTTGAGGGTATCCAGGAGCTGGCAGGGTCCATTTGGTTAGCCGAATAGCCAGGTCTTCAGGGAGTTTCAGAACTCTGAAAGAGATGGGGAGGTGCGTAGATGAAAGGGCAGCCCATTCCATGCCTTTGCTGCTAGGTAGGACAAGCAACGACCTCCACATGTGCTACGTCAGGGTCAGTAGAAGGTAACATTTCTGTCTTTGTTTGTATACAGAGGCCCAAAGAATTAACGCAGTCCTCATATTGTACATTTGACTAAAGGTATTTTGAGAAAGTGGCTGTGAAAAAGCTTGAAGCTTTAGCTGGCAGAGTTTTGAGTGTTGAGCATAAAAGGATTCACATGTTTTCAAGATCTAGGCGTTGTGAGGTCATATTAAGGGATTTAAATTTGTACAACAAAATATGAGCTCCTTTAAACAATGACCAGCTGTGATTAGACTGGATTTCAGAACTGAGTTACTGGTTTAACCTAAGGAGGGCTGTTTACCTCAGAGTCCTATGCATTCTGCTCATAGTATATGGTTATATGATGTGGTTTGACAAGCGAGGAAAGAAAGGTGAGCATATCGTTTTTCTAGTTTAGTTTTCAAAACCTATTAGTTCGAGGCATGTGGGCTGCTGAATTCATATCTGTTCATAGATCGCCGCCTAGTGTTGGGTCCGGATGATTGCACATTGTTGTCCTGAAAGAGTCTTCGAAGTATCATGAGATAGGTGGCTCCTCCCTTGGACTACAGTGCGCATGGGCATCCTCTCCATGCTCAGATTGTTTTTTTCCGCCATTGGGTTCGGATGCACTTTCAAGCACTCCAAGTTCGGAAAACTTTTCAAAAGGCCAAAAGGCCTTCCGATTTGTCGGTGTTGTTTGCGATCGGTACCGATAACATTCTTTAACTTTACTTTGTACTCCGGTTGTCGAATCGGGCCGCTAGGCCTTCTCGACGCCACGTGGACCGACGGTCGATGGAACGAAGTCCATTCAAGTACTGCCCGCAGTGCAACTCTAAGTTCCCGCACACCAATAAACATGCAGTGTGCAACAACTGCTTGTCTCCAGATCACAATGAAGACAGCTGCCTAGCTTGTGCCCAGTTCCGATGCAAAAAGACTATCCGGAATCGAAGGGCGCAAAGGCAAGAAATGCAGAGGTCGGCACCGAAGCCGAGAATATCTTCGACAACGAAGAACTGGTTGACGCCGAAGACTCTGATCAAGAGGAAGAACAATTCTCCGAGCACAAGTTCGACTATTACATCGACGATGAAGAAATCGTCAAGGTCAAAGAATACGACCAAGATATCGTAGCTGTCGAAGACGACTCGGATGGCGACGAGGGGCGAACTATGAGTACACCGCCCCATATAGATACCACACCAATATCAGAGACTCAGGTCGAGGCATCGCCAACAGGCCTTAGCCAAGACCAATATACTGGTTCTACAGCCCCGCAATACCGCCCGGCTAAGAACATACAAAAAGAGCCATCTGAGACACGTTTTCCAAGGCCAAGCCCATCGAAACCGAAACTCATCGACACGACAGTCTTCGGACCGAACGTCGTCGAACCAAAGGTGATAAAGCCAAAGGGCGCTTACCCGAGAGATACCGCTCCATCAACACCTTCGAAGCCAAAGGCCGTCAAATCGACCTCGAAGCCAGAGGCTGTCGAATCGACCTCGAAGCCAAAGGCTGTTGAATCGACCTCGAAGACAAAGCATGTCGACTCGAGCAGATCGGGTTCGACGGTCAAAAAAGAAAAAAAGGGCGTCGACGAACAAAAAAGGCCTACGCCCAAGGCGGTCATCGAACCGAAACAGAAACCAAAAGTAGACCACACCAAATTGGTCGATCCAAAGACTATTGATTCGAAAAGGGGCGTCGAGCCAAGACAAACCACTCCAGACTCAACTCTAAAACCTAAACAGGTTACCGAACCGACGAAAGCGCTCGGTCCAAAAACAGTGGTGAAGCCAGTAAAAGACGTTGGACCCACAAAACCTGTTGGCAAACCTCAAAAAGCAATCCAGGCACCGAAAGCGGTCGAACCAAATAAAGGTATTGAACCGAAAAAGGACAATCCAAAAACTACGGCGCCAAAGTAAAAAACTGTGGAAGTGGAGATTATCCATCCAGACCCATCCACAGAGGATCAGTCAAAACTATATATTGACCCAAATACTGGGAAGGTGACTGTTTATACAAGGAAGAAAAGACCAGTGCTAAGTGAAGGCTTGTCAAAAATTCCCCTCAAAAAGAAAAGCGACTGTGCTACCTCTCCTATTCTTTTCCAACCTATCTCTCCAGCTATGCCTGCTACTCCATACACGCCACACTGACCTGCACGCTCTGACTACAACCTAGATGAGGATCAGAATGCAGAGGGGGGTTTTGGAGATATACAAAACCCATATGCAGACCCCAATACACAACCATGGGGGGTGGAGGTGAGCCAGACAATGAGGGGGCTCTACCCATTACAGACCCTACTGTATACCCAGCTAAGCCATCACCCACAGAAGACACAGTGGCTTTTAACTCAATAATGGACAGAGCTGCAACCTACCATAATGTACACATGCATTCTGATGCTATAGAAGAGGACTTTCTATTTGACAGACTGGCAACATCAGAAAGAAGTGTCAAAACACTCCCCATGTTAAAGGGCGTCCTAAAGCAAGCGAATGACATTTTCAAAGACACCGCTAGGGCACGTGTCATCAACCCTAGAATAGAGAAGAAGTATAGGGCTGCACCAGTAGACCCTACATACATCAGGGGACAACTGCCTTTAGATTCACTGGTGGTATCCAAGGCACGAAAGCGTGCAAATTCGCAAACAACTGGTGAAGCTCCTCCTCCAGACAAGGAGTCGAAAATTTTAGAAGCATCAGGCAAAAGAGTAGCAGCTCAAGTAGCAAACTCATGGAGAATAGCCAATACACGGGAATTGCTGGCCAGGTATGACAGGGCACACTATGACTCTTTAGAAGGACTTCTCCAACATTTACCCGAGCCTTACAAAGAGCAGGCAGATGAACTTATACAGGAGGGAAAGCTCATCACCAATGCCTCCATTAAGTGTGCTCTAGACGCGGAAGATACAGCTGCCAGATCTATTAACACAAGCGTGCTTCTTAGAAGGCACGCATGGCTTCGCATTTTTGGATTCAAAAACGAAGTACAGGCCACAATTCTTAACCAGCCTATAAATCCAGATTTTTTATTTGGTCCAGCAGTTGTCTCAATTCTGGACAAAATGAAAAAGGACAACGAAACAGCAAAGTCCATGGGAGTCCTTCAGTCCCAACAACACAGAGGCTCCTTTCGACGCTCCAGTTATAGAGGGATGGCGCGAGGTAACACATCGCAGCAATCCTCCGCTTACAAATCTAATACACAATCCACATACAATAAGAACACTAACAGAGGTGGATACAGAAGAAATAACACAAAGGGCAGGGGTCGTGGAGGCAATGCCAATAGATCCTCCACTAACACCAAACAGTGACTTAATGCCACTACCCCCAGACCATATAACACCGGTCGGGGGTTGACTACACAATTCCTGCCAGTCTGGTTAAACATCACTACAGACAGGTGGTTAAGGCAAATTATCCAACATGGCTATTGCCTAAAACTCAAATCAACACCACCCAACATACCACCAGTGAACCGTCCAATGTCGCAGGAACATATAACATTACTGCAGCAATATGCTTCAAAAGGGGGGCATAGAACCAGTCCCACTACAACATCAGGGAACAGGAGTATACTCCCTATACTTCCTCATTCCGAAAAAGGACGGTTCGCTCAGACCAATATTAGACCTCAGGCCCCTCAACATGTACATTCTGTCAGAGCATTTTCATATGCTCACTCTACAACAAGTCTTACCGCTTCTTCAACAGGGAGACTTCCTAGCAACTCTAGACCTCAAGTACGCATACTTTCATATACCAATACACCCTGCTCACAGAAAGTATCTGAGGTTTACAATTCAAGGACAGCACTACCAGTTCAAAGTCCTACCATTCGGTGTAACAACCGCTCCACGGGTATTCACCAAATGCCTGGCAACAGTGGCGGCACATCTCAGAAGACAACACATTCATGTGTACCCCTATCTGGACGATTGGCTAATACACGCGCCATCAGCCCAGCAATGTGCCAGCCACATGTCAAAAATCATTCATCTCCTGCATAGGCTGGGCTTTTCGCTAAACTACCCAAAATCCCACCTGCAACCCCCCCCACGTACAACAGTACCTGGGAGCAACAATAAATACACTAGCAGCAAAGGCATATCCCAACGCAGTGCGAATAAACGGAATGCAAACCTTAATCCAAAGGTTCAGACCCCAACACTCATTGCCAGCTCGAGTGTTTATGCAACTCCTAGGCATGATGGCCTCATGCATATTCATAGTCCCCCATGCCAGGTTGCATATGTGTCCGCTTCAAGAGTGCCTAGCAAGGCAGTGGAACCAGGCTCAAGGGCAATTAACCCCTTCGATGCGGCCGCTTTTTTTCCCGTGTGCGGCCGCCGGCCGAACACGGGCGGGCCATGACGAACCCCAGCCGTCATCAGCACACGAGCACCGTAGTGCATGACGGCTGGGGTTCGTCACCAGCATGGAAGGGGTTAAAAGACCTAGTGTTGGTGACCAGTCAAGCATACAACTCTCTGCATTGGTGGAATCCACAAAACCTTTGCAAAGGACGACTGTTCCAAGAGCCTGTCCCGTAAATAGTGATGACAGCGGACTCATCCCTCCAAGGCTGGGGAGCTCATGTCCTGCATTACACAGTTCAGGGACTATGCAACAGAAAAAAATGCACATCAACCTTCTGGAGTTGATGGCAATCTTCCTAGCACTAAAAGGATTCAAAAAACACTTCTGCAACAAGACTGTGTTGATCCGGACGGACAACATGACCGCGATGTATTATATCCAGAATCAAGGAGGGACACACTCCCCACAGCTGTCGCATCTAGCTCAAGGCATGTGGAAATGGGCCATTCAAAGGAACATGTTTCTCATGGCAGAACACTTCCCAGGCAAAGACAATCAGATGGCCGACCTGCTCAGCAGGCACAGTCAACAGATGCACGAATGGGAGATTCACCCCAATGTGCTCCAACCATTCTTCCCGCACTTTGCCGCCAGGTTCCCACATCCGCAGTCGCAGGGCAATGCGATATGGATGAACTGGTCAGGCAAATTTGCGTACGCTTTTCCCCCAGCTCCACTAATGGCACGCAAAATGCACCAACATTCACTGACGCTTATCCTATTTGCTCCCACATGGGCAAGACAACCATGGGACACAACGTTCCTAGAACTGTCAGTGGGGCCTCATCAAAGACTGCGATTAACACCCAGTTTTCTAACTCAGAACCGTCGCGAATTTAAACACCCAGACCCGCAACATCTGAACCTGGCGATCTGGCTCCTGAGATCCTAGAGTTTGGATACCTGAACTTGCCTCCAGACTGCATGAATATTATTAAAGAGGCAAGAAGACCCACTACCAGGGCATGTTATGCAGCAAAGTGGAAACGATTAGTCATTTACTGCAGAAACAACGACATAAACCCATTAGAGGCTTCCACACAAAACATCATTTGCTACCTCTTGCACCTACAACGTTGCAACTTAGCCTACTCATCCATCAGGATACATCTAGCTGCGTTAGCAGCATATCTCCAAAACGGGCAACACCTTTCGCTATTTAGAGTGCCAGCAATTAAAGCATTCATGGAGGGACTTAAACAAGTAATTTCCCCAAGGCACCCACCTTCACCAGTCTGGAATTTGAACATCGTTTTAACCAGACTTATGGGACCACCTTTTGAACCACTACACTCATGCGAACTACAATTTCTTACTTGGAAAGTGGCTTTCCTTATTGCCATTACTTCACTTAGAAGAGTTAGTGAGCTGCCAGCCCTAACTATTCAGGAGCCATTCATTCAAGTACATGCAAATAGGGTAGTTCTCAGAACCAACCCAAAATTCATGCCAAAAGTGGTATCCCAGTTCCATATAAATCAAACAATAGACCTGCCGGTGTTCTTTCAAAACCCACAGACGGTTGCTGAAAGGGCCTTGCATACTCTAGACGTCAAAAGAGCTCTACTTTATTACATAGATAGAACTAAAGCATTTCGGAAAACAAAACAGTTGTTTGTTGCTGTCTCACCACAACACAAAGGCAACCCTATTTCTAAATCCGGGATAGCCAGATGGATCGTTAAGTGCATTCAGATATGTTACTTAAAGGCAAAACGCACCTTAACAGTTCCCCCTAGGGCGCATTCTACACGCAAACTAGGGGCATCCATGGCTTTCCTAGGAAACATTCCTTTACACAAAATTTGTCGAGCAGCCACATGGACAACCATACATACATTTACCAAACACTACTGTGTAGATGTACATTCCAAACAGCAAGCTGCTGTAGGCCAGGCTGTTCTCAAAACTCTTTTTCAGACTGCTGCAGCTAGCACAGGCAGCAACCGCTAGGGGAGATACTGCTATACATTCTATGCACAGATATGAATTCAGCAGCCCACATGCCTCGAACGGAATATGCTACTTACCAGTATGCATCTGTTCTTGGCATGCAGGGCTGCTGATATTCATATCGCCCACCCGCCTCCCCGGTGCCTGTCGCAGCTGTAGCATTCCCTCTTTGCATGGACATCCCTTACTGTACTATGCTCCATCTCTGCCACAATGTCGATAAACAATCTGAGCATGGAGAGGATGCCCATGCGCACTATAGTCCAAGGGAGGAGCCACCTATCTCGTGATACTTCAAAGACTCTTCCAGGACAACAATGTGCAATCATCCGGACCCAACACTAGGCGGCGATCTATGCACAGATATGAATGTCAGCAGCCCTACATGCCAAGAACAGATGCATACTGGTAAGTAGCATATTCCTTTTATTTCATTTAATAAACCGATGTAAACACATTCTGATAATATTGGGCAATGTAAGACCTATTAAAAGAAGTCTTAAAGGAAGTGGAGGTGCAGGAAGGCAGTGTCTTCTTTTCCGCCCTTGAACGGACGAGGTCCGACTATCCACAGCCCTTTTCAGACTAGCCATATCTGTCGCTCAGTGCCATCGATACCTTTCTCGGAGCCAAAAGTCCACCCATGTTTTACGTTGATGGCACATGCTTCTTTATAAGAACATTGGGTGATGGAGAAGTATCAGCATCCTAGCTCCCATTCTTCACACCAAGGATCCCTTAGCTGAAGGTTCTGGCGATTCGGAGGATGACCGACATCTTCTCAGATACTGTAGCCAACACTGGCACTCCTCTGGCGATGCAACCAACACCCGATGCACCTGAAAAAAGAATAGCCTTCATAGGCATCTGTACCTTATAGCACATATAAGGAAATAGATCTGAAAACACAGCCACAAGATACAAATCCTTTTTAGGATCGAAACCCAGGGCTAAACGCTGAGTAAGCAAAACCAGAAGCTAAACTCTTTCAACTGGCCACCATTGAAGGAAGAAAGTGCAAAGGATGAACATTAGCATCTTTGTGAACACCTTTGAAAGAGCATATTATAGCTTTCCTGCTACTGCTCCCCAGTGTTGATGTACAACACCTTGACAACACAAAAAGATGATGGACGGAATGCTGAACTTATCAAACATTCACCCCCAGTAGCAGATCTGGGTTAAAACCATAATTTTGTTGTTCATCAAGCCACCCCAATTTGGACCCAGCCATATGCAAATCATTTTTGATCCTGCCCCTCATGGGAACAGTCCAGCCCGAACTGCCAAGCCAGATCCTTCCTGGGCCAAAAACAAGCCTCCTGTGACCATTTTTGGGGTATCAGCCCCTCATGAGCTCAGCTTGAATCCAGTGGCACAGTGAGCACAGGAGCCCTGTCTAGACATACCCTTTCCACTTACGCAACTATGGCAACACAAAAAGATGATGGCTTTAATGCTGAACATATCAAACCTTCAACCCCAGTCACGGATCAGGGTTCAATCTAGCATTTTTTTAGCTCACCATGCCAACCCAGTGTAGACCCAGCCGTATGCAAATCAGTCTTCACCCTGCTCCCCGGGACTGTAAACAAGCTTCTGAAATAAGAACAGCCTTCATGGGCAACTGTACCCACTAGCAAACATAAAGAACCAGATCTGAAAACCCAGAAACAAGATAGGAGTTCTTTTTAGTATCTCAAGGTGAGCACCCCATGGCTAAATGCAGAGTGAGCAACAACAGAAGGTATAACTCTTTCAAGGATCGATTCTAATATTGTTGGCCCTGTTGAAGATCACCCTAAGGAAGAACGTGCAAGTGATAAACATTAGCTTCTGTGTGAACACTCTTGAAAGTAACCAATGTGTGGAGGCAGAGTAACCTTTCACATAAACGTGCGCTCGAGTTAACATGAAACAATGGAGTTTCTTCGGTAAATATTGCAATTTCTTTCAATAATATATTGTTAAAAATCTTATGTTCTTGAAATCATTTCAGTTTTTATTTGTAGATAGTTTTCTTTTCCTTATTTCATTTCATAAGGTTAAATGAATCATTTTCCAAAACAAACAAGTTTTCAACGTTATTCCTCCGCCCAATGCATTTCGGGTCGATATGAAAGACCCTTCGTCAGGGACCTAAAAAATGAATCAATACAGGACCTTAGCAAACAGAGATAGTACTATATACCAGGATATTTACAATGGTGTAAAATAGGAAAAATATAAAATAACAGGCTTGTTTTAAGAATCGCAGGAGGATATTAGTGAATGGTGGTACAGTAAAGTAAATCCAATAATCAGGCTACGAGAAGTTAAACTTTAACCGTGTGATGGTGTATACGAGTGTAAACAAGTCAAATACCCGGAGATTTACGAGAGACGACCACGTGCGTGAAACGGTGAAATTAAATAAAATACATGACCTTACCAGGTGAGCGAAAACTTATTGGGAGTTGTCGTGAAGGTTCACGTTACGCGCTTACACTTGCCAAATGCCGAATGTTGTGGAAGTGAATTAAAGACAGACCCCGCGGTCACGTGATGTGAGTATTCCGACTTCAATCAAAATGAAAGAAATACTGTGTGTGAACGTAAAGTAAATGTATTAATACTAAAGGCATTAGAAATCGTCCAAATATGTATGTATGTATGTATTGGTACTCTTTTATAGCGCATGTCTGTCACCCAACGGGTATCCTGGCGCTTTGACTAGAAGGAACCTGCTTCGCACCATGCTGACTTACAAGAACTAAAGTGATCCAACCCTAGGAAAGAGATGTGTTTTTAAATTTTTCTTAAAGGAATTGAAATCATTCATGCTTCTCAGTCCTAGCGGAAGAGCGTTCCATAGCCTGGCTGCCGTAAAGCTGAAAGATCGGCCGCCCAGCCGTGATCTCAGAACTTTAGGCACCACAGCAAGGTAAGCAGAAGCCGAACGAAGGGATCTGGACGGAGTGTACCAATGGAACATATTCTGTAGTGGCACTGGGCCTTGTCCATGAAGGGCCCTGAATACAATACATAAAGATTTAAAATCAATCCCCTGAAGGACCGGTAACCAGTGAAGGTCCCTTAGTGCCAGAGATGAGGAGTCAAGGCGGCGACGAGCAAGCGCTAATTTGGCTGCAAGATTCTGCACCCGTTGCAGTTTTCCTATCAGAGTAGATGGTGCTCCGAGAAATAGAGCATTACAGTAGTCCAAGCGACTTACAATAATGCTCCTCACCACCTCTGGCCTGCTGTCCATGGGAAGCATCGGAAGGACCTTTCTCAGCATGCGAAGCAGTCCCATACAAGTGCTCACTGTTTTATTGACGGCTGCATCCAGTTGGAGGTTGGACCCGAACATCACTCCCAGATTACGGACCGAGGTGGCAGACACAGTCGTGCTCTTGAAGGAAGGTGGCCAAAAGTCCGGCGGGAGAGGTCTAGGGACGCGATCAGTAGTGCAGTGTAAGACTTCTGTCTTAGAGCTGTTAAACTGCAGAGAATTCTGATTCAGCCAGTCCGCAGTTTCGAGCATACAACGGTGGAAGGTGTCTAACGCCACTGCTTCCTTGCCCTCAAGCGAGAAGACAAGTTGAGTGTCATCCGCGTAATTTGTCACCGCTATGCCGAAAGATCTAATCAACGCAACCAGGGGCCGCAGGTACAGGTTAAAGAGGATAGGGCTGATGGCCGATCCTTGTGGAACACCTTGCTCCACTCTTCTGAGTGTAAACAAATTAAGTAAACAATATAAGAGGAAGTGCTGGAAATAAAGAGGAAAAAGAAGAAAAATATATATATATATCATGTGGACCTTATGACATAATTCAGATCGAAGAAAAACTACAGGGTCATGTGGTGTGGCTATAATAGAAAACGAATTAATTGTAAACGGGTTAGACTACGAGATATTAGATGATCGGAAACAAAATAATAAACAATAAAAGGCCAATGGGATCTAGTACTGACTACAACATACCAATTCATATAAGCAGGCAAATTTATTGTGGCTTCCAAAAATGGCATTACTAATGTGAATTCACATTAAATAAAATTAAGAAGAATTCAAATTTCAATGTTATCGCATAAATGACAATCATACAGACAATGCGTAGACTGTGTATGTTCATAAAGAATGAGTTCAGATATCAAATGGAGAAGTGAGGGGGGAGAATAGTCCTTTCATCGTGCTGTCTAAAGAAAACATGAATATTCGATACGATCATTCATTCCCATTGGTTGCAGGGTATTCACTTTTTTTATCCAGAAAAATTCTGCCTTAAGTTTTTGTTTAGTGGGATCCATGTCGCTGCGTTGTGGGATTACCTCCAGAATGGTGAATCTTAATTGGGATATTTGATGTTTTTCTTCCATCCAATGGGTGGCTATAGTTGATTTAGTATTGTGGGCACGAATGTTACTTTTGTGTTCTGTTATATGCACCTTGATTTTTCTTTCAGTTTGACCGACATAAGTTTTTCCACAAGGACATTTGATTTCGTATATAAGGTTCTTAGTATCGCATGTGCTAGTGTGTCGTAGCTCAATTTCATATCCTTGCGTTGGATGCATGAATTTATTACCAACCATGACATTATTACAATGAATGCAGTTCAAGCACTTCAACATTCCTTTGTGAGTGATTTTTTGATTTTACGTCAATGTTAGAATCTCTTTCAAATGTTTAGATCTCCGAAAAGCAAATGTGAAGCGATCACTATAAAGATCTTTAAAGTCTGGTTCCATGTTAATTAAACTCCAGTGTTTATTGATTATTCTTTTTATTTTGGAAGCCTCTGTGGAGTATTTCGGAACACATACCGTTTTCTTTTCAGAGGTCTTAGTTTTAGGTGTCAACAGTTTCTCTCTAGGAATATTTTGTACTCTTTTGATTGATTCTTGGAGGATATCTTGAGGATAGCCTCTTTGTTGATATTTGGTAATTTGTTCTTTAACTGTGATTTCGAGTTGGTGAAGTTCTGATGTTATCCTTTTTAATCGGATCAATTGAGAATGAGCATATTATAGCATTCCTGCAACTCTTCTCCCCAGTGGTCATGTACCACACCAGACACTGTCACATATTCAGATTGGGGTGCATATTATTACATATTCTAGACTCCCTTCCACACGACCCCTACCCCCTCACCCACAACTTCTCCAGTGGAAGACATGATCTCATTCAATGAAGCTGCAAATTGAGAATAAAAAAAGCTGAATACTGATAGTCTACCTTCATCAGGACAGAGCCCTTGGTATTTCAGTGGCTTTAATGAAAGCCACAACGAAGGATAGTGATCCCATGGCTATTGTGGCCTATGTTAAACTTTTTACTTCAGAAGAAACAAAAAAAGAAATATGACTCTCACATCAAGCCCTCTGTTTTAAGCGATAGTCCCCTGACTTTGGATTCGGAAATCACCAGGGCACACCGGTGCATATTTGGGCAAATCAAAATGGAGAAACTAGCAGTTGGAAGGATTAGAGTGGTAGACATAATTAGGAGAAAACAAATATTAATGCTGGAAATAAATTATGTTAAAGGTAACCCAAGGAGGAAAGCATCATGGAGGGGAAAATGACTCTGAAAAGACAAGCTTATCTTCAAGTTTATGTAATGTAATTGTTGTAATCTGCGTCTCCATGAGCCCTGGAGACAAAATCCATAGTATTTACACCACCAGTACTTTTACCTTTTTTAACCAAAAGCACTCCTTGACTCTTATTAAGGGCATTC
The DNA here is from genome assembly GCF_964263255.1 of Lissotriton vulgaris. NCBI lineage: Eukaryota > Metazoa > Chordata > Amphibia > Caudata > Salamandridae > Lissotriton > Lissotriton vulgaris. The sequence goes on along the minus strand of NC_141700.1, from coordinate 796,503,037 downwards.
GTAATAATAACTCTCTCTGGTGCAAGTTCATAGCATTTCAAATTTTAAGATGTACTTTGGATCTGCCTTAATCCTCTTGTTAAAGTCCGGCTTGTCCCTTATCTTCACCTACTTCATACTGTCACAAACCAACATAGAACTTATCTCAACGCATAATTTCATTCATAAACTACCTGGTGGGTGGTTGAGGTCCAACCTCAGCTCCCACCTGGATCCAAGGGAGAGCATCCAAGGATTGGATCTCAAATTCTTGATCCAGTCGGGCAATGGTTTGGGTTCAGAGTCCTCAACCAGTTGCACCTACTGTCAGAAGCAGTACCTGAATTGTCCTGGTTTCCGTGGGAGCGAGTGGCCAAGGCTTCTACGATGATTATTTCCTAATTCCCAATCACCCCTGCACCCGGATTACTCCAAGCCCAGGAATGGAAGGAAAAGGGGAAGTGGATAACAAACAACAAAGAGAGGCTTCCACACTGGTGTCTTCGTCACTACCTCTGGAATGAGTAGCTGGGGAACACCTGCAACAGTTAACAGATCATTACTAACGTTCAAATCTTTTTCGGGAACATCACCATCACACACGCCCTCAGCTCACTTCTCTCATACCTGATTCTATGTGGAAATTGCCGCTCTCTTGCGGAGCCCAAAACGTTCATAAGGGAGATTGAGGACTCTTGTAGTTGTTTGTGTTGATTGGTGGAATGTAGTGATGAGAAGAGTAGAGGTGGTAGACAACAGTATTACCATATGCATATAATAGATACTCTCATTTACTTGTTGAATCACACTGAAGCAGACTGAAACTCCGGAGTGTCTTTTCTGAAGCACAGAATATGTCCTTGCAATTTGACAGTTCTATTAGGAAACCCAACTTCACTTCTGACCATGAAAACTCTGACGCAGAAGAAACCCAATTGCACTGGACAAGGAATGCTTCACCAGAAGTCTTTGAGGATAGAATATTCTTACCGCGTAAGGCTGAGGAGAAGCGGAAGAATTACTTGCCAAGCTGGAAAAGTTCTCTGGAGAAAGCCGCTGACAAGAACGAAGCCGACACCGCCGAACACTGGCAAGCGGAGCTGCGGCTAATGTTCCGGAATGCTGGAATCAAACTGAAAGGGAACGAACACGCTCCCAAAGTCCCAAAATGAAGTCTCTGAGGATACTGATTGGGAAACGGGCAAAACTAGGAATTTACGCGGTGATTTGACGGGAGCCAAAATCAGGGCGTCGAACTGCCTGAATAGAACAGTTGAAGTGCGCCACATAGAACGCGCGGGATAAGGAAATGGCGGAGTGATACGAAAGACTAGAGCGCTAACCCAACCAAGCGGTGGCACAATCAGGAAGCGCAACTAATCCTCACCCTGACTGTGGACATGAACTAATTTCTGAATGGAGCCCCAGAGTGGAAATGGTTGCCAAACAGAAAATCTTCTCTTAACAGTAGGGACAGGAAGGGATCTCTTTATGGAGCCCGGCATGGACCTGACAGTACCCCCCACCAAAGCCCCCTCCCTGGGTTTCAGAGGATGAGTCTTATGGAATTCTGAGACCAATCTGGGAGCATGAACATTACTGCTGGGTTCCCATGACCTTTCCTCCGGGCCATAACCCTTCCAGTCCACTAGATAAAAGATTTTCCCTCTTTTAAGCTTAGAATCTAAGATTCTTTTGACCTCAAACTCTTCTGAACTCTGCACTTGGATTGGAGCTGGTGGTTGGACACGTCTGAAGTTTGGAGGGTTTCTTTTAATCAGCGAAACATGAAAAGTTGGGTGGATCTTCAAGGACTTTGGGAGAGCTACCCTGACACTCACCGGATTGACCATTCGAACCACAGGGTAAGGACCCACAAACCTGGGTTGGAACTTCCGATTCCCCCTCAACCGCATGTGTCGAGTGGAAATCCAAACTTTTTCTCCGGACTCATACATGGGACTCACTCTTCTCTTCTTATCTGCCTGCACCTTGTAAGCATCTTTTGCCTTCTTGAGATTGGAAGAGGCTACCTGATAGGATTTCTGTAACTCTTGTATCACCTCCCCCGCTGCAGGGACCTCAACATCCACCCGACCCACTAGCATGTTGGGATGACGACCAGAGTTCAGGAAGAATGGAGAAAAACCTGTAGAAGAATGGACTGCATGGTTGTAGGCAAACTCCGCAGTACTCAACAAAGAGGGCCATTCCCCCTCCTGATCCATCAAATATAACCGGAGATATTGTTCTAAATCCTGGTTCACTCGTTCCGTCTGTCCATCCGTTTCTGGGTGGAAACTGGTGGACAAACGAGAGTCGACTCCTAAACCCTTAAGAAAGGACCTCCAAAATCGAGAAACAAATTGAGGTCCCCGATCTGAGATAACCACTTTAGGAACCCCATGCAGTTTGACAATGTGTTCTATGAATAGTGTAGCTAACTGGGATGCTGTGGGGAGCGCCTTCAAAGGGACGAAATGACTCATTTTTGTAAACTGATCCACCACCACCCAAATGACTGAATAACCCTGACTAGTAGGCAAGTCTACAATGAAGTCCATGGAGACTGTGTGTCAGGGGGATGGAGCTACTGGTAAAGGCATTAAAAGGCCCTGCGGGGATTGTCTCAAACTCTTGCCCTTAACACACGGTTCACAAGTGGCGATGTACTGCCTCACCTGAGCGTCCATGCCTGGCCAGAGGAAAATTCTCTTAATTAACTCCAAAGTCTTCTTGGCTCCTCTATGACCTGCTAATGGATGGTCATGAAATTGCTGAATGACTTCATGTTGCAACTCCTCACTGGGAACACACATTTTCTCTTGCAAAAATGGTTTCCCATCTCTTACACTGCGATCTGGACCTTCCAATTCCCATTTGGAAAATTCTGTTTTAGCAAATTCTTCTTTAATCCGAGTCTCCAATTTATCTTCAACGGCTATGGCAACAATTTTTTCCTCCGGAATGATAAATCCCTCCACCTTGGTTTTGGCTTCTTCTCCCATACTCAAACGCGAAAGAGCGTCAGCTTTTCCATTTGAAGATCCTGGCTTATAAGTTAAAACAAAATCATAGTCTGCAAAAAAGAGTGACCAGCGCAGTTGCCTGGGAGTTAACGTGCGAGCTAATTTTAGGAATTGCAAATTTCGATGATCAGTGAAGACTGTGACTACATGTTTCGCTCCCAACAAGTAGTGTCTCCACACTTTGAATGCCTCCTTGACTGCCAAAAGCTCTTTATCAGCGATAGAGTAGTTGACCTCAGCAGGGGTAAGTTTTCGAGAATGGTATGCCACTGGATGAAGTTGACCGGTGTCCTTCTGACGTTGAGACAGAATTCCTCCTATTGCCAAATTGGACGCGTCAGCTTCGATGAAGAAGGGTTCATTCAAGTTAGGATGTTGCAGAACTGGAGCTGTAACGAATGCTTCCTTTAACTGTTGAAAGGCCTCCTCCGATTCACGTTCCCAGATGAATCTTACATTCTTTTTTAGAAGACAGGTAATTGGGCTCACTTTTTCAGAGCAATTCAGAATGAAACGCCTATAAAAATTGGCGAATCCCAAAAAACTTTGTATCTCCTTTACTGACCTTGGCGCTGGCCAAGACTTGATTGCCTGTAACTTGGAATCATCCATGGATACTCCTTCCGGGGATAAAATGAAGCCCAAGAATTCCACCCTGGAGGAATGAAAGACACACTTCTCCAGCTTGACGAACAGATGGTTCTCCAGCAGCCGTTCCAAAATAGCTCGTACGTGGCTAACGTGTTCCTCTCGACTGTTGGAATAGATGAGGATATCATCGATGTAAACCACCGCAAAGCGGTCCAAAAACTCTCGAAGCACGTCATTCACAAAATGCTGAAAAGCAGCTGGGGCGTTACAAAGCCCAAAGGGCATCACTTGGTATTCGTACAAACCAAACCTGGTCCGGAAGGCAGTTTTCCATTCTTCTCCTTCAGCCATGCGCACCAAATGATATGCCCCTCGTAAGTCCAACTTAGTATACACACATGCATCCTTAACCTGATCCAGAAGTTCCGAAATGAGGGGTAGTGGATAACGATTCTTTTTGGTGGCAAGGTTCAAGGCTCGATAATCAATGCAAGTTCTCAAGGTCCCATCCTTCTTCGGGATGAAGAAGAGGGGCGAAGACACAGGAGACTGGGAGGGGCGGATGAAGCCATTGGCTAAATTTTGTTCTATGTAGTCCTTCAAATGGATGTTCTCGGGTTCCGATAGTGCATAGATTCGGCTGCATGGTAGAGAAACTCCTGGCTCTAATTCAATCCGACAGTCATATTCTCGATGAGGTGGCAATTTCCGAGCTTCTTTCTCATTGAATACTTCTTTCAAATCCTGATATTCTTCTGGAATCTCTGGAGCCTCCAAGGCGCAAACCATTTGAACTTGATTGGCCAAATTTTGTGACAGCGTGGAACTGGTATTCGCTGGTGAGGACTGGAAACAATGCTCTAGACAAAAGTCTGAGTTCATTTCAACTGAACGTCGAGACCAATCAATCCTGGGGTTATGCTCAGTGAGCCAAGGCAGACCCAATATTAGTTGAAATTGAGAAGCATCGATGAGATTGAATCGAATGAAGCTCCGATGCTCTCCTGGTCCCACTACGGTTATCAGTTCAGTGTCATAAGCTATTGGCCCTGAAGACAAATTGGTGCCATCCACTGCTCGCACAGGTTCTGGTTTTAACTTCTTTTCAAATTGTATTCCTAAAGATTTGGCAAACTGGATGTCACAGAAATTCCCAGTAGCCCCCGAATCTACCATCACGGAAACTTCCTCCATCTGAGTCTTCCCAAACACAATTCTACATGGCAAATTCAGATGCGGGGCTGCTGATTGCAGGGTATTAGCTAAAAGTTGTGGCTTTGGAGTTGGCTCATCACTCGCTCCCACCAGTGCAACTCCGTCTACTGGTGGAGCCGGTCTTTTACCCACGTGCTGGCCTTTGATCTCTTCGGACATTCCTTAACAAAATGGCCCGACTGACCACAGTACATGCACAACCTGCCTTGACGTCTCTTTTCTCTTTCCTCCTGGGTAAGAGTACCTCGAATCGTTCCCACCTGCATAGGTTCTTCTTGGTTTTGGCCTTCGTGGTTCTTAGCAAACTCCGTCCTCGACCGATCAAATCGTGGTGGGAGAGTTCGGACATCCTTCCGGCGTTCACTTCGTCTTTCTGCCAGCCGCTGATCTATCTGTAATACTAAATCTATGAGTTCCGATACATCAGTAGGTCTTTTGGGAATCTGGGCCAATCCGTCCTTCAGCTCATCTTTTAAACCTCGGTAGAAAATGGCCGCCCTCTTAGACTCTGGCCAACTAGTTTCAACAATCAATTTATTAAATTGTGCCAAATAGGCCACCAAGTCTCGATTCCCTTGCTTCAACTCTAGAAGTTCATTGTCTGTGGTCTGAGAGACGTTTCTTTGATCAAAGATTCGCAAGAATTCGGCCTTGAATTCTTCAAATTTATACAACACAGGATCGTTGCTAGCCACTAGGGGCAATGACCACGCTGCTGCATCTCCGCTCAGGTAGGACAGCACAAACGCCACTTTAGACTGATCCTCCTTAAACAAAATGGGCTTACAAAGGAAGTGTAACGAACACTGAGTAAGGTAAATTTGGGCCTTATGGGGGTCTCCTTGAAATCTCTCGGGAGGGGCCAATGGGATAGTAGGGGACATTGCGTGCACTACCTGTGTGGTTAACTCCGTAGAGGAGGAGGAAGAAGGCGTGGAACCAAAGGCTGATGACTTAATACTCCCAAAATTGGGACGCGGACTCTCAGCGAGCTCATCTATTCTCTGACGCAGATAACTAGCCTCCTGATTAGATTGCCTAACTACCTCCCTAGTTTCACTCAACTGTTTCTGTAATCCCTCTAACACTGAAGCCAAGGCTTTGACATCCAATCATTCTGCCATCTCGCCCAGACGGAAGGTAATAGAGGCACTTCAATCTGTCAGAAGCAGTACCTGAATTGTCCTGGTTTCCGTGGGAGCGAGTGGCCAAGGCTTCTACGATGATTATTTCCTAATTCCCAATCCCCAATCACCCCTGCACCCGGATTGCTCCAAGCCCAGGAATGGAAGGGAAAGGGGAAGTGGATAACAAACAACAAATAGAGGCTTCCACACTGGTGTCTTCGTCACTACCTCTGGAATGAGTAGCTGGGGAACACCTGCAACAGTTAACAGATCATTACTAACGTTCAAATCTTTTTCGGGAACATCACCATCACACACGCCCTCAGCTCACTTCTCTCATACCTGATTCTATGTGGAAATTGCCGCTCTCTTGCGGAGCCCAAAACGTTCATAAGGGAGGTTGAGGACTCTTATATTTGTTTGTGTTGGTTGGTGGAATGTAGTGATGAGAAGAGTAGAGGTGGTAGACAACAGTATTACCATATGCATATAATAGATACTCTCATTTACTTGTTGAATCACACTGAAGCAGACTGAAACTCCGGAGTGTCTTTTCTGAAGCACAGAATATGTCCTTGCAATTTGACAGTTCTATTAGGAAACCCAACTTCACTTCTGACCATGAAAACTCTGACGCAGAAGAAACCCAATTGCACTGGACAAGGAATGCTTCACCAGAAGTCTTTGAGGATAGAATATTCTTACCGCGTAAGGCTGAGGAGAAGCGGAAGAATTACTTGCCAAGCTGGAAAAGTTCTCTGGAGAAAGCCGCTGACAAGAACGAAGCCGACACCGCCGAACACTGGCAAGCGGAGCTGCTGCTAATGTTCCGGAATGCTGGAATCAAACTGAAAGGGAACGAACACGCTCCCAAAGTCCCAAAATGAAGTCTCTGAGGATACTGACTGGGAAACGGGCAAAACTAGGAATTTACGCGGTGATTTGACGGGAGCCAAAATCAGGGCGTCGAACTGCCTGAATAGAACAGTTGAAGTGCGCCACATAGAACTTGCGGGATAAGGAAATGGCGGACTGATACGAAAGACTAGAGCGCTAACCCAACCAAGCGGTGTGGCACAATCAGGAAGCGCAACTAATCCTCACTCTGACTGTGGACATGAACTAATTTCTGAATGGAGCCCCAGAGTGGAAATGGTTGCCAAACAGAAAATCTTCTCTTAACAGTAGGGACAGGAAGTGATCTCTTTATGGAGCCCGGCATGGACCTGACACCTACAGGCGCCTCTAATGAGTCTTAGCCCCCCTTGGCACCCAGAGTCCTTCGATTGGAGCTAGTCTCTGCAGCTGTCCGCATTGTCACAGGCGCCAAAGACAACATATTTCTCCAATGCTCGTGATTCCCCAATGCTCATCAAGTTGACAGTAGTCAAGGCCTGAATGATCCTGACTGCACAAGATTATCTACGTCAGTGGTGGTTCACTGACCACCTGCAACTCAGAACCTCCACATGAGAGACTGTTTGGCAGAGATCTTCTGTCCAACAGTCCATCATTCAGCTTGGCTGAGGTGCTCTTGAGATTGTACATTTTTCACAGGAGTGCATGACATTTTAAAAGAAACTAGATGCCCATCCACCAGAACATCCAATGCTTTTAAGTGAAAGTGGTTTTTCATCTGGCATACCCACAAAAATATTGTTCCAGCAAGGTGTTATAAAGTGGCCTACCATATTTTCTTTATTTGGTGAACGCTGGACTGTGGTTTTCTTTGATAAAGGTACATCGACAGCCATTGTGCTACAGAAGAAAAACCTTCACAACCCCCTTTTGAAAGTCTCAGCTGTGCCTGTGTTAAGAGTCTTCCCTCCTGTCGTAGGTCTTCTGCCCCTTGGGAACTTAATATAGTTCTTTCCAAACCAATGTGTCCTGCTTATAAACCTTTTTCATAAGGTTACCTTACAGCCTTTTGCTTGGTAAGCATCCTGTTCGAGGCATATGAGCTGCAGATTGCACACTATGCATAGATTGCCACCTAGTGTTGGGCCTGGATGTTTGCAGTTTGTTTTGTAGAGAAGTCTTTAGAAGTCATGGGATAGGTGACTCCTCCCTTGGATGATACTGCGCATGGTCATCGGCTCCATCCCCAGATTGTTTTTTTCTGCCACCGGGCTCGGATGTGTTTCCAGCGCTCCGTGTTGAAACCGAATTCCTTCGGCGAGCAATCCTCAGCAACTTTCAGAAAATAAGTTTTGAATGTCGTTGACGGCCTTCGGGCCTAACTAGGCCTCAACTCCAGCTCATGGAAAGGGCGCCCATCAAAAAGTGTCCTCAATGTGGGTCGAAGTTTCCCCACACCGACATTCACGAGGTGTGTAACCTCTGCCTTTCTCCGGAGCACGAGGCAAAGGACTGCTCAGCTTGTGCCTCTTTCCGCTCCAAAAAGACTATCCGGGACCGAAGAGCGAGAAGAACAATGGCTCGATCTTCAACCTCCAGTCCGGACGACATCTTTGAGGAAGGCGTCCACGTCCCAGAACAACAAGACATCGACAGCGGTTCCGAACATGAAGAAGATTCGGATGTCGAGGACATCACTCCAGCGCAACGGGTCGTAAGTAAGACCGTTGACCCGCACCCTTCCTCGACACACCCAAAGAAGGCTCAGGTTACACCCTCTCCCTCGAGCTCGGGTGCACACCGACACTCCGCTTCTACTGCCCCACCTTCGGGCCCGGCAAAGAAGCCAATTAAGCCTTCAGGCGACTCGGGCTCGAGTCAGCCTTCGCATGGTGCGGGCGCCAACTTACCGGCACCAAAAAAGACATTGGCACCAGCTACGCCGACATCCAAACCATCGGCGCCGAAACCCACAACTCCTTCGGCACCAAAAGCCAGGTTGGAACCAAGCAAAGCGTCGGATTCCAAAAAAGCGCCATAACCGAAAAAAGCATGGGATCCAAAGAAACAAACGGATCTGAAAATAACACCCGACCCGAAAAAACCTTCGGAACCGAAAAAACATTCTGAGCCGAGAAAGACTCCTGCTTCCCTGACAGAGGACATTGTCAAAAAAGCAAGCAGCTTCGGTGCCAAAACCCTCCACATCACCAAAAGATCAGCCTCTGGCAGAAGACTTATCTTATCCAGACCCTGCCTAAAAAAGATTCTGGCTAGGGACCCAATAACTGGACAGTTGATTTTGGCCTCAAAGAAGCGACCACTGGACAAACCAGCTCCAGCTCCGCATGCAAAGGAGGAGGACATGGCTACCTCGCCTTTAAGACCGCCTTCCCCTTCTCCTCCACCTATGCCATCACCACACTCTCCCATACCACAGCATTCCCCAGCATCCTCTCATAGGCATGATAGTTCTGATGATATGGGCGGTAACATGCCTGATCCAGACACACCTACAGGATCACCTGACCCATGGGATGATTATACCACTCCAGATGTCCCAAATGTCCCTTATACTCCTCATACCCCTCACGGCCTTCCCCACCAGAAGACACCATAGGGTTTAATGAATTGTAACACAGGGCTGCACAATATCACGGGGTAGACCTACATACAGATCCTGTAGACGAAGACTTCCTGATGGATACCTTTGATAACGCACAAAGGTCAGCATCCATCTTACTAATGCTCAAAGGGGTAATTAAACACGCTGCTGAAGTCTTTAAAGATCCAGTCAGAACTAGAATCATTAATCCTCCGATAGAGAAGAAATATAAAGCCGCCCCTTCAGACCCAGCATATATTTAGGGGCCAGTACCACTAGACTCACTTGTAGTTTCCAACTCACGCAAGAGAGCAAACTCGCAAACATCAGGTGATGCTGCCCCACCAGATAAAGAGTCTAAGTTACTCGATGCATCAGGGAAGAAAACTGCGTCTCAAGCAGCAAAAATCTGTAAATTGATACTTGTATAGCGCACTACTCACCCGCAAGGGTCTCAAGGCGCTTGTACGAATACCGCTGTGGAACCCATCCTGGCTTTCCCTGTGAGGCGTCCACTCCTGGGCACCCCCAAGGTGGAGGCCAGGCATCCTTAGCGTTGTGGGGGCCGTTGTGGAGATTAAGCAAGCTATTGCCCAGAGTTGCAGAGTGGGACTCCATGATTGGAATAGGCACCGAGGCGAGAATTATCAGGTCCATGGAATTTTTGAGCCCAAGACCTGCCGAGGCGGGGAATTTAACCCTGGTCCCAGGCTAGACCTCTGCATCAGGGTCTGCCGCTCTAACCATTGAGCCACACTTCACTGGCGTATCGCCAACACACAGGCATTGCTAGACAGATATGATAGAGCACATTATGACTAATTAGAGTCAATAATGAGACACCTCCCTGATAAGTACAGGGATAGGGCACATAAACTCATCCAAGAGGGTAAAAACATTACACATACCTCCATCAGATGTGCCCTTGACGCAGCGGATACTGCGTCTAGAGCAGTTAACACCAGCGTCTTACTACGCAGACACGCCTGGACACGTATATCAGGATTCAAACCTGAGGTACAAAGTGCCATTCTTAATCAACCTGTCGATGAGCAACACCTATTTGGACCCAATGTGGATTTATCTCTTGAAAAAATGAAAAAGATACAGACACTGCCAAATCTATGGGAGCCCTGCAGTCGCAGGCTACCAGGCGTTCATTTTGTCGCACATCCTATAGAGGTGCCACCAGAGGCCATTCCTCAGACACAGCCTCTGCCTCATACAAAGCCCCCACACCAGGGCTTTAAGTGGGCCGGGTCTCAAGGGGTCTGAGCACAGGCAGTTTTTTTCAGGGGGCCTCGAAACGGGTCTCTATCGGGCTCTGTTTTGAGCCCTGACACAGGCAGCCCGTTTTTTTTCCCGGACTGCAATGACCGCTGTTTGCTGTAACTGCAGTCTGGAAAAAAGTGCCATGGCTCAAAACAAAGCCTGATAGAGACCCGTTTCGAGGCAGCACCAGGCACATGGATGTGCGCTGCTCACACTGCTCACTTCTCAGTAGTAGAGAAGTTACAGCATGACGTCATGCCAGGGAGCATTGTGGGGGAATGGAAATCCTTTAAGAGTCATTTTCTTTCTGGATTTCCCTTCTCTTTCTGAAACTCAGGAGCAGCAACATTGTGGTAGGGTCACCACAGATTTAATTGGAAGCTTTGTCAATATTAGATACAAGTTATAGTTGCAGCTTATTTATCTTCTGCAAGTAATAACCATTTGCAAAGCCAATATTACTTATTGTAGGTATGATGTTACTTGTCTCAAATATCTGGATGCAATGACGGAAACAGCAAAATACAAGTCGGGCGGCACACTATGCTAAGCACAGATTTTTTGCGTAAGTGATTTAAAGCCACACCCCTAATTACACTGGCCACGCCCCTTTGAGAGACCCCCCAGTTTTTTCATCCCACTTAAAGCCCTGCCCCACACAATCCACTTACAGCAAGGGCTACCAAAGGGGTGGGTACAGGGGTAACAATTGTGAGAGGTTGGCCTGGTATATGATGATCACTATTCTAGTAGGACCTTGCACCAGTCCAAACAACCCTTATGGTGATGGTTGTAAAGTCAACCTTATAGACCAGCTATCCTAGTGGTAGCATGGACAAAGCAGTCTTGGGCTAAACTCAAGAGGGCATGTGAAGCCAGCTGTTTTACCATATGTAACCCCTTTAATACCAAATGAAAGGACACCACACAGGATATAAATAAAATATATGTTATTTATTACTAGACAAACCCTCTGAACTCTTTATGAGGTCAGAGGCACAATACAAGATATTCAATTAAAATACAAGAAGTTGCACAAAAATACAGTCGGGCCCTAGGGGCACGCTAAACCATATACTAAAAGAGTGGTATAAGGACCACTACACGGAAAGTGAATAGACCTAGGGCCTAGGGAATCGCTGGGGCTACGCTGAACTACCACGAGTTAGGAAGCAGGAGACCCACAGGATGCGTGTGCAGTGTCTAATCACACACAAAGGTTACCATAGAGAATGAATGGGAACGTAAAAGTTATAAACTAGTTCTTTTAGGGCACTTCTGACTGGAGTCGGTGAAAGTTACTTGAAACCTAGACAGTTGGATAGTTGATACCCACAGGAGCACCGAAGTACTCGCGTTACCTCACCCACAGGAAGCGGGTGCATAGGTGTCAAAGTGTGTCGGGTTTCGTCGTTGAATCCTATGGAGCCTGGAAGAAAGATGCTGCAGGCGACCAGGAGAGAAGTGTCCGGGTGGATCGAAAATGAAGAGGACCTGAAAGCAGAGGGGACAGTGTCTGGGTCACTAGCCAGTGACCAGGAAGGAACCAGGCGATGTTGTGAAGCAATCAGTTGCTGTCGTGAAGCTTGTCTCTGCAGCCACGTGGACCAGGAGGTGTTGACGACGACCAGGAGTCTGGCACAGACTGTCCCACGAAGGCTCTCCCTGTCGGCAGTATTGGCTTCAGGATTGGAGTCAACAAGCCTTGGCAAAGGCAACCCACGCAGGAAACAAAGTTGGCTTCTTACTCAGACCAGCAAGGTGCAAACAGACCAGCGGTGTAAATTCAAAGGATCGTTGCCAAGATGGCCACTAGCCAACGGGCAAGTGACCGGGCAGACGCGTTGAGCAGGAAAATGCAAAAGGGCCCCACTCAGAACTCGTGGAGTGTGCAGGGCTGATCTTTTATGCAGATGCTGCTCGGGGCTGGGGCTTCTCAATCCCCAATGCACAGCTTTGAGGGTGTCTCGGGTGCTGCACAATTAGCATGTCGCAGACTTTTCAAGATGGCCGGTCCCACGTCTCTTGTCGCCTCCACGGGTCTCAGCTCTGCTGGGCTGTGGATTGGGCTGTTGGATGTCTGGAAGTCCGGTTCTTGTCAGGCTCTGTGCTCGGGCTCCGGCGGGAGTGTCGACCGAGCAAGCCGTTGATCGCTGGATCGTGCCTGCTTGTGCAGGGTGGTCACTCCTTGACCACAAGGGAGATTCTTCAGTCGTCTTCTTGCAAAGTAGATCGTCGAAGGTCCAGAGTTTCGTTTCAGAGTTTCAGTCAGGATTAATCTAAAGTCTTGGGACTCAGCTCCTACCTATATACCAAATCTAGGGGCTAGATTACCTGCTAGGTCACTCCTATGGGTGGAACCAGGGAAGGGGGTGGTTACACCCCTTTCCGTTTGTCCAGTTTTGCGCCAGAGCTGGGGCTGGAGTGCCCCAGCACCGGGTTGAACTGTACCATGCTTGGGACACCTTGTGTCCCCCAGGCAGTGTCTTATTTCTTTCAGCCCTCCCTGCCCTAATACACAAAAGCCTGTCTGGGGTGGTGCTAGCACCTCCCAAGGCAGGAAACCTGTTGTCCAAGCCTCCCTCGCTGGAAGGACTCCCAGCAGCAGGAGGTCAGACTTGTGTCTGTGGCAGAAGCATCAATTTTGTGATGCTGAGGCTCTGGTTAACTTTAACCGGGAATAGTAGTAACAACATGTCTTCTCCCTCTAGAAGGGTGGAATGCTACCCCCGTTGCCAGAACTGGCGAGGGGGTAGTATTCCAAAACGTATGACACCTTACTCGACATGTTTTGATAAAACCAAACCAGAGTTAGCATTTAACCGCGAGGTTCATAATGCACTTAAGAGTATATGGTATGGCAATATCCTAGAACAGCTATAAGGACATGGTTCCGAAAGCTGCAGACAGACTCAGCTCATGCTAGAGCACCATCTCACATAAAACCAAGCACTCTGCCTCCAGGATTGTTAAGGCCTGCCATAGGAGTGACCTATCGGTGTATATGTGTCTAGGTATAAGGTATAAGGTTAGATATAGGTATACTATATCTAAAGCAAAGGGTGATTACACCACCTTGCCCCAGCTGAGTGATCAGCCATTTGTGTCAATTTGGGGGGCCAGCCAGGGGTGGCATAATACATGCTGCACCCCCAGGTATGCCTTGGATGCACCTATGCCCTGGGTACCTATAGTACACTGTACAGGGGCTCATAAGGTGACCCAGTATCCAATTGGAGATGTACCTAGGGTACATGGAGTCCATTTTAAAGTGAGAGCAGATAGCCTGGGCCCCTGATTAGCAGGATCCCAGGCCAACTAAGTCGAAAACCAGATAAACACTGGGCACAAAATCAGGTATCCACCTTCCTACAACTATAACAAGGGCAGAGGTAAAAATAACAATTCCCGCTCTGCCTTCACCCCTACCCAATGACTTCCTTCCCCCGCCCCACTCCACTCCTGTCGGGGGAAGACTCCAACAATACCTGCCAGCCTGGGAAAACATCACATCAGACAGGTGGGTGTTACAAATTATTCAATCAGGTTACTGTCTGGAACTAAAATCTACCCCCCCAAACACACCACCCATGCAGCGTCCAATGTCACAGGAACATTTAACATTGCTCAGACAAGAGGTAATATCCCTCCTGCAGAAAAATGCAATAGAAATAGTTCCCGAGCACCAGAAAAACAAAGGAGTATACTCGCTGTATTTCCTAATACCAAAGAAGGACGGATCTCTAAGACCCATCCTAGACCTCAGACCTCTAAACGTTTACATTCAGTCGGACCATTTCCATATGGTCACACTTCAACAGGTCCTTCCACTACTGGTACTAAACGACTTCCTTGCCACTCGAGATCTCAAGGACGCCTACTTCCATATTCCCATTCACGCAGGTCACAGAAAATACCTCCGATTTGTGCTAGACGGGCAGCACTACCAGTTCAAAGTGCTCCCATTCGGAGTCACAACAGCGCCAAGGGTGTTTACCAAATGCCTAGCAGGGGTAGCAGCACACTTAAGAAGACAGCACATTCATGTCTTCCCATATCTGGACGACTGGCTTATAAAAGCCAGCTCATGCAGACCGTGTGTGCAACACACCCACGCTACAAATCAACTGCTTCACGACTTGGGATTCACAGTAAATCACACCAAGTCGCATCTACAACCCTCACATGTACAACAGTATCTCAGCGCTTCAATAAACACCCAATTAACATTAGCGTATCCCTCTCCAGCAAGGATAACAAGCGTACAAACTCTTCTATCAAAATTCAAGCCGCTACACTCACTACCAGCTCGAGTGTTCATGCAGCTCATAGGAATGATGGCATCTTGCATATTCGTAGTTCCTCACGCAAGATTGCAAATGCGTCCACTTCAAGAGTGCCTAGCACGCCAATGGAACTAGGCTCAAGATCAACCGACAGACCTAGTGTTGGTAGACGGTCGGACTCCTCGTTCTCTGCAATGGTGGAACACCAAAAACCTTTCCAAAGGGTGACAGTTTCTAGAGCCAGTTCCTCAAGTAGTCTTAACAGCGGACGCATCGCTCTCCGGCTGGGGAGCTCACCTCCTGCATCACACCATGCAAGGCAGGTGGACACCGCAACAAAAGCTACTCCACATCAACCACCTAGAGTTACTAGCTGTGTTTCTAGCCCTAAAAGCTTTTCAAACTCAAGTGTCAGGCAAAGCTGTCCTAGTTCACACAGGCAATATGACAGCTATGTACTACATAAACAAACAGGGAGAGACACACTCTCTGCAGCTCTCTCAGTTAGCACAGCAGATATGGAGATGGGCTATACCACTAAAGATCTTCCTATTAGCCCAACACGTCCCAAGAGTGCAAAACACCATGGCAGATCTGCTAAATCGACAAACTCAGCAAATCCACTAATGGGAACTTCATCCACAAGGTTTTCATCCGTTCTTTCAAATGTGGGGACAACCTCAAATTTATTTTATTTATTTAGAAGTTTTCTATAGCGCTAACAAGACCCGAAGGTAGCAGAGCGCTTTACAGTAAAGGCATGAAAAGGTGGACAAAAAGACAAGTAAACAAATAAAGGTGATCATCAAATGACAGTTAGGGGAGAGGAGAAGTTCGTACAGTAGGACTTCTTGGCAATAGGATACAGAGTTCTCACATAGTTCTGGGGATGGATGTTGATCCTAGTTACCCAGGACCTAGGGAACGGATGAGGAACAAGGATTTGAGTTGGCTCTTGAATTCCGCATAGGACGGTATGGTTCTGATATGCGGGGGGATAGAGTTCCATATTTTGGGGGCATTTCCTGAGAAGGAGCAGTCCGCAGTTTTCTTCTTTCTGTTTTTTGGTAGGATGAGCAGCAGGGAGTTAGAGCTTCTCAAGATTCTACTTTGGCCAGCTTTTGTGAGTTTGTTTGCCAGGTATTCTGGTTTTCCGGTGTGGAGGGCCTTGTGGGTTAGACAGGCCGTTCTGAAGGTGCTACGCATATCCACCGGGAGCCATTCAAGTTCTTTGAGTGCAGGGGAGATGTGGTCGGATTTTTTGCATCCTGTGATCATTCTTGCTGCCGCATGCAATGTTGTTTTTAATGGAGCCAGGTGTGATTTGGGGATGCCTGTTAGGATTGAGTTCCCATAGTCCAGTCTAGATAAAACTAGAGATTGCGTGGCTAGTTTGAGGTCCTTGTTGGGAATGAAAGGTTTGATTTTGTTCAGCAGTCTGAGGTTAAAGAATGCGCTTTTTGCCGAGTTCTTAATGTGGTTTGTCAAGGTTAGTTTGGGGTCTAAGGTGAAGCCCAGAGATTTTACGGAATCAGCTAGCGTGAGAGAACCTTTAAGAGCATCGATCGACTTCAGCCACTCGATGATTTGAGGGTTGTCTTCTTTGTTTGAGATGAGAAGAGTTTCGGTCTTGTCGGGATTGAGTTTCAGGTGATTCTTTGTCAGCCAATCTTGAACATCATTTAAGACGGCATTTACTCGGTGGATGTCGTTAATTGAAGAGGTTTCCAGGTAGATCTGTGTGTCATCCGCATAGAGGTGGAAGTGGATATTGGCATTCCTGAGTAGTTTGGCGAGCGGTTCCATATAGATGTTGAAGAGCTGAGGAGAAAGTACTGATCCTTGGGGGACACCCCTGTTGACTTGCAGGGATTCGGAGGTGAAGTTCTTCATTTTTATTATTTGCGAGCGGTTGTGTAGAAAGGAGGAAAACCAATCGAGAACTACCTCGCCGAGGCCAGCTCTTACTTGCAGAGTCTTGATGAGGAGCTTATGGTCCACCGTGTCGAAAGCTGCGGATAAATCAAGGAGTATGAGGAGGCAGCATTTGTCAGCGTCAAGGGAACCGTGAATATCGTCTATGATGTTCAGCATCGCGGTGTCTGTGCTGCGGCCTTGTCTGAAGCCGGATTGGAGGGGGTCTAGGAGATTGATGTTATCCAGATGATGAGTCAATTGCAGGAGAACGCATCGTTCCAGTGTTTTGGCAAGTAGAGGGAGGTTAGATATCGGTCTGAAATTGTTCAAGTCAGTAGAGTCCAGACCGGGTTTTTTCAGCAAAGGGGTGACTTGTCCCATTTTTAGACAGTCGGGGACCACTCCGCTTTGTAGGGAGCTGTTTATGATTTTGCCCCAGATAGGTGCTAAGGTGAGCTTCATTTTTTTGATTAGTGAGGGGGGAATGGGGTCTGAGATGTGAGCTGATGGTTTGGAGGTCGAGATCAACGAGATTATCTCAGTTTCCTGCACGTGGCGAAAGCTTAGCCAACGGAGGGGGGAGGAGCTGGATGGTAGGGCCTGTGGGATGGCCGCGTTGTTCTTCGGGAGGTGTGAGTTGTTGTCTAGAGATAATTCGATTTTTAAGACTTTATCGTTGAAGAAGGTGGCGAAGTTATCGCATAGTTCTTTGGACTCCTGCAGGGGTGAGAGCAGAGGCTTGGATGTTTGACGTCTGATAATGTTGTAGAGCTCCTTAGGTCTGTTTTTGGAATTGGCTAGTGCCTCTCGGAAGAAGCTGGATTTCTTGTTTTTGATGTGGTTGTTGTATTTCCTGCGTGCTGTTTTTAGTTGTAAGCGAAGGATGGCTGTTGGGTTGTTTCTCCACTTTCTTTCTTTGGCTCTCAAGGATCTTCTTTCTGCGTTGAGGTCCGCATTGAACCAGGTTCTAGAAGGGGTGGCACGGCTTCTTTTGAGCTTTAGTGGAGCTAGATTATCGAGAATGGAGACTAGCTCGGAGTTGTAGTGGTCGATGAGATCATTGGTCGAGAGGTGCAAAGAGTTGTCTGGAAGAAGTGAACTTAGTTGACCTTCTAGAATGTCTTGGGGTACTTGGGAGAGGTTTCTTGACCATTTGGGGGGGGTCTTGGGGAGGTTTGAGCGGGATGATGGGGTGATTGATGTGAAATAGGATCATATGATGATCTGACCAGTCAACAGGTAGTATGTGGTTGACCGTGATTGAGTTCTTTTGTGCGATGATGGCGTCCAGTGTGGCTCCTTTGTAGTGCGTCTCCTCAGTGCAATGTTGAGTAAGTGTTGTTGTCGGCGAGGAGGCTGGATAGCGATTTGATTAGAGGGTTGTGGATTTCGTTCCATCGGAGATTCAGGTCACCAAGAATTATGTTGTTGGAATCACCGAGGGCGACTTGTGCAATCAGGTTGGATAGTTGATCTCCAAACTCGTTGTTTCTGCCCGGGGGGTGATAGAGTAGATGACACAGTAGAGAGTCGTTGTCTTTGGTTTTGATGACAGCGGATAGATATTCGAATGAGTTGTACTCAAAGGAGGAGGTTTCTGTGATGCTCCAGCTGTCCTTGTGGATGATAGCAACCCCACCTCCTCGTTGATCAATCCTGTCTTTGGAGATGAGGGAGAAACCAGGAGGTACCAGCATGTCAAGGCAGGGAGGAGATGCCTTGTTTAGCCAGGTCTCCGTGAGGAACGCAACGTCAATGTCATGTGTGAGGATAGCTTCGGCTAGGTCCGTTGCATGTAGTGAGGCCGATCTGCAGTTGATTAGGAGGCAGTTGGTGATTTTCTCCTGATTGCTGGTGGTTTTGTCTTTAGCCTCTCTAGGTATAGCGGTGAGGACTGGTAATCTGTCGTTTGAGGGTGGGTAGGTCTTTCCGGTAGCTCGTGATTACTTGGATTTTGGATTTAGGTGAAACTGAGATGGTAGGGTCGTAGGTAGTGGCTAGTAAGGCTGCTTCTCTGTCTGACATAGGAGCTTCTGATCTGCGCGGTCTGGAGGTCCGGTGTTTTGAGCCTGCTAGGGAGTGAGAAGAGATAGTGGTCGGGGGCCTGGTGCATGGGGCTCTGGAGAGTTCGAATTTTTTGGGACTGGAAACCGGGTCCTTTGGATATGGATCGATCGGGTGGGCATTGAGGGCTACTGTGGGCCCCTGGGTGGTGTTGGCGTTGGCGAGGAGGGGGGTTCGGAGAGGGGGTTTGTGGGGTTTGCAGGCTATACCGAGGTTAAGAAGGATTTCTATTAAGCCCTGGATGATAGTGTCGACCTAGTTTTCAAGGGCTGTGAGCCGCTTTGTTATGGAGTCAATGGGGGGGTTGTGAGCAGCTGTGGAGGGGCCGAGCGTGTTCTAGTTAGAGAGAGTGGGTTGAGAGATAGGGATCGGGATAGTGGGAGGGGGAGGTTTGGGGAGAGGGCTAGGGGGGGGTTTAGACATGGGAGAGATAGGGAGAGGGACAGGAGGAGGATTGGACAGGGGAGGTTTGAGAGTAGGGGGGAGACTAGAGGGGAGGCTCGTTGGCTGGGGACTGCCTGTTGGCAGGAAGGGAATTGTCCTAGGCGGTGGTCGGTGGCTGTGGCTGGGGGGGGGTGAGATGGTTAGAGGGCGGGGTAGGGGGTGAGGGTTGGGATTCCTGTTGGTGGTGGATGGGTGGGAACAAATAAACCTCTTTGCCACCCACGAAAACGCAAAATGCCCAAACTTTGCCGCCAGATACCCACACCTATTGTCCAAAGGCAATGCGATATGGATGAACTGGTTAAAACTATTTGTGTATGCTTTTCGTCCTCTCTCACTACTTCCATTAGTGGTACGCAAACTACAGCAACATTCCCTAACGCTCATCCTAATCGCTCCAACTTCGGCCAAGACAACCGTGGTACACCACGCTGTCGCAGATGTCTGTAGTACCACACCAAAAACTAAACCTATCTCCACGCCTATTAACGCAGAACCATGGGGAGATCAGACACCCGGACCCAGCTCAGCTCAACCTAGCGATCTGGCTCCTGAGGTCATAGTTTGGTTACCGCAACCTTCCCCCAGAATGTATGAACGTTATCAAAGAAGCTAGACGCCCCACCACTAGAGAATGTTACACTGCTAAGTGGAAAAGTTTTGTCATATACTGCCAAAACAACCAAATTGATCCTTTAGATGTGGCTATTCAACACATCATTGGATATTTATTGCACCTTCAAAAGTGTAACTTAGCCTACACGTCTATCAGGTTACACCTGGCAGCTATTGCAGCATACTTGCAAAATAGACAACATCTATCTCTTTTTAAAGTGCCAGCTATTAAAGCTTTCATGGAAGGACTCAAAAGAATAATTCCTCCCAGAACACCACCCGCACCAGTGTGGAATCTAAATGTGGTTCTCACAAGGTTAATGGGACCTCCCTTCGAACCATTACATAAATGCGAATTGCAATTTCTAACCTGGAAAGTAGCTTTCCTAGTAGCCATTACGTCTCTCAGAAGGGTTAGTGAACTACAAGCATTTACCATTCAGGAACCCTTTCTTAAAATGCATCATAACAAAGTGGTTCTTCGTACCAATCCAAAATTCCTTCCAAACGTCATTTCCCCTTTTCATCTAAATCAATCTGTTGAGCTGCCCGTATTTTTCTCGCAGCCTCAAACAGTTGCAGAAAGAGCTCTACACACTTTAGATGTCAAGAGAGCATTACTGTACTACATTGAGAGGACACAAACTTTTCGTAAGACAAAACAACTTTTTGTGTCTTTCTCACCGCCACATAAAGGCAATCACATTTCAAAGTCAGGGATCGCTAGGTGGATTGTTAAATGTATACAAATATGTTATCAAAAAGCTAAACGCACATTAACAATCCCACCAAAAGCCCATTCTACCAGGAAAATAGGGGCTTCAATGGCATTCTTAAGGAACATTCCCCTAGATGACATATGCAAAGCAGCCACATGGTCTACACCACACACATTCACAAAGCATTACTGTGTAGATGTGCAAACTAAACAAGCCACTGTGGGCCAGGCTGTACTAAAAACTCTGTTTCAAATGACTGCAACAGATACGTGTGGTCGCCGCTAGGGTGGGCAACTGCTATGTAATCTATGCATAGTGTGCAATCTGCAGCTCATATGCCTCGAACGGAAAATGCTACTTACCAGTATGCATCTGTTCTTGGCATGTAGAGCTGCAGAGTTACACACACCCACCCACCTCCCCAGCTACCTTTATCTGTTCCAGTATTATCTTAATTAGATACATATCACATGGACATGACCATCTCTTATACAGCTCCATCACTTCCCTAATGGCGAAAAACAATCTGGGGATGGAGCCGATGACCATGCGCAGTAGGAGGAGGAGTCACCTATCCCGTGACTTCCAAAGACTTTTCTAAAAAAACAAACTGCAAACATCCGGGCCCAACACTAGCCCAACACTAGGTGGCAATCTATGCATAGTGTGCAACTCTGCAGCTCTACATGCCAAGAATAGATGCTTACTGGTAAGTAGCATTTTCCTTTTAGTAACCGTTGCTGCAGCCTGTAGGGTTTGTGAAATTTAGACCCTATGCTACAAAGACCATATACAGTTTTCCTTACAGATAAAGTAGCAATGATAACTCATCCTAGTTTTCTTCCTAATGTTGTCAGACTTTCATGTCAAACTTTTTGAATTCCAGTGTTATTTTGTAATCCCTCCTCTCCAGCAGAGAGGACTTTGCATTCTCTTGATGTTAAAAGGATTAAATATAGGCCCATATGTACAGGTTTAGCTACTTTGAAACAGTCACGTTTCTTTTGTATCTTAATCTGTTTTAGCAGTGCTAATAAGTCCTTGTCCTGCAGATCCACAGAACATTGTACAAGGAGTAAAGCAACTACCACTTAATTTCTAAGAAACATATCTTTTGCAGACATAATGTAAAGCTGACATGTGAAGATCCATTCATAAATTGACGAGGTATCGTTTCTTGATTCAAGTTCCAGAGCAGAGACCCCGGTGTGGCAAGCTTCTAAACAAAATCTCTTTGGGTAGTAGAGTACTGTTTTTTGTCTTTTGGTCTCTTTCTCTGTCACTTTGGTGCTGGTCTTCCTACTCTATTCAGTGTTAATGACTATAAATAAGGATTCAAGGAGGAGAAGGAAGAGTTACCTCCTTGTAATCCTACGTCTCATCCAGCGGAATCATCATTACAGACGAAACCAGTCTGTCAAGGACATCAAGGGTTCTCAACTTAGGGACCCTTTGTCATAAGTGTTTGTGGAAGCCTCAGTGTCTTGTATATGTCCCTATATTTAAGGACCAGTGACTTATATAAAAAATGTAAGGCTAGGGTGCATACACCACCCTGGTTGTCATGCTTAACCTCCTCTCTGTGGATGACGAGCTGAGCTCGTCATCAGCCACGGTGGTCGTGTGCTGATGACGAGCTGAGCTCGTCATGTAACACGGCTCTTTGAATTTGGCCGCACAGCAGGAAAAGCCGCCGCAGCGATGCGGCTAATTGTTGACCCACCGCACTCTCTAGAGAGTGCATGTGTGGTGAGTGGGCTCCCTGTAATAACAGGTAGTACTTAGTGGGGTAGTGGAGCAATGGATCCAATATGTGGGTTCTAAAAATCTGACCCCTTCCCAAATGATTGCTTTTATTGTTGGAAGGGGCTAAGAGATGCTTAAAATATCATTTGTGATTTTTAGAGTTGCAAATTACCCCTGCTTCTGCTTGGTCAACATGTTTCAGCCCTTACTAGGCCCATGTCTGGGATCCCTAGCTTTGTCAGGACCAGGATCGCTGATGTCCTTCCTTAGTACCTAATTACATTCAACTAGCACTCATAATTATGACTATCAGCTGGGAAATGTCTGCCTTTATCGGCGTATTGTAGAGGGCCCTGTGGTACATAAACAAATGGTTCAAAATAATGTATACACAGATGAGAAAAGACCTAACTGGACATAAAAACATTCATACTTTTGGTAATGTGCCACTGCACTTGTCATATATGGGACAAAATGACACACCAGTGTAAATCATTGGTGGGTGTGTAAAACATGCTGCATCTATTCATACCATCATACCCTAATCTAAATTCAGAAGGGCCTCCTGGATGAGTTCACAGAGGGAAGCCTTATTGTTAAACTCTATTAAAAAGGTAACTTGATTAGCAAATTTTCTTCAGTGAGTCAAGGTATAATTCAGCCTTTGTCCCCATGGGTGGGCTGTGCACTGAAATGCCCCTCACTTATTTCGACAAAGGATCCCCCCACTGCTGTACTAATAGACATGCACAAGCTCCATGGATCTTGCTGGCCGTAGGTAGAGCCTGTGTTTATGAAGCAGCACTGTTCGCCTTTGTGCAGTGGTCATTGATGTGCTGTGTGCCTCTTAGGCTGCCGGGAAATGAAGTACCTGGCAGGCGCGTAATCTTTATTTGGGGTATTGTATCCCCGCTGCACATACTTGAGTTTAATGCGCCATCATAACCCTGGGAGTCGAAAAATGATACAGACAAATTCTGAGTATATTGGGACTCAGGGCGGCTGAGGTTCTAGCCCTGCAGCTGCCCTCTGTGGCAGTCAAGACAAATGTCTTGACAGAGGTGCTTCAGCCGCGAGTGCCCCCTCCGAACCCTTACTACTATTCAGTAAAGCCCTTACTGATGTCCTCCTTGGGGCCTGGTGCAAGCCCTGCACAGGGGCACCTGTGCACAGGACAATTGCCCATCGTCATCGTCCCATTCCTTGGGACCCCATTTTTCTCACTCAGCACCTCACCCTGGAGAGCTTGGTGGTCCAAGCCTCCACCTCTCATGTTAACCATGGCGTCTACCCTATTACTCCACTGGGTAAGGAATCCAAAAGGCTGTATACCTATGGTAAGAGGATGTTCCAGCCTAAGAATGCGGTCAGTGAACATGGTGTGTCTTTTGAACCGATATACATACACTGTGGTGGACTCGGTTGCGCAAGTGCTGCCTGTGGTCTCGGAGGAGGCCTGAGCTATACTCACTCAAGCAATTGCTGACGGGAGAGATGCAGCAAAGTTCACCATCCGATGTGGGCTGGACAGAACCGATTTGCTAGGCAGAGCAATTGCAGTGGCATTTAGACGCCACACCTGGTTGAGAACCACTGGCTTTTAAGGGAATGTCCAACCTTCCCTATGGACATGCCTTTTGATGGCTCCCGCCTTTTTTGTCGAAAAGGCAAACTCAGCGCTGGAGTGCTTTTGAAGACAGCAGAGCTATGGGCAGGACTTTAGGTCTATGCATTGCCCTCCGCCAACCCCAGTCTGCCTTTCGTTCTTTCTGTTGCTTCAGAAGGGGCTACCAACCATGTTTTTCCTGCCCAGCCACCATGGCAAACAGGCATCCCATCCTTTTCGTGGCCACTGTTTCCACAGAACATGTGGGACAAACAGGCAGACATGGTTTAATATTTAGTGGGCTCTCTGAACACCAGAGCAGACGAACTTAACCGTTTAGCGGATCACAAATGACGTCTCCATACAGATGTTGTGCAAGGTCTCTTTCAAGAGTGGAGAGCCTTGGTTAGATCTGTTTGCCTCCAACGAGAATGCACAACGTAGGCAATTTTGTGCTCTGGAGTTTCCAAGACAGCTCTTGCTCTGCAATGTTTGCTCTGCAATGTTTTGCTGATCGAGGCGGAAGCGCCTCGATCAGCGCCGGAGTCACTCCTGAGTCAGCCCGTCCGCGCCTCGGACGTGCCATAGGGCTATGGCGCTACCAACACCTATTAGTAAGGATCCTTCACAGGTATTACATGAGGCGGAGAAAACTTAGAATATTGGTATTACATATACATCGGAATATATACGATCTTTAAGAATCCCTAGGTCACCTCTTTGCACTCTACTAGAATTAGGAAAAAGAGATGTTTGCCAAAATTGTAATATCACTACTAATCCAGTGGGAACTAAAACTAGTGAAGTCAGAGCTTGTAAAACATCCTCTGAGAATACATCTCAGTCTTTTTCCTTTCTGAGTTTGAATTGTCGTTCTCTTCCTGGACATAAGACGGAGATTTTTAATTTGTTATTTGATGAGGCACCTGATGCCTTATTTTTGACAGAAACTTGGCTTCAGGACAGTTCTGGTCCTGACATTGCAGCAGCTCTCCCGGGCTCATATGCGATTGTCAGACAGGATAGACCATTGAAACTAGGTGGAGGTCTAGCTATTATTTTTAAGAAAAACTATAATTGTGATTTTAGCACACTTCCATGCTCTGGTTGTGAAGGTGCTATTTTTAAGCTTATACTTGCTCCCAACTACACCTTTTCAGGTGTCCTTGTCTATCGACCGCTTGGCGCAGTATCTAAGTGGCAAACCACCTTATCTGAAAGAAACACGTTAGTGTTAGATTCCTTACCTTAGAATATCCCCAGGCGTCAGTCTGGATCCGGAAACTTTTGCGTAGCAGTACCCCTGCGCGTCGGTAGGCGTCGTCTGCAGGCGTCCCCTGCGGCTCCGCGTCCGTCGTCGGCGTCGTGCGCCGTGATGACGTCGCTGGAGTATATAGACGCCGCCTCTGCGCGCTGACGTCAGTTCTTCTTTTTTCCGCGCCAGTGGACGCAGATCTGAAGAGCAGTACTCCGGTCTTTGACCAAGTTTTTCGATTGTTTTTTCTCTTATTGTGCCTGATAGGATGCCTGGGTTCAAGAATTGCGATGACTGTGAGCGCACGATGTCGGTCACGGACCATCACCGCCTCTGTCTCCGGTGTCTGGGCCCCGACCACGACGTGGACTCCTGTGTCGACTGCCGGGCCCTCACCAACAAGGCTAGGCGGGAGCGGTCCCGCAAGCTACTGGAGCTCCGGGTGTCGGCCCCACGTCGGGACCGGGAGCGGTCCCGGTCCGGCCGGAGGTCGAGAGAGCGTTCGAGGGAGCGGTCGCGGAGCCGCGCCGAGCGTTCCGGAAGTCGACACCACTCGTCAGGCTCGTCAGGTAGGAAGCACAAGAAGTCGGGGCGTCGTCATCGTACCCCCGACTCCCCCCGACGCTCGCGCGATGCGGCCGGGGGCTCGGGTGACCCCAACCCCGCGAGAGTCGCCGGCGCGGCCTGCCTCATACCCTCCGGTCCCTGGGCATGGCGCGACGCCTGAGGAGATCGAGGCGTTCCTCATGGCCATGAGGGCGCTCGCTTCTCCGACGGGGCCTACGGTGCCTTCGGGCCCAGTGCTACCGTCTGGGGGCCCTGGCGGTTCGGGTGTCCCTGCCTCGGCGCCGTCGGGTGCTCCGGCGCCGCCGACGGCTCCGACCCCGGCGCCGCAAGGGCCTTCGGGATCGGCGCCGGCTGGTCTTCCGGCCTCCCCGGCGCCGTTGCCATCGGGGTTACCCCCGACGCCGCCCCCGCGCGGCGCCGGTTCTCCAGTGCCGGCTCCGGCCGGCGGTGGGGTTCCGACGCCGGCTCCGGGCGGCGCCGTCCCCTTACCTTCTCCGACGCCGGACGCGGCGCCGGACGGGCGTCGCTCGACGCCGGTCCTGGCGCCGATGGGGCCCATGAACCCCGAGGAGCCGGTCTTCATCATTGACTCCGAATACGGAGAGGATGAGGAGTACGGTGAAGGTTGGGAGGGGTCCGAGGACCCTCTGTCACGCGAGTGCCAGTATGACCCGGACTGGACAGGTGACTTGGGGGATGCCAGTGGTTTGGACGACTCTCCTAACCCTGGTTTGATCTCTCCTCCTTCCGTGGCATCGGTGGAGGGAGCTGCCTATTCTGTGGTGCTGATGAGGGCTGCCAAGGCCTTACACCTTGAGCTCTCCTCCAGCCATGCCACCGCAGAACCACCGTGTGTCGAGGGACCACTTGACACTTCTGCAGGAGGAAGTTACGGCCCTCTTGGCCAAGGGGGCCATCGAGCGCGTTCCTGGGCCAGAAGTAGGGCGTGGTTGCTATTCCCATTACTTTCTGGTGCCCAAGAAGGACAAGGGGGGCCTACGTCCTATCTTGGATCTAAGGAACGTCAACGGCTTCCTCAGGAAGGAGAAGTTCAAGATGTTGACGTTAGCTCAGGTCTTGGCTGCTCTAGACCCACAAGACTGGATGGTAGCGTTGGACTTGCAGGACGCCTATTTTCACATCCCCGTCCTGCCGGCCCACCGGCGTTACCTGCGGTTCACGGTAGGCCTGGAGCACTTTCAGTTTATCGTGCTCCCCTTCGGCCTTACCAGCGCCCCACGGTGTTCACAAAGGTGATGGCGGTGGTCGCAGCCCATCTGCGCAGGTTGGGGGTTTCAGTCTTCCCCTACCTAGACGATTGGTTGTTGAAGGCGGGCTCGCCCCAAACAGTCGTCCACCACCTTCAGATGACGGCAGACCTCTTGCACGACCTGGGGTTCTCCATCAACGTGCCGAAATCACACCTGTGTCCCTCTCAAAAGCTCCTTTTCATCGGAGCGGTTCTGGACTCGGCGCAGTTTCGGGTTTATCCTCCGGAACGGCGGGTTCGGGATATTCAGGCTTTGATTCCCATCTTTCAGCCGCTATCCCGAGTCTCGGTCAGGTTGACGCTGCGGCTGCTGGGACTGATGGCTTCCTGCATCCTTCTGGTGCATCACGCCAGGTGGCGGATGCGGGCTCTGCAGTGGGACCTGAAGTTTCAGTGGGCCCAGCATCAGGGCAACTTGTCCGACCACGTCTTGATCTCGGAGGGCACTGCGAAACAACTGCAGTGGTGGCTTACGGACCGCGATTGGGTCAGGGGCAAGTCCCTCTCCCTTCCCCAACCGGAGCACGTTGTCGTGACGGACGCGTCCCTCCAGGGCTGGGGTTGCCACTTGGGAGAGGCAGAGATCAGAGGCATCTGGTCTCCGACGGAGTCCCGGCTCCATATCAATCTGTTGGAGCTGCGGGCGATTCGTCTGGCACTGAAGGCATTCCTCCCCTTTGTCAACGGGAGTGTAGTGCAGGTGTTCACCGACAACACCACCGCCATGTGGTACTGCAACAAACAGGGCGGAGTGGGGTCGTGGACCCTTTGCCAGAAGGCTCTGCGCCTCTGGCAATGGCTGGAACGTCAGGGCGTGACTCTGACGGTTCAACACCTGGCAGGTTCTCTGAACGCCAGGGCGGACGAACTCAGCCGTCGGTGCTCGATGGATCACGAATGGCGTCTGAACTCGGATGTGGCGCAAGGCATCTTTCTGCAATGGGGAGAGCCTTGGTTAGATCTATTCGCCACAGAAGAGAACGCGCAATGTCATCAGTTCTGCGCGTTGGAGTTTCCAAGACGGCACTCGCACGGCGACGCCTTTCGGCGCGAGTGGAGTTGCGGTCTGTTATACGCCTTTCCGCCTATACCACTTCTGCCCAGAGTGCTGAAGAAGATCAGGCGCGACCGGGCCCAAGTTATCCTTGTGGCTCCGGACTGGGCTCGAAGGTACTGGTATCCCGAGCTACTCAGCATGTCAGTCGGTCCCCCGATCCGCCTGCCCCTTCAGGAGGACCTTCTGTCGCAGCAGCAGGGGACGGTCCTCCACCCGAACCTGTCCAGTCTCCACCTCCATGCTTGGAGATTGAGCGGCGGCAGTTGAGGCCATTTGACTTGCCTCCTGAAGTCTGTGATGTTATTCTGGCAGCCAGGCGTCCCTCCACTAAGTCGGTATACGCCTGTCGGTGGAACAGATTTGTGGCATGGTGCACAGCAAAGGCTGTGGATCCTCTTTCTGCCCCTCTTTCGGAGGTTCTTCTGTTTCTTCTTTCTCTTGCCCAGCAGGGCTCTGCTCTGGGCACTATCAAGGGCTACCTTTCTGCCCTTTCAGCCTTTTTAAGGCTTCCTGATCAGCCTTCTTTGTTCAAATCCCCAATTGTAACTCGATTCTTGAAAGGCATCACTCACATGTTTCCACCTGTTCCGTTTGTGATGCCTCAGTGGGATTTGAACCTGGTTCTAACTTTCCTGATGTGTGCTTCCTTTGAGCCCCTTCATTCTTGCCCTCTCCGTCTCCTGACTTTAAAGACGGCTTTCCTGGTTGCCATCACCTCTGCCAGGAGGGTGAGTGAGCTCCAGGCTCTTTCTGTCCTACCTCCTTTCCTGTCCATTCATCCTGACAAGGTGGTTCTGAGGACTAGACCTTCTTTCCTGCCCAAGGTTGTTTCGGCCTTTCACATCGGGCAGTCCATCACCCTCCCTTCCTTCTTCCCGCCTCCGCATCCTTCAAAGGATGAAGAGCGGCTCCATCGTCTGGACCCAAAACGTGCGCTTTCATTTTACATGGATCGCACACGCCAGTTCCGGGTGGATGACCAACTGTTTGTTGGCTACGTGGGTGCGAAGAAGGGACGGGCGGTTTGTAAACGAACCATCTCTCGATGGGTCGTCCTCTGCATCAAAGCGTGCTACTCTTTGGCTCGGAAGGAGCCTCCTGTTGGGCTGAGGGCCCATTCCACTCGGGCCACGGCGGCTACTACTGCCCTGGGCCGGGGAGTCCCCTTGCAGGACATTTGCCAAGCGGCTACGTGGGCCTCGCTGCACACCTTTGCGAGGCACTACTGCCTGGACAGTCAAGTCCGGAGGGATGGCTTCTTTGGCCGTTCTGTCCTCCAGGACTTTCTGGTGTAGTTTTGTATTGGTTCGCAGACCCACCACCGGGGTTGGTATTGCTGGGGTGTGTATTCTAAGGTAAGGAATCTAACACTAACGTGTTTCTTTCAGATGAACAAGTTACTTACCTTCGGTAACGATATATCTGTAAGAAACATTAGTTAGTGTTAGATTCCTTACCGAACCCACCCATCCTCCCCGTTCTGCGAACTGATACCTAGGGTTAAGGTCATCCCTTTCAGGGCCCTAGTTTTACATGGCACCAGTGCTGGTTCTCTCATGGCTCTGCGTCTCCTGGCGCGGAAAAGCTGTGTGCAAAGAACTGACGTCAGCGCGCGGAGGCGGCGTCTATATACTCCAGCGACGTCATCACGGCGCACGACGCCGACGACGGACGCGGAGCCGCAGGGGACGCCTGCAGACGACGCCTACCGACGCGCAGGGGTACTGCTACGCAAAAGTTTCCGGATCCAGACTGACGCCTGGGGATATTCTAAGGTAAGGAATCTAACACTAACTAATGTTTCTTACAGATATATCGTTACCGAAGGTAAGTAACTTGTTCTTCAGACCTGCTCAGCCCTTTGGTAATGAAGGTGGCAAATTTCACAATCATTGGCGACTTAAATGTACACTTGGACAAAGAGGATTGTATAACTGCTATTGATCTTATTGCCGATTTAGCTTCCCTTAACCTAAATTTGAGAAATACCGGACCCACACACCGTGCTGGTCACCTATTGTATCCTGTCTTTTCCAATATTACAGACATGATTATGTTCCCCGCCCTACCTATTCCGTGGTCTGACCATTTTTTTATTAAATTCTCCATTCAAATAAATACGGGACAAAATGAAAATACTTTAAACACTAATCAATACATTAGGAAGTGGAAAAAGTTAGATATTGATGGTCTAAATGCATTCCTTGAAGCTCATACCCCATGCACGAAGACAGAGGTTAAAAATCTTTCCCCACTAGTACAGAAATGGCTCATGACAGCCATTGATACGTGCCTGCCCAAAACGAAATTAAGAGGTCACGTCCATCGCCCCCTAACCCCTGGTTCAGTGATATTTTGAAAAAAGAGAAAACCAAATGTAAAAGCGCTGAGCGCAACTGGAGAAAAACGTATTCCCTTGAAGCCAAACAAGAATATAAAACTAAACTGATATACTACCAGATGCTGTGCAGGAAAGCAAAAACAGAATATGTTTGTATGACGATTACGGATGCTCTGAACCAATCCAAAACATTGTTCAATATCGTTAAAGAACTCGCTGGGTCAAATACCGTTCAAACACCTCCTGATTTAAACAAAATGCAATGTGACCAATTAGCTTCCTTTTTTGTAAATAAAGTGGATAAAATTACCAGGGTATTGAACGTATACAAAAGGACCAAAATCAGTCGAACACGACTATCCTTAGTAGCCCAACCGAGGACTTATGCAATAATATTAATGTATCAGATTCACGTGTCACTGTTAACATGCACGCTACACTAGAAAGCTGGCCTTTGCTGAGTGTTGATTCTGTCATCGACTTACTAAACACGATCAAATCTGGCTCACCAAAAGACCCTCTACCATGTTCTATTCTAAAGCAATTAAATAGGAACGCCATGACTACGATCACGGACCTTCTAAATGCTTCCCTTCAGGAAGAACATGTTCCAGCAGAATGGAAGCATGCAATGGGTCATCCATTGTTGAAGAAAGTTGGAGCTGATCCAAACCTGCCCTCAAATTTTAGGCCAATTTCTCTTCTGCCTATTTTTTCAAAAATTTTAGAAAAACATGTTCATCAGTCCCTCACTGAGTTTATAAGGACACACGATCTCTTGCCCCCGCAACAATCCGGATTCCGCGTAGGCTTTTCAACTGATACTACGTTGCTTGGAGTGACAGAGAACATCCGCGCCATGATGGATAGAGCAGAAACGGTTGCACTCGTATTATTAGACCTTAGTGCCGCGTTTGATAGGGTGTCACACGCGGTACTTTTACGAACACTCTCCTCTATAGGTATTCATGGCGCTACTATAAACTGGATTAAGTCCCTGCTAAGCAATCGTACGTTTCAAGTCTTCTCCCATTCTGCCTGCTCAGAGACTTTAACTCTTAAGCATGAAGTACCGCAAGGTTCAATTCTAAGCCCATTGCTTTTTAACTTGTATATGAGTCCACTTGCCAGAATAGTAGAAGAGGCAGGTTTAAATATGTTTTCCTATGCTGGCGATTCTCAGCTCCTCTTCTCTCTCTCTTCAGCAGAAAGCAATCATCCTTCCACGTTAAAACTAGGACTGGGTAAGATCGCGGGATGGATGCAAGCTAATTTTCTAAAATTAAACGGCGAGAAAACAGAGCTAATCTTTCTAGGAAGAAATAAAGAACTATGGGGACCCCAACACTGGCCATCTGAAATGGGCCCTCTTCCGATGCCAGTCCTACAGGCTCGAAATTTAGGTGTCATCATTGATGTATCTTTGAATATGCACCAGCAAGCCGTTAAGACTTCAGCCACCTGTTTTGCAGTCTTAAAATGGCTTAAATCTGTTGGATGCTACCTGATTGTACTAAAAAAACAGTTATTAATGCTTTGGTAACTTCAAGGCTTGATTATAGCAATGTGCTATATTTAGGGGCAAAGAAAACTACGATCAGAAGGATGCAAATGGTGCAAAATGCGGCGGCGAGACTCTTATTCAAAATTCCTATGTCTTGCTCTACTTCTAAATACAATCGTGACCTACATTGGCTGAAAGTTGAAAATAGGATTAAGTTTAAATCCTTGTGCTTCATGCATAAAATCTCAACTGGCACTGCCCCAAAATACTTGCAGAAACTTGTCCGTCCTTACCAACCATCTAGGACCCTTAGGACAGCAACAGCCAATAACTTTGTGATCCCTAAAATTAAACTGTCACGGATGGGTGGGAAATCTTTTGTTTTCCTGGGTCCATCTCTCTGGAATGCGATACCATATGCATTACGTACGGAGATGAGCCACGTGAAATTTAGAAATGCCTTAAAAACCTGACTATTTAACATCTAATATTGCTTGGCACTAGAACACACTTCTGAATTATCAAGCGCCGGGAAACCCTTTGGTGGGTAGCTGATTTGCGCTATATAAATTAAATAAATAAATAATAAATTTGTCTCCAGTTGAGCTCCAGCCTACTGTACGCCTTTCTGCCGATACCACTTCTGTCCAGAGCTCTCAAGAAGATCAGGAATGACCGGTCCCAAGTTATTTTTGTGGCTCCAGTTTGGGCGCAGGGAGTTTGGTATCATGAAATACTGGCCATGCACATCGGTCCTCCCATCAGGCTGCCCCTAAGGGGAGGATCTTCTGTTACAGCAGCAGGCAAGGGTATTGCACCCCTACCTGTGTACCCTCCGCTTTTAAGCGTGGAGATTAAGCAGCAACAGTTGTCAGCTTTCAACTTTCCTCCTGAAGTCTGCAACATTTTTCTGGCAGCCAGGCATCTCTCCACCAAGAAGATATATGCCTGCCGTTGGGACAAATTTGTGGCATCCCTATCCCAGGTTTAACTGTTTGCACTTTCTCCCCCCCCCACCCACCCCCCCCCGCAGGGCTCTGCTCTGGGCTCTGTTAAAGGTTATTTATCAGCCATTTCAGCTTTGTTACGGTTGCCAGACCAACCTTCTTTGTTTAAGTCACCTGGTATGACATGTTTTCTCAAGGGACTTCAACACCTGCTCCCTCCCATGCCATTCATCTTGCCACAATTGGATATCAATCTGATCTTAACTTTTCTCATGTGCGCACTCTTTGAGCCACTGCACAACTGTCAAGTCCAGCTACTGTTGTTAAAAACTGCTTTTCTGGTGGCCATAACATTGACCAGGAGGCTCAGTGAACTGCACACATTCTTAATGTGCCCCTTTTTACACAACATTCTACCCAGACAAACTGGTTCTGAGGACACGTGCCTCCTTCCCGTCAAATGTTGACACCTTTTCAAGCAGACCAAAATATCACCTTGCCTACCTTCTTTGCTCCGCCTTACCCTGCCTAAGAAGAGGAAAATCTCCACTGAATGGACCCAAAAAGAGCACTATCGTTCTACCTTGATCACACTAAAGACTCCCGGGTGGACGATCAACTGTTGGTTGGGTATGTTGGTGCGAAGATGAGTAGGGCTGTGCTAAAGCGAACCATCTCATAAAGAATAGTTCTGCTTAAAAATCTGCTGTGTACTGGCTAAAAAGAAATCCACTGAGGTCTTGTGTGCTCATTCAACCAGAGCTAACGCTACGATCAATGTGTTAGCTCGCGGACTCCCTGTCCTGGACATCTGTCGAGCAGAAACATAGGTGTCATTGCACATGTCTGTCAATCATTACTGTCTGGACAGCCAGGTCTGTCATGTTCGGCATTTTGGCTGTTCCGTCCTGCAGGACTTTTTAGTCTAATCTGCTCAAAAAGGCCCACCTCCGGGAGGTATTGTCTGGGAATGTATTCAAAGGTGAGGAATCTGTGGCTAGAAGTCTCTATCAGATGTAGAAGTTACTTACCTTTGGTAATGCCTTATCTGGTAGAGACTCTACCTAGCTGCAGATTACTTAAAATCCCTCCCATCCTTCCCAGTCTCTGAACTGATTTCATTATAGGGTCACCCTTCTGAGGCTCCTAGCAATACACACCAGTGCATCAGTATGCTTCGTAGTTTCGCGCTTCAGGCATGGAAATTTGTGAAAAGGAACTGATGTCAGCTCTTTGGAGTGGCATGTATATAGGCACCCCGCATTTCACAACTAGAGCGGTCAATATGGAACAGAATGATGCCACCTACTGGCGCTCAGGGGTACTGCTAAAAAAAATCCTGATCCAGTCTGGCACCTGGGGATCATTCTATGGTGAGGAATCTGCGGCTATATAAAGTCTCTACCAGATAAGGCGTTACTGAATGTAAGGCACTTGTTCTTCCACTGGTTATAAGCCAACCTGCTGAATGCATGCCGTTGGATGAGTTGAGCAGGGCCAATGCAGCTACAGTGGTATTTGCAAGGGGGTTGCCGTTTCTCTACATCTGCCAGGCAGCGATGTAGATGTTTGTGCACATGTTTATGAAACACTACTGCTTCGACGACCAGTTGTGGCGGGGGCCATTTTGCCTGCTCAGTCCTGCAAGACTTTCTGGTTTGACCCACTCCCCTGGTCTTCCACCTTTGGGAAGAACTGCAGTGGTATCTATTCTCTTAATGAGAAATCTGCCATGAGAAGTATCAACCAGAAGAACCAATTGATTATCTCCTGTAATGCGTACTGCTCTCCCACCTACCTATTCTGTGGAGTGGACTCCTGGACATCATTAAACAGTTCCAGTTTAGCACACTGTCAGTTGAAATGACCTGCTCCTCATCTTGGGGCGCACAAGAGAGCGATTAAGAAAATGCCTGCTCGCAAGTGTGGCATCTACGCGTGGTCCCACTCTATCACTTCTGACACGAAATTGGGTGACACTGGAGCCACATAACACCTCTGTGCGCTCAGGTGCATTGCTGAGAAAATTCTCTGGACCCATTCTGGGGGTTGAGGATATTCTAAAATGAGGAATGTACATTCAGATAGATTCCACCAGAAAGAACTATACCGAAAGGTGAGTAGCTTGTTTATTTGGTAGTGTAGCAGGTGTGTTGCCACTAAAGACTACAGGTTTTAAACTGTGTACATGTTACAAACAAAAGTCAGTCCTCGACGCGAACAGTGTCTGCAGCCTAAATACGATAACCCTGCTTAAATGCTCTCTTATTAATTCAAAGGCGATCAAGAGGCGGGATACTAATATGTACACAGCGGTACACAAGAAGAGAGGCCGCTTCTACTTCTGTTCGCCACTTTCAGGTAGTTATGTTATGTTATATGAGACTTGTAACGCGCTTAATTACTCATGAGTATCCTGGCGCGATTTGGACTGCTGACATGCGGAAGGAGTCAGATTAGATAGCCTGATTAAAAAGATGGGTTTTGAAAAGTTTCTTAAAACGACGGAAGTCCTGGGTGTGGGGCCGAGAAACAGGAAGACTGTTCCCAAGAGTAGCTACCTTGACCGAAAGTGACTGACCCCCCATCCTAGAGCGAAGGAAGCGTGGAGTGGCCATCAGACGGTGGGAAGCAGATCGTAAGGATCGATGAGGAGTGTAAAAGGCCACTCGTTTCCTAATGTAGGAGGGTCCTGAATCATGCAAAGCTCTATGAGCTAAAGTAAGGGCCTTAAACTGCACCCGCTGGACCACAGGCAGCCAGTGAAGGTCACGCAAGTGTGACCTTATACTGGATCTCTTAGAGATGTTAAATAAGAGTCTGGCCACCGCGTTCTGGATCAGTTGGAGTTTATTCACCAAGTATCCCGGAATGCCAAGAAAAAGCGCATTGGCGTAATCCAAGCAGGACAAAATGAGTGCCCGTGCCACCATTTCCTTCGCCAGCTGAGGGAGCATAGGGAAGAATCTACTCAGCGACTTGAGTGTACCAAAACAGACACCCGTTAGTCTCTTGATGTGTTCAGAGAACCTGAGATCCTCCCCAAACCAGACTCCCGAGTTCTTAGCCGTACCACCCTCAGAGAGTGGGCGGGAGAAATCAGGGGGCAACAGGGCTTCTGTGAAGAATGGTGGAAATTGACCATACAGTAGTATTTCAGATTTCCCCTAGTTGCATTTGAGTTTGGCCTGTGCCAGCCATGTAAACACCGCAGCAAGGCAACTCTGTGCGGCCCCTGTGCACAGGTCGGGGCCATTCCAAGTGAATAGAAGCTGGGTGTCGTCCGCATAAGCCATGATTTTGGCACCCAGCTCTTCAGCCAGGGAGATCAATGGAGTCAGATAGATGTTGAAAAGCAATGGGCTCAAAGTCGAGCCCTGGGGGACTCCAGTGGAGACCTCCCTGGCCGAGGATGAGAAAGGAGGCATCCAGACCTGCTGAGTGCGGGCATCCAGAAAAGATTCCAGCCAGGCCCACTCAGCCCCAGAGATGCCAATGGCGGATAGGCGGGCAAGAAGAAGCTGGTGAGGTACCGTGTCAAAGGCGGCAGAGAGGTCCAATAAAATCAGAGCCGCTCTGCCGCCCCCGTCCAGGCACTCCCTAATAGTCTCCGCCATCTCCACCAGCGCTGTCTCTGTGCTGTAAGATGTTCTGAAGCCTGACTGGGCCGGATGCAGAGCCCCAGGTGTTTCCACAAAGGTCTACATAGACGTACCCTATGCACACACACAATATTGTTGTACACTTAGGTGGTAGTACACAAAATTCATAGAAATGCAAAACATGCAGAGAAACAGTTATTAATGACAATAGATGGAAAAGAAAAGTGTGACAAGGGATGATCCTTTGGTCCTTTTTTATTTTCACGGCTTAACAGCCAGCCGATACGTGTTTCATTGCTCACGCAAATCTTCAGGGCTCTAGGTAGCTGTGTTTGAGCCAAAGGTCGCTCTGCCGGTGATACTTCCGACCCGGTGGGGCCCAAGACCGTCTTAAAATTTCAATACGGATGAGAGGACGTGGACTTGAAGCGAAGTGCACTTCTTGCTTATACCTGGGAACTGTAGTTACAATCTAAAAGGAGCCAGTCACTCCGAAATTCTTAGGGTCTAATAAAGCGTTGAATAGAGACGGAGGATCAGAGGTAGCTCTATACCCTCGTAGTATGTCTTTGTTAGTTTCTTCTTGAACTCAGAGGAGCTGTTCCCGGGTCGCCGTGTTCCTGGTAATGGACACCATGACCAGAAACACAGCGACTCGGGAACAGCTCCTCTGAGTTCAAGAAGAAACTAACAAGGACATACTACGAGGCTATAGAGCTACCTCTGATCCTCCGTCTCTATTCAGCGCTTTATTAGACCCTAAGAATTTCGGAGTGACTGGCTCCTTTTAGATTGTAACTACAGTTCCCGGGTATAAGCAAGAAGCGCACTTCGCTTCAAGTCCACGTCCTCTCATCCGTATTGAAATTTTAAGACGGTCTTGGGCCCCACCTGGTCGGAAGTATCACCGGCAGAGCGACCTTTGGCTCAAACACAGCTACCTAGAGCCCTGAAGATTCGCGTGAGCGATGAAACTCGTGTCAGCTGGCTGTTGTTAAGCCTTGAAAATTAAAAAAGGACCAAAGGATCATCCCTTGTCACACTTTCTTTTCCATCTATTGTCATTAATAACTGTTTCTCTGCATGTTTTGCATTTTTATTAATTTTGTGTACTACCACCTACGTGTACAACAATATTGTGTGTGTGCATAGGGTACGTCTATGTAGTAATTGTGAGGTTTTGCTAGCTTGCTGACACAACCATTGAGTGGTTATATGGTTTTCTGCTCATCCAGTTGCACCACAAATAACTGTCCATTAGTGCTTCCATACAGGCAGTGCGCCCATTGCTAGATTGACCTCTAAAAACCATTCTCTCCATTTACACAAAAGTCTCCAGTTGGCGGAAAGCCACCTTTTCTCAAACTTTGGCTAGTGCTCAAAGTAAGGATATCTGGCGATAGTTGGGTGGTACAAAGGGGTCCTCCGTCGGTTTTTTAAGAAGAGGGAGAAGCTTAGCTTGCTTCCATTGTCTTGGTACAGTCGCCGACTGAAGAGACCAGTTGCTAGGACTCTGGCCGGACACGGGTCAGAGGGAGAAGCCTGACTTGAGGGATTTGAGAATAGCAAGGATGTCGGACTCTCAGCCAGGGTAAACTGCGAACATAGAGGGTTGGAAGAAGTACCGAGAGGGGGTGTTAAGGAGAAGTTCTGCAGTGCCACTGATGAAGCCAGGCTATCTTGAATTAATTGAATTGTATTAATAAAAAATGCTGAAAGCTCCTCACACCGTCCTGGGGAGGCTGGGATGGTCTTATGCTCCGCACAGGGAGACATAAAACTTTAAACAATAGAAAAAATCTCTTTGCTATTGTTATTGGCTTTCATTATTCTTTCCACATAAAAATTGCTTTTCGCTTTCCTGACCGCTGTATAGTAAATTCTCTGTGCCGTGCGCAGATCGAATTTAGCCGCTGAGCAGTAAGCAACCCGCCCTGGCGTTCCAGCTTCTTACAGCCCAGGTTCATCTCCTTTAAGAAAAGGGAATACCAGGGCTGAGAGGGGGCAGGCCGGTGGGCCTTGGTAGGAAAAGATTTACACGAGGATTCGACTCCCCTGCTAACCCAGGTGTTAAACCGGTCACCCGCGCCCTCAAGGTCGGCAGCAGGGTCTACCTGAGAGTGGGTGAGGGCCTCTGTTTATTTATTTTATTTTATTTATTTTGAAAGTTTTATATAGTGCGAACAAGATCTTTGCAGATATCAGAGCGCTTTACAAAGCATAGAATAACACCAGGAGAGTGAATAACAGGCCATTAGGTACAGCGTAGTTGTAGGTATAGGTGGGGTGGGGTGTGTACATGGGGGAGCATAGTAAAACAGGTACATCGATAATGCAGATAGTAAAAATAGGTGTAAGCATAGACAGTCTGGTAATTCAATAATGCAAGTAATACGAATAATCGAGGGATCGTAGATAATACAGATCGGTGCAGAGACTTTAAAAATCCACGTTAATAGATCAAGTGTATTTAGCCATGAGGATAGCTTTTACTTTCCTAAAAAGTGTGATGGAGGGGATGAGTCTAGTTTCAGGAGGGAGTGAGTTCCAGATCCTGGGTGCCATTCCTGAGAAGGAGCGTTTATAAGTTTTTTCCTTCCGGAATCTTCGAGGTTTTAGCAGAAGATTGTTTGTTCCTCTAGTGTTTCTAGAGCCGCCAGAGATTGTCAGCTTCTGGGTGAGGTAACCGGGTGAGCTCAGGTGTACAGCCTTGTGTGTCATGCAGGCGATTTTCAGATGTATTCTGGCTTCAAAAGGCAGCCAGTTCAGGCGATTTCAAGTCAGGGGAGATATGTGAGTGTTTTTTTGACCCAGTGATGAGTCTCGCTGCAGCGTTTAGAGAAGCTCTTAGGGGTGCCGTAGTAGTTAGAGGGAGACCGCAGAGGGCGATGCTGCTGTATTCTATTCGAGGAATGACTAGTGCTTGTACTGCAGTTTAGAAGTCTTTGGCTGGGAGGAAGGGTTTGAGTTTCCTCAGTGTTTTGATTTGGTAGTTCGCACCCTTAGTTGCCTTGCTGATGTGTTGCTGCATGTTGAGATTGGTGTCAAGTGTTATGCCCAAAGATTTTGCTGAGTCCACGATGGTTGGTTGGACATTGAGTGCAGTTAGGTGTTTAAGCCAAGTTTGAGTGGTAGAGATCTTCGCGGGAGGTGAGATCAGAAGGAACTCTGTTTTCAAAGCATTGAGTTTGAGGTGATTATCGGCAAGCCAGGATTGGGTGCTTCTGATCGTTGAGTACAGGAGTACAATGTCTTTGGGGGATTGCAATTTGAGATATAGTTGGGTGTCATCGGCGTACATGTGAAAGAGTACATTGGATGTTTGTAACAAGGTGGTGAGAGGTTCCATAACTAGGTTGAACAAAGTTGGGGATAAGGAGGATCCTTGGGGGACGCCTAACGATACCGGTATAGGCGAGGACATCAGGTTGTTGCTCTTGAATTTCTGAGACCTGTTGTGAAGGAAGGAAGTGAACCACTTGAGAACGGTCCCAGATAGACCCATTCTTGTGTTTAATAGTTCGAGTAAATTCTCATGTTTCACGGTGTCGAATGCTGAGGAGAGATCAAGAAGGATGAGGAGGCAGGTATCATTTTGATCAAGGATTTGAAGGGCGTCGTCAATTATGTGAGTCATAGCGGTTTCTGTACTGTGTCCTGCTCGGAAGCCTGATTGATGAGAGTTGAGGAGATCAAACTGATCAATGTGTTTGGTCAGTTGTAGTTGTGCGCATTTATCCAGGAGTTTGGCGAGAGTGGGAGTATTGGTAATGGGACGGTAATTGTTTAGATCAGATGGGTCGGCTGTAGGTTTCTTTAGTAAAGGTGTGACTTGTCCGACTTTGAGGGAGTCAGGGATGGTTCCTTGTTGGAGTGAGCTGTTGATAATTTTAGTCCAGAGTGGAAGGAGCAACGGGCTGAAGTCTTTGACAGCGTTAGCAGGGACGGGATCTGTTGGACAGGCCACCTGAAGGGCCGCTCCCCCCTCGGCCCGACCAGGCCCGAGCCCGGTCACACAAGTGCCACACACCACCACTGCTCGTCTTCCGTCCCCTCCGGGACACCGGCCCCTGAACATATCGACCTCGCGGGCCTGACCCACTACTGGCCCACGCGCCCAGCCTGGGCGCCATCTTGGACACTCCACCATGAGGCCGCCTGGCCCCCGATCGACCTCAACCCTGGGCCTAGCCAGGCCTCAGACATCCCGGCACCACCATCCACCCAGGAGGTGAGCGGGCTACTTGGCAAGTCAATGGGAGAAAGAGGCGTCGATGGCTCTCCCCCGCCAAGTGCCGCTCGCCCATCGCCTCCCCGGGCGCTGGCTCCACCCCCCTGCTGGGTGTCTGGACTCCCTCATCCCGGACCTCCCGACCTCCAAGTGCGAGGGTCCGGACATCAAAGGGCACCAGCCCTATAACTGGGGCAGCTCCAGAGCAGGAAGGCAGTTGTATCCTGGAGTCGAGAGACGCAGAGAAGAACTCATCCTTGACGGACTACTGGCGCTGCCGTAGCTCTGCCTTGCGCATCATCATCCTGCCTGCTGGCGCTGCCGCAACCTTCGTAACCTTCGTAAACCATCATCGTCGTCGGGACCTGCTGGCGTGGCCGCGGACCGTTTGTAACTACCACCTTCATCGGGACCTGCTGGCTCCGCCGCGGACCGTCGCTTCCTTCGTCCATCTCGGGACCTGCTGGCTCCGCCGCGGCCCGATCATCTAGAACGCCGAGCTCGAGGATTGAGAGCTATTTCCACCTTTTGGTAACAAGACTGTCCCGCTACCCTTTTCCCAAACCAGAGACCAGAACCGAGGGGACCCCTGAGTCCAGACCTCCTTGTACCATCATCGTACCTAAAGAATTGCCTATAAAGTATCGTTGAACTTTGCCCTTGTGTGGTGTCCGTCTGTGGGGGGGAAGTTACTTGTCTGTACGATCGTCGGAGGCGGCTCTCCCCGGAGACCTCTCCCCTTATCCTCGGCCGACCCTCCCGGTCCGTCTAACATTGGTGGCCAGCGGCGCGATCCGAATCACCGCATAATCGTACAGAGAGTAGCTCACCCCACGACCAAATCACGATGTCAAACAAAGAAAGCGGATCCACCGAGAAATTTCAGATGGAGAAATTGGACGAGTACAGCCATCGTGAATTAAAACAATTCTGCATCGAACTAGGTATCGCTACCACCGGTCTAAGTACCAAAGACGATTTCAAGCATGCCCTAGAGTCTTGGGCAGAAACCGGGGCTGCCGGAACCCCCGATCAAAACATCGCAGCAATAGAAAAAAACACCACGGCCCCTGAGGAGCGAAGAACGGGTCTCTCGCAAGACGAGATCCAGGAAAGAGAAAAAACCCGACTACACGAGCTAGAAATGGCCCGGCTCAAAATGGATGTTGAACTTAAGTTGGCCGAACAAAAAATAAACTTAGAGCACTTGCGTCTCCGAGAAGAAAGAGAGGAAAAACAGAGACAAAGAGGCTCGAGGAGAAGAAATTGGCATATGAACACGAGTGAAAATTAGCGGAGATCGACCTACGCAAGCAGAATAAAGAAGGAGGGGTGCCCGAGCAACCCCACACCCCAGGGGCAACAGAGAAAAAGGTACACATCCCCAAGGATGTTGTTCGAGAATACTTCCGAGAGGACGACATCCAGCAA
The DNA here is from genome assembly GCF_964263255.1 of Lissotriton vulgaris. Lineage (NCBI taxonomy): Eukaryota > Metazoa > Chordata > Amphibia > Caudata > Salamandridae > Lissotriton > Lissotriton vulgaris. The sequence continues at coordinate 796,460,759 of NC_141700.1, read as the reverse complement.
TGGTTTAAGGCCTACGAAATCGCTATGACCGCCCACCGGATCAATAGAAGCGACTGGGGAGCCGGTCTATGGGGGAGATTCCTCAATGAGGGCCGCGACGCCCTGCTACAGCTCCCGGACCACCAGATGACCTCCTATGACCATATGAAAGCTGCACTCCTCACCCGCTATGGCCTCACACCCGAGATGTACCGTCAGAGGTTCCGAGACTGCACCCGCATCCCGGGTACAACTTGGGTGGACTATGTAAACTATTTTAGCCGAGCCTTCGAGGGCTGGATCAAAGGAAGCAAGGTCACAACTTACGAACAACTCTTCAATCTCATGGTATGGGAGCACCTATCGAACAATTGCTTCATTGAGCTCCGCCAGCACCTCCTCGACAGCAAATTGACCGATCCCCGGCAGCTCGCAGCCGAAGCTGACCGGTGGGAAATTACCAGAGTGGGCCGGAATGGGTCCTATGAACAGAGCCGGAACAACAACGGTCAGCACCGTCCCCGAGGAGGAGGAGGAGGCCAAGGACGCGGAAGAGACAACGCTCCGGTCGCCCCCGCTACCAGCACCACTCCCCCGGCCAACCGGGGCAGCACCCCGGCGCGACCGGGATATCGAGCCAATGTTACGTGCCATCGATGCCAACGAGTCGGACACTATGCAAACGACCCAAACTGCCCCCAGTACCAGAGCCCAAGACCCCGCCAAGTAGCCGCTGCTGCTCTGGGGGAGGAACAGATCTCAGAGGAACAAGAAGAGTATGAGCAAGAACATCAAGAATGGGAGCCAGCTGCCATGGCTCTAGCCTGCTTAGGGGGGAAAGACATGGTCCCGCGGGTCCCCCTACCCGCTAACACCCAGAAGTACAGCCAATGGGTGAGCATCAATGGACGCCGGGCCGAAGCCCTCCGTGACACCGGGGCCAGTGTGACAGCCGTCCGCTGTCACCTGGTGGCACCAGAACAGTTCCTACCAAACATTCTCTGCCCTGTCCGTTCAGCCGATAATTCAGAGAGTCTGTGTCGGATGGCCTGCGTCCCTTTCGAATGGGGAGGGGTCTCCGGCATGTTGAAAGTAACGGTCCGAGACGATGCCCCCGTAGACTGCCTCCTGGGGAATGACCTTGAAAGCTCTCCGTGGGCAGCCGTAGAACGACGAGAACACCTGGGGATGTTAGGCATCCCGGACTGGGCATGCGTTACCACCCGGTCCATGGCCGCCCGTACCAAACCCCGACCCGAGGAACCCGAATGGCCGGCGCCTCCGCCTCCGGTCGCCCCAGCCGAAACCACCGACCGTGACGTCCCCCCAGAACCAGCTCAACCTCCAGACCTCGCTAACCTCGACCAGTGGCCTCAAGAGGGGGGGCCCACGCAAGAACAGTTTCGCCAAGAACAGAAGACCTGTCCCTCCCTCGAGGGACTCCGCCAACAAGCCCTCGCCCAAAGCGCAGGGGATACCTCCGGAACACATTGGATCTACTGGGACAATGATCTGCTATACAGTGAACAAAGAATCGCGGAGTTGGGGGCCAGCCGAGTGCTAGTGGTGCCCCTCCGTTTTAGAGACTTTCTGCTAAACCTGGCCCACGATGTCCCCCTGGCTGGACACCTGGGTCAAGATAAAACCTACAGCCGCCTGGTGACCCACTTCTTCTGGCCTAAAATGAGGGACGATGTCCACCAGCATTGCCGATCTTGCCCCACGTGCCAAGCCAGTGGAAAGAGCGGCCGCAAACTAAAAGCCCCCCTGCAACCTTTTCCCGTAGTCACCACCCCGTTCGAGAGGGTCGGGATAGACATTGTGGGGCCCCTGGACCCGCGTACAAAACAAGGCCATAGGTTCATCCTGGTACTAGTGGACCACGCCACCCGCTACCCCGAGGCTGTTCCCCTGCGGACTGTGACAGCCCCGGTAGTCGGCCGGGCTCTGATGGGAATCTTCTCCCGTGTGGGCTTCCCCCGAGAAGTCGTCAGCGACAGAGGCACGAACTTTATTTCCAAATATATGAAGTCCCTCTGGCAACAGTGTGGGGTTACCTACCGATTCACGACCCCCTATCACCCTCAAGGAAACGGACTTGTTGAGCGGTTCAACCGCACGCTAAAAGGGATGATTGGGGGGTTGGAAGAGCCCCTCCGTCGCCAGTGGGATGTACTGCTGCCGTGCCTCCTCTTCGCATATCGGGAGGTCCCCCAGAAGTCCCTCGGCTTCAGCCCGTTTGAACTGCTGTATGGACATCCAGTACGGGGGCCGCTCAGCCTAGTCAAGGAAGGCTGGGAGATGCCCCCTCTAAAGAACCCCCCAGATGTCTTCCGATACCTCCTAACCCTCCGCAACCAGACCCGGCGGTTCCGAGAGCTGGCAAAAGCCAACCTAGAGGCCAGTCAAGAGGACATGAAAAAGTGGTATGACCGGAACGCCTCCTCCATCGAATTTGAACCTGGGCAACAGGTATGGGTGATGTCCCCCACCGAACCCTGCGCCCTGCAAGACAAATGGACGGGGCCCTTCAAAGTAGTCGAGCGCAAGGGCCCTGCCACCTATCTCATCGACATGGAATCTGCCCGGAACCCCCTCCGGGTCCTCCACGCCAATAGACTGAAACCCCACTTTGTGCGTTCAGAACTCAGCCTCCTGATGGCCACAGACAATGGGGCCGAAGAAGACTCCGAACCCCTCCCTGACCTCCTACGGACTCGGGAGAAAGACGGCTCCGTGGATGGGGTCCGACTCTCGGAGGCCCTCACCCGGGAACAACGCCGGGAGTGTCGAGACCTTCTGTTGCAGTTCGCCAGCCTGTTTTCCCTCACCCCAGGTGTCACTTCCTGGTGTGTGCACGACGTGGACACGGGGGACAACCCCCCTATCCGCCACCGGGCCTACCGCGTGCCAGATCGGGTACGGGCCTGCATCCAGGAAGAAGTGACCAAAATGCTCACGCTCGGGGTCATCGAGCCCTCAGACAGCCCCTGGGCCAGCCCTGTAGTACTGGTCCCCAAAGCAGCCGCTCCCGGCACCACACCAGAACTCCGGTTCTGCGTCGACTACCGGGGCTTGAATGCGGTCACTCGAACAGACGCACATCCCATCCCCCGGGCAGACGAACTAATCGACCGCATGGGAGCTGCCCGCTACCTCAGTATTTTCGACCTGACGGCGGGCTACTGGCAGATCGGCCTCACACCCCGGGCCCAAGAACGTTCTGCCTTTTCCACCCCTGATGGCCATTACCATTTCAAGGTCATACCCTTTGGCATGAAGAATGCTCCAGCAACATTTCAGCGACTCGTCAACCAGGTCCTGGCAGGGCTCGAAGGATTCAGCGCCGCCTACCTAGACGACATCGCTGTATACAGCCACCATTGGCCCGAGCACCTCCACCACCTCCGAGCGGTGCTACAGGCCCTCCAGCGGGCTGGCCTCACGATCAAGGCCAGCAAATGCCAAATTGGTCAGGGGTCCGTAACCTACCTCGGACACCAGGTGGGAAGCGGCCTGGTGGCCCCTCTGCAGCTCAAAATTGCCGCCATCCAGTCCTGGCAGCCCCCCATCACCCAGACCGAGGTGCGCGCCTTCCTGGGCCTCACGGGCTATTACCGAAGGTTCGTGAAAGACTATGGTACCATGGTGGGGCCCCTCACAGAATTCACGTCCAAAAATCAACCCAAGAAAGTCAACTGGACCCCGGATTGTCAAACAGCCTTCGAACAATTGAAGGCCGCCATGTGCTCCGCCCCTGTGCTCCAGGCCCCCGACTACAGCCGGGAGTTCGTCGTCCAGACGGATGCCTCCGACCATGGCATTGGGGCAGTCCTGTCTCAAATGAACACCGAAGGCCTTGATCAGCCAGTGGCCTTCATCAGCAGGCGACTCCTACCCCGAGAACAACGCTGGAGCACCATAGAGAGGGAGACCTTCGCTGTGGTATGGGCCCTCAAAAAGCTCCGGCCCTACCTCTTTGGCACACACTTTCGGGTGCAGACCGACCATCGACCCCTGCAGTGGCTGATGCAGATGCGGGGGGAAAACCCGAAACTACTACGTTGGTCCATCTCCCTACAAGGGATGGACTTCACTGTTGAGCACCGGCCTGGGCCAGATCACGCCAACGCGGATGGCCTGTCCCGGTTTTTCCGCCTCGACGAGGAGAGTCCCCAAGAGGATGGGTGACTCTCCCCGCCTTCAGCTGGGGGGGACGCATGTTGGACAGGCCACCTGAAGGGCCGCTCCCCCCTCGGCCCGACCAGGCCCGAGCCCGGTCACACAAGTGCCACACACCACCACTGCTCGTCTTCCGTCCCCTCCGGGACACCGGCCCCTGAACATATCGACCTCGCGGGCCTGACCCACTACTGGCCCACGCGCCCAGCCTGGGCGCCATCTTGGACACTCCACCACGAGGCCGCCTGGCCCCCGATCGACCTCAACCCTGGGCCTAGCCAGGCCTCAGACATCCCGGCACCACCATCCACCCAGGAGGTGAGCGGGCTACTTGGCAAGTCAATGGGAGAAAGAGGCGTCAATGGCTCTCCCCCGCCAAGTGCCGCTCGCCCATCGCCTCCCCGGGCGCTGGCTCCACCCCCCTGCTGGGTGTCTGGACTCCCTCATCCCGGACCTCCCGACCTCCAAGTGCGAGGGTCCGGACATCAAAGGGCACCAGCCCTATAACTGGGGCAGCTCCAGAGCAGGAAGGCAGTTGTATCCTGGAGTCGAGAGACGCAGAGAAGAACTCATCCTTGACGGACTACTGGCGCTGCCGTAGCTCTGCCTTGCGCATCATCATCCTGCCTGCTGGCGCTGCCGCAACCTTCGTAACCTTCGTAAACCATCATCGTCGTCGGGACCTGCTGGCGTGGCCGCAGACCGTTTGAAACTACCACCTTCATCGGGACCTGCTGGCTCCGCCGCGGACCGTCGCTTCCTTCGTCCATCTCGGGACCTGCTGGCTCCGCCGCGGCCCGATCATCTAGAACGCCGAGCTCGAGGATTGAGAGCTATTTCCACCTTTTGGTAACAAGACTGTCCCGCTACCCTTTTCCCAAACCAGAGACCAGAACCGAGGGGACCCCTGAGTCCAGACCTCCTTGTACCATCATCGTACCTAAAGAATTGCCTATAAAGTATTGTTGAACTTTGCCCTTGTGTGGTGTCCGTCTGTGGGGGGGAAGTTACTTGTCTGTACGATCGTCGGAGGCGGCTCTCCCCGGAGACCTCTCCCCTTATCCTCGGCCGACCCTCCCGGTCCGTCTAACAGGATCTGTGAGGTGATAGGATAGTTCCAAGGTGCTGAGCAGTTTGCCAATTTCCTCTTCAGAGTAGGTGTCAAAGGATGACCATGTAGCATTGTTTTTTGGTTCAGTGGGTGCTATGCAGTGGGGTTTGGGGTAAAGGCTTGCGTCAATGAGGAGATCACTCTTTATGTTGTCAGTTTTTTGGGTAAAGAAAGCAGCGAAGTCTTCACAGGAGGGTGCTTCGCGCACAGTGATGGGTAGTTGGGGTTGTTCCTTAGATTGTGTTCTGATTAGCTCAAAGTTTTCTCAGGCGGTTTTTTGCTTGGTCGAGCTGGAGGCTGAAGAAGGCTGATTTTGAGCGCTTTATTTTCCTGAAGTAGGCGTTTCTCTTTTCCTTCAGAGTTTTTAGGTGCAGTGTAGAGGGGGCTGATCTCCAGGTGCGCTCTGCCAATCGCATGGCTCGTCTATCCTCATTAAGACTCCCGTCATACCATGGATTGGAGATTTTGGCGGAGACTCTTTTTAGCTGCATGGGTGCAGCCTCATTAATTATTGAGGTCATGGCGTTGAGATAGTGGTCAGTCAAGGATTGGACGTCCGTAGCGCCAGTCGGAGGGAGTAGGAGGTCGTAACTGTTCGGGGGTAGGGAGTTTGGGTTGAGTTTTTTCAGGTCTCTTTTCCAGACTTTAGGCTTGGAGGATTGAACCATGTTGAATTTGACTTTCTCCTTGATGAAGAATGTAACAATATGATGATCTGACCAGTCACAGGGTTGAATAGACTCAAGTTGGATAGCGTCCTCTTTGGAGATGAAAAGGTCGAGGATAGAGCCTTTCTCGTGGGTCGAGCTGTTGCATAATTGTGTGAGGTCAAGGGCATTGAGGAAGCTTTTAAGACTGTTTACCACCCCATCATTGTGATCGTTCCAGAGAAGGTTGAAGTCGCCAAGGTAAATTGGGTGACCTGTCGTCCGGAATTGGTAGAGATCAAATCCATGATTTGTTGGGCGAAGGTGAGGTTGTCCCTGGGTGGGTGGTAGATGCAGTGAAGAGAGCATATCGGTTTGCCCTCACTGATAATATCGAGGCAGATGTATTCATAGGAAGTTGGGGAGGTGCGGTGACTTTCAGAACAGAAAGATTGTTCCTGTATATGTATGCGATTCCACTACCTATCTTGCCAGACCTGTCAAGTCTTAACCCTGGAATATTAATCTTGCGGGTAAGAGGGCCAAGAGGCAAGGTTGGCCGGCGAGAAGATTTCCCCATGTCCCAAGAGAATGTTATCGGGGAATGATTAGACCAGGTAACAGGCAGTGGATCTTCAACATACAGTTCGAAATTAGAACATACCAAATCAATCAAGTGGCCCCTTGAGCGGGTTGCGTAGTCTGCTTCTATGCAATCTGACTCAGGCTTCATCTTTGAATCCATAGCAAGTTGTTATTTTCAAAGAGGCCATGCTGAAAATAATTTTGATTATGACTGTGTGTCACTCTGGTGCATATTCTAGCCCCAAGGAGTTTTCGAGGCCTCTATTCGCGCTTCCAATAGTGGATTCTTTCTCAGCACCAACTGACCCCGCCAGGAGTTCTCCTCAACCACCTTTGGTGTTGCACTGTGCATCTGCTCCTTTGCCACTGGTCTCTCTGCTTGTCATTCTACCAGTGCCAATGACTTTGGTAGCATATGTTCCGAATTCACTGGTGCTGGGTGTGAAGTTGGACCCTTGTTACTCAAGAATTTGTTCTATTTTGCACTATTCTATTAGAAAAGCCTATCCCTGTTTTCAATGGTTAATTTGTAGATTGTAAAGTGCCAGTCCTCAAAGAAATTCTCAGAAGCCTATCCAGCACTATTAAATGTCAGCAGGCCAAATATGAAGGCTGCAGAGTCCTAAAACACTTTAGGCCTCTTTTATCCACTACCAGATTCTCCCTGCCCCTTTGTCACTCTTAGTAGTTCTTGATTTGTCCTTTGGAGGCTGTTTTTCCTTTTTAGGTCTCGCTGGCGTTGCAGTGCGAAGCGCTGCCGCCAACGAGACTTATAGTCACCATGTTTGCCTCCAAGGGAGACAGACCTGTGCACGAGCCGATTGTAGTATGGGCACGAGCCATTCAGGTCTGTGGAACAGCTTGTGCGCCGCAAGTAACAATTATCACAGCATGAGACTCCACTTATCACAGCATGTCAACAGGCGCCCCAGGCTGCTGGAGCACTCAACTAAAATTAATGTGCAGTTGAGTGCTCCAGCAGAGTGGGGCGCCTCTCTGCATGCTGTGTTAATTATCACTTTGGTGCCTCATGCTGTGATAATTAGGGCGGCATGCTCTATTTGCAGCACTGAACATTTTCAAAGAAGGCGAAGCAGCGACATTCATAGGAGACACTCACCCTCACTCACCCCCCTCACTCGCCCTCACCCCCTCACACCCCCTGACCCCTCACACACCTCCTCACCCCCCCTCACTCTCACACACCCTCACACACGCTCACCCTCACTCACCCTCTCACCCTCACACACCCTCTCATCCTCACACCCCCTCACCTTCACACACCCTCATCCTCACTCACCCTTTCACCCTCACACCCCCCCTCACCCTCACACCCCCCTCACCCTCACACCGCCTCACCCTCACACCCCCTCACACCCTCACACCCTCACACCCCCTCACACCTCCTCACACCCTCACACCCTCACACCCCTCACTACCCCTCAACCACCCTCACACCCCCTCACCCTCACACCCCCTCACACCCCCTCACCCTCCCTCACCCTTACACACTGTCACCCTCACACCCCTCACATACCCTCACACACCCTCACTCACCCTCACTCACCCCTCACCCTCACACCCCCTCACTCTCACACACCCTCACCCCCTCTCATTCTCACTCACCCTCACTCACCCCTCACTCCCCCTCACCCTCACACCCCCTCACTCCCCCTCACTCCCTCACCCTCTCACACCATCACCCTCAAAAACCCTCACCCTCACTCACCCTCTCACCCTCACACACCCTCTCATCCTCACACCCCCTCACCTTCACACACCCTCATCCTCACTCACCCTTTCACCCTCACACCCCCCTCACCCTCACACCCCCCTCACCCTCACACTGCCTCACCCTCACACCCCCTCACCCCCTCACACCCCCTCACACCTCCTCACACCCTCACACCCCTCACTACCCCTCAACCACCCTCACACCCCCTCACCCTCACACCCCCTCACCCCCCTCACCCTCCCTCACCCTTACACACTGTCACCCTCACACCCCTCACATACCCTCACATACCCTCACACACCCTCACTCACCCTCACTCACCCCTCACCCTCACACCCCCTCACTCTCACACACCCTCACCCCCTCTCATTCTCACTCACCCTCACTCACCCCTCACTCCCCCTCACCCTCACACCCCCTCACTCCCCCTCACTCCCTCACCCTCTCACACCATCACCCTCAAAAACCCTCACCCTCACACACCCTCACACACTCACCCCCTCACCCACCCTCACACACACTCACACACCCTCACATACCCTCACCAGCATAGCATAACAAAACATAGCATAGCATAACATACACAGCATAGCATTGCATAACAAACAAAAGCATAGGATAGCAAAAGCACAGCATAACAAAACAAAGCATAGGATAGCAAAACACAACATATCACAGTAAAGCAAAACATAGCCTAGCATAACATAACACAACAAAACATAGCAGAACAAACCCCTCGCATACCCTCACTCACCCTCACACCCCCTCGCCCTCACACACCCTCACTCTCTCACACCCTCACCCCCTCTCATTATCACACACCCTCACACCCCCTCACCCACCATCACCCTCAAAAACCCTCACTCACCCTCACTCACCCTCACACACACCCTCACATACCCTCACCAGCATAGCATAACAAAACATAGCATAGCATAACGAAACACAGCATAGCATAGCATAACAACCAAAAGCATAGGATAGCAACAGCACAGCATAACAAAACTAAGCATAGGATAGCAAAACAAAACATAGCATAACAAAACAAAACATAGCATAGCATAACATAACACAACAAAACATAGCAGAACAGAACATAGCATAACATAACATAAAACAAAGCATAGCATAACAAAACATAGCAAAACTCAGCAAAACATAGCATAGCATAACAAAAAAAACCATACCATAACATAACAGAGAATAGCAAAACAAAACATAGCCTAGTAAAACAAAACAGCATAACATAACAAAACATAGCATAACATAACATAAAACAAAGCATAGCATAACAAAACATAGCATAACAAAACAAACCATAGCATAACATAACAAAGAATAGCAAAACAAAACATAGCATAGTAAAATAAAACATAGCATAGTAAAACAAAACATAGCATAGCATAACATAACACAACAAAACAGCAGAACAAAACAGCATAACATAACAAAACATAGCATAACATAAAACAAAGCATAGCATAACAAAACATAGCAAAACACAACAAAATATAGCATACATAACAAAACACAGCATTGCAAAGCATAGCAAAACATAGCATAGCATAAGAAAACACAACAAAACATAGCATAGCAAAGCACAGCATAACATAACATAAAACAAAGCATAGCATAACAAAACATAGCATAACAAAACAAACCATAGCATAACATAACAAAGAATAGCAAAACAAAACATAGCATAGTAAAATAAAACATAGCATAGTAAAACAAAACATAGCATAGCATAACATAACACAACAAAACAGCAGAACAAAACAGCATAACATAACAAAACATAGCATAACATAAAACAAAGCATAGCATAACAAAACATAGCGAAACACAACAAATATAGCATACATAACAAAACACAGCATTGCAAAGCATAGCAAAACATAGCATAGCATAAGAAAACACAACAAAACATAGCATAGCAAAGCACAGCATAGCATAGCATAACAAAACAAAGCTTAGCATAACAAAACATAGTATAACAAAGCATAGCATAACAAAACATAGCATAACAAAGCATAGCATAGCAAAACAAAGTGTAGCATAATAAAACACAACACAACATAGCATAGCATAACAATTCATAGCAAAACACAACAAAACATAGCATAGCATAACAAAACAAAGCATAGGATAGCAAAACTAAACATAGCATAACATAACAAAATAAAGCATAGGATAGCAAAACAAAACATAGCATAACAAAACACAACAAAGCATAGCATAGCATAACAAAAAAACAAAACATAGCGTAACAAAACAAAGCATAGCATAACATAACTTAAAACAAAGCATAGCATAACAAAACAGGAAAACACAACAAAACATAGCATAACAACACACAACAAAACATAGCATACATAACAAAACATAGCATTGCAAAGCATAGCAAAACCTAGCATAGCATAACAAAATACAACATAGCATAGCATAACAAAACACAACATAGCATAGCCTAACAAAACAACGCTTGGCATAGCATAGCAAAGCATAGCATAACAAAGCATAGCATAACAAAGCATAGCATAACAAAGCATAGCATAACAAAGCATAGCCAAACAAAGCATAGCATAATAAAACACAACAAAACATAGCATAGCATAACAAAGCATAGCATATCAAAACACAACAAAACATAGCATAGCATAACAAAACACAACTAAACAGCATAGCATAACAAAACAAAGCATAGGATAGCAAAACAAAACGTATAGCATAACAAAACATTGCATAACATGACAAAACATAGCATAGCAAAACAAAACATACAATAGCATAGCAAAACATAGCATATCAAACACAACAAAACATAGCATAGCATAACAAAGCATAGCAAAACAAAGCATAGCATAGCATAACAAAGCATAGCATAGCATAACATAGCATAGCATAGCAAAACACAACAAAAAATAGCATAGTATAACAAAGCATAGCACAGCATAGCAAACACAACAAAACAAAGCATAGAAAAACATTGCATAGCATAACAAAACATAGCATAACAAAGCATAGCCAAACAAAGCATAGCATAATAAAACACAACAAAACATAGCATAGCATAACAAAGCATAGCATATCAAAACACAACAAAACATAGCATAGCATAACAAAACACAACTAAACAGCATAGCATAACAAAACAAAGCATAGGATAGCAAAACAAAACGTATAGCATAACAAAACATTGCATAACATGACAAAACATAGCATAGCAAAACAAAACAAATAATAGCATAGCAAAACATAGCATATCAAACACAACAAAGCATAGCATAACAAAGCATAGCAAAACAAAGCATAGCATAGCATAACAAAGCATAGCATAGCATAACATAGCATAGCATAGCAAAACACAACAAAAAATAGCATAGTATAACAAAGCATAGCACAGCATAGCAAACACAACAAAACAAAGCATAGAAAAACATTGCATAGCATAACAAAACATAGCATAACAAAACAGCATAACAAAACACAACAACACATAGCATAACAAAACATAGCAAAACACAACAAAACATAGCATAGCTTAACAAAACACAACAAGGCATTGCATAGCATAACAAAACAAAGCATAGGATAGCAAAAAAACATAGCATAACAAAACAAAGCATAGAATAGCAAAACTAAACCTAGCATAACATAACAAAATAAAGCATAGGATAGCAAAACAAAACATAGCATAACAAAACACAACAAAGCATAGCATAGCATAACAAAAAACAAAACATAGCGTAACAAAACACAACCAAACATATCAGAACAAAACATATCATAACATAACAAAGCATAGCATAACATAACTTAACACCTTAGCTGCGTGTAAACATCTCTCCCCAGTGCTGCGCTGTCCATTGGAACCAGTGCTGAATGGACGTCCAATGGACGTGCGCAGCACTGGGGAGGTAGCGCTGCTGACGACCGTTGGCCGTCAGCAGCACTTAAGGGGTTAAAACAAAGCATAGCATAACAAAACAGTAAAACACAACAAAACATAGCATAACAACACACAACAAAACATAGCATACATAACAAAACATAGCATTGCAAAGCATAGCAAAACCTAGCATAGCATAACAAAACATAGCATAGCATAACAAAATACAACATAGCATAGCATAACAAAACACAACATAGCATAGCCTAACAAAACAACGCTTGGCATAGCATAGCAAAGCATAGCATAACAAAGCATAGCATAACAAAGCATAGCATAACAAAGCATAGCATAACAAAGCATAGCCAAACAAAGCATAGCATAATAAAACACAACAAAACATAGCATAGCATAACAAAGCATAGCATATCAAAACACAACAAAACATAGCATAGCATAACAAAACACAACTAAACAGCATAGCATAACAAAACAAAGCATAGGATAGCAAAGCAAAACGTATAGCATAGCAAAACATTGCATAACATGACAAAACATAGCATAACAAAACACAACAACACATAGCCTAACAAAACATAGCATAACATAACAAAACATAGCATAGCATAACAAAACACAACAACACATAGCATAACAAAACATAGCAAAAAACAACACAACAAAACATAGCATAGCTTAACAAAACACAACAAACATAGCATAACAAAACAAAACATATAGCCTAGCAAAACATAGCATAGCATACCAAACACAACAAAACATAGCATAACAAAACAAAACATATAGCCTAGCAAAACATAGCATAGCATACCAAACACAACAAAACATAGCATAGCATAACAAAACATAGCATAGCAAAACAAAGCATAACACATACAACCACACACACACAACCATGCACACACAACCACAACCACACACACATCTATCTATCTATCTATCGCCCTCACTCTATCTATCGTCCTCACTCTATCTATTGCCCTAACTCTATCTATCTATCGCCCTCACTCTATCGCCCTCACTCTATCTATCGCCCTCACTCTATCTATCGCCCTCACTCTATCTATCGCCCTCACTCTATCTGTCTATGGCCCTCACTCTATCTATCGATCGCCCTCACGCTATCTATCGATCGCCCTCACTCTATCTATCGCCCTCACTCTATCTGTCTATGGCCCTCACTCTATCTATCGATCGCCCTCACGCTATCTATCGATCGCCCTCACGCTATCTATCGATCGCCCTCACGCTATCTATCAATCGCCCTCACGCTATCTATCCATCGTCCTCACGCTATCTATCGATCGCCCTCATTCTATCTACCTATTGGCCTTACTTTATCTATCTATCTATCGGCCTCAATTTATCTATCTATCTATCTATCTATCTATCTATCTATCTATCTATCTATCTATCTATCTATCTATCGCCCTCACTCTATCGCCCTAACTCTATCTATCTATCTATCTATTGCCCTCACTCTATTTATCTAATCGCCCTCTATCTATCTATCTATCTATCTATCTATCTATCTATCTATCTATCTATCTATCTATCTATCTTTCGCCCTCACTCTATCAATTGCCTTACTCTATCTATCGGCCTCACTCTGTCTATCACTCTATCGCCCTCACTCTATCGCCCTCACTCTATCTATCGCCCTCACTCACTCTATCTATCAATCTATCTATCGCCCTCACTCTATCTATCCATCGCCCTCACTCTATCTATCGCCCTCACTCTATCTATCTATCGCCCTCACTCTATCTATCGCCCTCACTCTATCTATCGCCCTCACTCTATCTATCTATCGCCCTCACTCTATCTATCCATCGCCCTCACTCTATCTATCTATCGCCCTCACTCTATCTATCTATCGCCCTCACTCTATCTATCTATCGCCCTCACTCTATCTATCTATCGACCTCACTCTATCTATCTATCGCCCTCACTCTATCTATCTATCGCCCTCACTCTATCTATCTATCGCCCTCACTCTATCTATCTATCGCCCTCACTATCTATCTCCCTCCCTCTATCTATCTATCTATTGCCCTCACTATCTATCTATCTATCTCTTTCTATCTATCTATCTATCTATCTATCTATCTATCTATCGCCCTCACTCTATCTATCGCCCTCACTCTATCTATCGCCCTCACTCTATCTATCGCCCTCACTCTATCTATCGCCCTCACTCTATCTATCTATCGCCCTCACTCTATCTATCTATCGCCCTCACTCTATCTATCTATCGCCCTCACTCTATCTATCTATCGCCCTCACTCTATCTATCTATCGCCCTCACTCTATCTATCTATCGCCCTCACTATCTATCTCCCTCCCTCTATCTATCTATCTATTGCCCTCACTATCTATCTATCTATCTCTTTCTATCTATCTATCTATCTATCTATCTATCTATCTATCTATCGCCCTCACTCTATCTATCGCCCTCACTCTATCTATCGCCCTCACTCTATCTCCCTCCCTCCCTCTCTCTATCTATCTATTGCCCTCACTATCTATCTATCTATCTCTTTCTATCTATCTATCTATCTATCTATCTATCTCTTTCTATCTATCTATCTATCTATCTATCGCCTTCACTCTATCGCCCTCACTCTATCTATCGCACTCGCTCTATCTATCGCCCTCACTCTATCGCCCTCACTCTATCTATCTATCTATCGGCCTCACTCTATGTATCTATCTATCTATCGCCCTCACTCTATCTATCGCCCTCACTCTATCTATCGCCCTCACTCTATCTATCGCCCTCACTCTATCTATCGCCCTCACTCTATCTATCGCCCTCACTCTATCTATCGCCCTCACTCTATCTATCTATCAATCTATCTATCTATCTATCTATCTATCTATCTATCTATCTATCTATCTATCTATCTATCTATCTATCTATCTATCTATCTATCTATCTATCCCCCTCACTCTACATATCGCCCTCACTCTATCTATCAATCTATCTATGTATTGCCCTCACTCTATCTATCGCCCTCAACAACAACTGGGTCAAATATGTTCTCTCAATGTTTCAAGCTTTGATTCAAATGTCACAAAAAGATGTTAGTATTTCACTTCTGTTCTTGGATTTTCGTCACAATAAAATACACTGAACATATTCTTCACAAAAGTTATTTACAAAAGTTTAAGCTATTGCCATTATAAATTACAGTAACTTTTATTTAAGTATTAATTATTAAAAAAAATTAAAAGCCATTGTTATTTGTAATATCAATACATCTAAGTCACGTGAATACAACACATATTGCATTACAAATGCTATAGGTGTCACAAGTTATAACTGTTGGCATTGTAAATGACCAAGCTATTATTTTTGCTATTTTCAAAACCAACACATAAATAAAAAATGTCATTTACAATACCAATAGCTCAAACTTTCCTAATGCGAGACCTTATGCACCGCAAATGCTTGTTTATCTTCCTCTTTCTTTCCCGTGTGTGTGCTTTTTCCTCTCTTGCGAAATGTTTTCTGAGGAAAAATAATTGCTGGTCCCCGAAAATGAGTGCAGGTGGCTCTCACCGGCCGCCACTGGCTCAAATTAATCAGTGCCTGTTTTGAAGACTAGCCTCTGGTGTCTCTGTTTCAGCACAGCCACAAATTTCACCAGCAACAAAGCCGTTGTGCCTTTTGATTCTGGCGCTGTGCTGATGCCTCAGGATATTCCACACGATGAGGATGATGAAGATATGTTATTCCTTCCTCATTACACAGGTGCCAGCCTTTACTGGCTTCGAGTCTTCATCAGGTCCTACCTTTGGGAAGAATACATCTTTTGCTACAGACATATGCAAAGTTGCAGAGGTGTTGGATATTCTTCTTCCATTAGATGAGATTGAAGCCAGTTTGTTTATTGCAATCCTCCAACCTGGCACATCTACTGCTGAGTATTTTACATTTAACAGTGTACCAGTGAACCCTATTCTGGTGACTTTGTTTATGCCCTTCACTTCTCCGGCTGTTAGGCATCCCATTCCAAGGCTTTATAGGCCGCCCCTGGGTACTCTAAATTTCTAATGCATCACCCATTATCCCAAGAGTTTGGTGGGGCAAGCTTGCACTTGTAAAATTAATCTGAACTCCCTTCAACTCGTCCGGATGGGAAGTTTAGCACTGCACTGTTTGGTGTCTTGGTGGTGCAGCTTATCTTCGCAGGTTGGAGGGATGCACATTTCTTTACTTAGATGACGGACTGTTGAAGGTGTCCTCGCCTCGGCTAATTGTGGACACCTGCAGAGCATTACATCTGTGCTATTCAAACTGGGATTTTCATTTGAGTCAAAATCTCACCTCCAGACTAGACCACGTGAAGCTACAGGGGCTCCCGTCCCCGTTGCAGCACTGCTGCACATACATCTTTTGTAAGTGTGTTCCATACAGTTGGCCCTAAAGGTCTTTCTGTAGTCAATCAAGTGCAAGTTGATTCAAGTGCTTACTGTCAACACGACCGCCATGTGCTACTGAAACAAGCAAGACGGTGTGGGCACTAAACGCAGATGCTGTGGTGCTCGTTAGTGCTCAACCAGATGTCACTACCATTCTAATGGATTCCCTCTACTTCAAGGCGTATGAGCTCAGCAGATGTCTTCTTGCAGACCATGAATGGCACCAACACACTAAGGTAGTTCAAGGGATCTTCGCCAAGTGTAACATACCCTAGGTGGACCATTGCGCCACATCCAGAAACATTCAGTCTCCCACCTTTTGTGATCTTCATTTTACTCAAGAATGTTTCATTGACATATTCCTCCTTTGGTGAAACGTCAGCCTTTGGCATACATTCTCATAACTGCCTCTAATCCTGCGTGCTTTGAGTAAGGTCATGCTTCACTGAGCGCTGGCCATTCTAATGGTCCTGTATTCGGCTCAGAAGGTTTGGTAGTCCGAATTCCTGAAAGTGTGCATCTTTCCTTATCTGCGACCCTACCCCCGCCCACCCCCACCTTTGGGAGCATTGACTACTCCAGCACAGGGTGGGATGTTTCATCATAACCTCTACAATCTGCACTTTTATTTGAGAAGATTTAGCGGGTCAACTTGATATTCTAGCAGATATGGCAAAGATCATAGGTTCAAATACTACGGATGTTAGTCCTGCTTACTCTATTTGTGTATACTCCTTCACAGGTAAAGTCTGATGTGCAGTTGTTTGGCTTATATTTGGCTCTTCATGGGTTTGCTCTGGGCTTAGCTAAACCCTGTTTAACATTCTCTATTTCACTAGCAAGCTTTAGGCTTTGTTGGGCCAGTCTCCCTACATGGCATTCTTCCCAGACAAGCTAGTTCTCAGGACATATGCCCTTTCTCGTGAAAGTAGTCACCATGTCATGTGGGACCATCCAGTGTGCTTTTCAGATTTTTTCGTCCTACACATCCATCCAACTAGTAGGAAAGTTTACATCCGTTAGATGGGTGTTGTGTCTATATCAATACTGATATTTAGATTGACAGGACTAATGAGCACAGCATTGAGAGCTGTTCATTTTATTTGCAGGTGCGAAGAAAGGTAAGGTGACCAGAAGTGAACTTTGCCCCTCTGGTTTGTCCTCTGCATTAGGCTTGGGTATTTCCTTGCCAAGAAGGATCCTCTGGAATCCGCTAGGATTTACCAAAGCAAATGATTTGATTACAGTTTTAGTGAGGTCTGGTCAGGATCCGTCCATACTCGCCATGTTTTACTGCATTGATTCTTAGGTCTGCCAGGAGGTCATTTTGCCTGTTAAGTATGTCGGGACTTTCTGGTGTAGTCAAGTCCTCAAACCCACCTCCTTTTAATCGGGACTGCTTTGGTACTGATTCCAAAGTTGAGGATGAACCTATAGGTAAACATATCCATTAGAAGGAGAAAGACTGATGGCAGCATACAACAGTGGCATTTGTAAATTGTCCCGTTGGGGATAACAGTCGCATTGTGTCGCAGTGGATGCCAGTGGTGCCTCCTGTGGGTGTGGACATGCTATGGAAGAATTTCAAGATCCAGGCTGGTGCTTGGACGGATTCAAAAAGGTGAGGTAACGGCCACAAATAGTATTACTGAAGGTAAGTAACTTGTTATTTTGTGCTGACCGTTTAACAAAGGGGACGAGCAGAGACGTGGCCATCGTGCAGCAAGACCACTCTGTTTACTTAGAATTAATTTTGATACATGTTTGAATTAACCCTGGGCGTAGTTCGCATAGTAGCGCTACGCGTAGCTACACGAAATGCACTACGCAAGCTACGCGAACTGTGTAGTGCCGTAGGGAAAATGCTGTTCGCACTGATTGCACAGTGCCGGATGCTTGTCCGCACTGTGCAATCATTGCAGACGGCATTTTGCACAGTGCAATCAATCGTTTTCTGCAGCTCAAGTAGATTTGTACTCATGCGGCAGCTTTCTCATCGCGGACTGGTAGTTTCTCCTGGCAAGCGGTCGCGAGCATACGCGACCACTCGCAATGAATGAGAAACCTGGCCTCCCCGCGTTGAGAATCTCGCGGGAGGTTTATTTTCCACGCTCTCGTTCGGCAACTTGATGTTGCTGATTGCGAACGAGGAAAAAGTCTCGCCGGGATGGTAATTTTGCAACCTTGCGGTCGCCAACTTGGCGTCGAGGACAGCGATTGAGCAAAAAATGCCTGCTATGCTACACGGCTTTGCACTGTGCTACGTGCAATTCACGTAGCGCGTAGTTGCGCAAACAACGGACACTCCGCTAGCGTAGTGTTCCGCCCAGGGTTAGTTTGAATAAAATGATGCTTGCAGACATTCTTTTTGTAGTGTGTAGTTGTGTTTAAGTGCCAGTAGATTTCTTATCAGGGCATCAAATTGATAATAAGATTTCAGTGTGTACTACATCATTGGTTGCATTTGCGTTATATGTTATACTTAGTGTCATGCTATCCTGTTCATTCTTGCTGTTCTGTTGTCTTAGGTGGAAACTCTCGCACTGCCATGATTGCTGCCCTAAGCCCGGCTGACATAAACTATGAAGAAACCTTGAGCACTCTTAGGTAACAAATGTCATTTATGTACACATGGTTGTTGCAGATGTGCATTTCTCTAAAACAAGATTTCATTAGGCCCATAGCTGTGGTTGTGCAGCCATTGCCCTTGTGAGTGTGGTCATACCAATTCATAGAGCAGTTGTGTGTTCTGGCGTGACATGGATTGCTTCTATCCTCCTTTTTTAAAGTTATTTTCACAAACTGAAAACCCCTTCCTTGCTACTCTTTGTGCTTGCTGAACAAAGTACACCTGGTTTCCCTGTATCTCCTTGTTTGCATTGTAACTCTGTATGCAACAGTGCCCACAGCATACAAAGCCCTCGCAGCCTAGCCATGTGAGATGATAGTGCTCCATTGCCATGTTTTATTACATGTACTGCCACTGCCGGTGAACTATCTGTCACAGCTACAGGTCAAGGAATGTGACAACGTCAATGCTTTGAGGGATAAATGTGAAGTAGCTGCAGCAGCACAGTGGAGAATTCATAATTCCACATCATTAGATTTCATTTGTGATGTGTATGCTGGACATGTGATTGATTATTGGCACATGAATTATGAAGGGGAGCATATGGAAACAAAAGGAGCAAGGCATAATTGCACTGGATTCGGGAGGATGCATAGTTACTTTGGGTGCCTAGGGCATGGAATTATGCAAAGGCTGCACGCTCATGGTTACAGTGACCAGTTTATGAAGGCATTTATGTAGCCAAAGTACACCGCCACATGCCAAGTACATACAGAAACTCAATTAAAATACAAAACATTTTGCACCACACAATATGCTAGAGATAATTGAGGATTAAAAGGTGGACCTTGAGTCTCTATTTGAACTGCTTACATGTTTGGGAGCTGCTGTTGAGGAACATCTGTAGCGCTTATGCCTACATCTGACTGTGGGGCCGAGCGCAAGACATTCTGCTGAGTGGAAATTAATTCTGTGTAGAAGAGTATGTTACAAGTTTCTGCTGCAAGTAATTGGGTGCTTTGCCTTCTAAGCATTTTATATGCGAGTCAGAGAGTGCTGAATGCAAACTGTCTTGGAGAATGAGTCAGTTAGGACTTTCATTGATGGCTGCTACAGATTCATGTTGTTTCAGTTCAACAGTCAGTTTCCTAGCTGATTTTATTTACCTTTATAGTTGTTTGATTTGAGAGCCGGACAGCCTTTACAAGCTCATTTCACAGTCTATTTTGAGTTGATAAAAGCCCACTCCACCAAGTGTCACTGGGGTATGGGTAGCGGGGGAGGGCTGGTGCCTAAGGAGTTTTGTTTGGTGGAAAAAGGTTTTTACTGTTGCTCTCACTTGCAATGTTCATTTTAAGGTTTGCATCCCACACCAGATCTTACAATTACTTCGTGGGTATGTCTGTCAACAGTTGGAAGATGTTGAACTAAGGAACATGCTTCTCCTTCGGGGGATACCACCTGCTAATCCTAAACAGAATTATCTCGTTCCCACAGGAGCTTGGGGTACTTCTAAAAAAAATAACAATGGTCTCACATTTGAATTGAAAAGCTAACTTTACTCATGTAAAACATACTTTTTAGCAGCCTCGTTACAGAATCTATAGGCCAAATTCTATTTTCTTTTTTTAAACAGTCGCCAAATAAACCAGGTGACTATAAAAGTCTTTCACAAACCTTTATCCAAAGGAAATTGGAGGGAGAGAGTTGGGCGGCAATGAAGTCTGATAGGTTAAAGCCACACAAAGCTGATACACAGACCCTGCAGCTTTAAGGATTCCCAATCCTCCAGTGCCCAGTCATGCCCTCCTAGTGGCAAGGGCTCCAGCTTTGGTCCTGGCTCCTGGTGGCAGGATCTTGGTGCGCAGAGCATTTGGGCTTTTTCCGCTTTGAAATCTTTCCAGACCTTCTTTATATCGATGATATCAATACTTTTCAAGATGTTCTGATCAGAGGGTGAACAAACCTAACGTTCCTGTGTCAACCACTTTAACAACTACTTTAGTCACATTTGAAGCAGCACATCAGTGCTTGCCATAAAGACTCCTCATTCTGCTAGATCCAGTTTTGCTCAAACCAGCAGTGGAACTGTCTTCAGGTGCTGCTTTGACAAAGGCAGCTCCATCTGTTCTTCCTAAAAAAACAGGGCTCCTGATAGGGGATTCCCTATTCTTCAAGTCAGATCCTCCCCCCAAACTCTGCTATTGTCTTCTCAGCTAAGTAGAATCTTTTGTTGCGCCTTCTGTGCCACATCAACAACAAAATCTGTTGGTGCTACTGCCCTTCTGAACAGGTATGACTGAACCCTTTGGGATTCTCTACAATGATTCACTGATGGCTTACCAAAAGGAAGATGAAGGTTTTGGAGATCTTGGTTGAATGTATGATCGTCTTCTATAAAATAATGAATATCAGAATCTCCAAAACTACAGACGTCTAAGCTTCTACTAAACTATGACTCTGTTCTTTTCATCCAACATCCCCATATTACTCAGTACTTGATAGCAGGAGGCTTCAGGATTACCTTCTTGAATAGAGAAAAAGAACAATGGATGAGTGGGTGTTGTCAGCGCTGCTAAGTAATTACTTCATTGTGGCAGGCACCTACGTCGAAATATGATACCACGCAAGCGTAGAACTAAAAAGAGCTATATGCCTCGGTTACTGGGAGAAATTCACTCAGTATTAGGCAAAGGGGCAATCGAGGAAGAAGGACAGCACACTGCATCCTCTTATCAGTTTGCACATTTCAAATATCTTCCTGCAGGCAATCCACTTAAAGACGACATTACTGGAGGTGAATCTACTACTGCACGGCAGCTTCCCAGGGGTTCTCGACCTGAAGGCCTCCTATTTCAACATCCCAGTGCCATCAAGTTATCAAAAATACTTTTGATTTATGCTAGATGGTAACCATTATCAGTTAACAGTTTAATTTACTTTACACATTTACATTTTCACCAAGAGTGTTCCCTAGATGTGTCGCTTTGGTGGCAGCTCACTGCAGCAGTCAGAGATTTTATTTTTACCTGTATCTGAACAGTTAGCTGGTAAAAGGAAAAACAGTTCAGCTATGCATATCTCATACTCGGAAACAGTATCCCAGCTCCCATCAGTTAGGGTCCACTGGCGTGCAGAAACGTTATCTTGGAGCAATGTTAAACACACAGTCAGCGCTAGCTTTCCCATCAGTGGAGCGCGTACATGCCTTTCAGAGTCTGCTTCCAATTTTTCAGATGTCATAACCTTTGTGAGAGTGGTGATTAAATGTTGGGCATATGATGACTTTGGTCATATAGCTACCCAATGCATATCTCTACATGCATGTGTTGGAAGAGTGTCTTGTGCCCTCTATTGTGCAAGCGACTGAGATGAGCTGGTGTTGTTCCTGCCTCAAATAAAGCACTAACTACTTTGGTGGAACTCACACAATTTCATGATAGAACAGCTCTTTGCAGACTTCCTGTTGGACATAACTCTTACCACAGCAACCTGCCTTTCCAGATCGGTAGCCCAACTATGCCTTTTCACTCTTCAGAGGAGGTGGACTAGTGCAGAACAAATTCTGCTCAGCAGTGTTAGAATTTCCTAAACTACAACCTTGCAAAGAAAACTAGTTTGTATCATTTGCTGCTGAAGATGACATGGTGTGCACACTGCTACATCTGTTTTTGGGCTCAGAAAAGTGACGTTTTTGTTTGAAAAAGGTGTTTTTGTTTTTAGGTGACTCCCGATACCTTCCTTGAAGCCCACCATGTGCCAATACAAAGACTCCTCCTCAGATTGTATTTTTCCACCATTTTATTTGGACAAGTTTCAACTGTTCTGCTACTGCTGCACACCAAAATACAATATTTTAATGCTAACCAGCTGTAGAACCAATATTCTGAAGACATTGTGAACAGTGTGTTGCATCAACTGCTGCAGAACCAGTTTGTGTGACAATCCTTTGACCAGGTCGAATAAGAATGACTTGTTTGGTGGGAGGGTGTGCAGATAATGACATTTACATTTTGCCCATTCCTCAATAGTTATTTCTGTGGTTGGCCCAGCATTGGGGCTATACCCTCTGACTATCTATAAATGGACCACAACAAAACTGACTGTCCGTAGGTAATGTCTTCCAATCCAAATAAACCATTCAGCGTCAAAGGGATTCCAGACCTGGACTCGAGGAAGCTTCAGGACTCTACTGACTATCTGCCATGGCCATCATGGATGTTAAAGGAGTCCACTCTGATGATGAAAGGGGGCCCATATGGTAGTGCTGGAAGCCCAACAGGGGTTTGGCCCACGCATGTGTCCTCTCAGAACTTCACCTCCAGAGAGCAAGACCCTCCAGGGCCCTCACAGAAACTTTCCTCGTTAGGACTAAGACAAACCCTCCGGTATCCCGACTAGTCACAGCACCCTCTGTCTTGAGCAAAGAGTGCCCATTCACACGAGGATCTTCCCCTTGTGGATGGACCTCAGAAGTAGCCTCTGCTCTATTATGAGAGACTGTCACAAGAATGCCATGCCTTAACCTAGCCAAAAGCACCACCCACTGATGTCAAAATGGTGCAACCCTGAAAACAGCATTCGGCAATAGTGAAATCTCAAAGCAGAGAAGGCACTGATCAACCTTTGGCATGAAAGTCAATCCCAAAATGCCCCAAAACATTGACTGAGGATGTCACTACCACTTCCAGAGGATAATGAACAGCCTGAGCATGACCACAGAACAATATACACTGACCCTGACACAGGACTCCTTGTTGAGTGGCCTCTTTTGACTATATGGTGATCCTATAATTCTCATAGAGAAGGCAGTTCTAGCGGACATTAGGGTATCTTTTATTCCTAAAAAGAAAAGAGTAGATGCCACCACATTTCATACATTGGGCTTCTGACCAACACATCTGCAAGCCCCCTTTCTCTGTATTAGGACTCAGGGCTATAGACTGGTAGGATAACATTTGGCTAGACTACAGTGCAGATCCTCAAGACGACTTGTCATTGGAGCTATATCCTGTTCACGCTTGACTGCCTGACAACACATCTGGATATTTCACAGATCTAGTAAGGAAGGCAGAACATTGCATTGTGCCTTTAAGTGTGGATTAGGAGGAAGAAGACTTTCTCATTCATGACCCTCGAAATCTGAGCGCACCGCACCACACAGTTTCTACTTATGTGCCAAACCATGTTAATATGTTGTCCTGTGGCCTTTAACGAGCCAGTCCAGTATAGAGTAGTTTCCTCACAGGTTTAAAAGAGTCATTTATTCCAGTAAATCAAAGCCCACTTTTTATAAACAGCCATGCACCAGCAGACACTCTTGTGCACAGTAATGAAACAGGAACTTATGCAGGAACAAGTGAATGTCAACCACTGGACAAGAAGATCAAAAGACTGATGCTTGTGGAAAGCATGTGGCATTAGGCCCAGCGCACAACAGCCTATTGCCAATTCAGTAGCTCTCTTAACAACATCTTGGATGAAAGAGATTGTGCTGGATGGGAGCATCATCTTCAGCACCAACATCCAACGCCCCTCTGATGTGACTGAGACTGCCACAAGGCAGTATCCCACTGCTTCAACATACATTGTTCAGAGCCTTTGATTTTTGTCCAGAGGTGCAGCAGCAACTGTAAGTCTACCATTTGATGGGCATCATCCTTTTGGCCGCAGGTGGATGAGATGCTCATAAAGAAAGAACACTGAAACCACTGGGGCATGGCTATCTTGTAGAATCAGTAACTACAAGTACTTTTTCATAGACCACAAAAACCGTGCAGTTTCAAAGTAGTAAATATCTTACCGAGACAGCAATATCAGTCAGGAAGGTGAGCAGCAGGACAAAAAAGAATAGTACTCGAGAGGCAGCTTCTGAACATGGGTGCTTTCCATCATTGCCCATGGCTATTGCTTCAAATTCCATACCACACCTCCAAAACTGTCACTTCCACACAACATTAGCAAGAAGCTCTGCCAGCTGTTGGTAAAGGAGATGCATGTGCTCCTTCTCAAAGGGCAATAGATATTGTACCAGCACAACAAAAGAGATCAGGAATGTATTGTCTCTACTTCCTCATTCCTCATAGGAGGAGACACTAGTCCTTAGTCTCTGGGTGCTCAATGGCTATATTACTTCAATCACTTTCAATCAGGAGTCTGCAGGACTCCATTCTGTTACTCAACATTTGAGACTCCAGGGTGACCCGGGATCTCTGGACCCCCTACTTCCATAGTCTCATTAATTGGACTCGCCCTTCGTTTGTCTGCTTTTCATAAGTAGAGTTCCAGACCAATTCAGTGTCCTGCCTTTGGAGTTACTACAACACCCAAGTGTATACCAAATGTTCAGGAGCAGTGGCAGCTCATCGGTGGTGCAGTTGCATTCATGTCTTTCCTTACCTGGATGAGTGGCTGGTAAAGGGGACAGGTATGTGTGGGTATATATATCACAGATGTGTCCCTAACCAGCCCATGCTTTCCAGGTGACCACACTCCATGCGGTCACAGGCAAAGCCTATCCGCAATGATTGTGATGGCATTTCAAAGACGGCTTCCCTTTTACCAGATATTGTGTCCTTTGACAGTGATAATGCACCTGTTGGAAATGATGGTGTCCTATATCAGTCCAGGAGCAATGCGCTTCCAGTACACTCTGACCTACGTTAAGGCCTCACAGAGCCGCAGAGGCCTCCATTGGTGTTACTGTTGCAGGTTCCTCTATCAAGCCTCAGGTTCCATTGGGAACCTTGTCCAGAAACGTACTGACTCCAGTACAGGCTTCCACTCCGACTCAGGGATCCACATCGGTGTTCAGCACCTCTCTACTGTCTTGCGGCTATCAGCAATATCTTCATTATCTTTTTGGTTCGCACGGATCCTCTGCCAGAACCGGGTGCACCCAGGATATTGATGAAGATGTTGAGATGGATATCTTGCTCACACAGAATATTCTGTTGATACCTTTTACCTTTATTTACAGAACAGTAGGCTTGACACCTCCCCTGAGACAGAGCTTGACTCTCCACATGGGCCACCAACGGGTAAAAAGTTTTTCATTTGCATTGGTGTTTCAGGGGCAGCCGAGGTTCTAGAATGACAGTTGCCCTACATTGAGACTAAAACAAATGTTTTGACAGAAATTTGAGTCCTTGATCCCATTTAATGATGCCTTTAGAAAGCTTCAATGGCTACCAGGTCGAAACTATGTTCTTGCCAGCCTGTTAGCCGGCAAGTAAGAAGACATCATAGGACAATGCCTGGTGATTTGAATTTTTTCACCAGGCACCCTACTGTGGAGATTCTCATTCAACAGGTCTTGACCAGTGAGGTGAATCTTAATGCTTTTTCAACCAAGTCTTCAGATAGAGAATCCAAAATGATTGATGCCTTAGGGAAATGTTTATTTTCCTCTTCCAACCTGGGCCTGTAGATCACAAATGCAGTGTCCCAATTGAGAAGTCTTTTGGGCATGGCCAGCGGCATCTTCCCAGCAGTCCCGCAGGATCTGAAGGCTTCTGGCTCAGATGATTTATGATGAGCAGAAAGTGGCCAACTATATTATCCTTGCTGGGTTAGAATCCATAGACTGCATTGGCAGGGCTATCAGAACCAGTGCTTTCCTTCTTAGACATGCCTCCATTAAGTCTACCGTTTTTTCCATCCATGTACGGTCTTTGCAAATGGATATTCCCTTTAATGGGTCTTGTTGCTTTGGAGAGAGGGTGGACTCTGCTTTGGAACGCATTTAAGACAGCAGAGCTGCAACGTGTTTCTTGGAGCAGTTGATGCCAGCCAAAAAATGTCTCCACCTGTTCTAGAAAATATGGGGCTATTCCAGATGGTTGGCATATAGACAGGGACAGCCTTCCCAGATAGTGAGGCAGCACTAGAGTCCAGTCCTTCCAGTCATGCAGGCTAGCAAGGTCTTCAGCCCTCTAGCTCCTCTTCCCCTTCTACAGCAGCCAGCAAGCCGCTTTAGTTTGCCCTCAGCAGCACTTGCCTAACCAGTGGGAGACTGAATTCTCCCTGGGTGGCAATCCATCAGGTCTGACTGATAAGTCTTGCTAAATGTTTTTAAAAAGCAGTGCCCTAACTTCTTTCCGCCCCTTCTCCCAATATTTCTTCTACACCAGGACACGTTTTGGAAGAGCATCCGTCTATCCAGCTATAGAATATAAGCCTGTTACTTTATGAAATTTCCATAGAGCGGATGCTGAACTATGAGAAAGGCAGTGGTTGTTACTCCTGCTTCTTTCTCATCCCAAAAAAAGGACGGGACCACAAGTCTATCTCGGTCCTTGAATGCCTTCCTGTAGAAATGCTAATTAAAAAAAAATGCTCACATTCTGCTCTGGAGCCGGGATTCTTGATGGAGTCCTTGGACGTGCAGGATACACATTTTCCTTTACAGTCCTACTGGTGTTACCTATGATTCACGGTTGGCCAGTAGTATTGCCAGTTTGCCCTAAACTCCTTTGACCTCCAAATATTCACCATCAGTGAGCCTTATTCCATCCTTGAGGCAATTCTGGACACTGTGGAGTTCAAAGCTTTTTCTGCACCCCTATGCATCTGGTGAATTTGGGCTATAATCCGAACGTTTCAAGCCCTTTCCAGGATCTAAATGAGGGTAGCTCTGAGGCTTGTTGGCCTCTTAGCCTTGTGTATCCTCCTTGGCAATTATGCAAGGTGAAACGTGTGAATCCTAAAATGGAACTTGAAGGCCCAGTGGGCCCAGCATCAAGGCCGCCTTTCCAACTTTATCCAGCTCTTGGAGGAGACAGCCTGTAGTGGTGGCTGACCGATCACAGGCTGTCCTGTGGCACGCCACTCTTCCTTTCTCTCCCAGAGCTGACCGTGGCAATAGATGCATCGCTGCTGGGTTGGGTGGGGTTATCTGGGTGAGGTGGAGGTCATAGGCCTCTGGTCGCCAGTGGAGGGCCTGATCCACAACAGTCTTCTAGAGCTATGGTCCATTCGCATGGCCCTGAAGGACTTCCTTCCATCCATCAAGAGAGACTGGTGTAGATTCCCAATACGTGGTACCACAACAACAGGGCAGTGTAGAGTCCCGTGCCAGGATGCTTGCTTTTCTGTCACGAATCGCCTGGCGTGGTCTCCTCATGCCAGAGCAGATTAACTGAACAGATGTCGATAGGCAGGTCTCAAGTGGTGTCTACATCCTGAGGTGGCAAATGGTGTATTTCACCATTAGGAAGAGACCTGGCTAGGTCTCTTCGCATTGCTAAATGTGCAGTGTCAACAACGTTGTTCACTTGTTATGAGACCCTGTCCGGCTGGAATAGAATGAGGGACTCCTGTATCCCTTCTTACCACTACCTCTCCTGCCATGATGGCTGAAGATCAAGAACGACCAGGACCAATTCATCCTAGCGGAACCGGGGTGGCCAGTAGAGTGTGGTACCTGGAACTCCAAACCTGAACATTTGTGATCTGATCAGGCTGCCACTTTGGTAGGACCTTTTGTTTCGACAGTAGGGCCAATTCTTCTCCCGAAAGTATGCAATTGACACCTGCATGCATGAATATCGAGCAGTAGCAATTGACTGCGTTAGATTTGCCATCTGAAGTGGTAGATGTCCTACTCGCAGCCAGGCGCCCTTTCATAAAATGTATGTACCCTGACCCAAGTACAAATTGGTTACCTGATGTGATCCCAAGGACACTCACTGCTTACAATCAAATCTTTCACACATCCTTTTCCTTGTTTTCTGCCCAAAAGGTGCTTGCGTGAGCACTCTAAAAGGTTATTTGTCAACGCTTTTGACTTTTTATATTTGTTGGACCAACCATCTTTGTTATAATCACCGGTTTTGGTGAGATTTATTAAAGGTTTGACACGTGTTCTTCCAAGCCGTATGTAATGCCAGAGTGAGACCTTATCTTGATCTTACTCATGAATATTCCTTTCTAGCATATGCATGGCTGCTCAATGTCTCCTGGCCTTGAAGTCTGTCATCCCCACATTGCGATTACAATCAAACAATCAATCACTCACCCGGAAGGGTCTCAAGGCGCGGAGAGGTGGGAGAGGGGCGTGCAGCTCCTGGGAGTTCAGGGTGATTCGTCGAAGAGCCAGGTCTTGAGGTCCTTCAGGGACTTGTCGAGAGTTGGTGTCTGCGGAGGTGGAGAGGGAGGGTGTTCCTTGTCTTGGCCGCAGGGAGGGGCAAGTTAGAGCTGGGCTGAGCGGAGGGATCTTTGGGACGCGTAGAACGAGAGGCTGTGGTTATGTAATCGGGTCCGGTGTTATGGAGGGCGGTGTGAGTGAGAAGTTTGAAGGTGATTCTCAGCTCGACGGGGAGCCAGTGTAATGTCTACAGGTGTTGGGTGATGTGGCAGCGGCACAGTAGGTTGAGGACTAGTCTGGCGGAGGCGTTCTGGACATTCTTGAGTTTTCGGGTGAGTTTCTTGTTGATTCCAGCGTACAGTGTGTTGCCGTAGTCCAGTCTGCTGCTGATGAGGGCGTGGGTGACAGTTTTCCTGTGTTCGCGGGAATCCACTTGAAGGTCTTGCGTAGGAGGC
Source organism: Lissotriton vulgaris (assembly GCF_964263255.1). Lineage (NCBI taxonomy): Eukaryota > Metazoa > Chordata > Amphibia > Caudata > Salamandridae > Lissotriton > Lissotriton vulgaris. Next base: position 796,431,068 of record NC_141700.1, on the reverse strand, counting down.
GGAGGGTGTGGAAGCAGGAGGCGGTGACAGCCGCATTGATCTGGCGGTCCATTTTGAGTTCGGAGTCCAGGATGATTCCGAGGTTGCGTTATGTTATGTTATGTTATGTTATGTTATGTTATGTTATTATCATTTATTTTGCGCACAGATGCTCCAGCTAAGGAGCGTCCTGGCGCATGGAAAAGGTGAACATAACACAACGCAGAAGGAAACAAAAAGTGCAGAGATCAGTGTGAGGGAAATTAAAACAAGTGAGTTTTCACGGCCCTACGGAATGCTAATAGATCCTCTAACAGGCGGATTTCCAAAGGGAGGGAGTTCCAGAGAGCCGCAGCTCTCACACAAAAGGAACGACCGCCCATCCGGCTAAGCCTAAAACTCGGAACAACCGCAAGAGATTGCCCAAGTGATCTAAGAGAGCGCGTCGGGACATAGGCGGATAAAAGGTTATTGAGGATCTCGGGTGCCGATCCTTTTAGAATTTTAAAAGCAAGGCTAAGGGCCTTAAAGTGGATCCGACTTTTAATCGGTAACCAGTGTAGGGACCGCAGGGTGTTAGAGGTAGGACAGGACCTCGGCAGACCCACCACTGCTCTCGCAGCCGCGTTCTGTACTCGCTGTAAGCGGACGATCTCAGATTGATTAACTCCCAGCAGGAGCGAGCTGGCATAGTCCAACCGGGAGATAATCGTCGCTTGGATCAACTGCCTCGTCGGGGCGTCCAAAAATTGGAGTACCGGCCTTAGCCCACGCAGGACACCGAAACAGCAAGCCGCCACTCTCTTGGTGTGGGTAGTGAAGCAAAGGGTGTGATCTAGCCACACTCCCAGGTTTCTTAGTTCCATCACTAGTGTAGGGGCCGGCCCTAACTCCAGAGGCCACCAAGCGTCCCCCCAGCAATCCGCTCCCCTCCCAACGATCATCACCTCAGTTTTTTTCGCGTTCAGCTGGAGACAGTTGTTATTCATCCAGCTGGCCACCTCTCTCAGCCCATCTCGGATCCTGGGGGCATCCTGTTCGGCATCCCCGCTGATCGTGACCGCTAGCTGCGTGTCGTCGGCATATGAGACCATGGTTAGGCCCCACTGCCTGGCGACATCAGCCAGCGGCCGCACGTACAGGTTAAAAAGCGTGGGACTCAGCGAGGAGCCCTGAGGGACCCCCAGGTCCAGTTGATGAAATTTGGACTGAAAAGGAGGGGTGGCAACGCAGAAGGAGCGATCGCTAAGGAAGGAGCGGAACCACTGCAGAGCAAGGCCGCAAATGCCAATGTCCTCCAAGCGGTGTAGAAGGATGCGATGGGACACCGTGTCAAAGGCAGCGCTGAGGTCTAATAAAATAAGCGCTGCCGTTTGACCTGCATCCAACACACTCCGCAGATGTTCTACCATTGCCAGAAGGGCAGTCTCCGTGCTGTGACCAGCACGGAACCCATTCTGCGTGGGGTCGAGGACGTTGGCCCGGGCCATATGCTCAGATAGAGCCTGGTTGACGTGGGCCTCCATGACTTTGGCCGGCCAGGGAAGCAATGAAATCGGGCGGTAGTTTTCCGGTTTTAAAGGATCCAATGTTGGGTTTTTCAGCATTCGTTCTTGGTCGGTGGGGGGGGGAGGAGGGGGTGGTTCGAGGGCGGTGGGGCCACCAGGTGTCGTTCCAGGCAGCGGGGTGTGGGCCCATAATGAGTACTTCAGTTTTGTCCGGTTTTAGTTGTAGGCAGCTGTTCTTCATCCACCTGGCAACTGCTTCTATTCCTGTTTGAAAGTTGTGTTTGGAGATGTTGGGTTTTTTGGATTGGGAGTTGAGTCCGTGTGATCTGACGATGGATGCGAGCGGGGCCATGTATGCGTTGAACAAGTTGGGGCTGATGGAGGATCCTTTGGGGACTCCGCAGGTGGTGGATGTGGGATCCGAGAGGAAAGGAGGGAATCTGACTCTCGTTCTGCCAGAGAGGAATGAGCGGATCCGGTTGAGGGCTTTGCTCAGGATTCCTGCATCAAGGAGTCTGCGGGCTAGGGTGCGGTGTGAGGCTGTGTCGAAGGCTGCTGAGAAGTCCAGGAGGATGAGGGCCGCAGTCTCTCCTCTGTCGAGGATGGAGCGGATGTCATCTGTTGCAGTGAGAAGGGCGGTTCCGATGCTGTGATGTTCCTGAGACTTGATTGGGAGGAGTCGAGTATGTTTCGTTCTATGAAGGAGGCGAGTTGACTCTTGGAGGCTTTTTCGATGACTTTTGCCGGGTTTCGGGAGTAGGGAGATTTGTCTGAAGTTCTTGAGGTCAGTGGGTCTGCAGAGGGTTTTTTCAGGAGTGGGTTGATCTTCGCGGGTTTCCCGTCATCAGGGAAGGAGGAAGTCTCGAAGGAGAGGCTGGTGATTCACCGAAGCTCGGGGCTCTGTGGTAGATGTGTTTGGGGCAGGGATCCGTGGGGTCCCCGGAGTGGGTGGTCTTCGAAGTCTTTAGGGGTAACGTCAGCGGAGCTGCATGCCCTTTCAGTACAACTGTCCTCACTACTTTTTTCTTTTCTTTCTTTCAAAATTTGTGCTGAGGACCCTGGTGGACTTGTGACCAAAATTGATCACTCCATTCTACATTCAGCAGTCAATCACTCTTCTACTGTTTTTTGCTCCCTCTCACCGCTTCAAAGAGCAGCAGAAGCTCCATTGGTTGGACACCAAAAGAGTTCTAAGCTTTTTTACATTGATCACAGGAAAGACCCTTGAATAGAGGTTCAACTTCTTTGTGGGTTTCGGCTTTGCGCAAGGGGGGCCTTTACCGGTGGCTAGTCCTCTGCATTAAGATCTTCTACACCCAGGCAAAAGGAAGGTCTGAGAGCCCATTCTATCACAGCTATAGCTGATACAACTACATTGGCTTGAGCACTGTCTATCCTTGATATCAGGATGGTGCCTACACTTACAAAACGCTCCTTCCTTGACAGCCAGGCCCGACGGGAAGAACATTTTGCCCGCTTGATTCTGCCAGGCATTTTGATCTGAACCCACTCCACAGCACCTCAATCGTTGAGGAGGTAATGTTTTTGTACATATTGTAAGGTAAGGAATCTGATGTTAGAAATAGCCATCAGAATAACCAGTTATTTACCTTTGGTACCAGTGTTTCTGGTGAATACTTGGCCTTTTTTCAAAATATAAAAAGGTTCTAAGTTAGCATCTACATACTGTTACCAGCAATTATTTGTGCTACATTTCTTGGGGCATGGAATGGAAAAGACAAGGAACGGATATCCGTGTGAAGGGCTTACGCTTATATAGGGCTCTGCTCAATCACTTCCAAGATGATATAGAGTCATCAGAGAGCTACATACCCCCTCCTACTGCCCAGTGTGAGCACTCGGACCCAATTCTCTGGATCTAGCCTAGTTTGTATAGTTCTTAATAAATGTTTTAGGCCATCCTCTTCTTCCGTAAGCTATTTTTTTGTCCTGCATACAGCAGTTCATGTTATCGCTCTAGAATCAAATGCTGGTACCACCGACTCACCCTTTAGGCTTGCAGAGTCACTCCTGTGACTGTCATCCCTCTATCGTAAGGATTTTTGATTACTTCAGTGAGCTGTTGTCACCCTAAATCCCAAAGAGCGCCCATTGTGCCGTCAGGTCAATCCAGTTCTCGTGATTATGTACTGTGTTGACCGTCCCTGCTCCATTTAGAAAACAAAGCAACTCTGTTGCCTTTGTACAGGTACACCTTGGTAACCCTAACTAAAAGACTGCCCTTGCTAGGTGGGTTAATTGGATTCATATTTGGTATATGAAAGCCAAACATGCGCTGCATTCTGTGCAGAGGACCCATTTCACTCATAAAAAGAGACACAATGACCTTCCTTGATATCATACCACAAGCAAATAAATGCAAAGCTGCTACGTTGTCATCTATCCACATGTAACATTGTAGATGTTCCAGTTCAATAGGAACCATAGGTCTGCCAATCTCTAATCCCCGCCACTCCCGATTTTGCTCAGAAGCTGCTGCTTTATTATAGATGGATACATTTTTATTGTTTCCAGTTCTTTAAAACCATCACAATATAAAAACAACAACCATGTTAAAACAATAAAAAAAGAGCAAAGGGACATAATATGACTTATTTGGTTCCATCTAGCATACTAACTATACATTTGGTAGCTCGTAAGTCTTTAAAGACCAGATCCAATATGAGGAAAGGAAAAATCATGTTTTTTTCAAAGTGGGATTCCAATGTCCGGAGAGGTCTGCATTCAGGGGCAGAAGGTAATGGTACCTCCTCCAGGCATTTGGGCACAAAATGCCTGACCTAAATCAACGGCAACAACTGGGAAAGTTCAATAAAGTGCCTGTTGCAGAGTCTAAACACCTGTAGACTTAAAATCACATTAATCCAAGCTGTCCTACAGTTGTCTTTTCACTGGCTGTTTTGCACCCCTGCTCGAACCCCCTTCGACGCACAATACCTCACCACTCGACGGTATTGTCTTGATCACGTTTCCTTTCGACGTGCATCTTCGGAAAATATAATGTCCTCGACCTAGATCTTCGACGTGGGCTGTTGGGCCTATCCGTGCCGACCACGCCAGCAGTCAATGAAAAGGACTCCCTGGTGTGTGGTGCTAAGTTCCCACACACTTACTTACACGAGGTTTGTAATCTCTGCCTCTCCCCGGAGCACGAAGACAAGGACAATGAGGCCTGTGCATCTTTTAGGTCAGCCTTGACGTCACGAAATGTCCTGCGAAAGCAGCTTGGTACCGGACATCTTCGGAGCAGATCTCAATGTCAATCCAGAACAACAAACTAATGAAGGAGAGATCTCCGTCTCCGAGGCCAACAAATCGACAGTCACCCCGGCTCACCGGTCCGTGAGTGCCGAGACCCTTCTCCTAACAAATCCCAAACAAAAGGCTCCGGTAACGCCTCCGCCCTCTGGCTCAGGTCGACACCGGAAACATATTTCAGACGCCCCGCTTCGGGCCCAGCTATGAAACCGGAAGAAAAGCCTTCCAGCTCGGGCTCGAGCCAACCCCATTCCGGTGACAAGTCACCTCAGGCACCGAAGCCCAAAACTAAACCTGTGCTAGACCTTTCTTCATCTGCACCGAAGTCAACCTCGATGCCAAAACCCTTGGCGTCAAAACAAACAAAGGACAAGCCTTCGGAGCCGAAACAGGTTAAATCAAAACCTTCGGAGCCGAAAAAGGTCTCAGAGCTATAAATTCCTACACCAAAAGCTAAAGAGTCCAAGACCCCGCAGAAAGCTTCAAAGTCCAAAAAACATTCTGACGCTAAGCCTTCGGCACCAAAAAGGACATAGTACCCAAACCTCAGCCTGTGCCAGATTTTTATGATCCAAAGCAGAAAACACTATACATTGACCCAGAAACCGGTCATGCTACCACCAAGCCTCCTAAAAAGAGGAAACTGGACCATTCAGAAGACTCTGAAATACCTACTAAACGGAAGGAAGCAGGCATTAGTACTTCTCCACCTTCCTCTCCTTCTCCAGCTGATCGAAATTTGTTAATTTCTCCAGCACACTCCCCACAACTTACATTTTCACCTCAACCACAGGATGATGAAGATGATTATAATGAGGGGGATGGGAACGGTGATCCAGATAGGAATGATGACGCGGATACAATCCCACATGATACAGACCCTTTGGATGGTTATAATACCGATCCCGATCCACACAATGTGACCGTACCTCTATCCCTCTAGGCCATCACACCAGGTTATAATATTGGGTTTGCGCAACTAATTAATAGGGCTGCCCAATACCATGGGGTGCAATTACACTCTGATCCCTTAGAAGAAGACTTCTTGTTAGAAACGGTTACACCCACACAAAAATCTACCCACAGCCTACCAATGCTAAAAGACAGGCTAAAACATGCACCAGAAGTGTTTAAAGACCCGTCAGAGCCAAGATTCTTAACACTAGGGTAGACAAAAAATATAAGGCAGCTCCCAATGAACCATTGTACATCAGAGGTCAGGTCCCTTTGGATTCTCTTGTGGTGTCTAATGCATGCAAGAGGGCTAATTCACAGAGCACAGGCGACACCCCTCCTTCTGATAAAGAATCAAAACTCATAGACGCATCCGACAAACAAATTGTGTCACAGGCTGCAAATGATTGGCGGATTGCCAATGCCCAAACTTTGTTGGCTAGTTATGACACAGCTCACTATGATGAGCTTGAAAACCTTATGCAACATCTTCCTGAGCAATATAAAAACAAAGCTTATGACCTAATGAGGAGGGTAAACTAATAACCAACACATCTGTAAAATGTGCCCTCGATGCGGCTGATACAGCATCTCATCCTATTAATACCAGCGTTTTACTACACAGCACCCTTGGCTCCGGATATCCGGATTCAAGCTAGAGGTGCAATCCACTATTCTTAATCAGCCTTTCGAGTAAGAGCATCTTTTTGGGCCCACAGTCGATACATCTTTAGAAAAGATGAAAAAGGATACTGAGACTGCCAAGTCGTGGGGGCCTTGCAATTTGTCACCCCTTTTACAGGGCTGGCTCCAAAACTACTAGCTCAGAACATCCCTCTTGATCATATAGAAGTCTCAATCAAACTACCTCCTCCAGAGGATATTTTCGAGGAAGATACAGGGGTAACAACAATAAGAGGCTGCGGTAACAACACCCGCAACTCCCAATCCTCCAAGGAGTGACTTCCCTTCAGTTCCCCCCCGATCTTCCCACTCCTGTCAGGGGGACGTCTCTCACAGTTCCTGCGTGTCTGGAATTCCATCAGAACAGACAAGTGGGTAAGACAAACTATCCAGTATGGTTATTGCCTGGAACTCTCCTCCACTCCCTCAAACATCCCTCCCAGACAACGTCCAAGGTCCTCAGAACATCTTACTCTTCTAAAACAAGATGTTCTCTCTCAACAAAAACACGCAATGGAACCATTCCCTTGCCTCGTCAAGGCACAGGGGTTTACTCCCTATATTTTCTAATTCCAAAGAAGGACGGCTCTTTGAGGCCAATACTGGACCTCAGACCGTTAAACCTTTACATTCAATCAGACCACTTCACATGGTCACTCTCCAACAGGTGCTACCACTACTTCAACAAGGCGACTTTCTCTCCACTCTGGATTTAAGTGATGCCTACTTTCATATTCCCATTTACCCGCTCACAGGAAATATTTCCAGTTCGTGGTAAGGCGGTCAACACTACCAGTTCAAAGTCCTCCCGTTCGGGGTGACCACAGCACCCAGAGTCTTCACCAAGTACCTCGCAGTAGTGGCAGCTCACTTACGAAGACTACATATTCACATGTTCCCTTATCTGGATGACTAGCTCATAAAAGCTAAGTCACACAGCAGCTGTGTGCAACACACACACAATACAATCCAGTTGCTTCACGACTTGGGATACACAGTGAATCTCAACAAATCCCACCTCCAATTGTTCGGCACACAACAGTATCTAGGAGCTACAATGAACATTTCAAAAGCATACCCCAACCCAGTCAGGATGCTCAACATGCAAGCTCTTGTATCACAATTTCAGCCTCAACACTCAATACCAACTTTAGTGTTCATGCAGTTAATCGGGATGATGGCCTCTTGCATTCTAATCGTCCCTTATGCAAGACTAAAAATGCGTCCCTTACAGGAGTGTTTGACACGTCAGTGGAACCAGGCTCAAAGTCAGTTAACAGATCTGGTGTTGGTGTACAGCCGCACACATTGCTCTCTGCAATGGTGGAACGCACAAAACCTTTCCAAAGGGCAGCCGTTCCTCGACCGGGTTCTACAAATAGTGCTAACGGATGCATCGCTCACTGGCTTGGGAGCTCATCTTCAGAACCATACCATTCAGGGCATATGGACCCCTCAGCAAAAAAGATTCCACATAAATACCTGGAATTACTGGCAATTGTTATTGCATTAAAATACTTTCAACTCAATGTGGTAGACAAAGCTGTCCTGGTCTGTACAGACATGACAGCAATGTACTACATACAGAAACAGGGGGGGACACTTTCTCTACAGCTTTCACACCTAGCTCAAAGCATATGGAGATGGGCCACTCCGCGAAACATATATCTCCTTGCAAAACACCTCCCAGGAGTACACAATCAAATTGCAGATCTGCTCAGTCGTCAAAGACAGCAGATCCACAAATGGGAACTTCATCCTCGTTCTTCTTCCATTCTTTAACATGTGGGGCCACCCAGAAATAGATCTGTTCGCCACACACCAAAACGTAAACTGCCCAAGCTTTGTGTCCAGTTATCCACACCAAAGGCAATGCGCTATGGATGAACTGAGCAGGAAAATTTGCTTACGCTTTTCTGCCTCTCCCGCTCATTACGCTAGTGGTTCGCAAGCTCAAACAGCATTCCCTCACAATGATCCAGGTTGCTCCAACATGGGCCCGACAACCATGGTTCACAACCCTCTTGGAACTATCAGTAGTTCCTCATCTCACCCAAGCTTCTCACTCAGAACCATGGAGAGATAAGGCATCCAGATCTCAGTCAAATCAACTTTGCTATCTGGCACCTGAAGTCTGGCTACCTCAATCTAGCGCCAGACTGCATGAAAATAATTAAAGAGGCTAGATGTCCTACTACCAGAGCATACTACGCAGCGAAGTGGAAATTATTTGTAACTTACTGTACAAATACCAAAATCAATCCACTTGATGCTGCTATTCAAAACATTATCTGTTATCTCTCGAACCTACAACCATGTAACCTTGCATATACATCCCTATGACTACATCTCTTTGCAATAGCAGCTTATCTCCAAAACAGACCACACTTGTCTTTGTTTAGAGTACCTGCTATCAAAGCATTTATGGAAGGACTTAAAAGAATAATTCCACCCAGAGCTCAACCCTCTCCGATATGGAATCTAAATATTGTCCTCACCAGACTTATGGGTCCCCCATTTGAACCTCTGTACTAATGCGAATTACAGTTCCTCACTTGGAAAGTAGCCTTCCTGGTTGCTATCACATCTCTTAGAAGAGTTAGTGTACTACAGGCATTAAACATACAAGAACCATTTTTGCAAATCCATCATAACAAAGTGGTTCTTCGGACTAACCCAACATTTTTCCCTAAAGTCGTGTCTGCCTTCCACCTTAACCAGTCTGTAGAAATCCCAGTTTTTTTCCCTCTACCAGACTCAGTGACAGAACGAGCTTTTCACACGCTAGTCGTGAAAAGAGCGATACTTTACTACATTGAAAGAACAAAATCCTTTAGGAAAACTAAACAACTCTTTGTGGCTTTCTCCTCACCTCATAAAGGCAATCCTATTTCAAAAACGGGTTTTCAAGTAGGTGGTTAAGTGCATCCAAATATGCTATCTTAAAGCCAAACGTACATTAACCATTCCCCCTAGAGCTCATTCCACACACAAACTATGTGCTTCTATGGCTTTCTTAGGGAACATTCCCGTAGCTGACATCTGCAACGGAGCAACTAGGTCTACACCTCACACTTTTACTAAACACTATTGTGTAGATGTGCAAGCAAAACAACAAGCTAGTGTGGGCCAATCTGTATTAAGAACACTTTTTCAGACCACTGCAACAGATACAGGTAGCCACCCCTAAGGAGGTAACTGCTGTGTATGCAAGTATATAATCTACAGCTCATATGCTTCGAACAGAAAATGCTACTTACCAGTATGCATCTGTTCTTGGCATGTAGAGGTGTAGATTCCTAAACGCCCACCCGCCTCCCTGGGTACCTCTATCTGTTGTAGTACTATCTTACTTCGATTCTTCACACATGGATATCTCTTTCTATTTCTTACTCACTCCATCATAACCCTCCATGATAAAGCAATCTGGAGATGAAGTCGATGCCCATGCGCACTATCACATTAAGGAGGAGTCACCTACCTCGCGACTACAAAGACTTCTTCGAAGACAAACACAAAATGCAAACTTCCGAGCCCAACACTAGATGGCGAGTTATGCACAAGTATATGATTCTACAGCTCTACATGCCAAGAACCGATGCATACTGGTAAGAAGCATTTTCCGTATGAAAATGGAAAACTGCTTGCATGATTGTAAATTGGGCATCTTGTATCACTTGTCCTGTATTGGTTTGTTTCTTGTAGCAATCTCACCTCCTATATCTATCTGCCATGCGCCTGATTGCGATCGTGCCCAGATGATGCAAGAACTTTTTAGTATAAAACCTATAGGTGTTAATCAGGCATTCAGTCCATTATATTGGTGGTTTCTGCATACAGTGACCTTTTTAATAGGATGGAAATAATCTGTCAGCACCCAGAAGCATGCATTCTTGTAAATCACCTATGCATATGTAGCAAGGCAGACAGCAAGGCTGTCCTTTGTCATCAACTCTCTATGCCCTTGGCTGAACCATTTGTAAGGTAACTAACTGCAGAAATTCCTCCTGTGTTATGCTGTGGCTGCTTGGTTAATATCACTGCAAATTTGATTATGTAGCCTTGTATACTGCTATTTTGCTGGAAACGTTAGATGTTACGTAGAAATAAGCCATCAGATTTATGTTTATTATCTAGCTGTAAACTTAATTGGACTTATTTGCAAATTCTATTAGAAGATACACATTATGCTGACATCCAGGTAACCACAATTGCCAAACAGTTGAAGGTTGACTCTGGCCAATGATATAGCAAATACATTTAAAGCTATATACCTACCAAAAGTTCTACATGTAATGTTGCATACTTATGTTGAAATCATACTTTCTATCTTCATCCTTGGTGGGTCTTATTAATGTCACCTCTGCCCGCTAACGTTAGTTCTTTTCTTTCCGTGGCAGCGAGTGCAGATCCGTGAAGAGAGCTACCCTCTGTCACTTTTTACAGGCTTTTTTTAACATTTTGTTGACCCCTTTTTTGGAGTGTAGGTTTTTACCTCATGTCCAAGAAGACTTCTGAGTTCATGCTGTGTGGTGGCACTCACCACGCCATGCCTGTGATGGACCTATACCTGGTTTGTCTCTGGTGCCTGGAGCGCAACCACGCCTCGACGTCGTGCTCAGACTGCCGGCTCAGGCTCCGAAAGCTTTAAAGGAGCGGTCTTTAATGCTGCTTGCAGTCCAGAGTTCAACACTGTGTAGTTTTCCCTGGAGGTCGTATTCACTGTCCCGGTCGAGAGGAAGGTCCGGGCACAGCTCCAGGAGTCCCAAGTCTTCGTTCTCACACTCAGTTGTCAAGTCAGTCAGGTAAGAGCACAAGAAACATAAGTTGCAGCATGCTTCACTCTCTCCCTGTCCATCGCCCAACAGCTCAAGGAATTTTATAATGCCATGTGCCTCATATTTGGGTGGCCTGACCCTACTGGTGTGCCTTTGGGCCTCAGAGGAGGCTCCATCATGTTTCGCGCCGGTGGCTCTGGTCCCGGCCCACCAGCTGCGACAGACCCATTCTGATCCCAGCCTACCTGGAGCCTATCGGCATCGATAGAACCCTTAGGTTCTTTCCTCAGCTCTATTCTGAAGGGCTGAGAATGGAGGAAGATTGTGAGGGGTTGCTGGACCCTTTACAAGACCAGTCTTATCAAGAAATTAACTGGTATGAGGAATTGAGTGAGGCCAGCGTACTGGATACATCTATTTCTCCAGATTGTGGCTTGCTTTCTCCCCCTACCGTGGTGTGGAGGGAATATCATACGCTATGGTGGTGTGAAGGGCAGCTGAGGTCCCTTACCTGGCAGTCAAGATTAATATCTTCACGGAGGTCCAGCAGCCTAGTGTCTCCCCCTCGGAACCCCTGCTGCCTTTCAATGAGGCCGTAACTGAAGTCCTTTTGGGGACCCGGTCCAAGCCCATCACAGGGGCTCCTGTGAATAGGACAATTGCCTGCTGCCATCGCCCTGCACCAGGTGACCCTAATTTCCTTACCAACCATCCTACCCCCTACCTCCCAAGATACTTTCCCTTGGCATTGAAAGCCTTTCTTCCTTCAATCAAGGGAAAGCTGGTTCAAGTGTTCACCGCCATGTGGTACTGCAACAAACCGGGTGGGGCGGGGTTATTGACCCTTTGTCAAGTGGCCCTGCATCCCTGGGCATGGCTGGAACAGCAGGGCATATCCCTGGTGGTTCAACACCTGGCAGGTTCTCTGAACGCCAGGGCGGACAAACTCAGCCTTTGATGCCTAGCGGATCAGAAATAGCGTCTCCATCTGGAGTTGGCGCAAGGTGTCTTTCAGCATTGGGGAGAGCCTTGGTTAAATCTATTCCCCTCCCCTGAGAACGCTCAATGTCAGCAGTTTTGTGAATGCTGGAGTATCCAAGGGGCTGTCGCTCAGAGACTCTTTTTGTCTTGAGTAAAGCTCAGGCCTCCTATACGCCTTTCCACCAATATTACTCCTGTCCATAGTGCTCAAGAAGATCAGGAGCAACTAGGCCCAGTCATTATCGTGGCTCTGCACTGGGCCCGGGGAGTCTGGTATCCAGAGCTTCTCCAACTGAGCATCGATCCTCCGATTAGGCTGCCCCTTTCGGAGGCTCTTGCTTGGAGATTGAGCAGTGGCAGTTGATAGCACTCGACCTTCCTCCCGAAGTCTGTAATGTTATTTTGGCAGCCAGGCATCCCTCTTCCCTGACCATGTATGCCTGCCAGTGGCACATATTTGTAAAATATTGTACAGAAAGGCCAATTGATCCTGTTTCTGCTTTCCTTTCTCACGTTTTGCTTTTTATTTTGACCTTTGTCCAGCAGGGCTCTGCACTGGGTACTCGAAAGGGTACTTTTTGGTCCTGTCTGCCTTCCTGAGGCTGCTGGACCAACCCTCATTATTCAAATCTCCCATTGTAAATAGATTCCTTAAAGGACTTGTACATATGTTCCCACTTTCTCCTTTCATTATGCCTCAGTGGGACCTTAATTTAGTTCTTACCTTTCTAATGTGCACTCCATTTGAACCTCTACACAGTTGCCCCTGTGGCTACTTACTATCAAAATAGCCTTTTTAGTCGTGATTACATCTGCCAGGAGGGTGAGTGAATTGGAGACTCTGAAATCTAAGCCTCCTTACCTGACCATCTTCCCTGATAAGTTGGTGCTTCGCACTAGGGCCTCTTTATAACTGAAAGTGGTAACATTCCATGCGGGATAGTTTGTCCCTTTGCCCACTTTCTACTTTCCTCCGCACCTCTCTAAAGAAGAGAAGCGACTCCCGTGTCTAGACCCAAAAAGAGCATTGTTGTTCTACCTTGACCACACTAAAGAATTTTGGGTGAACAAAGAAAAGGCCGTGCGGTAAAGAAGACCCTGTCAGATCCCTTCGATCTTCTACTGCCGGTCTTATGCAGGTTCCCAGGACTAAGGTCTCTTGGGGAGACAGGTCCTTTATAGTGACCACTACCAAACTATGGAACAGTCTTCCAAGCCACATCAAAACCTGTACTTCCCTTCTTTCTTTCCGCAAACAGATAAAGACCCGTTTGTTCAAACAATAACTATTCATGAACAAGATAACCTGGCTGCACAATCAATAACTACTCATGGATAAGTATAGTGGACACTCAGCGCCAAGACACCCTCGGGTATTTGTGCGCTCAACAAATTTCCCCCAAAAAAATAAAGAGGACTATCTTGCGATGGGCCGTCGTCTGCATCAAAATTTGCTACGCTCTGGCCAGTAGGCAGCTTCCTGAAGGCTTAAGGGCTCACTTCACCAGAACTGGGAAGCTCAAGGGTAAGGAATCTGCGGCTAGATGATTTCTTTACCAGATAAGGCATTATAGAAGGTATGTAACTTATCCTTTGCAACTTCTTCTATTAAGAGAGAGCTGATATCCTGTACTTTCTTGGGCACCACTGTATGTTATTTAAATGTATTCTACAACACACATGTAATTTATCTGAACACTTGGAGATTGATTGCCAACTATTATATCATTATTATATTTGTACAACTGCTTCTTTGGGGGGAAAGGGGGGGTACCCCAATGGAGTGAAAAATGTACATTTTCAATTGACATTCCTTATGATAAAGCATACGTAATGTAAGTTTTTCACAACTTGAAAGTACACCTTAAATCTCAGCAACATTCTACTCTTTGATTTCTACTTTGACGGCCAGGTTGGAAAATGGGGGTAAAACAACCATAGCTTGACACCTTAAAAACAAACTCCACCATCAGACTGCAAAGATATACACTTAACTCAAACAGCAAATAAGTAAAGTATCTTCTGCTCAGTAATGGTGACCTTAAATGAGGAAGGTATACAGGTGCTACCTTTTTGTGCTTGGTGGACGGATTTTAATGAAGCAGGATAGATATGGTGCTACTTGAAAAATATATTTGACGATTCTGTCATGTTCTAAGTCAGACTGTCTAGTATCCGCAAGGCAGCCGAGCCCGCATTGTGATTAGATAATGATGCAAAATATTTATTTTATTACGTATTTTCTTATAATTTTGCAAACAACTATCCTTTCTGTGACTGATGTTTTTTCATTGATAATGGAATGAATCGATAAAATAATTTAAACTATAGCATGATTCACTTTGCCATTGCTTTCTAATTTAAGGCATAACTTTCATATGACCGCAGATCTCCTACATCAACTCACTTTTATATGCTTACCCTTCTGAATGAATTATCTTAGTTTGCACATGCTTTGTGGTCATGAGATGTTCATTTGTTTCAGATATGCTGACAGAGCCAAACAGATTAAATGCAATGCCATTATCAATGAAGACCCCAACGCCCGACTGATCAGGGAGTTGAAGGAGGAGGTAGCGCGGCTTCGAGACTTGCTGTTTAGTCAGGGACTCTCAACTGTGGCGTTTACAGGTAAGCACCATAACTCTGATGGATAAGGTGAAAGTTGGGGAGTGATGCTTAAGGGGATGCCTGTCCTATTTCTCAATTTCAAGTGACTGGATTATCTTAAAAAACAAATCCATGCTACCTCACGATTTTTGTTTCCAAATGGTTGCACTAAGAAGCCAGTGAGTAACAAGATAAATGTCTTTAGTCGGAGTATGTGTTTCTGAATCAAGTCAACTGTAATGCCAGTTAGTACCACTTGGTGAAGAGTGGTTATTGAAGAGACTTGTTTTTTCATAAATGTATATCTGCTGTTTGATATATCACCTATTTGTACACATTTTTAAGTAAACTAAATTGTTGTATTGGTTCTACCAGAGCCGAGCACCAGAATGCCATACTAATGGCAGTTGTATGTTACAAAACTGTTAGGGGACAAAAAATAAAACACTTTTACTTATATAATAAATTGCTCTGTGTTGGGATATGTGGAATGTGGGGGTAGAAGGCGGGGACACGTAGGTTTTCCTTGCGTGGGACTCGGGAGCGGGGATGACGGCAGTTGCTGCCGGTCGCGGATGTGTGACGGATGGAAATAAAGGAGCACTTACCTCAACCTCGAGTGTGCCTCCTTTCACTGGCAACGGTCTCCTTTCAGTCTGTATTGTCCTAGTACTTGGACAGTTAATAGGAAGATCAGACCGCACACATCCGTGAAACAGGGGGAGTTCTTCACATTGTGATGGGGTCTCCTTTAAACCATTCTCCATCTCGATGAATGTTCTAAATGCTCCTTTTCTGCTGATATGCTCAAATAGGTCTATGAATGAGAGTAATGATGTCACCCTGAAGCGAAGTGTATCTTTTTCCGAGGCCACGGACTTCCCCGCCGGTCAGTGAGGCATCTTCACTTTCTTCAACATTGAGCCAGTGAGCCTGAAATAGGTCCAATATTGTACATCTCTATCCTGAATTTCACAGAATTTGGAGATACCTCCTGCACAACCAGAGACCAGGTCAGCTACATGGTGACTGTGCATCCACTGTTTGAAACTATTAGTTCCACCTAACTCCACTACAAAGCGGATGGAAGGGAGACCACATCAATGGATGGTGAGATCTCAAAACGACACAAAAAAACCCGATGAGTCAAGAGACATGGGAAAGCACTCATAGGAACTCATAGAACTGTTGCAGGATACAACAGCTATAAAGAACAGGCCCAGAAAACAGTTATCCTCAATTTGTGACACAGGCTGCCATTGGTCTCTACCAGTCTTCTGGCCTTCTGGATCTGTTGGAGATTTCCTGATAGGCTACGTTTGTTGGTGCTGCGGTATAGTCACGAAAGCATCCATTATTCTGTTTAAGCAGCGTATGTTGATCATCCCTGACCTCGCCCTGCATGTTCACAGCTTGAGCTTTCATTGCAATGAAAAATCAGCTGCGTAGTGATTGACCAATTTTTGCATTTGTGAAAGATTCAACGACTGGCCTCCTCCCTGGCTATTTTGTTATGTGACTCTGCTTCCCAGCCAAAGGCAAGACTAGCTTATCTGAAAGAGACACGTTAGTGATAGATTCCTTACCTTAGAATATCCCCAGGTGTCAGACTGGATCCGGAAAATTTTGCGTAGCAATACCCCTGCGCGCCGGCAGGCGTCGTCCGTGTCAGTCGTCGGCGTCATTAGCGCCGAAATGACGTCGTCGGAGTACATAGACACCGCCCATGCGCGCTGACGTCAGTTGTTCTTTTATCCGCGCCAGCTAGCTCAGATCCGGAGAAGCTCTACCCCTTAGTCTTTTTTGACTAAACTTTTTGATCATTTCTCTACTCCAGTCTTCGACTCCTGCGGTGCCGGTAGGGATGCTCGTGTTTAAACCCTGTTCCAGGTGCGACCGACTGATGTCGGTTACCGACTCCCATCGCCGGTGCCTCAAGTGTTTAGGCCTCGACCACGACGACTGCACCTGCTCCGACTGCCGGGCCCTGACATCTGAAGCTAGGAGGGAGCGGTTCCGCAAGCGACTGGTACTCCGGTAGTCGGCCCCGTGCCGCTCCAGGTCCCGGTCCCACAGGAGGTCGAGGGACGGGTCGCGGTGTCTGAGCCCTCGCAGCTCCGGGAGTGGACATCGGTCGTCAAGATCCAAGTCCTCAGGTAAGAGGCATGAGAAGTCGGAGAGACGTCATCGTTCCTCCGATCCACCCCGACGCTCGTGCGATGCGGCCGGGGGTTCGGGTGACACCACCCACGCGGCTCCAACGGAGTCGCGGACGTCGCCGCCTGCCCCACACCTTCGGGTCCCTGGGCATGACGAGACACCTGAGGAGGTCGAGCAGTACCTCAAGACCATGAAGTCTCTCCCTCAGCCGGGTTCCGTGGCGCCTCCGGGCCCAACGGCCACGGCTGGAGGGCCTAGCGGGGTCGGGTGCTTCGGCCCCGGAGCCGCCGGCGACTTCGGTCCCGGCGCCGCAGGCCCTCCCTGGATCCGCTTCCGTATCCGGGTCGTCGCTGGTCGACCTCACGACCTCACCGGCACAGCGGGTGCCGCCCCCGGCGCCTGCTTTGGGCGCTGTCCCTAATCCTGCCCTCGGTCCGGTTCCGGCGCCGGAGCAGCGCCGCTGGGCGCCTCTACCGACGGCCTTTGGAGATTTCTATTTCCATGAACTGGCCCCTTCCGCTGACCCTGAATTACAGGAGATGGGTGACGAGGGTGATTGGGAGGGGTCTGAGGACCCTCTGGCACGGGAGTGCCAGTCTCAACAGGACTGGACATATGAACTTGGGGAGGCCAGTGGAATTGACACTTTGCCAGACACTGGATTTGTCTCCCCTCCAACCGTGGCTACGGAGGAGGGGGCTGCTTATAGTGTAGTGTTGACGAGGGCAGCCAAGGCCCTAAACCTTGAGCTCCCTGTCGCGGCCGTGAGGACTAACCTCCTCACTGAGGTCCATAAACCGCAGGCAAGCTCCAGTGAGCCTCTACTGCCGTTTAATGAGGCCTTGTGTGACATTCTTCTGGGCACTTGGTCCGCCTGTGGATAGGAACGTGGCCAGACGCTACTGCCCGGCCCCGGGCGACCCAAGCTTTTTGTCCACCCATCCCACTCGTGAGAGCCTGGTCATCCAGGCCTCCACTTCCCAGACCGCATTCCTGACGGCCCCGACCGATCGGGAATCCAAGAGGTACGAACAGTTCGGGAAGAAGTTGTTGTTGTCCCTGAGTTTGGGACTGCGGTCAGTTAATACTGCATGCCTCTTGGGCCGCTACACCCACACCCTGTGGGACATGGTCGCGGAAGTGCTGCCACAATGTCCGGAGGAGGCCCAGGCAAAACTCGCCCAAGCCCTTTCGGAGGGCCGAGATGCAGCACGGTATTCCATCCGGTGTGGGCTGGATACAACGGACTCACTGGGCAGGGCGATGGCAACGACGGCCTGGTTGAGGTCCGCCAACTTTTCGGCCGATGTCCAGGCTACTCTTCTGGATATGCCATTCGATGGCCGTCACCTATTTTGCGACAAGGCAGACCATGCGCTTGAGCGTTTTAAGGACTCCAGGCCAACAGCCAAGTCCTTGGGCCTCACGGCCCCATGCCTGCAAACAGGTGCCTTTCGCTCCTTTCGTGGCCAAGGAAGGGGCGCCCCCACACGTACCGCAAGCCACGCGCCGCAGAACGTTCAACAGCGCGGTGGCGGCCGTGGAAACCGCCGTAGCGGCGGTCGGGGACCACGGCAAAGCCAGTCCACACCTTCCCCCGCAGCACCTGCCTCAAAACCCTCCTAGTCCGTGCTTTCAGGCCCATGTAACGCCAGTGGGGGGCAGGGTTCGCCATCACCTCTTCCACTGGTGCACTGTCACATCGGACAGGTGGATGCTGCAAATCGTCCGAAGGGGCTACTCCCTCCCCTTCGAGGCGACCCCTCCAGCCATGCCACCGCAATTTCACCGCGTGTCGGGGGGATCACTTGCAACTTCTGCAAGAGGAAGTCACGGCCGTCTTGGCCAAGGGGGCCATTGAGCGCGTTCCTGGGACGGAAGTAGGGTGTGGTTGTTACTCCCACTACTTTCTGGTACCCAAGAAGGGCAAAGGGGGCCTACGCCCTATCTTGGACCTATGGAACGTCAACGGCTTCCTCCGACAGGAGAAGTTCAAGATGCTGACTCTGGTCTTAGCTGACCTGGACCCCGGAGACTGGATGGTTGCGTTGGACTTGCAGGACGCTTATTTTCACATCCCCGTCCTGCCGGCCCACCGGCGTTACCTTCGGTTCACGGTAGGCCACGAGCACTTTCAATTTACAGTGCTCCCCTTTGGCCTTACCAGCGCCCCACGGGTGTTCACAAAAGTGATGGCCGTAGTCGCAACCCATCTGTGCAGGTTAGGGGTGTCAGTCTACCCCTACCTCGACGACTGGTTGTTGAAGGCGGGCTCGCTCCAGACAGTAGTCAGCCACCTCCAGACTACGGCCGATCTCCTGCACCTGCTGGGGTTCTCCATCAATGTGCCGAAGTCGCACCTGTGTCCCTCCAGAAGCTCCTCTTCATCGGAGCGGTTCTGGACTCAGCGCAGTTTCGGGTTTATCCTCCCGAACAGCGGGTTCGGGATATTCAGGCTATGATTCCGATCTTTCAGCCTTTATCCCGAGTCTCGTCAGGTTTACGCTGCGGCTTCTGGGGCTGATGGCCTCCTGCATCCTTCTGGTGCATGGCGCCCGGTGGCGGATGCGGGCTCTGCAGTGGGACCTGAAGTTTCAGTGGGCCCAGCATCAGGGCAACTTGTCCGACCATGTCTTGATCTCAGAGGGCACTGCCAGACAGTTGCAGTGGTGGCTCACGGACCGCGATTGGGTCAGTGGCAGATCCCTCTCCCTACCCCACCTGGAGCACGTAGTTGTGACGGACGCGTTCCTCCTGGGCTGGGGGGGCCACATTGGAGAGGCGGAGATCAGAGGCCTCTGGTCTCCGGCGGAGTCCCAGCTCCACATCAACCTTCTGGAGCTGCGGGCGATCCGTCTTGCATTGAAGGCATTCCTCCCCTCTGTCCGGGGGAGTGTAGTGCAGGTGTTCACGGACAACACCTCCGCCATGTGGTACTGCAACAAACAGGGCGGGGTGAGGTCGTGGACCCTATGCCAGGAGGCTCTGCGCATCTGGCAGTGGCTGGAACATCAGGGCGTGACCCTGGTGGTTCAACACCTGGCAGGGTCTCTGAACGCCAGGGCGGACGTGCATGATGGATCACAAATGGCCTCTGAACTCGGACGTGGCGCAAGGCCTCTTTCAACAGTGGGGAGAGCCTTGGTTAGATCTTTTCGCCACAGAAGAGAACGCGCAATGTCATCAGTTCTGCACGTTGGAGTTTCCAAGGCGGCACTTGCTCGGAGACGCTTTTCGTCGCGAGTGGAGTTGCGGTCTATTATACGCCTTTCCGCCTATACCACTTCTGCCCAGAGGGCTGAAGAAGATCAAGCGCGATCGGGCCCAGGTTATCCTTGTGGCTCCGGACTGGGCACGAAGATACTGGTATCCCGAGCTACTCAGCATGTCAGTCGATCTCCCGATTCGTCTGCCTCTTCGGGAGGACCTTCTGTCGCAGCAGTAGGGAACGGTCCTCCACCCGAACCTGTCCAGTCTCCACCTACGAGCTTGGAGATTGAGCGGCGACAGTTGAGGCCATTTGACTTGCCTCCTGAAGTCTGTAATGTCATTCTGGCAGCCAGGCTCCCCTCCACGAAGTCGGTATACGCCTGCAGGTGGAACAGATTTGTGACCTGGTGCACAGCAAAGGCTGTGGATCCACTCTCTGCACCCCTTTCTGAGGTTTTCCTCTTCCTTCTTCCTCTTGCCCAGCAGGGCTCTGCTCTGGGCACTATCAAGGGCTCCCTTTCTGCCCTTTCCGCCTTCTTAAGGCTACCTGATCAGCCTTCCTTGTTCAAGTCCCCGATTGTAAATAGGTTTTTGAAGGGCATCACACACATGTTTCCTTCTGTTCCATTCGTGATGCCCCAGTGAGACTTGAAACTTGTGCTTACCTACCTTATGTGTGCTCCCTTCGAGCCACTCTATAACTGTCCTCTCCGTCTTCTTACCTTGAAGACTGCTTTCCTGGTTGCCATCACCTCTGCTTTCTTCTACACCTCCTTTCCTCTCTGTTCATCCGGACAAGGTTGTGTTGCGGAAAAGACCCTCTTTCCTGCCCAAGGTTGTCACGGCCTTCCACATCGGGCAGTCCATTACCTTGCCCACCTTCTTTCCGCCTCCGCATCCCTCAAAAGAGGAAGAGAGGCTCCACCGTTTGGACCCAAAACGTGCGCTCTCTTACTATATGGATCGCACACGCCAGGTCCGGGTGGATGACCAACTCTTTGTTGGTTACGTGGGTGCTAAGAAGGGAAAGGCGGTGCACAAGCGGACCATCTCGCGGTGGATCATCTTGTGTATCCAGGCGTGTTACTCCTTGGCTAAGAAGGAACCCCCTGTTGGGCTGAGGGCACATTCCACTCGGGCCATGGCGACTACCACTGCCTTGGGCCGAGGAGTGCCCTTGCAAGACATTTGCCAGGCAGCTACGTGGGCCTCGCTGGACACGTTTGCAAGACACTATTGCCTGGACAACCAAGTCCGGAAGGATGGCTTCTTTGGCCGTTCCGTCCTCCAGGACTTCCTGGTGTGATTATTGGTTCGCAGACCCACCACCGGGGTTGGTATTGCTGGGGTATCTATTCTAAGGTAAGGAATCTATCACTAACGTGTCCCTTTCAGATGCACAAGTTACTACTTGTGTATTGATATATCTGTAAGAGACACTAGTTAGTGATAGATTCCTTACCGACCCACCCATCCTCCCCGTTCTGCGAACCGATATTTGGGTTATGGTCATCCCCTTTCAGGGCCTTAGTTTCATGACACCAGTGTTGGATCTATCATGGCTCTGCGTATCTGGCACGGAAAAGCTGTGTATTAGAACTGACGTCAGCGCGCATGGGCGGCGTCTATATACTCCGACGTCATTCCGGCGCTGCCGACGACGGACGCGGAGCCGCGGACGACGCCTGCCGGCGCGCAGGGGTATTGCTACGCAAAATTTTCCGGATCCAGTCTGACGCCTGGGGATATTCTAAGGTAAGGAATCTATCACTAACTAATGTCTCTTACAGATATATCGTTACACAAGTAGTAACTTGTGCGACTAGCTTACTAATACATCATGAGTCTCACATCTCGTACAAGCCTCTGCTCTTGAGCTCACAGTTTTCATAGCATGTGGAAGTAAGGTAAGCATGTGGCTCTCCCGTGTATAGTCTACAATGGTTGATGAATTTGGAGTTGTGGTAGACAGCCGGCATGAGCTGTGTGTATGGAAATTCCCCACCCCCACTCCCTCCAAACAACTGACAATTTGAGGACAGGTTCTCTTTCTGCATGCACTGCCTACAAGTGGCAGTCTTCCTTGTACAAGCTAGAACTCCCATCTTGCACCGTTCATGCACTCTGCCTCGGGCCAGTCCAACATTAAGTAAGCATCCAAACTATTGCTCTCCAGCCTATCTCTAGGAAAAGTACAAATTGCTGCACAGCTGACTTGTGGCGATTAACACGCGACTTTCCTCCAATTTATGGAACCAGGTGGTGAAGAGCAACACACGACCTGTCCCCTTGCAGACACTGCCTCACATAGAGCTCTACACTGGATATTGTATTTCCCCCCCTTTTTAGGGCTCGGGCCTACGTCACACTGAGTAGCAGTTTAGGCGGAGCCCAAGAGTCCTTGTGTGAGGGTCTCCGAAAAGCTACCTACCAAATTCCTGGCTGCTCGTGATTTTTCATCCTTTTTTTGCCAGCTGCATGGCAATTGGGCTTCGCATTCGTATGTTTTTACGAGAGCACGCAATAGCCCACAGGCGTTAGAGTTGCTCCGCCTAGTGCATATTCCGTGCGGACACACGCAGCAGAAGGGCATATTTCTTCAAAACCAGCTGTCAGAGCCCGCGGTAATTGAAGACAGATGCTGGGCGCACATGCACCATTCTTTGCCGTCTGCTCTACGAAGCTTCTGAACTCTATTTTGGCTTCCTGGAGATGTGTTTGTTCAACACTTCTTACACAGATGTAGGGGGTCGTGAGCTCAGCGCTATACAGGCGCTTAAAGGGGGCGTGCATGTGTTGCACGAGTGTGCAGGAACCGGAGTTCGCAAACTGCATGCAGTTGCACTAGTGCCGGTGCATAATGTGGTCCTTTAGGCGCTGAGTGTCCTCCACCTGTACGACTTCAATTTACGTATCTGCTTGCAAGAGAGATGTGCTTTACACGACGTGCTTATCTGCCATTTTACTCCCTCCTTATAGGAGGCTTTATGTGACTCTTGTTCTGTATCAGCTATCCACGCGTACACTGAAATACATCTCTTGGGCGGGTTATTTCTATAGCGCCTGAGCGTCCACAGCCACTTCAAGGCACTGAAATGGAAGACGCCTTGCGGAAGAGGTGATTGCAGGCGCTTGCCCCAGGTGTGTATTTACCGACGAGAACGTGTCTGGCATATTCCATAAGTGGGTGTGCATATACAAAAGACAAACTGCATTAATAGAGCATAGGGCTAGACTACCTGAAGAAAACATCTTTCCGAAAGAATCAAGTCTCTTTGATTCTCTATTCAGAGGACCAGAAGGGCAATAGTAATGGCATCAACAAATGGAAATAATAGAGCGCACTCCACTAGAGGAAAGGCTGCTACTATAGCAATGCTTAAAAATGTTCCTGTGCATGAAATTTGTAAGGCAGCTACGTGGCGGTCGGTTCACACCTTTGCCCGCCATTACTGCCTTGATTCTGATACTCAGGCGGATGCCCAAGTTGGTCAGGCATCCCTGAGAAATTTGTTTGGGTAATACATATAGTAGTATGATGTCTAGAGGATCTGGTATTCGTCCGCAGGGTATGGGATGGGCTTGCTACTCTATTCAGTGCTTTTGACTATTGATGAGTATCCCCTGGAAGAGAAGGATTAGTTACTTACCTGTAATCCTAGTTCTCTTCCAGGGGTATACTCATCAAAGTCATAAGCACACCCACCCTCCTCCCCGGACGAATACCAGAACTGGCTGTTTTTCATATTACCCATGCTGGGATCACACTGTTTTTACGCCGTCCAAAAGAACTGACCTAACTGTCACCTGTGGTGCATGATGGGAGCCTGGAGGCTCATAGAGGTCTTAAAGGCACGGCGCCAGTTTTTTTTCCTATTGTTACAATGCAGCCTATCTAGGCTAAAGCCGCCTCTATGATCCTGCCTGTTTTACCTTTGATAATAAATGTTGTGCGTTTCAAAGACAACAAAGGCAGTGTTTGCTTCTTTGCATTTTCAGATAATGTATTTTATGTCTTTATTTAACAAATGTAAAGATTTTACAGGCATTTGGGGGCAGTCTTTTGAGCCTAGTGTGGTTATATTGGGCTGCATATGTATATGCATTATATATATATATATATAGTTATTTTATACGAAATTTATGTATTTTTACCGGGGTCCCGCACGAGGGCGGGACTATTCAGTGCTTATGACTTTGATGAGTATACCCCTGGAAGAGAACTAGGATTACAGGTAAGAAACTAATCCTTATGACCCTTCTAAGCTCATTTTAGTGTCCTGTAGGTAGAGACAACCTATGACCCCTCTAAGCTCATTTTAGTGTCCTGTAGGTAGAGACAACCTATGACCCTTCTAAGCTCATTTTAGTGTCCTGTAGGTAGAGACAACCTATGACCCTTCTAAGCTCATTTTAGTGTCCTGTAGGTAGAGACAACTTATGACCCTTCTAAGCTCATTTTAGTATCCTGTAGGTAGAGACAACCTATGACCCTTCTAAGCTCATTTTAGTGTCCTGTAGGTAGAGACCACCTATGACCCTTCTAAGCTCATTTTAGTGTCCTGTAGGTAGAGATAGGTAGAGACAACCTATGACCCCTCTAAGCTCATTTTAGTGTCCTATAGGTATAGACAACCTATGACCCCTCTAAGCTCATTTTAGTGTCCTGTAGGTAGAGACAACCTATGACCCTTCTAAGCTCATTTTAGTGTATTGTAGGTAGAGACAACCTATGACCTCTCTAAGCTCATTTTAGGATCCTGTAGGTAGAGACAACTTATGACCCTTCTAAGCTCATTTTAGTATCCTGTAGGTAGAGACAACCTATGACCCTTCTAAGCTCATTTTAGTGTCCTGTAGGTATAGACAACCTATGACCCCCTCTAAGCTCATTTTAGTGTCCTGTAGGTATAGACAACCTATGACCCCTCTAAGCTCATTTTAGTGTCCTGTAGGTAGAGACAACCTATGACCCTTCTAAGCTCATTTTAGTGTCCTGTAGGTAGAGACAACCTATGACCCTTCTAAGCTCATTTTAGGGTCCAGTAGGTAGAGACAACTTATGACCCTTCTAAGCTCATTTTAGTGTCCTGTAGGTAGAGACAACCTATGACCCCTCTAAGCTCATTTTAGTGTCCTGTAGGTAGAGACAACCTATGACCCCTCTAAGCTCATTTTTGTGTCCTGTAGGTAGAGACAACCTATGACCCCTCTAAGCTCATTTTAGTGTCCAGTAGGTAGAGACATCCTATGACCTCTCTAAGGTCATTTTAGTGTCCTGTAGGTAGAGACAACCTATGACCCTTCTAAGCTCATTTTAGGGTCAAGTAGGTAGAGACAACCTATGACCCCTCTAAGCTCATTTTAGTGTCCTGTCGGTAGAGACAACCTATGACCTCTCTAAGCTCATTTTAGTGTCCTGTAGGTAGAGACAACCTATGACCTCTCTAAGCTCATTTTAGGATCCTGTAGGTAGAGGCAACTTATGACCCTTCTAAGCTCATTTTAGTATCCTGTAGGTAGAGACAACCTATGACCCTTCTAAGCTCATTTTAGTGTCCTGTAGGTAGAGACAACCTATGACACCTCTAAGCTCATTTTAGTGTCCTGTAGGTAGAGACAACCTATGACCCCTCTAAGCTCATTTTAGTGTCCTGTAGGTAGAGACAACCTATGACCCTTCTAAGCTCATTTTAGTGTCCTGTAGGTAGAGACCACCTATGACCCCTCTAAGCTCATTTTAGGGTCCAGTAGGTAGAGACAATCCCTTCTAAGCTCATTTTAGTGTCCTGTAGGTAGAGACAACCTATGACCCTTCTAAGCTCATTTTAGTGTCCAGTAGGTAGAGACAACCTATGACCCCTCTAAGCTCATTTTAGTGTCCTGTAGGTAGAGACAACCTATGACCCCTCTAAGCTCATTTTAGTGTCCAGTAGGTAGAGACAACCTATGACCTCTCTAAGCTCATTTTAGTGTCCTGTAGGTAGAGACAACCTATGACCCTTCTAAGCTCATTTTAGTGTCCTGTAGGTAGAGACAACTTATGACCCTTCTAAGCTCATTTTAGTATCCTGTAGGTAGAGACAACCTATGACCCTTCTAAGCTCATTTTAGTGTCCTGTAGGTAGAGACCACCTATGACCCTTCTAAGCTCATTTTAGTGTCCTGTAGGTAGAGATAGGTAGAGACAACCTATGACCCCTCTAAGCTCATTCTAGTGTCCTATAGGTATAGACAACCTATGACCCCTCTAAGCTCATTTTAGTGTCCTATAGGTATAGACAACCTATGACCCCTCTAAGCTCATTTTAGTGTCCTGTAGGTGAGGAAAATTAAATTTTGGCCATGTTGTGTTCCCTAGCGCGTACCCCACCGACTCCATGTACCAGCTTAAAGTGCATGTAACTTCCCCCCTGTGCCAGTTATGAAGACGCAAATACATTTGCGTCCACCGTCAACTTGTCCTCTTTCAGACGCACCATGAATGGATTATATAGTCCGTTCCTAAGTATGCTATGCCAACGTCTTTTTGTAGTACACTTTTCACTTTTTCCTGCTCTAGCCAGAGTGGGCCCTGAATTCCTGCCATCTGAACCTCTTTTGTGGCTCCTGGCTCTGCCCAGGCTACCTCTGTACTCATGAACTATGTCCTATATTCAGCGCGGCCTCTCGCGCTCAGCTCAAGCCTGCTTTCTGCCAAGACTGACTATAACCTTCGAGTTATCTGTTCCGCTCCCCGAGAATACATTCCTGCCTACTAGATCCTGTAAACATCCTCTCCAGCTGCAGAGCCAAAAGGCCGATCTGTCTTAATACAAGTAATTCATAGCCTCCGTTGCCATGCTTCCATGGAAGGCCCCGTGCCCCCACGCTTCACATGTAGACACTCAGGCGCTTATACACGCATTCACAGTTAGCATAGAATAGCTTCTACCCTAGAGACCTTTCCGCCCAGATAGTATAGTTCCTAAACATCAGATATCAGATATGATAGAAGTACAAGTTGATCTGACATGCCAGACTTCTGTCTCTTCCCGTCAGTGTAAATGTCAAGACCCCTGCACCCCGTCAGTCACACGTCATACAGCTGCGCGCGCATCCAAGCTTCCGATTTCTGCTGACATTGCAACATTCTGTTAGCACCACCCCTTGGTGCCACCCACTTGCGTCACCTGTCAGTGACGTTTCTAGCACACACCTCTAGTTCACGCCTAGTTTACGCCTCTTGATGATGTATTGGTACCACGTGTATACTGTTATCTTGTCTTCTCTCAGCTGTTACGCCTCTCACATTGAAACTTATGATGTAAATCAAGTATATAAGCTATGTAATGTCAATAAACGAGAGCGCGCTCATCTATCCCTTCTGACACCCCTGTGGTGGTCAGAACATGATATCCTGATTCCTTTATGAGGAATAAAACCCTTAGAAACTCTAACACCACGGACTCTGTTTTCTTTCCTTCTGATTGAGTTATTATTGATTAAGTACTTACCTGCATAGAAATTAAGAGAGTAAATTAATTATTTACGTCATTTTGGCGCCCGAACAGGGACCCCTCCCCCACCTCACGCGCCGGAAGGTGCGTTGCAATCCGTGTCCCCTGCCATCAGTTAGACGGACAACACGTGTACTGGCAGGCTTTCCTGCATCCCCCTCTGACACACGGAGGTGACGAAGACTGCGATCAGTGCCCAGACGAGGCGGTGAGGAGTGCGGAGGATCCCGACCAGAGCCCAGCCGAAAGAAGCAAGGTCCGAGGTGTGAAGAGGCCCACCAGTTTTCCGAAGTTTTCCGAAGTTTTCCGAAGTTTTCCGAAGTTCCGAGTCGAGTCCAGTCGAGTTTTCCGAGGCCTTCTGTTTCCGTGCTTCCCGGTGAGTACCATTGCTGGGTCGTATCTAGACGGGTTTGGGTACGCAAGTCCGGTCTGCACTGTTTTTAGGCAGTGTATCTGTACTGTTTAGCAGTATATCTAGGATTCCGAATTTCTGCACTGTTACAGCAGTGTATCCGTACCGTTGAGCGGTACATTCAGTGTAGGGGGTAGTTAGCTATGTCTTCAATGTTTTCATGTGATTAATGTTGTGGTATGAATGTGACTGTTTTACTGTGTATTATTGTATTTCTTGTAACAACTAGCAACTCGTATCAAGGAATAAAAGATCTAGCATTCAGTAATAAGTAAGCAGGATGCCGTTTCTCAGTAAGTTAAAACAGATCGGAACTAGGAAAGGGTTACTAGAGGAAGAAATTCCTATCCCCCCTAGGGACACTCCAGGCAATTTTATGTATCAAAAGCACGGCATAGATGCCATATTATATCTAGATTTATGGGCCGATTACACCAAACACCTAGACGAGAGACACAGATGGCCTGTTACCGGAACGTGGGATGCCGAGTGCATCATGAGGGTAGAAGAAGCATTATGGAAAAAGAAAGCTAGGCAATCTCAGAAGGACGCCATAGAATTTTGGCGTAAGGAATCACGTAAGCGTGCGGACAAAGCACTCCGTAGAGAAGACAGACTTAAAGAATCAGATAAAGAGCGAGAAAACGAATTAGTTACTGAAGGGATCCGAGTAAAAACAGAACAAATAGACCGTGCCCGAAATAATCTTGTAAACGGTATGTATCTCGTAGCAGATGGCCCATCCGAAACTGAATCAGAGATACCAACAAACTTACCGACACCGTTAGTTCCAACTAAAGTAATGCATAAAACTACTAAAGACATATTCCTGAATTCATATCTAGAGGATGTAGTACCAGCTTATACCAACATGCCTGTTCGTGCCCTGCCTACTGACAGGGATGGGGGGGCACTGCGCCCCCAGATCCAGCTCCACCGGTACCGCAACAGACCTCTCCCGCTCCGCCAGCTCCGCCACCCCCCGTACTTAAGACAGACCTACCGAAACCAGTACTACCTGATCTTACTAAAAGACAGATACAAGTCCAGATACAGACTCCACGGAGAGATAATGCCCAAGCATCCGCCTCAGGGGGTGCGACAGCGGGTCTACGGACCCCGCCACCGACACACAGATTGCATTTAAAGGACACACAGAATCCTTTCCAGTCTCCCTATTCAGCCCGGCTTGACGCATTCAAAGATAGGATGTCATTCTGCAGATATGATCCAGTACCCGGAACAGACGATCTGATGGTATTAGCATCACTGCGCTTAAGATCTGCCACCGATAACTTGCTATGCTATGTAGGAATGCAGGAAGCTCTCGACAGACTATACAAATTCATACAGACAGGGAAAGACCCCGACAGTGTTAAAGCTGCCATGTATAAACAGAAAGTTGACGTTCAAAAACAGATATTACGATTCTTCATTAATTGTGTGATAAGAGAACGAGACAGGCCCGGGACAGATCAAAGTGAGTTAGACGCATTAAACAAGTGGGGCCAAAATATAGCAGAAGCAAAACATGACAAGGGAACTTGTATAGCCACTATGTCCCAGAAAATTAGAAAGGCAGTATTAACTGCACATCAGGAAGAAACTGATAAAACTTCCTCCGGGGAGGAAGATGAAGATGAAACATCAGAAAAGTCTACAGATATCATAGCGTATGTAGGTAGGGGAAACTACCTTAGGAAAGGTGTCCGTCCGGAGAGCAAGAGAGTTCTTTTCTCCGCTTTAACCAATCCGAATTCTTCGGAACATCAGTTCCAGGAAACTGATAAAAGGCTTCGAGATCGAGTAGGGTATCATATACTAAATTCTATGGATGAACAGGAACTAGCCCGGTCGGCCGTGTTGTGGGCCGAAAACGCAGACATATATAATGATGACACGTTAGTGCAGACATTCTTGAACCTTTCCCCGGAAGAGCAGAAAATAGCAGGTGTATACATGATTCAGCACCTCCTCATCAAGTTCAGAAACCATCATTCTGATCCAGGTCCCTTACACGAAACATTAGAAGCACTACTCATGGATAGATGGAGAGGTTTTAGTACCAAATTAATACAAATAATTCTAGAACAACGACGTAAGTATAACACCTTCCTGAGCTCTGAATATGTTCCCGCCCCGCCTCCAGAAAGAAAAATGTACCACATGCAATGCGGTGGCGGCATTGAAAGCCAGAATCCCTTACGAGAAGTACATCCAGTTATGGGTGCCGATAATAACCTGAAACGTGTGTATGTTCACACACCACTGACTAAGTTAGAACTACTAGAAATGAAGAAGTTAGTTCCGTGCCATGATAAAGACCCGGCAGGTTTTCACAGAGAGCTTAAAGACATGTTATTGATGGGAGATTACACATATGATGATATTATGAAAATGTTAAAAGTACTGTTGCCCACGGGCATTTACGAGAAATTAAAGGAGAAGGATTGGGAAGTAGGAGAGTCAAAGATAGCATGGGCAGAGATAGAAGACGAAGAAAAGAAACGAGTCCCAGGGTTAGGCCTTGGGGATCTGACTAAAGCATTACCAGGTTTAATAGTACAGGTTCTGCCAAGATTATTGACAACTAGAAAGGAAGATTGGGACGCAATCTCGTCCTGCAAACAGAAACAAGATGAAGATACTAGTGACTTTTATTCGAGATTCGAGAAATGTTTCATTATCAATAGTGGCCTAAAAACAAGTAGCGAGTCATATCCACACCTTTTTGTAACGAAATTAGTAGAGAACGCCCTACCACTGGTTAAAAATAGAGTGTACAAGGTTGAAAGTACTTGGCAGGCAAATACGCCATCACAGATGTTACAAATGTTACAATATCACCAGAATAGAATTAGGGAAGAACAAGAGCAGGAACAGAAACGCATGAAAGACACGAAAATGAAAATGTTAGTAGCTCAGACAATTCCAGCCGAGGGTCATAGAAAAGGTGGGGCTCAGACAAATCATTCTGCCGCTCCCGTTAAAGGGACATGTAATTATTGTAAGCAGCCAGGTCACTACGTACATGAATGTCCAGTCCTGAAACATAACATCGAGACAGGTAAAACTAAAGAAAGACCGCGTCCGCCTAGACATGAACAGGGTCATCAACAGACCTCACAGAACGAACAGCCAATGCAGAATACACAGCCTATGCATGATCAGTCCCATACAGTACAGACCGTAGCAGTACCACAGCCACAGCATGCTCAGACACAGCCCGCTGCTGCAACTAGAGAAGTCTCACAACAAATGTACCAGTATGCCCAGTCGGCATATCCAGATTATCAGCGTTATACATGAAACAGCCTAGGGAGGGAAAGTGATTTGCCTCTTATTGAAATTCCTGTAGATCAAGAAGGTCCTTATGTACATAGTCACGTATTAGGAAAAGACAGAAAGTTTTTAATTGACACAGGGGCAAGTCGCACTACTATAAGTCATAATGAGGTTCCAGGGGCACCCCTCTCAGGCTCACAGAATGTTTCCCTTGGTTTTTCAGGACAGCCTATTGTAAATGAAGTATCAGAACCAGTACCACTAACTGTGGGTCCATTATCTCGAGTTACAGATTTGTTACTTACGAAATCATGTCCCGAAAATCTGTTAGGAATTAAAACACTAAAGGCTTTAGGAGCTATAATTTGCTGTTCTCCGGAGGGAGTCAGACTCTTTCTACGAGATTTCAAGGGTCATTATGTTCTACGTGACTTTGATGTCAGATTGAAAAATGTACCAGATCACTTATGGGCAAAAGGCCCAGCTGATGTAGGTTGTATGCATATCACACCATACCGTGTTACACTCAAGACAGGTGTTGTTCTACCCAGAATCAGACAATACAAGTTACCACCCGATGCTGTAGTGGCCTTACTGAAAATCATTGAAGAGCTTATTGCCCAAGGAGTGGTCGTAGAGACCGACTCCAATATCTGTAATTCCCCCATCATTCCAATTCTTAAACGTACAGACCGCAATGCACCGCCAGTATACCGGCTGGGGATTGATCTTCGAGAACTGAACAAATGCATTGTACCACAGTATCCTGTGGTCCCCGATATCTCCACCCTGTTAACTGCTATTGATTGAGAAGCAACGTTCTTTACTGTAATCGATCTCAAGAACGCCTTCTTCAGTGTACCCATTGACCCGGAGAGCCAATATCTCTTCGGATTCAGTTTAAATGGACGAAGTTTCAAATTTTCCCGCGCACCTCAAGGATTTACAGAAAGCCCCAGCATCTATAGTCAAGCACTGAAAAGACAACTAGATTGTATTCAAATGCCAGTTAATACAGCTTTACTACAGTACGTCGATGATCTGCTGATCACCGCACGAAGTGAGCCCGAATGTGAACAAGCATCTCTGATAGTTTTGCATTTTCTGGCCGACAAGGGACACAAGGTGTCTCCTTCGAAGCTACAATTCTGTGTTCAGCAAGTTGTGTACTTGGGTCACTTGCTGTCCAAAGTGGGGAGACAGCTCACTCCCGATCGCATTCAGTTAATAGTAAACATGCCCCGACCCCAGTCACAAAAAGAAGTGCGGGCCTTCATAGGCCTCACCTCGTACTGCAGACAATGGATTCCTCAATATGCATTTCTAGCTAAACCACTCATCCAGTTAACGACACAGGAGGCAGCGACTTCGACTGTCCTTCCTTGGACCCAGGAACACACACAAGCCTTTGAGGAATTAAAGAAAGCTTTATGCCAAGCACCAGTTTTAGCGACACCATGCTACAGTAAACCGTTTACACTTTTTGTTACAGAACGTGATGGTACAGCATTGTCTGTCCTCACTCAAGATCAAGCAGGTTCACATAAGCCTTGCGCTTATTTTTCAAGTACATTGGATTCAGTAGCACAGGCACTCCCTGCATGCTTAAAGTCAGTAGCAGCAACAGCGTTAGCAATCAGACAAAGCGATTCAATTGTTTTAGGTCATCAGTTAACAGTACAAGTTCCACATTCTGTAGAGGTTCTGTTAAACAGAACCCAGACTCAACACTTGACTATAGCACGATTGACAGGTTACGAATTGACATTATTCCAGCCACACATAGAAATCAGACGCTGCAGTATCTTGAACCCAGCAACATTGTTACCTACAGTTATGACAGATCCAGCTCCGCATGATTGTATAGAGATTATTAATGCAGTAACAAAGCCCAGACGAGATTTAACAGATGTTCCACTGACAAATCCAGACCTGACACTTTATGTGGATGGTTCATGCATGAGAACAAGTACAGGAGAATTAGTGGCCGCATATGCCGTGACCACTGAAACTGAAGTTAAAGAAACACATCGTATTGATACACTGTCTGCTCAAGCAGCAGAGCTCATCGCTCTGACCCGAGCCTGTATTCTAGCGAAGAACAGAAATGTTAACATATACACAGATTCCCGTTATGCGTTTGGAGTCGTACACGACTTTGGTATGCTCTGGCAGGAACGTGGTTTCCTGACCTCTCATGGTACCAAGATACAGCACGGTCCTCTCATTCAAGCACTGTTAGAAGCAATACATCTGCCTTCAGCCATATCAGTCATGAAGTGTAAAGCCCATACTAAAGCCACAGATTCTGTCTCCCAGGGTAACGACCTGGCAGATCAGACAGCAAAACATACAGCACTGACTCACACTCAGACAGCTGACACGACCAAGACAACAGATCCGACAAACTGCATGACAGTCCGAGATCCCACCCTAGATGTTATTGACATTCAGACACACGCTACTGCAGACGAAATAAAGAAATGGATCGAACTAGGAGGGATCCAGACAGATCAGGGTTGGATGACGAAGGGAAAATCTACATGGTTTCTCCCTGACTCTATGGTTCAAGTCATGATAAATACAGCACATAGTCCTGCCCATTTAGGAGAGAAAGCAATGCTAGACAGTTTGCAAAATATCTGGAATAATAAACACTTACGAGCAGCCGCAAAACAGAAAGTGCGTACTTGCATGATCTGTTGTCAGTTCAATCCAGGTAAAAGCGTCCCTGTAGAGCAAGGTGGATTTCATCCTCCCGATCACCCTTTTGAAGTCCTCCAGATGGATTATATCCAGATGGACCGTTGTAGAGGATTTAAATATGTTCTCGTAGTTGTCTGTGCTCTGTCCCGCTGGACCGAAGCATATCCAGTCCCAGATTACACTGCTCCGACCACTGCCAAACAGTTGGTTCGTGAATTTTTCCCACGGTACGGCTTGCCTCGTGTCGTGTACTCAGATAACGGTCAGCCATTCTCGTCTGCCCTAATGAAAGAAGTTTCCTTGTTATTGGGATACCAGTGGAAGTTCCATTGTGTCCGACATCCAGAAGCAGCAGGCCTTGTAGAAAGGCATAATCAGACATTAAAGATTCGCCTTGCCAAAATATGTCAGGACAAAGGGGTCGACTGGATAGTCGCCCTGCCGGTGGCACTATTCTATATAAGAATGGTCGCCCATTCGAGATCAGGGCTATCTCCGTACGAAGTGGTCTTTGGAAGACCACCGAATATGTGGGGGACGCCCATTCCTAAAAAGATAACCGATGTTGATTCTAATATGTTGACAGATTACCTTGCCTCCTTGATGTCTGCACTCCAATCATGTCGTTCACAGGTTGCCGCTGCCTTCCCTGACAACACCGATGTGAAGGAGCATGATGTCCGCCCCGGTGACGTTGTTTTAGTCCGAAACTTCGACAGGAAAAGTCCGTTGGAGCCCCGCTGGAAGTCTCCGAAGACCGTTCTTCTAACAACAAAGACCGCAGTCAAATTGGAAGGAAGAAAGGGGTGGGTCCACCTAAGCCATATCAAAACATTCCCAGGACTGAAACCGGAACAAGACACACCCACCCCCACCAAAGACTGTGATCCCAAAGACTTTTCCGAATGCAAACGAGGAAAAACTCCTCAAGAACAATATCGTATGAAGTTACGATCTAGCAAGTCAGACAGTTTAATTGTTTAAGTCCTCCCCTAGGTGAATCGGTTAAATAGTTTCTGACATGTATCCCCTAGATCGAGTTAGAGAGAGAGAGGAAAAGAAAAGAACATATTGCAAATCACTTCGTAGTCACTGCATAGTGACACTAATAATTATGTTTTTTCTCAGTATATTAATAATCATTGCTAGTATCTTGTTACCTATATACTATCCTATCTTCAAGCGTGAACAATCTGCTTACAATGTCTCTGCTGAACACATTTTTAGTGAGCTACCTCCTCATGAGCTTTCCTACAGACTGGCGCTGCGCAACAATACATTCATTAGTATGTTACATCATTCTCATCAAACTAACAATGCTACAAATTGCTGGATATGTGGCCGACTCCCTCCCTACCAGAATTACAAGGGAGCATTGCCTCTCTTTCCGTATCCGTTCACTCACAATGGCTCCTGCGGGGCATGGTTCAAGATAATTAGTTCTTTAGATCCAGACATTGCTGTTTTCGATGGGGGTTGGGTTTGGGGAAACTTGAACTTGGTCCTACTAGACGTCTGTTACCCGGATAAGGAGGGACTCCCCATTAGAATAGGAACTGATCTAGAAAATGAAGTATATGGATTAGGTAATTACACAATTAGCCTTATGATTCTTACCGTCGAATCCGAAGCCGCACCAGTTCTACCTATTATGTCAGTACTGCCAGTCACTGGTGAATTATGTATCAAGAAGAAAGGTTCAGTACACTTAGGTCATAGTAAATGCACTACTGTGGTCGAATTCAGTGATGATGGAAAGTCATCCTTCAAAGCTATCAGTCATTCTTACTTTGTGTGTGGTCATACCGCATACATTCGTCTACCTCCAGATTGGGATGGTACCTGTTACATTGCATTCCTTTTGCCACCCGTTTTTCTAGCTCCTTCTGATTACCACAGAAATAGCAATCTAGTAAAGAATAGACCCAGAAGAGATGCCCCCCTTGTCGACTACACAGAAACAGCATGGGAACAGTACACTGATTTTAATAAAGGGTTCTTTTTCTTCTTAGGCCCTGTCCAGAATAGTAAATTAATACGCAGATTAACTAGAACACTTGAAGCTGTAGTAAATGAAACTACCTCCGCCTTAGGAAACTTAACAGAGGAGCAGTCCGCTATGCGGGTTGTTGTCCTTCAGAATCGTCTTGTAATTGACGTCATCTTGGCAGATAGAGGTGGAGCCTGTAAGGTCATCGGGTCAAGCTGCTGTGTTTTCATTCCACAGAATGCACCATCTGTATATCAAGCTATCACCCGTCTTCATAAAATTGCAAATCAGATACATCAGAATCCAGGCACCTGGACTTGGTCCGGTTGGTTCTGGACAACGTTAACAGCTTGGGGATGGAAAATACTATCCTTCCTAGGCATTGGCCTAGTCCTAGTATTCAGTTGCTGCTTGTGCCTACAGTGTGGGCCAGCGATTTGTGGACTGTGTGCCACTTCTTGCATTGAACATTCCAGTTTTCACTCAAAACGTAACCGAAAGAAAGAAGAACAAATGATGTTACAAGAACAGGCTGATCGATTCATGAGGATCGATATTTCATGAAGGGTCCGTAGGGAACAAGGAGGGAATGAGGAAAATTAAATTTTGGCCATGTTGTGTTCCCTAGCGCGTACCCCACCGACTCCATGTACCAGCTTAAAGTGCATGTAACTTCCCCCCTGTGCCAGTTATGAAGACGCAAATACATTTGCGTCCACCGTCAACTTGTCCTCTTTCAGACGCACCATGAATGGATTATATAGTCCGTTCCTAAGTATGCTATGCCAACGTCTTTTTGTAGTACACTTTTCACTTTTTCCTGCTCTAGCCAGAGTGGGCCCTGAATTCCTGCCATCTGAACCTCTTTTGTGGCTCCTGGCTCTGCCCAGGCTACCTCTGTACTCATGAACTATGTCCTATATTCAGCGCGGCCTCTCGCGCTCAGCTCAAGCCTGCTTTCTGCCAAGACTGACTATAACCTTCGAGTTATCTGTTCCGCTCCCCGAGAATACATTCCTGCCTACTAGATCCTGTAAACATCCTCTCCAGCTGCAGAGCCAAAAGGCCGATCTGTCTTAATACAAGTAATTCATAGCCTCCGTTGCCATGCTTCCATGGAAGGCCCCGTGCCCCCACGCTTCACATGTAGACACTCAGGCGCTTATACACGCATTCACAGTTAGCATAGAATAGCTTCTACCCTAGAGACCTTTCCGCCCAGATAGTATAGTTCCTAAACATCAGATATCAGATATGATAGAAGTACAAGTTGATCTGACATGCCAGACTTCTGTCTCTTCCCGTCAGTGTAAATGTCAAGACCCCTGCACCCCGTCAGTCACACGTCATACAGCTGCGCGCGCATCCAAGCTTCCGATTTCTGCTGACATTGCAACATTCTGTTAGCACCACCCCTTGGTGCCACCCACTTGCGTCACCTGTCAGTGACGTTTCTAGCACACACCTCTAGTTCACGCCTAGTTTACGCCTCTTGATGATGTATTGGTACCACGTGTATACTGTTATCTTGTCTTCTCTCAGCTGTTACGCCTCTCACATTGAAACTTATGATGTAAATCAAGTATATAAGCTATGTAATGTCAATAAACGAGAGCGCGCTCATCTATCCCTTCTGACACCCCTGTGGTGGTCAGAACATGATATCCTGATTCCTTTATGAGGAATAAAACCCTTAGAAACTCTAACACCACGGACTCTGTTTTCTTTCCTTCTGATTGAGTTATTATTGATTAAGTACTTACCTGCATAGAAATTAAGAGAGTAAATTAATTATTTACGTCATAGGTATAGACAACCTATGACCCTTCTAAGCTCATTTTAGTGTCCTGTAGGTAGAGACAACCTATGACCCTTCTAAGCTCATTTTAGTGTCCTGTAGGTAGAGACAACCTATGACCCTTCTAAGCTCATTTTAGGGTCCAGTAGGTAGAGACAACTTATGACCCTTCTAAGCTCATTTTAGTGTCCTGTAGGTAGAGACAACCTATGACCCCTCTAAGCTCATTTTAGTGTCCTGTAGGTAGAGACAACCTATGACCCCTCTAAGCTCATTTTTGTGTCCTGTAGGTAGAGACAACCTATGACCCCTCTAAGCTCATTTTAGTGTCCAGTAGGTAGAGACATCCTATGACCTCTCTAAGGTCATTTTAGTGTCCTGTAGGTAGAGACAACCTATGACCCTTCTAAGCTCATTTTAGGGTCAAGTAGGTAGAGACAACTTATGACCCCTCTAAGCTCATTTTAGTGTCCTGTCGGTAGAGACAACCTATGACCTCTCTAAGCTCATTTTAGTGTCCTGTAGGTAGACAACCTATGACCTCTCTAAGCTCATTTTAGGATCCTGTAGGTAGAGGCAACTTATGACCCTTCTAAGCTCATTTTAATATCCTGTAGGTAGAGACAACCTATGACCCTTCTAAGCTCATTTTAGTGTCCTGTAGGTAGAGACAACCTATGACCCCTCTAAGCTCATTTTAGTGTCCTGTAGGTAGAGACAACCTATGACCCCTCTAAGCTCATTTTAGTGTCCTGTAGGTAGAGACAACCTATGACCCTTCTAAGCTCATTTTAGTGTCCTGTAGGTAGAGACCACCTATGACCCCTCTAAGCTCATTTTAGGGTCCAGTAGGTAGAGACAATCCCTTCTAAGCTCATTTTAGTGTCCTGTAGGTAGAGACAACCTATGACCATTCTAAGCTCATTTTAGTGTCCAGTAGGTAGAGACAACCTATGACCCCTCTAAGCTCATTTTAGTGTCCTGTAGGTAGAGACAACCTATGACCCCTCTAAGCTCATTTTAGTGTCCAGTAGGTAGAGACAACCTATGACCTTTCCAAGCTCATTTTAGTGTCCTGTAGGTAGAGACAACCTATGACCCCTCTAAGCTCATTTTAGTGTCCTGTAGGTAGAGACAACCTATGACCCCTCTAAGCTCATTTTAGTGTCCTGTAGGTAGAGACAACCTATGACCCCTCTAAGCTCATTTTAGTGTCCTGTAGGTAGAGACCACCTATGACCCCTCTAAGCTTATTTTAGTGTCCTGTAGGTATAGACAACCTATGACCCCTCTAAGCTCATTTTAGTGTCCTGTAGGTAGAGACAACCTATGACCCTTCTAAGCTCATTTTAGTGTCCTGTAGGTAGAGACAACCTATGACCTCTCTAAGCTCATTTTAGTATCCTGTAGGTAGAGACAACTTATGACCCTTCTAAGCTCATTTTAGTATCCTGTAGGTAGAGACAACCTATGACCCTTCTAAGCTCATTTTAGTGTCCTGTAGGTATAGACAACCTATGACCCCTCTAAGCTCATTTTAGTGTCCTGTAGGTATAGACAACCTATGACCCCTCTAAGCTCATTTTAGTGTCCTGTAGGTAGAGACAACCTATGACCCTTCTAAGCTCATTTTAGTGTCCTGTAGGTAGAGACAACCTATGACCCTTCTAAGCTCATTTTAGGGTCCAGTAGGTAGAGACAACTTATGACCCTTCTAAGCTCATTTTAGTGTCCTGTAGGTAGAGACAACCTATGACCCCTCTAAGCTCATTTTAGTGTCCTGTAGGTAGAGACAACCTATGACCCCTCTAAGCTCATTTTAGTGTCCTGTAGGTAGAGACAACCTATAGTGTCCTGTAGGTAGAGACAACCTATGACCTCTCTAAGGTAATTTTAGTGTCCTGTAGGTAGAGACAACCTATGACCCTTCTAAGCTCATTTTAGTGTCCTGTAGGTAGAGACCACCTATGACCCCCTCTAAGCTCATTTTAGGGTCCAGTAGGTAGAGACAACTTATGACCCTTCTAAGCTCATTTTAGTGTCCTGTAGGTAGAGACAACCTATGACCCTTCTAAGCTCATTTTAGTGTCCAGTAGGTAGAGACAACCTATGACCCCTCTAAGCTCATTTTAGTGTCCTGTAGGTAGAGACAACCTATGACCCCTCTAAGCTCATTTTAGTGTCCAGTAGGTAGAGACAACCTATGACCTCTCTAAGCTCATTTTAGTGTCCTGTAGGTAGAGACAGCCTATGACCCCGCTAAGCTCTTTTTAGGGTCCAGTAGGTAGAGACAACCTATGACCCCTCTAAGCTCTTTTTAGGGTCCACTAGGTAGAGACAACCTATGACCCTTCTAAGCTCATTTTAGTGTCCTGTTGGTTTAGAGACAACCTATGACCCCTCTAAGCTCATTTTAGTGTCCTGTAGGTAGAGACAACCTATGACCTCTCTAAGCTCATTTTAGTGTCCTGTAGGTAGAGACAACCTATGACCCCTCTAAGCTCATTTTAGTGTCCTGTAGGTAGAGACAACCTATGACCCTTCTAAGCTCATTTTAGTGTCCTGTAGGTAGAGACAACCTATGACCCCTCTAAGCTCATTTTAGTGTCCTGTAGGTAGAGACAACCTATGACCTCTCTACCTACAGGACACTAAAATGAGCTTAGAGAGGTCATAGGTTGTCTCTACCTACAGGACACTAAAATGAGCTTAGAGACAACCTATGACCCTTCTAAGCTCATTTTAGTGTCCTGTAGGTAGAGACAACCTATGACCCCTCTAAGCTCATTTTAGTGTCCAGTAGGTAGAGACTGTAGGAGAGTAGGGTCTGCAATCCTATGATCACCCAGACATTTTGCTTTTGTTTCACTGGTTTACGACTTTCTCGGGCTGTGGGCCTGCCAATCAGACCCACAGCCTAGCTGTTCTCTCACTAAATTGATGTGTGTACCTTAGGTGCATTACCCAATCGGAACTGGGCCACCCTGTCAGACCCTGTAACTCAGGGCATCGGTGTACCCAGGGCCTACCAGGGGCTGAAGCATGTATTATGCCACCCCTGGATGGCCATCTAAATTTGACACAACTGGTTGCACGAAAGCTGGGGCAACGTGGCGTACTCGCCCGTTGCTGTAGGTATAGTATCCCTATATCTAACCCTAAAATGGACACCCGAGTTCCTATCAGTCACTCCTATGGCAGGCCTTGACAATCCTGAAGGCAGAGTGCGTGTAATCGTGTGAATTGGGCTCTGGCACGAGCCGAGCCCGGTTGCAGCTTGCGGAACCAAGACCCAATGGCTGTTCCATGATAACGCGTACCATATCGGTAACTTCGGTATAGCGTTATCAAGACATGTCGAGTAAGGTGTCATACGAATCGGGATGCTGCCCCCTCACTAATGCTGGCGACGAGGTTAGCATTCCGCCCTTCTAGAGGGACACGACATGAACGTAACTGTGAACCCCGGTTAAAGTTAACTGAAGCCTCAGCTCCACAAAATGGACGCTGCCACCACAGACACGAGTCTGACCTCCTGCTGCTGGGAGTCCTTCCAGCGAGGAGAGCTTGGACAAAGGGTTCCCTGTCCGGGCGGTGTTCGCACCATCCCAGACAGGGTTTTGTGTATCCTGGGTAGGCAGGGCTTTACAGGAAGGTGACTGCGGAGTGGCACCCCGGGGCTCACTACGCATCTGCCGGCTAGAACCAGTTCCAGGGGCGCGCAGCCCCTGACCTGGGAAAAGTCCGGCAGGGGAGAGGGGTGTAACTACCCCCCTTCCTGGTGCCACCCCTAGGGCTGGACCTAGTCACGTACCCACCCCTTTCTTTAGGATAAAGGCCGGAGCGGGGACCCTTCCAAATTAGATCATCTTTAAATCAAGAATACTTTCTACGAAAGGACTTCGAGACTCTTCTTAAGATTTCTCCCTTGTGGCTAAGGAGTAGTCACCCTGCATCCGCAGGCACCATCTAAGAACTCTGCGGTGTGCTGCAAGTCCTTCCTCAGGAATCCGACGACCCAGCTCGACGAGAACCGGCTTCCCTGGCACCTCTGACCTCTACCCACATCGTCAGCTCAGCTGAGATCTGTGGGTGCGACGAGACCTCGAGGGACCGGCCATCATCAAAACCTGCACGCTTTCTTAACCAGCACGACCACCGAAGGAATCCTCTGGTGAGTGCTCTGGGGTCCGAGAAGCCCCGACCCTGAGCAGCTCCAGCACCGATGTGCAGCCTCCCAGCATCTCCACGATCTGCGTGGGGCCCTTCTGCTTTGCTGTTCAGCACGTTGTCCGATCACTAGCCGCTGGCTGGTGACTCTTTGACGACGAACGACAATCAACGTTGCTAGTCTGGTTGCTCCACACTGGCCTTTGCTCCCTTCTGCGAGAGGAGCACCCCGGACCCTCCTGGTCCACTCAAGACGCCATTTTAGGCCCACCACGTGGCCCTGAAATCTGCCAAGGCTTGTTGCCCCAATCCTGGGCCCAGCGACGCCGACAGCATCAACCTTCGTGGGACAGCTCGCACCTCCATCCTGGTCGCCGACAACGCCTCCTGGTCCGTGAGACTGCAGAGCCTAGCGTCACCCACTCATCTAGTCGAGGTGACGACCATCTGGTGCCCTCCTGGTACCCTCTGACTACTGGCTAGTAGTATGAACTTGGTCCCCTCTGCTTTCAGGTATCATCGATCTCTGATCCAGGCTTGGATCTCAACGAACTTTTCTCCATTGGTCGCAGGCCAGCAACTCCTTCCTTCCGGCTCCTGGCTCGTCAGCGAAGACCCCCGACGCCTGTAAGACTTGTGCAGCCGCAGCCCTTGTGGCTAGGTAACTTCGGCATTTCGGTGCCCGCATAGCCTCCTTACTTAAGGGTCCCGAGTCCCTCGCTTCCGACTTGCCTTATCGGGTCCGCCCGAGACCACTAAACTTTCCGTGCCCTCGGGCACTTGTATTAATTGTGCACTTGAAGTATTTTCCTAAGAGTTTTGTTCTGTGCTTAGTACCCTGTCCTCATAAAGAGTCCAGGGCTGTTGTGATTCTAATAAATACACTGTTTATTTTCATAACACTTGTGTGGTGTCCTTTCACTTGGTGTTCAAGGGGTATGTGATGGTATAACAGCTGGCTTAACATGCCCTCTAGAGTTTAGCCCGAAGACTGCTCGTATCCACGCTACTAGGATAGCTGGTCTAAGGTTGACTTACAACCAATCACCATAAGGGTCGTTTGGACCGATGAATACTGGTCACTAGAATAGTGAACACTGCATATCGGGCCAACTTCTCACATTGGTGAGCAGCGGTTGGGATTTGAGCTTGCTGTTGTTTTACCACGCGTATCCTAAGAATATCTTGTGAAAGATCGCATAAGTACTCCAGGTACATATAACTTAGCTTAGAATACTCTGAGTTCTACTGAACCAGCTGTTGTAGCTCCTCAAGGCTTAGCACACCTTGGCTACAACTCTTAGCAAGGGATCAGTAGGTAAACATATAGTGTAGGTAGGTGCATCACTTACATTACACTAGAAGCAGCATGTCCGACAAAGGAGGAAACTCTGAGTCTCCCCTTGTGTCAGTCGACCTTCCACAGGTCACGTCCAGATATGCTGCACTTAGCTTCCAAGAGATGCGACAGCTCTGTACATCTCGGAAGTTAAAACAGGGTTCAAACCCTACAACTCCGTTTCTGATTGGTCTCTTGGAGACTTATGATGCTAGGAGGGCGGGTAACACCGACCCTTCTCATCCAGAAGAGAGTATGCCCCCCCTCGAGGGAACCCGAGGTGACCCTGACCTTATCCATCTCTCCGCAGAAGGTGAAGAGGAGGACGAGGAGCCAGAGACATCTGGGGACGAGGCAGACAAAGGTCCAGTAGTGGTTAGCCAGCTAACTAGGGACAACTTAAGCCGGCACGAGAATGGTACTAGGAGACCCCTGGGGCCCCTCTCAGGCCAGCTTAACATTGGGAGTGGACGAGTTAGGTCTCTATCGAGAGGCTCTAACAGATCCATTCAAACCAATGGCTCTCGAGGCTCTGCTCGGAGAGGGATGACATCCCCTCAGAGGAGAGTGTACGAAGCTAAAGAGCGGGAAGTCAATCTGCGGATCGAAAGGGAAGAACTTGCCCTAGCCAAAGAACGACTCGCCTTCGCTAGAGAGCAAGAATTGAGTGGGACAAATCCCACTGGTGGCAGCATTCCCCCACGGGAAAACAGGAGTTTAGACACTAGACACCTGAGTAAGATAGTGCCCCCCTTTAAGCAAGGGGACGACATCCACAAATGGATTACTGCTATGGAGCGGGCCTGCACTGTCCAGTG
This sequence comes from Lissotriton vulgaris, assembly GCF_964263255.1. Lineage (NCBI taxonomy): Eukaryota > Metazoa > Chordata > Amphibia > Caudata > Salamandridae > Lissotriton > Lissotriton vulgaris. The sequence goes on along the minus strand of NC_141700.1, from coordinate 796,386,908 downwards.
CGTCCCCCAGAGTCAGTGGGCAGCTATCTTGTGGCTCTCCTTTGAGGGTAAAGGTAGAGACAAGCTCCTCACTACTAGAGTCGAGGATGCTAACAATTACCAGGTCCTGAAGAACACACTGATTGATGGGTTTGGCCTAACCACTGAGCAGTACAGGTTGCTGTTCAGGGATACCCAGAAAACTCAGTCTCAGGACTGGTCTGATTTCGTTGATTGTGCCACTAAGGCTTTGGAGGGCTGGTTGCTGGGCAGTAAGGTTACTGATTACACAGGATTGTATAATTTGATCATGCGAGAACAAATTTTAAACAATTGTCAGAACCAGTTGTTGCATCAGCACCTTGTCGACTCAGATCTGACCTCTCCCCAAGAATTGGGAAAGAAGGCAGACAGATGGGTCAGAACAAGGGTTAAGCAAAACCAGGGCCAGAACCAGGGTGGTCAGAAGAAAGCAGACCAGAAGGGTAAAGATTCGAAAGGGGAACAAAATGACCAGAAGTCTTCGACAGGTCCCCAACAACCCAAAGGGGGGGGGGGGGGGGTTCAGGCTTCCCAGGAAAAGAAGAATCACGAAGGCCAATCGAAAAGGTGGTGCCAATACTGTAAAAGTAAAACTCACTGGTTTAGTGAGTGCACCAAGAAAGGAGGGCAGACTCCTGCTACTGCAGCCCCTAAGGCACCTGTGCCCCCTAGTACAGCCAGCAGTAGTAGTGCGCCTCCCAAGGGACTAGTTGGGTTAGCCTTGGGTTCTGAGGGGTGTGACAACTTAGTTGGCACACTCACTCAGGCTGTCCTTGTCTGTACGGGGGATGTGGATATATCCCCTGATGTCAGTCCCAATACCTTGGGCAAATACCGACAGACGCCTTTGATCAATGGCAGAATGGCTCATGCCTATAGGGACACTTGTGCCAGTGTCACCATGGTGACGCCTAACTTTGTGGACCCTGGACAGATCATGCCAGGTACAGATTTCCTGGTGACCAATGCCAGCAACGTCACTACCAGTCATAGTATGGCGATTGTTGCTTTCTCCTGGGGAGGGGTAAATGGCCAGAAGAAGGTTGTTGTTAGTTCAGACCTCCCAGTGGATTGTTTGTTGGGCAATGATTTGGAGTCATCGCAATGGTCAGAAGTGGAGCACCGGACTCACATGGAAATGTTAGGCTTGCCAGCACATGTGCTTGCTGTGACTAGGTCACAGGTCAGACGATGCCCCACTGAACAGGTGCTGGATCCTGGGACAACGGACCAGACACCTCCCAAGAAGAAGAGCAGTGGGGTTAAGGCAGCGCCTTCCCCCTTGCCCCAGGTCGAGGATCAGGTCTCAGAGGAGGCTGACCTCCAGGAATTGCGGGAAACTTAATCTAAAGAACTCGAACTTGATCAAGTTGAGTTTCTGGGCTCAGGGGGACCCACACGAGAAGACCTGGGGAAGGACCAATTAGACTGCCCTTCCCTTGAACCCCTCAGACAGCAGGCTGCTGCTGAGGCTGCTGAGAACGCCACAGGTACCCACAAGGTATACTGGGAAGATGGACTCCTGTACACTGAGGCAAGAGACCCCAAGCCTGGCATGACCAGGAGGCTGGTTATCCCCTTGTCTCAGCGTGGTTTCCTCCTTACCTTGGCCCACGAGATTCCCTTAGCAGGACACTTAGGCCAGACGAAGATCTGGGACAGGCTTGTCTCACACTTTCACTGGCCTCACATGAACGAAGATACCAAGGAGTTTTGTCGCTCCTGTGTCACTTGCCAAGCCAGTGGTAAGTCAGGTGGCACGACAAAGGCCCCCCTTATACCAATGCCTGTGGCGGGGGTGCCCTTTGAACGTGTGGGGATTGACATTGTCGGTCCAATGGAACCCCCAACAGCATCAGGGCACAAGTTTATACTGGTGGTAGTGGATCATGCCACCAGGTATCCTGAAGCTATTCCCCTTAGGACCACTACAGCCCCTGTGGTGGCAAGAGCCCTAGTTGGAGTATTCTCCAGAGTGGGCTTCCCTAAGGAGGTCGTCTCTGACAGAGGTGCAAACTTCATGTCGAGCTACTTGACTGCTATGTGGAAGGAATGTGGTGTCAACTACAAGTTCACTACACCCTATCATCCACAATGCAATGGGCTTGTTGAGCGGTTCAACAGGACCCTGAAAGGGATGATTCATGGAATACCTGAAAAGCTCCGGCGTAGATGGGACGTCCTGATTCCCTGCCTTTTGTTCGCTTATAGAGAAGTCCCACAGAAGGGGGTTGGCTACAGCCCTTTTGAACTTTTGTACGGACATCCTGTAAGAGGACCCCTGTGTTTGGTGAAGGAAGGATGGGAGAGACCTCTCAAAAAGCCTGCAACCAGCATAGTGGACTATGTGCTTGGCCTCCGCTCCCGGATGGCTGAGTACATGGAGAAGGCATCCGAAAACCTTAAGGCCAGCCAAGAACTCCAAAAAGCTTGGCATGACCAAAAGGCTGTCTTGACTGTTTAACAGCCCGGGCAGAAGGTGTGGGTGTTGGAGCCAGTGGCCCCAGCAGCACTCAAGGACAAATGGTCCGGGCCCTACACCATCCTGGAGAAAAAGGGAGAGGTCACCTACCTGGTAGACCTTCGAACTCCCCGGAGCCCCCATCGGGTGCTCCATGTCAACAGGTTCAAAGCATATGTTGACAGGAAGGACATGAGCTTGCTCATGGCCATAGATGAGGGACAGGAGGAAGAGAGTGACCCTCTCCCAGACCTGCTCACTCAGAATTCTGACGATGGATCGGTAGACGGTGTTGTCTTTTGTGGCAGCCTCTCCGAACATCAACAGGAGGATTGTAAACAGGTTCTTCAATCCTTCCGGCATATGTTCTCTCTAACACCCAGTCAGACCAATTGGTGTACCCATGAGGTTGACACTGGTGACAGCTTGCCCGTCAAGAGTAAAATCTACAGGCAGCCCGATCACGTTAGAGACTGCATCAAAACTGAAGTGCAGAAAATGTTGGAGTTGGGAGTCATTGAACCCTCGGATAGCCCGTGGGCTAGTCCCGTAGTTCTAGTGCCGAAACCTCACACCCCAGGCGGTAAGAAAGAGATGAGGTTCTGCGTAGACTACAGGGGTCTCAATGCAGTCACTAAGACTGACGCCCACCCAATACCAAGGGCAGACGAGCTTATAGATAGATTGGCTTCTGCCAACTACTTAAGTACGTTTGACCTGACAGCTGGGTATTGGCAAATCAGGTTAGCTGAAGACGCCAAGCCTAAGACAGCATTTTCTACCCCTGGTGGGCATTATCAGTTCGTGGTGATGCCCTTAGGTTTGAAAAATGCACCTGCCACCTTCCAACGGTTGGTGAATCACGTTCTCACTGGGCTGGATGACTTCTGTGCGGCGTATCTTGACGATATTGCTGTCTTTAGCTCCACCTGGGAGGATCACCTGGTCCACCTGCGGAAAGTGTTAGAGGCTCTGCAAGCAGCAGGTCTCACTATCAAGGCTACCAAGTGCCAGATAGGGCAGACACAGGTTGTATACTTGGGCCACCTTGTCGGTGGAGGCCAAGTTCAATCACTGGAGAGCAAGATACAGTCAATCAGGGACTGGGCTCCTCCAACCACCCAGACTCAGGTTCGAGCTTTCTTGGGCCTGACTGGTTACTTCCGAAAGTTCGTCAGAAATTACGGATCGATTGTGACTCCGCTTAATGAACTGACGAGTAAGAAAATGCCAAAAAAGGTTCAGTGGACAGCGAGCTGTTAAAAAGCATTCGATGACCTAAAACAGGCCATGTGCACGGCACCTATCCTCAAGAGTCCAGACTACTCCAAACCATTCATTGTCCAAACAGATGCTTCTGAGTTGGGTGTGGGAGCTGTTCTATCTCAACTGAATTTTGATGGTAATGACTAGCCCATTGCTTTTATAAGCAGACGGCTGACCCCCAGAGAGAAAAATTGGTCAGCTATAGAGAGGGAGGCCTTCGCTGTGGTGTGGGCCCTAAAGAAACTGAGGCCATACTTGTTTGGCACTCATTTCAAGATTCAGACCGACCATAAGCCCCTCCTATGGCTAAATCAGATGAAGGGTGAAAACCCCAAACTGCTTAGGTGGTCCATTTCCCTACAGGGGATGGACTTCACAGTGGAGCATAGACCTGGCACTGATCATGGCAATGCAGATGGGCTCTCCAGGTATTTCCACTTAGAACAAGAAGACTCACCTGGTCAAGGTTAGTTTATTGTCCCAACGTTTGGGGGGGGGGGGGGGGTCATGTAGGAGAGTAGGGTCTGCAATCCTATGATCACCCAGACTTTTTGCTTTTGTTTCACTGGTTTACGACTTTCTCGGGCTGTGGGCCTGCCAATCAGACCCACAGCCTAGCTGTTCTCTCACTAAATTGATGTGTGTACCTTAGGTGCATTACCCAATCGGAACTGGGCCACCCTCTCAGACCCTGTAACTCAGGGCATCGGTGTACCCAGGGCCTACCAGGGGCTGAAGCATGTATTATGCCACCCCTGGATGGCCATCTAAATTTGACACAACTGGCTGCACGACAGCTGGGGCAACGTGGTGTACTCGCCCGTTGCTGTAGGTATAGTATCCCTATATCTAACCCTAAAATGGACACCCGAGTTCCTATCAGTCACTCCTATGGCAGGCCTTGACAATCCTGAAGGCAGAGTACGTGGAATCATTCGAACTGGGCTCTGGCACGAGCCGAGCCCGGTTGCAGCTTGCGGAACCAAGAGCCAATGGCTGTTCCATGATAACGCGTACCATATCGGTAACTTTGGTATAGCGTTATCAAGACATGTCGAGTAAGGTGTCATACGAATCGGGATGCTGCCCCCTCACCAATGCTGGCGACGAGGTTAGCATTCCGCCCTTCTAGAGGGACATGACATGAACGTAACTGTGAACCCCGGTTAAAGTTAACTGAAGCCTCAGCTCCACAAAATGGACGCTGCCACCACAGACACGAGTCTGACCTCCTGCTGCTGGGAGTCCTTCCAGCGAGGAGAGCTTGGACAAAGGGTTTCCTGTCCGGGGCGGTGTTCGCACCATCCCAGACAGGGTTTTGTGTATCCTGGGTAGGCAGGGCTTTACAGGAAGGTGATTGCGGAGTGGCACCCCGGTGCTCACTACGCATCTGCCGGCTAGAACCAGTTCCAGGGGCGCGCAGCCCCTGACCTGGGGAAAGTCCGGCAGGGGAGAGGGGTGTAACTACCCCCCTTCCTGGTCCCACCCCTAGGGCAGCACCTAGTCACGTACCCACCCCTTTCTTTAGGATAAAGGCCGGAGCAGGGACCCTTCCAAATTAGATCATCTTTGAATCAAGAATACTTTCTACGAAAGGACTTCGAGACTCTTCTTAAGATTTCTCCCTTGTGGCTAAGGAGTAGTCACCCTGCATCCGCAGGCACCATCTAAGAACTCTGCGGTTTGCTGCAAGTCCTTCCTCAGGAATCCGACGACCCAGCTCGACGAGAACCGGCTTCCCTGGCACCTCTGACCTCTACCCACATCGTCAGCTCAGCTGAGATCTGTGGGTGCGACGAGACCTCGAGGGACCGGCCATCATCAAAACCTGCACGCTTTCTTAACCAGCACGACCACCGAAGGAATCCTCTGGTGAGCGCTCTGGGGTCCGAGAAGCCCCGACCCTGAGCAGCTCCAGCACCGAAGTGCAGCCTCCCAGCATCTCCACGATCTGCGTGGGGCCCTTCTGCTTTGCTGTTCAGCACGTTGTCCGATCACTAGCCCGTGACTCTTTGACGACGAACGACAATCAACGTTGCTAGTCTGGTTGCTCCAGACTGGCCTTTGCTCCCTTCTGCGAGAGGAGCACCCCGGACCCTCCTGGTCCACTCAAGACGCCATTTTAGGCCCACCACGTGGCCCTGAAATCTGCCAAGGCTTATTGCCCCAATCCTGGGCCCAGCGACGCCGACAGCATCAACCTTCGTGGGACAGCTCGCACCTCCATCCTGGTTGCCGACAACGCCTCCTGGTCCGTGAGACTGCAGAGCCTAGCGTCACCCACTCACCTAGTCGAGGTGACGACCATCCGGTGCCCTCCTGGTACCCTCTGACTACTGGCTAGTAGTACGAACTTGGTCCCCTCTGCTTTCAGGTATCATCGATCTCTGATCCAGGCTTGGATCTCTACGAACTTTTCTCCACTGGTCGCCGGCCAGCAACTCCTTCCTTCCGGCTCCTGGCTCGTCAGCGAAGACCCCCGACGCCTGTAAGACTTGTGCAGCTGCAGCCCTTGTGGCTAGGTAACTTCGGCATTTCGGTGCCCGCATAGCCTCCTTACTGAAGGGTCCCGAGTCCCTCGCTTCCGACTTGCCTTATCGGGTCCGCCCGAGACCATTAAACTTTCCGTGCCCTCGGGCACTTGTATTAATTGTGCACTTGAAGTATTTTCCTAAGAGTTTTGTTCTGTGCTTAGTACCCTGTCCTCCTAAAGAGTCCAGGGCTGCTGTGATTCTAATAAATACACTGTTTATTTTCATAACACTTGTGTGGTGTCCTTTCACTTGGTGTTCAAGGGGTATGTGATGGTATAACAGCTGGCTTAACACGCCCTCTAGAGTTTAGCCCGAAGACTGCTCGTATCCACGCTACTAGGATAGCTGTCTAAGGTTGACTTACAACCAATCACCATAAGGGTCGTTTGGACCGATGCATAGTGGTCACTAGAATAGTGAACACTGCATATCGGGCCAACTTCTCACAGAGACAACCTATGACCCTTCTAAGCTCATTTTAGTGTCCTGTAGGTATAGACAACCTATGACCCCTTCTAAGCTCATTTTAGTGTCCTGTAGGTAGAGACAACCTATGACCCCTCTAAGCTCATTTTAGTGTCCTGTAGGTAGAGACAACCTATGACCCTTCTAAGCTCATTTTAGTGTCCTGTAGGTAGAGACAACCTATGACCCTTCTAAGCTCATTTTAGTATCCTGTAGGTAGAGACAACCTATGACCCCTCTATGCTCATTTTTAGTGTCAAGTAGCTTGGATCAACCTAATAAAGTAACACCTCTGTAGAACTTACCATGCTCTGTTGGTGGTGCAGAAGGAATAACTGATGCCATAGGAGTCACTGGACGAAGAAGAGTCAGGTTGGAGGTGCCAGCTCACTCGCATGATCCTTAATTAACTTGTAAGCGCTCTAAAAATACCAGGTGCCTGCGTTGGTGCTGTTCATCCTTATGACTGCAGTGAATGGGACATTTACTGACAAACTAATTTCGTATAGGCAACAAATGTAAAAGCATATAGATAAATCTGAAAAGTTTGTACCGCAGAGGTTACTGAAATTTATATTTACCAAATGAAAGTAGATGCTTGAAGGAAGTAAAGTCCTGGTTTCCTGAGTCAGAAATATGAATGTGCAAAGTTTTCTTGCAGCCTTCGTGATGTTCTGTGGAAAGCTTGCAACTTTGAGAAAGCCGCAAGGTCTTTGCAGTTATTTCCTGATTTTCTTGCAAATATGGCAATTTGTTGCAATTATTCTTATTTAATTGTACAAAATGCTCAGATCTGCAGAAGCTACCCTCTTAACTCAGCCACGCTGTAGACTGGCTACGGTGGGTGGGCGTGCTTTTTCACACACACTTCCAGCTATGTGGAACAATCTGCCGCTGGAACTGCGGAAGGAAACTAAGCTAATGTCCTTCCAAAAGAAATTAAACTGTACTCTTCCAGCAAGCATGGGGCGGTCTCTAACCTGTTACCAGATGTATCCTTAAATATTGCCTAGCGGACCCTGACAAAGCGCTTAGAGACCTCTGGGTTATAGTGCGCTATATAAATCAAATAAATAAATAAATAAAATGGTTATGCCCAAGATATGCTTCCTAGAAAATAGTGCTTCTTTTTTGCTATACTTTTGTGCATAGAAAATCTCTGCAAAAGGTAAAGTTGGAGAAAAAATGTTTGCGAACATTTACCATTGTACACAGAGAAGCTCTGCAAAGGGTAAACTTGCTCGGAAAGTCTGCACACATTTGCCAGCTTGGATCAGTTTAGGGTAAAAATTACCTCTATATGATGAAAAATATTTTTTGCTGTGCAGATTTTTTTTAAACTTGAAATGTAACCTAGCAATCTCTGCAAAAGGGAACTTGGCCAGCGGAAAACCACTGCTGGCCTCTACTCAGGCTAGTGCATGACACCAAGTCACGCTGAAAAGATGCGGCAGGCTTTAAAATAAGTTCTACTTGCATTTCTTCTTGAAGCTATGCTGCGGGATTTCCTGGAGTCAACTTATATTATGCCAATTATCATGTTTTACTTTTTGGCGCTTAGAGTCCCTCTTCACTTGGCACTAGGGAGAGTTATTCGAAAAATATTTTGGTCCTTAACATTTATTTTTCTCCCTCTTATGTATAGATGCTAAGATTGTCGAGAGTAGTAATGGCACAGTAGACAGTCCGGCTGCTCCCTTAAGTCCCCCTGCTGAGTGCAACGAGAATCTGACGCCGACAATCCTCAACGGACAACTGGAAGCATACCCAGACATAGAGGATGAGGTGATCTGCACAGAGGAGGCGATTGAGAGGCTTCAGGTAGGGCTCATCACTTGAGCAGGCTTATGGCCATGCATGCGTCAACTTATGGCACTCGCAATACACACTCTGCTGAAATCTGTTAGGATGCAACCCAGAGTTAAGGAGCTCTGACTGTAGTGTATTGTGCCAGGATATTTCCACAGCCAATCTTCTGAAGACCCATCCTTGTGGATCTCCTCACCACATGGAATTTCCTGATGTCCGGTCGATAAAGAGACATACTTAGTAGTATAACGATCAGCATTGTACATAAAAATGTCTTGTTGAGTCTACTGTATGCTCTCTTGTACTGGTTTATGTTGTAGGTCATATTTTAAGCTGCAGCACTACCCCTCCTCTGTTCCTGGTGCCCTTTATGTCTTAATTAGCCTTGTGAGTGTCTGTTTCCTTTTCTTTGTTTGCCGTTACTTACAGTTGTCAGCTTCCCACTAATCCCAGTCCCAATTTTAGTTTTCCAATTTTGAAACTGTCAGAGAAAATAAGCATTATTAGATGCATTGCCTTCTGATGCTTCTACAAATAAAATGGTATCATACTAGGGGTCTAGATAGTTCCTTTGTTCTAGAGTGTGGTGCCTCTAATATCTTCTCCTTCAACCTTTATTCTTTTTTGTTGGGCATTTGCTTTGTCTATGCATGTGGATTTTTTAATTTATGTTTTGGGATAAACCTGGCCTACTTCTAAACCTCTTTATAGACTCTAGAGGCAACTCATTTAAATTGTTTAGATAGGATAAAGAATGAGCTAAATATATTTGTCTAGAATCAAAAACACCGTTGTTGCACATTCTAGTACTCCTTCATGGCTGGGGTTTGATCCTTCAGCAGTTTTCTAAGACTCTTGAAAATATGTTTACATTGCCTCATTATTAGGGCCACTCCTCGCTGGTTCCGTTCTTTTCGCACCTTCATGCACAGGTCAGTGCTTGATCCTTTTCTTTCTTAAGTGAGTTTTTTCTCTAACTTATTTAATTTTCTAGTGTGTAGGGGCTATGCCCCCTCCTAAAATTACAGAGTTTAAGCCTTGTAGAGACTGTCTCTAACAGATGTCTGTGACAGATATCGGAGGGGTTTGCCACAACGGGCCTGGCTTTAAGATGGTTAGCATCTTATCTCTGCAACAGACAGCAAGCTGTGGCGTTACCACCATTTCGATCAGCCACAGGACAGGTGAATCAAGGTGTCCCCCAGGGATCAGCGGTCAGTCCGATTCTTTTCAATTTATATCTTCGAAGCCTGGTAGATCTGATTAAGTCATTTGGCATATCAGTCATCAATTATGCCGATGACACTCAACTGATTTTTTCATTTGAGGGTACTGAGACAGTCTTGAGGGACACCTTTCACCGCTGCATGTCGGCCACAGCAGAATGGCTGCGAGTTAACTCACTTCAATTTAATGGGTCAAAAACTGAGGTACCCCACTGCTCCCTAGACCGACTCCCCCGCGCGCTACTGACATTTGGCCAACTTCCATTCTGGGCACGGTGGAGGCTGCAGAGTCGGCCCGCAATTTGGGAGTTCTGTTTGAGCCTAACCTACAGCTTGACGCCTCTGTAAATAGGACCGCGGCGACCTGTATGGGCCTGCTTCGTGCCCTACGTAAGATCTTGCCATTATTTCCTCTGGGAGCCAGAGCAGAGGTAGTGCGTAGCTCTATTCTCAGTAGGTTAGACTACTGTAACGCACTACTTCTGGGAGCCCCTAAGACCTTGATCCTAAAGCTGCAGAGGATTCAAAATATGGCTGCTAAACTGGCTCTTTCTCGTCCACGCTCTGCTTCTTCATCTGCAGCATTAGCTGATCTTCATTGGCTACCTGTCCAGCAGAGGATTGCCTTTAAGGCTTTATGCCTTGTTTTCAGGGCTTTGCATGGACTAAGACTGATACCACTTCAAAATCTTTTTTCTTGGTATCAAGCTGCCAGACTTCTGAGATCTTCCTCCGCGTTCCTGGTGAGGATTCCTAGGATTAACAGAGTGAGGATGGGCGGCCGCGCTTTTAGATTCACAGCCGCCACGTTATGGAACACCCTTCCTCTGGCGCTGAGGAGTAGACAAGATCTGACCTCCTTCAAAAGGGATCTTAAGACCTACCTGTTTCCAAGAGCATTGTAGTGCACTTCACCTGATGGTTAGATATGGTCTCAGCGCCAGGATACCCTTTGGGTGACAGCTGCGCTTAATAAGTATAAATACTACTACAAATACTACTACTAGTGTTTGAGTTTGGCGCATGGCTCTTAAGTCCGAAGAGCTGATTCTGCAACTGATATCAAGGAACCTTGAGTTTCTGGGTCTGTAGGCAGTGTCTCAACAGATGGAGGTTTTAAGAGAGGTAATGCTGTGAGTTTTCTGCGTCTTTCCAGCTGCCTCTGGCATGCCTTAGGTACCCAGTAATGCACGGTAACCTCCAGTTGGGTCCCACCAGTGGGTTCACCCTCTATGCCATCAATTACTCCAGAATCGACCTCAGGTTCAAGTCCAACATGGGAGCCAGCTTCCAATTCCACACCAAAATCCACACAGGTCCCTGTGACATAGACGCAGACTGCGTCCGAGGACAACTTACTCACATTCCACTCTGAGCCGAATCCTTTTCTGTCTCGACAGAGGTCTCATATCGATTATATACCAATGTACCCATCTCCAGTTCAGTCCTTTTCAGATAGAATTATGCCTCTATCTCAGAGATGTGTGCGAGCAGTCTACCAACTTTTAGGTTCACACTCTGACCAGAGCCAACCAGCCTTTGCGGATGAGAATAGTGATGAAGAGGAGTATGTCCCCAATATTATGTGGTTGACTGTTTATTTCTACATGTTCAAGATGTCAGTGGGCTGAACACTTCCTCCAGACACTAGGTTGTGTTCTCCCCTCAGTCCACCGAGAGGAGAGAAAATGCCTTTTTCGCCATGGTGATGAGATGCGTGGTGGAAGTTTTGGACTTGCAATTGACTACTATGGAAGCCAAAACCAATCTTCTAATTTTGGAACCTGGACAAATTTCTGTAGTCTTTACTCCCATTGAATGAGACCCTAACTGACACACTTATGAGAACTTAGTCAAAGCTCTGTTTCTGCTCTTTTATACATGGGCAGGTTTCCAGTAGCCACAGCAGTTTGGTGGTTCAAGCTTCAACCAGTAAGATGAACCCCTATTCTTTCCCTATGACTTCTCCTGACCGAGTTGAAACCCTTTGAGACCTTTGGGAAGTGGATGTTTTCCTTAGTCTGCCTTGTCCTTCGGTCAGTCAATGGCCGCTCCTTGATGGGACGATATACCCATGCTTTATAGGACGTGGTTGGCGAGATCTTGACAGCAGTCCCAAGGGAATATCTGGCAATTTACACACAAACCATCGAGGATGGTCCGATTCCGCAAAATACAGTTAGAGGCATATGAGCTGTAGATTGTACACTTTGCATAGATTGCCATCTGGTGTTGGGCTCGGATGATTGCATGTTGTTTTTGTCTTCGAAGAAGTCTTGTAGTCACAAGACCGGTGACTCCTTCTTCGGTGTAGAGTGCGCATGGGCTTAGGCTCCATCGTTAGATTGTTTTTTTCCGCCATCAGGTTTGGATGAAACTTGCTGCTCTCTGGCTCGGAACCGTTTCCAGACCACTCCGACGCGCAAATACATTCACCGACGGTATTGTTTCGATCGCGTGCCTTGGACACACAAATGGTAACTAAATCACATGGTAGTTCTATGAATGTTTTAAAAAAATGCGTGAGATAAATGAGCTTCTCAGACCTAATAGAAATGGCAGTGTAGAGACCCCCAGCTCAACGCAACCTGCTCTCCATGCAAAAGGGGAAAATCAAAGGGAAGCACACAGGCCAAGTATAAGAAGATGTTGTGCAGCAGAATGGAAAAGGTATGTGATTTGGGGTAAAGGATATAGGGCACTGGACACTACAGTCATCAGATACTTAACATACCTACCAGACATCAAGCTAACCCATGCCTCATGACAGAAATAGTAGTCTACTGAAGAAACACAAAGACGTTTTTTCACCTCACCGTGGTCAAAAGGTACATAGAAGGGGCGAAGAGAATTGCTCCACCAAGGTTGGCACGAACATCCATGTGTAACTTAAATGTGGTAATAACACAGCTGATGATAGGGCCCAGTTGAACCACTCCACAAGATGGAACCTAAATGTGTGATGCTTAAAACAACTTTTCTGATTGCAATATATAGTTAGCAAACTACAAGCACTCACCACCCAGAAGCCTCACCTGCAAATTCACAAGGACAGGGTGGTCATGCGAACCAACCCACCCTTCCTACCAAAGGTCGTATCAGTTTCACATGAATTAAACCATTTATGTACATTCTTTCAGCAACCAAGGACTAAAGCCGAAAGAGCCTTGCACATACTAGATATGCGTAGGGCAGTCATGTATTACCTGGAAACAACAAAGCCACTCAGTAAAGGTAGTCTGTTCTTTGTATCTTTTGCAGATAAGAGCTAGGACTCACTGGTTACAAAAGGCATGCAACTGGAAGCAAAATCCAGAGTACACGTCACACAGAAAGAAGAAGCCACCCTAACCTTCCTAGCAAACGTCTCAATAGTCAACATATGTATGGCAGCTACTAGAGAATTGCAGGTGGGACAAAAAGTACTGAAACATTTTTTTGCAAGTTCCTATTTGTTTCAAACCCAACCACGAAGAAGAAAACCTAGGAGATCGCTACAAAACTGATGCACAGCATCTGAATTCAGAAAAGATCCACGCTGCAAAGCAAAATGTTTACTTACTCTTAGGAATAGGTTTGCAGCTGGAAGAATTTTCTAGATTCTTGTGCAACCCACACACCTCCCCAAGAAATGAGGTGCAACGAGGCAAGCAAGCAGAAAGATACTTAAAAGGAATATCTGGAAGCCAGAACATCAAGGGTGGGGGAAAGATTCTAAAAATGGCTTCCGGAGCAAGCCTCTGAAGTCATGAGAGGGACAGATATGGTAACAGATGACATCACACCCAGCACACAAAAAAGAGGATTAAGAGAAGAAGTCTAGACCCAACCACTAACATCCAGAAGATTCACCAAGCTGCAAAACTACTCCTACCACTAAGTAAATAATCTGTTAGTCAGAGGTGGTACAAGACATCTGGCACATTGGAGATAACCCTGGTTAGATTGTTTTACCACCGTAGAGAACATGCATTGTCAACACTTTTGCATGCTCAAGCCTCCAAGAATGCTCTCTGACTGAGATCCATTCTAGATAAAGTGGACCACTAGACTTCTGTACGCCTTCCTGCTGTTACCTCTCCTAACCTAGGTTCTAAAGATCAGGAATGACCTGGACCAAGTAATCCTAGTGGCTCCTGACTGGGCAAGGACCATGTGGTACTTGAAACAATGGGGCATGAGCATTTGTCCTCTGATCAGGCTACCTTCCTGTTGCAGCAGCAAGGCAGAGACCTGAACCTGCATAATCTGCACTTTCATGGGTAGAGCTTGAGCGGCAACAGTTCACGGCATTCGACCATCCTCTTGAAGTTGTGTATCTCATCCTGGCTGCCAGGCATCCTTCTTTTAAGTCTGCCGGCACCAGAATCTGGCACAAGTTTGTAGTCTGATGTGGCACCCGCAATACTGATCCATTGCAGGCCAAACTATTGGATGTCCTAATGTTCTTTCTATCCCTGGCCCAGCAAGGCTTTGTAATAGGCGCTGTTAAAGGTTATCTGTCTGTCGTTTCGGCATTTTTTTCAAGATTACTGGCCCAATCGTCCATTTTCAAATCACTTGTGTGATGAGATTATTTTTAAAGGTTTGGCTCTTTTATTTCTTCCAAAAGCCTTTGTGAGGCCAAAGTGGGGTCTTAATGTGGTTCACACTTTTCTTATGTGTACTCCATTTGAACCTATGCATAGCTCCCCATTATTTCTCCTGACTTTGAAGACCGTTTCTTGCTGTGGTGACTTTGGCTCGTTGCATGAGCCAACTCCAAGTTCTCTAGGTGGAGCCACTTTTGTACCACATTTTTCCAGACAGAGTGGCTCTGTGGACCAAGGCAGCATATTTGCCTAAAGTTGTTATGGCTTTTCAAGTCAGACAATTCATCACACTTCCAATTTTTTTTGCCCTACCTCACCTCTCGAACGAGAGACTCCAACGGCTGGATCCTAAAAGCGCTTTTTCTTTATACATTGACTGAACCAAAGACCATTGAGTCTACAATCCGGTCTTTGTAGCGGTTTCTGAGGCAAAGAAAGACAGGACAGAGCAAGAAACCGACTCTGTCAAGGTGGATAGTTTTCTGCATCAAGATCTGGTATGCACTGGGCAAGAACAAGTCCCTTGATGGGTTGAATTCCCTCTCCACCAGGACCAAGGCTACTACTACTGTGCTGGCATGCAAAGTAGTTGCACTTTACCTGTCAAAAAATGCAGATCTGGTTGAGTATGGGTCAAAATTGGCAGACAAGATAACAGACTAATTCTTAATTCCCCTAGTGTCTGAATTATTTCTTGTTGGCATAAAATTAGACAGACACCTCAGCCTAACACAACATGTCCTCGCTCATCCTTCCTCGCCCAGTGAAACAACTTTATGCCTTATGACAAACAACTCCTAAAAGCTAAAGTGGACACAGGATCTGATGGATTTTCAAGCATCTAAACATTTCTAAGTTATATGAAAAGCCATGAAGAGGTTAGCTTTGTTAAACAACTCCAAGTCTATAGCTTTCAGACTTTTTTTTAAGAGGCTTACGCCTTATTATTTCTTCAAGCCTGTAACGCTTGTGGGATGATGCACATTTTTCTAAACTTGTTGATCAAAAAGTCAGGATTTTATTAAAGACACAGAGGTTAAGATCATGCCGCCACCATTTACTGCTCCCACTGATGTCAGGAACAAAAGTAGATATTTGGAACCCTCCAAAGTGTCAGGAACACATACAAACCTACAACCAGCAACCCTCTTCCTTCCTTTAAGAGCTACAAAATAAGTTAACATGAAGAAACACCAAAAGAAGTCCAGATCACAGTAAATAGACCCCAAAAATTACCTCTTCATCTATCAGTCAGATTTATTTTCATCTTTTAGCTTTTGAAGCAGATGGACCTCTTACCCACTGGCCCCCAAAACATGTCACATCCACTCCCACCGATTTCATGACTTGCTTCACTCACCTAGCTAATGTATTGGCAGAAAAAGCCTATATGGATGCTTATACACCATGTCAGTAATGGCAAAACTCCAGCTTTCTTCATAGTTTCTTCTTCTTCTCTTTGAAAAATGTGTCCACACAGTCTGGGAGTACTCTCAAAATATCGATACAAATATTGTCCTTGAAGGAGTCTCATTCTCCTCTCTTTTTTTTATTTTTTTTTATTTTCGAAATGACATATTACAGTAGAATATTTGTTACAGGAAAGAGAAGAAACAAAACATGAAAGCATCAAACGCAAAAAAAAAGCTTATCGCAGCTATGGAGCTCATCCTAATCAATCGTATATCTTAGTATTAAATTTGCACTTGAGCAAACTTTGCCCTTTTTTCTCCAAGACTTAAATCAAATTTCAACAATTGTTCCAAAATTGCTAATTAGCAGCACATTGCAATCTATTCCATTATCTATTCATAGTTTTGAACCCTTTATACTTAAAAAGGGCAATTTTCTGCCGCCCAATGAATATTAGCCTATACAGCCACTGATGAAATGAAGGGGGTTCCTGATCCTTCCATACTGTGGCAATCAAAAGACGTGCAATTGATATAATTAAAACACAAAGTCCCTCTGTACCGAGTCAAGCTGCAACCTGCAATCATAACCCAATAACATCAGTGTGGATGAGATCTTTATATTTCTACCCAATGTCTGGAGCATGAAAGATTCAATCCCTTCTTTTAACCTATCTAGCTTTACACATGAATAAAACATATGTTCCATATCAGCTGGTCCGGTTTGACATCTAGGGCAATCATCGGATTGTCTTTTTCCCCACTTAAAAAGTTTTGATGGTGTGTAATAGAGACTGTAAGCCATTTTGTATTGTTGAGCCTTTAAGTTAGATGACATAAAGACTTTTTTTCCCCACCTCCAACACCTTGTCTATATCAACCTCCCCATCACTTGCTTTACTAGTCCAGTTTAGCTCTATTTTTTCAACATCATCAGGTGTGGATTTTAGCAGCCCTTGATAGAAATCTTTGATTCTATTCTTATAGTTACCCATAATCTACAAGATTGGTATCGGCCCCAAATTGATGTTCTCTTTAGAAATTCCTCTTATACAATTACGTATTTGCAAATATTTAAAGCACGAGTCTGGCTGTAGGCCGAACCTTTGAGCTAATTCAATAAACGCCATAAATTCCTGATTCGAATAAACATCTGCCAATATAACAATACCCACTTGTTCCCATTTTCTAGCCATACCATCATATATAATCAGGCGTAGAAAATCAGAATGCCAAAGTGATGCATATTTAGTAAACCTGCTTAATTTACAGATTTTCTCCACCCTTTTCCAAATTTTCACGACACATTCTATACATTTATATCGTTTCTTGTGATACTTTTTCATATCGTCTTGACGTTGAAGTATTCCTGCTGCAGCTTCCCCTATCGCCAGTTGATAAACAGTTGGTATTTTTAGCGTATCACTTTGCGTATTTTAACAGTGATAAAGAGTACCTAATTGTTGAAGAGCTGTACCCCAATAATACAGCTGAATATTGGGGGCATTCCAGCGCCCCCGGTCGGCTGGATGAGTCAAATATTTATAAGCGCGGCAATTTTATCATAGCTCCAAATAAAATTAAAGAACATCCCCCTCCATTTCACGTATTTTGCTTGCTGCTAGCTCTAGTGGGATAGCCCGGATTAGATATGAAATCTTAGCAAATATTTTCATTTTGATTACATTAATCCTTCCAATTATTGTAAGGTGTAGATGATCTATCAGTTTCAGCTCCCTATTAATTGAGCCCATCACTGGGTCTATATTTAGTGCCCATAGGTTGGTGATTTTAGATGTTGAGTCTTATTCTCCTCTCAATGTAAAAGCATGTGCCCTCTTGTTGATACTCTATTGGTTGCATCCAGTGCCTACACATGCAGTGTTCTTCTGCAGGAAACTAAACCGTAATGAATGATTGAATGTTGGCTTTATAAAGCGCAAACTTTGCCCAGGGGCATCAAGGCACTACGGAAAGGGGCCAGCAGACAGATGAGTATGAGGCTCACAGTGTTGAGAGGGTGAAAACTAAGGGCTTCAGGGCTTAACAGAAGACAGAATGGGTTTCCAGTCCAGAAATAGAGGAAGGAAGGAAATTCCAGAGTGTGGCCGCAGCAAGAGAGAAGGCTACCCCCCCCCCCCCCCCCACCCCCCCTTCTAACTTTCCTAAAACTCTGAACTATCAGCAAGTTCTTGCTAGCGGAAAATAACTGCTTGGTGGGAACATATCTTCGAAATAGCCTTTTGATGCCTTCTGATCCAGTATTATAGAAGGCAAAGGGCTTTAAATAAGATTCTCAGTTCAAGAGGAAGCCAGTGCACATTACTGATTGAAGCCGAAACTGAGTGATATTTGGGGAGGCTCGTCACCAACCTGGCAGCAGCGTTCTGCACCAACTGAAGTTGATGCACGAGCCCCTTATTAATACCCAAGTAGAGGGCATTACAATAGTCCAATCTGGACAGCACAAGGGCCACAACTGCCTGTTTTCGGGAGGAAAAGGAGAGCAATTGGGAAATCTTACTAAGAGTCCTAATAATCCCAAAGCAAGTGGGGACTGTTCTACTGATCTGGGCACCCAAGTAGAGGGAATTATCAATTATGATAGCAAGGAATTTTAGCACTGGCCCCAGGTCGGGGGCAGTGGCCAAGCGTGTCCGGCCACCAGGTCTCTGTCCAGATCTCCTGATAGTTTCCATAAATGAAAACCACAGTTTTATCCCCATTGAGCCTGGGGTAATTCTCTACCATCCAAGAAGCCACTGCCTGCATGCACTTTTTGAAATTTGTTGCCGAAGCTTCTAGGCTGTCAGTGATGGAAACCATAATTTGAGTGTCATCAGCATAGGATAGCACTTCCAGCCCAAAAGATCTTACAGCCCTGGTGAGAGGGGCAACATAAATGTTAAACAGGGTCGGGCTCAATGAAGATCCCTGAGGGACTCAGCAGAACAGCTGATTAGGAGCTGAATAGAATTGGCCCATCTTAACTGTTTTCGACCGGTCCATGAGAAATCAGGTGAGTAAATTCAGGGTGGAGCCCTTGTTCTCTATTTCCCTAAGCCTGCCCACCAATCTTAAAGGAGAAATAGTATCAAAGGCCGCAGTAAGGTCCAGAAGGATCAGTAGTGTAATATGACCTGTGTCAACCTGACTTCAGATGTTAAGTACAGAGGTTAACGCTGTCTCAGTACTGTGCTCGCTTCTGAACCCATGCTGTGACCCATCGAGCAGCTGATGTTCCTCCAAATAGTAACTGAGATGAAGATTCAAGTGTTTCTCCCAAATGTTGCTGGGACAAGCAATAGGGAAGTAGGATGGAATTTTTTAACTCTGCGGGATCCAGTGAGGGCTTTTTCAAAAGGAGTTTAACCACCACAGTTTTCCAAGAGATGGGAAACTGCCCGAAAGTAATAAGTCTTAAGTAATGAGGTCCGGTGAGGAACAATAACCTCCCTTCCTAGTTTCAACATTTTCAAAGGGCAAGACTCCAACGGGGAACCAGACTTGATTCCATTTAGCAACCAAAGTGTGTCCTCTAGTCGTAAAGGCGGGAAGGAAACTAAATTACCTTCCTTTACAGGAGTAACCAAATGATCCACCACTAAAAAGTGCAATGGAGGGCCTACACTAATTCCCCCATGTTGAACTTGGCCCTTCTGGCAGGTTCACCCCTAAACTTTTTGCTTTGGTAGGTGACTTGGTGTTAGTTTTTTTGGGCTTCTGCGCATTTTAACACTGTGTCCCAGTGTAAAGTGCGTGTGCACTCTGAGTGCATGTTGTGAGATTAGCCTGCCCTCCCATAGGAATGCATGGGGAATGTGTGTGTCCATGGTAGTTCCTGATACGTGGGGAGTGCAGGGTTGAGTTTGGTATGTGCGAACTCGTGAGAGTAAATGCTGTGCGATGATGTGTGTTGCGGTAATGTGTCTGGTGTGTAAGTGCCACTTCTAGAAGTTGGCATGTCTGTGTAATAAAGGGGAAATCACCGTCTGGCTTATGATTGGCTGGTGTGCCTGGCTCCAGAAGTCAGGATGGTCTGCCCCGGTGGTGAATAGAGAGATTGACAGCCAGATAGGTGGGAGGAGTGCACCTGGGACCTGAATAGGGCTGGGCTTTCCCTACACAATGCTGGCTCCGCCCCCTGTGCTGTGACTGGTGTCCCTAGTCTGGCCAGTGAATGGGGAGAGGGGCTGAGCACAACAGAGTGCTCCAAAACCAGCTGTGACTGGTCTTTCCCCACCCTGCACCCTAAGACAAAGGGGTTATGTGTCTAAAAGAGGGGCTGTGACCCCATGAAAATGTCCTCTTCCTGATTATAACTCGAGGGGGCCTGCTGCGGCTGCTGGATGCCAGAAGGACCGCCACTGGGGACTGCCTCCCTGCCTGGAGGGCCCTGTGAGCTGGCCCCAGGGCCCAGCCTTTGCCCCCCCCCCCACACCCCCCCTGCCTCCCTGGGACCTCTTGCTGGACTTTACCAGGACTTTAGGGGACCCTAGCGCTTGGGAGCGCTTTACTTTCATTCCTTTATCCTTGCAGCGCCTGGGAGCGCTGGCTTTGTTATAGGAGGCTCTCTGCAGCATCGCGCTGCTGGGGGAGAGAGAGGAATCCCCCCTTTCTCTTTATTTTTAGCATGGATGCCCACCCCGTTTATTTGCCGTAATTTTGAAGTCGTTGGCAGGTGCCGGCCCTGCATGGTGTGCCAAGCGGGAGCCTACACCGCGCCTTTATACCTTGTTTTATACCCCAGATGGGTGCCCACCCCCCAGGGATCGTGGGCTTAGAAGCAGCTGGGAGCCGACCCCGTGTGGCAGCCTGCCGCCGCCAAGAGAAACACTGAGGGCCGCCGCGCTGCCCGCGGTGACCCGGAAGTGCAGGCAAGCCAAAGAAACCGGAAGCGGACTGGAGCCCACCCCGCGCTCCTGTCCCCGGAAGAAGATTGCCTGCCGCCTAGCCACTTGGAGCCTCTGAGGCTCCCCAAAAGAAGCTGCAGCCACCAGTGTCGAGGGGGGCTGAGGCGCATTGTTGGCGCCAGCCCCCACTACCTAATAGCCCCGCCTGCAGCCTCCGCACACTACTGCGGTGCGGGGAGAGGAAGAAGCCGGCGTTTCCCACGGGGCTCCCGAGAGTGAGGGAGAACCCCGTGGTGACCAGCAAAGGAGGCTGAGCGGAGTCCCCAGAGCAGCCCGGTGAGTACAAAGGGCTTGGGGGCTCTGTGAGTGCGGAAAGAAGGCGAGATCTTCCCCTTGCTAGGCTCGCACTGATTTTAGGAGCCTGAGGGCCCCTCCCGGGCATAGTTGTATTTCGAGTCCCCCGAGCGGGACTCGAACGACGAGGGCATTTTATTAATCAGAGCCCACGAGGCTCCAAGGGGGTCATTGTTTATCCCGAGCCCACGGGGCTTCGAGGAGCCATTGTTTTCCGAGTCCCCAGAGCGGGACTCCCACGTGATTTGGGGCAGTTCATTTGAGAGCCCAGAGGAGAGCCAGGAGGCACGCTGGTACCAGGCTCAGGTCCACAGCTGCCCAGCACTTAGTGGTCAGCTGCCACATGTAGGCTTGTCCCTCTGGCGCATTCATCTTTCCCTGCCTGCGCAGCCAGCCCAGACATTCTGGACACTGACCCTGTAAGCCCCTGAGATGCCAGGTTGGCCTGGGGTCAGTTCTGTGTACTTTTTGGTGCAAATGTGATTACCTGCCTAATGTGATTTCTGCATCATGTGTACAGCCTTTTATGCCTATACTTCTAAATGCACGGTTATGCTTAGGAGGTTGTTTTTCCTAGTACAGTTATGCTAGCGAGTTCATGGTTCCCTGCGTGATATTTGCCAAAGGTGTTTAGGATTACGTAGCGTGTTCCTACTTTTTACCAGTGGTTACTGGTTGTGTACTACATTTGCTATTTGGTGCTACAAGTATTCTATGTTCTACAAAGTGCTAGTTCTACCGAGTGCTTATTCCTGACAGTGGTCCATGTGGCCCTGTGCTGTGTATATACTCCTCTGTAAATTCCCTCCGTGCCAGGGCACAGTGTAAATTGTGTGTTTATTATCAAATGTGTTTGGTATAATACAAAGGCTATTTTCATATATAACCTTGTGTGGAGTTTCCTTTGTGGTGGGCCTTGGGTGTTGCTGCTGGGTGCACGCGCAAACGGTTTACACATTGCCTCCGGGATAAGCCTGACTGCTCGTGCCGAGCTACCAGGGGGTGAGCAGGGGTTAATTTTGGCGGGTGACTTCCTTGTGGTGACGTAGAGTGGTGGTTTCTGCCTGACTTTGGCGCAAGCCCTAGCCAACCAGAAATCCCCATTTCTAACACCCCAGCATGTAGGAGCTCCAGGGAGGAATATATGTCCATGATTTTAGACTGGAAAACATCTTCCATTCTGTCACAGAGGTCCTGGGAGAGGGCTGTGTAAGCAGTGGCTGAGGGTACCTAGAGAGACTTAATCAAATTGAAGAGCTCCCTTAAAGTCTTTAAATATTCAGTCACCTTAGACTGAAATAACAATTTTTCCTCTGTGTGATGAACATCAAGGACAAGGCTTTTACATCCAGAGATGTACTGTGTTAGCACTGGGGTCTATAGTTGGCAATGGTATACACCTTTGACCAAGTAGGGACCCTTTCTTCTAAGTCAGGGAAAGGGGATTACACTACTGGATAACCCCGGCTCACCCCCTTGGTAGCTTGGCACAAGCAGACAGGCTTATCTGAGAGGCAGTGTGTTAAGCATTTGTGAATACGCACAGCAATACAGTGAAAACACTACAGATGGACACCACACAGGTTTTATGAAAATAAGTATTCCTTATATAGACTTCTCACAAGACCATAAACAACAAGAATCCCCAATACTGTAATCAATAATAATTCTTCAAGATGGTAGTAATAGTTCAAAAATAGGTTATTCACTTAAAAGCAGTCTTTAGCAACAGATCACCCCAACTGGAGTTATCACAACGTCAAGGTCAAAGAAATCCCAAAGTACGGCGCCGACCTCGAGGTGCTCGGCGTCGGGCTCGGAGTAAAAACAGACCCATAAAGAACAGTACCTTGGAAAAGCGAAAACAAAGCCAGCTCACGGCTTCAGGGAGGTGCTGCGTTGTTGGTGCGTTGCGGCGTCGGTTCCTTACTTCGGGGGAGATGATGCGTCGGTGACCTGGATGCTTGCGCAGACAGGGGAGGCGTAGTTCCTAACCGGAGAGGAGGTGATGTCACGATGGTGCCGAAACCACGGTTCCGTACAATGTCGATGAATTCTTGACCACCCACGTCAACGATTGGCTCCCCGATCATGATGGCTTCGGAGTCGATGCGGCACAGCAGCAAACGTCGAGCCAGCATCGCAAGTCGGAGCAGCGCTTACGGCTATGGCAGGCTTACGATATCGTTCGCTGGCGTCGATGTGGCACGGCGGCCGGCGTTGGGTCTACGTTGCAAGTCAGAGCAGCACTAACGGCTTCGATGCAGATGACTGCGTCGCTCACCGACGTTGGTATTGCAAATTCCTTCCGTAGCACTCGAACAGCAAGTGCCAGATCCATGCAAACCGAAGGGGGTGAAATCTGGTATCCTGAGACTTCGGTCAGGAGGAAAACTCAAATCAAGTCCTTGGAGTAATATTCTGCAAGATGATGAAAGTTCTTTAAAAGTTTCTTCTCCTTTCCTTATCAATGAAGAGACCACTGCAGGCCAACCCAGCAAACAGCACACTGGCAGAGGGGCAGTCAAAACTCCTGTAGCATCCTTGGTTCTTCTTCTTGGCAAAAGGTTTGTCTTGTTCCCAGAAGTGATCTAAAGTCTTGGGGTCTAGGCCCCAATATTTATACTACTATTCTCTCTGTTCTCTGAAGGCAGATAGGCGTCTGCCTAGTCCAAACCAGTTCTGGTCAGTCCTTGAGCACTTTGTTGACAAGACTCCTTCTTTCCTTTCACAGTGTAGGCCAGGGACATCAGACACACCACAGGAGGTGTAGCCATCATTGTGGAAGGAAGCCACAGCTCTATTCAGGTCCCAGGTGCAACTCCTCCCACCCATCTACATGCAGATCTCTCTATTCAGCCTTGTGCTGACTCACCCTGTCTCTGGAATCCCCAGCCCCTGTCACTCAGACTCCAGACAAGGAAAACACAACCTAGCAGAGGCAGGCTTGGATAGTTAGGCAAGAAAATACCTACTTTCTAAAAGTGTTTTTTTCAAACACAGAATGTTAAAACCAACTTCACTAAAATATGTATTTTATCATTCTGAGTTCAGGCATACTAAACTCTAGTTTATACCTAGTTCCCGGAGTCAGTTAGGATTATGAGATGTAACCATCAAAAAAACGCAAAAAAATGGAATTCACTATTAGGACATGCCACACACACACCAGGGCATGTCCTCCCTTAACCGTACAATGCACCCTGCCACTGGGCCTACCATAGGGGTATCTGATATGATGAAAAGGGAAGGTTTAGGGACTGGCAAGTGGGAGCACTTGCCAAGTCTACATGGTAGTACTAGACTGCACATAGGCCCTGCAATGGCAGGCCTGAGACACACTTTACAAGCTGCTTCTGTGGGTGGCTCAACCAGTGCTGCAAGCCCACCAGCAGCATTTGATTTACAAGCCCTGGGCACACATGGTGCAATGTACTAGGGTCTGACAAGTAAATCAAATAACCCAATCATGGTGCCACTAATCCATACATCCATACAATCATTTAACATAGGGAACACTTGCACTGTGGCACTGAATAGCAGTGGCGCAGTGCCCAAAGTATCTAACCAGCAAAACAGATCAAAAACAGAGGAGGCAATCAGTCAAAAATTGAAGGGAGACTCACCCCAATGATACCAGGTCTAACCTACTGTAACCCCAATTCACCAACACATTTAAAACCACATTCAAAACCTGTAGTGCAGTATATTTTGCAACAGGTGGTTTCAACACACTCGCACTCCTTCTCACCAAGGCATCATGAGCAATCCTCACAGCATTTGCTAAAGCATGTCCTGCTGCAATTGCAGATCTGGCAAATTAACATACTGTAAGAAAATGCCTCTTTTTTTTTTTTTTTGTCACCCCCAAAGTTTGGACCGATGGTGCTAATTTCTCGATCCTGAGAGTGCACGGGGGTCTGCTGACCATACCTCAGTGCCTGTTCCCTGACCCTAAACTGTGTATGTTAGATTCAACCCGGGAACTGTACGTTGGAGGATCACCCTATGGACTGCACACTGTTTGTGCCACTCTGGTTTGACAAAAGTAAAACATTGCTCCTTGTCTGCCGCTACAGACTGGTATGGCAGCTTTAAAATGCTAACTTAACTTTGTCATTTAAAGTCACAGTAAAGCCAAGTCCTCCCTTTTTTAATGTATATAAGTCACACTTTATGAAGGCCTAGCAAGCCCTAAGGCAGGGTGCTGTATATGATAAAGTGGAGCATGTGTTCTCTATATTCCATCAGTAAAAACCTTCAATTGACCCGGAGATATCAACACAATACACAAGAATACTTTGCAAAAATCAGGTAAGTAGCACCATTCTACACTGATCTCCAAGAGGGAGACCTAACCACATATTAAGAAAGTGGAATGCGAACTGCAAAGGAGAACAGGACTTGGACCGGAGGACCCATGGTAAGTACCCAGGAACCCCTAGGAGGCTGTGTGCAGAGTGGAAACACAGCCACGTGCCCAATGGAAGTCAATGGAGAAGTTGGGGTTGCAGTTTTAAAAAAGAATGCTTCCAAGAGGACCCTCAAGAAACCCTTTGAAGACTGAAGGTTCGAGAGCCACCCCACCTGTGGATGCCCCAGGAACCAGGTTACCTGCACCAGGGACATCGGAACCTGCCATAGACAGCAATGGAACATGGAGAAGATGTCTCTGGAGAAGATGGCAAAGGAGTCCGGTGGAATCCAACAGTGGATTCTGGAAATGAAGAACCTGCAAGCAGAGGTGACAGAGTCTATGCCACTCGTAGATGAGCAGGAGGCACGGATACAATACCCACGATGTCGGGAGGCTCTGAAGCGACAAGGACCATGTCGCTGCAGCTGTGAGGACCCGACGCTGTTGAGGAAGACCAGGAGCCGTTCCCGAGCTGCCCCACAACAGATTTCTGTGTCTAGGTGGTTGGTGTCCAGCGGGAGCACCAACAAGGCTTAGTAGCCGCAACTGGCGTGGAAGACGAAAATGAGCAAACGTTGGGACCAGCAAGGTCCAAGAGACTCACCAAATGCAGGAGATGCAGAGCAAACAGGGGAACTCACTGAAGCAAGAGAGGACCCTCAGAAGGACCCACAGGCTGAAGGCACAGGAGTCTCAAGAGGGCCTCAAGCAGCTCACCAAATTCTGAAGCCCAAGATGCAGGAGATGCTGGGAGGACTCTGTTCTTCAGGAAGTGAGGTGCTGGAACTTCTTGTAGCCCGAAGATCTCTGGAGTGCAGAGCCAACAAGCCTTGGCAACGGCAAGTCGACACGGTGCACAGGGGTTTGGTCCCAGCGGCCCGATGAGGGATACTGTCCTCAAAATTGCTGAAAAAACACCGCCTGTGTTACTGGGCCTATAGAAGTCCGTAGGACGACAGGAGCAGCAGACTGGTCAGCTTTGTTGCGGTGCCTGCAGATGCAGGGGAGTGACTCCTTCATTCCAAGGGAGATTTCTTTGTGTGTCGTTGAAGCCCACAGGTCTATTGAAGAACCTGGATGAAGCACAGATGCAGTCGACGAAGAAGACTTGAACAACGAGACCAGGAGCAGCAGGAGTCTTTCTTGGTGCAGTCTTGGTTCCAAGTGTCCAGGCGATTGAAGAGCGACTTAGTTTCAGGGTTGAGTCTTGCCCCACAACAAATCTGATGACCCACTCACAGGGGAGCCCTTAAGCACCCTAAGGAAAAGGTTGGAACAACTCGGGGTCCCTCCCAGAGGACGGCCAGACAGAGGGGAGGATACTCCAATGTCCTTTGTCCAGTTTCGTGCCAGAGCGGGAACCAAGGGTTCCTGAACTAGTTCAAACTGGAGAACGTAAGAAGAGCACCAAATATGCCCTTCAAAGCAGTCTGGTGGTGCTGGCTGGCGACCCCACCCCAGCCCAAAACACTAAGGCCTGTCTGGGAGGTGGTCAAACCTTCCTGTGACCGGAAACCTTTTGTTCTACCTTCCCTTGCTCGGGCTTGGCTGAGCAGCATTAGGGCAGAATCGTGTCTGAGCTCGGCAACAGCATTAGCTTGCTTGTAGACCTTGAAAGGCTGTTACAGAGACTACAGAGTGGGTCCCCTAAGGGCCCCCTCAGTACATAGGATCATACTTCCGCCACTGACATCGGTGTTTGGGTATGATGCCAGCATATTTGATTCCAAACATGACCAAGTTTAGTGCAGCCACCATAGTTAGACATCCCGTAATGACTGATGTCCACTAAGTTGTCTAAAAATGGCTAACCGCACTTACAAAGCCTTGGAGAACCGACTCTGGGGTTTGTAGGGGTGTCCTGCTCATGCTGAACACCCTCACACTTCTAACCAAGCACCTTGCCCTCAGGATTGAAGAGCCTACCATAGGGGTGACTTATAGGTTTAAAATGCAGACCTCATATATAAGGAAACTTATGTTCGAGGCATGTGAGTTGTAGATTCACATGCTTTGCATAAGTCCACCATCTAGTGCTGGGCTCAGATAATTGCAAGTTGTGTTTTTTCCAGGAAATGTTCTTGGCTGTGAGACGACTCCTCTTGGTAATACTGTGTATACTCATCGACACCATCTTCAGATTATTTCCCACCGACCGGTTTGGATGTAATTTCTGACACTCCGGTTCGAGACTCCTTCAGGCTCCATTCAGTTCTTTAGTATCTCCACTCGGCGTTATTGTCTCGATCGGTTAGTTTATTGTGTCTGAGCAATCACCCTTCTGCATAGCAGGTCTTCGGCTCTCTCTCTCAGCCTATGGGTCACGCCCGGCCATGCATACTTTTAACTCCAATCTCCACTGGAGAATGACCTGCTAAAGGAACACACTCTAATCCGTTTCTGTCCAAATTCTCACTCCAGGTATCCTCATATCGACCAACACTCAATCTGCAATCTATGCCTCTACGCCCGATCATCGAGAGGAGAGCTGTGAGGCCTGTAAGTCTTTTAGAACTAAAAAGATTCTTCTAGACCAACAAGCTCGATGCCAAGAAATGCAGAGCAAGCAGGCAGACGATGTACAAGACATCTTTGGTCAAGAACAGGAGGAGGATGAAGAAGCTTCACCAGCACAGGAGAAGTCCCTATCGAAACATGATTTAGAGGCCCAATCCGATGACAATTCGAACACTCTTTAGCTGGCACAGAAGCATCGGACAGTGAGTACCTATATTCCTGACCCTAAGCCCATACCATCGGCTTCAACCGAAAAGACTGTTCATGGTCCGCCACTGCAAAAAGCCATAGTACGCATTGAAAGACTGAATCGGATGCCCTGCCCTCCGGCTTGGCACCGAAGGTTCGGCTTACAGCAGGGGCATCCACCTCCTCCACACCAGGGCTTACAACCCCTCGATCTTTGGTCTCCGCAACGAAACACCAACTTTCAATTTCGGATCCGACCACAACTAGACCGAAGCTTCTGACACCAAAATGCTTAATTCTTGGACCAAAACCTCCACCGGAGCCAATTCTTCAACAATTTCAAAAACGGCTCGACCCGAAACTAAAAAAGAATGCAGATTCTGCCTAGAACTAAACGAATAGTACTCCAGCCACCAAAACCACAATCTTAAAAAAAGCAGCTGTCTTTTGAAGAAGCATTTGGATGATTCTGTTTAACCTTTGAAAAAGAACCTGAATGATGCTGTTACCAGCCCATTGCACATCCCTTGTTCCTCCATCACCACAAACACCACCTCCACCATCTACTCCAACACCTCACTCACTACATTTATGTGAAGCAGGTGATACGTCTTCTCAATCACCAATAGGAGAAGATGATCAGGCCACCTCACAAAACATTCACCCAGGGAATGCTCTGCGGTGTACCCCAGGACTCATCCCTCAGCCCAACTCTGTTTAACATCTACATGGCACCGCTCGCCCACGTCGCCAATCGGCACAACCTCAACATCCTCTCCTACGCTGATGACACCCATGTGATACTCTCCTTCACCAAGGACCCCCACACCGCCAAAACCAACTTTCACGAAGGAATGAAGGCCGTTGCTGAATGGATGAGGAACAGCCGACTGAAGCTGAACTCGGACAAGACTGAGGTCTTCATCCTCGGATCTAACCCTTCAGCCTGGGACGACTCCTGGTGGCCGACCGCACTGGGAACTGCTCCAACACCCACCGACCACGCACGCAACCTAGGGGTCATCCTCGACTCCACCCTCTCCATGACTGAACAGGTCAACGCCGTCTCCTCATCCTGCTTCAACACCCTCCCCATGCTCTGTAAGATCTACAAGTGGATCCCCACTGAAACAAGAAGAACAGTCACCCAGGCCCTCGTCAGCAGTAGGTTGGACTATGGAAACGCCCTCTACGCAGGTGCCTCGGCCAAACTCATGAGACGGCTCCAACGCATCCAGAATGCCTCTGCACGCCTGATCCTCGACATCCCTCACCGCAGCCACATAACACCCCACCTGAGAGACCTGCACTGGCTCCCGGCCAACAAGAGGATAACCTTCAAGCTCCTCACTCATGCACACAAGGCACTCCACAACACCAGACCAACGTACCTCTACAGACGACTCAGCTTTTACACCCCCACCCGCCAGCTCCGCTCCGCCGACCTCGCCCTTGCTAGAGTCCCCCGCTTCCGAAGAGCGACCTCAGGCAGCAGATCGTTATCGCACCTCGCCGCAAAGACCTGGAACACCCTCCCCATCCACCTACGGCAGACCCAAGACCTGCTGACCTTCAGAAAACTCCTCAAGACCTGGCTTTTCGAGCAGTAGCAGCATTCCCCACCCCAGCGCCTTGAGACCCTCACGGGTGAGTAGTGCGCTTTACAAATGATATGATTGATTGATTGATTGATTGACAGATTGATTGAGATGTTTGACATGCAATGAACCACAAGGGATTCAGACCCTGATCTATATCCCTCAAGAGCATCCGCACCTGATGATGCCTCTGTATGTCAGTCTTTAATAGCATGTGCAGTAACTTTCCACCAGGTTCCCCTTATATGAGGATTCAATAGAAGAGAATTGCCTTTTTGAGACTTTGTCTAATACAGAAAGAAGAGCACAATAGTTACCATTACTTAGTCATGACAAGTCACGCAGACAACATTTTTATAGACCCTGTCAAAGCCTCAGGACATGTTTCCTCCTGATGCGGTTTCCACACAAGCCAAAAACCTGGGCGTGTTGTGTGATGACAGCCTCTCTTTCAGACCCCAGATTATCGGGTTGTCTGGGAAATGTTTTGGCATTCTGAAAATGCTTCGGAAGTTCCTTCCGTTGCTGTCCTTGCAATACAAAAAAATTATTGTCCAGGCGCTAATAGGATCGCGATTGGATTATGCCAATGCCCTCTATCTAGGGCTGCCTAAATATCTGTTGGCCCGTTTGCAAATTGTACAGAATTCAGCGGCCAGAGCCATTTTTGGCCTTCCACGTAGGGCAAGAGCTTCCGAACTGCTCAATAGACTGCATTGGTTGCCTATTTCTAAAAGAGTCACATTTAAGATCTTGACCCTTGCTTTTAAGGCCCTGCATTCTATTGGACCAAATTATATCAGGAAGCGCATGTCTTTTTATGCGCCGAGGAGATCTCTGCGGTCGGCTTTGTTGGCCAAAGCGGATGTCCCGCCTATTAGACTTGCCAGGATCGGAGGGCGCTCCTTCCGTTATCTGGCGGCACGTTGCTGGAATGAGCTTCCTGTCTCTTTAAGGAAGGCTAACAGTCTCCTTTCTTTTAGAAAGGAGTTGAAGACTTGGCTCTTTTCTGTATGAGTATTGTGTCCACCGTGAGTAGCTGTGTTGTGTTTCTCTGCCTTTGTTCTCTTAGCCAAAGCGCCGGGACACCCCTCGGGGTAGCCGTGCGCTATAAAAGAGATATAGAAGAAAAAAAAAAAAAAGAATAACACCATGCATTGACAAACAATACAAGGCAGCACCTTCAGATCCTACCTTTGTTAAAGGTCCGTTAACCCCAGAATCTTTAGTAGTCTCAAATGCAGGGAAAAGGGCTTACTCCCAAACCTTAGGAGACACACCACCTGCAGAATAAGAATCTAAGCTAATAGATGCTT
This sequence comes from Lissotriton vulgaris, assembly GCF_964263255.1. Classification (NCBI taxonomy): domain Eukaryota; kingdom Metazoa; phylum Chordata; class Amphibia; order Caudata; family Salamandridae; genus Lissotriton; species Lissotriton vulgaris. Next base: position 796,355,878 of record NC_141700.1, on the reverse strand, counting down.
CTGGAAAACGTGGTGATCACAAGCAGCTAATCACTGGTGTATAGCCAGCCGCTGGCGGTTCGGCTGCGCCGGGAGGGTGTGACCTGGGGCATTCCGCTCGCGGACGGCACACATTGCGTCTCCATGTACGCGGACGACCTCCTCATATACGTCCGGGACATTGAGACTGACCTGACCCCCATAGGGGTAACGCTGGCGGAATTCGCAGACGCCTCGGTTCTCCAGGTGAACTGGGACAAGTCCACGGTCTACCCTCTTCACTCGAGTCAACACCCCCCCCCCCGGGAAGTCGAGCTCGGACCGCATAAACTCTCCTGGTCCGCAGAAGCTCCCCGATACCTCGGTGTCCGCCTGTACCACTCTCCAGCAGACATCTTTGAGGGTAACCACCGTAAAGCACTCGCTGACCTGCGCCCGACTGTCGCCTTCTGGAATAAACTCCCGCTAGCCCCAATAGGACGGATTGCCCTGGCTAAAATGGTGATGCTTCCCCGACTCCTCTACCACTTCACAAATCTGCCGGTAGTGCCACCCAGGTACTTCTTCCGAGACGTCGACTCCCTCCTAGGTACCCTTATCTGGGGCGCGGGCCGACACAGGGTTGCCCTGAAAACCCTCCAACTTCCCACAACGCAAGGTGGACTTGGAGCTCCGTCCTTCGAGTCTTATTTCCTTGCGGCGCAGCTCCAATGGCTGTCACACTGGACGGCAGACCGCTATCCCCAGGAGACTTTTACCCCGGCCGGCAGAGTCACAACCCCGGAACTCACCCGTCTGCTCCTCCCGGGCACCAAGCCACGGCAAACATACCCCCTCCAGGTAGCGATAGCGCGCCGGTGCATGATGCGGATCCACCGGATGTCTCCAGTAGACCTCCATACTCCCCGCTACTACCGTTGATAGGCAGCCCCAGGCAGGACTCCTACTTCGCGGCTCCACTGTTAACCGAATGGTCGCACTGTGGCATCACAGATATGGAATCGCTCTTTGACGAAGGCCAGCTGAAATCACTCGACCGACTGGTCGCTGAATACGGGCTCCCCCCAGGTCAATTCCTCAGGTACAGACAGTTGCTCGATGGGTACCGGCCCCATTATAATCTCCGAACCGGCGAGCCAGACACGCATCCAGTAATGCATACTATTCTACATATGGGAGTGGGTCGTCACTTGGTCACCTGGCTATATAAATCTATCCGGGAACTTACACACGCCCCCCTGACGACCTTACGTACTACGTGGGAGGAGGACATAGGTCGCACACTACACGACTCGGAATGGACTAAAGCACTTGAGGCCCCAAAGCGCGTCTCTAGGAATGCCCGCTTCAAAAATATCCAATACTATATTTTACACAGGGCATACCTCACCCCAGCGCGCCTGCAGAAGTTCTATCCCTCCATTCCATTCCTATGCCCCAGATGTTGCTCCCCTGATGCAGATTTTCGTAACATGTTTTGGAGTTGTCCCAACCTACACCCCTTATGGCGAGCGGTACACGGAACACTGTCGGAACTCACGGGTCTTACCACACTAGCCACCTGGGAGTCCAGCGCACTAGGCATTTTTCATGACCCTAAGCAAGAACCGGTGCATAGGCGCTTCGTGTCCTTAGCGCTCCTGTTGGCGAACAGATGCATAGCCATGCACTGGCGGTCCCCGGAGGGCCCCCCTCTAGCAGCATGGACAGGGGCGGTCTGTAAATGGGCGGCGGCGGAAGAAGATGCTCTTAGGGAAGAGGAAGCCAGGGGCGCGCTTAAAATTCCCATCTCCATGGAATGGGCCATGCTCCTTCATAGCTTCCGGCAGTCCTTGCAAGCAGGGGACCCGCCTACTCCTCCCCCCTCCGCCCGAGAGAGCCAGTAGTCTCTGCCTGGTGTCAACCATTCCAGGGCCGAATCCCGGTGCCCCACGCATCCTGGTCAATTCCCATCTATCATATTGCCCATCCCATCACTCACATGCACTGGATGTATCCACCCCCTGTCCGTCCCTACCCCCCTGAGAGTGCAAACTGGAAAGCCCTGTGCCCCCCCCCCCCGACCCCCGTCACCAGTATCCCCCTACCTGGACCCTGCTAGCGCCCACATGCTTCCCCCCCCCACAGTTTTGTCCCCCCCGTTCTCTGGTAACACCACTATGTGAATTGTACAGACCCCGATCCTACGCCCTCGAGGCGGGAACTCATATGCCCACGGTTATTCTCTGTCCCCTTGGCGGAATATGTTTACCGTATCCCAGCCTGCAGACATATTTGCTAGATCTGTGCTATTTAATGGAGGAAATACCTAATTGTACCAGTTATATAAAACAAGAAAATGTTGCGCGCCTAGCTGATCGTGGCTGAATGTTGACGCCACATCAGCAGATGATTTACACTGTACCCATATACTATGATGCAACAATAAAAAACAAATTTAAAAAAAATAAAAAATCACTGGTGTATAGCCAAAAGTGAAGCTCGATTAGCAAGATAGGATGGGGCCCACAGGGACTAAATAGAGGGGCTCCTCCAACACCTCCCAGAAGAGCACGGAAAAAGGGGACAGTGGAAGCTCATTACCAACAATTCTATTAAGTGTGCATTAGATGCAACTGACACTGCTACCAGAAGTATAAACACCAGTTTACATAGGCATGCATGGCTACGGGTTTCAGGATTTAAGCCTGAGGTACAACAGGCTATGCTAAATATGCTTTTTCACAAGGAGCATCTTTTTGGACCTCAAATTGATACAGCCCTTGAAAATTATGAGAGAACTAGAGGTCGTAAAAACAATGGGGGCTCTACAAACAAACACATACTTTGGTTCCATTCATAGACCCAATTACAAGCAGGGTGCAAGATCTGCTACGACAGACAACTCTGAGTCAGCATACAAAACACAAGGACAAACCTCTACTTCAAAAACCTATTACAGAGGTTTATATAGAGGGAACAATTTTAAAGGAAGAGACAGAGGAAATAATACCCGTTCCTCAAACGCCAATAACAAACAATGACTTCCTTACCATTTCCTCATTCACCCAGACCACTTAACACCTGTCTGGCTGTCTTCAACAACTTCTCAACACTTGGAAATCAATAACAGATCAATGGGTGTTGGATATTATCCAACATGGTTACTGCCTGGAGCTCATTACAACTCCTCCAAATATTGCACCTTGCGAACACGCACTATCCACTCAACATAAAATGCTCCTGCAACAAGAAATTACAAAAAGGAGCAATAGAACCAGTTCAAAAACAGTTTCAGGGAACCGGAGTGTATTCACTATACTTCCTTATTCCCAAAAAAGATGGGTCGCTACGACCCATTCTCAATCTCAGACCATTAAATCATTACATTGAATCAGAACACTTCCACATGGTCACCCTTCAAGCGATCCTTTGTTTATTATAAAAACGAGAGTTTATGGCTGCCTTAGATCTAAAGGACACCTACTTCCATATTCCTGTTCTTCCCACTCACTGAAAATATCTAAGGTTTTTGTTACAGAGAAAACATTATCAATTCAAAGTTCTTCCCTTTGAGATTATCACCACATCAAAAATATTCACAAAATATCTAGGAGTGGTAGCAGCACATATCCGCAGATAAACATGCACGTCTTTCCATACTTAGATGGCTGGTTAATAAAAACAAACACTCTCAGCCTTTGCAAACAGAATTCTCAACAAACCCTTACTTTGTTACATCGACTAGAGTTGACCATCAACCTACAAAAGTTGCTTCTACAACCAGCCAACATACTACTGTACCTAGGGGCCATTCTCAACACACATTCAGCATTGGCATACCCAAATACACACAGAATACACAAATAGTAACACTAATTCATCAGTTTCAAACTGGTAGTCAAATCCCAGCATCTTGTATTTCAACAGTCCTGCATGCCAGACCGCACATGAGACCTTTATAAGAATGTCGATCTCATCAGTGAATTCAGTCACTGGGCCAACTTTACAATCTAGTGTTGGTAGACAGCCACACACATCACTCTGCAATGCTGGAATCCTCAAAATCTGTCCAAAGGGTGGCTGTTTCAAGACCCAGTTCCCCTTAAAACCTCAAACAGCAGGTGCATCTCTAACAAGATGGGGAGCACATCTCCACAACCGAACTATTCCGGTACTCTGGGATTCCAAACACAAGGCTTCCTGTATGTCACCCAGAGCTGCAAGCTGTTCACCTAGCATTCAAAGAGTTCCTACCTTACCTACAACAGATGTTGTCCTCATTCGAACAGACAATATGACAACTATATATTACTTACAAAAACGTGGGAGGGGGCATTCTCTCCAATTTTCTCAGTTAGCAAAGAGAATATGGAAATTAGCATAGATCACAACATCCACCTTCTAGTAGAACATGTCCCTGCGACATGCAATCAAATTGTGGACTTTCTAAGCAGGACACAGCAACAAATCCACGAATGAGAACTATGCCCCACGGTTCTTCTACCTTACTTTTAAAGATGGGGGTTCCCACAATTAGATCTATTTGCAGTAAAACAAAATGCAATATGCCCACACTTTCAAGCAGGTATCCACACCAACAGTCCAAAGGCAATGCTCTATGGATGAACTGGTCAGGCATACGCTTTTCCCCCTCTCCCAGTACTTCTATTAGTGGTCAGGAGACTCAGACAAACATCTCTGACTATGATACTAATATCTCCAACTTGGGCTCGCCAACCATAGCTTTCAACACTGTTAAAGATATCTCTCGTTCCACGCGAGAAGGTTCGCCTCAACCCGGACCGTCTCACACAAAGCCAAGGAACACTAAGACACCCCAATCCCAATCCGAGGTGCTCTTTTTTGGCTGCCCTTCTGACCCTAGATGGCAGTCTTGGTGGCCTTCGGCCATGTTCCCTCCCTCTGCTGCCTCATCCATGGCCAAGAACCTTGGAGTAAAGATCAACAATGGCCTCTCCTTGAAGCCTCAGATTCTCTGCCTAGGTGGTAAATGCGTTGGCCTCCTCAAAATGCTCATGAAATTTCTTCCTTTGCTTTCTCAGCCCCACAGGAAAATTACTGTGCAGGCACTAATAGGCTCTTGCTTGAACTATGCAAACGTGCTTTACCTCGGACTTCCGGAGTATCCCCTCTCACACTTGCAAATAGTCCAAAATTCGGCCGCACGAGCCATTTTTGGCCTCCATCGGAGAGCCAGAGCCTCTGATCTTTTGAAAACTCTTCACTGGCTCCCAATTCGGAAACTAATTGTTTTCAAGGCGCTCACACTTTCCTTCACAGCTCTTCATGATACTGGTGCTAAATATATCCGAAGGGGGCTGGCTTTTTACCAGCCTTCCAGATCACTTAGGTCAGCTTCACTGGCCTTGGCATCTGTCCCTGGTATTAGGAGAGCGCACATTGGAGGCCGTTCTTTCAGGCACCTGGCGCCACAGCTGTGGAACACCTTGCCAGTGCCTTTGAGAAGGAATGTCAATCTGCTTGCCTTCAGGAAAGATCTTAAGTCCTGGCTGTTTGTTCAGTAGTCCTGTCATCTATTGCCTGTTCCTTTTCCGTTTTAGGTCTGAAGCGCCGGGACACTCCTCTGAGTAGCTGAGCGCTATATAAAACTTACCCTAACATAACATAACATAACATAACATATCCATGCGATTTGGTTCCTGAAGTCTTAGAATTTGGTTACTTAAATTTACCTCAAGAATGTATGGACAAACCTATTACAAGACAATGTTATGTGGATAAATGGAAAGATTTGTTATAATCTATCACGAACATAAGATTAACCCTCTTCATGCAAAAGTTCAAACAATAATTAGTTGCTTATTGCATCTACAGGGTTAGCATATACTCCTGTATGATTACACCTTGCTGCTATTGCAGCTGATGTGCAAAGTAGACAGCACTTATTATTCAAAATCCCAATTATCAAAGCCTTTATGGAGGGACTTGAGTCATTCCTCCTAGACTTCCCCCTACACCAGCGTGGAACTCAGATTGCAGTAACAAGACTCATGGCTCCTCCTTTTGAACCACTTGACTCTTGTCATTTGCAATACTTATCTTGGAAATCTGCCTTTTTAATCACTATTACTTCACTTAGAAATACAGGCTCTAACCTTTGAGGATCCCTTCTTCAAACTACATAGAGACAGAGTAGTACTTAGAGCAAATCCTAAGTTCCTACCAAAGGTAGTCTCCAATTTTCATATTAATCAATCGATTGACTTAACTGTTTTTGCCCGCAACCAGAGACTGTGCATAAAGGGCATTACACACTTTAGATGTCAAAAGGGCCATATTGTGTTATATTGACAGAACTAAATCATTAAGAAAAACTAAACAATTGTTTATTGCCTTTGCACTTCCTCATAAGTGAAAGGCAATTTCTAAATCGGGCATTTCAAGGTGGCTATTTAAATGTATCAAAACATGTTATGCAAAAGCTAAAAGGCTTTTACCTGTTCCTCCGACTGCTCACTTCACTAGGAAAATGGGAGCTTTTTTAGGTAGTATTCCTATTGCTGATATTTGCAAGGCAGCAATATTGTCTACTCCACACACTTTCACAAAAACATTATTGTGTAGATGGCTTTGCACGACAACAAGCCAATGTTTGTCAAGCAGTACTAAGAACTCAAACAACTGCAACCACCATAGGTTAACCACTACCTTGGAAGAGGGATTGCTTTACAGTCTGTGCAATGCTTGTGTATCTTCAGCACACATGCCTCGAACGGATTACGTTACTTACCCTGTAAGCATCTGTTCTTGGCATGTAGTGCTGTAGATTCACATGCGCCAACCCTCCTCCCCCAAAAAACCTTGTGTAGGTTGTGGTTCATACATTTAATATACTTGTATCATACTGCTGGATTGACATCTAATTTCTCGTATACATAGAATACCTACATTCTCACCTACCCATGGCAAAACAATCTGAAGATGGCGTCAATGACCATTCACAATATTCCCAAGAGGAGGAGTCACACAGCCTTTGACTCGAAGAACATTTCTTGGAACAAAAACAACTTGCATTCATTCGAGCCCAACACTAGATGGCAGACGTATGCTAAGCATGTGACTCTACCGCACTACATGCCAAGAACAGATGCTTACAGGGTATGTAACATAATCCATCTGTTATTAGAGTTGCAAGCACCAGCACACCCAGGCTGCAATGGCAGGCCTATAGTCACAGTTTAAGTGGACTCCCATGGGTGCCATAATGCATGCTGCGAGACCTCTGGTGTACCTATGCCCTGGGTACCTTAGTACCACACCCTAGGGACTTACAAGAGTACACCAGTAACCAATTGTGAAAGTGCCAAAGTACTTACTGTATCAATTTAGGGGCGAAAGCACAGTTGCTGGGGTCCTGATTAGTAGGATCCCAGCAGACTAGGTCAAAAACACACTGACACCCAGCAAAAAGTGGGGGTAACCATTAAAGCAGACCCTACTTTCCTACACTGTGGAAAAGGCTAGAAGCACATTTGGCGAGTGCAGAGTTACAGGCTGCCGCGGAAGCCCTGCTAACTTTGGACTGGTCTAATCAATTTGATACTGTAAGGTATCAAACAACTTGTTACATTAAGCCTGACTTGATGCCATAGTCAAAATTAATGTAACCTGTTGCAGTGTGCAGCTTTTACAAAGTTGCCACTTGGTTACACTGAATCTCCTGTGCCCATCCATGGTTGCACAATGGGTCTGTCCCGAGACAGCTTTTGGCCCTCCTGTGGAGATGTGCCAGCGACTCCCAGGAAAGACCATAGCAGTTTGAGCATGAGAGAGGTGGTACCTCTCCCTGGCAGGATGCCACTTGGGTGTTGGTCAAAAGTGCGTGCTTCAAAGGTGAATCCGCTGTTGTAAAGCAAATGAAGAACATTTGGGAGAGGGCTGTCCTATTGTTTAGGTAGACAGACAGGAAGGAGAAGGGAAACCAGTTGTCAAACTGCTTCTCCATGGGCATGTAGCCCCTTTTTAGCCTCACCTCTGGATTTGGCTGGGGAGGTCTGTATGCCAAAAGAGGGGTTTTGCAATGTGAAAGTGGGCAGAATGGTGCATCCTGTGATAGGCAGATGCCACACTTCATTGGAAGTGTTCATGAGTAGAGAAAGGAGCCTATTAGCCCATTGGCTACCAACAGCACCCTACCCTGAGGGGATTTTCTGAGCATAAAATGAATGTATATGCCATTTATAAAGTTCACAGCTGTTTAAAAGAAGTCCCGGTGCTCCGACTGAAAACTAGAATGTCATTGCTGTAAACAAATGGATTAACAAGACTGGAAAAACAACGTTTTCGACCATTTTTAAAATGAGAGTTCATCGGAGAGAGGCACGAATGTTCAATAGCACATCATTCCAGACAATAGGGATCAGGTTAGAAAAAGACTAAACTCAATCTGAACCTCCCCCCTCCCAAAGTGCATAACGTACCGTAGGAACCTCAAGTAACAACTGATTACGGAGCGAAAAGATCTTGAGGGGCCAGACTTCCATTCCCCACATAGACAGAACCTTTGTGATGAAAAGCATGGAAAGTAAACAGCTGGTACTTAAAGAGGATGTGCTGAGATTTTAAGTGGCCAGAGATAGGCTAATTTTTGGAGTGTTCAACAGAAGCAGAGCTGCATTAAAAAAGGGCACCCATGCCCCCCAGAACTCCAATCTTGATGGATTGGGGAAGAGGACTGAAGCAGGAATGCCCTGCTTCACTGTCCAACTGGCAAAGAGAGTCTGCACCGGCTTTGACTGTTCCTGCCAAACCTGGTGGCTAGCAAGGGAGACTGGACTGAGTTTGCTGTGTCCTGCTCATGGAAAGTCGTCTCCGGAGCCCAGCCGAAGCAAGAGACTCCAAGGGTCAGTTGGCTGACCTCCTGTTCGCTGATCAGGGCCACAACAGCTGCAGAAGCCTGCTGGGGTAGTTGGTAGCCCAGTGTGACGGGGCAGAAGATCTGGGGATGCTAACGGAGACACAGACTCCGAGCCCGGACTGGTGGTCCACCCCATCGCTTTCACCTACCTCCATTCCCTCCCAACAGCAACCGGAACACCGAGGTACGGAAGACCGGGGATCCCGACTACTGGTGGCCAAAAGCCGAAGAAATGGAACAGTGCCCCTTTAAGGAGGCATACACTACAGACAAGACTCCTCCTCTACTAAGCCTCTCGGTGACGTCAAAAGGGGGCCGACACCAGGAAGAGACGTACGGCGTTTCCCCAGAGGCGAGGAGTGAACACGGAGACGGAGAGTGCAGAGATCGTGAAGAGACTACGGGCACACGAGACCAGAAGACGAAGGAAGAGAAGGTGAAGCCAGGAGGCCAACGTATTCATGCTTCGCCCCGCCACGCTCCTACGGGAGGAGCGTGGCTCCAACAGGTACGGGGCAGAATGGCGGGATGGGTGGGACGTCGGGTCTCTACCGAGTAGCTTGTAAATTTGTAAAACCCCTCTCCCTTGACCTCTCACGCGCACAGTATCACGTCCATTGCCTGCTTATGCACTATAGCACCGGTTTCCCTCACTCCAGGCCCTGGAGACGTATTGGAGTCAAACCTCAACCTAACTCGCCCCTATCTCTTTCCTCCTTTTCCGGCTCCTGGACCTGGTGGACGAGTGGAGAAGGGACCCCCGAGACAAGCTGGATCCCCACAAGACCATGTTTGACCCAGCCGCGTCTGCCAGGGAGCGAATCACCAGCAGGAAGAGAAAAAAGTATATTAAAATAAAACCATCTCTGAAAAGCCTACTTAAAGCCTCAGACTCTACTTCCTGTGTCAGTCCTAAGACAGAGGTTACAAGGATCCTCCCTACGTCCCCACCCAACCTGGGACACCCAGATTTTCACATTGTCGCCACTCGCTGCCGTGCAGCACCAGAGACCAGGACCCAGGGCAGCTTGGCCGCACTGAAGATAAGTTATTGTCACAGGCAGGGTTCCACTTTGACCGCGATACTGGGCGACTGGTATCCCAGTGGCGACTGGACTTCTGTCAGATCCAAGAGGACTTCAAGGGACGTTGAGCCCTGCGGCCAGGAACGCCTAACCAAGTTTGTGGACAGAGGAGTAGCCGTAGCAAGGCCCTGTCATCCTCATGACATCAGCAACATCCTTGTGCATCTTCAGCATTCTGTCTCTTGCATGATTCCATAGGAACCTACAGCAAAGGGATAAAAGCACCTGGAGCTTACTGAAAGCTGCTTCTTCCTCCGAGGACCTTGCTGACCCCTGAATGACTTCCTGCCAGACTTGGTTGCATAAAGTAACACAAAGTAACTGCATTGATATTTACCAAAGTTTTTCTTGAAAACCTTTCGAAGTGTCCAATATGTTGACTTTGCTAATGCTGCTTTGTGGTTGAGTAAGAAGTGCATATTTATTGTAGTTTGTAATTACATCTATGGAACTCTCCAACAGATCTTCTTCGTTCTGGTGTCTAAGAATACATAAAAAGAGTCTATTTTTATGAATTGGTGTCTGATTTCTTGAGTGTCTCATGCATTTCTCCTTCAGTTGTTTTGGTACTGTTTAAACGCTTAACACTTGCTCCTTTGTGTAAGCCTTGCTGCTCAGAGACACAGCTACCCAGGGTTGAGTTAAAGGTTTAACAAGTGAATCATACTGGTCCTAAAGTGGTTGGGGAGTGTATTACACTGTCAGGTTGCACAACTGCACCCTATCGCACTCCATTTTCTCATAAAGTTGTAATTCAAAATCACATTAAGAATATCCAAAGGATGTTGGACAAATGATCTGGTTTGACAAGGAGCCAATATCAGCATCTCCACCGTAATCGGGTACTATGCTTAACCCTCAAAACTGAAAGCTGGTGTGTGAGAAAGTGCCATCTTTCTTGCCTTGGCATGCCTCCACTTTTTTCTGAACTGCTGATGTGCTTTGACTGAGTGTGCCCTGGGTTCCTGCCAACCAGGTACCCAGGGAATGTGTTCCTTCCCTAAAAACTGTGTTGAAACTAAAACCCAATTGGCATCTCTGGCCACCTGTCAGCTTCTAGTAAATTGTACCGTAGGTACGCAGGGCATGGTGACCAGAGAAGATCCCTGAGGGCTGCAGCACCTGGGTACTCGCACACTTCCTTTTCAGGGTGAATGCCCAAGTACAGAGCTAAACAAAGAGTCGACATGGCACACATCCCTCTGTGCCATGTCCACAAACCCACTGCCCTGGCATACATACGTCACCCCTCTAGCTGGGTGCCCTATGCCAGTGGTGTGGGCACAGGGGCATGAGCCCTGTGCCCCTACAGTACCCAAGGCCATTCCTGGGCACTGTAAGTGCAATGATGCCATTAAGAGTATATGGTGCTGGGAGGTTGTCATTACGAACTCCACAGCACCATAATGGTTACACTGAAGACTGACAAGTTTGGCACCAAACTTCTCAGCACATTAAACCTGCACTGATGCCAGTGTGAGATTTAATGTAAAATGCACCAGAGGGCATCTTAGAGATGCCCCTTGAAACCCTAACCTACAATCCACGTCTGGGCTGAGTGGCTGCAGAGGCTGCCACACAGCAGACATGTTGCTGGACCCCTTGGTGGAGAGCCCCCACTCTCCTGGGCCTGCAACAATGCACATCCTGGGCAGGGTGCTAGGTCTCCTCCCCCAGGATGGGCAGGGGGAAGCTTCAAAGGCATGCCCCCTCTGTGAGCTTCCCCAGACCATTTGCTGTACCCAACAACCAGCCCCCACCAGTCATGACCCCCACTTTAGCGGTACGACTGGCAGGAAAAACTACGTCAGGAAGGGGGGGGGGGTGCCTGCATGTGCCAACCCCACCCCTCCGGTATAGGAGACGAGGCGAAGCAAGTCCCCGGGTTCCGGCCATCTTGAAGATGGGGAGCCCTGCTCAAACACTGCTAGGCTCCTGGCCTACTCCCACAGGAGAGGAGCAGGCTAGGGGGTATACCCAACCCAGGACAGGGACCCATTGGTCCCTGCCCTTGCCCTACCTGTAACGCCCCTAGATTCAGTATTTAGGGACTCCCTGAACCTTCCTTCCTCAGATTCAGATACTAAAAGAAGAAAGAAGATCAAGAAGAGGAAGACCCGCCGTGCAGCTGCTAACAGGACGACAACAACTGGCTTGGCCCCAGCCTAACCGGCCTGTTGATCCTGGAACCTGCTTCTGCCTAAAGCCCGGCGAATCCTGCGGACAGCAACCTTGGGACACCAAGAGGACCTGCCTGCCATGACACTCCTAACGACTGAGACTCCCATCAACAGAGGCTCTGCTGCAACAATCCCCCTGGTGCCAGCCAGGAAGCTCCGGACCAGCCCACTCTGCCCCCCGCCGAGCCTGGGCCGTGCCCAACCAGACCCTCCTCGATGAACCAGACGACGCCTGCAACCAGGGGACACCCCAACCGCGACCAGCCGAGGGTAAGCTTTTCCGACACCCAAAGACACCCCTGCACCCGGCGCCCTACAGCCCCCTGTGCCTCCCTTTGGGGTACCTGCCTGTGCTCCAACATCCCAACTTACCTCTCGAAGTGCTGGTCGCCCCTGGAGAGTCTTCGTCCCCAAACCTGCCGACTTTGTTCCCTTTTGACCTTTCCCTTTGGATAACATTGAGCACCAGACGGCTCAAAAGCAACCTACACCCAGCCGCCCGAGTGCCGCTGGCTGAGCCACCTTTGTCCTATCCTACTTCCCCCTTTGCCCTGAGTAGGTGACCAGGAGCCCATCTCCCTCAGCCACGTGGCCTGCTAGCCAGCACCAACCAACCGAAGGCCCCCTTTTCTTAATTGGATATCATTGGGCCTAACTACCTCTGCACCCGGCCGCCCATGTGCTGCTGGGGCTGAACCAACTGTACCTACCTCACCCGAGGGACCCCGGAGTCTATGCCCTGAACCTTAACTTCACCAGCCAAGTACTCACCTGGAAACCGGTAACTCACTTACCTGCCATTGGATAACATTGACTAACTTTGACTCGAAAATTTTCCAAGTGTGAAGGTTTGGAAACTGAAAATATTCATAAAAAAACAGCCCAGTTCCGAATTCTGAAGTACTCACCTGCAAGCAGGGGAGTAGCCAGTACTGTACCTTGTAGCCCAGTGCTGAACCACAAAAGTAATCCTTACCTGGTTTACTAGTAATCTGTATTATCTGTTTTTCTCTGATATTTCTTCTGAAAACTTGAAATATTCCTTAAAATTCATACGAAATACTGAAACGTAATTACCTACCTGTTTTAAGTTAAGACCCAAGTGCTGGCACCAGGAGACCAGTACTGGATTACAAAAGTAACACGACCGTACTTTACCTGTAACCTGAATTTTCTCCCATTGGATAACATGGTCAGATTTACCTTGAAAAGCTTCTAAGTGTGAACTTTTAAAACCGCTTTATATTCATGCAAATTCACTACAGTAACTAAAATGTTTTTACTAAATTGGTTTCAGTTTAGACCCCAGGACTGAATCTAGGATCTAGTCCTGGAACTACTAGAGTAATCTGTGTAGTAATCAACTGTACTTATATGCTGAAAAACCCATTGAGCTCAATGCTAAAGTGTGTCCAGACTTGTGTTGCCTTCAGCAACCCCTGTATTCATTGTGTTCACAAACTGTATTGCTTCTTTGCAAAGTAACTTCATGAGAGTATTTATATCCAGAAAAGTATATTTTTATGCCTGTTGGTTCTAAAAATAAAACAACTATATATTTTGATATAAAAACAATTGGCCTAGAGTTCACTTCTTGAGTGTGTGAAATATTTTGCTGACTGAGTGTGTACAACAAATGCTTTGCACTGCCCTCTGGTACTGCCTTACTGCTCGACCAAGCTACCCCTTTGGAGAGTAAGGTCAGCCCTGACTTTAACCTCTGTTATACCTTTGGGTTTGGTGGACTCCATACACACTGTACTACACTCTAGTCCAGTATATGTAGAGCCACTTTCTCACATGGTGGTGCCACACAGCCCCAAACAATTGATTCGCAATCTCCTCTACTTGCCAGCCCACTGACTACCCACAGATAAGCGACTACCAGGGGTGGACGGAATTTGCGTAGTCATGCTACGCAAAGCTCGCTATGCTTTTTTCCTGTCCGCGAACGCTGTTTGCATGCTCGGGGAGAAATATCTTGCGAACACGGATTTTGAAAGCTCGAACAAGCAAAAAATTCAGCGGATCGCGGAATTTTTGGCAATTCCATGTTCTCTGCGGAACACGATATTACCCAAATTACGCGAGCGGAACAGAATTTACCGCCCAGGCCTAGCGACCACATCTCGCTTCCAAGCTATTCATACTTACATTGGATTCTATCTCTGGTTGCTCCCTTAAAATGTCCCCTTACATTTCATGCCTTCTCATTCCTCATCCACTAGCCAGTGTAATAACTCCCTTGCCTCCTGACTCAATATAGCCCTCTCCAAATACCTCATTCCTTTCATCAGATGCTTCGTTTTCAGTCTCTGCAACACCTGATAACACAGTGGTGCCAGAAAGGTTGATAGCGATCCTCTCACTCTTGCCAACATTCTTAAAGATACCCTGTCCTGGTCTAAAGCCCTGCTAATCTCTCTTCCTAACGTCTTCATTTTTTCTCCTGACTCCCAATCAGCTGGATTCCTCCTTGTTTACCACAAATCACAGGCTTTCCAAAAAACCACGGCCATCCTGGCCTGTTCTACTAGCATCGCCTGACTCATGAACTATGGTCCAGATATATTAGTTGTACAACTCTTGCCTGAAACCAAGTAACTACAGGCTACATAACCTTGGTGAAACACCAACAATCCGATGACAGGCTGAAGGCGGAGATATATGAATCTCCAAAAGTTTGTTTCCTTACCAAAACTGCCCAAAATCCTGACACCGTATTGAAATTGGAATCGTCAAGTAGGCATCTAAACTTGTCATCCAGTGGTTAGTCTGAAAAACATCCCTTCCATTTTGAAATGGTGATATACCAAGTCAAGTCAAGTATGCTTTATTCGAGGTACAAAAGACTCATAAAAGCAGAACACATATAAAACCATACGTTCATAGCAATAATGTAAAAAACCTATTTACAATCACAGAAATGTTAAAAAATAAAGCTTCAAGACTTCCATTAAAATTCTCTATGAAACCACAAAATTCATACAGATACAACACCAATGTATAGGCAGATTCTCAATAGCTAATTGGATGGGCAGAAAAAGGACTGCATTTCTCTAAACATCCTATTGTTGTGCCAGGAAAGTTCTTCTAATTGCCCATACCCAGCCTAGATATTTCGCAACAGCCACAGCAATGGTGGAGGAAGAATTAGTATGTATTATTCTGAGGGCAACAACACTGTCCCTTGTACCAAGCTGTTTGCACATGGCCCTCAACCAGACACGTCGGGGTAGACAGTAGGCCGCGCATACAAACAGTAGATGGGCAATGGTCTCTGTGCAGACTTTACAAGATGGACAGATATAAGAGTTACCTTCGGCCCATCTTCCAGTTAGCGATCTAATAGGAATAGACCCCACCCTGAGCTGGAAGTAAAACTTCCTTTCCTGGGGCTTAGTTATAATGTCCCAGTAGGACTCGAGGGAAGGGCAAGATTTCACTTCGAGATACTGGCCCTCCAAAGTAGAAGCATCAGCATCATTCCAGTTCCTATGGTTTACTGTTTCCCAGTACTTTGTTTTTATAACTTCCTTGGCCGGGAACTGCACCTCCTCTGGTTTCTCCCAAAGCTCGTTCATACCCAAAGTCCCCAAAGATC
This sequence comes from Lissotriton vulgaris, assembly GCF_964263255.1. NCBI lineage: Eukaryota > Metazoa > Chordata > Amphibia > Caudata > Salamandridae > Lissotriton > Lissotriton vulgaris. Next base: position 796,340,149 of record NC_141700.1, on the reverse strand, counting down.
TACGCAAATCCCCTAACCAACCTATCTTGTGGAACTTATCACGGTTGATTACATCCAGGAAGCCCCTTGCGTAATGTGCGAGTTCAGGAGTGACCCAGATGCGACGCCAGTATAGAATGGGTCGCAATCTAGCCATATCAGATATGGCTTTTCTACCCAACTCGCAACGTAGCGGCTTCATGGGTGTGCTTTTAGGTAGGGCAGTGAGGCTTCGGAGGAATTTGTTTTCTGTGAGTGTTAGTGGTACCAGGTTGTCATAGCCCCAAAGCTCAGCGCCGTATAGCGCAGAGCTAACTGCTTTGGCCTCATATACCTGAAGTGCTGGCTTGATTGGTCTAGTCAATGATTTTTTATGCTCAGCACTTATGACACCTGTGTTTTGGCGGAATTTGAGGGCCGCCAATTCCGTATGTTTCTTCCACTTAACACCCTTGTCTATATGAACTCCCAGATAGACGAAGTCTGATACTATTTCCACCTTTGGCCATCCAAGAAAAAGTTCCCTCAGAAGCTGGGGTGAGGATTAAAAGTCATGAGCTTTGTTTTTGCCACATTTACTTCAAGCCCATGATCCCTACAAAAGTCCTCAAAAATGTTCAGGGCATGCTGGAGGCCACTAGGGGTTTTAGATAACACCTTAGCTGCTTTGGAACATCCAGCTCCAGTGCTGAACGTTCCATTGCGCAGGTGCAGTTGGAACGTCCAACGGCCGACGGCAGCACTCCCGAGGTAGTGGTGCCGTCGGCCGCTGATATAGGCGCAGCGCTTAAGAGGTTAATATCAGCGTGTCGTCTGCAAAAAGAAGTATTGGTGTTTTCAAACCATCCAAAATTGGAGCGTCGACAGACGCAGACAACATGCGCTCCACAACACCATTAATATATAGGGAAAAAAGTGTTGGAGCCATTGAACAGCCTTGGCGTACCCCTCGTTCCACTAGGAACTCCTCAGATACCTGGCCATGCCTACCCCACTGGATCTTTGCAAGATTAGCCTCATGTAATCTCATGACCAGGGATAAAATCTCAGCTGGCATACCCATCTCGCTTAAGACTTTCCATAGCATGGGGACTAAATCAAAAGCTGCACGCAGGTCGATGAAAGCAGCGTACAGACTACCCTTCTCCAGCTGCACTGTTTTCCAATATAGCAGGGTAAACCGAAAAATCTGATCTATCGTGCTGGTCAATTTACGAAATCCAGCTTGATAGGGAGATAATACATTAGATTCTTCCACCCAGTTCATGATCTTTGTTAGGGTCATTTTACCTACAACCTTCTGGACCGTATCTATTAAGCTGATGGGCCTGTAATTCCCCGGTATAGTTTTGTCTCCCTTTTTGAATACGGGTATAATTACTGCCCCCAGCCACGAATTTGGCACTGGTGCGCCTAAAGCTACCGCGTTCGCCAGGTTCAAGATCTACTTCCCCCAGCAAGTTTTTTCGTGGAGAAAGACGTCAGCGGGAACCCCATCTGGACCCGGGGCCTTGACCCGCGCCACTGAGTCTAGGGCCATTGCTACATCAGTTTTAATAAAAGGTGGTGTTTTAAAAACTGTAATTGGCGCAGGTTCTCCCGGGATGTCCTCCGGGCGAGACATGTATTAGGGCCCAAAGTAGTCCAACCAGCTACTCTGGGAGACATATTTTGAGGGTTGCTAGGGGATGCCACCTTTCCCCCACTTAACTATATTCCAGAATAGTCTGGAGTCTTTGGCCGAACTGGCGGCCTTAAGATCTAACCAATGCTGCTCATCCCAGTCCTTCTTGGCCTGGAGAACACTGGCCTTGTACACCTGTCTCGCCTCCCTCACAACAGCTGGAACTTTACTCTTAATAGCCATCCACAGTGAACTTCTTGCTGCCCTACCCAGTTTTTTAACTCCCTGAGATTTATTTCAGAATGCAACCCCTTGTCATCCTTTTTTTACCAGTATTGCTTACAAAACCTTTTACACCATGTGTCACCTTTTAATTTTCTCCTTTTGCGTAAAAGTGTGGATGAAATGTCACGCCACTACACTGCAAGTATGTACTAGCAGCATGTGTCTTAGTAATGCAGCTGTAGCCTCTTTATACTTGGAGTGAGTCTTAGGCTTACCCTTGAACATCTTATGCACTCACTGATGATGAAGCAAAATACACTAAATCCATTGGGAAATAAATTACCTGTTCTGATGGCATCATAATTCCATCAGAACAGGGTTCACCCTCAACATAAATTTTTGATCAATTTTTACCTGAACATGACACTTATCTAATAGTAAGTTCAAAAATTAACTGAGGTCAGAAGTACAGCTGGGCTGCTTTTAGCTGGATAATGGGTGCACCACAGACAGGACTGTAGAAATACATTTTCACTTAAGATGCTGTAACTAGTAAAGCATTTTCAACATGCTGTAGATCACATGAGCAATGTGAGAAAAGAGAGGAACATTTGATAATACAACTAGGGAAGAGACCAATATGTAAAGCACACAAATCAATTAAAAATATAACAAGTCAGATTTATTAATAAAATTACATTCTCCAAAGTTTATACAAGAACATATTCATTACAATGTTAAAAAACACACAAAAATATGTATAGCTAAAATAATTGTTACACAATATCACAAGAAATTACTTAAAACATAGGTGGCAAACAATACAATTTGTCGACGCGCGTTTCGGCGTTGTCAAAACGCCTTCATCAGGAGCCACATACAATCTGTAAAACATGTTTTTTTGAGAGAGACAGTTAGAAACATTTCTTAATAAAAAACTCTTAACCAACAAACAATTGTGAGAAATAACTCTTTGTGCTTACATATCATGGACAGCCCTACACAAGACAGTTACCGTATGTAACTGCAACTGATACAAACTATTTCATTTATATTTATATTTGAGCAGTAATCATCCCCAAACTTTATTTCATAAACCCAGGAGGGGAAAAGCAGGGGGGGGGGGGGGGGGGGGGGAAGGGGGGGGGGTTTTGGTGTGGGGGGTGAAAAATAAATAATAAGGATGGACCTTGTATATAAGTTCTCACTCACATTTGGTTTTATGTTGTATATTCACTAGCAAGTGGACAATGTGTGCAATTTATCTTTGTAATGGTTATTCAAATCGTTAAAATAGAGGTAGTCTACATATAACTTCTCTATTTATTCTTTTTACTTGATTCTGGGATACTCTTACCTAGTAAACACAGTGTAGGTGATCTCTAATAAATCTGGATACGGTCCAACATCTGATTTCTTAGCCGTAACTGACACTTGGATTAGTCTTGTTCGACTATTATGGTCTGCAAAAAATATACTAATTAATCATGTGTTGTCCTTATATTTAAACGATAGTTTTATTCATGCACCATGGTTTGCCAACTTATTTTTGTGGGTAGGAGACCTTTTAAGGATAATTCTTTTTAAGGATAATTCCTCTTTTACATTTACCACTAAGTATAGTTGCTGGTGAATTTCCGCAAATGGGGGAACACTCCTTTTTAACATTATCAAGGAGGAAAAAGGGTGTTAAGATTTACTAAAAGATTCGATATGCTTTCAACGATAGCACCTGACAAACTGGGTTTGGCCTATAGTTAAGAATTAAGAATTCAATATGTTGTCTTTAATTGCACCTAACTATCTGCATTTGTCATATACTCACCATATATATTAAAAGGTGTTGCTGACGACGCGATCAAAGCCCCGAATGCCGCTGTAATATCGGTATGTTTACAACATGCTACAAAATAACAATAAAGGGCGTATATCATTGCTGTCGAGCGATTAAAGGTTGCTTTCTCATATCAGTGCAACTTCACATCATGCTTACCTAAAAAGTAAGGGAGAAAGGCCGCTGCGTCAACCTGTCAAGAGCCGATTAAGTCACAAAATGTGCTAATTTCCGTGCGTCTTGCAGCCGTTGGTATTGTTTATATTCTTCCTACGAGGATTTAAAAGTATAGATAAATATTGCGCTGCAGGATGTTGAAACGAGTCTTGACTCTAGTCTATCCGCTACGTAGTGTCTCGCCCATTTATTCACTTACCCGAGCTAAAAAGAATTATAAGCCGACAATGCAGCCTTTTGGGTTCCGGAAAGAATTCCGTTTCTTGGGGTCTCCAGCAGCGTATCGCAGCCGTTGATTTGTGTGTGGTACGTCCTAAGATAGATATAGGGCGGCACTCGGTTACAAGATAGTACGCCAGCACATCTAAATCAAAGATATTCAAGCGGCAAAGCCTATCTCCACTAATAGCTTACCGAAAAGGATAGAAATCGGTCCGTATCTTCAACCTGTGGGCGCGGCGCACATGTCCTCAGCCAGCGTCCCGCAGCCGTTGGAAAAGAATAATCGACCGGCCTAATGGGCGGTACCTATTTAAATACCCGGATGTGTACGTGAATCTAAATTCTTAAAGGGCAAGAGGCCCATGGCTTGCTCAGGACTACTGATAGCATAACATCTATCTGGGCGGTAAATACTCGGTGATCATGTCTCATCCGAGGAGGCAGGTTACAATTGATAAAATTCTATAATTCTCAATCGACTGGATCAACAATTGTTGGATAATGTATTGGCTCACAGTACAATTCATGCAACGTATTTATTGGATACTCATATTTGCTTATACAGAGTCTCAAGGCTGAATATCAAAGAGGCGAGTGGGGCATTTTAAAAAATGGCATTCTCCCACGGCATCTCATTATTCAGACCCTTCTTAAAAGTATCCAAGACAAATATCCAAAAAACCTCACGTTTTTTGCGAATAGCACACCCACCTTTGCTATCTGCAAGTTTGATTTTTTCTAGCACTCTCCATTGGATATCATCTGGTTTGTGTTGAGCCTCTACGAAATGTTTCACTAGAGGTGCATTAAGCTTCTTAGTGTGGATGGCAGATCTGTGCTCTGTAAGGCGTGTCTGAATTGCTCTGCATGTTTCTCCTACGTAGCCCATACCACAAGGGCATTTAATGAAATAGACCACATTAGCGGTCTTGCAATTCCATAAATCATTTGCTGTAAAAGCAGAACCATTATGTGTAAATGATTCCCCTGATATGATGGTTTTGCACGATTTGCAGGTAGAGCAAGGCACTGTGCCCCTAACGGGCAGGTTCGTCAGTATTGCTCTTTGGACACAAGGGGTATTAGACAGTTTGTGGTTGAATTTAGAGTGGACAATTTTGTCCTTTAAATTCCGGTTTCTTCTGTGGGCAAACATGGGCTTCGCCAGGGCGGATGTGGAGGATGGATTACAATTGAGAATGGGCCAGTTTCCGTTGACAATTTGTCTTACACGCTCATTCATCGTCGAGTGAGTAGTCACACAGACGATACGGTCATTTGATTGTTTGTCTTTAGGAGCTAGTAAGGCATCACGGTCGAAGTATCTTGCGCGTTTATAAGAGTCTCTTATTAATCTATGGGGATAACCCCGATCTAAAAATTTCTTGCGCATGATTACAGATTGCCTATCGTAATCAGCTAGATTTGTACAGTTCCTGCGAACCCTCAGGAACTGTGAAAAGGGAATACTCTCGCGTTGGCACTTCGGATGGAAACTGCTGAAATGCAAGAGAGTGTTCCGAGCAGTTTCTTTTACAAAAAGATCTACCTCTAGTTTCTGGTCTTTGGCTCTAATCAACAGATCTAAAAATTCCACCTGGTATTCATCATAATGGGCTGTAAATCTCAAATTCACATTAGTGAGGTTGATCCATTCCAAAAATTCAAGGAGCGTATCTTTCCCATTGGTCCAGATAAAAAAGATGTCATCAATGTATCTGGACCAATGGGAAATTGACTCGAAGAATGGGGCTATCTCGTTATATATAAAGGTCTCTTCAAAGTGAGACATATATATATTGGCTATAGAAGGAGCCACTGATGCTCCCATACTAACACCTCTTAGCTGGCGATAGATGTTGCTACCAAATTCAAAAACGTTCTCAGTGAGAACTACGAAAAGGCAATCTATCAGGAACTGTTTAGGACAAACAATATTCTGAATGTCTATGAACCAGTCCGTGGCCCTGATTGCTTCATCCAGTGGTATGTTACTATAAAGGGATTCGATGTCCATGGTCACCAATATATCTCTCCCTGTTGTAAAATTCAAATTCTCTACAGTATTGATCATATGGCAAGTGTCCTTGATATATGATTTGATCTTAGGTATGTGAGGTCTTAAGAAGTGATCAACAAACTTAGAAAGAGGTTCTGTCGGGGTACCAATCGTTGACACTATTGGTCGATATGGAGGATTTTTTGGGTCCTTATGTATCTTTGGAAGACCGTAGATACATGCCGTCTTCATTTTGTTGGTATTCAAAAATTCATATTCTTTCTTGTTTATATCACCATTGGAGAGGGCACCATCTGTTAAAGTAACGATCTTCTTGATTATGGTACTAGTTGGATTACGATTTATCTTTAGGTAGGTAGAGCTATCACTTAACATTTTTAACATGTTCACTTCATAGTCATTCGAATCAAGGACAACTATACCTCCTCCTTTATCTGCTCCTTTAATAGTAAGGTCTCTATTGTTCGTCAACTCTTTTAATGCTAGAGATTGTTGGTAGTCTAGATTATATTTGGGTTTAGGAATGAATTCTAAAGATTTTTCTAATTTTTTCATCACCACTAGTTCAAATGCTGCGACTTCAGGACCCAGCTGTTCTAGTCCCGGGGTAAAGGTGGAGGTGAGAGAAATCTCATTTCTTTCTTCTATTGTGTCATCTCCAATATTCTCTTTGTCTTGAAAAAACTTTTTTAGTCTTATTTTCCTAAATAGGGAGATAATATCTCTGTGGAGTTCGAAGGTGTTCACAAAGGAGTGGGGTACAAAAGAGAGCCCTTTTGATAATAGAGCTTCAATAGAATCATCAAGTTTATTGGAAGACAGATTAAAAATTGGGATTATATCCCCTGACCCCAATATTGTCTGTTCCGAGTCTCTCTGATGAATTGGGGTTCTTGCTGTTGAAGTTGTTGGTGTTGTTGGTGTTGTTGATGTTGCAAATGTTGCTGATGTTGTATTTGATGTGTGTGTTGGTTTGTCTGAAAATTCCCTCTCGCCTGTCCCTGTTGTTGAAATCTCACCCTGGGTCGGCCACGTCGAGGCCCCCTGTTTGATAAAAAAGGGCGTCGTTGGGGTCTAGAGTTGGGATATGAGAACCCACCATCTGACTCGTAATATGTGTTACTTTGGCCCTCCCCTTCTGAGTCTGAAGAGTCAGTGAAGTTGTTTATTCTCTGTTGGGCATTACCCGACTCATTGGTATAATGGTTCTGTTGATAGAAGTCAGTATGGAGATAGGGATAAGCAACTTCTTCCGAATAAAATCTTTTATCTTTGTTAATTTTATCTGTTTTCCGTTTATTCAAGTAACTACTAAATGATTCTAGATCTCTATTGTATTCTTCTATTTTCCTAATCGCATCATCTACTCCCGTGAGTTGTTTTAATTTTTCTTCTAGCTCGTCTATCTCCTTTTTTATTTCTAGGGCCAGTTCTTTTGAAGTTGCCACTATTAATATCATGAGATCACGTGAACAACGGTTTGCTATAAAACTCCATTTTTCCAAAAATGGTCTATGGTGTACAAAGAGACCTGGTATATTTCGTACCCTTAAGCCATTCGGAATAACTCCTGATTTTAAATAAGCTATCATGAATTCCCCATGGGCCTCCATGCGGATTAGTTTTTTCTTTAGGTCTATTAGTTTCTTACCTTCATCTTGACCCCTAACGGATGAGTAGGTATTATTAGTGGGGATCGATGTACCAACTAAAGTTTCGAATTCCTCATCCGTAAATCCGAAAGTTTTCATGTTGGCCATCCCTGCTGAAAATGGAGGGGGAAAGGAGTTTTGATGAGTACTGGAAGGATGAAATCTTACTGCTCAAATATATTACAATCAATTTAAACCACAAATTGGTAACAGACGTCGGCCCTGCACAGACAAGCTGTGGGATAATCAATCAACATCAATCAATCAACATTGGTAGATCACATGAGCTGCACACTATTGCCATCTAGTGTAGAGTGCTGGCTTCACATGTTTTTCATGGAAGTAAAGGTATTTGAGGTGAATCGTGATTCCACCCTTGAATCCCACAATGCACTAGGACATATACTACACCTCAGATTTTTCTTTTCCAACATTGGTTGTGGACATGCACTGCAGAGCTCCGAGACAATAGTGCAACGACCTCCGACGGAAACCCTGGGGTAGATCATATGAGAATGACTTCCGGGTGGGAGGGGCATGATCTCCTAAATGCAGTAGTAAATTGCTGTGGCTGGACCAACATGGGGCCTGTAGCCTTTATCTCCCACGGGAGCACGAAGAATCAAACTGTTACACCTGTCAGGGATGAAGACAACACCGAAGAATCAGGCGGTGGACACTTTATAAATGCAGCTCCAGGGCTCTCCGCGCCATCTTCCATGTTCAGTGTCAAAGGCTTGAAAAAATTTAATTCTGATGCTGAGAGAGGAGCGTTCTAGTACTTTGTGGACCCGTGGGGATGGGAGTCGATATTAACTCTCTACTAATGACTGACTTTGGAGAGCAATTGTCTCCAGGGGCCCTTAGGAACCTCGCGTCTATGACAAAAACTACACCACTGGTTCACAGATGCGTCACACTTCAAGGATCTTCCCTCTGGGCTTTGCCCTTGATGGGATCCTGGCTCAAAATCAAGAAACTACCCCAGAGAGCCATTCCCCAATCCCTAAACTGCCTCTGAACAGGCCCGGCACTCACTGCACCAAAGCCTTCCTGGCCCTGAAAGCCCACCTCGATGCCAGGAAGGCCTCGAGAAGTCCCACTTGAACCTCAATACTGAGACACTTCTGTTTGACCACGAGGGTCTACCCTGCCCTCCTTAGAACCAAGGCCGACTTCAAAGTCGAATTCAAGGCCAGCATTGGCACCGAGCGACACAACACCTGAGAAAGAACAACATGTGATACCTAGACCCAGAGCACATTCTATGGGTTTACTTCCAAGGGTGACAGAGCCCACTGGGAGGAGATGGAACAGCTTGTCAAACATTTCCTGGAGGCATACAAAATGCAAAGGAAGCAAAGCCCATTTGCACAGCCAACATGAGATCTGCACTGGATACAGATTATCTAGGGTGCAATATGTAACTGCAGTCTTCTCAGATGTTCTGATTGGCTATGAGTATCAGGATCCAGGTCACCGTTTCTGCAGCCCCTCTTCAATTCGCCCTTTGATTGGGCACCATGTTTTTGGATCACAGGTGGGTTTATTGCTTGAAAAGATACACAAGAACACTGATACAGCTAAGGCCTTGCAAATGCAGTCTGCTGTACAGGGAGTTTGGAAACAATAAACATGAGCAGGAGCAGTCACCCGTAGTTTCAAGGGAAGATCGAGGCTGTACCTCCTGGAGTATGCGAAAATAACATCAAACGAGTGTGTAATATTCATTGTCACCCATGGCTTCTACCTGGAGCTCTGTGCCACATCATCCAACATTACACCACACCAGCACCACATCAACAAACATCAAAAATACAAGCTCTGCTTCAAAATGGATCTGTAAAGCAGGGAACACCACCCATTTTATAAAATACTAGTAGTTGATATTCCTTTAAGTCCATCCATCTGTCCTTTCATGAGTCTTTAACATCATTTTACCAAGACTCTTGCCCAATGCACAACCTTTCTTGGAAAATAGCCTTCCTCGTTGTCATCACTTCCCCTGTAGGGTAAGCAAAATACAAGCCTGAATGGTAGAAGAGCCTTTTTCAGTTGCAGAAATATCAGGGCAATCTTATATCACATGCTTATCTTCTGCCTGAGGTTACATTGCTGTTCCATGTCAACCACACTGTTGACTTGCCAAGCTTTTTCTCATAACCATAATCAATTGCAGAAAGGGTTTTAAACGTGTTAGATGTTAAGAGAGCCCGAATGTGCTGCAATGACTATGATACATCATTGGGAAAGTCAATGCACCTCTTGGTAGATTTTGGACAGCTCCACCTTGGGAAAATCATTTCCAAAGTGGGGTTCACCAGCTGAATTGTCAAATGCATTCAAGTTTGCTATCCCACAGCAAACTATTTTTTTCTTGGGCAATGTTCCACTTGCAGACATATGAAAAGCTGCACCATGGCGTACCATCTACACCTTCACTGAACATGGTGAGGGCATTCATGCCCAAAAACCTTGTTCTAAAGTCCTCCGCTCCAGTTCCGAAGCTACCACTTTAGGGAGAGGTGCACTGCTTTTTATCTTTGTGTCATTACGCCCAGAGGAGCGACTAGAGCTGGCTGACACAGAACAGAGGTGCTGGGATCTATTTCATAGTTTCTGGGACCAGGGACATATTCAAAATGTGAAGAATCTGCAGGTAAATTCTCCAGTATTACATCTTTCATAGATTCACATGCTTGTATCTTCCCCGTCGTCATGGTGGGAGTCTCTCGGTAACAGAATGACCAAAGCAGTAATCATAGAGAAGAAAACTGCATAGAAAAGCCCATTGGGACTGTAGTATTTGGTAACCAGACCTCTTCATTGTTTGGTCCAAAAGCCAGCCAATCCCCAAGAGAAGCTTCCTGCCTCAGATTTCCAACCGCCTTCGTGTGAGAAAGGAGTATCCCTGAGCGCTGCTCAGTTTGCTGTTCCTGTGTGAACTATTGACCTTTTATTTCAACTATCTTTTCATCTGGATTAAGGTATTGTGTGTACCTAATTTCTTTCATAATGGCTGAAAGCTCTAAAAAGAGGCTTTTCAGGCCTTGCAGATCCTGTGGAAAGGTTAGGCTTTTCTCTGAAGATCCTCACAAGGACTGCTTATATTGTCTTAATCCTAAGCATGTGGCCAAGGATTGTAAATATTGTAGAACCTTCTCTGCTAAAACTCTGAGGGACAGAGAGGCTCGTTTGCTGTTGTGGCTTCAAAAGAAGGCCGCATCAGACTCAGATTCTGGGGAGGAATCTTCTAACCCAACACCTAAAAATAGAAAGGCCTCACATTCTGAGGAAAGGGTGGAGCCTAAAAAGGTTAAATCAAAGGAGGAAGTGGCGTCATCTCTCCCTCTTACTCCCCTCAAGAAGCCGTCCGGTCAGAAAGGGGCAGGGTCTGCTCCGTCGACCAGTTCCCTGGTTTCTGCTGCAAAATCTGTGGTAAAGTCTTCAGCCCCGTCGACGACCTCACCGTCGACGACGACTGTTTCGACAACGGCGGCTCCGTCGACGACAGGAACTAAAGCCACGTCGACGAAGGGATCAGCGACGAAGACGACTCCGTCGACGGTCCCGTCGACGATGGCTTTGGTGACGACGGCTCCGTCGACGATGGCTATGTCTTCGACGATGGCTATGTCGTCGACGACACCGTTGACGAAGACTGTAATTTTAACAGCAAAGTCATTTAAATCGCCACAGTCGAAGACTTTGATCTCTATTCGCTCTTTTCAGTCGTCGAGGGGTTCGGCGACCCTAAGCAAATCTGCAGAATTCACGTTGTGGACGTAGATTTCGCCTCTACCACCATCTTCTTTGCTGGAACACGATTCAGAAGGAGAGGACTCTTCAGGAGTGGCCTATAGCCCTTCACAACTTAGAATAAAGAGCCAGGACACAGATGAAGAAGAGGTGTTTTCCTTCAAAGAGAGAGCTCAATCTACAAGATATGAATCCTTCCAGGAAACATGTAATTATAATGAGGATGACGAGCAACCAGAAGAGTCGCGAGAGGAGTCAGTCTCCATACCTGTTTCTCTTGTCTCTGACCTGAGGTTCATGATTAGCGACTATTATCGTCGTTTTCCAGAGGCAAATGCGCCTCGATTATCTACGCCTGTGGCTACAACGCAACCTCCAAAGACCCAATCTACTCCTCATGAGCAGGCTGTGAGATCACCACCAGTGATAACAATCAGAGACGATCTAACGCATTCTGATGATGATGATGATGATCAACCTGAGGAAGGTGAACTTGTACAAGATTCTACGGGACAGGAGTGGAATGAGTACATTTTGCCGCCGGCCCCTTTACCTAACCCGCCGCCAACCACTTCTCCTCCTCAGGACATTGGAGGATTCCATGACATTATGGAAAAAGCAGCTAAGAGGTTTGATTTGGAAATGGAGGTTAAAGAAACATAATGTTTCTTATATGATTTCAAAGATGACGCCAGGAAATCTGCTCGCTCAATACCGATTATCCCTCACATTTGGGAAGAGGGCCTAAACATTTTGAAGACACCGGCTTCCATCGCGGTTTCGGTTCCTAGAATCGAAAAGATATATAGAGCACCAGAGTCTGCTGCGGCCTGTCTAATAGGACACCCGAGACCGGAGTCGGTGGTGACACAGGCGGCGCAGAGGAATTCAAAGAATCCAGTTGCTACTTCATTGGTGCCGCCAGACAAAGAAGGACGAAGCATGGATGGAGGCGGGAAGAGGTTTGCGGTCATGGCAGTCGCTGCGATTAAAGCAGCCAATGCTATGGCCCTTATTAGCCGTTTTAACAGGCAAATGTGGTCTGATTTGGCACCCATTCTGTCTGCACTACCGGAGGATAAGAAAGAAGAGGCAGCGGCTATCCTCCGAGACGGGGCAAAGACGGCATCGGAATCTATTGACATTGCCATGGATGTTTCCTCTATGGCGTTCAGGCAGATGGAAGGAGCAGTTTCGCTTCGGAGACAGGGTTGGCTAAAGGCTACATCCTTTCGTCCGGAGGTGCAAGCGAAGATTGTGGACATGCCATTCAATGGCGAAAATTTATTTGGAAAGCACGTAGACGAAGCGCTACAGGGTATCAAATCAGACACGGATACAGCTAGAGCGCTGGGATCCCTGCAGCAAGGACGGTTCCAGTCCTTTCGTAAAAGAGGTGCAAGGGGTCAATCTAATCAGAGGTCTTCATATCAGACCAACAGATATCAGCCTTCTAACCAACAAGGATATAGGCAATACAATACAGGCAATCAGTACAGGCCCTCCAACTCCTCTTTCCAGCAGCAGTCTAGGGGCAAGTCTTCCAATAGAGGAAAGAATCAACAGTCTAACAGACGACAATGATCTCAGGCCGGCGCTCCCCACACAGCAGATCCCGGAAAACGACCACTATCTGTCGCAATACTTCAACAATTGGATGTCCATAACATCGGACAAATGGGTTTTGGACGTAATAAGCAGAGGCCATACCCTAGAGTTTGTGGAAATGCCACCAGATCATACCCCGGTGCTCAGACACCACCAACATCGTCAGGAGCTGCAAAAGGAAGTCCTATCACTATTGCAGAAGGGGGCTATAGAAGAAGTACCGCAACAACACAGAGGGAAAGGCTTCTATTCACATTTCTTCCTCATCAAAAAGAAACAAACTCTGAAGTGGAGACAGGTATTGGATTTGAGGGATCTCAATCAATACATAAAGAAAATTCCCTTCCGAATGCTCTCATTGCAAGAGATCCTTCTAATGTTAAAAGAAAAAGACTACATGGCGTCATTGGATCTCATGGATGCGTACTTCCGTATCCCAATTCATCGGAAGCACAGAAAGTATTTAAGATTCTCTGTGGAGAGTCGCCATTTCCAATTCAAGGTGTTGCCATTTGTCCTCAAATCGGCCCAAGGGTGTTTACCAAATGCATGGCCCCGGTGGCGGCCCACTTAAGGTTAAGAGGGCATTGCATTTACCCATATCTGGACGATTGGCTGGTGACAGGTCCATCATTCACAGGAGCCAGAAGGTCCCTTCAGTGCTGCATCTGGCTGTTCCATCGCTTAGGCCTAAGGACCAACTTGGAAAAGTCTTCACTGACTCCAGCTCAGGGCATCCACTTCTTACGGGCATGGATATGCACCAAGGCAACAAAAGCATACCCGTCCGAGGAACGCATGAAGAAGATAATGGGCCTAGCAACATCCCTTCAGACAAAAAGGTTCACTTCTGTGAGGATGTACAAATCCTTGTTGGGGATGATATCCTCTTGCATCCCACTGGTTCCAAACTGCCGTCTTCGAATGAGGCCCTTGCAGGAACATCTGGACGAGCAGTGGGTTCAGTCCAAAGAAACCTTCGAAGATCAGATTACCATCACTCACCGTATGAAGGTGGCCATGTCATGGTGGAAGGTTCAGAAGTACTTAAATCAGGGTCTGAATTTTGTACCTCAGTATCACGAATATGTGATGACGGCGGACGCTTCGTTGCAAGGATGGGGTGCGCACCTTCAAGAGCTGGAGATCCAGGGCCGCTGGTCAGAGTGGGAACCACAGCTTCACATAAATATGTTAGAGCTCAAAGCGGTGTTTCTGGGACTCCAAGCTTTCCTGCCCAGAATCCGGAGCTCGTCGGTGCTCATTCAAACGGACAGCACCACGACTATGTGTTATCTTCTAAAGCCGGGCGGAACAAGATCCAAACAACTTTCTGCGCTGGCGCAAAGAATCTGGAAATGGCTGATAAACCACGACATTTCAATTCAGGTACAACATATACAGGGCCTCCTCAACACACGAGCAGATGTCCTGAGTCGCACGACGAGTGTGACGCACGAGTGGGAACTGCACGACACTCAGCTGCACAAAGTGTTTCGAAAATGGGGCACACCAACATTCGACTTGTTCGCAACCAGAGACAATTCGAAATGCGTCCAGTTTGCGTCCAGGTACCCTCAGCGAGATTCCAAGGGAAATGCGTTTCACATGGACTGGACGGGAATGTTCGCTTACGCGTTCCCACCAATTCCCTTAATACCGCGAGTGCTTCGCAAAATGAGGTCAGAACCGTGTCATGTCATTCTGATAGCACCAGCTTGGCCGAGACAGGCATGGTTTTCAGATCTGCTGCAGATGTCAAAAGGCAACAAAGTGCAATTCCCAGCATTCCAGAACCTCATTTCAATGAGCAACGGCCAGATTCTGCATCCAGACCTAGCATCGCTAAAATTATCCGCATGGAACCTCATGAGCGGGAATTCCAAGCCTTGAGCATTCCGCAAGACTGCAGACAAATTCTATTGCAATATAGAGCTATGTCCACCAACAATACATACACAGCAAAATGGACTCGTTTCTGCCACTGGTGTGCCAGTCAAAACCTACACTTGTTGGCGGTACCCTCTGAAGGTATTCTGCCTTACCGGCTGTCGTTATCTAAGGCAGGTCTGTCACATGCCTCACTGAAGGTGCATTTGGCGGCAATATCAAGATTCAGGAGAGTTCCAGATGAGCATTCTCTCTGGTCTCATAGACTAATAAAAGAGTTTGTTAGAGGGCTCTTTAGAGTTTTTCCACCCATTCAGCGCCCGCCAGTGCCCTGGCACCTCAATACAGTTTTGGCGCAACTTATGAGGCCACCTTTCGAGCCTATACACAAGACGAGCCTATACACAAGGAAGACAGCCCTACTGCTCGCCCTTACATCGGCGAGGAGGGTTAGCGAAATTCAAGTCTTTTCAGTAGAAGAGCCTTTTCTTCAATTTCGCCATGACAGGGTTGTATTACGGACAAATCCTACATTCATACCCAAGGTCCCTACTTCTTTTCACCTCAACGAGCCAATTATTTTGCCTACTTTCTTTAGCAATCCCTCATCTGAAGCAGAAAGAGCGTTGCATTCTTTGGACAAAGCTAGATGTTTAAAGTTCTACATAGAACAAACAAAGACATTCCGCAAATCCAAAAAGTTATTTATTGCATTTGAAGGACAAAGGAAAGGGCTTCCTCTGTCAAGACGGAGTATTGCCAGATGGATATCATCGGCTATCATGAAATGTCATGAAAAAGCGGGAAAGCCGCTTCTTTCCAGATTGAATGCTCATTCCACAAGGAAGATGGCAACATCAATGGCCTTGTTCGTAGGAGTGTCGCTGCCCGACATCTGCAGAGCGGCGACGTGGAAGAGTGTGCATTCATTTACCAAGCACTACTGTCTGGACACTGCGTGGAAAGAGGACACAGCAGTGGGACAAGCTGTTCTGAAACGTCTATTTCAATAAGGTATACTTTGGTTATCTGTTAATATTCTATACAGTGCATTTATGTATATATTATATATAAAATATGCTATCTTTATAGATGGTTTTATTATGTTTTCTTTCGAGAACTTGCACAATATGTTATAAAGGGGAATTTGGTTTTTATTCCTGTCTGACCTGTGTATTTTAAGATCATGTTCTAACAATGTTTCAGCTGCAGAACTTCCTTCTGGGTTCTATCCTGGAAACGCTGCAGGTTTTGTGAGCACTACTTACTACTCTGATACAAGCATGTGAATCTATGAAAGATGTAATACTGGAGAAGGAATTAGTTACTTACCTGTACACTATAGTTCTCCAGTATTATCTTTCATTGATACACATGCGCCCGCCCACCTCCCCGTTTCTCAGGCAGAACCTGTTTTTCTCTGAATTTATCCATGTCTCTCACTCGGGGACGGAAATCTGAGGCAGGAAGCTTCTGGTCGGGTGTGTGAGGGAAGGGCAGCAATGCTGATTGGCTGGCTTTTGGACCAAACAATGAGGAGGTCTGGTTACCAAATACTACAGTCCCAATGGGCTTTTCTATGCAGTTTTCTTCTCTATGATTACTGCTTTGGTCATTCTGTTACCGTGCGACTCCCACCATGACGACGGGGAAGATACAAGCATGTGAATCTATGAAAGATAATACTGGAGAACTATAGTGTACAGGTAAGTAACTAATTCCTTATTGTCCTCCAGAAAGATTCTCACCAAAGGTAACTTTTTCTTCCTACTTGCTAGTCTGTTGCTAGGAAATGTTTTCAATTCTGGTTAATTTGCAGTGGAGAGTTACTGACAGCTAACCGCTTGATCTCTTATTATTCTAGGAAACAGAAAAAATTATTGCTGAACTGAATGAAACCTGGGAAGAAAAACTCCGCAAAACAGAAGCACTTCGAATGGAAAGGTAAGTACGCTTACGGAAGAATTGTGCAGAGTGAAAGTGCGAGTCATTATCTGATTAGAGTAGGTTCTGGTGAGTATTGTCCCATGAGCTAAAAAGAAACAAAGCACCACTGTTGGTTAGCTCTGTTTTCATTAATCCAAATCGTTTTTTGCCTTGTGTACCTGAATACATTATCATTTACACTTAATTTTCTAAGTTACTGTTAACACAAAGGTTTGTGTTGCTAACGTTCTTCTCTAGCGAGATCCTTTAAGGTAAATTTTACAAGTGCACTTTTAAAAGTATTCAGCTTCCTTCCTTTGCACCAATGTCCATCCAGTTCTTTGCTGTTGCGTCGGCTGTGTTTTTTGGTAATATTCATTAACCAATATCATTACCTTTTCTTTCCAATGTTATTTATTTGTTTTTAACTGAAGCTTATTTGAGGCAACATGATCAGATTGTTATTTTTCGTTTTTTTCAGTTGGCTAATTTATTAGTCCCAGTGCTCTGTTGCCCAGGTTACCTTTTCCCCTCCATTAGGTACAGTTGTCCATTCTAGAGAGCGTCCTTCTAATCAGAAGCATACCTTCCTGCTTTGTCATCGTTCCTGCAGAGCAGATCAGCCAGTAGTGATGAGACCTTTCTTGTCTGTCTCCAGCTGACCCTGCACTGAATTCTCAGACGGTGTATGTTTTTGTTATGCCTCTGACTCGAGCCCACATTTCTGTAGGACTAATGAAAGGACTTCCTCTTACTGTAATGTAATGAGAAACTGCTGTCAGTGTTTACAGTAAGTAGGCATCCGTTGAAACAATACTATTTGAAACTCCTATTTCATAAAGCTCTGGGATCCAATTCTTTACAAGTTAAATGAAGGGACCCACATGGAGAAACTAGTTTTGCAAGGATACAGGTTTCCTTCCTCCACCGTGAAACACATGGTTGTGTTTTGGTGTGGTAGATAATGCTCTGTCCTTCGATTATGCCCAGCATCACATGAGTGTGTCCATCTGGAAAGTGATACCAGATTGTGATTCAAAACCCAAAGAATGCAGTTGTGGTGATTTCTAGAGACGCAGGACTGGTGGAAAAGAAAGAGATTTCTCCTCATGTAGAAGTCTCCTTTTCTAAATCTGCAATAAAGTGGTCTCTGCCTATGTGTAGGTCATTGTCTGATTATTCTGTTCCACATAAGACACACAGCTGTGAAATTCCAGCTGATGGAAAGACCATGGCTAAATTCCATTCTTTGGTAAGACACTTGTAATTTTTACTTGGCTAGCCTTTAGGAAGCAACAGCAAGCTCTGAAAGCAGGTCACACTGTTCGTAGCATGATGCGGGTTGCATCCTTCAGTGCTAGTCTAATGATTAACTCTGCTCAGCCCTAATGATGGAAAAAAGCAATGACTTGATTCCTCTGTAAATCCCCGGATTTCCATGCAATCAGATGCACCCACTTCCTGTACAGATCTTTTGTTTTACTGAATGCAGTTTAAAAGGTTATAGAGTTTGATGTTTAATGTCCCTAAGTCTTTAGTCTTTCTTTCAGCATTTAGGCCTTTCTCCCAAAGACATTAATTTAAGACAGATCCTCTTCCACATTCGTCACGGTTGCTTTACATATTCAAGCAGTGTATCTGCAATCCTTGCTACCTGGCTGTCGGAGATGAGCTTTCGTCAATCAGAACTTCAGATTGCACCATGAGTAGGAACACAGACTTGTTTATTTCAGGATTGTTTAATCAATCGTAGTATTGCGAAACAAAAAATATCACACCCGCCTAATGCTGATACTCTGTGGCCTTCTTGACATCTCTGAATTAAGCTATTCTTTCCTAATCACTTTACGATAGTTTGGCAGTTCCCTCGCCACAGGCTTTAGGTACTGATGCTTAGGTGATTTCTGCAGGTCACTTCCTGTCCTCCCCCAGTGCAGTCATATGCTTGCTTAGCTCAAATGTTGCCATTGACTTTAGTCAAGAACTGTTTCATAGTCAGCTGCATACTTACAATCTTTCCATTCAATTTTCAGAGAAGCGCTCTTGGCTGAGATGGGTGTGGCTCTTCGTGAAGATGGGGGAACTGTAGGAGTGTTTTCTCCAAAGAAGGTAACTGGACTTCATTCTAACAAGTTAATGTTTCAAATTGTTAAGAAATTCATATAATCGCTGCCGTGTGAAGTAGTTTTATCATCAGGGTTGAGATGTTAGTCTCTTCTAAATTTTAAGAATGTTTTAGGATGCTGAGCACAGACTAGGATACATTTTAAGCCAGCAACCATGATGAGTTTTTTGCACTAAGTGAAAACATTGGGTCTTTACCCTTACTGTCTTTTCTGTAGCTCTGCTGAGAACGCAGTTCTGCTTACACCACTATAGTAATGGAAAGAACCACAGGTGCAGGATCAAGGCACTGGTGGGCAGTGAAGGAAGCGGAAGGAGTGGCTGCAGTGCAGGCATATTGGCTAACAGCAACTCTGTCAACCAAACTATCCGACTGTCTTTCTGATTCTTTGTCCAGTTGTTAGATTCTATTGTCTAGAGGACAACTCAAACAAAGCTGAGCTCAATCTTAAAAACTGCTTAACTGCGGTCTTCCAGTGGATGGACACTAACCACCTCCGATGCAACTCTAGCAAAACAGGGATCCTCCCCATCGGAAAGAACACCTCCTTCTGCCCAGCCCTCTGGTGGCGGATAACTCTGTTGCCCCTCCCCAGACCGTCACAACAGCTAGAAACCTTGGTGTATTATTTGACGCAGATCTATCATTCGACCAACACGCCAGGACTGTTGCCGGCAGATGCTTCGGTATAATTAAATCCCTCAGAAAGTTCTTCGACTTTCTCCCTCTTGAGGCCAGGAAAACTGTAACAGTAGCCCTCATAATCTCGCGCGTAGACTTCTGTAACGGCCTCCTGGCTGGGACTAAAAAGTCCACTCTGACCAAACTCCAAAGCGTCCTCCACACGGCTGCCCGCTTGGTCCTAAAATTACCCCGCAAATCCTCAATCTCTGCAGCCCTAAAAACCCTGCATTGGCTACCCCTCCATAAAAGAATACTTTTCAAAATACTTACTGTTGCCTTTCAGGCTTTTAACAACACTGGTCCTAAATACTTAACCAGACGCTTCCCACACTACAACCCGAGTCGCTCCCTTCGTTCTGCCCAAGACAATCTCATGTCCTCCGCCAGGTACAACTTGAAGTCAAATGGTGGAAAAACTTTAAGCTCCCTGGCCATCAAAGCTTGGAACAGCATGCCTAAACACTTGAGACAACAGACCCTAGAGAAGCCTTTCAGAAAACTTCTTAAAACTTGGATTTTTAACCTCCCCGACGACTGGACCAGAGCCGCCATCTAGCCTCCTTCGCGCCACCTTTTGACCGGGCTTTCAGGATTTTCAGCGCCATGATGCTCCCTCCGGAGCGAACGCTGCGCTTTAGAAATACCCCCTCAAATATCAAATATCAAATATCTATTGCTCTTCTCCTCCTCCCCTGTTATCACGCCTGAAAAGAAATCTGTAAGCAAAGTGGGAAACAGTTATTGGAGGAACCAAGTACAATTTTCAAGCATATAACGGAACCTGTGATGCAGCCATAGAAGATAAACACCTTTCAGACATTTTTGGGTGCCCTATCATCTCGAGCGTTGGCTATTTCACAAATTAATATATTTGAATAATTTCTATCATTCCTGTCTAAGGGTCAGTCTGGCCAAGATGCGTGTTATGATCTTTGATGCAAATAAAAAGGATAGCACTGCCTTTGTAGTCAACAGCTCTAAGGCTAGGACTGTCCCTATGTTTTCCTATTTTCGTATTATTAGCCCCCTGTGGTTAAACTGGGTCTGGTCCTCTGACCAGACAAGGTCCTTGGGAACCCACTCCTGAAGCGTTGAGGCCCCCACCTTGCTCCTACTCGATTTCTTTGCCTCTCTCGCACTCTCTCAACTCGTGCTTTCTCAGCAGGCAAGCCACAGAGAAGTTGAACCTACAGGAGAACTCTGCACTGGACCTCTTCCTCACTGCAACATTGCTGACCTCAGCACTGGACATTACCATGGCCATCCCGCTGGATATAAGATCGTCAGACAAGACAGACAGCACAGGCCCACCATCATCTTCGAGAGCACCATCAGCGGCACTGCCTCCAAGGACATTGAAACCAAATGGAGCACCTCACCTTTAAAGTGCAGATCACTGCCCATTTCACCCGAGCGGCACTCCTGTCTACCAAACCCCACCTAGGAGACTTCAACTTTCACTTCCGGGACCTTACCTACCCCCAACTCAGTCACGCTCCTAGAAAGCTGCAGAAAGCTTGGCCTCACCCAGCACTTATCTGACCACACCCAGGCCACCAGACGTATACTGGCCCTTGTTTTAACCACATTCACCAACATCATGATCAACAAACCAACACCCATCACATTGACCGACCATGCCCGTGTCAGCTTCAGGTCCTGCCTCCTGCTTCTGGAAGAACATAGCAGAGAAGGATTGGCCTTCTGTCCTCTCCAAGATTCACCCCAAACATAAAGGCATCCTATGAGTAAACATCAAAAACTTCAGTTACTGGATCACTGCTTGTGCTGGCACCCTGGACCCATGCAAGCAAAGCCAAACAGCAAGAACACCAACTCGGGGCAGCTGGTACACAGAAGAACTCAGGATTACCAAACTGCACTGCAAGCAACTAGGACGCAGGAGGAGATTGAGCCAGGAAGCCATGGATGTGGGCACCTTTGAATCAGTCTTGTGCCGCTACCACCGGCAAATCCGGAACACCCAAGTGGAAAGCCCCAGCAGACCGCTTCAACAGCCGCTCCAACAGCAGCAAATAAATCTTCTCTATAATCACACCTGCAGCCACGTCTGTAACATCACCTCATCTCAAGAACTATGCAACAACCTCGACGACTTTTTCAGAAAGAACATCACAGCCGACAACTTCGACCCTCAACCTGACCCCAGCAGCCTTGCAGTCAGTCTGCCAATCTTGGACAAAGAACTCACCATGAACACATGAAACACCATAACCTCAGACGAACCCCGCAATCATGAAGTCCATCCACTCCAGCGCCCCATCAGACCCTTGCCCCCACCACACATTCAATAAAGGACTCACCCCCATCAGCAGAGTTCTCTCCCACATCCTCACTATGTCCAACGCCCTTCTGTAGAAGCCCGCAGCAGATCCAGCTTAGCTCGCAAACTACTCACTAATCTCTCTTCTATCCTACCCAGCTGAGGTCATAAAGAAAGCGATTAACATAAGCATCACCAAACACCTCCTCAACCACTGCATCCTCTGCACCATGCAGTCTCCATTTGGACC
This sequence comes from Lissotriton vulgaris, assembly GCF_964263255.1. Taxonomy (NCBI): domain Eukaryota; kingdom Metazoa; phylum Chordata; class Amphibia; order Caudata; family Salamandridae; genus Lissotriton; species Lissotriton vulgaris. The sequence goes on along the minus strand of NC_141700.1, from coordinate 796,317,890 downwards.
CAACCACAGCCCAGAGACAGCTCTCATCACACCAACAGATGATATCTGGATGATCCTTGACAAACGAGAAACTGCAACCCTTATCCTACCAGGTCTCAGTAGCGTTTCACACAGTTTCCCACCTCCTCCTGATCAGGCAAATGTGCTGGGCTGGCATTAAGGTGCATGCCACCAGTGGATCTGCACATTCTTAAACAGGACGACTCAAACAGTCAACTTTCTTCTTTACTCCTCTGAAACTCGGGTACTAATCTGCGAAGTACCTCAATGCTCCTCACTCAGCCCCTTCCTCTTTAACATCTGAATGACTTTCTGGAAAATGCCATCCACTGCTCCAACATCCACATCCTCTCCAATGCAGATGACACACAACTTCTACTGTCCCTCTTGGACAAATCCCCCAATTCAGCGAACTAATTCACCGCCTGCATGACCTAAGTGGAGAAGTGTGGCTCACTGGTTAGAGCAGGCAGACCCTGAAGCAGAGGTCGGACCCGGGACCAGGGTTCAATTCCCGACGCAGCAGGGTCTTGAGCTCAAATGTCCATGGACTCGATAATTCTCGCTTCGGTGCCTGACCTAATCATGGGTTCACACTCTGCAACTCTGGGCATTAAGCTTGCTTAATCTCCACAACGGCCCCCCTGCGGCGGGATGCCTGGCTTTCACCTTGGGGATGCCTTGTAAGGGCTATCTCACAGGGAAAAACCAGGACGGGTTCCCAAGGCAAGCGCGGAGATACCCCTTCGGGGGTCGATTCTGGCGCTATATAAGAAATGTAATAATAATAATAATAATCTAACTATTTCAAGCTGAACTCCGACAAGACAGAAATGTTAATTTTCAGAAAGAATGCGTTACCTTGAGAGAGCCACCTGGTGTCCTATAGACCTCGGTCCCACTCACTCCCCTTGCCCACTCGCAAAAAAACCTCTGGATCATCGATATCAAGCTGGACTTGTCTGCCCAGGTCAACGCCGTCACTGCATCCTGCTTCCACTCCCTGAAGATGCTGAGAAACATCTACAAGTGGCTACTGACCAACACCAGAAAGAGACTCTCCAAATCCTTCTTCACCAGCAGGCTGGACTATGGCAGCTCTCTATTCAAGAATCGCCAATTATCTAATGAAGACTGCAGACCATACAGAAATCAGCCTCCGCCTCAAACTCCCACTCCGGTCTCACATCACACCACACCTTAGTATGCTCTACTGGCTTCTGATGCACGTGCGGGCACAGTTCAAACTCCTCACCCACATGTGCAAAGCACTACTCAACACAGGCCCACCCTCCCGGAGCAGCCGTATTCCATTCCATCAGCCCGCCAGGCATTTCCGCAGACCCGGGCTCTTTAGCCCGCATCCTATGCATTCACCAAAGCACAACCATAGGTCCAGCCTTCTCTTACATGGCTCCTGTGTGGAACGACCTCTCACTACACATCTGAGCCTCCTTCTCCTTGAATTTCTGCAAGAAGTTGAAGTCCTGGCTCTAAGAGTAAGTCCTCCCCTGACAATCCACCCTACCTGCATCAGAAGCTAGACTTATACACCTGCACAGTGCTAGGATACCCATTTGGGCGATAGTATGCTTTACAAATACATATAGTCTGGTTGTACATCTGCAGTTTGACTCTGTTGTAATGAAAGCTGCTCAGATGAGCTCCCGGATTCCATCAATGCGCTGCATGACCTCTTCGGATAGGGAAGCTATACGCATAGATAACAAAATTAAATGAATCAAGGTATGTTAGGCAAATATGCTCGGATATCGCTCCCTTCCTAGACCTTATAGTGGGAGACAGAATGCAGAAGCAAAAATGATTATGCAAGGAGAAGAAAAGCTTATGTTGCCACCGGATTCAAGCTAGCCTGGCTGATGAGGGGTGTTACCGGTCCCAGGATGCTTGTTTCCAGTTCAGGGAAGACCTGGCTTGGCAGTTCGGGCTGGACTGTTACCATGAGGCACAGGAACAAGACTGATTTGCATATGGCTGTGTCTGAACTGAGGTGGCTTTCCTTGGAAATACCCCCAGAGCTGATATTGAAGGAAACTACATGCTCCGGTACACTCCACACATGTTTACCAAAAACTACTGGGAGGGAGGGGAGGTGTTGTTGCTCACCCAGATAAAAAGTGACACAGAGGATGTTATAGCTGCTGGACAACTCTAACAGCAGCCTATAATACCGGCCTTTGTATACGGCCCTAACGCAGACAACCCCAACTTTTACAGTGAGTTATGGCACCAAATAGCGAAAATGTTCCATGGAGCCATACTCTGGGGCGGCGACTTCAGGGTGGTCCTAGATCATAACATGGGGATTGCAGAGAGGGGACCTCTCTGTCACTGGCACATGAGGCCTGGTCACGCATAGACTACTGACTGACTACTCGAGATGTGGCCACCTGGAAAACTGCTGTGACCCATGTCCCCTGGACATTGTCAGATCACGCCCCGGTACTCCTAGAACTCACCCTCCCCTTGGCAACACTGCGAGCATTCATGTGGGGCCTTCCCCCCAGGAGCGCTGTATGACCAGGTATTCTGTGCTGAAATACACACTGCTATTACAGAATATTTCCCAATTAACAAGGATCGGTTAGATCTCCTCAGGCGTTATGGGAGGCTTTCAAGGTTGTGGTGAGAGGAGCTTTTATAGCAAAACAGGCCGGGGTATTAAAAGCAATCCGATCTAGACTTGCCCAGCTAGAGAGAGATCTACGCTAATTCGAATCAGCCTGCTGCGACAAGCGCGTTACTGCTATGTTAGCATCAATACTCGAGAAAGTAGCAGAATAAAAGGAGGAAGCGAACTCCATTATCTAACCCGAAAACCATGACAGACCTGCTCTGCAAGCCTAGGGCCCAAGATTACCTTACAGAATTCCAGGATGAGGACTCGATATGTCAGACCCCCGCACGCCATCCTTGACACAATGACCTCTTTCTACTCCACTCTCTATCGCACTAATGGAGCGACACAAGAGGAGAAGCTAATAGACTATTTCGATACAATCCAGCTGCAGTGACTCCATGATGTGCACTGCCAGTACCTGGGCTCACCCTTCACTGTGGAGGAGGTCCTGCAGGTTATCCATAGTCTCCCGAATGACAAGACCCCCGGTCTAGACAGCTTGACGGCCGCCTTCTATAAAGAATATGCCACCCTGCTGGTTCCCTCTGTTGGCTATGAATCAGGTGTCACTAGAGGCCCAAATATTGCCCCCCTCATTGAGAGAGGCAGTGATTATATCCATACTAAAGCCTGGTAAACCACTACACTTTTGTGACTCATACCGCATTCTCTCAATGAGTAATATAGACAATAAACTACTAACTAAACTTATCGCCAACCGAATACTCCTCCTTCTACCAGACATAATTTCCCCAGATCCGTGTTTAAGCCAGCACCTGGGTCGGCTCTGCGCCTCCCCGGGAGCCGAAGCAACCCCTGCACAGTTGAGAGATTTTTATGAGGCCATGAGCCTCATCTTTGGGTGACCTGTTCCTCCAGCGCGCCTTCGGACCCCGCTGGTTCGGGAGGGGCCCCTACTTGTCAGACCCCAAGGATCCTCAGTTGGATACAGATCGGTGCTGGTCGTGCCACCTAGACCATCCTTGACGCCGATGCAGAGGCAGATGCTCCTGACGTCCCCTGCACCCACCAGCAGCGCGATCCCCATACTCATCTCCGACTCTGACATGGAGGGGCGTCATCCGATGCCGGCTCTGGCACCACCGCCTTCGAGGCCGGAGCCTGAGCCCTATTCTTTTGGACAAGGACTTGGGGAAGATTGGGATGGGTCGCTGGACTGACCCTGAGGAATGAGTCTTATAAATGGACTGGTATGGGAATCTGGGTGAAGCCAGTGGAATGGATACTTCTCCAGCCTCTGGCATACTTTCTCCCCCTACTGTGGCTGTGGAGGAGGGGGCTTCATTTGCAGTGGTGGTGCGAAGGGGTGCTGAGGTCCTGGACCTTAGTTTGCCCTCGGAGGCAGTCAAGACTAATGTCTTGATGGGTTTGACAGCATGAGAGAACTGCTTTTCCCTTTCAATGAGGCACTTACTGACATCCTGCTTAGGACTTGCTCAAAGCCCAACGCAGGGGTTCCTGTTAACAGGACGATTACCTGCTGCCATTGCACCGCTACAGGGGACCCATATTTCCTCATCCAACACCCTACGCCAGAGAGCTTGGTGGTGTAAGACTTCACATTTCATGTAAATCCTGGTGCATTCCCTACCACACCACTGTACAGTGAATCCAAGAGGCTAGAGAATTTTGGGAAGATGTTTTCTTTCACTAGTCTGGCACAGCGGTCTTCGAATACTGCATGCCTTTTTGGTCGCTATTCCCACTCTCTGTGGCATGCGGTTGTGCAGGTGCTGGCAAAGGTCTTGGAGGAGGCCCTGGCCATGCTCTCCTAGGCTGTTGCAGATGGGATAGATGCAGTAAAGCTTACCAGCCACTGTGGACTTGACATCACTGACTCACTAGGCAGAGCGGTTTCGTCGACAGTCGCCCTGCAATGCCACGCCTTGTTGAGGTCAACTCGTTTTTCTGTGAATGTCAAGTCCTCTATCATGGACATGCCCTTGAATGGCTCTGGTCTCTTCAATAACGAGGTGGATTTGGCACTGGGGCACTTTGAGAACAGCAAGGCTACGGCCAGGTCCTTGGCCCTTCCTATGCCCCTCAATACTCCTTTCAGTCATTTCCAGGCCACGGAATGGGCATGCAACCACTTCTTTACCCGGCCAGCCACAACAGCCCTCAAGCTTTACAGCTTCTGTGTGGCGGCATATGCGGTTCCTGCCAGCCTCATGGGTCGGGTAACCGGCGACGAGTCATGCCACCAAGCCCCCAGCAGACGCAGCCTCCAAACCCCCCAGTCCGCTTATCATCATGGGCACCCAGTGGGCTGAGAAATATGCCATCACCTTCCCGGCTAGCAGTCCATAACATTGGATGGGTAGGTTTTGCTCCCTCCATGCCACCTACTTACGACAAAGCGATACCAAAGGGGATGATGAACGGAGCGTTTGAGAAAATCAACACTCACCCCCAGTCAACTGATCTGGGTTGAATCCATCATCATTCTTTAGCTCACTCCACCACCCCAGTTCAGACATGGCCATATGCAAATCAGTCTGACACTGTGCCTCATGGGAACAGTCCATTTCCTTGTGTTTGTGCCATCTCCCATCTCCAGATTACAGCAGACCTCGTACATTCACTGTGGTTCACTGTCTGAAGTGCCAAAGTCACACCCGACTCCCTCACAGACACTCCCTTTCATCTGAGCTGTTCTGGATACGGTGCAGTTTTGGACCTATTCTCCCGAATGTTGAGTCCAGGATATTGAGGCTGTGATACTGATGAGTTAGCCTCTATCCTGGATTTTGGTGAGACTGACTGAGGCTGCTGGGCCTCCTCCAGCTTGCTTGTGACACATTTCTATTGGCATATGCAGACTCTGCAGTGGGACCTTAAGTTCCAGTGGCTACAGCATCAGGAAAATCTCTCCGACATGGTCCAGATCTTGGAGGAAACTGCAAGGGACCTGCAGTGGTGGCTTGCGATTGAGTCAGCAGCAGACTCCTCTCCCCTTTCCCGATCAGATCTGACCGTAGTGACAGATGCATCACTCCTGGGATGGGGCAGCCATTTGGGAGCTTTGGGTCTCTGGCAGAATCCACATCAACCTGTTGGAGCTCTGAGTGATCCAGTTGGCATTGAAAGCCTTTCTATCCTCCATCCAGAGGAGGCTAGTGCAAGTGTCAACAGACAACAACACTTCCATGTGGCATTGCAACATGCAGTACTGATGGGATCGTGGACCCTTTGTCAGGAGGCCCTGCATCTTTGGACATGGCGTGAACAGCAAGGCATATCCATGGTGGTTTTACATCTGACAAATTCTCTGAACGCCAGAGCAGACCAACTCAGCCGAAGATGCTTAGCGGATCACAAATGGCGTCTCCATCCAGAGGTGGTGCAAGGTGCCCTGGAGTTTCCAAGGAGTCTCTTGCTCGGAGATGCTTTTCGTCACATTGTGGAGCTCAGGTCTTCTGTATGCTTTTCCGCCCATACAACGCCTGCCCAGATTTCTCAAGAAGATCAGGAACGACTGGGCCAAAGTCATCTGTGTGGCTTCGAATTGGGCACAGGGAGTCTGGTATCCCAAGCTGTTGAGAATGGCCATCGGTCCTCCAATCAGGATGCCGCTTGGGAGGATCTTTAATTGCTGCATCAGGGTAGGGTTCGCCACGCAAACCTGTTAACGCTCTTCCTTCTTGCGTGTAGATTTAGCAGCAACAATTGCCTTTGGCCTAATGCCGGAAGTCTGTAACATTGTCTTTGCAGCCAGGCATCCCTCTGCAAGACGGTTTTCTCCTGCCATTGGGCTAAATTTGTGACATGGTGCACAGAAAGTAGCACTGATCCCCTGTCTGCCCCCCTTTCTCAGGTTCTCCTGTTCATTCTTTTACTTGCCCAGCAGGGCTCTGATAAGGGATACCTGTCAAACCAACCTTCACTTTTCCAATCCCCTATTGTACATAGGTTTTTGAAAGGTTTGCAACACATGCTTCCTTCCACTCCTTTTGTTATGCCTCAGTGGGACATCAATCTCGTCCTCACTTTCCTTATGTGCGCTCCCTTTGAGCCTCTGTACAATTATCCACTCCTGCTCCTTACCATCGAGACAGCCTTTCTCGTGGCAGTTACATCTGCCCGAAGGGTCAGTGAGCTTCAGGCCCTTTTATCCATGCCTCCTTATCTTAACATCTACCAAGACAATCTGGTGCTTCATACGAGAGCTTCCTTTCTTCCGAAAGTGGTCACTTCTTTTCACGTAGGCCAAACCATCACTCTGCCTACTTCTTACGCTCTGCCTCATCCCTCCAAGGAAGAAGAGCAACTCGAATGTCAAGATCCAGAAAGAGTGTTGTCGTTCTACCTTGAACGCACATGTGAGTCCTGGGTGAACGACCAGTTGTTTGTGTGGTATGTCCACGAAGAAGGGCAAGGCTGTGCAGAAGCGGGCCATCTCCAGATGGATCGTGCTCTGTATCAAGATCTGCTACGCATTGGCTAAAGAGCAACTCCCTGAGGGTTTGCGTGAATCCACTACCAGACCTAAAACTGCAACCACTGCGTTGGCGCACGGAGTTCTGGTCCTGGATATCTGCCAGGCAGCAATGTGGGCTTCCTGCACATGTTTACCAAAAACTACTGCCTGGACAATCAGGTCCGTAGGGATGTGCACTTTGCCCACTCGGTCCAGCAGGCTTTCCGCGTGTGGAATTGGTCTGAAGACCCACATACTAGAAGTATTTCTTGGGAATCTATTTTAAGGGAAGGAATCTACAGCTAGAAGTCTATATCAGATGCATATGTTACTACTTCAGTAGCACCTTTTCTCGTAGAGACTCTATCTAGCGGCAGATTCCTTATTGAATCACCCATCCTCCCCGCTCTGAAACGGTTTTCTAGGGACAGGGCTTCTATATTTCAGGTCCTTAGTTTTCCACACCAGTGGTTAGTGCAATTTGGCTCTGCGCTTCACGTGGAAAGTCGAGGAAATGTAACTGACATCAGCGCACCTGTATATGCACCTCTAACGTCGCTAATGATGCCACACAGCCCAATGGTGCCCCCTACCGGTGCACAGAGGTACTGCTCACGAAACATTTATGTATCCAGTCTGACGCATGGGGATAATTCTAAGGTAAGGAATCTGTAGCTAGATAGTCTAAACCAGATAAGTCATTATCAAAGGTAAGTAACTTGTTCTTTACTGTTTTTGCTGTCCCTTGCTGCCAGATTTTACCTGGCAGTGACAGACAGTGAAAACTGAAAACTTGCCATTGTCGCCCACTTTAAATAGGATGTGCAGGCAAATTGCAAAAACTCTGAGGCCATTACTCTGTTGGGCCATCAGAGGTGTATGTCAGCAGTGGAGACAGAGGCAGGGGGACCTTCTGTGGCTGAAAGTGCACTCCGTCACCTTTGCTACAGAGTACCCTCTCTCCAAACTCTAAATTGCAACTTGTATCTCGTAGCACATATATGATAAAGTTATATAGTGTATCAGTGATACCAGTGCCGATTACCATGTTTTTCTTTTTTTTTCTTCTTGTTTGCATCTTTAGAAAGTGAATTAAATGGTTTCTTTAAAAAAAAAAACTCCTTCTGTTGGTTCCCACAAATAATGAGTATAAATCAGACGTACACTAGGTGTAGTTAAGCTGTGACGTCTTCAGTTGATTTACAGAGACCCTTACCCAAACTAAGTTTTAATAGACTATACTTGACCAAGTTCTCAATTAGCTCTCAAAATTCCAGGGTACTCCTCTTTAAGAAGAGCCTGTTCTCTTCACACCATACTTCTAAAGACAACCTTTTTAATGTCTGGCTACTCTTTATTATTAAGAACATTTTCTCTGCACTCCATACTTCTAAAGAAGACCACATTTTGCTGTGCAACTCATTTAAAAAAGTAGCCCTAACTGATGACCCAAAAAGTGGGCACCTAAAAATCTATTTTACAGGCATAGACGTGTTGTGTTTACTATGGGAACAAGCATTTACAATGCAATCGGTCCTGCATTGGTGAAAGTTAGAGGTATTGGCATTGCAAATGAAAGCATTTTATTTATGTTTTTTAGTTTAGAGTTGGCAGAGCCTTTTTGTATTGATATGACCCTAATCTGTTAAGAGGCTGCAGGCCAAGTTTAGTGGACAGGTAATAAGCAGCGGCTACAACTGAAAAGGGCCGTAAATGGAACTCTTGCTCAATTTGGCTTCAAACCCTGATAAAAAATGCTTGGAGAACTTGAGGCAACTGAGAGCGTGTGAAAGGATCAATGCAGTGTAGGAATGCTACGGCAAAAAGTTAAATTAATGTATTAATTAAATAAAAGCTGCATCTGCTGATTAAAAAAAAAAAGCTGTGTGTTAGTACATGGTCAGGGTGTTCAGCTACTCAAAACGTGTAGCAGGGGAAGGAATGCTCTGAGCTCCTAATGCTTGAATGCTAATTAGTTTAATCAGCTGGTGGGAGAGGGAATGGGGAATAGAAGGAGGGATGGGCAAGGAGTGCGTAACAGGTTGGGTGTCTGCAAAGTGTCAGAAGGGAAATCTGGGAGCGTCCTGGCGCTGAGAACCATCGAGCATGCATAGTTTATTTTATGGAAATAAAGCATTATGTTCAAAGCATATGAGCTGCAGATCCTACACTTAGCAATAGATCGCCACCTGGTGTTGGGCTCGGATGATTGCAGGTTGTTGTCTTCTTGGAAGAAGTCTTTGTAGTCACGACATAGGTGACTCCTCCCTTGGACAATACTGCCCATGGTCATTGACTCCATCCTCAGATTGTTTTTTCCCCCACTGGGTTCGGATGAAAGTTTTCCGCTCCGGCTAGAAAATACTTTTTCTGCTTTTTTGAAGCGAGAAACTTTAGATAAACTTATTTCGACATCGAATAGACTTTTCGACATCACCAGCTCCAGTCCACTGCGTCGACACAGGCCGTTGGGCCTATCGGCGCCGTGCGGCCTACGCCTCATGAACAGAACTCCATTCAAGAGATGCCCGGTATGTCGAGCAAAATTCCCTCATAGCGACCATCACGAGGTTTGCAACCTCTGTGTCTCGCCAGAACACGAGAGCCTGTGCCTCCTTCCGATCGAAGAAAACTAATCGGGATCGGAGGGCCCGTCGACACGAAATGAGGAGATCAGCGCCAGCACCGGAGGCCATCTTTGAGGAGGAGATCGTCGAAGAAGACGTCTCCGAGGACGAAGATCCAATCGAAGATATCTTTGAAGACGAGGCTCCACTTGTCGCCGAGGAAGACTCGCCTGATCTCCAGATCATATCGGGGCAGAGGACTCGGACGATTCGATTCCATCTCGACAACCTGCGAGTACTACTGCCCCCGCACAACATACACTACCCAAGACAAAGGCAGCGGTTGGCCCTCCGCCCATGGTGCCCAGTCGAGACCGGAATTTACCCTTCGACGCCCCGCCTTCGGGCACGTCTCCGAGGAAAAAGACTACGCCTTCCGGTGCCTCTGCGCCGAAAAAACATCATGTGCCAATTACACCACCTCCATTGGCACCGAAACATCCTTCGACACCGAAGGATTCTTTGACACCGAAGCCAAACGCCCTTTTGGTGCCCAAAGACACATCGGTGCCGAAGCCAAGAACCGTACCGGACCCGAAAGCTTCGACTCCGAAACCCTCCGGTTCCAAAAATAAAGAAGGGAAACCAGATTCCGGCGCCGCAGGACCGACAAAACCTGTTTCCACGCCGAAATCTACAATATCGGTACCAAAATCTCCAAGGCATGATACAGACAAGCCTAGACCATCTTCGGCACTGAAAAAATTGCCACAGGACTCGATCACTCCTTCTAAGGCAAAGAACACTAATCAACCTCTATTGGCATCGAAAAAATCAACGCCAAAGAAAATTATGGAACAAGAAGAACTGTTTAAACCAGATCCTAAACAGAAAAAGGTCTATATTAATCCAAAAACTGGACATGTGGAAGCAATTCCATATAAAAAAAGACCAGAAGCAATTCCCCATATCAAAAGACCAGCAGACACACCACTTCCACCTATGGTTCCTGCCAAAAAGGACTGTGCAACTTTTCCAATGCACCCTTCCTCTCCTTCACCTTCTTCCTCTCCTAACTCTTACATTGAACCTATAACTTCTCCAGTTCAATCTCCTGTATCATCACACCACACTGACGAAGAGTATGATATAGTTGGGGGCTATGACGTAACATACCCTTTAGATGAGGATGTCAACCCCCAATATCCCAAGGAGGATGAGGCATTCGGTTTTACACCAGACATCCCTGAGCCTCAGTACTACCCAACAAAACCTTCCCCTACAGAAGATAGTATTGGGTTTAATCATTTATTAAACAGAGCTGCCCTTTACCATGGGGTGTCAATGCACTCTGATGCCATTGAGGAGGATTTCTTACTAGACACTTTTAAACAGTCAAAGGTCTACTTAAATATTGCCTATGATAAAAGGGGTTATTAAACATGCTCCTGGCATTTTGAAAGATCCAGTAAGATGTAGGGTGCTAAATCCCAGAGTAGAAAAAAGTATAAACCAGCACCAGCTGATCTGGTCTATATTAAGGGACATCTGCCACTAGACTCCTTGGTAGTGTCAAATGCACGTAAAAGAGCTAACTCCCAAACTTCTGGTGACACCCCCGCCTGACAAGGAATCAAAAATTATTGATGCGTCGGGAAAAAGGCATATGGCGCATAGAAAACACACACGCCTTACTTTCACCCTACGACAGGGCTCACTACGACCAACTAGAAAAGTTAATGGAACATCTCCCTCTGGCAGCAGAGCTCTTACATGAAGGCAAACTAATATCGAATGCCTCAAATAAATGTGCACTAGATGTAGCTGACACAGCATCCAGAGCAGTCAATACTAGTGTGATTCTCAGACGTCATGCATGGTTACGCATTTCAGGGTTTAAACCAGAGGTACAAACTACCATCTGGAACCAGCCCTTTAATCAAAACCAGTTGTTTGGGCCGGAGGTAGACAACACACTAGAGAAGATGAAAGAAGACACAGACACAGCTAAGTCTATGGGTGCATTACAATCCACCCAAAATAAAGGTTCTTTTCGCCGCTCCTTCTATAGAGGAGGCTCAAAGCAAACGGGCACAGAGACCACATCATCTTTTAAAACGAACGCACAAACCTCCTCTAATAAAGGATTCTTTAGAGGAGGATACAGAGGCAACAACAACAAGGGAAGAAGCAAAGGTAATAACAACCGCTCCTCTTCCACTCCCAAACAGTGACTTCCCTCTGCCTCCCCTACAGCATTCCACTCCTGTGGGGGGCAGACTTTCACAGTTCCTACCTGTCTGGAACTCCATCACAACAGACAAGTGGGTAAGACAAATTATCCAACATGGTTACTGCCTAGAACTCACAGCAACCCCCCCAAAAATACCACCCAGGCGGCGTCCAATGTCCACAGACCATATAACCCTGCTTCAACAGGAAGTTCTAGCACTTCTACAAAAAGATGCTATTCACGTAGTTCCTTTAGAGGAACAAGGAACAGGAGTTTACTCACTGCACTTCCTAATTCCCAAAAAGTACGGGACATTAAGACCAATTCTCGACCTCAGGCCCCTCAACCATTACATACAATCGGATCATTTTCACATGATCACTTTACAACAAGTACTCCCATTACTACAACAGGGAGATTTTCTGTCCACACTAGACCTAAAAGACGCCTACTTTCACATTCCTATACATCCTCCGCACAGGAAGTATCTAAGGTTTGTCATACAAGGACAACACTATCAGTTCAAAGTCCTTCCATTCGGGGTCACACAGCACCATGAGTGTTTACAAAGTGCTTAGCAGCAGTAGCAGCACATCTCAGAAGATAACAAATACATGTCTTCCCTTACCTCGACGACTGGCTTATAAAAGCAAGATCGCTCAACCAGTGTGTACAACACACAAAACAAACAATTCAAACATTGCACGACTTAGGGTTTACAATAAATTACACCAAGTCGCACCTAGAACCTTCGCACGTTCATCAATATCTAGGAGCTACCTTAGACACATCTGCAGCTCTAGCGTATCCCAGTCAAGCAGGATTCAAAGTATTCAGAACTTAGTCTCACTTTTTCAATGCCAGCACTCTTTCCAAGCCAGAGTGTTTATGAAACTAATAGGCGTCTTGCATCTTTATAGTCCCTCACACAAGACTGCAAATGCGCCCACTACAAGAGTGTCTAGCACAACAATGGAATCAGGCTCAAGGTCAGCTCACAGACCTGGTGTTGGTAGACAGCCGTACATATCGCTCTCTGCAATGGTGGAACATCAAAAACTTGACAAAGGGACGGCCGTTCCTAGACCCTGTTCCACATATAGTGCTCACGACAGACGCATCCCTCACAGGATGGGGAGCCCATCTCTTGCATTATACCACACAAGGCCAATGGAACAATCAACAGAAACAATTCCACATCAACCATTTGCAGTTGCTAGCAATTTTCCTAGCACTCAAAACTTTTCAAGTACAAATACAAAACAAAGCTGTCCTAGTCCGGACGGACAATATGACAGCCATGTATTATGTACAAAAACAGGGGGGACACACTCTCTGCAACTGTCCCAGCTTGCACAGAACATTTGGAGATGGGCCATCCCTCAAAACATACATCTTACAGTAGAACACCTTCCAGGGATCCACAACCAGATAGCAGATCTGTTAAGTCGTCAATCACAACGGATTCACGAATGGGAGTTGCATCCACAGGTACTTCAACCATTCTTTCAAATGTGGGGGCATCCACAAATAGACCTGTTTGCCACCCACGAGAACTCAAAATGTCCAACCTTCACCGCCAGGTTCCCACACCCACGGTCGGAGGGGAATGCAATATGGAAGAACTGGTCAGGCAGATTTGCGTACGCTTTTCTGCCTCTCCCATTCATTCCACTAGTAGTACGCAAGCTCAGACAACAGTCTCTCAAACTAATACTAGTGGCCCCCACATGGGCACGCCAGCCGTGGTTCACAATGCTACTGGATCTCTCACTGGTTCCACATCAGAAATTCCGGCTCATGCCATCCCTGTTAACACAGAACCATGGAGAAATAAGGCACCCAGAACAAAGCCAACTGAATTTGGCGATCTGGCTCCTGAAGTCCTAGAGGTTGGTTATTTAAACTTACCACCAGACTGTATGAATATCATTAAAGAAGCTAGAAGACCCACTACCAGAGCATGTTATGCTGCTAAGTAGAAAAGGTTTGCAATATACTGTAACAACAATCACATTGATCCACTGGATGTTTCCATCCAAAATATCATTTGCTACCTTCTACACCTACAAAGGTCCCATTTGGCTTATTCTTCCATACGCCTGCATCTAGCAGCAATTGCAGCCTATTTACAAAATAGACAACATCTATCTCTCTTTAGAGTACCTGCAATAAAAGCATTTATGTAAGGATTAAAACTAATAATCCCACCTAGGTTACCACCTGCTCCAGTATGGAACCTAAATGTGGTCCTTGCAGGACTCATGGCCCCCCCTTTTGAGCCTTTACATAAGTGTGAACTGCAATTTCTAACATGGAAAACTGCCTTCCTTGTTGCCATCACCTCTCTTAGAAGAGTTAGTGAAATACAAGCATTCACAATAGAAGAACCATTTTATCAAATACATCCTAACAAAGTGGTTCTTAGACCCAATCCTAAATTCCTGCCAAAAGTGATTACTCCTTTTCACCTAAACCAATCAGTAGAGTTACCAGTGTTTTTTCAAAAACCGGACTCTGTTGCAGAAAGGGCTTTACACACCTTAGATGTTAGAAGAGCTCTACTATACTACACAGACAGGACTAAATCCTTCAGAAAGACAAAACAACTATTTGTATCTTTCTCTCCCCCACACAAAGGCAATCCCATCTCTAAAGGAGGAATTGCCATATGGATTGTGAAGTGTATTCAAATATGCTATCAAAAAGCTAAACGTACACTAACAGTTCCTCCTAGAGCACACTCCACTCGCAAACTAGGAGCCTCTATGGCTTTCTTAGGAAACATACCATTAGAGGATATATGCAAGGCAGCAACATGGTCTACAATACACACCTTCACTAAACACTATTGTGTTGATGTGCAAGCCAAGCAGCAAGCTGCAGTGGGCCAAGCTGTCCTTAAAACACTATTTCAGTATGCTGCAACGTATACAAGCGACCACCGCTAGGGGAGACACTGCTGCACAATCGTTGCGAAGTGTAGGATCTGCAGCTCATATGCCTCGAACGGAAAATGCTACTTACCAGTATGCATCTGTTCTTGGCATGTAGAGCTTCAGAGTCCTACACGCCCTCCCGCCTCCCCGGGACTTGTATCCGTTCCAGTACTCATCTTAATTAGATGCACACGCATGGACATCCTTTCTCTTTACTTCTACTAACTCCATCATTTCCCATCATGGCGA
Organism: Lissotriton vulgaris; assembly: GCF_964263255.1. Lineage (NCBI taxonomy): Eukaryota > Metazoa > Chordata > Amphibia > Caudata > Salamandridae > Lissotriton > Lissotriton vulgaris. The sequence goes on along the minus strand of NC_141700.1, from coordinate 796,302,820 downwards.
AAAACAATCTGAGGATGAAGTCGATGACCATGCGCAGTATTGTCCAAGGGAGGAGTCACCTATCTCGTGACTACAAAGACTTCTTCCAAGAAGACAACAACCTGCAATCATCCAAGCCCAACACCAGGTGGCGATCTATTGCTAAGTGTAGGACTCTGCAGCTCTACATGCCAAGAACAGATGCACACTGGTAAGTAGCATTTTCCTTTTAATTTCGCTTACGCAAACTTGTATACATGCACCTTCTAAGCAGATCTTTAAGATTAAACTGCCTGGTCTACCAGTGCTGACAAAACTTTAATTGGAACAACAAAAACAAAGTATGTGATATGTATACTTGTTTACGTTACAACATTCGCTGCTCGAGCAGAATGTAAAAATCCTACGCTGCGGATCTGCTTTTTAATGTAAGAAGGCTGGCTGTTACTAACCTGCAAAAGGCAGAAAGCACTCTCATTGTAAATGCTATGCTTTTGAAGCTCCGTCCCTTGCAAACGACGCGCTCAAAAGTGCAGCTCACTAGCTGTGTTAATTACAGTTGTAATAAGTAACAATAACAAGTAACCGCTCACGGAAAAGGGGCTGTCCTCATGGGAGGATACAAAATTCTAAAAGGAGGGACTACTAAGGGTATTCACCAATGAAAAGCCACCATTTCTGAATGGCAGGATAGGGATCAATGAAATAGATGGGCATTTTTTTTAAAGTGCATATCTTAGATACAGTATGTCTCATCGAGACAGCGCATGCGCTGCCTAGGCAAGCCCTACAAATGCTTCCTCCAGTTTGTGAGGAAGTCATGGTAGGCCGACCTAAAGGCATGGAAACAGTAGCCTGTGACTTCCTTGCATCTGGCTGCTATGTCATGGTTTCTCCAGGGTGGGGGTTAGACTTCATATGTGATTGAAATTCCTGATTTCATACGATCTTGGAAGGGTATATAATATTTCTCTTCCAGGGGATCCTCATCAATAGTCATAAGCATTAGAATATTCCCGCCCATGCGCGGGACCCCGGAAACAATATATCATATGTGCCCCACATATACATATACATATATATATAAATATATATATATAAAAATAAGCAATTGCAGCCAAATAAAACAGTAGAGCTGGAATATGCTGTGAAGAATTTCCACCATACATGTGTATTAGCATTAGAAACATGAGAAACAACACCAATGCTTGTTTAGAAACTGTTTTAATGCTTAGAAAGCAGTAGAAATTCTTATAACACACTGTAAGCATATACAGCTCCCAGGCTGCATTGCAAATACCCAGTCTAAAAAGACTGAAAAGCTAACCCTGTAGCTGCATGTACCAAAACTGACGCTGTGCCTTTAAGGCACCTCTGCCCCTAGCTTCCCATCATGCCTCAGGGGTTACAGTTAGGTCAGTTGTTCTTTCCGGCTCCTTCAGGAAGGACCCTGGATACACAGCTCCACATTTTTCTGCCTTTTTCAGTCAGAAAATCTTCAAAAGAACAATTTTTTGATTTACTTTGACTTTTAACATCAGGGTCAAGTAAATAACTGCTTAGCAGTCGAATTTTTGTGAGGTTTTCCTGTCAGGATGCCCTCATTATTTGATGATTGCCCTTCTTGTGGCCACAAGAAGGCAAAAACGGACTCTCATGAGGTCTGTATTTTATGCTTGCCAGAAGATCATGATCCAAAAGACTGTTCTCATTGTCAAAACCTGTCTGACAGAACTTTAAAAGACAGAGAGAGGAACAGGCTCTATGGTCTGGCCCAGAGATCCATGAGGGGAAGATCTACAGAGAGGAAGAGTTCAAAGAGACCCAGAACTCCCTCCAAAGGCAAGTCAGAGCGTCCATCAACCTCAGCGCCGGGCTCGGCGCTGAAAAAACGACATCTGATGGACAATTCGAAAGAAAAAGCTCAGTCGACGTCGGGACCGGCGTCGACGAGGAAATCGTCCTCGAAAAGAAAATCACAGACGACGAAGAAAGCTCCGCTGTCGTCAACTAGGCGACGATCGGCGTCGAGAGAAGCCACGAGATCTCCGTCGGCGAGGAGATCGGCGTCGAGACGTAAGTCAACTCCGCCGCCGTCAACCAGGCGACGGTCGGCGTCGAGAGACAGAATACACTCGCCGTCGTCTCAACGTCGACAGGCTTCGAAGAGTGTGACACCTCCGCCGACGTCTCCACGGAGGCGCTCGGCGTCGAGGAGCAAGAGCCCCCTCGGACGATCGTCGTCGAGGAAGGGATCATCGTCGAAGGCGTGTCGGCGCTCGACGTCGAGGATGTCCGATCCTCCGCCGTCGCCACATGCCAGGTCGACATCAAGGGCTTCGTCGACGACAGGACGTCGAATGCCATCTCCGTCGCCGACAGACCAACGTCGGTCGACGTCGAGACCTCCGTCGACGGCAGGGCAACGCCGTTCGACGTCGAGACCTCCGTCGACGGCAGGGCAACGCCGTTCGACGTCAAGACCTCCGTCGACGGCAGGGCAACACCGTTCGACGTCGAGACCTCCGTCGAAGGCAGGGCGACGCCGTTCGACGTCGAGGGAGAAGACTCCGTCATCGGCTCGACATCACAGGTCGACGTCGAGAGAGCACAGGTCGTCATCGAGGCGTTCGACGTCGAAGATTATCACTCCATCGACGCCGCAGAGGCGTTCAACGTCAAGGGAAAGACTTTTAAGACGTCTGCCAACACCAGTGAGACGAAAATCTCCTTCAGTGCCTTCGACTATTTTGGTGACTCAATCGGCTTCTCACCATTCCTCCTCAAGTGCCTCTAGCTCATCGAGGTCCTCTTCCAGGAGTAGAAGTCCGTTGCCCCAGCGAAAGATAACACTCTCGCCAAGATGGTATGCTCCGTTGAGCAACTGGAAGGATTCTGGAGCGACGTAGAGGCTACAAAGATATGTAAGCCCACTCCACAGGTCACCTCTTCAGAGACTAATAGAAGAGACAGACAGACAGAGTCCTATCAGGCACCGATCACGCTCTCAGGAGAGAAGAGCGGAAAGGTCGCATACCCCCAGGGTCTCCCGATCGCCACGGAGAGAGCATCCCAGGTCTCGAACACCGAGAAGGGAGGTACGAACTGAGAGGTCGAGATCTCCACGAAGGGAGCATCGGAGAGAATCACGTTCTCCTCGAAGGGAAGACCGACCGAGAAGATCGCCAGTGAGGAAGGAAAAATCTCACCACAGGAGAAGGAGAACACCATCATCCTCCTCCTCATCTTCTTCGAGATCTTCTAAAGGGGATTACTCCCCAACGCTGGCAGACAGCCCTCGCTCCAGAGCTTCCCCGCTTGACGACGTCAACACATATCTGGACGTTCTACAAAGGGGCGCTCAAAAACTTCAAATAGAAATGGCTGTTCCAGAAGTTTCCACTACTGTGATTTTTGAGACCCTTCGTCACAAATCATATTCACGGCCTTTGCTCCCATTGGTTCCAGGGATAATGGACCCAATCAAGGAGGTTTTCCTCACGCCAGCAGCGATCAGGGCGGTACCGGCACGTATCCAGAAAAAGTATAGGCCGGCCGAATCGGATCCAATCTTTGTTAAAGGGGAGCCTGCAGCGGACTCAGTTATCGTAGCCTCAGCTAGGAAGAATCACGCAGTCGCTCCTTCTTCTTCAGTTCCTCCTGACAAGGACAGCAAGACCCAAGATTCTTGGGGACGCAGAGTGTGCAGCACAGCAGCTTCATCCCTGAAAGTCTCTAGTGCCTCAGCACTTCTCGGCAGGTACGATAGAGCTCTGTGGGACTCCATGGAACGATTCAAAGAGAAATTGCCCAAGGAGGACCAGAAGGACTTTGAGGAAACAGTGACGGAGGGCTGTTTGGTGGCAAACCAAATGATCAGTTCATCCGCAGTTAACGCCCTACTAGCAGGACATGCCTACTCACATGGGGTATGCGCGAGAAGATCTTCTTGGTTGCGTTTAACTGGTCTCAAACCAGATGCCCAGCAACGCATCCTCAATCTGCCCTTCTCAGGATCTTCACTCTTTGGGGAACATGCCGATCAAGAAATGACCCGCATGAAAACCGAATTGGACACGGTGAAGGCAGTTGGTCTGGAAAAGAAGAAAGAGCCGTTCAAGCGACGCTTCAAGACCAACAAGAACCGGGGAGGCCAACAGAGGGTTCAAACCCCTCAATGGTCTCAGAACAAGCCTCAAGGGAAGACACAATACAGAGGAGGAAAATCGGGTAGAGGCAGAGGCGGACATCATCAGGCCTCTGCCACGCCTAGAGGAGGCAAAGCCTGAGCAGTGGCTTCCTCTGGCGCCGTTACCCACTCCAGTGGGAGGAAGTGCTTCGCAACACCTGGCAGAGTGGGTCAGCATCACAAAAGATCAGTGGGTGCTGAATATACTGCGCAATGGATATGCGCTACGTTTCCGGAAGAGACCACAACCGATTCCTCCAAAAAAGTCTCGCTCGTACCATCTAAACCTCCTCAAAAGGGAGGTGAGCGTCCTCTTAAAGAAAAACGCAATCGAAGAGGTACCCCCACCCCAAAGGGGGAGAGGAGTGTACTCAAGGTATTTTCTAGTCCCCAAAAGAGACCTAGAGGACAAGTTCAGACCGATTTTAGATCTTCGGACCCTCAACAAGGTGGTGGTCAAAGAGAAGTTTCGCATGCTGGCACTTCATCAGATATGTCCTCATCTACAAAGTGGAGATTGGATGTGTTCGGTGGATTTACAGGACGCGTACTTCCACATTCCTATAACACCAGGTCATCGGAAGTACTTGAGGTTTCTGGTAGGGAACAAGCATTACCAGTACAAAGTACTTCAGTTCGGTCTAAAATCCGCACCAAGGGTGTTCACCAAGTGCATGGCAGTGGTAGCGGCATGTCTACACAAAAAAGGTCTTTTTGTGTACCCATATCTAGACGACTGGCTCCTGAAGAGTCCGTCCCCTCATCAAGCCACCAAAGACTGTCGCCTGTGTCTTCAACAACTACACAGGCTTGGGCTCCACGTGAACACAGAAAAGTCAGTCCTGCATCCCACACAAACCATCCACTATCTGGGAGCAGTTCTAGACACAAATTTAGGAAGAGCGTTTCCTTCGCAGGAGAGACTATCTTCCATGGGGCAGAAATGCAGAAAGTTACTCCAGTTTCCTCGTCCAAAGGTGCGAGAAGTAGCGTCTCTACTGGGCTCCATGGCGTCCTGCATCTTCCTAATTCCAAACGCCAGGTTGAGGATGCGTCCTCTACAAGAGTCTGTGGAAGATCAGTGGGACCAAGCGACAGGAGATTGGGAGGATCGAATCATCCTATCTCAAGCAGCACTGACCTCAATACAGTGGTGGACTCGCCCTCGGAATGTCTTGCAGGGAGTCCCTTTTCAGCAGCCTCTTCCTTCGATGTCTGTGGTAACGGACGCATCTCTGGAAGGTTGGGGTGCTCACATGGGTCATCTTCAGATTCAGGGTCGCTGGTCGACCAACCTCCAGACATACCACATCAACATGCTGGAACTTCGAGCAGTTCATCTGGCGCTCAAAGCGTTCCTTCCAGCAATCACAACGGACAAAATCTTGGTTCAGACGGACAACACTACAACTATGTTCTATCTGAACAAGCAGGGAGGAACCCGGTCTCGCCCTCTGTCTCAGGAGGCCCAGACAATATGGCACTGGCTTCTGGCTCGGGGACTGTCGGTGGTGGCAGTACACCTTCCAGGCGAGCTAAACACAAAGGCGGACCCACTCAGCAGGCACTTCGAAGATCAGCCAGACTGGGTGCTAAACGACGAAGTAGTCGAAGAACTCTTCCGTTGCTGGGGCCGTCCAGACATAGATTTATTCGCGGACGACGAAAACGCCAAATGCCACGCCTTCGCGTCCAGGTTCCACCGACCAGGGACACAAGGGAACGCTCTCCTGCTGGAGTGGACAGGAATGTTCGCCTATGCGTTTCCTCCTCTGGCACTGATTCCGAAGGTGGTGGCCAAGCTCATCAGATCGAGCATGGACATGATCCTAGTTGCTCCGGATTGGCCGCGACAATGGTGGTATCCAGGCCTATTACATCTGTCGCTGTGTCCACACAGACGTCTGCCATGCAGGCCGGACCTGTTGAGCAAAATGAACGGAAGGATCCTGCATCCCAACCTCCCGTCACTGAACCTGACTGCATGGCTCCTGAGGTCTTGCAATACGGACACTTAAATCTGCCTCCAGAATGTATGAATATTTTAAGAGAGGCAAAGAGGCCTTCCACAAGGGCGTCTTATGCGTTCAAGTGGAAGAGATTTTTCATTTGGTGTAAGGACCATGGCTTTGATCCCACCAAAGGACAAGAAGAGGTAGTCCTCCCATACCTCCTTTACTTAGCGACATCAGGGTTGAAATACGCTTCTGTCAGGGTTCACCTATCTGCCATAGTAGCGTACAGAAAATCACCTACACAAACGTCGTTTTTTCAGGTCCCAGTGGTTAAGGATTTCCTTCAGGGATTGAAGAAGGTCTATCCCCCTGTGAGAAATCCTTCTCCTCCCTGGGAGTTGAACCTGGTTCTCTCCAGGCTGATGTCTGCACCATTTGAACCTATACACAAGGCCTCCTTGCAGCATCTCACTTGGAAGGCGGCCTTCTTGGTGGCAATAACCTCTGCTCGCAGGGTTAGCGAGATTCAAGCACTCTGCACCAAGGAACCTTACACTGTGTTTCACCACAACAGAGTGGTAATGAGGGCTCACCCTTCTTTCCTTCCAAAAGTGGTATCGGATTTTCATATAAACCAAACGATTACCCTTCCTTCGTTCTTTCCTAACCCATCGACCCCAGCTGAGAGGTCGTTGCACTCGTTAGATCTTAAACGGGTGCTAAAGTTTTACCTAGAAAGAACGAAGGGCACCAGAAAGACAGACCAACTCTTTGTCAATTATGGTTCAATGAGGACCGGGTTTGCAGCAGCCAAAAGGTCCATCTCCAGATGGATTGTCTCATGTATCAAACTAGCATACCAGCTGGCTGGCAAACCTTTGTTACAATCACCCAAAGCTCATTCCACTAGGGGGAAGGCAGCCACAACAGCATTTTTACATGACATTCCCATGTCAGAAATTTGCAAGGCTGCGACATGGAAATCAGTCCATACCTTTACAAGGCATTATTGCCTAGAGTCTGATTCCAGAGCGGATTCTCAAGTAGGGCAAGCCTCCTTGAGAAACCTATTTGGGTGGAATAAGGCCTACTTTTGGGCTTACGAATGTGAATGTTACCTGTTTGTTCCTTTGCCCGCAGGGATGAGGTGAGGCTCGCTACTCTATTCTAATGCTTATGACTATTGATGAGGATCCCCTGGAAGAGAAGGATTAGTTACTTACCTGTAATCCTAGTTCTCTTCCAGGGGTATCCTCATCAAAGTCATAAGCAACCCTCCCGCCTCCCCGGGCAAAGGACTTTGTTTATGAAGTAGGAGATGTTTTAACCTGTTACTACCATGGTTTTGTTTTCAGTCTCCGAAAATAACAACTGACCTAACTGTAACCCCTGAGGCATGATGGGAAGCTAGGGGCAGAGGTGCCTTAAAGGCACAGCGTCAGTTTTGGTACATGCAGCTACAGGGTTAGCTTTTTAGTCTTAGACTGGGTATTTGCAATGCAGCCTGGGAGCTGTATATGCTTTCAGTGTGTTATAAGAATTTCTACTGCTTTCTAAGCATTAAAACAGTTTCTAAACAAGCATTGGTGTTGTTTCTCATGTTTCTAATGCTAATACACATGTATGGTGGAAATTCTTCACAGCATATTCCAGCTCTACTGTTTTATTTGGCTGCAATTGCTTATTTTTATATATATATATTTATATATATATGTATATGTATATGTGGGGCACATATAATATATTGTTTCCGGGGTCCCGCGCATGGGCGGGAATATTCTAATGCTTATGACTTTGATGAGGATACCCCTGGAAGAGAACTAGGATTACAGGTAAGTAACTAATCCATATTTTAACATGAGATTTAGTGAGGGCGAGGAATTCTACATGTGATCATAAATGAGATCATTTTTGTCTCTCTCCGATACAGTACTGGAATTAAAACAAGCATTTGCAATGCAATAGGTCTTGCATTAGGAAAATTTGAGGTATTGGTATTGTAAATGACACATTTTTTATTTGTGTTGGTTTTGAAAATTGCGAAATTAATAGCTTTGTCATTTACAATGCCATAGTTTTAACTTTCGCAAACGTGACACCTATAGCATTTGTAATGCAATATGTGTTGTATTTACATGACTTAGATGTATTAATATTACAAATAACAATGGCTTTTATTTTTTTAATTATTAATACTTAAATAAAAGTTATTGTAATTCATAATGGCAATAGCTTAAACTTTTGTAAATAACTTGGGAAGATAATGTTCAGTGTATTTTATTGTGATGAAAATCCAAGAGCAGAGGTGAAATATTAACATCTTTTTGTGACATTTGTAATAAAGCTTGAAACATTGATTGAGAGAACCTATTAGAACCAGTTGTTATTGAATGGTTGCACAGAGTGATGCTGTGGCGTTCAGTGGTGCTGAGTGATGCTGTGGTTTTCAGTGGTGCTGAGTGATGCTGTGGCACAACGCCAAACACCAGATTACTGTGCAGGGTCAAAGGCACAGATCCAGTGAATAAATGATTGGATGAATCGCTGGGTTCCGAAAATGTATTGCATGTAGAATCCACACAGTACACAGGCTGAGCAGACACTGGGCACGAGTAGTCAGATCAACATTGAGGCTAGCTATAATTTTAATCCGGAGTTTCCTGCTTACGTAAGGGCAGCAGGCACCAAGAGATTCATTTAGTCGGATGCAAAGTCTTCCATGTAGAAAAAAAAAAATGGAAGGGAGTAACCTTTTGGGGCATTGCTGACTTTGAATTCCGCAGAACACTGGTAGTAAATACTCAATACAATGTCCGCTTGTGTATTCTTTGCTTGATAAAGAGGGTTTGTGCGACATTGTGTGCGAATGGTGCATCTTGATAAACGGATCTGTATTGGCTATGAGCTCTGGCGTATAGCGTGTCTGATCAAGAGGGATGGAGTTTTTGGCACGCGCGCCCAAGTGAAAATGGAAGCCACTGTATGTATGTATACTGAAGTGCGCATGGGACTTGTGCATATACATCGACTGCATCTCAAAGCTATCAGTGCCGGTGTCTGTTCTCCCCTGACAGTAGAAATCATTGACAAATTATTATACGGATGTCGGTCACAATGTAAACGATCCCAGGATGTTTGTCCCCTCCCTCAGCCAAAACACACACACGGCTAAAAGCCCCTCACCCCAAACACACACAAGCGATAACTTTACCTAATGAGAAGCTACTGAGGGTGGAGACTAGATTTGCTAAGGACTGATCAGGGAAACAGGATCGACCTGTAGTAGGCTTGACAGCAGCACTGCACCAGCGTAGTTTGAACGTGTATCTAGTCAACGCCAACAAAACAATTGTGTGATGTACCAAACAGGAATCAATAGCCGCTTGGAAGTATTAGCATGCGCTGCAGACATAATGCAGTGACCTCTCCGCACCGGCGAACAAGTGCCGAGTGCTCCGAACGAACACAGCCTTAACCCCTTCCATGCTCATGACGGAACCGTTCCGTCATGAGCGTTGGTTGGCCTGTGCTTATGACGGAACCGTTCCGTCATGGTTCCATTGGTTCTTTAGAACCTTCAGCACCGCAGCGGAATTCGCGCAGCGCTGAAGGGGTTAAACAAGAAAACCGTCGCACTGTAAACAAGGATTGGCGCCGCGCTGCAAAATAATAGTTGCTCTTGCGTTTTTCGTTTTTTTTTTCAAATCTTACTTTTAACAGCAAAATAAAAAAACATTTCTAATCGAGCAATCTTGTGTTTTTTTTATTTAAACAATGAGGGCATTTCTACAGTAGTAATAACCAGATATCATGCTTTTTCGCTTTTACGTCCCTCAAAGTAGAATAAAAACAATTTACTTGAGATTAGCAAACAGCTCAATGCGTGTACGTGGTATTTGTATAGCACAAAGCCAAACACCAAATTACTGTGCCGGGTCAAAGGCACAGATCCAGTGAATGAGTGATTGGATGAATCGCTGGATTCTGAAAATGTATTGCATGTAGAATCCACACAGTACAAAGGCTGAGCAGACACTGGGCACGAATAGTCAGATCAGCATTGGGGCTAGCTATAATTTTAATCAGGAGTTTCCTGCTTACGTAAGGGCAGCAGGCACCAAGAGATTTATTTAGTCAGATGCGAAGTCTTCCATGTAGAAAAAAAATGGAAGGGAGTAACCTTTTGGGGCATTGCTGACTTTGAATTCCGCAGATGACTAGTAGTAAATACTCAATACAATGTCCGCTTGTGTATTCATTGCTTGATAGAGGGTTTGTGCGACATTGTCTGCGAATGGTGCATCTTGATAAACGGATCTGTATTGGCTATGAGCTGGCGTATAACGTGTCTGATCAAGAGGGATGGAGTTTTTGGCACGCGCACCCAAGTGAAAATGGCAGCCACTGTATGTATGTATACTGAAGTGCGTATGGGACTGCATCTCAAAGCTATCAGTGCCGGTGTCTGTTCTCCAGTGACAGTAGAAATCATTGACAAATTATTATACGGATGTCGGTCGCAATGTAAACGATCTCAGGATGTTTGTCCCCTCCCTCAGCCAAAACACACACACGGCTAAAAGCCCCTCACCCCAAACACACACAAGCGATAACTTTACCCAATGAGAAGCTACTGAGGGTGGAGACTAGTTTTGCTAAGGACTGATCAGGAAAACAGGATCGACCTGTTGTAGGCTTGACAGCAGCACTGCACCAGCGTAGTTTGAATGTGTATCTAGTCAACGCCAACAAAACAATTGTGTGATGTACCGAACAGGAATCAATAGCTGCTTGGAAGTATTAGCATGCGCTGCAGACATAATGCAGTGACATCTCCGCACCGGCGAACAAGTGCTGAGTGCTCCGAACTAACACAGCCTTAAACAAGAAAACCGTCGCACTGTAAACAAGCATTGGCGCCGCGCAGCAAAATAAACAAGCATTGGTGCTACGTGGCAAGTATTGGGCAGGCTGGTGGCCTGAGAAGCGTCCGTGAAGCAGGGGGCGGGGAGCCGAACCCTTTGATGTAGCTCACGGCCTGGCGGCCGTGAAAAAAAGCAATTAGGGGGAGGAGAAATGAGGCCAGCGCGCACTGCACACACTGGGGAAGCCTGTGGGAGGGAGGCTGATGGCTTTGATGTGGGGAAATGTGCGTGCTTGTGTCCACGTGACCCACGTGACCAGTCTTAAATACGCCGATGGTTTGAGAACTTATTTTGCACACTAAAATTCGATCCTATCCATTCCTTGCGGAATGGGATAGGCACAACCTAAAAAGAGAGAATAGTACATCAGAGTAATGGAAAATTGCCTTCATTGTGGTTTGGTGCTCTGCCCTTGCTTACCTTGAGAAACATGCACCAACCTTGCTTTATTCAAAAGAATCATGTCAAAACTGGAATGGGGTGGTTTGTTATTCATGTGTAGAGTCACACGGACTGCACAGGAGAATGTTAAGCTTCCATAGAGGATCCAGGTTTCAATGTGACTTCATTTAACTTAAATACATTTTTGGACCGTGCCTGGAGCACAGGCTTTCCTATTCTAGTATGAAGAATGGAGAAGGCCCAAAGATGGACATATTTCTGATGGATGCTACATGATTTTATGAAGGCTTATGGACTTTGCCTTCAAATAAGACTATGGCAGCAAATTGAAATGTATCTGAGTTCTTGTGCTTGCATCACCCTAAATAAATCATGCTCATGTTCCGTGTCTTATGTCCGAGTGGAACTTGGTTTTCTTCACTTGCTGTGATGGGTCCCTGCGCCATGAGGGTGCCTAGGTTTTGACTTCTATTTGTCGTTCAGGTCAGTGTTTTCAAAGAGAGGCTTATAGGGAATGGTTAAAAGTGACGTAAAAAATGAGTGTGTCAGTCGCCCTCTCAAGTGGTCTACATTTGCTGTCAGTGTGGTCCATAAGCATTGTCTGCATCGTTCCAAAATGGTATGTTCTAAAGTGCCTATTGTATTATTATTTATATAGCACTTACTGTCCCATCACCAACTTGGTTTTTCATTCGTATTCTCTTAGACTCCTCATTTGGTAAACTTGAATGAAGACCCACTGATGTCTGAATGCTTACTGTATCACATAAAGGATGGAGTCACCAGGTAAGCATACATCAGCTTGCCTATTTAAGCACTTGCATACATTTTGTTTCAGTTACTTGCAGCCCTGTGCTGAAACTATACAGAATGTATCAATGGTAATCTTTTGTAATAGTTGTAGATTTTAACAGGATTGCATTGTCCAGAATGTTTCATTTTCATGGGATAGATGAATGAATACGCATGGCTCACCTTCGTTCTGTTTGTCAGCATCTGAGAATTTTTGCAGTGGTGAGCAAAACAGATTAGTTTCAAATTCAACCTGACCTTACCAATACTGATTGAAACTATGGACTGTTTTACTCTATAGCTTTGTTGTATGCTAGGATGGGCCAATTGCTTAGTCTCCTCACTTTCCGTTGGCAGTGGAAAGTGGGCAATTGTTTCTGGCCTTCAGTATGCATGGAGAGGATTAACTATTCAGTAGAGATTAGATAAGATAATTAAATAAGATAATAGATCTAAAGATATATCAAAGAGATGAGACTATTCTTGGATGCACAACAACCTCACCCAGGGATAAACCAGGACTCTGGAAAATTCCTGACATCAGTACCTCTTTATTCGTAGCATGTGTTGGTCGTCAAGGTCTTTAGGAAAACTAGTAAGCACAAGAGGTGTGTCCCCTCTCAGCTAGAACCACTCCAAATGTGTCCTGAGCTGGTTACCCTCTCCTTTGAAAATCCTCCATATTACTTGTGAGTATTTTAACCCATATGATTAGAGATATGCCCCCTCCCCAAAGGGAGTAGACATACAAAGGGTGTAGTCACCCTAAAAGTAAGTAGCCCATTGGCTACTACCTGCCAGTACCTGTAACACTCCAAAATTGAGTATTTAGGGACACCCCTAAACCTTGATCCTCAGATTCCTGCTGACCTAAAGAAGATGGACTGAAGAGTCCGGAAGCAGTGAAGACTCCAGACGACAACTCCCAGCCCTATCGGCCTGTCTGCAGCCCTCAAAGAAACCTGCTCCAAAAAGCTTCTCGTCCTGCAGGCCCAGCGACCTCCACAACCCTGGGAGGATTGCCTGCCTTCCATAAAGACCAAGAACTCTTGAGGACAGCGGCCTTAGCCACAAAGAAACCAACATGCAGAGCTCCAGTGTCTTGCTGAACCTCATAAACATACCTTCGGGCCTACCGCTGTACCTGACCCCTTCTGCCCAAGACCAAGGGCCCACCGGTTCCAAGAAGGTTCCCCAGCGATCCTGAGCTCAAGTCCATCCCAGAGTGACCTCTTCTGGACTACACAGGGACGCTTTCAGACTCAACCCAAACTGTCCCCCAACCATAACTGGCTCCAGTAAGACTTCTCCAACGTCACCCCTGCACCTGCGCCCCCCCTGTCCTTGGGGAGATCGACCGACGGTTCCCCAGAGTTCCTCAGCACCCCAACTTACCTCCAGTGCCATTATTGCCCTTCGTCCAGCCTCCTGGTGGAGCCTGCAGCATTTGTTCGAAATCTTGAGTCTTAATTATTTTGCATTGGGCGTTTAACACAGTGTTGGCACTCTGCACCCGACTGCCTCGGTGCCACAGAGGGTGTGTGCTTGGTGCTGCCTCGTGGCCCCCCAGTGCTGATCCTAACCCCTGGAGATGACCTCCAGTTCCATTTCTACCTACCTGCAACAGGCACCTCGTAGCATGTCCCCAGTCTTCTTTGACTAACATTGGGCCCCAGTAACCGAATTTGACCTCTGCACCAGTCAGCCTCAGTGCCGCTGGTGGTGTAGCCTCTACGTTTACCTGACCCTTGCCCCAATGTTGGTCCTAAAACCCAAAGACTCGATTTGTAAGTCGTGTTCTTACCTGTGAAATTGAATTGTTTTTCTTCCATAGGTTAACATTGAACTGTTTGAAAAATGCACTTTGTCCACTTTTTATACCTAAAAACTGTGGTTTTACAAAACTTATTTTACTGCAAAAAAGTATCTTTGGTTCTAAGTAATAAACATAAAAAAAGTTATATTTTTACAAAGAATTGTTCTCAGATTGTCATGTGTGTGTGTAATCATTTCTTGCCTGAGTGTGTACAACAAATGCTTAACCAGCCTACTGATAAGCCTTACTGCTTGCCCTCACTACCACAAAAGAGAGTATTCTGTGCTTTAGCCTCTGTAAAGCCTCTGGGGATCCACCGGACTCTGTGCACACTATACCTTACTTTGTTATAGTATAGTATATACAGAGCTAGCTTCATACACCTTCTTAAACCAAAAGTTCCCAAACCAGACAAAGTATCCAGAAATTCTTTAGTAGAAGTAGCAGGACTTGCCAGAACTATACTTGTGTGGGCCACACAGACGGAAACAGAATCTTCCAGAACTGATGAATGAATGAATCAAATGAATTAGTGGAATTGGGGGAAAGACATCAGGACTCTTTCTTCAGCAGTCTTGGTGGAGAGCAGCTGCCAAAGACTTCTTCCCTGCTCTGAGATGGGTTGCAAACTGTGAATGCAGACTTCGGAGATCCATTGGACTCTGTGCACACTATGCCTTACGTCATTAATCGCCTCATTGTGGCCATCAACATGAGGAGGATAATACTTTATAGATCCACAGGGTGATGACAATACATCCCAATCTATTGGATATTTATGATGCTGATCTGTTGGATGATTCTGATCCACTTATTTATCCATCCAAACCCTCGCCATCAGATGATACTTCAGCTTATCATGACATCATTACTAGGGCTGCTACATACCATAAATTAAATCCACACACTGTTCCACAGGAAGATGATTTCCTGGTAGAAACACTTAAAAGGTAACACACAGTAATGCAAACATTACCTATGCTTAAAGGTATACTGGCATCCACACAGGACATAATTAAACAACCTGTTAAATCTAGAGTAACCACACCTCGTGTTGAGAAAAAATATGAGCCATGTCCACTGGACCCTGAGTATAACAATGGACAGGTCACATCAGATTAATTGATGGTGCACACTGCCAGGAAAAGAGCCAATCCTCAAGGCACAGAAGACGCATCTACTACAGATAAGGAGAGTAGAAAATACGAAGCTGCAGGGAAAAGTAGTAGCACAAGCTGTCAACCACAAACGTATCGCGAATTCTGTGGGGCTTCTTTATCAATATAATCGGGCTACATGGGATGAGATGCAAGAACTATTGCAATATCTCCCTGGCTAGCCAATGCCAAGAACGGGCAACACAATTAGTGGAAGTCGGCAAAGCGATATCCAGTACCACTATACAATGCATATAGGATTCTGCAGACACCAGTGCACGAGAGGTTAATACTAGTATGCTCATTAGAAGACATGCATGGGTCAGAGTATCTGGGTTTACGGCGGAAGTACAGCAACATCTGCTTAATGTACCTTTTGATGGCCAGGATTTATTTGGACCACAAGTAGATGAAATTCTGGAAAAGCTTAAAAAAGACACTGAAGCAGCGAATACAATAGGGGCCCTACAAACATATCAGTACCGGGGGGCCTGTCGTAGAGGGCCAGTACTAAGGTCCTGTGTTAAATAAAATTACCGGGACTATTTTTCTATACATTAAATGACAATAAGGATAGCTCAATAAAATGAGAGGCAGAGTCCGTGGTATCTGAGTCATACGGGCTTTAATTAAGTTTCTCGAGAAACGGGACATCGGGTTCCATCACCACTAAGGTTCCGGAAGGGATATTCAACACTTTATTAACATCACACATTATATATAATAAAACAGTATAATTGAAATGAATACAGTAGGCGTAACAAGTGAAAAGAGAAAGATAAGAACACATGGGCGTAAAAGAAGGCGTGTACAGGGGCGTACACGGAGGTGTGTACTGGAAACGTCACAGAAGTGTCATAAGTGGGTGGATGCATAGAGACATTCTGCAGGGTCAGCAGAAACCTTTAGCATGGGTGCGTGCGCAACTGAGCATGACGTGGTATAGACGTGTAGCTGGGGAGAACTGGGGGCTTGACTTTAGCACTAGTAGAGGAGTCATGGTGTCTGGGATGTCAGAACGACCTATACCTATAGTATATCTGGTATCTCATGTTTGGAGGATGTATTGTCTGAAGTAAAAGGTCTCTCGGGCAGAGGCCGTTCAATACTGAATGCTAGTGCGTGCATACGTGTCTTGGTGTAATGCGCGGGGCCATGGGCCTACCATGGTAACGGGTTCGGTAAATTACTTGCATGGAGACAGGAGAACCGGGCCCTTTGCTCTGCAGCCGGAAACATGTTTACCTATTTCACTAGACTGGAATGTGTTTTCGAGGAGGCTGAGCAGATAACTGTAGGCAAAATACTGTCTTGGCAGGCAGGCCAGGCCGAGCCGGGCACCGCTTCGCTGAGCAGGAAGTAAGGCAGAGGTCAGGGATGCATACCTAAACTGCAGCGTTCGAGGCATGTGGGCTGCTGAATTCATATCTGTGCATAGTCCGCCACCTAGTGTTGGGTCCGGATGATTGCACATTGTTGTCCTGGAAGAGTCTTCGAAGTATCACGAGATAGGTGGCTCCTCCCCTGGACTACAGTGCGCATGGGCATCGCCTCCATCCCCAGATTGTTTTTTTCCGCCATCGGGTTCGGATGTGTTTTCGGTTCCCTCTATCGGAACCGATAGTTGTTCGACTTTTACTCGAGGCCAAAAGGTCTTTAGGCTGGGCGTCGGTATAGTTGCGTTCGGGTTTCTTACTGACTCTCAGCTCCGTTCTCCTACTACCCTTCCACGTGCCTTCAACGCGGACGGGCCTACACTACAACCTTTGCTATGGAGCGGACTCCATTCAAGAAGTGTCCGCTGTGTCACTCTAAATACTCGCACCTCGACGTGCACCCCGTGTGCAATACATGCTTGTCACCGGATCACCGTGAGGACACCTGCATGGCGTGTTCCAAGTTTAGGAGTAAGAAAACTCTGAAGATTCGCCGGGCTAATCGGCTCCAGGCTCAATTGTCGGCCTCGGCGCCCCCGCCTGATGACATCTTTCAGGAGTCTGTCGAGGAAGCAGACGACGTACGAGGATCGGACTCTGGCCCCGCGTCTGAGGAAGAGGCCTATGACGCGGATGAGGAGGCCTACGACGAAGTCTCCGGTGAGGTAGGGGACGACGAACTGATTTGTGCCACGATGGGTGATAGCTCAGAGGAAGAGCATCCCCAACCAGACTCCGGGGTTACTCCCCGTCATACGGCCCAGGTCGAGGGATCGCCTTCGGGCCTTACCCAAGATCTAACTTTGAGTCCTACGTCCCCGCCCCCGGGCCCGGTCACGGACATTTCTACCAAGAAAACGAAAGTGAAGCCGACTGGTCTCGCACCTTCGGATGCGAAACCGAAACCGAAAGTGGCGCTGGTGAAGAAGGTTCTGGAGGCGTCAACTTCCACGAAACCCAAAATGGCCGACTCGAAGAGCCACGCCAAAATGGCCGACCACAAGAGCCGCGCCAAAATGGCCGACCCGAAGCCTTCGGGGTCGGCGCCGAAGATAAAGGCACCCGACGCGGCTGCGGCGGCACCGAAAGGGGTCGCGGACCCGAAGACGGCTTCGAAGAAGCGTCACGCCGGCGGGGCGCCAGAACATGGGGCGTCGGCTCCGAAGAAACGGCCTATCGGCGACCGGGCTCTCGGAGACGAAGAGTCGCTCGAGACGGTTCAGCCCTCGGCATCCCTTGCAAAGAAGGTGGGAGAATCCTTAAAGCGGATCCAACAGTCCACTGTGGTTCCCAGCCAGGACACTGTAGTGCCTAGGCCCACGCCGAAGTCTACCAAGGAGCAAACGCCCATTCGTTTTACCCTTCCTCCGAAGTCGGCGCCGAAGGTTTTCGCGCCTAAGCAGAGCGGACACTCTCAAGAAGTGTTGACGCCGAAGGCTGCATTGGTGGTATCGAAGCTTCGGCTCCAACCGCTGGCGGTGGAGGAACGTCGTGAGGTGATCATCGACGCCAACACCGGAAAATTATCGCTCCTCAAGCGAAAGATTACATCGGAGCCGGCCTTGGAACCTTTTAGGATTCCACTCAAGAACAAGAGAGACTCTTCGGCTCTGATGGAACCTCTGTCTCCACAGGCCCCGGAACACTCGCCGGCACACTCCCCCGTGCCTGAGGTGGACGAGGAAGAGGACGAGTACAACTATTCTGCGTACTCGGATCCGGAAGAGGAGCATGTGCCCTGGACAGCAGGAGGCGACACAGACGACCCGCAGTCGAGCCAGGACACTCAACTTTTCGCCGCGAAGACGTCCCCGACGGAAGACTCGGCGGCATTCAATGCATTGATTGAGAGAGCTGCAGCGAACCATGACGTCGAACTGCACTCCGACCCCGTGGATGCCGATTTCTTGGTCGACACCTTCTCGGTAGCCGAAAAACAAATCAAGACACTACCGATGCTTAGAGGGGTGCTGAAGCATGCACAGGAGGTGTTCAAGGAACCCACCCGGGCGCGGGTGGTCAACCCTCGCATCGACAGGAAGTATAAGGCGGCGCCCACGGATCCCACGTACATTAAGGGACATTTGCCATTGGACTCTCTGGTGGTGTCCAACGCTCGAAAAAGGGCAAATTCGCAGACTACTGGTGATGCTCCTCCCCCAGATAAGGAATCCAAAATATTTGAGGCATCAGGCAAACGCATTGCTGCGCAGGCAGCAAACATATGGAGGATCTCTAACACTCAAGCCCTGCTTGCACGTTATGATAGGGCCCATTATGACACATTAGAGGCCATCCTGCAACACTTGCCTGACCAATACAAGGAGGCGGGGGAGATGCTCATTCAGGAGGGTAAACTTATAACAAACGCATCCATCAAATGTGCCCTAGACGTGGCAGACACTGCCTCCAGGGCTATCAATACTAGCGTTTTACTTAGACGCCATGCCTGGCTTCGAATTTCTGGGTTCAAACCCGACATACAGACCACTATCTTGGGTCAAACAGTGAATCCCGACCATCTGTTCGGCCCTGAGGTGGATGCCTCCCTAGAAAAGATGAAGAAAGATACCGAAACTGCCAAGTCTATGGGGGCTTTGCAAAGTCAGCAGTTTCGGGGGAGTTCTTTTCGCCGCTCAAATTCAAGAGGCACCTCAAGGGGCCAGGCATCCCAGTCAACGCAATACTACAAGGGTAACACCCAGCCCTCGTATAACAACAACAAGGGCAGGGGTGGCTACAGAGGCAATAATATTAAAGGCAGGGGACGTGGAAACAATGCCTCCAGGTCCACCACCTCCAACAAGCAGTGACGTCTTGTCACTTCCCCCCGATCACACGACACCTGTCGGGGGGAGACTCCAGCAGTTCCTGCCGGCGTGGAGGTCCATCACCACAGACAGGTGGGTGAGGTCTATTATCCAGTGCGGGTACTGTCTAGAACTTACGTCCATTCCACCGGACATACCGCCAAGAGGCCGTGCTATGTCCGACGAGCATTTGACCTTGTTGCAGCAAGAAGTACTGGTCATGCTGCAAAAAGGGGCAATAGAGCTCGTTCCATTGCAAGAACGGGGAACAGGAGTTTACTCCCTGTACTTTCTAATCCCCAAAAAGGACGGATCACTCAGGCCGATCCTGGACCTCAGGCCCCTGAACTGGTACATCAACTCGGAGCACTTCCATATGCTCACATTGAAGCAGGTGCTTCCCCTGCTTCAGCAGGGGGACTTCCTAGCAACGCTGGATCTGAAGGATGCCTATTTCCATATTCCCCTCCATCCTTCCCACAGAAAGTATCTCAGATTCAAGATCTTAGACCAGCATTACCAGTTCAGAGTCCTGCCGTTCGGGGTCACCACGGCACCGAGAGTATTTACAAAGTGCCTAGCGACTGTGGCGGCGCATCTCCGTCGCCAGCACATCCATGTCTTTCCATACCTAGACGACTGGCTTATTCAGGCAAAGACGGAGCAGCAGTGCGTGGACCACGTGTCACGCACCATTCATCTCCTGCACGATCTGGGATTCTCTCTGAACTACCCAAAGTCCCATCTCCAGCCCGCCCACGTGCGACAGTATCTGGGCGCGACGATCGACACTCTGGCAGCCACTGCGCAGCCGAATTCAGTGAGAATCGCCAGCATCCAGGCGCTGATCCAACGGTTCAGACCCAAGCACTCGCTTCCAGCGAAGGTGTTCATGCAGTTGATAGGCATGATGGCCTCCTGCATCTCCATTGTCCCGCACGCGAGACTACATATGCGTCCTCTTCAGGAGTGCTTAGCACGTCAGTGGACTCAGGCTCATGGGCAACTGACAGACCTAGTGTTGGTGAGCGGTCGGGCATACAACTCTCTGCATTGGTGGAATCCACAAAACCTTTGCAAGGGCCGACCATTCCAAGAGCCTGTCCCACAGATCATCCTGACAACGGACGCCTCTCTCCAGGGATGGGGAGCGCATGTACTCCACTACACTGTGCAGGGACTATGGACACATCAGCAAAGGAAGATGCACATCAATGTGTTGGAACTGATGGCAATCTTCATGGCCTTAAAGGCGTTCAAAGTACATCTGTGCAACAAGGTCGTGTTGATCCGGACGGACAACATTGACGGCCATGTACTACATCCAGAAGCAGGGAGGCACACACTCTCCACAGCTGTCTCATCTCGCTCAGAGCATGTGGAAGTGGGCCATTCAGAGGAACATCTTTCTCATGGCAGAACATCTCCCAGGCAAGGACAATCAAATGGCGGATCTGCTCAGCAGACACAGCCATCAGATGCACGAGTGGGAGTTACATCCATCAGTACTCCAACCGTACTTCCAAAGGTGGGGTCATCCAGAGATAGACCTGTTCGCCACAAAGGAGAACGCAAAATGCCAAAGCTTCGCCGCCAGATTCCCACACCCCCAATCACAGGGCAATGCGATGTGGATGAACTGGTCAGGCAGATTTGCGTACGCTTTTCCCCCAGCACCTCTGATACCGCTGGTGGCACGCAAGCTCAGGCAACACTCGATGACGCTCATCCTGGTTGCTCCAACGTGGGCTCGCCAACCGTGGTACACCACGTTTCTGGAACTCTCCGTGGTACCGCATCAAAGGCTTCATCTCACTCCCAGCCTTTTGACGCAGAGCCATGGCGACATTCAGCACCCAGATCCGCAACAGCTCAACCTGGCGATCTGGCTCCTGAAGTCCTAGAGTTTGGCTACCTTAATCTTCCTCCCGATTGCATGGACATCATTCGGGAGGCAAGAAAGCCCACTACTAGAGCTTGTTATGCGGCTAAATGGAAGAGGTTTGTCGTCTACTGCGTGGAGCACAGCATTGACCCGCTAGACGCTTCCATTCAAAACATCATATGCTACCTCTTTCACCTGTATCGTTGTAATCTAGCTTACTCTTCCATCCGCATTCACCTGTCGGCTATGGCAGCATACCTCCAGAATAGGCAGCACCTGTCACTCTTCAAGGTCCCTGCTATCAAGGCTTTTCTGGAAGGACTCAAAAGAGTCATTCCACCAAGGACTCCACCAGCTCCGGAATGGAACCTCAATGTGGTTCTTACAAGGCTGATGGGTCCTCCCTTTGAGCCACTACACTCTTGTGAGCTGCAGTTTTTAACCTGGAAGGTTGCGTTCCTAGTAGCAATCACATCGCTACGGAGGGTTAGCGAACTGCAGGCGCTCACCATCCAAGAACCTTTCTTCCAGGTACATGCTAACAGGGTGGTGCTCCGCACTAACCCTAAGTTCTTACCAAAAGTGGTCTCACACTTTCACATAAACCAAACCATTGAATTGCCGGTGTTTTTCCAAAACCCAGAGACGCTGGCGGAGCGGATGCTCCACACCCTTGATGTAAAAAGGGCTTTGATGTATTATGTGGACAGGACAAAAGATTTCCGCAAAACCCAACAACTTTTTGTTGCTTTTGCCACACAACACAAGGGAAATGCGATCTCCAAAGCAGGAATAGCTAGATGGATAGTAAAGTGCATTCAGATCTGCTACGCTAAAGCTAAGCGCACTTTCACTATCCCACCGAGGGCCCACTCCACTAGGAAGTTGGGGGCCTCTATGGCTTTCTTAGGTAACATTCCCTTAGAAGACATCTGTAGAGCAGCCACATGGTCTACCACTCATACTTTCACTAAGCACTACTGTGTAGACGTGCATTCAAAACAACAGGCAGCTGTTGGTCAGGCTGTTCTAAAAACACTTTTTCAGACTGCTGCAGCTGGCACGGGCGGCCGCCGCTAATGGAGGGACTGCTATGTATTCTATGCACAGATATGAATTCAGCAGCCCACATGCCTCGAACTGCAAATGCTACTTACCAGTATGCATCTGTTCTTGGCATGTAGGGCTGCTGACATTCATATCGCCCACCCTCCTCCCCGGCGCCTGTAGCGGCTGCAGTATGTATTCATATACACATATATGCTCATAGCATGGTCATCACTCACTTCTCACTCCATCTCTGCCAATGGCTAAAAACAATCTGGGGATGGAGGCGATGCCCATGCGCACTGTAGTCCAGGGGAGGAGCCACCTATCTCGTGATACTTCGAAGACTCTTCCAGGACAACAATGTGCAATCATCCGGACCCAACACTAGGTGGCGGACTATGCACAGATATGAATGTCAGCAGCCCTACATGCCAAGAACAGATGCATACTGGTAAGTAGCATTTGCATTTCAGAGACAGAAGAGACTCGGAGCCTCAATTAAGGGCCTGGCTCGGCTGAGCCAGAAAAACGTGAAGAACGTGTGCTTTGCGATATTTAAAAGTGCACCATGTAAAGACGTTGGCACCATAGGCCTAAGAGCCAAATTAACGTGGTTTTCTTGGAGAACTGAATAACTGACATGTTAACGTTGGACGCAAATGCATATGCGTCTTCATGGCAGGCACGGGAAAGGAATTACACGACATACATGGAACATGGGTACATGGATAGGGTGCGAGTGGGGGACACATTGATTACCTAAAAATTTATATTTCCTCATTCCCTCCTTGGCCCCTACTTCACCCTTTAGGATATATCTATTTTCATGAGACCATCTATCTGTTCGTATAGCATCATTTGTTCATCTTTTTGTATTCGGGAACGGGAACGTGAACTTGGACGGGGAATACAAGCTGTGGCGCACAAGCCGCAAATCGCTGGCCCACATTGTAGACAGAGACAACAACTGAATACTATAAGCAGTATTATTCCTAGGAATGACTACTTTCCATCCCCACGCGGATATCACACTCCAGAGCCAACCGGACCAAGTCCAGGTGCCAGGATTCTGGTGTATTTGGTGAGCTATCTCATGAAGCCTTGTGATCGCTTTATATACTGACGGTGCGTTATTAGGAATGAAAATACAACAACTGGATCCGATCACTCTACAAGCCCCGCCCCTATCAGCCAGGATGACGTCAAGGACAAGGCGGTTTTGAAGAACAACAAGTCTCATAGCAGACTGCTCTTCGGTCAGGTTACCTAAAGCAGAAGTAGTCTCATTCACTACTGCTTCCAAAGTTCTAGTTAATTTACGTATCAGTTTACTGTTTTGGACAGGACCCACAAAGAAAAAGAATCCCTTATTGAAATCTGTATATCTGAAAGAGACACGTTAGTGATAGATTCCTTACCTTAGAATATCCCCAGGCGTCAGACTGGATCCGGAAATTTTTGCGTAGCAATACCCCTGCGCGCTGGTAGGCGTCGTCTGCGGCTCCGCGTCCGTCGTCGGCGTCGTGAGCGCCGGGATGACGTCGTCGGAGTATATAGACGGCGCCCATGCGCGCTGACGTCAGTTCTTCTTTTTTCCGCGCCAGCTAGCGCAGATCCGGAAGAAGCTCTACCCCCAGTCACTTTTTGACTGAAAACTTTTTTGATCTTTTTGATCCTCTATTTAGTCGATTCTCGACTATCGGTGCCAGGGATGCCCGGTTTCAAGCCTTGCTCGAAGTGCGGCCGACTCATGTCGGTCACGGACCCCCATCGCCGGTGCCTGAAGTGCTTAGGCCTCGACCACGACGATCGAACCTGCTCCGACTGCCGGGCCCTGACGTCGAAGGCTAGGCGGGAGCGGTCCCGCAAGCGTCTCGAGCTGAGGCAGTCGGCCCGCGCCGCTCCAGGTCCCGGTCCCGGTCCCGGTCCCACGGGAGGTCGAGGGACAGGTCGCGAGGTCGGAGTCATCGACGTTCCGGGAGTGGACACCGATCGTCTGGTTCCAAGTCCTCAGGTAAGAGGCATGAGAGGTCGGAGCGACACCATCGATCCTCCGACCCGCCCCGTCGCTCGCACGATGCGACCGGGGACTCGGGCGACACCGCCCACGCGGCTCCGCGGGAGTCCCAAGCGTCGCCGCCTGCCCCACACCTTCGGGTCCCTGGGCACGGCGCGTCGCAGGAGGAGGTCGAGAGGTACCTCATGGCCATGAGGGCCCTCCCTCCTCAGTCGGTTCCCGTGGCGCCTTCGGGCCGATCGGCTCCGTCTGGAGGTCCTTCCGGGTCGGGCGCTTCGGCCCCGACGACGTCGGGTACTTCGGGCCCGGCGCCGCTGGCGACTTCGGTCCCGGCGCCGCACAACCTCGCTGGATCCGGCTCCGGATCCGGGACCTCGCCGGTCGACCCTACGACCTCGCTGGCGCCGTCCCTTCAGGTGTCGTCCCCGGCAGCCGATGTGGTTGCCGCCCCCAATGTTTCCTACGGTCCTCCTCAGGAGTCGGAGGGGCGCCGCTGGGCGCCGATTCCGTCGGCCTTCGGAGAGTTCTATCTCCACGAGGAGGCCCTGGCTGTTAATCCTGGTCTCCAGGAGCCGGGTGACGAGGAGCAATGGGAGGGGTCCGAGGACCCTCTGGCACGTGATTGCCAGTCACATCAGGACTGGACATATGAGCTTGGGGAGGCCAGTGGTATTGACACCTCGCCAGACACTGGATTTACGTCGCCCCCGACTGTGGCTTCGGAGGCGGGTTCTGCTTACAGTGTAGTGTTGACGAAGGCAGCTAAGGCCTTAAACCTTCAGCTCCCCGTCGCGGCCGTGAGGACTAATCTCCTCACTGAGGTCCTCAAACAGCAGTCCGGCTCCGCGGAGCCCCTCCTGCCGTTCAACGAGGCCTTGTGTGACGTTCTTCTGGGCACTTGGTCCAAGCCCGCCACAGGCCCCCCTGTGGACAGGAACGTGGCCAGACGCTACCGCCCGGCGCCGGGCGACCCTTGCTTTTTGTCCACCCACCCCACCCCCGAGAGTCTGGTCATCCAGGCCTCCAACTCCCAGACCGCATTCCCGTCGGCCCCGCCCGACAGGGAATCCAAGAGATATGAGCAGTTCGGGAAGAAGGTCTTCTCGTCTGTGAGCCTAGGGCTACGGTCAGTGAACACCAACTGTCTCTTGGGCCGCTACACCCACACTCTGTGGGACACGGTTGCGGAGGTGCTGCCACAATGCCCTGAGGAGGTCAGGGCTAAACTCAGCCAAACCCTTGCGGACGGCCGAGATGCGGCACGTTTTTCTATCCGGTGTGGGCTGGATACCACGGACTCACTGGGCAGGGCGATGGCAACGACGGTGGCGGTTCGACGCCACGCCTGGTTGAGGTCCGCCAACTTCTCGGCCGATGTCCAGGCCACCCTCCTGGACATGCCGTTTGATGGCCGTCGCCTCTTCGGCGACAAGGCAGACCATGCGCTGGAACGTTTCAAGGACTCCAGGGCCACGGCCAAGTCCTTGGGCCTTACGGCCCCACGCCAGCAATCGGGTGCCTTTAGCTCCTTTCGTGGCCACGGAAGGGGCGCCCCACCACGGACCGCCAGCCACACGCCGCAAAATGTCCAGCAGCGCGGTGGCGGACGTGGGAACCGCCGCGGCGGTGGTCGGGGTCAGCGGCGAGGCCAGTCCACACCTCCCTCAGCAGCACCCGCCTCAAAACCTTCCGAGTTTTCAGGCCCATGTGACGCCCGTGGGAGGCAGGGTTCGCCATCACCTCTCCCACTGGCATACAGTCACTTCGGACAGGTGGGTGCTGCAAATTGTCCGAAGGGGTTTCTCCCTCCCCTTCGAGTCTTCCCCTCCATCCATGCCACCTCAATACCACCGTGTGTCGGGGGATCACTTGCAACTTCTGCAAGAGGAAGTTTCGGCCCTCTTGGCCAAGAGGGCCATCGAGCGCGTTCCTGGGCCAGAAGTAGGACGTGGCTGTTACTCCCACTACTTTCTGGTACCCAAGAAGGGCAAAGGGGGCCTACGCCCTATCTTGGATCTGCGGAACGTCAACGGCTTCCTCCGGACGGAGAAGTTCAAGATGCTCACTTTGGCTCAGGTCCTGGCTGCCCTGGACCCAGGAGACTGGATGGTAGCGTTGGACTTGCAGGACGCCTATTTCCACATCCCCGTCCTGCCGGCCCACCGGCGTTACCTACGGTTCATGGTAGGCCACGAGCACTTTCAGTTTACCGTGCTCCCCTTCGGCCTTGCCAGCGCCCCACGGGTGTTCACGAAGGTGATGGCGGTGGTCGCAGCCCATCTGCGCAGGCAGGGGGTATCAGTCTTCCCCTACCTCGACGACTGGTTGTTGAAGGCGGGCTCGCCCCGGACAGTCGTCAGCCACCTCCAGACTACGGCCGACCTCCTGCACTTGCTGGGGTTCTCCATCAATGTGCCGAAGTCACACCTGTGTCCCTCTCAAAAGCTCCTCTTCATCGGAGCGGTTCTCGACTCGGCGCAGTTTCGGGTTTACCCACCCGAACAGCGGGTTCGGGATATTCAGGCTCTGATTCTTGTCTTCAGGCCGTTATCCCGGGTCTCGGTCAGGTTGACGCTGCGGCTTCTGGGGCTGATGGCCTCCTGCATCCTTCTGGTGCGTCACGCCAGGTGGCGGATGCGGGCTCTGCAGTGGGACCTGAAGTTTCAGTGGGCCCAGCATCAGGGCAACCTGTCCGATCATGTCCTGATCTCAGAGGGCACTGCGAAGCAACTGCAGTGGTGGCTCACGGACCGCGACTGGGTCAGTGGCAGACCCCTCTCCCTACCCCAGCCGGAGCACGTAGTTGTGACGGACGCGTCCCTCCAGGGCTGGGGAGGCCACATGGGAGAGGCGGAGATCAGAGGCCTCTGGTCTCCGGCGGAGTCCCGGCTCCACATCAACCTTCTGGAGCTGAGGGCGATTCGTCTTGCACTGAAGGTATTCCTCCCCTCTGTCAGGGGGAGCGTAGTGCAAGTGTTCACCGACAACACCACCGCCATGTGGTACTGCAACAAACAGGGCGGTGTGGGGTCGTGGACCCTCTGCCAGGAGGCTCTGCGCCTCTGGCAGTGGCTGGAACATCAGGGCGTGTCCCTGGTGGTTCAACACTGGCAGGCTCTCTGAATGCCAGGGCGGACGAACTCAGCCGCCGGTGCATGATGGATCACGAATGGCGTCTGAACTCGGACGTGGCGCAAGGTCTCTTTCGACAGTGGGGAGAGCCTTGGTTAGATCTATTCGCCACAGAAGAGAACGTGCAATGCCAGCAGTTCTGCGCGTTGGAATTTCCAAGGCGGCACTCGCTCGGAGACGCTTTTCGTCGCGAGTGGAGCTGCGGTCTGTTGTACGCCTTTCCGCCTATACCACTTCTGCCCAGAGTGCTGAAGAAGATCAGGCGCGACCGGGCCCAGGTCGTCCTTGTGGCTCCGGACTGGGCACGAAGATACTGGTATCCCGAGCTACTCAGCATGTCAGTCGATCCCCCGATTCGTCTGCCTCTTCGGGAGGACCTTCTGTCGCAGCAGCAGGGGACGGTCCTGCAGCCGAACCTGTCCAGTCTCCACCTACAAGCTTGGAGATTGAGCGGCGGCAGTTGAGGCCATTTGACTTGCCTCCCGAAGTCTGTGATATCATTCTGGCAGCCAGGCGTCCCTCCACTAAGTCGGTATACGCCTGCCGGTGGAACAGATTTGTGGCATGGTGCACAGCAAAGGCTGTGGATCCTCTCTCTGCACCCCTTTCGGAAGTGCTGCTCTTTCTTCTTTCCCTTGCCCAGCAGGGCTCTGCTCTGGGCACTCTTAAAGGGTACCTTTCTGCTCTATCAGCCTTCTTGAGGCTGCCAGATCAGCCTTCTTTATTCAAGTCCCCTATTGTAAGTAGAGTTCTGAAGGGCATCACGCACATGTTCCCTCCTGTTCCCTTCGTGATGCCCCAGTGGGACTTGAATCTTGTTCTCACCTATCTGATGTGTGCTCCCTTTGAGCCACTTCATAACTGCCCTCTTCGTCTCCTTACTCTAAAGACGGCCTTCCTGGTTGCCATCACCTCTGCCAGGAGGGTGAGTGAGCTCCAGGCTCTTTCTTCTTCTCCACCTTTCCTGTCTGTTCATCCTGATAAGGTGGTGTTGCGTACACGACCTTCCTTTCTGCCCAAGGTTGTCACGGCCTTCCACATCGGGCAGTCCATCACTTTGCCCACCTTCTTTCCGCCTCCGCATCCCTCGAAAGAGGAGGAGAGGCTCCACCGTCTGGATCCAAAACGTGCGCTCTCCTACTACCTAGACCGCACTCGCCAATTCCGGGTGGATGACCAACTCTTCGTTGGTTACGTGGGCGCGAAGAAGGGGAAGGCTGTACACAAGAGGACCATCTCTAGGTGGATCATCTTGTGCATCCAAGCATGCTACTCCATGGCGAGGAAGGAGCCCCCGGCTGGATTGCGGGCTCACTCCACTCGGGCCACGGCAACGACAACTGCCCTGGGCCGCGGTGTCCCCCTGCAGGACATCTGTCAGGCAGCCACGTGGGCCTCGCTGCACACGTTCGCAAGACACTACTGCCTGGACAGTCAAGTCCGGAGGGATGGCTTCTTTGGCCGTTCCGTCCTCCAGGACTTTCTGGTGTGATATTGGTTCGCAGACCCACCACCGGGGTTGGTATTGCTGGGGTATCTATTCTAAGGTAAGGAATCTATCACTAACGTGTCTCTTTCAGATGCACAAGTTACTACTTGTGTAACGATATATCTGTAAGAGACATTAGTTAGTGATAGATTCCTTACCGCCCTCCCATCCTCCCCGTTCTGCGAACCGATATTTAGGGTTAAGGTCATCCCCTTTCAGGGCCCTAGTTTCATGGCACCAGTGTTAGTTCTATCATGGCTCTGCGTATCTGGCGCGGAAAAGCTGTGTTATCAGAACTGACGTCAGCGCGCATGGGCGCCGTCTATATACTCCGACGACGTCATCCCGGCGTTCACGACGCCGACGACGGACGCGGAGCCGCAGACGACGCCTACCAGCGCGCAGGGGTATTGCTACGCAAAAATTTCCGGATCCAGTCTGACGCCTGGGGATATTCTAAGGTAAGGAATCTATCACTAACTAATGTCTCTTACAGATATATCGTTACACAAGTAGTAACTTGTGCATTGCTCCCATGTTGTCTGTCTGGTCGACAATCGGGGTCTTGATCTCCCTTCTATGTCTTACATGCACAAGATGTGAATTTCGATGATAATCAGGCGGGGCTAGGAAAACAGGTGGCAATAGGAACGCGATATAACACGTTCCATCCCAATCCAAGGGCAGACGTACATAGGCTGTCTGACCACAAATAAAATAAGAATGGCGGGAGGCTTTGAAAGTAGACTTTCCTTTATCACTGAATTCACCCACAGTATTACAATCACTGTGTCCTAGATGTACTGAACCATTCTTTCTGACGCATAATTCGCCTTTCACTGGTAAAACTGTAATAAACGGCAAGTCTGAATTAGTCTCAGACTGGACGTTCAGAATCATGAGATTAAGTGTAAAATTACCTAATCCATACACTTCATTTTCTAGATCGGTCCCTGTCCTTTGGGGAAGACCGTCTGCGTCTGGAAAACATATTTTATTCATAACTGTATTCAGGTTCCCCCATATCCAATTGCCTGGGGAAACCTTGGACTTACTATCTAAGGAAGACATTAAAGTAAACCATGCTCCGCACGAACCATTATGTGTAAACGGGTAGGGAAAGAGGGGCAGAGCTCCCTTGTATTTCTGATAGGGAGGGAGTCGGCCACATACCCAGCAATTTGTGGCATTGCTGGTCTGGTGAGTATGGTGTAACATACGAATGAAAGTGTTGTTACGCATTGCTAGTCGATAGGACAGCTCGTGAGGGGGCAGGTCACTAAAAGTGTGCTCTATAGTGTCATTAGAGGAAGTATGTACATGGGAACCAAGAGGAGGAAAGAAAACATGTAGCATTAAACTTATACATATGACCATAAGACTCAGAAAAAACATAAAAAGCAATGTAATGATGCATCTGCTTCGCAGATTTTTACAATATGTTTCTCTCTTTTCGATTCGCCTATCTCTCTGGCTATTTGGGTCTATCTTTTACATGTCAGAAACCTGTCTAACCGCTTCACCCGAGGGGGGCTTAAACAATTAAACGCTGTCTGACTTACTAGACCTCAACTTTAATTTGTACTCCTGTTGTGGAGTTTTCTCTAACAGGGGCAGTTTAGAGTCTGTAGCGGGGCAGTCCTTGGGAAATGTCTTTGGACACAGTCCATGAAATCGTTTGATGTGGCTGGAGTGGAGCAACCCTTTTCTGCCTTCAATCTTCACAGCGGTCCTCGTGGTCATCAACACCAATTTCGGTTCCTTCCACCTGGGCTCCAGAGGGCTTGAGCGGTCAAAGTTGCGGACCAACACCAGGTCTCCGTGAACAATTTCATGCGGTTTCACCTGGGTGTTGTCCGGGAAGGCAGCCGCGACCTGTGAACGACAAGATAGTAGTGCAGACATCAAGGAAGCCAGGTAATCTGTCAGCATAGTACTTTCAACATCTGTGATCTTACGAGGCATAGGCGTACCCCACATGTTTGGGGGACGGCCGAAGACTACTTCATACGGGGACAGTCCGGTTCTGGAATGAGCTACCATACGCATGTAAAAGAGGGCAACCGGCAGGGCTACCATCCAATCTACTCCCTTTTCTGCACAGACCTTCGCTAACCGTGTTTTCAGAGTTTGATTATGTCTCTCAACGAGACCGGCGGCTTCGGGGTGTCGTACGCAGTGAAATTTCCACTGGTATCCTAACAGGAGTGATACCTGTTTCATGAGCTCGGACGAGAATGGCTGTCCATTATCAGAGTACACGACACGGGGCAAACCGTATCGCGGGAAAAATTCACGGACCAACTGCTTGGCAGTGGTTACAGCAGTGTAATCTGGGACTGGGTACGCTTCTGTCCATCTGGAAAGGGCACATACAACTACGAGGACATACTTGAATCCTCTACAACGGTCCATCTGGATATAATCCATCTGGAGGACTTCAAAAGGATGGTCAGGAGGATGAAATCCACCTTGTTCCACGGGGATGCCTTTGCCTGGATTGAACTGACAACAGATCATACAGGTACGTACTTTCTGTTTCGCTGCTGCACGTAAATGCTTATTGAACCAGAGATTCTGGATGCTGTCTAACATAGCTTTCTCTCCTAAGTGTGCTGGACTATGTGCTCTGTTAATGATAACTTGAACCATAGAGTCGGGGAGAAACCATGTGGCTTTTCCCTTCGTCAACCATCCCTGATCTGTCTGGACCCCTCCTTGTTCAGTCCATTTCTTGATTTCGTCTGAAGTTGCATGTGTCTGTATGTCGAGTACATCTAGTGTGGGATCCTTAACTGTCATACAATGTGTCAGTGGAGTTACTTCAGTCCTTGTCGTGTCAGTCGGAATGTCTGTTTGAGTTTGAGCTGTAAGCTTAGCTGTTCGATCTGCCAGGTCGTTACCCTGGGAAATAATGTCGGTGACTTTAGTATGTGCTTTGCACTTCATGATGGCAATGGATGCAGGTAAGTGTATTGCTTCTAACAGGGCTTGAATGAGGGGACCATGTTGTATCTTGGCTCCGTGAGAGGTCAGAAAACCTCTCTCTTGCCAGAGAACGCCGAAGTCGTGAATGACTCCGAATGCGTACTGTGAATCTGTGTATATGTTTACTTTAAGGTTCTTGGCTCGTATGCAGGCTTGGGTCAGAGCGATGAGCTCTGCTGCTTGAGCAGACAGTGTGTCAATACGATGTGTTTCTATGACTTCAGTTTCAGTGGTCACTGCATATGCGGCCACTAACTCTCCTGTGCTTGTTCTCATACATGAACCATCCACGTAAAAGTGTCAGGTCTGGGTCGGGCAAGGCAATGTCTGTCAAGTCTTGTCTGGGTTTGGTTACGGTATTAATGACTTCCACGCAGTCATGTGGTGTAGGATCAGTTGTACTTGAGGGTAACAATGTGGCAGGGTTTAGTATGTTGCAGCGTCTGATTTCTATGTGTGGTTGGAACAGTGTCAGGTCATATCCTGTCAGTCTCGCTATGGTCAAGTGTTGTGTCTGGGTTCGGTTCAGGAGAACTTCCACGGAGTGTGGAACCTGTACTGTCAAGGGATGTCCTAATACTATGGAATCGCTTTGTCTGATAGCAAGAGCTGTTGCCGCAACTGATTTTAGGCACGCAGGCAGAGCCTGGGCTACTGGATCCAATGTACTAGAAAAATAAGCACAAGGCTTATGTTTTCCTGCTTGATCTTGTGTGAGAACAGATAATGCTGTGCCATCGCGTTCAGTGACAAAAAGTGTAAAAGGTTTGCCGTAACATGGTGTCGCTAAAACAGGTGCTTGACATAAAGCTTTCTTCAAATCATCAAATGCAAGTGTATGTTCCTGAGTCCAAGGGAGGACAGTCTAAGTCGCTGCCTCCTGTGTTGTCAACTGTATGAGTGGCTTGGCTAGATATGCATACTGAGGAATCCATTGTCTGCAGTACGAAGTGAGGCCAATGAAGGCCCGTACTTCCTTTTGTGTCTTGGGTTGTGGCAGATGTGCAATTAACTGGATGCGATCTGGTGTCAACTGTCTACCCCTCTTGGACAGCAAGTGTCCAAGGTATACCACTTGCTGGGCACAGAATTGTAGCTTCGAAGGGGACACTTTATGCCCCTTTTCGGCCAGAAAATACAAGACAGTCAGTGATGCGCGTTCGCTGTCACGTTCGATCCGTGCTGTAATTAACAGATCGTCAACATATTGGAGTAGGGCAGTGTCAGTAGGCATGTGAATACAGTTTAGTTGTCGTTTCAGTGCTTGGCTGTAAATACTAGGACTTTCTGTGAATCCTTGAGGTGCACGTGCAAATTTGAAGCTTCTGCCTTTTAAACAGAATCCGAAGAGATACTGGCTTTCTGGATGAATGGGGACACTAAAGAAAGCGTTCTTGAGATCGATTACAGTAAAAAACGCTGCTTCGAAATCAATGGCAGTCAATAGAGAAGAAATATCTGGGACCACTGGGTACTGGGGTATTATGCATTTATTTAATTCTCGAAGGTCGATCACCAGTCTGTAGACCGGTGGTGCATTTGGGTCAGTTCGTTTAAGAATCGGAATGATTGGAGAATTACATACATTGGAGTCAGTTTCTACAACCACTCCTTGAGCAATGAGCTCGTCAATAATTTTCAGTAAGGCTGTTACAGCCTCAGGTGGTAACTTGTATTGGCGGATTCGGGGTAGTACAACACCTTGTTTGAGAGTAACACGATATGGTGTAATGTGCATACAACCTACATCAGTTGGACCTTGTGCCTATAAATGCTGTGGTACATTCTGCAATCTTGGATCAAAATCTCTCAACACATAATGTCCTTTAAAATCACGTAAAAACAATCTCACTCCTTCCGGAGAACAACAAATCACTGCTCCTAGTGCTTTCAATGTTTTTATACCAAGCAAGTTTTCTGGACATGATTTCGTAAGTAACAAGTCAGTAGTACGAGACAATGGACCAACTTCTAAGGAAACTGGCTTTGACACTTCGTTAACAATAGGCTTTCCTGAAAATCCAAGGGAAACATTCTGTGAGCCTGAGAGGGGTGCCCCTGGAACCTCGTCATGACTGATGGTAGTTCTGCTCGCCCCTGTGTCAATCAAAAAATTTCTGTCTTTCCCTAATACCTGACTATGTACATAGGGACCCTCTTGATCTACAGGAACCTCGATAAGGGGCAAGCCAAACTCCCTCTCTAGGCTGTTTCATGAGTACTGCTAATAATCGGGGTAATCTGACTGTGCATACTGGTACATTTGTTGCGTGACATGTTGTGTGGCAGCAATGGGTTGGGGTTGAGGTACTGCTACTGTCTGTTGTGTATTCTGAGGAGGTTGCGTGTTCTGCGGAATATTCTGTGGAACATGTTCTTGTCTAGGTGGACGTGGTCTTTCTTTCGTTCTGCCTGTAGCAATATTATATTTCAGGACGGTACATTCGTTTATATAGTGACCTGGCTGCTTACAATAATTGCAATTCCCTTTAACAGGAGCTGCAGAATGACCTGGCGGTGCCATACCCTTCTTCTGACCGTCAGCTGGGACAGACTGAGCAACTAGTACTTTCATTTTCGTATCTTTCATACGTCTCTGTTCATGTTCGTGTTCCTCTCTAATTCGGTTCTGGTGGTACTGTAACATTTGGAACATTTGGGAAGGGGTATTAGCTTGCCATGTACTCTCGACTTTCAGTACTCTATTTTTAACCTGTGGCAGGGAATTCTCGACTAGTTTGGACACAAAAAGATGTGGATATGATTCGCTACTTGTTTTCAGGCCACTATTAATAATGAAGCATTTCTCGAATCTGGAATAAAAATCGCTAGTATCTTCGTCTTGTTTCTGTTTGCAGGCTGAGATAGCATCCCAGTCTTCCTTTTTGATTGTCAATTACCTCAGCAAGACCTGTACTAATAATCCTGGTAATGCTTTAGCTTTTTCCCCAAGACCTGTACCTGGGACTCGCCCATCTTCTTCTGTTTCTAATTCTGCCCAAATAATCTTTTTATCTCCCACCTCCCATTCTTTTTCTTTCAGTTTTTCGTAGATGCCTGCTGGCAACAATACCTTTAACATTTTAATAATATCGGGATACGTATAATCCCCCATGAGGAGCATGTCTTTTAATTCACGGTGGAATTCTGCTGGTTCTTTATCATGACAGGGCACTAATTTTTTCATTTCCAATAATTCCATTTTGGTCAAGGGGGTGTATACGAATACTCGTTCTAGCTCATCTCCTTCTGTCCGGACGGGATGAACTTCTCGTAAAGGATTCTGTCTGTCTATGTAAAATGTTTTCCTTACTGGGGGTGGAACAGGAACGAAATGTGGAGTCAGGAACGTTCTGTATTTGTGTCGCTGTTCTAGAATGACATTAATTAAATCGGTACCCAGGCCTCTCCATCTCTTTAGGAGTAATTCTTCCAATATATTATATAGGGGACCTGGATCAGAATGCTGACTTTCGTACAGTGTAATGAGATGTTGAATCATGTACATACCAGCTAGTCGCTGTTCGTCTGGTGAAAGATTCAAAAATGTTTGCGCTACTATGTCATCTTTATATACACTAGTATTGCCAGCCCATTGGACTGCTGACCGGGCTAGTTCTTGTTCGTGCATGGTACTAAGTTCTCTGTAACCTATTCGTTCTTTCAGTACTTTATCAGTGGCTTGGAATAAATGTTCAAGAGAACATTGTTCTGGTATGGGAGAAAGAAAACGTTTCTGGTTTTCTGGGCGTATGGGTCTGTCAAAAGGTCTTGCCCTACCTACATATGCTATTGTATCTGGGGTTTCATTTTCTATATCTTCGTCCTCTGAGACTTCTTCATCCGCTTTCTCGGCTTCTCTCGCTGCTTTTTTCCTTGCATGTATGTCTAAAATTTCTTTACGAATCTTTCTGTACATGGATTCTATACAAGCTTGTTTACTATGTTTACCATCAGCTATGTTGTCACTCCATTTAATCAGAAGTTTCATCTCTTCTTTGTCTTTACCTGGCTGGTCTTGTTCCCTTATCAAACAATTTATCAAAAACTGTAAGATCATATTTTGTGTCTCCACCTTATTGTGTGCCATGGCCTCGTGAATACTTTCTGGTCTCTCCCCCGTTCTGATAAAATGATATATGTTATCTAAATGTTCTTTCATATCTGGGAAAATAGTCAAATAGTTCGTAACCCGTCGTAAACGTATTGAATATAGTATCATCTGGTCTTCGCCTGGTATTGGATCATATCTGCAATCAGTAAGGTACTGTTTAAGGGCTGCGTATGTAATTACTTTTGGTGTGCGTTGTAATGCTGCTTCTCTGAGTGTGGTTCGTTTTATTTGAGGCGGGGTGATAGGGGGACCTCCTACTGCTCCTCCTGAAGTGGTTTGATCGTCAACCATTACTGGCTGCGCTGTTACTGGTGGCGGTGTAGGCGGTAAAATAGGTGTCGGTAATGTAGAATGAACCTGTGTTGCAGGTGGATTAAAAGGATTACTAGGGCCAATGGCAGGAGCAGTGGCCGGAACAGTGGCAGGTGAGACAGTGGGGGGAATCGTGTCATCAACGGGAATGTGAACAGGGTTGGGAGGTTGAACATGGACATTTGCGGGACGATTTCTGTTTGCATATTCTGGGACAGTGTCATCTAAATAAGAAGAAAGGAAAATTTCTGCTGCGGTCTGTTTATGACGGAGTTTAGTCGGGACCAATGGTGGCGGTAGATTACTGGGTACTTCCGGGGTCGCCCTGGGCAGACCCTCGGCGAGAACGGGATACATGCC
Source organism: Lissotriton vulgaris (assembly GCF_964263255.1). Taxonomy (NCBI): domain Eukaryota; kingdom Metazoa; phylum Chordata; class Amphibia; order Caudata; family Salamandridae; genus Lissotriton; species Lissotriton vulgaris. Next base: position 796,266,012 of record NC_141700.1, on the reverse strand, counting down.
TGTAATAAGGGCATGTCTTTGTCTGTCTAACTGTTCTGCTCTGACTCGTTCACCTTCTTCTAGTAGCTCTCTTTCTTTAGCTTTTTCAGATTCTTCTCTACTTTTCTCTGCTTTCCTAATTTCTTTCTCTGTTCTTCTATGTGCTTCTTTACGCCACAATTCTATGGCATCTTTTTGGGATTGTCTGGCTTTCGTCTTCCATAATGCTTCTTCTACTCTCATGATGCAATCAGCATCCCATGTCCCTGAGACAGGCCATCTATATTTCTCTTCCAGATCCTTTGTATAATCAACCCACAAGTCTAAGTACAGTATGGCATCTAAGCCATGCTTATGGTACATAAAATGTCCTGGAGTGTCCCTAGGCGGGACGGGAACTGCTTCTTCGAGTATCCCTTTCCTAGTTCCTATCTGACGTAATTTCGAGAACAGTGGCATATTTGAACTTACTTGAACGTGAACACAATAAACACAGTAATGAATAGCAAACAATCATTCATACCACGACATTAAACACATTACAACATTTCAGACTGATACTACCTGATACATAGAAAAACATGAATACTGAAATCTCGAGATCTCTTAGTCACTAGATGCACTGCTAGAACAGTACAGACATACCGGTCCCATAAAGAGACACGTCATACCGTATTCACCTAAGTGAACACGTCTGGACCAGGTCTGTGTACCCAGACCCGTCTTGACCGGGCACAAATTAATGAACCCGTCTAGATGCGTTCCCAACAACGGTACTCACCGGGAAGAAAAACTGAAGGCCTCGGAAACTGGACTGGACTGCTACGACGTCTACTACGCGCTTCGGAACATGTGGGCCTCCGGATACCTCGGACCTTGCTCTCTCGGCTTGGGCTCTGGTCGGGACTCTCCGCATTCCTCACCGCCTCGTCTGGATGCCGGACCGCAGTCTCCGTCTCCTCCGTGGGCCTGAGGGAGATAGCAGGAAAACCCGCAGGTGTGCACAGGATTCCGTCACGGCTGTAGAAGGGGTCAGGGGCCTGCGTACATCGCCGGCGCGTGATGAAGGGGAGGGGTACCTATTCGGGCGCCAGATTTATGTGGTAAATAAAATTACCGGGACTATTTTTCTATACATTAAATGACAATAAGGATAGCTCAATAAAATGAGAGGCAGAGTCCGTGGTATCTGAGTCATACGGGCTTTAATTAAGTTTCTCGAGAAACGGGACATCGGGTTCCATCACCACTAAGGTTCAGGAAGGGATATTCAACACTTTATTAACATCACACATTATATATAATAAAACAGTATAATTGAAATGAATACAGTAGGCGTAACAATTGAAAAGAGAAAGATAAGAACACATGGGCGTAAAAGAAGGCGTGTACAGGGGCGTACACGGAGGTGTGTACTGGAAACGTCACAGAAGTGTCATAAGTGGGTGGATGCATAGAGAAATTCTGCAGGGTCAGCAGAAACCTTTAGCATGGGTGCGTGCGCAACTGAGCATGACGTGGTATAGACGTGTAGCTGGGGAGAACTGGGGGCTTGACTTTAGCACTAGTAGAGGAGTCATGGTGTCTGGGATGTCAGAACGACCTATACCTATAGTATATCTGGTATCTCATGTTTGGAGGATGTATTGTCTGAAGTAAAAGGTCTCTCGGGCAGAGGCCGTTCAATACTGAATGCTAGTGCCTGCATACGGGTCTTGGTGTAATGCGCGGGGGCCATGGGCCTACCATGGTAACGGGTTCGGTAAATTACTTGCATGGAGACAGGAGAACCGGGCCCTTTGCTCTGCAGCCGGAAACATGTTTACCTATTTCACTAGACTGGAATGTGTTTTCGAGGAGGCTGAGCAGATAACTGTAGGCAAAATACTGTCTTGGCAGGCAGGCCAGGCCGAGCCGGGCACCGCTTCGCTGAGCAGGAAGTAAGGCAGAGGTCAGGGATGCATACCTAAACTGCAGCTTTCAGAGACAGAAGAGACTCGGAGCCTCAATTAAGGGCCTGGCTCGGCTGAGCCAGAAAAACGTGAAGAACGTGTGCTTTGCGATATTTAAAAGTGCACCATGTAAAGACGTTGGCACCATAGGCCTAAGAGCCAAATTAACGTGGTTTTCTTGGAGAACTGAATAACTGACATGTTAACGTTGGACGCAAATGCATATGCGTCTTCATGGCAGGCACGGGAAAGGAATTACACGACATACATGGAACATGGGTACATGGATAGGGTGCGAGTGGGGGACACATTGATTACCTACAAATTTCTATTTCCTCAGTACAAACAGAGGAAATTTGTCCTCTAACTCAAATAATACCAACAAACAACAGGGTTCCTATCAAAGCCAATTTAAAAGCAGAATTTTCTACAAACAAAGTATAGAAACAGAGGTAAAGGCTTTGCAAACCCTGCCTGAACCCCTACCCCTTCAAAACAGTGACAAACGTACACCTCCCCCCAACACATACAACATCAGTGGGGGGGGGAGGTTGCAACATTTTCATCAACATTGCCAACGAATTTCCACAGACCAATGAGTGTTGTTCAGAACTAAAAAGAAAACACAATTCCACCCAGACTAGACAAAATGCCAAAAGAGCATCTTGCACTCTTACAGGAAGAGGTTCTTTCTCTCCTTCAAAAAGGAGCAGTAGAAATAGTACCACTACAACATCAGAGTATACTGCCTTTATTTTCTCATGGCCAAAAAGAACAAAACATTAAGGCCTATTCTAGACTTCAGGCCACTAAACCGGTACATCACCTCGGAACAATTTCACATGGTTACACTACAAAAAGTAATACCACTGTTACAGCAGTGAGATTTCGTGACGGCATTAGAACTCAAGGATGCATACTTCCATATCCCCACCCATCCAGCACACTGTTGTTAACTACACTTTCAGCTAAACGGACAGCAATATCAATTCAAGGTGCTACCATTCTGGGTCAAAACAGCTCCAAGGGTTTTCAAAAAAAGCCTTGCACTTGTGGTGGCTCATCTCAGACGAGAAGGAATACATGTTTTAGCATATCTAGACGATTGGTTTATCAAAACTCCAACTCACTATCAGTGCCTTCAGCACACTCAACAAATAACACATTTTCTACACAAACTGAGGTTTACATTTAACATACAGAAGTCTCACTTGCAACCTATGCAAATTCAGCCTTTCCTAGGTGTGATACTTAACTCAATCACAGCCAAGGCATATTCCAGTGCAAAAAGAGTCAGAGTTTATGCAAACATTACCTCTATTTCAGCCACAAGCTCACTTTACAGTGAAAAATGTGATGGGTCTAATAGGAGTGATGACCTCATACATAGCCATAGTACCACATGCTTGTCTAGATATGCTTCCCCTCAAAGCACTCTGCAATCTCAATGGTCTCAAGTAAATGGGGGTCTACAAGATGAAATTTTGGATAGGCCAGCAACTCATCGCTCTCTGCTATCAACAACCTGTTTCTGGGCCGGTCCTTCAAAGCCCCAATTCCGCAAATCACCATTACTACAGACTCATCCATCCATGGATGGGGGAGGCACATATCCAAGATCTCAGAGTTTGTGGTCTATGGACAGTAGCTCAAAAATAGCTGCATATCAACAATCTGGAGTTGTTAGCAATCCAGCTAGCCCTCAAAGCCTTTTGCATTTGCTGATTCAACAAGATAGTGCTGATATGAACATACAATATGATTGCAGTGCATTATATTAAAGAACAGGGGGAGGGGGACTGGGATGACCCTTCTCACAGCTATTCCTCCTAACAGAGCGTATCTGGCACTGGGCAATCAATTACAAAATCCACCTTCTAGCAGAATACCTACCTGGGGGGGACAACAACTTTGCATATATGCTTAGCAGAACACATCAACAGGTGCACGAGTGGGAAATCGATCAGACACTGGAAATAGACTTATTTTCCACTCACCTCCATGCCAAATGCTAAAACTTTGCATCCAGGTTCCCTCGTCCACTATCCAAAGGCAATGCCCTGTGGATGAATTGGCCAGGAGTATTTGCTTAGGCTTTGTCTCCTCTCCCATTCTTTCCATATGTAGTTCAGAAATTAACACAAACTTCTCTGATGCTTATCCTAGTAGCCCCAACCTGGGCACAGCAGCCATGGTTCACAACACTACTGCAACTATCTCCAGTGCGTTATAAGAAACTACCTCTCTAGTCACATTTATTAACTCAAGATCAAGGGAAAATCCTACACCCCAAGCCGATCAATCTAGCGATCTGGCTCCTTATGTCTTAGAATTCTGCATTTAAAGCTACCACAAGAATGTATGTACTTAAACAAGCTTGTAGACCGACAACTAGAACGTGTTATGCAGCTAAATGGAAACAAATTGTTCATTTTTTTGGGATAAATAAACACAGCCTTTATCACCTACTGTATAAGTTTTGTATAGGCTGTCATTTCCATCTGCAGTGGACAGGGCTTGCTTACACATCCAATAGGTTACATTTAGCTGCACTAGCAGACACATATGTCTATATTGAAATTACTAGTCCTAATTCATGGAAATGCTAAAAAGAGTTATACCACCTTCCACTCCACCAGCCCCAACCTGAAACTTGAATAGTGTACTTACCAGGCCATTTGAGCCACTTCATTCATGTCCACTCCAATTCTTAACTTCTGATGTTGGCTTTTCTAGGAGCAATCACATCTCTCAGAAGAATACATGAATTGCAAGAACTCACTTTGGAAGAACAGTCTTTTAGGTTTATATGAATAAAGTAGTTCTTAGAACTAACCCAAAACATTTGCCCAAAGTGGTGTCAGCTTTTCTTACAAACCAAACCATAGTGCGCGCGCTTGGTTGCGCTGGGAGTGTGCCGCTCGTCCGGGGAAGGACCGTCCGGCGCACGCGCACACCAGCAGCACCGGCACGCAGGCAGACGGGGGTCGAGATGTTAATCATTCGATGTGTGCAGCATCTGCAGCCGCGGGGGGTCCGTAGGGCCCACCCATGCCGCCTGGGGGCGCCGCTGCTGCTCCGCGGTGGCGGGGCACCGAAGGTGTGAGTGCATGCTGCGGGAGGCGAGTGAGGGGGCACGGGGCTGGGGCCAGCGATGGTGGTGGTGGTTAGGGTGACCAACTGGCATAGGTGCAAATTCAGGACGGTGAGTGTAAAAATTCAGGACAAAGGGTCAAAATTCAGGACAGAAATTCAGGACAAAAGGTCAAAATTCAGGACAAAACTTCGGGACAAAAGGTAAGTTTTACAGATGTGTCAGATGTGGTCGCGCAATAGTATATATGTAAGTAAATGGACAACCATCTAAGTACAAGGCAAAAATAGGTTTATATTAGGTTGAGACAATCGTGCACTTCACGTTTTTCAGTATGGCTGCAGCTTGCTGCCTTAGACAATTCAAAATTTGCATCTCGCTCCAGCAGGTACATTAATCACCAGACAATGGTGAACCACACCTGAACAGAAGTGAAGCCGCTTTTATTATTGATTGAAAACTACTGGATATATAAGGAACTTTGCAGTGCCAGCCCCCAGTAACAAAACCGCTCCACCCCCTTTCCAGCCTCCCAGGGAAACACCCGATGCCCGGTCCGGCCAGTTCTGCCTTGCTATCACCCTTCAATGGTGCCCCTCATCTTCACTTAGACCGTTTCTCATGTGTATTTAATTTCTCTCATAGTGTTACTCATCCCAATTATGTAGGGCAGGGTGTCGAAGTGCGTTACATCACACACATTATATAGAGACAATGACTCATATTAACGTGAAAGTCAATGTATAGGAAATGCTACTTAAGATAATGGGTGCTACAAGGTGTAATCATTCTTTTATCTATTATTCAGTCTTTCACCATTCATTCTGTCCTTTCATCTATGTGCCCATTTATATCCAAACATATTCAACCATTTGCAAACCTATCCATCATATATCCTTCCATCCATCATTACACTCATCCATCCCTCCATCCACCCTTTCAGTCATCCATCCATTATTCATCTATCCACCCTTTCACCCCATCCATCCGTACAGTCATCCATCCACTCTTTCACCCATCCATCTATCCACTCATCCATCCAGCCATTTACCCTTTCACCCATCCAGCCATTCATTCATTCACTTACTCATCCATCCACCCACCCAGTCACTTATCCATCCACCCATTCACCCTTTCAGTCATTCATCCTCCCTTTCTCTCTCCATCCCCCTTTCACTTATCCATCCATCCACCCATCCATCTACTCATCCATTCATTTATTCCATCCATTGATCCTATTACTCATCCATCCTTTCACTCATCCATCAGTCCTCTCATCCATCCACCCTTCACTTCTTCACTCATCTATTCATCCTTTTGTCCATCTACCCCTTTCACTCATCCATCCATCCTTTATTTTATCTATCTATTCACCCTTTCATTCATCCATTCATCCTTTCAGTCATCCATCCAGCCATTCACACATTCCTTCACTTATTTACTCACCCACCTTTTCACATTATGAGCCTACCCTTTGTGTACAGAGTTACAGACAGAAGAGGCCCATCAAGAACTTCACCTTGCTGTAGTTCCTAAAGCAAGGGGTGGGGTGGGGTGGGGTAAAGTTCACTATGCCCCTGCACATTTGAAGTCTGAAAACGTAGAAGTCATGAGTCGCACATGATGCACAGTGCCAGGATGTGAGGTGACTGTGACATGGTGTTGTTTCCATGGCTTGAAGTGGTGTAAAAAAACTGGGGGGTCTCTTCAAAGGGGGTGTTCGATGTAATTAAGGGCGTAGCTTAAAACACCTAGGCTAAAAATAAGCGCTAGCGTAGTGTTCCGCCCGACTGGTATTAAGTTGTTTCTGTCATTGCATCCAGATATATAATACAGCAAGTATCATTACGCCAACAAAAACCAGGACTATTGGCTTTGTCAATGGTTGTTAGTTGCTTAAAATAAAAAAAACAGCAACCATGGCTTTGTTGGATATAATATTGAAAATACTTCAGTTAAAAAATGATGAGCCAGTGAAAGAACGATAACCCGTTCTTTTTAACTTATTGTACAGGCTTCTTTATATAAACTGTTTTCTTACGTTGGTAAAGTTGCAGCATTAGCGTTTTGCCTTTTATTTTACAGAACGCCCTGCTGTACACCGAGGCATGAGGAGGCCGCCACATGATTTACCAGCCCAGACTTCCCCATTGACATTCTGTATGTGGCAATCATCAGCCACATACAGAATGACAATGGGCGGGGAGGGGCTGCTCTTTTGCTCAAGGAGGAGCGCGAGGCGCCCCATCAGGAAGGTGAGGCCTCTCACAGGGGAGCAGTGCTGCTCCCTGTGATGGCCAAAATTACGGACAAAAGACGTCCGTAAAAGGTTTCCTCACGGACAACGGGGCAAAGGCCCCCTTTGCCCTTCTTGGGAACAGGAAAGTAGTGGGAGTAACAACCACACCTTACTTCTGGCCCAGGAACGCACTCGATGGCCCCCTTGGCCAAGAGGGCCGTAACTTCCTCTTGCAGAAGTTTTAAGTGATCCCCGACACACGGTGGTACTGCGGTGGCATGGTTGGAGGGGTCGCCTCGAAGGGGAGGGAGTAGCCCCTTCGGACGATTTGCAGCACCCACCTGTCCGATATGATGTTGCGCCAGTGGGGGTGGGGATGGCGAACCCTGCCCCCCACTGGTGTTAAATGGGCCTGAAAGCTCGAACTAGGAAGGCTTTGAGGCGGATGCTACGTGGGTGGATGTGGACTGGCCTTGCCGTTGTCCCTTGGCCCCGCCACAGCGGTTACCATGTTTGCCGCTGCGCTGGATGTTAGTCTGCGGCCTGTGGCTGGCAGGACGTGTGGGGGTGCCCCTTCCTTGGCCGCGAAAGACAGCAGTTTGCTGGCGCGGGGCCGACAAGCCCAAGGACTTGGCCATAGCCCTTGAGGCTGCCTTGTCGCCAAAGAGACGACAGCCATCAAACGGCATGTCCATAAGGGTGTTCTGGACATCAGCAGAAAAATTGGCGGACCTCAGCCAGGCATGGCGGCGAACCGCCACCGTCGTTGCAATCGCCCTGCCTAGCGAGTCCGTGGTACCGAAGCACCCAATCCTGGCTGGCCGCTAATCATCTCAAACTCAATGCTCTTAAAACTGAGTTCCTCTTGATCTCACCTCCCGCGAAGATCACTACCGCTCAAACTTGGCTTAAACACCTAACGGCACTCAATGTTCATCCCACCATCGTGGACTCAGCAAAATCTTTAGGCATAACACTTGACACCAACCTCAGCATGCAGGAACACATCAACAAAGCAACTAAGGGTGCGAACTACCAGATCAATACCTTAAGGTACCTCAAACCCTTCCTTCCAGCCGAAGATTTCCAAACTGCGGTACAAGCACTAGTCATCCCTCGAATAGATTACGGCAGCATCGCCCTCTGCGGTCTCCCCCTAACTACTACGGCACCCATAAGAGCTTCTCTAAACGCCGCAGCGAGACTCATCACTGGATCAAAAAAACACTCACAAATTTCCCCTGACCTGAAATCCCTGAACTGGCTGCCTTTTGAAGCCAGAATACATCTGAAAATCGCTTGCATGACGCACAAGGCTGTCCACCTGAGCTCACCCGGATACCTCGCTCAGAAGCTGACGATTTCTGGAGGCCCCAGAAACACTAGAGGCACAAACAATCTTTTGCTAAAGCCCCAAAGATTCCGCAAGGAAAAAACCTATAAACGCTCCTTCTCAGGAATGGCACCCAGGATCTGGAATTCACTCCCCCCTGAAACCAGGCTCATCTCCTCTACCATACTTTTTAAGAAAGAAGTAAAAGCTATCCTCATGGCTAAATACACTTGAATTATTATTGGGGATGATTTCTACAGACGCTGTACCATCCAGTTCTACTGATCTTTTTGCATTTTTGTATGACTCGTGTTATTGACTTACCTGATTGTTTACGCTACCACTTATTTTTACTTGTATCATTATTGATGTATCGGTCTGACTATGCTCCCGCATGTACCTTCCCCACCCCAATTGTTACTTACTCACATGTTGTACCCTTAGTCTGTAAAGCGCTCTGATATCTGCAAAGATCTTGTTCGCGCTATATAAAACTTTCAAAATAAAATAAATTAATAAATACAGCCCACACCGGATGGAATACCGTGCCGCATTTCGCGCCTCCGCAAGGGCTTGGGTGAGTTTAACCCGGGCCTCCTCCGGGCATTGTGGCAGCATGTCCGCGACCGTGTCCCACAGAGAGTGGGTATAACGGCCCAAAAGACAAGCGGTGTTGACCGACCGCAACCCCAAACTAAGTGAGGAGAACATATTTTTCAGCCTTTCCGTTCTCCAGGACTTTCTGGTGTGATCCTTAGTTCGCAGACCCACCACCGAGGTTGGTATTGCTGGGGTATCTATTCTAAGGTAAGGAATCTAACACTAACCTGTTTCTTTCAGATGCACAAGTTACTTACCTTTGGTAACAATATATCTGTAAGAAACAGTAGTTATTGTTAGATTCCTTACCGCCCCACCCATCCTCCCCTTTCTGCGAACCGATATCGAGGGTTAAGTTTTATCCCTTTGAGGGCCCTAGTTTCATGGCACCAGTGTTGGTTTTTATCAAGGCTCTGCGTTTCTGGCGCGGAAAAGCTGTGTATAAGAACGGACGTCAGCGTGCGAGGGCGGCATCTAAGTACTCCGGCGACGTCATCCCGACGCTGACGATGGACGGGGAGCCGCAGACGCCTACCGACGCGCAGGGGTACTGCTACGCAAAAAGTTCCGTATCCAGACTGGATCCTGGGGATATTCTAAGGTAAGGAATCTAACACTAACTACTGTTTCTTACAGATATATTGTTACCGAAGGTAAGTAACTTGTGCCTTTGTCCAAAACACCTGCTCACTGCTAAAAAGCCATGGCGTGCACCGACATAAAGACTTGGAAGCTCCGCTCTTGAGCTCGGTACTGAAAGTTCAGCCTACAGCCGGGGCCTCCACCTCTTCAAAGCCTGAGTCCTTAACTCCTCAAACCACTTTTCCGGCTCCAAGAAACGAGAGCCACAGTACTTCGAAACCGAGTACACCGGCACTGAAACACACTACCACTCTGAAATGGTTCACCTTCAGATCGAAAACTCCACCCAAACCGATCCTCAATATCATTCAGGAACTGCTCGATTCAAAGCAAAAAACCTTCAAATAAAGTGCAGAACAAATAAAATAGTTCTACATCCAACAAAAAGCCTCAAACCTCCCAGAGACAATGAACTTTTCAAGAGGCTTTAGACATCCCTATATGGCGACTTTCACCCACGTGGGTGAAAGTGGCCATATACATGCCTTTCTTTTAACCTGAGGACACTCACGGCACTCAAAGTATGTTTTGCATGTGAGTGGTACCCCATTTTAATTGTGAGAATAATTTTTCCACATTGATTCCACGTGGGTGAAAGTGGCCATATACTTACCTTTCTTTTAACCTGAGGACCCTCATGGTATTCAAGAAAGCATGTTTTGCATGTGAGTGGTATCCCATTTTAATTGTGAGAATAACTTTTCTCTTTTCACGGTTGGGGACCAGTGGCCACTAGTGAGTCATACATTCTCAGTGTTTGTCACATTTTCATGATTCATTTCTTGTTAGACTTCTCACCTCTGAGGAAGTCTAAGCACACACACCCTTTTTTCTTTTTGGCCACAAAAGCAACCAATGATAACGTGGGCATACTGGTGAGTACAATCCAGCAGCTCCTTGGGTATGCGTATGTGAGGTTCTTTCTGGCCTTTTCTCACACTGTTTTCTTCTTCTTTTTTGTTACACACTTTTATGTGATGGTTTGAAACCACTTACTTGTGTGTATGTGATGTGGTTATTGACGTTTTTCTTAAATAGAACAGTAAGGACCAGAAGGTCACGGGCAAGAAGCTGGACATGTGGGGGAAGTTGAAAGTTTCAGTAAAAACTCCCTGTGGGTTCCAAAAATATAAGGTTCTTTGTTTGACAGTGGTCGGATCTGGCAGTGTCTCCATATCAATTACCTAGAGCTTCAAGCTGTTCACCTAGCATTAAAAGCGTTCCTACCTCACCTACCACGCAAAGTTGTCCTAATCCGAAAGGACAATATGACAACTATGTATTATCTACGAAAACAGGGGGGACTCACTCTCTCCAATTATCATGTGTAGCCTACACAATATGGAAATTAGCACTATTGCTTGGTTCATTCACTTTATCACTTTGGGGAACAGCGTACCCTTCATTGTTGAAACTATATTGGGGCATGTGCGCTGGACCCTGTAAAACATAGGCCCCTTGTAGGAAGGTACATCCTGACTATGGTTGCCCCCAACTTTTTGCCCTGTGTTTTAGCTGGTTTTGGACATAGTCGACCTGGGACCCTGCCAATCAGGACCCCAGGCCTACTGCTCTCTCTTTAAAATGGATTCCATGTACCCTAGGTACATTTCCAATTGGTACTGGGCCACCTTATCAGACCCTGTAACTCAGGGCATAGGTGTACCCAGGGCCGCCAGGGGCTGCAGCATGTATTATGCCACCCTTGGCTGGCCTCCTAAATTTGACACAACTGGCTGCATGACAGCTGGGGCGAAGTCGTGTAATCACCCTTTGCTTTAGGTATAGTAGTTCTATATCTAACCATACAATGGACACCCGAGTTCCTATCAGTCACTCCTATGGCAGGCCTTGACAATCCTGAAGGCAGAGTGCATGGGCTCGTGTGAACTGTGTTCTGGCCCGAGCCGAGCCGGTTGCAGCTTGCGGAGAAAAGACCCAATGGCTGTTCCATGATAACGCGTACCACATCGGTAACTTCGGTGTCGCGTTATCAAGACATGTCGAGTAAGGTGTCATACGAATCGGGGTGCTGCCCTCTCACCAACCCTGGCGACGAGGTTAGCATCCCGCCCTTCTAGAGGGACACGACATGTACGTAACTGTGAACCCCGGTTAAAGTTAACGAAAGCCTCAGCTCCACAAAATGGATGCTGCCACCACAGACACGAGTCTGACCTCCTGCTGCTGGGAGTCCTTCCAGCGAGGAGCGCTTGGACAAAGGGTTTCCTGTCGAGGGCGGTGTTCGCACCGTCCCAGACAGGGTTTGTGTATTCTGGGTAGGTAGGGCTTTTGCGAGAAGGTGACTGCGGAGTGGCACCCCGGTGCTCACTACGCATCTGCCGGTTAGAACCAGTTCCAGGGGCGACAGCCCTGGCCTGGGGAAAGTCCGGCAGGGGAGAGGGGTGTAACTACCCCCCTTCCTGGTCCCACCCTTAGGGCAGGACCTAGTCATGTACCCACCCCTTTCTTTAGGATAAAGGCCGGAGCGGGGACCCTTCCAAATTAGATCATCTTTGAATCAAGAATACTTTCTACGAAAGGACTTCAAGACTCTTCTCAAGATTTCTCCCTTGTGGCTAAGGAGTAGTCACCCTGCATCAGCGGGCACCATCTAAGAACTCTGCGGTTTGCTGTAAGTCCTTCCTCAAGGAATCCGACGGCCCAGCTCGACGAGAACCGGCTTCCCTGGCACCTCTGACCTCTACCCACGTCATCAGCTCAGCTGTGATCTGTGGGTGCGACGAGACCTCGAGGGACCGGCCATCATCAGAACCTGCACGCTCTTAAAAACCAGCACGACCATCGAGGTAACTCTCTGGTGAGTGCTCTGGGGTCCGAGAAGCCCCGACCCTGAGCCGCTCCAGCACCGAAGTGCAGTCTCCCAGCATCTCCACGATCTGCGTGGGGCCCTTCTGCTCGCTGCTCAGCACGTTGTCTGGTCACTAGCCGCTGGCTTGTGTCCTTCTGTGACGACATCCGAGAATCATCACTGCCGGTCTGGTTGCTCCAGACTGGCCCTTGCTTCCATCTTTTCGAGAAGCACCCCGGACCCTCCTGGTCCACCCAAGACGCCGACAGCGCCCTCCTTCGTGGGACAGCTCGCACCTCCACCGTGGTCGCCGACAACGCCTCCTGGTCCGTGAGACTGCAGAGCCTAGCGTCGCCCACTCACCTAGTCGAGGTGACGGCCAACCGGTGCCTTCCTGGTACCCTCTGACTACTGGCTAGTAGTACGAACTTGGTCCCCTCTGCTTTCAGGTTTCATCAATCTCCGATCCAGGCTTGGATCTCTACGAACTATTCATCACTGGTCGCCGGCCAGCAACTCCTTTTCTTCCGGCTCCTGGCTCGTCAGCGAAGACCCCGACGCCTGTAAGACTTGTGCAGCCGCAGCCCTCGTGGCTAGGTAACTCGGCATTTCGGTGCCTGCATAGCCTCCTTACTCTAGGGTCCCGAGTCCCTCGCTTCCGACTTGCCTTAACCTTTCCGTGTCTTCGGACACTTGTTTAAACGTGCACTTAAAGTATTTGCTAAAGAGATTTGGTTTGTGCTTAGTACCCTGTCCTCATAAAGAGTACAGGGCTGTTGTGATTTTTAATAAATATACTGTTTATTTTCATAACACTTGTGTGGTGTCCTTTCACTGGGTGTTCAAGGGGTACATGTGTGGTAAACAGCTAGCTTAACGTGCCCTCTCGAGTCTTTAGCCTTAGACTGCTCGTATCCACGCTACTAGGATAGCTGGTCTATAGGTTGACTTACAACCAAACACCATAAGGGTCGTTGGAACGATACATAGCGGTCGCTAGAATAGCGAACGTTGCATATCGGGCTAACTTCTCACATTGGTGAGCAGCGGTTGGGATTTGAGCTTGCTGTTGTTTTACCACACGTATCCTAAGAATATCTTGTTGAAAGATCGCACAAGTACTGTTAGTACATATAACTAAAAGCTTAGAATACTCTGAGTTCTACTGAACCAGCTGTTGTAGCTCCTCAAGGCTTAGCACACCTTGGCTACAACTCTTAGCAAGGGTACAGTAGGAAAACACATAGTGTAGGTAGGTGCATCACTTACACCACACTAGAAACAGTATGTCGGGCCAAGGAGGAAACTCTGAGTCTCCCCTTGTGTCAGTTGACCCTCCACAGGTCATCCCTTCAGGATATACTGTGCTGAGCTTCAAGGAGTTAAGACGACTGTGTCACTCCCGGAAGATTCAGCAGGGGTCTAACCCCACAACGTCCTTTCTGATTGGTCTCTTGGAGACTTATGATGCCAGGAGAGCTGAGAAACTTCGTAGCTCTTCTAATCCAGAAGGAGACATGCCTCCCCTCGAGGGAACCCGGGACGATCCTGACCTCATACACCTCGCAACTGAGAACGAAGATGGCGAGGAGGATGAGGATGAGGATCTCTCTGGGGACGAGGCAGATAAGGGACAGGTAGAAGTCGTCAGACTAACACGGTCCAACTTAAGCAAACACGATAGTGGTACTGGGGAAACCCCGGCGCTACTGTCGGGTCCGCTTAACATGGGGAATGGACGAGCCAGATCTCTGTCAAGAGGCTCTGGCAGATCCCTTCATACCAACGGCTCTCACAACTCTTCTCAAAGAGGGATGACGTCCCCTCAGAGGAGAGTGTACGAAGCTAAGGAAAGGGCAGCTAATCTGAGGATCGAAAGGGAAGAACTTGCCCTGGCCAAGGAAAAGCTTGCTTTTGCTAGAGAGCAACAGTTAAGTGGGGCAGTCCCCACTGGTGGCAGCAATGTACCTAGTAATAGGGAAAGGAGTTTTGATACGAAACACCTTGGGAAGATAGTGCCCCCCTTTAAACAAGGGGACGACATCCACAAATGGATTACTGCTTTGGAGAGGGCCTGCACTGTGCAGGGTGTTCCCCAGAGTCAGTGGGCAGCTATCTTGTGGCTCTCCTTTGAAGGAAAAGGAAGAGACAAGCTCCTCACCACAAGGGTGGAGGATGCTAACGATTACCAAGTCTTGAAAAATACACTCGTTGAAGGGTTCGGCCTAACCACTGAGCAGTACAGGGTGCTGTTCAGGGATACCCATAAAACGCAGTCTCAAGATTGGTCTGACTTTGTCGATTGTGCCACTAAGGCTTTTGAAGGCTGGCTACTGGGTAGTAAGGTTACTGATTTTAAAGGATTGTATAATCTAATTATAAGGGAGCAACTCTTAAATAATTGTCAGAACCAGTTATTACACCAGCACCTGGTAGACTCTGATCTGACCTCTCCACAGGAATTGGGTAAGAGGGCAGACAAATGGGTCAGAACCAGGGTTAGGCCTAAAAACCAGGGTGGTGACCAGAAAAAGGAATCAACCAAGCCTCAAGAGAAGGGTGGGGATAAATCCACAGAGAAGACTTCCCAAGGGCCCCAAAACTCCAACAAGGGTGGTGGGTCCCAGAACACTCCTTCAGAACAGAAGAAACCTTATTGCCATACCTGTAAACAGGTGGGCCATTACAAAAGTGATGCCAAGTGCCCTAAAAATAGCAATAAGGAAAACATACCCCCAAGTAACACTCCCAGACCTCCTGTTACCACTAGTGGTAATCCCCCAGGTGGTGGGAGTGCCCCCAAGAATGTGGTGGGCATTACTTTGGGCAATCAGGAGGACTATGGCTTAGCCAGGTTCCCTGACCACACTCTTGTCTGTGAGACTGGCATGGGGTTTGCCAACTTCACTACTGGACCCCACATTTTGGGAAAGTATAGACAAGAAGTCTTATTGAATGGTCAGAAAGTTGAGGCATTCAGAGACACAGGGGCCAGCCTCACCATGGTGAGTGACCATCTGGTCCCCTCTGCTCAACTGACCCCTGGTTTTACTTATCAGGTGACGGACATTCATGGAATGAAGAGAAGGCATCCCATGGCAGTGGTCAAGCTCAGCTGGGGTAATGTCACAGGGCCCATGAGAGTGGCAGTGACAGATAACCTACCTGTAGATTGCTTACTGGGGAATGACCTGGAACTCTCAGCATGGGCTGAGGTGGAGCAAGAAACTCATTCCAGAATGATAGGCCTATCCAGACAGGTTAGTGGGGCAGTAATAGCTACAGCCCCAGTCCAAGCACCATTCCTCCCTGAAAAGGTTGGAAGGGCAGTGGTAGCCACTGCCCAGGCTCAGACAGACTTTCCAGAGCAGGATAGGAGAGCTGTGACAGTCACAGCCCAAACACAGACTGAGTGCCCTCCTGAAAAGGTTGGCAAGGTTGAAATGGTCTCAGCCTCTACTCAGACAGATAGTGAGGTTGTGAAGCCTGAAACGATGGATCACTCCACTCAAACAGAGAGCATTGAGGAGGAAGAAGAGTCTTCCCCCTCCCAGACACTAGGTGAGAGCCAGCCTCCTCAGGGAACTGACTCTACCCCTGTTGAAGGAACTGCCCCAGAGGTAGTCAGGCCTAGCCTGGCAGAACCCCTGATGGCAGTGGACCCTTCCCAGGTGGGACCCAGTCTGGAGCAGGTAACCTGCACCTCTCTACCCTGCCTCAGTCAGCCCAGGGCTGAAGAGATTAGGGAGGCCAGTGGTGGACCCCAAGGGGCCCCCTGTCCAAAAGAACCCCTTAATCAGCAGATTAGGATCACTGAAGCTGGTAAACCTAGCCAAGTGAAAATAGAACAGACTCCTGAGGGATCCCCCTTAAAAGTAGTTAGGGAACTCCTACAGCTGGACACTGTTGGGCACAGCCAAACATGGGGCCTAAAAACCCCAGACCTGACCTGTCCCTCCAGTAAGCCAAACAGAGGGACTCAGCCTCCAGCTTTAGGTAGCCAGAGGCTGACCCTGAGAGCACAGTGCATCTCAGCTAAAGAAAGGAAGGCACACATGATGAATGGTGATTGGAGGAAGTTGAGCCCAAAGGTAGAGGAGCCTCACTTCAGTACTCCATCCCAGCATCAGCCTTCTTCTTTCCCAAGACACACCAAAGGCAGAGATTCCCTATGGGGGAGACCCTCAGATACCCTTAGGGCGAGGGGTTGCCTAGTGGACCATGACACAGGGGGAAACCAAGCCAGAGCTGGTCCTTCCTTATATGGCCACTTAGGTAATAGAGGCTTACCTGGACAAGGATAGCCTTATCTCCTTTCGTTTGGGGGGGGGTTGTGTAGGAAGGTACTTCCTGACTATGGTTGCCCCCAACTTTTTGCCCTGTGTTTTAGCTGGTTTTGGACATAGTCGACCTGGGACCCTGCCAATCAGGACCCCAGGCCTACTGCTCTCTCTTTAAAATGGATTCCATGTACCCTAGGTACATTTCCAATTGGTACTGGGCCACCTTATCAGACCCTGTAACTCAGGGCATAGGTGTACCCAGGGCCGCCAGGGGCTGCAGCATGTATTATGCCACCCTTGGCTGGCCTCCTAAATTTGACACAACTGGCTGCATGACAGCTGGGGCGAAGTCGTGTAATCACCCTTTGCTTTAGGTATAGTAGTTCTATATCTAACCATACAATGGACACCCGAGTCCCTATCAGTCACTCCTATGGCAGGCCTTGACAATCCTGAAGGCAGAGTGCATGGGCTCGTGTGAACTGTGTTCTGGCCCGAGCCGAGCCGGTTGCAGCTTGCGGAGAAAAGACCCAATGGCTGTTCCATGATAACGCGTACCACATCGGTAACTTCGGTGTCGCGTTATCAAGACATGTCGAGTAAGGTGTCATACGAATCGGGGTGCTGCCCTCTCACCAACCCTGGCGACGAGGTTAGCATCCCGCCCTTCTAGAGGGACACGACATGTGCGTAACTGTGAACCCCGGTTAAAGTTAACGAAAGCCTCAGCTCCACAAAATGGATGCTGCCACCACAGACACGAGTCTGACCTCCTGCTGCTGGGAGTCCTTCCAGCGAGGAGCGCTTGGACAAAGGGTTTCCTGTCGAGGGCGGTGTTCGCACCGTCCCAGACAGGGTTTGTGTATTCTGGGTAGGTAGGGCTTTTGCGAGAAGGTGACTGCGGAGTGGCACCCCGGTGCTCACTACGCATCTGCCGGTTAGAACCAGTTCCAGGGGCGACAGCCCTGGCCTGGGGAAAGTCCGGCAGGGGAGAGGGGTGTAACTACCCCCCTTCCTGGTCCCACCCTTAGGGCAGGACCTAGTCATGTACCCACCCCTTTCTTTAGGATAAAGGCCGGAGCGGGGACCCTTCCAAATTAGATCATCTTTGAATCAAGAATACTTTCTACGAAAGGACTTCAAGACTCTTCTCAAGATTTCTCCCTTGTGGCTAAGGAGTAGTCACCCTGCATCAGCGGGCACCATCTAAGAACTCTGCGGTTTGCTGTAAGTCCTTCCTCAAGGAATACGACGGCCCAGCTCGACGAGAACCGGCTTCCCTGGCACCTCTGACCTCTACCCACGTCATCAGCTCAGCTGTGATCTGTGGGTGCGACAAGACCTCGAGGGACCGGCCATCATCAGAACCTGCACGCTCTTAAAAACCAGCACGACCATCGAGGTAACTCTCTGGTGAGTGCTCTGGGGTCCGAGAAGCCCCGACCCTGAGCCGCTCCAGCACCGAAGTGCAGTCTCCCAGCATCTCCACGATCTGCGTGGGGCCCTTCTGCTCGCTGCTCAGCACGTTGTCTGGTCACTAGCCGCTGGCTTGTGTCCTTCTGTGACGACATCCGAGAATCATCACTGCCGGTCTGGTTGCTCCAGACTGGCCCTTGCTTCCATCTTTTCGAGAAGCACCCCGGACCCTCCTGGTCCACCCAAGACGCCGACAGCGCCCTCCTTCGTGGGACAGCTCGCACCTCCACCGTGGTCGCCGACAACGCCTCCTGGTCCGTGAGACTGCAGAGCCTAGCGTCGCCCACTCACCTAGTCGAGGTGACGGCCAACCGGTGCCTTCCTGGTACCCTCTGACTACTGGCTAGTAGTACGAACTTGGTCCCCTCTGCTTTCAGGTTTCATCAATCTCCGATCCAGGCTTGGATCTCTACGAACTATTCATCACTGGTCGCCGGCCAGCAACTCCTTTTCTTCCGGCTCCTGGCTCGTCAGCGAAGACCCCGACGCCTGTAAGACTTGTGCAGCCGCAGCCCTCGTGGCTAGGTAACTCGGCATTTCGGTGCCTGCATAGCCTCCTTACTCTAGGGTCCCGAGTCCCTCGCTTCCGACTTGCCTTAACCTTTCCGTGTCTTCGGACACTTGTTTAAACGTGCACTTAAAGTATTTGCTAAAGAGATTTGGTTTGTGCTTAGTACCCTGTCCTCATAAAGAGTACAGGGCTGTTGTGATTTTTAATAAATATACTGTTTATTTTCATAACACTTGTGTGGTGTCCTTTCACTGGGTGTTCAAGGGGTACATGTGTGGTAAACAGCTAGCTTAACGCGCCCTCTCGAGTCTTTAGCCTTAGACTGCTCGTATCCACGCTACTAGGATAGCTGGTCTATAGGTTGACTTACAACCAAACACCATAAGGGTCGTTGGAACGATACATAGCGGTCGCTAGAATAGCGAACGTTGCATATCGGGCTAACTTCTCACACCCCTTTGTCCCTCTTTGTTTGCTGGTTCTTGCACGGGCAACCCCGTGGGACTCTATAGGTTACCAACAGTACATTGCTTACTGGTTGGCCCATTAACCTTACACAAGCTATACCAACACTCTCCTGAGTGTGGATAGAAGGGTGTCCTACCAAAAATGGAAGACATCCAGGGGATTAGCTTCGATGAAGAAACAATAGCCGGCGCCCTGAGATCAGCCCCTTACTTGCTAGGTCCTGGGGGGTCACAGCCTCAGGTTCGACGACGGACGACTGGGTCTCAATAATACAACTTAAAAAATAATGGCTTAGGACTACCATCCAGGGGGCCTTAATGACAGAATACTTGAGAGCAAATATTGCTCCCCCATGGGCTCATAGTCAACATCCTCCCAAGCATTTTCCTTGAAGATGGGCCTTTTAAACAGGATTGGTGCCAGGTATCCTGGAAGTGTCCCAAAGACCTCCTTTTCCTTATTGTTAAGACTGCCAAAAGATTGGCTGATGCACTCTTAATGAGAATACAGGCGGCTGAGTCCGCCCTCAAAGGTACTATCCCGAAGACTGCCTTCTCCTCTAAATTGGCCGAGATTAACAATGAAATCTCTGAAAGAAGGGAATACCTATTGAAACAAAAAATCACCAAACTGCAAAAAGATGTGGCCAAATTCGACAAAGAGAAGGTGTACCCCTATCTCAAAGATGACTATATCTCAACCAAGAATAGTTACTCCTCTGACGACAGCTCCGTTCTCTTCCAGGGGATCCTCATCAATAGTCATAAGCACTGAATATTCCCGCCTACGTGCGGGGACACCGGAAATAATATAAAAATATATATGGAAATCACATATATCTCACTCCCCATATATGTATGTACATATATAATTTTTTCTCACACCAATGCAGCCCCAAAACTGCAGCTAAACAATGTAATTACCCATACATATACTGTATTAGCAACTAAACAAAAAACACATTAGGTCAAATAGCACTTGATCTCTGTGTTTTAATGAGCAAAACACAATCCTGAAAAAACCAAATAAATAGACATTGTTAGCCTACGGGCTGCATTGAAAATGAAAGCATTTTTAACAAAAACTGGCACCGTGCCTTTAAGGCAGCCATGACCCCTGGCTCCATGCCTCAGGGGTGACAGGTCAGTTGTTCTTACCAGCTCCTTCTGTCAGGACCCTGGTTCAACAGCTCTCACCTTTTATGGCTTTCTGTCAAAAATTCTTTGTGATTTTCTTCAATTTTCACTTTCACTCGGCGGTTTTTAAGCTTAGAGTGTTAGTGCTGCCTTTTTTGAGTTGCAAAAAAATTATCATTTTTGTCAAAATGCCTTCTCTTTTTGACACCTGCCCTTCCTGTGGGAAGAAGAAGGCCAGGACTGAGACACACCCTGTGTGTATCCTCTGTCTCCCTGAGACACACTCTGCAGACACCTGTGAACACTGCAAGACTTTGTCTAGGAGAACCCTCAAAGATAGAGAGAGGATAAGGATGTATGGCCTCTCTGAGAGAGGTAGGTCTCCTAAGAGGCAGAAAAACCAGAGGACGCGATCGACGTCAAGAGAAGTCCCGACTTGTTCTTCTTCGGCGTCTGGATCGGCGTTGAAGATTCCGGCGACGAAGACAAGTCACCTTCCTTCGACGGCGAAGACTTCAGCGCCGAGAACTAAGGTACCTCCGCTGCCGTCAACTGGGCGACGCGCAGCGTTGAGTGAGAGGTCTCCGTTGGGGACAGGAGCTCAACGTCGAGACAGCCGTCGTCGAAGCAGCATCACCAGCCTTCGACATCGCAGCTTCCTCCGTCGACGCCTAGTCGATGGCGTTCGACGTCGAGACAACCTCCGTCGGTGTCCAGTCATCGACGCTCGACGTCAAGGCACACTCCGTCGACGCCCTATCACCGGCGTGTGACGTCGAGAGACACTCCGTCGACGCCACATCATCGGTGCTCGACGTTGACACTATCCGTTGATGCCTCCACATCACCACTCGACGTCGAGACACTCTCCGTCGACGCCTCAACATCGCTACTCTCCGACAAGACGCTCTCTGTCGACGTTGGTTCACACTGGATTTTCGACGTCGAAGCACCCTCCATCGGCTTCAAAGCATCGACGCTCGATGTCGAGCCATCTGTCGTTGACTTCCCAACACCGAAGATCGACGTCAAGGCAGGTCTCTCCATCGGAATCCAGGAGGCGTTCGAGGTCGAGCCACAGATCTCCGCAGGGAGTCCATCAACCCTCGGAAAAGCCTTAATCGGCTTCGAGGCCGATGTTGTCCGGGTCAGCGTCGACCCAGAAAACCACGACATTGAGTTTGCCAACTCTGTCGCCAGGTCACAGGCCTCTGTCGCAACAAAGATCTCCAAGGTCGGCGTTGGCTGCGGAAGGAGAATTGGCCTCAGTGAGACGATCTAGATCTACAGAACATTCTCCTGCGGGCATGAGCCCTCCTGCTAAAAGGAAGAGAGGTCAAAAAGAGAATTCCCCTTTGCGTAAAATTCTATATCCTCTATACTTTCATACACAACATTAAATTCAAAGAGGAACAAAGAGGAAATATAAAAAGTATTGTACAATTTATTCAAATAAATATTAAAAACAAAATATGCCCTATGCCCAATTATTCAGAATAAAAACACAAAAGTGGGAAACAGAAGTAAGGAATAAATGGTTCCTATTATAATGAGGCAAATACAATGGTCGAAAAGCAATCACACTCTAACACATATATCTAGTTCGTAGTCAGAGTTGTTGCTTCATAGACTCTTAGACTTAGCGTATTTCAACTCAAGATATGCATCGACACGTTTTGATGGGCTTGTATTTAAAGAGCCAACACCTTCTTCAGGATATACCATTTGAATCCCACATAAGCATTTAATATCTTATACAGGATCACACAGAACCTCAGAATCTCCAGCCTTTCACTGCGATACCACTTTATGGTTATTTTTATGAAAATAGTTGCTCCCAAAAAATTACTTCAGAGGTCACGATTCGTTGGTTGGACCATTGGAACCGCCAATATTTAATCTTAATAATACGATCAATCAGTACACGCCATAGATCCCAAGCGAAGGAAGACGTTTATTTCAAATAGTTAAGGGCGTGACTGGTTACGTAGTAATCCCGACCACCATGGAGGCAGAACCACTAGCAGTCTGCTTAGTTCCAGAAAAACGGGCAGTCAAAATCTGATAAGACATCACAGAGTCTGTCTAGATCCCGCTCTAGAGACCCTTAATGAGGAAACACGCCAGTAAGCCTTTCATCATCTTCTTCAAGCCCTAAATCTACAGATCGAAATAGATCACCGGATGTGGTCATCTATTCCTCTGGCAGTGAAAGGTCAAGGCATTCTCATGCACGTTCACAGCATGAACAGAGAACATCACAGTAATATTCAAAAGTCGCCTCCCATCATATCACCAAGATGGTATAGGCCGGGTCTGGTGGCTCAGTGGACTAATGCATCCATTGCAGGGGCCTGTGTTCGACCTCATGGTCACAGGTTCAAATCCCGGCGGGTCCACTCAGCCTTTCATCCATCTGAGGTCGATAAAGTGAGTACCATTGAGTTGGGTAACAATGAACATCTGTTATTCAGCGCCAAGAGACCTCTGGGTGAACGTGCGCTTTACAAATACACATGTTATGTTATGTTATGTTAGGCCTACTCATCACGGGACGCCAGCCAGACGGGTGTCCAGGCTCAGAGATCGATCACGCACCCGATGTGTTCCAGCAGATAGAGGTCCAGGTCTAGGAGCAGAAGAAGGGAAACACAGATCTCCCACTCCCTCCTCATCTCCTACTCGCTCTCATAGATATTATTCTCCGACTTTGACGGACAGTCCTCCCTCGAGAATATCTCCAGTGGACGACATCTTTACTTTCCAAGACATCTTGGGCAGAGGGGCTCTTAAGCTGGGAGTTCCCATGACGACTCACCAGGTCAAGACCTCAGCGATTTTCAAGACTTTGCATCACAGGTTGGCGCCCAAACCTCTACTACCCTTGGTTCCGGGGATTATAGAACCTGTGATGGAGGTGTTCCTCACACCAGCGACGATAAAGTCCGCCCCGGCGAGGATTCTTAAGAAATATCCTTCACCATAGTCTGTTATTATTGCGGCGGCAAGAAAATCCCGCGCGGTGGCTTCCTCCTCCACAGTGCCTCCGGATAAGGAAAGCAAGTCGCAGGATTCTTGGGGAAGAAGAGTCTAACACCTCAGCCTCACTTCTGAAGGTTTCCAATGCGGAAGCACTTTTGGGCTGCTATGATCGGTCCCTGTGGGATTCTCTGCAGCTGTTCATAAAAAAAACTCCAGCAAGAGGATCGAAAGGACTTTGAGGAGATTCTCTTGGAGGGCAGCCAGGTCTCCAATCAAATCATTGGTGCTGCAGCAGACGGAGCTACTCTCTCAGTGCACAGCTATGCACACTGAGTATGTGCAAGGAGGTCATCCTGGCTGCGTCTGACGGCCCTTAAACCAGAGGCTCAGTCTTGCATCTTGAATTTGCTCTTTTCCGGAACATCGTTATTTTGTGCAAGTACCGATGAGGAGATGCAGCGAATGAAAGCAGAGTTGGACACTCTTAAAGCTGTAGGGCTTGAGAAGAAGAAAGAGTTTCGGAAAAGGTTTCGCACCTACAATAAGGGCTCTTTCAAGCAGAGGGTACAAACCCCTCAGTGGCATGAGGGTCAGGACCAGCAGGGGCAGCAGAAGTCTCAATACAGAGGCAGGCGTAATTCCAGAGGCGGTGGAAATCAGCGCCAGGGCAACAATGGCAACAAAGCCCAGTCCAAGCAATGAGTCCTTCCTTCCCCCAGCGCCGTTGACCACTGCAGTGGGGGGAAGCATCGCGCATCATATGAAAGAGTGGCATACCATTACAAAAGACCGCTGGGTGTTAACTACACTTCAGAATGGATACTGTCTTTGTTTCCAACATTTGCCTCCACCCGTTCCTCCAATGCCAACATCAAGTCATCAGCGAAACCTTTTGAAAAAGGAGGTGGGTATACTCCTCAAAGTCAGCCATTGAGAGGGTGCCAACTTCTCAGAGGTGGAAAGGAGTGTATTCACGGTACTTTCTGGTCAGAAAAAAGGGCCAAAAGGCAGAATACAGACCCATTCGCACTTGAACACTCAACCTGTATATCAAAAAAGAAAGGTTTCGCATGTTCGTGCTTCATCAAATATATCCACATCTCAGGAGGGGAGATTGGATGTGTTCGCTGGACCTACAAGATGCCTATTTTCATGTCCTGATAGCTCTCAATCACAGAAGATTCCTTTGGTTCCGGGTGGGAACCTCCCACTACCAGTTCAAAGTCCTTCCGTTCGGGTTGAAGTCAGTACCCCGGGTGTTCACGAAGTGTGTCGCAGTGGTAGCGGACGCACTACGCCGCAGGGTGTGTTCGTGTACCCATACCTGGATGACTGGCTACACTCAATGTCATAGTCCGTGGAGGACTGTATCACGATCGCGCCCCCCTTATCAGCCTGTTTGATAATTATAGTCTGATCGTTAGAGAGTGATCTGGTGGGTGTTTTCAAGGCCCTTCAACACTGCCCCCTCAAAAGCAAGGATCTCAGGTGGGACCATGTTATTGGTGGGGTTGAAAGTGGAGGGATTACGTAGACCAGTGTCATCCTGTTCAGGTGAAGGCCTATCCTGGATGAATGATACGAGTCGTCCCTTCCTAAAGAATTGTTTGAGTTCACATATCTCATTACTTTTGTCAGGGGTCGGTGTGGGAAAAAATCCCAAGCCCTTCTCCAACACTGTCATTTTGGTGGGGGTTAGAATTATAGTGGAAAGATTCACCACTAGACTCTCCTTCCTCTTGTCGCGCTCCTCGTCTCCACTGATGGAGCCGGCTGATCCTGCCATTGTACGCCCTTCTGTCCTCCTCTTCTGCGCCCTCTTCCTTTGCCCCAACCTCTGCCTAAAAAGGGGGTTTGTTCATAGGAAAGTATTGTGGAGGGCCTTTAGAGTACATTGCCCAGCCGGGTCTATGGGGCTTTCTTCAGGACCAATGTAAAAAGTAAGTACTTACACGACTTGTGCAGCTACTATGAGTGGTTCTTGGTACCACTTTTTTAACAACAATGAGACCAATCGTGCCTCACACTCATATAGTACTGTGCTTCATCGGGCAGCTCGAGATAGTTTCTCTGTGTCGGCTTTGCGGGATTTCCTTTCTTGTGCTTGTAGGAAGGTGGATATCTGACTATGGTTGCCCCCAACTTTTTGCCTGGTGTTTTGCTGGTTTTTCGACTTAGTTGACCTGGGGCCCTGCTATTCAGGACCCCAGGCCCACTGCTCTCTCTGTAAAATGGATTCCATGTACTCTAGGTACATATCTAATTGGATACCGAGTCCCCTTATCAGCCCCTGTACAGTGTACCTTAGGTACCCAGGGCATAGGTGCACTCAGGGCCTACCAGGGGCTGCAGCATGTATTATGCCACCCCTGGCTGGCCATCCAAATCTGACACAACTGGCTGATCACTCAGCTGGGGCAAGGTGGTGTAATCACCCTTTGCTTTAGATATAGTATCCCTATATCTAACCCTAAAATGGACACATATATTCCTATCAGTCACTCCTATGGCAGGCCTTATCAATCCTGAAGGCAGAGTGCTTGGAATTATGTGAGATGGTGCTCTGGCATGAGCTGAGCCGGGTTGCAACTTGCGGAACCAAGTCCTAATAGCCGTTCCATGATAACGCTATACCATATACTCTTAAGTGCATTATGAACCTCGCGGTCAAATGCTAACTTTGGTATAGCATTATCAAAACATGTCGAGTAAGGTGTCATACAAATTGGAATACTACCCCCTCGCCAATTCTGGCGACGGGGGTAGCATTCCACCCTTCTAGAGGGACACAACATGTATGTAACTGTGAACCCCGGTTAAAGTTAACTCGAGCCTCAGCATCACAAAATGGATGCTGCCACCACAGACACAAGTCTGACCTCCTGCTGCTGGGAGTCCTTCCAGCGAGGGAGGCTCGGACAAAGGGTTTCCTGCCTTGGGAGGTGCTAGCACCACCCCAGACAGGATTTTGTGTATTAGGTAGGACAGGGCTGAAAGGAATGAGACCTGCCTGGGGCACACAAGGTGTCCCTGTGCATACACCGGTCTGAACCAGTTGCTGGGGCACTCCAGCCCCAGAGCTGGCACCAGACCGGACAAAGGAAAGGGGGTGTAACCACCCCCCTTCCTGGTCCCACCCAGAGGAGGGACCTAGTCGTAGTGCAGCCCCCTTTAGCTGAATAAAGGTAGGAGCTGGTCCCATTCCCTTTTAGACTAATCTTGACAACTTCCAGGAAGACCTTTTGACCTTCTACCTCCTGAACCTCAGAAGACTGAAGAATCTCTCCTATGGTCAGGGAGTGACCATCCTGCTTCGCAGGCACCATCAAGCTCTTGTGCGGTTTGCTGCAAGTCCTTCCTTCCAGGAACCCGACGACCCAGCTCGACGAGACCCGGACCTCCAGACTCCTCTGACCTCTACCCACATCCACAGCACAGCTGAGATCCGTGGGTGCGACGAGCAACTTGGAGTCGGCCATCTTGAGAAACCTGCACAGCGCTTCCAGCACGACCGCCGAGGGATCCTCGAGTATGTGCATTGGGGTCTGAGAAGCCCCACACCGACGCAGCTCCTGCACCAAAGACCAGCCCCCCAGCATCCACGAGATCTGTGTGTGGCCCTTTTGCCTGGTTGCTGCTTGTCCTGTTGTCTGGTCACTTGCCAGCTGGCTCGTGACCTCTGAGACGACGACCCGAAGAATCCAACACTGCTGGTCTGGTCCCCCAGACTGGCCCTTGCTTCCTTGTGAACGAGAAGCACCCCGGACCCTCCTGGTTCTCACCAGACGCCATCTTTGTTCCACCGCGTGGCTTGCACTTGCCAAGGCCTGTTGACCAGATCGACGATCCAACACTGCCAACAGCAGCAGACTACGTGGGACAGCTCGTGCCTCCAGCCTGGTCGTAGAGAACAGCTCCTGGTCCACGCAGCTACAGAGAGAAGTGTCCCGTCCTCCACCCGACTGCGGCGACAGCATCTCGTTCCCTCCTGGTTCCAGCACCGTCACTGGCTAGTGACCGAGACTCTGTCCCCTTCCCTTTCAGGACTCCTTCTTCTAAGTTCCATCCTTGGAACCACCAGACTCCTCCATCTTGCTGCCTGCCAGCAACTTCTTGTTTCAGGCATCACCGGGATCAACGCAGCCAACCCAACACCACTTCAGCCCTATGCACCCGCAGCCTGTGGGTTAGGTAACTAAAGCTTCTAGGTGCTGAAGGTAGTGTTCACTATCCTAGTGTTCAGGTCCACTGTTATTTTCCTTCCATCCAGCCGGGTTCGTTCGGAATCCGTAACTTTGTAAACTGCAACATCCATAGACGTTGGTACGCATCCCGGGTGAGAGTTTCCACTCTGCACGTGAGTCCCGTGGGCCTCCTGCTCCTTACTTACCTAGTTTGTAGCGTAGTCCCAGCGATCCTCCAGCCTCTGGATCTCCTTACAGTATTTTCTTTCCTCGCATTCCATTGTATTGAGTATATGGCTTGTCGTGCCCCTAAGGCACTCGTGTAAATATTGTGCAAACTCGTATTTCCTTTTTAGTATTATCATGTGCTTAGCCCTCTGACCTCATAAAGAGTTCAGAGGTGTTTGTTAGTTAATAAATATCTGTTTATTTTCATAACAACCTGTGTGGTGTCCTTTGACTTGGTATTCAAGGGGTTATATGTGGTAAAACAGCTGGCTTCACATGCCATTCAGAGTTTAGCCTAAAGACTGCTTTTGTCCACGCTACTAGGATAGCTGGTCTATAAGGTTGACTTTACAGCCAATCACCATAAGGGTTGTTTGGACTGATACAAGGTGATCAATAGAACTAGTGAGCATCATATATCAGGCCAACTTCTCACAGTGCTAACTCTGCTCCTGGAAGCTGAATGTACCTCACCTTCCTTCTCCCCCCTCTGGTGATTCTGAACAATATCTTAACCCCTTGGCCACGGGGGTCATTTCCCTGCGGTGCTGGGGCGGGCGGCCGCGCACAGCGCCCCGGTGCTCGTGACGAGCTGAGCTCGTCATGAGCCACGGTGGCCGTGTGCTCATGACAAGCTGAGCTCGTCATGGCCACATCCGTTTCAGTGGAACGCTCGCACAGCAGGGGAATTAGCCCTGTGTGCGAGCCTTGGAGCCGTTATGACAAGCTCAGCTCGTCATGAACACACGGCAACCGTGGCTCATGACGAGCTCTGCTCGTCATGAGCATGGGAGGGGTTAAACAAGCTCATAGACCTACCACAAGACCAAGCGCGGGGACACACTAGTAAAGTGTAACCAAGCGCTTTATAAATGTCATTATCATCATCATCATGTTATGCTGCCAAAAGGACACGGTTTGTTTTCTACTGACAACAATAAAATAATCAACCCTCTAAATGCGCAAGTACAAACAATTCTTTCTTATTTGTTGCATTCAAAAAACAAAGGTTTGGCCTAGACTTCAATAAGTTTGAACTTGACTGCCATTGCAGCTGACTTGCAAAATAGACAGCACTTATCTTTGTTTACAGATCCTGTTATTATAGTCTCTATGGAGGGACTTCAAAGAATCATACGCTCTAGGCTTCCACCTGCATCAGCATGGAATTTAAACATAATACTAACGTGTTATGGGACCTCCATTTGAGCAACTACATTCTTGCCAACTACAATATTTATCTTGGAAAGTTGCCTTTTAAATAGCTACGACTTCGCTTAGAAGGGTCGTGAGATCCAAGCACTAACCTTCGTCCATCTTCATAGAAACAAAGTAGTGCTCAGAACAAATCCAAAGTTCATCCATAAAGTGATTTCCCCTTTTCATATTAATCAATCAATTGAATTACCAGTTTTTTTTTCCACAACCTGATTCGGTTCCAGAAAGAGCTTTACATACCTTAGATGTCAGAAGAGCATTGATGTATTACATTGACAGAACAGAGACATTTTTAGGGAATATTCCCATTGCTGACATTAGTAAGGCAGCAACATGGTCCACTCCACACTCAATCACAAAACAATGTGTGGATTGATTAGCACATCAGCAATCCAATGTAAGTCAGGCAGTAGAACAATTGTTACTTACCTGTAAACAGGTGGTTCTCCAGTATTGGTGTCTTTCATAGATTCACATGCTTGAATATTCCCCCGTCGTCAGAGTGGGAGTCCCACGGTAAATAAAATAGCAATAACATACTCATAATATGTATATGTAAAAACATAAATTTTGGAAAAGGTGATGGACAGAGTTTCTGAATGATGCAGAATACTCCTACCCAGTCAAGAGATCAGGGCTTGATCCATCACCGTTTTTTTGGCTCACTGCACCATCCCAGCTCAGAACCTGGCTATATGCAAATTAGTCTGTTCCTGTCCCAGTGCATGATGGGAACAGGGCAAACCAAACTACCAAGCCAATTCTTATACTGGGAAGGAGACAAGCTACCGGGGACCGGTTTCTGGCATTTCAGCCGTCATCGGCCCGGCTTGCTTGAATCCTGATGGTGCAATGAGCTAGGGACTCACGTCTGAGTATACCCTCCCACACTTAGTGTGGATAAAATCAATTTTGGAAAAGGTGATGGACAGAGTTTCTGAATGATGCAGAATACTCCTACCCAGTCAAGAGATCAGGGCTTGATCCATCGCCGTTTTTTAGCTCACTGCACCATCCCAGCTCAGAACCTGGCTATATGCAAATTAGTCTGTTCCTGTCCCAGTGCATGATGGGAACAGGGCAAACCAAACTACCAAGCCAATTCTTATACTGGGAAGGAGACAAGCTACAGGGGACCGGTTTCTGGCATTTCAGCCGTCATCGGCCCGGCTTGCTTGAATCCTGATGGTGCAATGAGCTAGGGACTCACGTCTGAGTATACCCTCCCACACTTAGTGTGGATAAAATCAATTTCGGAAAAGGTGATGGACAGAGTTTCTGAATGATGCAGAATACTCCTACCCAGTCAAGAGATCAGGGCTTGATCCATCACCGTTTTTTAGCTCACTGCACCATCCCAGCTCAGAACCTGGCTATATGCAAATTAGTCTGTTCCTGTCCCAGTGCATGATGGGAACAGGGCAAACCAAACTACCAAGCCAATTCTTATACTGGGAAGGAGACAAGCTACCGGGGACCGGTTTCTGGCATTTCAGCCGTCATCGGCCCGCTTGCTTGAATCCTGATGGTGCAATGAGCTAGGGACTCACGTCTGAGTATACCCTCCCACACTTAGTGTGGATAAAATCAATTTTGGAAAAGGTGATGGACAGAGTTTCTGAATGATGCAGAATACTCCTACCCAGTCAAGAGATCAGGGCTTGATCCATCACCGTTTTTTAGCTCACTGCACCATCCCAGCTCAGAACTTGGCTATATGCAAATTAGTCTGTTCCTGTCCCAGTGCATGATGGGAACAGGGCAAACCAAACTACCAAGCTACCGGGGACCGGTTTCTGGCATTTCAGCCGTCATCGGCCCGAGCTAGGGACTCACGTCTGAGTATACCCTCCCACACTTAGGGGCCGATTATGATGACGGACGGACTTGCGTCCGTCCGCCACCACTGAGTGTGAGGGACCGTCCGCATGGGCAGCGGCGGTCCCTCCATGACAATTAGGATGTGACCGCCACTCTGGCGGTCACATCCTGTATTTTTTACATTGCGGCGGGTGCTGCTTGAAGCGGCACCCGCCGCAATGTAAAAAATGACAACAGTGCATTTGCATGCACAAAGCGGCAGGCAAATGAAGGGGGGTACCATAGGTACCCCCCATGTGCACCCTCCACCCCCCCCCCTTCACCTAGGGGGCCCGCAACGGGCCCCCGCAGTGAAGAACCGTATGCTTTTCCACGGCGGAAAAGCCGCCGTGGAAAAGCATAGTATTTCAGACATCCTAATATGCCTGGCGGTGTCTGATAGACACCGCCAGACATGTTAGTGCTTTTCCGCCGCGGTCGGAAGGCGACTGCGGCGGAAAAGCTGCGGACATAAAAGCAGACCCACCAGCCATCCTAATTTGGCGGTGGGTCTGTGGAGGCTCCGCAGCGGAGTTCCCGCATCCTCCGGGCCGGCGGTGGCTTCCGCTGGCCCGGAGGATGCGGGAACTCCGCAATCATAATTAGCCCCTTAGTGTGGATAAAATCAGTTTTGGAAAAGGTGATGGACAGAGTTTCTGAATGATGCAGAATACTCCTACCCAGTCAAGAGATCAGGGCTTGATCCATCACCGTTTTTTAGCTCACTGCACCATCCCAGCTCAGAACCTTGCTATATGCAAATTAGTCTGTTCCTGTCCCAGTGCATGATGGGAACAGGGCAAACCAAACTACCAAGCCAATTCTTATACTGGGAAGGAGACAAGCTACCGGGGACCGGTTTCTGGCATGTCAGCCGTCATCGGCCCGGCTTGCTTGAATCCTGATGGTGCAATGAGCTAGGGACTCACGTCTGAGTATACCCTCCCACACTTAGTGTGGATAAAATCAATTTTGGAAAAGGTGATGGACAGAGTTTCTGAATGATGCAGAATACTCCTACCCAGTCAAGAGATCAGGGCTTGATCCATCACCGTTTTTTAGCTCACTGCACCATCCCAGCCCAGAACCTGGCTATATGCAAATTAGTCTGTTCCTGTCCCAGTGCATGATGGGAACAGGGCAAACCAAACTACCAAGCCAATTCTTATACTGGGAAGGAGACAAGCTACCGGGGTATGTAAAAACATAACACATGAAATACACATTAGAAAAAAGGCAGTAAAAGCCTAGACATAATTCCACATAGGAATACATGAAGAGAGAAAAAGACACTTGTAGTCTATTCCTGTCATTATGTTGGTCCAAACTGTAGCCAATCAGGCGCCAGCAGCCCTCCAGAAACTTCTCCTCAGAGCTCAGTACCTCAGATTCTCGCAGCACAAGAGTGACCACAGAGTCTATGAGGAGAAGAGAGCCTCTGAGGGGAGGTGGGCGGGTCGCATGTGAATCTATGAAAGACACCAATACTGGAGAACCACCTGTTTACAGGTAAGTAACAATTGTTCTTCTCCAGTATTAGGGTGTCTTTCATAGATTCACATGCTTGAATATAGAATAGAAAGCAGTAATAGCCGAAAAAGGCTTCCATAGTCATGATACACATGAACAGACTTATAGGACCAAAATATATATAGTCATGCAAGTCATACAGTAAAATTGTAAACCATAATGGAGGAGGGAAGACAGAGGCTCACCTCATTGAAAAAGATTGCGAAGCACAGCCTGTCCCACTGCAGTATCTGCTTCGTTGATGGCACCCAGGCAGTAATGTTTCGTAAACGTGTGCCTGCTGGACCACGTGGCTGCTCTGCAGATCTGATGCAGTGGCACACCGGCGAACAGGGCAGTTGAAGACGACATCGCCCTGGTGGAATGGGCCCTCACTGAAGACTGTAGAGGCTTGCCTGCCTTTTGATGGCAGAAAGCGATGACCGAGGAAACCCAACGAGCAATAGTAGGTTTGGTAACAGGACGCCCTTTGTGGAAGCGCCCATAAGCTATGAACAGTTTATCAGGATTGCGAAAAGGGGCTGTTCTGCTGATGTATAACTTTAAGCACCTTTTAATGTCCAATGAGTGCAAGCGCTGCTCCGCTGGAGACTGTGGGTTAGCAAAGAAAGTATTTAAGAAAACAGGTTTGTTAATGTGGAAATCCGAAGGCACCTTAGGCAGGAAGTTGGGATTAGTGCGAAGCACTACACAGTCCGGCTGAAACTGAAGAAAAGGAGGATTTATAGTTAAGGCATGAATATCACTTACGCGACATGAGATGTCAATGCAAGGAGAAGAGCAACTTTCCAAGTGAGAAACTTCAAGTCTGCCCTGTGTATAGGTTCGAATGGTGCCTTCATTAGTTGTGCTAAGACAATATTAAGGCGCCAAGTAGGAGGAGGGCGCCGAATTGGTGGGAATTTGCGGAAAAATCCTTTGAAAAATTGACGTATTATTCTGGAAGAACAGAGTGAGTTGAGTTGAGAGAAAATGTATATAGCGCTACTTTGCCCTTAGGCATCAAGGCGCTGAGGTGGAGCCATCCTGGAAGCGGGAGATTGGCGCCAGAAAAACTTTCAAAGTTGAATGAGAAAGTCCGGATTGAGCCAGTTGCAAAAAGAACGGGAGGAGTTGCGCAGGCGTGGAACGAATGGGATGGACACCAGCCGCTGCGCACCAATGACAGAACCTTTTCCATTTAAGCTTGTAGGTTTTAACAGTTGACGGAGCTCTGGCCCTAGCAAGAATGTCTCTACAGTCTGGCGGGATGGTTAAATGGGCAAATTCAAGGTGCTCAGGTTCCAGGCTGACAAATTCAGAGAGGAGGGTTCCGGATGGCAAATCTGACCCTTGTCCATCGTGAGGAGGTCCATCCGAGGATGAAGGATGGGCTCGCACTGGGATAGAAGAAGCAGCTCCGAGAACCATGCCTGTCGAGGCCATCTGGGAGCGATCAGAAGAATGTGGCAAGGCTGCCTCCGCATCTTCCACAATACTCGAGGCACCAGAGGGATTGGAGGAAAAGCGAAAGCAAACAGATTGCACCAATTGATCAAAAGGGCATTGCCCTGTGACCCTTGGTGGGGATGCCAGTTTGCGTAAGATGGGCATTTCTGGTTATCTGGTGTGGCAAAGAGATCCAGCGGCGAACGACCCCATCGCCGAAAAATGAACTCGAGTGTTGGTTGATATAACTCCCACTCATGGGTCGATAACGTGGACCTGCTGAGGGAATCCACTAGGATGTTGGAGACACCTGGAAGATGAACTGCGGTGAGAGTGATGTGGTGACTTAGAGCCCAGTCCCAGATCGACTGCGCCAGTTGAGACAAGATTGGAGATTGTGTTCCCCCCTGCTTGTTTTTATAATGTATGCTGGTTGTGTTGTCCGTTTGAATAAGGACTGACTCTCCTTGAATCAATGGATGGAATGACTTGAGTGCTAGAAAAATGGCCATCAACTCCAGCCTGTTGATGTGCCAGGCTCTCTGAGGCAGAGTCCACTTGCCCTTTATGGACAGACCTTGAAGATGTCCACCCCATCCTTCCAACGAGGCGTCCGTCGTTAGAGTAAGTTCGGGAGTGATGGAAAGGAATGAAGTTCCTGCCGAAAGATTGGATGGCTGCGCCCACCATTTGAGAGCCGCCCTTATGCGAGCAGTGACACAGATTATGTCGTTGAAGGAACCGGTGACCTGACGCCACTGTCCCTCCAATTCTTCTTGAATGGGGCTTGTCTGCAATTTGGGATCAGTGCAATGCACGATGATGCCATTCCTAGAAATTATTTTAATAGTCGGACTGAAACGGACTGTTTTGTCCATAGAAGAGACACCAATTGAAGTATCTTTTGTTGACGCTCCTGAGGCACAAATGCTTTTGCAAGAGTTGTATCCAACGTGGCCCCTAGAAAATTCTTGCATAGAGCTGGATGTAATTGGGACTTTTCTGTGTTGATGGAAAGTCCGAGGGAGCGAAATACTTCCTGACAAAGGCGTGTGTCCTGAAGCAACTGCGTGCGAGACTGTGATTTTAGGAGACAGTCGTCCAGGTATGGAAAGATTTGGACACCCTGGAGACGCAGATAAGCTACCACAGGAGCTAACACCTTTGTAAAGATGCGAGGGGCGGAGTGTAGGCGAAAAGGCAGTACTTTGAACTGGAAGTCCCTCCTTCCCACGCGGAATCGCAAATACTTACGATGTTGCGGAAGAATAAGGACATGGAAGTAGGCGTCTTGGAGGTCGATAGTTGCCATGAAATCTCCCATTGAGAGTAAGCATAAGATTTCCAACATCATTAGCATGCGGAAGGATTGGCACTTGAGATACTTGTTGAGTGCTCGCAAGTCCAATTTCGGCCGCCAATCCCCGTTCTTCTTGATGATAAGGAAAAAACGGGAATTAAATCCCATCCGCCTTTGAGACTTGGGCACCACTTCGACGGCACCCTTCTGTATCATAAGGCGAACTTGATGGAAGAGTTCCTTGATGTGGGCTGGAGGTTGGCCGGAAGGTGGAGTAGGAGGAGGAAGTTTGATGAACTGTAAAGCATGGCCCTTCTCTACAATGTCCAGAACCCAACAGTCCGACGTGATGGGAGGACCATTGAGAACAAAACGGGGAGATTCGACCTCCAACTCTTTGGGGCAAAGGCAAGTCATTGTCTCTTGGGAGCAGATCCTCTGTAGGAAAATTTCCCCCTATAGGTCTTTGCTGACGGGAAGACTGTTGCTGGTTATTGGAGTACCGTTGGTTGCTTGGTTGTAGGAATGATATTGGATGCTTCCTCCTTGAAAAGTTGAAGAGGTGCTGCGTCCACGTGCACCTCGAAAGGGCTGTTTCCAAAATTGTAAATTTCCTAAAGCGCGAGCAGTGTCAGTATCTTTTTCGATAGATTGTAATGCCTCATCAGCATGTGCTCCAAAAAGTGACTCGCCATCATACGGCATATCCAGTATTTTTGCCTGCACTTCTTTACGAAAGGATGTGGAGCATAACCAACCTTGCCTGCGTAGAACAGCCGCTCCAGCGAGCTGCCGGAAACCAGTACAGGCAATATCGACGGCACAGTCCATAATCTCCTCCGATGTTCTCTCCCCTTCTTGGAGAAGTTTCAAGGCTTCCGCCTTTGAAGCGTCTGGAACCAAAGCCACAAACGCAGTCATGTCTGCCCACATCTGGCGGTCGTAACGCCCCAAAATAGCCAAAGCATTGGCCACTCTCACTGTGGTGGAGGCCATCTTTGAAAATTTGCAGCCTATAGCATCCAGACGACGACCGGTGCAATCTGGTGAGGCAGTAACAGTAGACGCAGGATTCCGAGAACGGCGCTGAGCTGCCTGCGTAACCACCGAATCCGGTTTCGGCTGTCCAATAAGGCAACAGGCGCCTTATATTTCTTTTCCAATCTGGGCATCTGTGTCGGTAGCGAATTTGGGGTCTGCATCAACTTCACCCCTTCAGCCCAGATAAAGTCAATATTAGGAACAGTATGGACTTGTTTAAATGGTTGGTTTTTAAAATCATAGAGAAAGCAATCCTCTTCCCTCTGGACTCTTGGCAGCTTAAAACGTTGAGCCGCCCTATCCATCAGCTGATGGAAACTCGCAATGTCCACAGGAGGTGTTACCACAGAGGGCGATGGTGTCTGAACTTGATAATTATTCCACTCCGCCATATCTTCATCCTCATCTCGAACCTCACCATCTTCGCGGTCCGGAGTAATATCACCTTTGTCGTCGTCATACACAGTCGTGTGTATCCGAACTGACGTTTTATTTGAGGAGCAGAAGTTGGCAAAGGCGACAGAGGAACCGCAGCAGGCACTGCAACAGGCGTCAAAACAGAAAGAACTTCAGGTACCTGTGGAGAAGGCGGGAAACGCCTATGACAGTCGTCCAACATATGCTGGAGATTAGAGATGAGCGACAAAGGCACTGTCTCAATAGGAACTTGAACAGGCGCTTCCTCCTTCTGGAAATATTGGTCATCATCATTGCTATAATCCTGGCACTTGATGACCAAATCAGATGGACTACTTGTCCTGATCCGAGTCCGTGGCAAACAAGGGCGAGGGAGGTTGTAGATCACTGGTGATGGAAATCTGGTCAATAGGCACTTTGCGGTGTTGGTGAAGCGGGTCGACGGTGGCAGACCCCGTGGACGACAGCAAAGGCAGAGAGGCAAACGCGGAAGAAGTCGTCGGTGGAGCTGACGACGATGATGGAGTTGCTGGAACCACACTGTAAGAATCCATCGTCGATGGTTCCATTGTCGACGGCAATGGGGCCGTCGACGGAGGTTTCGTCGACAGAGTCGACGACGAAGATGACTTCTTTTTCGCCGACGGAGCGGTCGTCGACGGGGCGGCCGTCGACGGAGTTGGTTTCTTAACACTCTTCGTCGACGAAGATTTGGTCGTCGACGGCGGAGGCTTCTTCGACGACTCAATCGGAATACCAGACGGCACAGTCTTGAAATTGAGGGTTACCTTCGCCGACGACAATGACGGCGACAAAACAGTCGTCGATGATCCTGAAGCAGACGTCGTCGTCACTGTTGCCGTCGACCAGCCGGAGATGGCAGATCTCGCCGTCGGGACGACCGTCGATGCTCCCGTCGACGATGAAACATGTTTTTTCACAGAAACATGAGTGGAAGATGCAGCAGACGCCTGAGAGCCAGGTCTCGTGGGCGTGGACGTAGTAGGTAGAGGTGAAGACTCCGCAGGGGGCCATAGAGAGTGACATCTTCTTCTTAAGGAATGGAGAAGGCAACTCCTGCACACTACCACGTTTAGAAGCTGCTTGGGAACAACCAGAAATGAGACTTTCGGCATCAGAAAGTATATTATCCTTGTCCTTAAGTCTCTGAAGCCACAGTAGAAGACGGCTTTCCCTGTCCTTTAGAGTCTTTGTGGAAAAAGTTCTACAGAACTTACATTTACCCACATCATGGTCGGGGTAAAGACAGTAAATACACTTACTGTGAGGATCTTCTGAATAAAGGCGCAGCTTTCCACAAAAAGAGCAAAGTCTAAAAAGAGACTTCTTACTTGAAGACATGTTGAGAGCACAGGAAAAACCTGAAGAAGTAGAGAAAACTGAGCAGAGCTCAGGGAGACTCCCTTTCACACGATGTGCGGTAAAATATCTGAGGTACTGAGCTCTGAGGAGAAGGTTCTGGAGGGCTGCCGGCGCCTGATTGGTTACAGTTTGGACCAACATAATGACAGGAATAGACTACAAGTGTCTTTTCTCTCTTCATGTATTCCTATGTGGAATTATGTCTAGGCTTTTACTGCCTTTTTTCTAATGTGTATTTCATGTGTTATGTTTTTACATATACATATTATGAGTATGTTATTGCTATTTTATTTACCGTGGGACTCCCACTCCGACGACGGGGAATATTCAAGCATGTGAATCTATGAAAGACACTCTAATACTGGAGAACTTAGAACTCTTATTGAAACAACTGCAACCCCACAGGTTAACCACCACTTAGGGAGAAGGACTGCTTTACAGGCTATGTATGCACAGCATGTGTATCTCCAGCACACATGCCTCGAACGGATTATGTTACTTAACCTGTAAGCATTTGCTCTTGACATGTAGTGCTATAGATTCACAGGCACCCATCTTATGCCATGGTGTTGCGTAGGGCGGCTGAGGCTCTCCACCTCGAGCTACCTACGGTGGCAGTCAGGACTAACCTTGTGACAGAGGTGCTTCAACTGACAGCGAGCTCTTCGGAGCCCCTGCTACCGTTTAATGAAGCTCTCACGGACATCCTTTTGGGCACCTGGTGCAGGCCAACACAGGGGCTCCTGTGGATAGGATGATTGCCCGACGCCACCGCCCGCCCCAGGCGACCCATCTTTCCTCTCCCAACACCCCACCCCTGAGAGTTTGGTAGTCCAAACCTCCACCTCCAAAGGCTCATTCCCTAACGCACCACCTGATAAGGAATCCAAAAAGCTGGACCATCTTGGGAAGAAGATGTTTTCTTCCTCCAGCTTGGGACTGCGGTCGGTAAACACTACATGTCTGTTGGGCTGTTACACCCACTCCGTGTGGGATATGGTGGCCCAAGTGCTACCTCAGTGCCCAGAGGAGGCCCGGGCCGTACTCTCTAGTGCAGTTGCAGAAGGAGACGCAGCAAAGTTTACCGTCCGCTGTGGGCTCAATACCTCAGACTCACTAGGCAGGACGATAGCCCTTCAACGCTATGACTGGTTGAGGTCGATTGTTTTTTTCAGGGGATGGCCAATCCACTCTTATGGATATGACTTTTGATGGCCGTCGCCTGTTTGGCGACAAGGCAGACAACGCACTGGAGCGCTTTAAGGACTCTGCCGCAGCCTCCAGACCCTCGTAGTCCGACCTTTCAATGCCACCAATCGCCAGTGGGGGGGAAGGAGATTCGCCATCAACTCCTCCACTGGCGCACCATCACGTCGGACAGGTGAGTTTTGCAAATAGTCCGAAGGGGCTACTGTGAGAAGTTGGCCTGATATATGATGTTCACTAGTTCTAGTGATCACCTTGTATCAGTCCTAACAACCCTTATGGTGATTGGTTGTAAGTCAACCTTATAGACCAGCTATCCTGGTAGGGTGGACAAAAGCAGTCTTTAGGCTAAACTCTGAATGGCATGTGAAGCCAGCTGTGTTACCACATATAACCCCTTGAATACCAAGTGAAAGGACACCACACAGGTTGTTATGAAAATAAACAGATATTTGTTAACTAACATACACCTCTGAACTCTTTGAGGTCGGAGGGCTAAGCACATGACAATACTTGGAAGGAAATACGAGTTCGCACAGTATTTACAAGAACGCCTGAGGGGCGCAACAAACCATATACTAAATAAATGGAATGCGAAAGTCAATCAAAGGAATGGAGCTGTCCAGAGGCTGTAGAATCGCTGGGACCACACTACCCTGACTGGAGGTAAGTAATAGGAGGCC
The DNA here is from genome assembly GCF_964263255.1 of Lissotriton vulgaris. Classification (NCBI taxonomy): domain Eukaryota; kingdom Metazoa; phylum Chordata; class Amphibia; order Caudata; family Salamandridae; genus Lissotriton; species Lissotriton vulgaris. Next base: position 796,226,027 of record NC_141700.1, on the reverse strand, counting down.
CACAGAACGCATGTGCAGAGTGTGAACTCACACGCGAGATGCGTACAATCGTCTATGGACAGTACAGTTAAAAGGAAAGGTGAGTACGGACGTCCCTGACTAGGTAGAACTGAAACGACAATGGAACTGGACACTAGGATAGTGAAGCTACCCCTGAGCACCGAAATGCTCGTGTTACCTCACCCACAGGCTGCGGGTGCATAGGTGCCAAGTCTTGTCGGGTTCCGGCGTTGGAGTCTATGGAGCCTGGAGGAAAAGATGCTGCAGGCGGTCAGGAGGAAGATGTCCGGTGCAATCCAAGGGTGGATTGGTGAAGAGAGGAACCTGAAAGCAGAGGGGACAATGTTCAAAGTCACTAGCCAGTGACTGGAGTGGAACCAGGAGTGGAACCCGATGTCGTCGTCGCGATCAGGTGAAGGTGGACGCTTGTCTCAGCAGCCACGTGGACCAGGCGGTGTCTTCGACGACCAGGATGGAGGCACGAGCTGTCCCACGCAGGCTCTCGCTGTTGGCGGTGTCGTCTCCGGATTCGGGTTCAACAGGCCTTGGCAAAGGCAACCCACGCGGTGAGTGGAAACGGCGTCTGTAGTGGACCAGGAGGGTCCGGGGTGCTCCTCTTTTGGAAGGGAGCAAGGGCCAGTCTGGAGCAACCAGACCAGCAGCAAAGTTGTCGGTGTTAGTCGTCTAGGAGGTCACTAGCCAGCCGGCAAGTGACCAGACAACGCGTCGAGCAGCAACAGGCAGAAGGGCCCCACGCAGATCTCTTGGATGCTGGAGGGCTGATCTTCGATGCAGGAGCTGCTCGGGGTCGGGGCTTCTCAGTCCCCAAAGCACTTGAACGAGGAGGCCTCGGAAGTCGTGCTGGAGCGAAGGGCTGCTTCTTTCAAGATGGCTGGTCCCACGTGTCTCGTCGCACCCACGGGTCTCAGCTCGGCTGCAGATGTGGGTTGACGTCGGAGAGGTCTTGGAATCCGGATCTCGTCGGGCTCTGAAGTCTGGATCCTTTGTAGGAAGACAACAAAGGGAAGTCGCGGGACGCTGATGGTGCCTGCAGATGCAGGGTGGACACTCCTTGCCCACAAGGGAGATTCATTCTGTCTTCTGTGGAGCAGAACGTCGAGGTCCAGAGTTTCTTCTTGTGAAGTTGATCAGGATAATCTCGTTTGGAATGGGACCAGCTCCTACCTTTATCCGGCTAAAGGGGGCTGCACTACGACTAGGTCCCTCCTCTGGGTGGGACCAGGAAGGGGGGTGGTTACACCCCCTTTCCTTTGTCCGGTCCTGCGCCAGTTCTGGGGCTGGAGTGCCCCAGGAACTGGTTTGGCCCGGCCTATGCACAGGGACACCTTGTGTGCCCCAGGCATGTCTCATTCCTTTCAGCCCTGTCTTACCTCATACACAAAATCCTGTATGGGGTGGTGCTAGCACCTCCCAAGGCAGGAAACCCTTTGTCTAAACCTCCCTCGCTGGAAGGACTCCCAGCAGCAGGAGGTCAGACTTGTGTCTGTGGTGGCAGCATCCATTTTGTGATGCTGAGGCTCGAGTTAACTTTAACCGGGGTTCACAGTTACATACATGTCGTGTCCCTCTAGAAGGGTGGAATGCTAACCCCGTCGCCAGAATTGGCGATGGGTTAGTATTCCAATTCGTATGACACCTTACTCGACATGTTTTGATAATATTATACCAAAGTTAGCATTTGACCGCGAAGTTCATAATGCACTTAAGAGTATATGGTATAACGTTATCATGGAACAGCTATTAGGACTTGGTTCCGCAAGCTGCAAACGGGCTCAGCTCATGCCAGAGCACCATCTCACATAATTCCAAGCACTCTGCCTTTAGGATTGATAAGGCCTGCCATAGGAGTGACTGATAGGAATATATGTGTCCATTTTAGGGTTAGATATAGGAATGCTATATCTAAAGCAAAGGGTGATTACACCACCTTGCCCCAGCTGCCGTGCAGCCAGTTGTGTCAGATTTGGATGGCCAGTCAGGGGTGGCATAATACATGCTGCAGCCCCTGGTAGGCCCTGTGTACACCTATGCCCTGGATACCTAAGGTATGCTGTACAGGGACTGATAAGGTGGCCCAGTACCAATTGGTAAATGCACCTAAGGTACATGGAATCCATTTTACAGAGAGAGCAGTGGGCCTGGGGTCCTGAATAGCAGGGTCCCAGGTCAACTAAGTCGAAAAACCAGCAAAACACCAGGCAAAAAGTTGGGGGCAACCATAGTCAGATATCCACCTTCCTACAGCTACTCCCTCCCCTTTGAGACTACCCCTCAATCCATGCCACCTCAGTACCATCGCACGTCGGAGGATTATTTGGCCCTTCTCCAACAGGAAGTTTTGGCACCCTTGGCCAAGGGAGCCGTTGAGCTAGTTCCTGTCCCAGAAGTAGGTCGTGCTTGCTATTCCTACTTCTTTCTGGTGCCCAAGAAGGACCAAAAACCTGCGCCCTATCTTGGATCTCAGGAACGTCACCCTCCTCCTCCGGAAGGAGAAGTTCAAAATGTTGCTGCTAGCTCAGGTCCTGTCTGCTTTCGATCCTGGAGATTGGATGGTAGCGTTGGACTTGCAGGGTGCTTACTTTCACATCCTCGTCCTGCTGGCCCACCGGTGTTACCGACGGTTCACATTAGGCCACACACGCTTTCAGTTTACCATGCTCCCCTTTGGTCTTACCAGCGCCCCTCGGTTGTCCACAAAAGTGATGGCGGTTGTGGCAGCTCATCTGCACAGATCAGGGGTTCCAGTCTTCCCCTATCTCGATGACTGGCTATTGAAGGCGGTCTCGCCCCAGGCTGTTGTCTCCCACCTCCAGACTACGGCCGACCTCCTGCATTCGCTGGGGTTCTCCAACGTTCCGATGTCACACCTGACTCCTTTTCAGAAGCTCCTCTTCCTCCGAGCAGTTCTGGACACAACGCGTTTCAGGTCTATCCTCCTGAACAGCGAGTCCTGGATATTTGGGCTATGATTCCTATCTTTCAATCTCTATCCCGGATTTTAGTCAATATGACCCTCCGGTTACTGGGCATGGTGGCCTCCTGCATCCTGCTGGCTGACCATGCCAGATGGCATATGCAGGCTCTGCAGTGGGACCTGAAGTTCCAGTGGGCACAACATCAGGGGAACCTGTCCAATTGCGTCCAGATCTCAGAGGGCACTGCACACCGATTGCAGTGGTGGCTAACAAACCAGGATTAGTTCGACTGCAGATCCCTCTCCTTTCCCCAACTAGAGTTCACAGTGGTGACTGATGCATCACTTCTGGGTTGGGGCGGCCACCTGGGGGAGGCAGAGATCAGAGGCCTCTGGTCTCTGGCGAGTCTGAGCTCCACATCAACCTTCTGGAGCTTTGGGCGATTAGTCTTGCACTCAAAGCATTCCTTCCCTCTGTCCGGGGAAGAGTAGTGCATGTGGTACTGCAACAAACAAGGGGGGTGGGGTTATGGAACCTATGTCAAGAGGCCCACCACCTCTGGACTTGGCTGGAACATCAGGGCATATCACTGGTGGTTCGACACCTGGCAAGTTACTTGAACCCCAGGCCGGACGAACTCAGCCGCAGGTGCATGATGGATCACGAATGGCATCTTCACTCGGAGGTGGTGCAAGGACTCTTCCAACAGTGGGGAGAGCCTTAGTTAGATCTATTTGACACCGAAGAGAACACACAATGTCAGCAATTCTGTGCGTTAGAATTTCCAAGGCGACACTCGATAGGCGACGCTTTTTGTCGCGACTGGAGCTGCTGTCTTCTATACGCCTTTTCGCCTATATAACTTCTTGCCAAAGTACTGAAGAAGATCGGGCGTGACTGGGCCCAAGTCATTCTTGTGGCTCCAGATTGGGCACGAAGAGTATGGTATCCCGAGCTGCCACACATGGCCATCGATCCTCCGATTAGACTGCCTCTTCGGGAGGATCTTCTGTCGCACCAGTAGGGGACGGTCCTCCTCCCGAACCTGTCCAGTCTCCACCTCTTTGCGTGGAGATTGAGTGGCGGCAGTTGACGTCGTTTGACCTGCCTCCCAAAGTCTGTGATATTATCTTGGCAGCCAGGCGTCACTCCACTAAGACGCTATAAGCCTGCAGATGGAACAAATGTGTGGCATGGTGCACAGCAAAGGCTGTGGATCCCCTTTCCGCCCTTCTTTCTGAAGTCCTCTTAATTCTCCTTTCTTTTGCCCAGCAGGGCTCTGCTCTGGGCACTCTAAAGGGCTACCTCTCGGTCGTTTCAGCCTTTCTTAGGCTTCCTGATCAGCCTTCTCTTTTCAAGTCCCCTGTTGTAAATCTTTTCCTTAAGGGCATTACTCATCCTTTTCCTCCTGTTCCCTTCGGATTGCCTCAGTGGGACTTGAATTTAGTTCTGACATATCTTATGTGCGCTCCCTTTGAGTCGCTACTTAACTGTCCTCCCAGGCTTCTGACTTTGAAAACTGCCTTTCAGGTGGCCTTCACCTCCGCGCACAGGGTGAAAGAGCTCCAAGCTCCTTCTTCTAAACCTTCTTTTCTGACTGTTCGTCCCGACAAGGTTGTCCTTAGAACTTGTCTTTCCTTCCTTTCCAAAGTGGTTACTCATTTCCATATTGGACAGACCATCTCTTTGCCCACCTTCTTTTTGCATCCTTCCAAAGAAGAAGAGAGGCTCCACCGTCTGGATCCAAAGCGTGTGCTTTCCTTTTACTCGGATCTCACAAAACAATTCCGGGTGGATGACCAGCTCTTTTTTGGCTACGTGGGCGCCAGAAAAGGTTGGCCATGCACAAATGGACCATTTCTAGATGGGTCGTTAGGTGCATCAACGCTTGTTATTCCTTGGCAAAGAAGGAGCTGCCAGTGGGGTTGCGCGCTCATTCCACCAGGGCAACGGCAACTACCACTGCTTTGGGACGCGAAGTCCCCCTTAATTACATATGTCAGGCAGCTATGTGGGCATCGCTTCACACGTTCACAAGACACTATTGTTATTGTTATTGTTATTTTTGATTTGTAGCGCGCTCAATCACCTACAGGCCTCTACTGCCTAGACACCCAATTCTGGAGAGACTGTTTCTTTGGCCAGGACTTTCTGGTGTGAACTTGGTTCGCAGACCTACCTCCGGGGTTGGTATTGCTGGGATATCTATTCTAAAGTAAGGAATCTGTAACTAACTGTTTCTTTCAGATGAACAAGTTACTTCCCTTCGGTAACGATATATCTGTAAGAAACATAGATTAGTTATAGATTCCTTACCACCCCACCCATCCTCCTCGTTCTGCAACTGACTTCTAAGGTTAAGATTTCCTTTCAGGGCCCTAGTTTTGTGTACCAGTGATCATTGTCTTGTATGGCTCTAAGCTTCTGGCTTGGAAAGTCGTATAGAGAACTGACTTCAGCGCACGAGGGCGGTATCTAAGTAGCTACTGCTACGTCATCCCGGTGACCAAGACGCCAATGACAAACGGAGAGACGACCGATGCCACCTATCGATGCGCAGAGGTACTGCTTACGAAAATCTTTCCAGATCCAGTCTGACGCCTGGGGGTAATCCTAAGGTAAGGAATCCATAACTAGCCTACGTTTCTTACAGATATATATAGTTATCGAAGGTAAGTAACTTGTTCTTTAGAATCATTTGTTGCCCACTATAGGGGGGGAGGGGAGAGTGTTTAAGTGTTCCCAGAAATTACATTGTTACAATGGGTACAATTTCCACATCTCCATATCCCATTTCCAGCTTTGTTGTGCAGCTGTAGGTTTTAAAAATTTCTTTTACATTTCTCGATTGTTGGTAGGCAAATATAGGCTTTTCCGAATACAGATTTCCAAAATCGATTTCACTCTGTAAAACATCCCACCTCTGAGAGATTGTGTTCTTAATTTGTTTGGAACTGATGGAGAACTTCTGAACAAATGTGAACTTGCTGTTGTGCTAACAGAAATCTGTTTTTTGCATGCTATCTAGTTTTGGAATCTTGTTCACAGTTTCGGGGTATCCTATTTTAATAAAATGCGTGGTATATTCATCTAGTGACTGGGCAAACTAGCTTTGTTGAGATGTTTTTTTGTTTAAAACTCCAAGATGGCGGACTGACGGGAGCTTTTCTAGGAGCTCCTGGGCCAGGGATCACAATTATAGTGAAAATCCCTGTGATGCCCCGTCCACAAGAAGAACTTTGAAACTCTTAGATCTTGATTATGGAATTTGTGGTCAAGAATTTCACATTAACTATGACATCTAAGGTAAAGAACGCTCAACAAGAGTGAAATGCAAGTCACAAGCCACTGAGTACCCCGAGGGTGAAGCCATTTGGGGAGGGTAAGGACGAGAGTTTGGGACACAAGCCACTAAGTGCCCCAGGACTTCCATTAGTAGCATAGCGATCCCATGGTGCCCTAAGCACTGAGGGCACCTCTTATTCCCCGCCAATTCAAAGCACGACCTACAGAAGATCTCCGCACTGGATAAAGCTCCCGGTGAGCAGCGGAGGTGCGCTGAGTCTATGTGGCTACCCCCCTGCGGTCCTTAAGTGTGGAGAACGATGAAATGAGGGAGCACTCCGCACACGGAAATCAAAGTGCTACTCAAGGGAGTCTCCATGCTGGGGAGAGCTCCCAGTTAGCAGATGCTCTCAGGACTCCTCCTGCTATATTTGAGGGTGGAGAACATAAAGAGGACGGAGCGGGTTGCAGACAGGACAAGGTGTGAGACGTAACCATCCTGAAGGATGCAAGTTCTGCAAACTGCTGACCTGAGGACAGTGCCAATGGGCATTTGTGGCAGGCATCAGAAGCGAAGCAAAGAGGAGAATGACACTGGGTAGCGGCGGAGCTCCTTATCCAAGCTAAGGAGGGAATGGTGGCCATCTACCCCACAGGATGTCGAAGGTAAAGGATTCTGGGGCCTTTTTTTGGACTTTTATCTTGACCAGCACCTCAGCATTACATCCTGTCTAACAAAATGGCTGATGCCTAAATTAATTGGGCTAGAAAGAGGACTTCTGACAGAATTAACACACAAAGGGGAAGCAGCCATCTTTGACAGGTGTTCCTTGCTTTGCCCCTTGCAAATATAACATAGAGACGACTGGGCTCTCTTGTCCAATCAAGATGAGGTATCTATCCGAGGTGGCATATTGCACTAGGCAAACATGGATTACACCCTACCTATTTCAAAGACTTTTAAAAATAGCCGATGGAGGGGAAGTCGTAGCCTCTACCCAAACCTGAGTCAGCACCCTAAATACTAGTTATCTAACAATATTATACCCCACTGCAGCCATTTGTAGATAAAAGACAAATAGGATAACCCTATAGACAGCTAGATAAACAAATAATTAGGGCAGTGGCGCCACTGACCTTGCTGCGGTTTGTCTCTTAGTGAGGTAAAGGTGCGGTCCTTTCTCCAATTTGAGAGGAACCAACATTGGCCTTACTATTAAAGAAAAATGTTGGGCCATAACAACATTCAGGAATCAACTCAACCAGAATCAACTACCCACCTGACAATACAAACACTCACCCCCAGTCAACTGATCTGGGTTCAATCCATCACCGTTCTTTAGCTCACTCCGCCACCCCAGTTCAGACATGGCCATATGCAAATCAGTCTGACCCTGTGCCTCATGGGAACATTCCAGCCCGAACTGCCAAGCCATGTCTTCCCTGGACCGGAATCCAGCTTCCCAGGACCGGTTTCTGGCATTACAGCCGTCTTCAGCTGGCTGTAATGCCAACGCATGTTTGTATTGTCAACGCTCCGTCCATCATCACCTTTGGTTTTTCTTTGTTCGCCCTAAGTTGGCTGGGTATGCTCAGACGTGAGTCCCTTGCTCACTTTGCCACTGGAGTCAAGCAAGCCCGGCTGTAGATGGCTGTAATGCCAGAAACCGGTCCTGGAAAGCTTGATTCCGGTCCAGGAAAGACATGGCTTGGCAGTTCGGGCTGGACTGTTCCCATAAGGCACAGGGTCAGACTGATTTGCATATGGCCATGTCTGAACTGGGGTGGCGGAGTGAGCTAAAGAACGGTGATGGATTAAACCCAGATCAGTTGACTGGGGGTGAGTGTTTGTATTGTCAATGCTCCGTTCATCATCACCTTTGGTTTTTCTTTGTTCGCCATAAGTGTGGCAGGGTATGCTCAGACGTGAGTCCCTTGCTCACTTTGCCACTGGAGTCAAGCAAGTCTGGCTGAAGATGGCTGTAATGCCAGAAACCGGTCCTGGGAAGCTTGATTCCGGTCCAGGGGAGACATGGCTTGGCAGTTCGGGCTGGACTGTTCCCATGAGGCACAGGGTAAGACTGATTTGCATATGGCCATGTCTGAACTGGGGTGGCTGAGTGAGCTAAAGAACGGTGATGGATTAAACCCAGATCAGTTGACTGGGGGTGAGTGTTTGTATTGTCAACGCTCCGTCCATCAGCACCTTTGGGTTTTCAGTGATGAACACTACCAGCTCAAGATACTATTCTTTGGCGTCACCACCTCCCTAAAGATCTTTACCAGGTGCTTAGTGGTGGTAGCTGCTCACCTCAGGAGGGTAGAAACTTCCATCCTCCACTACCTAAACGATTGGCTAATCAATAGTGTAAGCGGACAAGAATGCCTAGCCCATACCTAGGCTGCAATTTCCCTCCTACACAGCATTGAGTTCACAGCGAAGGCCACCAAATCACACTTGGAGCAGCTCCAAGTTCAACCTTTCCTAGAGTAGGCCTGAACACAGTCATGGTCAAATCTTAGCCCGTCGCCCACAGGGCACAGGCTTCCCAAGAGTTTCTGCCTCTTTTCAGCCAATTCATCCACTTTGTATGGTAATGCGCCTTCTAGGAATGCCGGACTCATACATTGTCATAGTGCCCCACATCAGGCTCCATATATGTCGGCTTCAGGAGTTTCTGTCAGGCCAGTGGCCCCAGCCAGGGGTTCAGATTTGAAGAACTAGTGTTGATAGAGGCCAGCACCCATCGCTGTCGGCTGTGGTGGAACAGCAACAATCTGTTCTGGGTCTTTGACCACCTCATCAGCAAGGTCTTCACATCAACCACTTGGATCTGCTAGCCATTCATCTAACTCTCAAAGCTTTTGTTCAACAGATTCAAGGTAAAGTAGTTCTTGTGTGCACAGACGACATGACTGCCATGTTCTACCTACAAAAGCAAGGGAGCACACATTCCCCCACATCTGTCGGCCCTAGCACGGCTAATCCAGTATTGGGCCATCCATCACCAAGTACATCTTTTAGCAGAGTATATTCCAGGAGTGGACAACGACTTTGCAGACCTGCTCAGCAGAATGCAGAAACAAGTCCACAAATAGGAACTCAACCCACAAGTGCTACTGCCTTACTTTTAAAGATGGGGCACCCCCAAACCTAGATCTTTTTAACACATAGGAGAACGCAAAATGCCCAAACTACGCCACCAGATTTCCACACCCCGGGTCCATACGAATGTTCTGCTGATGAACTGGTCCGGGATATTTGCATATGCTTTTCCTCATCTCCCCTTATTAGCCTATGTGGTCAGGAAGCTAAGGCAAATGTCCCTCACCCTCATCCTGGTGGTCCAGTGTGGGCCAGACAACTATGCTTTTAACCGTTCTGGAGATGTTCTTTGTCCCTCGCGTGAAGATCCCCCAGATGGCCAGACCGTCTCACACAAAACCACAGCAAAGCCACAGGCAGACCTTAATCAGCTCAACCTGGGAAATTGGCTCCTGAGGTCCTAGAATTTGGTTATCGTGGCCTAGCTCATGAGTGCATGGGCATACTCAGGGAAGCCCATGGGCCCATCACACGCAGTTGCTATGCTGCTAAGTGGAAGCATTTTGTCCACTATTACACTCCAAACCACATAAACCCTCTTATGCCGACAATAGAAGATATTATTTGGTACCTCCTCCATTTACGAAAGTCGGGGTTAGCCTACACATCAATTCAGCTACACCCAGGTGTTCTTGGTGCACATATGCAGAACAGAGAACACTCCTCACTCATGAATATCCTGTAATTAAGGCTTTTATGGTTACATCATTCCATCAAGGGTACCTCCAGCCCCAGTCTGAAATCTCAATATTTTCCTCACCATACACACTTCCTCCTGAGCTGCTACATTCACGCCTTCCGTAGTTTCTTTCTTGAAATGTTGCCTTCCTCGTAGCTATCGCGTCTCTCAGACCTATCAGTAAGCTACAGGCCCTCATTCTGTAAAAAGCAGTTTTTTGCAAGTCCACAATGACAGTGGTTGTTTGAGCCCATCCTAAATTCTTTCCACATATGCTGTGAACAGATTGTGCTGCTTACCCTGTAAGCATCAGTCCGTTGCATGTAGTGCTGTAGAGTCACACTCTCCTCCCTGGAAGCCTTTCTACACGTACCATCACTATTCTATCCTACTCACTACTTCATACCTACTCTCACCCACTGGGCGAAAACAATCTATCATTGGAGTTAGTGCCCATTGGCATTCTATACTAGAGGAAAGGTCAGAGAAGACCGTGTGACTCTTGTGACGCAGAAGTCTTATTGGAAGAAAACAAAGTTGCAAAAGTTGGACCCCCAACACGAGATGGCAGGAGTATGCAGAGCATGTGGATCTACAGCACTACATGAAAAAAACAGATCCTTTAACAGGTAGTCTAGCCTTAAAATCGTTAAATGCTGTGTGCCTGCTACAGAGATACACCAATGTGGTATGGGACATAGCCCATATTGTTCTTTCCAATTTTTTATATCACCTTAAGGAGCATTTTTTTGAGTTAGTGAGGGACAGTTATGATTTGTTCGATCAATTTATAAAGGCCGGTCTGGACATAGATGAATTTGTTGCAAAGGCTATGAGGTTTTCAGTGGTTGTTCATCGGCGCACCTGTTCGAGATCGGCAGGGTTTTTAAATGGTGTCCCGGCAACCTTGATGGATCTTCCTTTTGATGGAACTAAGTTTTTAGGGAATAAGGCAGAGTCTGCTTTTTAAATGTTTAAGCAAGCAGAGCCACAGTTCGTGCTCTTGACCTTCAGTCTCCCCAAAACAACTACCACCAGTGTTGGAGCTTTTCTGGCTTCTGAACGCGACTCAACTTTTGGCAGCATCAGACCACAAAATCCTAGCAACAATTTCAATACCCTCTTTTCCAGCAATGCAGAGGCAGGGGCAAGGCCGAAGGTCACAGCACCAGGCAGGCAACCACTTCCTACCACACATCACCAGAGAAACCGCTCTAGTTTGCCCTTGTTGGAGCAAGTGAGGCCCGTGGGAGGGCGGGTGTACTCCTTTCTATAGGTCTGTTAAGCTATAATTCTGAACTAGTGGGTTCTTCACGTTATAGATAAGAGGTATGCCCTACACTTAAAGCAGGCCTCTCTCTGGATCCCTTCCCCACAGTCCCTTCAAACTGAAGACTACCTCACTCGGAGGTGGTAGCCCTGATCACAAAGAAGCAATGGAGTTGGGGCCAGCGCAGGAAATTAGGCAGGTCTGCTGCTCACAGTACTTCATGGTCGTGAAAACAGATGGTGGTCTTCATCTAATCCTGGAACGTAGGTTCTTAAATCTTTTGCTTCTGAAGAAAATGTTCAGGATGCTGTCTTTGTAGAACGCAAGTTCTAGGCTATTTGCGTTATTCGTCAGCATGTTCTACTGTATGAACCCCATTTAGCACAATTTGGTTTCTTGTACTCTTCCGCCAATATCCACCTGGTGGTAATATTGACATGCAAGAAGAGACTGGATGCTTTAACCCCTTTTCTATCAAAGATTGGTCAGAGTGTTTATGAAGAACCTGCTCTTGGATATCCACACCTTACAATAGTATCCAACGTTGAGCTCACCTGCCTTGATGAACAATAATTTTTAGAGTTTTCAAAGAACAGCACTTCAGCATGCATCATGGAATGCTGCTTTCTTGATCACATTAAGAATGATTGCTTGACTGCAATCCCTTTTGTTAAAGGAACCATTCTTTAAGTTCCACATAAATGAAGTGATTCTCGTATGTAGAGGTATTTAGAAGGCAAATTTGATCAAAACAAGAACTTCTACTTTGGTTGGCGTGCATATCAGTCATAATAATACTAGTCTAACAATGAACAGCGTATTAGTCCGTATACACCCTTTAAGAGGAATGGCTACTCTTCAGTGCTGTTTGCTGATGTTCCACTTATAGATCTGCATGAAACAGCTGTTTTATCGATGGGGCCGACCTTCACCAAGCACTATTGCATAGAAGTGAGAGCAAGTGAGGATTCGTCAGTTGTGCAGCTGGTGCTGCAGAACCTTTTCAGACAAGATGAGCCTCATCCCTGCCATCTGATTTCATTGCTATTCTTGCTGACTAGTGATAGCTCAAGGATGTGACGTTACAAAGGGTCCAGTGCCAGAGAAGTAAACATTACTTACCTGAAACTACAGCAGAATTGGTGTTACTCAAAGACAGACGTGCAATCATCCCTTCCCCTATGCATGAGGTTCATCCTAATCCTTTAATATTTTCACTGTGGTACAAACGTCTTTAGCTATAGAAATGAATGTGGAGAGTGGAGCAGAGTCCCTTTTGGATCAAATTGGGCCACATAGTGAGCTGATTTAGGGTCTGGCGGATGGGTACTCTGGCACAACCATGACAGACGTCCCAACCGCCTTATAACAAATGCATTAGGATATATAATGCACTTGTACGGACGTGGACGATATATCTGGCTCGTGTGTGACCTGTTCGCTAGGTCAGTTGCCACCATGTTAAAAGTGGATGTTAACTGTTATGCTGTTTGATATAACTTCAGAGGATGCCAAGTCGAATTATGGGAATATTACAAGTAAGCAAATCCCCTTCAGATGCCAGTGCTGGAGAACTGTAATATAGGTCAGTATTTTTTTCATTAGAGTTCTCTGCAAATCTGAAGCTTTTTTAAAGGCAACAGCAGTTACATTCATTATTTACTAATGCTTGAAGTGTTAGTATCTGAAATCTTGCAGCATGAAATGGAACTGTTCACTTGGATGATTTGACCTGTAATCTTTTTATGTTTTCCAGAGTTGGCCAGGTGGATGTGGATATTAAGCTGAGTGGCCAGTTCATCAAGGAGCAGCACTGCTTATTCCGCTCGTGCACTAACGCTAATGGAGAAGGTAAATCTTTTGTTCTCGGCCATATGATTCCTGTACCATGATTAATATCTAGAGCTCAACTAAACAGACAGCCTTTGCGAAGCTGCAGCCACCAGCGGTCACATATTGACCCTAATGCTGTGTGGAGTCTAAACTGAAATACATTGTGCTTATCTGGTCTCAATTAAGCAACTGGAAATAGTGGTGTGCATGCTCATAGCAATGTGCTGTATAGTATTGTTGGTGACTTTAAGATTTTTCTGTGCTAGGATTCCTTATTAATAGTTAAGTACTTAAGTCCTATGCTAACAATCTATGATTTTTGCAACGTATAGGCATCAAATGAAATATTGCTGCCTTATTTAATCTTGAACTTTTTAATAGGCAACGACTTCTAGTGAGGAATTCTTAAACTTTTAACATATCAGAATAGAAGAAATCTTCACCAAAGGGAACTGTCTTTTGGATCAGGGAAACTCATTCTAAATTTCTTCCCAAAGTCTATCAGAACCTCACAGAGTGACTTAAGACAGATCTCTTCACTAACCCAAACTTCTCAAAGCACCTTCAGTCCAAAAGATCACATTTTAAAAGTACTTGAATCCCACCCAAGGCCTTTAGCTCAGAGTGAAATAAAACAATTAATTTGAAATACAAAAATTATTGAGGTATGGCCGTTGCTAAAATTAACATGGTAACATCCCATGTTTCTGGAGGTGGCCTCTCCTCGGTGCAGCTGAAGCTTTGAAAAGGGCCTATTCTCTTGTGCAGCGATAGACGCTCCCTGGCAAAGACCTGAACCGTGTGCGTCCATGAGAGCTCAAAGGAGGCCAGGCGACCCCTCTTGGTTTTGCACTCAGACTTGTGACACCAACCTGAGATCATATTGTGTACCATGGTAAGGAGGAACTCTGTGGCCATCACTGGTAAGGAGATGCATTTAACCAGCTCTTCTGCTACTCCTGCCATGGGAGCTATGAACCAAGAGATTGATTCTATGGAAGAACGACTGAGCAAAAGAGCGGTAGCTGAGGCCTCTGGCAATAATGCCAGTTTTGATCCTACTATTCACACCTTGCTTCCTACGAGGGGCTGCACCTGAATTGGTGGAAGTAGGGTACATCCATTCATTCCAAGGGGCCACTTTCCTTTGAGTCACTCGAAACAGAGGGACAAAACTAAGTTCTGATTCACCCAGGTTGCCCCCCCCACACTCACACTCACACACACTCACTCACTCACCCTGGCCAAAAAAAAAAGACTCAGTGCTTATACTACGGGGAAGAGGAAAACCTGCATCCAGACTAACTACGAATGCAGCTATTTGTTCGAGGCATGTGGGCTGCTGAATTCATATCTGTGCATAGATCGCCGCCTAGTGTTGGGTCCGGATGATTGCACATTGTTGTCCTGGAAGAGTCTTCGAAGTATCACAACATAGGTGGCTCCTCCCCTGGACTACAGTGCTCATGGGCATCTCCTCCATCCCCAGATTGTTTTTTTCCGCCATTGGGTTCGGATGTGTTTCGGTTCCCTCTGTCGGAATCGGTAATAGTTTAACTTTCCTAACTCGAGACCAAAAGGTCTTTAGGCTTGGCGTCGGTATCGTTTTTCGTTCGGGTTTGACTATTCTTCAGCTCCGAACTCTTGCTGCCCTTCCGCGTGCTGTCGGCGCGGACGGGCCTACACGACGCTCCAGACATGGAACGAACCCCGTTCAAGAGGTGCCCGGTGTTCACCTCCAAGTATTCACACCTCGACGTGCACCCAGTGTGCAACAAATGTCTGTCGCCGGACCATGATGAGACCAGGTGTATGGCCTGTTCAAAGTTCCGGTGTAAGAAGACTCTCAAGCTTAGTCGGGCCGCTAGGCTCCAGGCCCAGTTATCAGCGCCCCCGCCAGACAACATCTTCGAAGAAGACGTTGGAGACGACAATGTATTTCAAGTTTCGGACTCTAGCCCGGCGTCGGAGGAGGAAAACTACGACGCGGGAGACGAGGAGTTTGATGAAGTCGTCGGTGAGGTAGGGGACGACGATGGGGCCATTGCCACCGTGGAGGATAGCTCAGAGGAGGAGCATCCTCAAACTGACTCAGGGGTCAACCCCCATTATACGGCCCAGGTCGAGGGATCGCCTTCGGGCCTTACCCAAGACCTTGTTAATTGTCCCACGGCCTCGCCTACGGGCCCGGCCACGGACGTTTCTGATGTGCCACTCCCGTTAAAGAAAACGAAAGTGAAGCCATCGGGGTCCACGCCAACGGTTTCGAAACCGAAAGTGAAAGTCGCTCTGGTGGGACAGAAGGCTCCAGAGGCCTCGAAGTCAAAGAAATTCAAAATGGCCGACAGCAAGAGCCACGCCAAGATGGCCGACAGACCCCGGTGTCGAAGCCGAAGACGACCGACGCGGCCGCGTCGGTGCCGAAGGTGGTCGAGGTCGATGACCCGAAGAAGGCTCCGAAGAAGCGTCAGGGCGACGCCGGAGCTCTGGCTGCGCCGACTCCGGCCGTGAAGGCCAAGGATGGTGATGTGTCGGCTCCTAAGACCGTGCCTTTCGCCGACCCGACTCCGGACTCGGGGAAATCGCTCGAGCAGGTCCAGCCCTCTCCGGCCTTGGCCAAAAAGGTCATCGAGTCCCTGCAGAGGATTTGGAAGGACGCTGAGGCTCCCGAACCGAAGGATGTGGTGCCGAAGCCTACACCGAAGCCGGCAAAGGCGCAGACGCCTATCCGCTACACGCTGCCGCCGAAGACGACGCCGAAGGCTTTCGCTCCAAAGCATGGGGCCGGGGTGCCTTTGAAGGTGGTGTCAACGCCCAAGGTGTCCTTGGTGGTGCCGAAGCCTCGGCTCCAGCCACTCGCAGATGAGGAACGTCGAGAGGTTATCATCGATGCCAACACCGGGAAGCTCTCCCTCCTCAAACGGAAGATCACCACGGAGCCGGTGTTGGAGCCTTATCGTATTCCACTCAAAAACAAGAAGGACTCTGCGGGTACTTCTGCCCCTATAGAGCCTGCATCTCCACATAATTTAGAACTTTCGCCGACGCATTCGAACGCTGGGGAAGGTGTCGGAGATGAAGAGGACGAGTACAATTATCCAGCATACTCGGATCCAGAGGAGGTGCATGAACCTTGGTCTGCCGGAGGCGACCCTGAGAACCCTCGTCGGGTCATGAACCGCAGCTTTTTGCAGCAACGACTTCTCCAACGGAGGACTCTGCAGCCTTCAACGCTCTGATTGAGAGGGCTGCAGCTAATCATGATGTTGACCTTCATTCAGATCCTGTGGATGTCGACTTTTTGTTTGACACTTTCTCAGTGGCTGAGAAGTCAGTCAAGACATTGCCTATGCTAAAGGGAGTGCTGAAACATGCGCCAGAGGTTTTCAAGGAGCCCACTCGGGCGCGAGTCATCAATCCTCGTATTGATAACAAATACAAGGCAGCGCCCTCGGATCCAACTTACATCAAGGGGCACTTGCCACTGGATTCTTTGGTGGTATCCAACGCACGTAAGCGGGCGAACTCGCAGACCACGGGTGACGCTCCTCCCCCAGACAAAGAGTCGAAAATATTTGAAGCCTCAGGGAAAAGGATTGCTGCGCAGGCAGCTAACATTTGGCGCATTTCAAGCACGCAGGCCCTACTTGCACGCTACGATAGGGCGCATTATGACACCCTAGAAACACTTCTGCAGCACTTGCCTGATCAGTACAAGGAGGCAGGGGAGATGTTGATTCAGGAGGGGAAGCTGATCACCAACGCTTCCATCAAATGTGCGCTGGACGTGGCTGATACCGCCTCCAGGGCGATCAACACTAGCGTGTTGCTGAGGAGACATGCATGGCTTAGAATATCAGGATTCAAACCAGATATACAGACAACCATCCTGAACCAAACAGTTAATCCTGACCACCTGTTTGGCCCCGAGGTGGATGCGACACTTGAAAAAATGAAGAAAGACACGGACACCGCCAAGTCTATGGGGGCCCTCCAGTCTCAGCAGTTTCGGGGTGGTTCCTTTCGCCGCTCCAATAACAGAGGCACCTCAAGGGGTCAGGCATCACAGTCCACACAGTATTACAAGACCAACACCCAGACCTCATACACCAACAAGGGTAGAGGTGGTTACAGGGGCAACAACGTTAAAGGCAGGGGACGTGGAAACAACAGCTCCAGGTCCTCCACCGCCAACAAACAGTGACGCCTTGTCACTGCCCCCCGACCACACAACACCGGTCGGGGGGAGACTCCAGCAGTTCCTGCCCGCGTGGAAATCCATCACCACGGACAGGTGGGTCAAGTCTCTTATCCAGTACGGTTACTGTCTGGAACTTACTTCCACTCCACCAAACATACCCCCAAGAAGCCGTCCTATGTCCGGCGAGCACTTGCACTTGTTGCAGCAGGAGGTTCAAGTCATGCTGCAAAAAGGGGCAATAGAGCTCGTCCCACTGCAAGAAAGGGGAACAGGAGTTTACGCTCTGTACTTTCTGATCCCCAAAAAGGACGGATCCCTAAGGCCCATCCTGGACCTCAGGCCCCTCAACTGGTACATTCTATCGGAGCTCTTCCATATGCTCACGTTGCAGCAGGTCCTCCCCCTGCTTCGACAAGGGGACTTCCTGGCTACGCTAGATCTAAAGGATGCGTATTTTCATATCCCCCTGCATCCTTCCCACAGGAAGTACCTCAGATTCACGATCCAAGACCAGCACTACCAGTTCAGGGTTCTGCCTTTCGGGGTCACCACAGCGCCAAGGGTCTTTACAAAGTGCCTGGCGACTGTGGCAGCGCATCTACGACGCCAGAACGTCCACGTCTATCCCTATCTGGACGACTGGCTCATTCAGGCAAAGACAGAACAGCAGTGCGCGGACCACGTGTCCCGCACAATTCACCTCCTGCACGATCTGGGATTCTCGCTGAACTATCCAAAATCCCATCTCCAGCCCGCCCATGTACGGCAGTATCTGGGCGCGACTATAGACACTCTGGCAGCCACTGCGCAGCCAAATTCAGTGAGAATCGCCAGTATCCAAACACTGATCCAACGATTCAGACCTCAACACTCGCTTCCAGCGAAAGTGTTCATGCAGTTGATAGGCATGATGGCCTCCTGCATCTCCATCGTCCCGCACGCGAGACTACATATGCGTCCGCTTCAGGAGTGCCTAGCACGTCAGTGGACTCAGGCTCATGGGCAACTGACAGACCTAGTGTTGGTGAGCGGTCGGGCATACAACTCTCTGCATTGGTGGAATCCACAAAACCTTTGCAAGGGCCGACCATTCCAGGAGCCTGTGCCACAGATTATCCTGACAACGGCCGCTTCTCTCCAGGGATGGGGAGCGCATGTTCTCCACTACACAGTGCAGGGACTATGGACACTACAGCAAAGGAAGATGCACATCAACGTTTTGGAACTGATGGCAATCTTCATGGCCTTGAAGGCCTTCAAAGTACATCTGTGCAACAAGGTCGTGTTGATCCGGACGGACAACATGACAGCCATGTACTACATCCAGAAGCAGGGGGGCACACACTCTCCGCAGCTGTCTCATCTGGCACAGAGCATGTGGAAGTGGGCCATTCAGAGGAACATCTTCCTCATGGCAGAGCATCTCCCGGGCAAGGACAACCAGATGGCGGACCTGCTCAGCAGGCACAGCCACCAAATGCACGAGTGGGAGATACATCCATCAGTACTCCATCCGTACTTCCAAAGGTGGGGTCATCCAGAGATCGACCTGTTCGCCACAAAGGAGAACGCAAAATGCCAAAGCTTCGCCGCCAGGTTCCCACACCCGCAATCGCAGGGCAATGCGATGTGGATGAACTGGTCAGGCAGATTTGCGTACGCTTTTCCCCCAGCACCTCTGATACCGCTGGTGGCACGCAAACTCAGGCAGCACTCGATGACTCTCATCCTGGTTGCTCCAACGTGGGCTCGCCAACCATGGTACACCACGTTTCTGGAACTCTCCGTGGTACCGCATCAAAGGCTTCATCTCACGCCCAGCCTTCTGACGCAGAGCCATGGCGACATTCAGCACCCAGATCCGCAACAGCTCAACCTGGCGATCTGGCTCCTGAAGTCCTAGAGTTTGGCTACCTCAACCTTCCCCCCGATTGCATGGACATCATTCGGGAGGCAAGGAAGCCCACTACTAGAGCTTGTTATGCGGCTAAATGGAAGAGGTTTGTCATTTACTGTGTAAACCACAATATTGACCCGCTGGATGCTTCCATTCAGAACATCATTTGTTACCTGTTCCACCTGTACCAATGCAATTTGGCGTACTCTTCCATCCGCATTCACTTGTCTGCAATGGCAGCATACCTCCAGAATAGGCAACACCTATCACTTTTTAAGGTCCCTGCTATCAAGGCTTTTCTGGAAGGACTCAAAAGAGTCATTCCACCACGGACACCACCAGCTCCGGAATGGAACCTCAATGTGGTTCTTACAAGGCTGATGGGTCCTCCCTTTGAGCCACTGCACTCTTGTGAGCTTCAGTTTCTGACTTGGAAGGTTGCTTTCTTGGTAGCAATTACATCGCTACGGAGGGTTAGCGAGTTGCAGGCGCTCACCATCCAGGAACCTTTCTTCCAAGTACACGCTAACAGGGTGGTACTCCGCACTAACCCTAAATTCTTACCCAAGGTTGTATCTCAATTCCACATGAACCAGACAATTGAGTTGCCAGTGTTTTTTCAAAACCCAGAGTCGCTGGCGGAGCGGATGCTCCACACCCTTGACGTTAAAAGAGCCTTGATGTACTACGTTGACAGGACAAAAGATTTTCGTAAGACCAAGCAACTTTTCGTTGCTTTTTCCTCGCACCACAAGGGAAGCGCTATCTCCAAAGCTGGGATCGCTAGGTGGATCGTGAAATGCATTCAGATCTGTTACGCTAAGGCTAAACGCACTCTCACAATTCCACCGAGAGCCCACTCCACCAGAAAGTTGGGGGCCTCTATGGCTTTCCGAGGTAACATTCCCTTAGAAGATATTTGTAGGGCAGCCACATGGTCTACCACACATACTTTCACAAAACATTACTGTGTAGATGTGCACTCCAAACAGCAGGCAGCTGTTGGTCAGGCTGTTCTCAAAACACTTTTCCAAACTGCTGCAGCTGGCACGGGCGGCCGCCAATAATGGGAGGACTGCTATGTATTCTATGCACAGATATGAATTCAGCAGCCCACATGCCTCGAACTGCAAATGCTACTTACCAGTATGCATCTGTTCTTGGCATGTAGGGCTGCTGACATTCATATCGCCCACCCTCTTCCCCGTCGCCTGTAGCAGCTGCAGTATTCATATATATATATATATACATATGCTCATAGCATGGGCATCACTCACATACTTCACTCCATCACTGCCAATAGCTAAAAACAATCTGGGGATGGAGGCGATGCCCATGCGCACTGTAGTCCAGGGGAGGAGCCACCTATCTCGTGATACTTCGAAGACTCTTCCAGGACAACAATGTGCGATCATCCGGACCCAACACTAGGCGGCAATCTATGCACAGATATGAATGTCAGCAGCCCTACATGCCAAGAACAGATGCATACTGGTAAGTAGCATTTGCATTACTTTCAAAGAGAGTGATGGGGCGAATGGTAGAGAATCCTTGTTAGCCTCAATTCACGAATCATTGGATAGCATGAAGGGATGGATAATAAAATGTATGGATCTTGTTGTTGGTCGCCTTAGCGCTATCGAAGATAATATCGCCAGTTCTAATGCATATGTACATTCTCACAAGGAGGCTCTGCCTTGTTCTCCAACGGACCGGTTAAGTTCTGCTCTGTCCATTAGACCTGTAGTCAAGCTAGGAAATGCTATGCTTAGCAACCCGTTTCCTGTGAACCTAGGTTTTGTTCCATCTGCTAATACTGCGAGGCCCTTGGGCATTTCATTGAATAATAAATATTCCTGGCCAACCATTGGGCAGCCTTTCTCACTGCAGCTACTAATGGAATCCACCCAATATCTTGTAGTTCTTAAAGGTGTTCTATTGCTAAGACCCCAAAAATTGGAGAGCCAATTAGCGGACAAAGTAGCTCATTGGCTGAAGGGTTGTGTTCATTTTGATGACTAAGGGGCATATGTATCAACCGAATTTTGACTCGCAAATTCTGCGAATCGCAAAAAAGACGCGTTTGCGACTCAAAATTCGGAAAACGGTATGTATGAGGATAATCGCATCGCAAATTTAAGGAATCGCAAAATTTGCGATTCCTTAACTTTGCGTAAGCATTTAAGGAATCGCAAAATTCGATTCCTTAAATGCTATGCAAGAAGCACTCTAGATTTGTGATTTCTCCTTAAGAAATCGCAAATACCAACAAATTCAAGTTTGTGTTAATTTGCGATTTCTTTTACAAAAGCACTTTTTGGCATTTATGAAGGTTCCATGTGGTGCTTATACATGCCCTTAGGGCATGTATGTGCGCCATATGCGCACACATGTTCGTTTCAGGGGTGCATCAGGGTGTTCGTATGACACCCATGCACCCGTGAAATTCTCAATTTGCGATTCTCAAATTGCGAATCGCAAATTGAGAATGACTTCCCATTCATTTCCTTGGGCCTCCTGGCCCATAGAAATGAATGGGAAAGTATTCCTTAATTGCGATTTCGCAATTCGCTAATCGCAATTAAGGAATACTAAGAATTCGCAAAAAAATTGCGATTTCTTTAATACATCCCGTTTTGCAATTCTGAAATAGCGATTTCTAAAAAATCGCTATTTGAGAATCGCAAATGAGGATGTTGATACATATGGCCCTATGTGCATTACCAGATTTATATGGTTCGGTGAGTACCAAGGATTGCGAACAGTCAGAAGTCTAATAGCAATGATTGTGTTGTAGTTAACGTCAGAGATTCTGTTGTTGTACATCATATTTTTTATAAAATCTCTTCATCTTTGCTTGGTCCTAGTAGGATTGAGGCGGGTCTCTTGGGTTATTTTTATAGACCTGCACCTCTTCTTCCTATCTCTTCTGCTACTAACTCTAGCTTTCCGAGTCAGGGTTCTCCTGTACGGACCTGCTCAGTATTGGTTACTAATAGGTACGCAGTATTGGCTCAAGATATTGCTGTTGATTGGCCTCCTAGGAACTTACCATCTGGGTCTGCACTCTCACCTGATCACATTAATTATTCTACTCTATCTACTCATTGTTTGGTGACTCCTATAGATTCTCTTCACTGGTACGATAGTACATACCACTGCCCACCCCTGTTACCAGACTCTAGCCAATCCTCACAAACCTGTTTTGCATTTACATGTCTTCTTACAATGTGACAAGCCTGGGGACTAAGTGTAAGAACCCAGATTGGCAGGGCTCTGTGAGTCAATTTACTGCCAGGAAACCAGGGTCATTGCCCCAGTCCACTTGGATTGCTCCATCTCTTACTTAACTCCTGCCGTCCCTTCTAACCCAGGATGGGTACTGCTCCCCTTGGTCTTACTTCACTTTCCGGGAAACATGGTGGTCTAATCTGGCTTCACCACATTTTTAGTTGTTTAAATTTGATTGTAGCTCTCGATACTTCCCCAAAAAATATTTCTATGACACCAGCTTCATTCTCAACAACACTGATATAATTGATTTGCTGATGGGCAAGTTGGAGAAGCTTCCTAATCGCCGGACTGGCCCGCCTTCAGTCCTCTGGAAGGGCGATTTTAACATTCAACATTGTCACTTCTCTAACAGCAGTATAAGCAATGTTCAAGATACTAGCAGTGAGCACATTTCCAGCACACTCTCTATGGTGATCACATTTTGATCACATATCGTCTGCAGTTTGCTTTTGATTCTTACTTTGATAAAGCCGTTCTAAAATAGACTTTTGCAGGGAGTGATGACCCCAGTTTGATTGATTTTATGCTATTTTCAAATGACCTTTAGGGCTTTTTTGTTCACTATGCCGCTTTTGACAATGTGTTCAGTGATCATAATATTTGAAGGATCTCTGGCATTGCACGATGAGGTCCTGAGTTATAGTTACCAGAGCTAACGTGAACTATAACCTTGGTTTTATTTCATTGAATTCCTGGGATTTATTTTAACCTGAAGTAATATTTTGTTACTATGCCAACCTCACACTGCGCATGGGCTTCGGCTCCGCTTGGGGAACTTTTGTTTGATAGCGGACAAGAACAAAGAATCAAGCACACTAGAGTGGGGCTCTTGACAGCTCGGTACTCTCTTCTTGGCTTCATCTGTGCAAGTGCTCAGTGTTGGTACAACTGTTATTAGGGCTGCTGGCAAAGATGGCCAGGATGCAACTGAAACTGACAAGTGTCACCATCAGATACATGTACAGTTGTATGTTCTTACATTTACAATTATCAATGATTAAAGAGCTATTTATTGCACACTAGTAAGGAGGAAGTTGACTGATGTTGCGTATTAAAGCCTGTGGCAGCCATCATATTTGACTGAAATACTTAGGAGTGGAGGGCATTAGCAGGTTCCAGGTACAGGAACTAGAACTGTACCCACTGCCCTTCTTGCTCCACTTGACGCTCATGCGCAGCATCCTTTACAAGCTTGCCAAAAGAGACCTGACATCAAGTTGGTGATTCCTGGATCAGGCTCAGCACATGGCTATATTACAAGCTCAAGTTAACCAACACTGACAGCGGAAAGGAGAGACAGCTAGTCAGTTATCCAACACTGACAGCGGAAAGGAGAGACGACTAGTCAGTTTTCCTACTCTGAAAGCGGAAAGGAGAGACAGCTAGTCACTTATCTTACAGTGACAGCGGAAAGGAGAGACGGCTAGTCAGTTATCCAGCAGTGACAACGGAAAGGAGAGATGGCTAGTCAGTTATCCAGCAGTGACAGTGGAAAGGAGAGACGGCTAGTCAGTTATCCAACAGTGACAGTGGAAAGGAGAGACGGCTAGTCAGTTATCCAACAGTGACAGCGGAAAGGAGAGACGGCTAGTCAGTTATCCCAACAGTGACAGCGGAAAGGAGAGACGGCTAGTCAGTTTGATAAAGTGTTTAGGAAGCTTATTTGGATTGGTTGGGGGAGATGGGGGGGGTTAAAATGCACCAGTTCTGTGTTGTATTGTTGTAAGGCGTCTCATTAATGCTGTCGTGTGTCAGTGTATTACTGATGCACTTATAAGCTAGTCCATTAGATGTTTTAGAATTCCTAACATAACTTACACTAACATTCAGAACTGTTTAACCATAAAGGATCCTGTGATTGACAATTGACCTTTATCTCCTGTGCAGTGATTGTGACTCTGGAGCCAGGAGACGGTGCTGAAACCTATGTGAATGGGAAGCAAGTTACAGAGTCTTTGATCTTGAAGTCTGGTAAGGTTTTCCTCGAGTCACTTGATATTTGAGAGTTCGCTCACAGCTTAGGGGGTCTAGACTTGATGTGTTTCCCAGAGCTCCCAAACATTCATATTCAGAGAGAAGGCTTTTGAAGTGTACTCAAGTTGAGTTTAGAGCTGGATGGTTGTATTATGCAAGCTAAGGTAACAATTCAGTATTTATTTTTCACTTTCACACGTTTTGCAAAATGCTTTATTGAATTGTGCATGTGTAGATGTACAAAAAACAAAATAATTCTCAGCTGTCAGGAATGATCCTGGAGCACATCTTTAGTTCCTTCTTAAAGTCTTCAAATATGTTTAGTTTTGAGGCTATCAGATGACCTGATGACAGTGTGAGCAGAAATAAGAACCAAGGAAAAAGCAAATAAATGTACAGAAAGTGAAATGGTAATCAACTAATCGAAAAGCTCTGACGGAGTTTCATAAAGTAGGGACAGGTTCACATCATCCCACCACATGTGTGTGCTGCTTTTTTACTGCTTCTTTTGTTTTGACTTGTTTAACTTATATCCCAAAATAAAAAAAACAAATGGTGTATGCTAAATGTACTGTGACTTGCAATCCTCTAGTCCCCTGCACCTGCTCAAAGTGAATGAAAAAGATTAATCCAAAGTGCAGCAAAAACAGCGCATACCTCTTTTCATTGAGGTGCTCTGTGGTCTGCGTACAAGCATACTATAATAAATTACCTAGTTTAAGTGGATAATTTGAAAATAAATTCCCTTTGTTTCTGTGTTTTAAAATTTGGATAAAAATGTATGTGGTTGTTTCAGTTTTTAAAACGCTTTTTGAGTATTCTATTACCCCACTGAGAATAAACTGTTGCCTCATCAAACCAGACAGGAATGCTGTGCAGAGCGATTGCTAGAGATGGAGATTACTTGAAGAATTCCTCCCACCCCTTTACTCGTTGAAGTAGATGCCCTAAATGCACTCTATGCTCAGAAGTGGGCCCCATGCTTGTTGTGCCACTAGACGTAAGCTGTACCTCATTGAAGAAATCTAAGTATGCTGAGGCCGGGCTGGTCATGCGTGTGTTCTCATCTGGAGGAGACCTGATATTTCTGGCAGGACTGTTCCTGTTGGAGCAGAACCAAGTTTCAACACCAAAAGTGATATGGAGCCTTACCCCAACTTCCGTGGCAGAAAGGGCTTTTAAAATTTGTAAAATTATTGGTATCAATACCATTTTTCAGAAGCCTTGTGCGTCTAGTGAACAGATGCTGCAGGCCAGCGCCCCACGCTGAAGAAGATATTCCAGACTCCAGTGCACTCCACCATCCACACTTTTATGACAAATCAGTATCTTGGCTACAGTTTGATATTGAAGGGTGTAAGCGAAACAGTTGCTGGTATTACAGTAAAAAAATTACACTCACCTCAGATCTATTAAAGCTGGGTGGGTAACAAAGGATTGTCGTTTTAAAAATGGGTTTGTGGTTATGAAACGTTTGGAAAGCCCTGCAATAAACCATTTTTGTGAGAAGAGAAGGAATATAGAGAGTCTAATACGCTCAAAAGTAGTCTGTCTATAGTGGTGGATGCAGTGGCAAAGAGATTTGCAGGCAGTCAAGTCTCCGCAAGTCCCCAAATAAGGATACCATTTGCTGGGTAATAATTCTGGCAATCAGGAACTGCCATCTTTACAGCATCCAACACTACCAAATTTTGATTAAACTGCACTGCAGTAGGTGGGACAGAATGGAACCTTTCCTGGACTTTCTCCCGGAGGATAAGGAGCTAGAAACAAAAACTCTGCACAATGTAGATCTAGCACTATCTGATAGAGACTTCTAGCCTCAGGTTCTTTACCTTAGAATATTCCCAGGCGTCAGACTGGGTCCGGAAAATCTTGAGCAGTACCTCTGTGTGTCAGTAGATGGTGCCGAATGGCTTCGTGCCGGCATAGTCCACACCGCATGTGATGTGCAAGTTGCCTATATAGGCGCCACCCCAGCGTCCTGACCTCAATTCCTTTCTTTCTGCGCCATCAGCGTGGCTCCGGAAGAGCTACCTCAGTCGTTTTTTTAGTTTTGTTTTTTTACCACAGTTTTGTTGTTTCAGCAACCTTTTTGGGCCATTTTTGTTCCTAGTGTGCTTTAGGGGTGTCCCCTCAGAAAGCTTTGGGTTTTAAACCATGTGGAACCTGTCACAGGCAAATTGTTGTGAGAGCTTGTAGGAAGCTGGCTCTGTATATACTATACCAAAGTGAGGTAAAGTGTGCGCAAAGTCCAGTGGATCCCCAAAGGCTTGCAGAAGTAAAAGTAGATAATACCTTACTCTCTATTTCTGGTCGTGTGGCCGAGCAGCAAGGCTTTATCAGAGTGTAGTATTAAGCAGTTTTTGTGCACACTCAGGCAAGAAATGATTATGCTCATTCATGGTCTGAACTCTGAACAATTGTTTTGTATCAAAATATTTCTTTGTTGTATTTTTTTTTAGATCCAAATAGGTCTTGGTGCAAGTAAGTAAAATAGTACTTTTCTGGTCATACAGTTGAATGTAGTTACATGTAGGTCAAATGTTCAGAAATAGTTCAAATTACTTTTCAGTTACTTTGTAATTACTTTTTAGATTACTTTTCATATTACTTTTTCCACTAGTGTGATACGCCTAGGTACCACACCGGCACAATTCCAAAATAAAAGGTAAGTACGTCAGTTTTTCTAAACACACAGTTTCTTAAGTTCTCATACAGTTTCCAACTCCACACTTGGTTTTTTTCACCGAAAAGTAGTCAATGCAATTCTATGGGAGGAAATGAAGTTATCGGTTTAAAGGTAAGTGCTTAGTTGTGGGAGTTGTGTTTCTGAGGTTAAAACCAGGGTTCCCCTCAGGGTCAAGGACGCACTCACAGAACACCCTCAACAGCACTAGGGCGGCTGGGTGCTGAGGCCCAATGTTATCAAATGGGGTATAGGGGGCCTCTGGTTGGTGGGTGCTCACGGGCACGCCACCTGAATGTGGGAGCAAAGCCCTCAATGGAATCCTCACTTGGGGGTTTCTTTTGGGTAGCATCTGAGGTGGCCTGGGACACTCAAATTTGTGGACCAAGGGTACCAACCTCTCTTGTAGCAGGATTTTCTCCCGCCCCTATCTATAGCTCTCCTTTATACATAAGGCTCTCAGTTTTTCATTTTTACAGATAAATACAAACTGTGTTTCCTGTCTGCATTTATATTTAAAAATGCAGAAAATTGTAGTTCTTTTTAATGACTTTCCATGCTGTTTCATCAATTCCAGGCCACCAGCTGAGCAGATAGCCAGCATGGGAAGTTAAATAAACAGTAGGAGATTTCCTTAAATAATGGCATATATGAGCATGCATTTGTAGTATAATGCTCATATTTTCCCTTGTGTCTACTGTTACATTATATTTGGCTGCTGGATTGGCTAAAACATGACCGGCATAAAAGTATGAGTGCACGTTAATCAGTTAAATAAATGTGGAAGTATGCGATTTTACAGCATAATTTATTCACAAAATAAATCTGGATAAATACTGATAAGATGTCCAAAAAATAAATCTGGATAAGTACAGACTGAAATGTTAAACATAAACAGCATAGAACCAGGAGCCCTATTTATACATGAATGCCTCTGCTGCAGCTTTCATGCGTTCCGGAGACAGTCAGTAGGCACCGGGTGCAGCTCATTCTGTTAGCCGCAGAAAGGTCTTGGAGAATTTGGAACTCTGACCCTCTGAGTTTCTGCCATCCGCTCAGTCGCCCTCTTCACGAGACCTTCTCTCTCTGCCGCAGGGCAGAGTTCTGTAGCCAAACCTCCACAACCTACGCCTGCATGCATGGAGAATGAGTGGAACACACTCTGAGTGGATCTGACATTTATCTAGTATTGGGGTATCTTTCATAGATTCACATGCCTGAATCATTCCCCGTCGCCGAGGTGGGAGTCCCACGGTAATAATATAAACAAAAGAAGTGGCTTAGAATTTTTTTTGTAGTAGGCTGACAAGACTATAGGCCTTAAAAGACCCAAAACTTAGCAGCCTGTCTACCTCATTATATGAAAAGAACTGAAAAGGAGTTCCAACCAATCAGCTGTCAGCACCCTCTAGAACCTTCCCAGCAGAGGCAGTTCTCCTCAGATTTTCACCACACGTCATGTGGAAGGGAGTCTCCCTGAGTGCCTACTCAGTTTTCTACTTTTCTCTTCAGAATGTCTGAGAAGAAAGCCCTTTTCAAGGCCTGCAGGATCTGTGATAAAAAGAGGGTCCATATAGATGATCAGCACTTAGACTGCATCTACTGTCCTCATCCAACTCACATTGTGAAGGATTGCAGGATCTGCCGCACCTTCCCTACCAAGACCATCAGGGACAGAGAGGCAAGGGTTCTTCTATGGCTCAAATCATCTTCCTCAGATGATGAGGACAGAGCGTCTACTTCCAGCAAAAGAGCCAGATCCAGAGATAGCTCTTCTCCTGAGAGGAAAAAAATCTCAAATCCTCTCATAAAGCTACAGAACCCACAAGGAGGTCATCGTCTCCTCCTCTTGGATCTCCATCTTCAGGATCTTCAACTAAAATTGTGAGTAAAGCCCAGGCAAAAACTGTCTCTCTGGTGTCTTCTCACACAGTATCTGTGTCTTCTGCCACCTCAAGCTCTTCTTCTACGGTGTCTACGTCTTCTATCACCTCACCTATTGTGTCATCCAAGGTTTCCTCAAAGAAATCTTCTGGGGTTAAGGACATTTCTTCAATTTCCTCAAAATCATCGTCGACGACTATTCCGTCGACGACTATTCCGTCGACGACTATTCCGTCGACGACTATTCCATTGACGACTATTCCATTGACGACTATTCCATCGGCGACGACTCCATCGTCGACGACGAAAGCCCAGTCGAAGTCATCGTCGACGAAAGCCCCATCGACGACGAAGATCTCGTCGACGAACAGCCCGACGACGACAGCCTCGTCAACGACAGCCCCGTCGACGACAGTCCCGTCAACGACAGTCCCGTCAACGACAGCCCCCGTCGACGACAGTTCCGTCGACGAAGGTCCTGTCGACAGTACCACAGTCGATGACGATCCCCTCGACGACGAGTCCATTGACGACGAGCTCATCTACGGCAATTCCATCAATGAGCCAGCCGCCTCCAGCGCATCTTATCAAGACGCCGGAATCAATGTAGAGTCCAGTTATTACCAAGACGCCACCTGCAAGAGTGGCATACACTCATTTTCAGTTGAAGACCTATCATAGGCAGGACTACTCTAATATTTCCCCGCTACTACCATCGCACATTTTGGAAACCTATGTAGAGGAAGAGGAATCGGATGAGGATGATGGAAACGAAAAAGGTCCCTTTGGGATTGCACGGCATCTATCAGAATTACCAATAAAATGTCAGTAAGAGGGTGAAGATGAGGTTATGCAGGTGCATTTCTATCAGGAGAATTTGTCTACACCTTTCTATAGGCAACCATACAGAGCTCCACGTTCGGAGGAGATGAGTCATCTCCCTCCTTCTTTGGTTCAGAACTTGCAGGCCATTTTGGCAGACTTTCGCCAAAGGTTCCCGCCTACACCGTCCACGCCAGCGGTGCCTTCGGTACCAGCAGACGTACCCAGGCCTCCAACACTGCAGGCTCCAGTGTCGCCAAGACACACTGTGAACCCCACACCTCAAGAAGATCAGGATACTTCCTCTTCAGATGAAGATGGAAGAGAGGAAGGCGAGCTGCTTAATGACAACACACCTGAATATCCATGGGATGAATACATAATCCCCATGCCTTCACCTCCCTTGCCGCAAGCCTCTGATTCTTCACCGGAGGACATTGGCGGATTTCACAATATCATGCAAAGGGCTGCTACAAGATTTGAACTGCCAGTTACTATTGAGCAGTCGGACTGCTTTTTACACGACTTTAAAGAAGGGTATAGGAAGGTTACCAGGGCTTTACCCATTATAGATTTCATTTGGAAGGAAGGTCTTAAGTTAATGGAGACGCGCGCTTCTATCCCTGCAGTCCTTCCTCGTATTGAGAAAAAGTATAGAGCACCGCCAGAAACTCCATCTTGTCTGGTGGGCCATCCACGTCCGGACTCTATAATATCTCAAGCTGCTCAACTGAGGTCAAAGAATCCATCCACTCAAATCTCAACAGCACCGGACAAAGAGGGCAGGAGATTGGATCTTATAGGAAAAAAGTTCTCCACCAATGCTGCAGCTTCCATTAAAGCAGCGAATTCCTTGGCAATCCTTGCCCGCTATGACCGACAGATGTGGTCGGATCTGTCGGAATTCATAGATCTGATACCGGAAGATCGTCCGCAGGAGGCATGTAAAATAGTGCTGGAAGGAGAGAGGGCGGCATCAGAAATAATAGACTGCGCCCTAGTCATCGCTAACACTAACTTTAGACAGTTATCAGGTGCTGCGGTCCTCAGACAAAAAAGGCTGGCTCAGAGCAAGCTCCTTCAGACCGGAAGTGCAAACAAAGATCCTAGATATGGCTTACGACGGGGATTCACTCTTCGGTAAGCACATAGATGACGCCTTACTTACCATCAAAATGGATACAGACACTGTGAAATCACTTGGTACTCTGCAATATAAGATAGGCTCTTTTAGAGGGGCAAGGGGTCGTGGTTTATCATCTAGAGGAAATTACCACAACCAACAGAACAGGCAATACCAGTCTCAGTACAAGCAAGCGTATTACCAGTCTTCATACAGGCAATCTAGCTCCAGCAATTTCTCTCGTCAGGGAGGAAGACGAAGATCAAATAATCAGGGACGAGATTACAACAAACGTCCATGAGCTATGCTGGACGCCAGTCCAACATCCTCCCCTCCCTGTGGGCGCAAAGATCTCCGCCTTTTACCAGCAATGGTGGAACATTACATCGGATCAGTGGGTTCTCGACCTAGTAGAAAAAGGACACACTCTGGAGTTCTTAAAGAATCCGCCTACAACCCCGCCCAAGGGTCCCCCTCGTCTTCACTTACTGTTCAAAGAAGCCCTAAACATGTTTCGCAAGAATGCGAAAGAGAAGGTTCCCATCTCGCAAAAAGAAAAGGGATTCTACTCTTGCTTCTTCCTCATAAAGAAGAAATCGGAAGTGGCGCCCGATTTTGGATCTGTGCAAACTTAACAAATTCTTGAAGAAACAAACTTTTCGCATGGTGACGTTGACAGATGTGCTCAATTGTCTCAACGAAGGGGATTTTATGGCTTCTCTGGACTTGGAAGATGCTTACTTCCATATCCCCCTATACACCCCAAACATCGCAAATACCTACGATTCACAGAGAATGGCGTCCACTTTCAATTCAAGATGCTCCCATTCGGGCTGAAATCGGCCCCAAGAATATTTACCAAATGTTTAGCCCCAGTTTCTGCAGCACTGAGGTTGTAGGGAATACTAGTCTTCCCATACCTCGACGACTGGCTGCCGAAATGACCATCAAAACAGGCTACAAGACAAGCGGTCAAAAGCTCCCTCCGTCTATTCTCAAACCTAGGGCTCACCCTCAATGCAAAGGAATCACAACTGCAACCCCTTCAGGTGTTAACCTTTCTGGGAGCTTCACTGGACACCCAACAGTGCAAGGCGTTCTTGTCTCAGGAACGGCAGAACAAACTTCAAAAACTAGCAAAACTAATCTCAACAAAAAAGTCACTTTCTGTCACAACATATGAGTCTCTTCTGGGGATGTGCTCTTCAGCGATCAGCCTAGTCCCATTGGCAAGACTCCGGATGAGGCCGCTGCAAGAAAAATTGCACCGACAATGGCAACAAATAGGAGGTTCTTTCGACGATCGC
This sequence comes from Lissotriton vulgaris, assembly GCF_964263255.1. NCBI lineage: Eukaryota > Metazoa > Chordata > Amphibia > Caudata > Salamandridae > Lissotriton > Lissotriton vulgaris. Next base: position 796,193,727 of record NC_141700.1, on the reverse strand, counting down.
ATAAAGGTGACATCCAGAATGAGGCAAGCTCTTCAATGGTGGTCAAAAGAAAACAATCTGTCACCGGACCTCTCGTTTCTCCAAACCCTTCCGGAGTTCATTCTGACCACGGACGCATCTATGGAAGGTTGGGGAAGTCCTCTCCAGGACCTCCAGATCCAAGGGCGATGGTCCCACCAATTTCAGCAGCGACATATCAACAGTCTAGAGTTAAGAGTCATTTTCCTGTCTCTGCAGGCCTTCCTGCCGAGAATTGCAAATTCCTCAGTGCTGGTGCATACAGACAATACCACTAGCATGTTCTACATCAGCAAGCAAGGGGGAACGAGATCTCTCTCCCTCTCGCAGGAGGCTCAAGATATGTGGGAGTGGATTATACAACACGGCATAACCCTCAGAGCGGAGCATGTGAAGGGGGTGCAAAACTCTCTTGCCGACAACCTCAGCAGATCTCTCACAGGTTACCACGAATGAGAACTGGAACAGGATCAGGTGAACAGGATCTTTCGGAGATGAGGCACGCCAACTCTGGATCTGTTTGCGACTCGACAAAACAGCAAATGCCTGTACTACGCCAGCAGATTTCCTCAACTGGGGTCATGGGGAAATGCCCTGTCCATGAGATGGTCAGGAATCTATGCCTACGCTTTTCCCCCGATTCCTTTAATACCGTGGTTACTGCAAAAGATGAAGATGGAACATTGCACTCTTCTCCTCATTGCTCCTCGCTGGCCGAGGCAGTACTGGTTCCAAGAACTGCTCCTGCTATCTCAGCAGCCTCCAATTTGTCTCAGACTGAGAATTTCAATGTTGACAAGGGAAGGAGGTCAGATTTTACTCCCAGATCCTCAATCGCTTCACTTGCACGCCTGGCTCCTGACTTCTTAGAGTTTAAGAATCTCAAGATTTCTTCAGACTGTAGAGAGATTCTGTCTCAAGCCCGTGATCAGAGTACTATCAGAACGTACCGTTTAAATGGAGACGATTCTGTGGTTGGTGCGAAGCAAATAATATTCATCCGCTCCAGGCTCCACCTGAGGATATCCTTCCTTGCTTGCTATTGCTAGCCAAAGCAGGTCTAGTATTCTCTTCTATAAAAGTACATCTGGCCGCTATATCCAGATTCATAAAAAGTTCAAACAAGCCATCTCTATGCTCTTCCTCATTGATCAAGCAATTTCTCAAATGATTATTTTGGGCTTTTCCTCCAATCCGACCTCCACCTCCTAAATGGGATCTCAATATTGTTTTGTCCCAGTTAATGAGGAGGCCCTTCGAACCTATTCACAGAGCTGAACTAAAGTTTTTAACCTGGAAAGTCGCTATTTTACTAGCTCTCACTGCAGCCCAGAGAGTTGGTGAGATTCAAGCTTTCACAATTTCCGAGCCTTTCCTTCATTTCTCTTAGGACTATGTCACCCTGAGAACCAATCCGAAGTTCATCCCTAAGGAACCATCTCAATTTCATATAAACCAGCCCGTAAAGTTAAAGACTTTTTTCCCGGATCCTGTCACACCGGCAGAAAAGGCCCTACACTCTCTTGATGTCAAACAATGTCTAAAGTTCTATCTTCAAAAAACTAAAGACATAAGAAAATCTAACCAGTTATTTATTGCTTATGGTCAGGTCACGCTAGGACAAGCCACGATAGCCAGGTGGTTATCCTCAGTAATACAATTCTGTCACGAAAAAGCTAACAAGCCTTTAGCCAGAAAGGTTAAAGCACATTCCACCAGAATGATGTTGGCGTCGACAGCCTTATTTGCTGGGGTCACGCTGGAGGACATTTGCCGAGCTACTACATGGAAGAGTGTCCATACATTTACAAAGCATTACTGCTTGCAGTCGGCATCACAGGATGATGCAGCAGTGGGACAAGCGGTGCTGCAGCATCTTCTTCATTAAGGTTAGACTTTTAAAAGGTCTCTCACATTATATTCATGACATAAGAGTATGCATGATATACTGTAATGTTTTGCTTGTCAAATGCTGTTTTTAAAATGAACTATGTTATCTGAATATAATTATTTTCTTTCAGAAGGTTTTGCATATATGTATAGTTACATTTTTAGTGCTCTATAACCTTCCAGTTGAGTGGGGGATATGTAGAATCACGCTTTGTCTCCCACCTTCCGCAAACAACAGATATGGGTTTACTGCTTGCTATTCTATTTCAGGCATGTGAATCTATGAACAATACCCCAATATTGGATAAGGAAACAAGTTACTTACCTGTAACTACGGTTATCCAGTATTGGTATCTTTCATAGATTCACATGCACCCACCCTCCTCCCCGGCAGAGCAGTTCTTTATTAGGGATACATACTTCTCACTTGTGCTGGGAAAATCTGAGGAGAACTGCCTGTGCTGGGAAGGTTCTAGAGGGTGCTGACAGCTGATTGGTTGGATCTCCTTTTCAGTTCTTTTCATATAATGAGGTAGATAGGCTGCTAAGTCTTGGGCCTTTTGAGGCCTACAGTCTTGTCAGCGTACTACAAAAAAATTTCTAAGGCACTGCTTTTGTATATATTATTACCGTGGGACTCCCGCCTCGGCGCCGGGGAATGATTGAGGCATGTCAATCTATGAAAGATACCAATACTGGATAACCGTAGTTACAGGTAAGTAATTTGTTTTCACCTGCAGTAGTAGACATGCCTGCTTTTCCATAGTCCAAGCAAAGTTTGTGCTCCATCTTTTAGATCCACTCTCTTATGTTCTTCTGTTTATGTTGTCTTTGGTCTAGCAAATGCTTGCTGTGGGCACTGTTAAATGTTATTTGTTTCATCATTCGGTCTTTCTCGGTTTGCCTGATCAGCCCCTCTGTTCAATTCTCCTTGTGTTTTTTGAAGTGCCTTTGGTATATATTTCTTACTGCTCCCTTTATTATGCTTCAGTGGAACTTTACTTTGGTCCTTATGTTCTTAATGTGTATGTTTTTGGAACCTGTATGCACCTGTTCTTTCAGGTGGCTGCCTCTTGAGACCATCTTCCTCATTGCAATCTGTAAACTCGTCGTCTCTTTGGGCGAAAGGCGCAGTACAGCCTCCATGTAGCACCTTCTTTTTGGAATAGTGGCTACTTTGAGCTCAGGCATCCTGTCCCCCGTAAGTGGTGTTTCCCTTCCATGTGGGTCAGTCCACCTCGTACCCTGCTTTTTTTCTCTCCGCCACATGCATTTAAGGAGATGAGGCTTGACCAACTAGGGAGCACATTTTTTTTTTAGGGCGAGCAGACCTAAAAGCAGGCAGAGCCTGCTTTGTCTGCGAAGACAACTGTTGTTGGCGTGTTAGAAGGAATCTGAGACGGAGCTCACGCACGAGCGTCGCTGTCTCAGATTCCTCCTCGGGGCCGCGCACAGCACCACACACGCATGCGCATACACAGAGACACACAAGCGCCCATGCACGCACCCATACATACAGAGAACCCGCCGTCGCATACACACACGCGCGCAGACACACACACACTGCATACACACACGCTCCCCCCCTCCCTTCACGGCGCTGTGCCCATCTCCTGCCTCGCAAGCACCACACACGCATGCGCATTCACAGAGACACACAAGCGCCCATGCACGCACCCATACATACAGAGAACACATCCCCGCCGTCGCACACAAACACACTGCATGCATACACAGAGACACACACACAAGCACGCACGCACCCATACATACAGAGAACACACCCCGCCGTCGCATACACGCATGCGCACCAAGACCCCCGCCACCCCACTCACCAGGTTCTTTGTTCGTGTCCCTCGGCAGCCATCCGGTCATTCTGGGCAACAGGCGGGTGCCGCGCTGAGACGCAGTCACGCAAATCTTCCGGCGGGCACTGGAGCGCGGGGTAGACTCCCGTCTGCTTCCTGTATTTCTCTGGCCCCGCCCCCGTCCCAACACAGATTGCCTGGCTTCCTGTTGAAGCCGGGCTGCGGCGTTTCATTATTTTTCTTCTCAACGGCAAAAATATTAATCTTCACTGGCTGACTCCATTGCAGGAGTTGTAATCTTGGCTCGCTTTAAATTAATTGGAATATAATCGTTTTTAAACGAACAAATTGAATAAAGCCTTCACTGGACATACGCTCTCATCGTACGAGAAGGCACAGATTACGTGAAGAAATTGCCATAATTGGATATTCCTTGTTTTTTCTTCTTTTCCTCACTGCTGTCTTTAAACGGAAACCCGAGGGAGCCAGGCTCTGCTTGGGAATTGCCGCATCGGATGTTTTCTTTCGGGTTGTTTCAGTTTGGGCTGCGCGTGTTTACGTTTAATCCCTGAAAGTCGTACAGTCTCGGCTGTGATACACTGCTATCTCCTCCCTGCAGTCGGGCTCTGCTCTGGCAGATGGCGGCGGAGCGCAGAATCATCTCTTGAAACAACATGACTCGTCCAAGAATTATTTGCGTTACGTTTGTTTGCTTCCGCATTAAATTATCATATATATGCACAGCCAGTAATAGGTTAGTCACGCGTCAAATATTCAGAAGGCTGAGATTGTGTACGCGGCATTTAAAATAGCAAAAACAATTTGCACCGCCTGCTTCTGTTTCTTTACTGTTTGTCCTTGCAGTCACTCCTGTGCTGTTATGCACCACGACAGAGGCATGCAACGGAAATGACGTAGGAAGGCGCGAGGTAAAGCAGCCTTAGCGTTGAAGACTTTAAAGTGCAGGTGCAGTGTTGACTGTTCCTCTCCAGTGTATATTTTGAAGGTTGGGTGTTCGAAGATTCTGTGGGGGGGTCCTGGCCTGGGTCAAAACCCCGATGCGGAACACCATTAGAAGCATCTTCCATTTTACCAGGTGCCATGAGCAGCTTATTCTAAGTGTAAACAGGCATTGGCAAACTCAACAGACCTGACTTTAATGTGCTGATGAATTCAAACTGCATTTGTGTATCATACATAGTGTATGCCTATATTTCGATGCGTTCCCACATTAAAGCCGTTTGCATTGCCAATGCTTGTTTAACAAGCATTTGCAATGCAATAGGTCTCGCATTTGCGAGAGATTAAGCTATTGGCATTGTAAATGACAATGCCTTTTATTTATGTTTTAAAAACTAACATGTAAATAAAAGGCATTGCCATTTACAATGCCAATAGCTCAAACTCTCACAACTGCGAGACCTATTGCATTGCAAATGCTTGTCTATCAATTCGACTAAGGAGCAAAGGACAGACGACCAACTGTACTAAAGTGCAAAAAAAAACGGAAGGTTAGCCAAAAACAGTTCCTTTCAATGTGGATTTTCCTCTGTATCAAGATGTGCTATGCCTTGGCCAAGAAAGAGCTCCCTGAGTGCCTTAGGGCTCATTGCACCAGAACTAAAGCTGCAACTACAGCTTTAGCTAGAGGTGGTTTGGTGTTGAATATCTACCTAGCTATTACATCTGACTGTCTAACACCTTCACTAGGCTCTATTGTATCTAATCTTAGGCCTGCATGGATCGTCACTTTGTCCGCTCAGTCCTGCAGGACTTTCTGTAAAGTCCATTCTGCAGAACCAACTCTGTGGTAGGGTACTGCTTTAATATCTGTTCAAAAGATGAGAAATTCACCTGCCTCCGGACCTGCACCGCACCCGCCAAGCACCAGCAGCAACCACCACAAGTGCATCCTGCTCAACACCCGCTCCGTCCACAGACACGCCGTCGAACTCTGGAACCTGCTCGACACAACATCACCAGACGTCGCCTTCCTCACGGAAACCTGGATGAAAGCCTCCTCAGCGCCCAACATCGCCATCGCCATCCCGGACGGATACAAGATCACCCGGAGGGACCGCGTCAACCAGACTGGAGGAGGCATTGCCATCGTACACAAGAACACCATCCGCATCACGACCAACTCCGACGACCCCTTCACCGCCGCCGAACACCTCCACTTCCAGATACACACTGACCCCAAGACCACACTCAGAGGCACCCTCATCTACAGACCCCCGGGACCACGCACACAATTCAGCGAGGACATCGCAGACTTCATCAGCCCGCACGCCCTCCCCTCCGCTGACTACATCCTCCTAGGGGACCTCAACTTCCACCTGGAGAACAACAAGGACAGCAACATCACCACCCTGCTGGACAACCTCGCCAACCTCGGACTCAAGCAACTGGTGAACACTCCCACCCACTACACCGGGCACACACTTGACCCAGTCTTCTCCTCAAGCAAGTACATCTTCTTCAGCCACTCCACCGGACTTCATTGGACTGACCAAAGCTACGTCCACTTCAGGTTCAGAAGAACCACGACCCACCACCACCCGCAAAAGGTTCCTCGCAGGAGCTGGAACAAGATCACCGCCGACCAGCTCACCGCCTCCCTCAGCCAGAACCCTCCCGCCAGCACGACGGACCCCAACGAAGCAGCCAGCAACCTCACGCAGTGGTTCACCAACTGCTCAGACGACCTCGCATCACTGAAGACCCCTCCCAGCAGACCCGTCAGCAAGAAAGCCTCTTGGTTCACCGACGAACTTAAGAACTCCAAGAAGAACTGCCGCACCCTCGAGAAAGCCTCGCACAACGACCAGACCACAGACAACATGACTGCCCTCAAGCACGCCGCCCGCAAACACCACCAGCAAATCCGCACCACCAAAGAAGACAGCCTTCAAAGAACGACTGGACAACAACGCCCACAACAGCAAGGAACTCTTCAGCATTGTCAAAGAGCTCTCTAACCCCAGCGCCGGAAACAACGACATCACTCCCTCGCAAGACCGCTGCGACTCGCTCACCTCGTTCTTCCACCGCAAGATCGCCGAAATACACAACAGCTGCGGCGCACCAACCACGCACCCAACCACCGAACCAACGCCCCCCACCACCACCCTCTGCGCCTGGACCCCGGTCAGCACCGAAGACACCACCCGTACGATGAACACCATCCACTCCGGATCCCCAACTGACCCCTGCCCCCACCACGTCTTCAACAAGGCCGACTCCATCATCGCACCTCAACTCCGGGACATCAGCAATACCTCCTTCAACACCGCCACCTTCCCAGAGAGCTGGAAGCACGCCGAGCTCCGCGTCCTCCTTAAGAAACCAACAGCGGACCCCACCGACCTCAAGAACTTCCGCCCCATCTCGCTCCTCCCTTTTCCTACCAAAGTCATCCAGAAGACCGTCAACAGACAGCTTGCCACCTTCCTCGAGACAAACGGATCCTTCGACCACTCGCAGTCCGGTTTCCGAGCCAACCACAGCACCGAGACCGCCCTCATCGCAGCCACTGACGACATCAGATCCCTGCTCGACAACGGGGAAACAGCGGCCCTCATCCTCCTGGACCTCTCCGCAGCGTTTGACACGGTCTGCCACCGCACCCTAGTGCAACGCCTCAGCAACATCAGAATCCGAGAGAAGGCACTGGAGTGGATCATCTCGTTCCTCGCCGGAAGAACCCAGAGAGTCCGCCTCCCCCCGTTCAGATCCGAGGCCACCGAAGTCAGCTGCGGCGTACCACAGGGATCATCACTCAGCCCCACCCTCTTCAACGTCTTCATGAGCCCCCTCGCAGCCATCGCACGCCAACACAACCTCAACATCATCTCGTACGCTGACGACACCCCGCTGATCCTCTCCCTCACCAACGACCCCGCCACCGCCAGAACCAGCCTACACGAAGGGATGAAAGACGTCGCCGAGTGGATGAAGAACAGCCGCCTGACACTGAACTCAGGCAAGACGGAAGTCCTCATCCTGGGATCGTCACCCTCCGCCTGGGACGACTCCTGGTGGCCCCCTGCCCTGGGCACCACTCCCAAGCCAACGGACCACGCACGTATCCTGGGCTTCATCCTGGACTCCTCCCTCTCGATGACCAGACAAGTCGCCGTCTCATCATCGTGCTTCAACACCCTGCGCATGCTCCGAAAGATCTTTCGATGGATCCCCTCCGAAACCAGGAAGACGGTCACCCAAGCACTAGTCACCAGCCGACTGGACTACGGAAACACCCTCTACGCCGGAACCACAGCCAAACTTCAGAAAAGACTCCAACGCATCCAGAACGCCTCCGCACGACTCGTCCTGGACATCCCCCGTCACAGCCACATCTCCGGCCACCTGAGAGACCTGCACTGGCTCCCCGTCAGCAAGAGGATCACGTTCAGACTCCTCACCCACGCACACAAGGCTCTCCACGACCTGGGCCCCAAGTACCTCAACAACCGCCTGACCTTCTACACGCCCACCCGCCAGCTACGATCGACCAGCCTCGCCCTCGCCACCGTTCCACGCATCCGCAGAGCCACCGCCGGAGGAAGATCCTTCTCCTACCTGGCAGCCAAGACATGGAACTCCCTCCCCATCCACCTTCGGCTAACCCAGGACCATCTCTCCTTCAGGAAGCAACTCAAGACCTGGCTTTTCGAGCAGTAACGGACCCCTCTCCCCCAGCGCCTTGAGACCCTTCCGGGTGAGTAGTGCGCTATACAAATGTTATGATTGATTGATTGAGAAATCTGCGATTAGAAGTGTTGATCAGAAAAATCAGTTACTTAAAATATTACTCTTTCTAGTGGATACTCTATTTAATGGCAGATTCCTCAGCACCCTACCTCCTACCTTTTCTGTGGAATAGACTTTTTAATTTTTAATAAGGTTTCATGTTCGTTCGGAGTGCTTGGTTGTAAACTGATATCAGGGTTTTACGGTAACACCTATAAAAGACCCTGCATTATCTCTTCTGGGGGCAGGACAAGGCACCCTCAGAGTGCCCTGGGTATCTGTGGTACCATTTACCAGGGGCGGACCTGTCGCCAGAGATGCCAATTGGGTTTTCAATGCAGTTTTTGGCCAAAGAAATTAGGCCCAAAGTACCTGATTAGCAGGAACCCAGGGCACAGTCAGTCAATGTTCTTCAGCAGTTCAGCAAAAAGTGGGGGCAACCATGCAGAAAGGGGGCACTTTCTCACACCCTGCGTCAGGCTGGATCTGGGAAATACTATCACTCTGTTGCTTTTCGACAGGTCTTTCTTCTAATTTTTTGTTGACGTAAAAAAACTTTTGAACATTGTGTGCGAGGATGTCTTCAAGGAAGACAGGGCTCAAGCCGTGCAGTGCCCCACACCTCTTCTGTCTCTGGTGACTCACCCACGATTCAAAGTCATGCTCGGACTTCTGAGCTATGGCTCCGAAGGCCTTGTGGGAGCGGACTATGAAGCTCCTTGCAGCCTGGCAGTCGACACCATCCAGCGAGACTCTGCAGAGGTCCAGTTCCTGATCAAAGAAGAGGTCGTGGGACCTCTCCGGGAGCCCAAATCCTCTTCGTCCCACTCAAGGTCTTCGGGACAACTGGGTAAGAGCAGTGACGCACTAGACATGGTTTTGTGGAGCCGGAACCAGGGTTGACTTCGTGCCTCCGTCACTTTCCGGGAGCCGGAGCACCCCCGTTCAAGCACAAGAATTTTACGAGGCCATGCACCACGTTTTTGTGCAGGCTGGGTTTTGTGGAGTCGGAACCAGGGAACCAGGGTTGACTTCGTGCCTCCGTCACTTTCCGGGAGCCGGAGCACCCCCGTTCAAGCACAAGAATTTTACGAGGCCATGCACCACGTTTTTGTGCAGGCTGGCCCCTCTGGTGAGCCTTTAAGGTCAGAGTGGGCCTAGGATTAGACACCGTTGGCTCCGGCAACGACACCAGTGGGGCCTCAGCTATCCGATCGCCCAATTATGACCTCCCCTGGCATCGGACCGGAAGTCTGTGCCGTTGATGCCCACCTGCAGTGCCAGCCCCATCCTTATCCCAGACGACACGGAGTGACGCCGATTCCGATGTCAATTTAACCCAGGGGTTCTCTGTTGTCACCGGAACCCTTTGAAGATGCTTTAGGCTCTGGAGAGGATTGGGAGAGGTCTTTGGACCCTTTGGAACGCCAGTGTGTCTATGCAGAGCAGATGGATTGGTATCGGGAAGTTGGGGAGGCCAGTGGACTGGACACTTCCCCTGATATTGGCAAAATTAGAGCCATCATTGATAGCCTCGAAAGGGACACTCTGCAAAAGGGGGTAGAGGGCCAAGACCCCAATGGCTACAATAATAGAGATCCAATAGGCAAAAAGAAGACACAAGAGATAGGGATGGAGATCACAAATGTCTTAACCGACTTTGAGATACCATCGATGGAGGACTTCAATAGAATGGCTCTAGGTGTCACCTATGGATCCTTTGCCACACAAAATATGGAAGGAATTGGGAGCAGAATTATTCCCAGTTCTCCAGATTTGTAACCAATCCCTATCTAGTGATTCAGCACTGGCCCGCTGGAAACAGGCACTGGTGACACCCCTCTTAAAAAAGGCAACTCTTGATCCAGCTAGCCCAAAAAACTACAGGCTGTTCTCCTTGCTGCCTTACCCAGTAAAGATTGTAGAAAGACTGGTTAGCAGACTGCTTTCAAAACACCTGGAAGCTAATAATATCCTAGAAAATGTGCAATTTGGTTTCCGTCCTGGACATGGAACGGAGACCGCCCTGGTGACTATGATGGATGATCTTCAAATGTGTGCAGACCGAGTTCAATCAGTGGTACTTATTCTGCTTGACCTATCTGCCACATTTGACAGTCAACCATGAGATTTTCCTAAACAGGCTTCAAGAGGTGGGGTTAGTAGGCACGGCCATGAACTGGTTTCAGTTTTACCTTTCAGATAGGAGGCAGGCAGTGGCCCTTCCCCCCCAATCAGTCCGAATTTATAAATATCACGCATGGCGTTCCCAGGGCTCCGTGGTCAGCCCGATATTGTTTCACATCTACATGATACCTCTGATTGCTGTCATAAGGGCGCATAGTATTAACATCGTAAATTATGCGTATGACACTCCACTTATTCTATCCCTAGAGGTAGAGGTGATATCCCCCCTGTTGAAAAAACCTTCGCTGGATCCAGATTGCTCTAAGAATTACAGACCAATCTCGCTGCTTTCTTTTCCGGCAAAGATTGTTGAACGTAGGGTCAGTTGCTTACTGTCTAAACATTTGGAGCAACACCAGCTGCTGGAGGATTTGCAATTTGGCTTCCGCCCTGCACATGGGACAGAGACGGCCCTGGTTATGGCTATGGAGGAGCTTCTAATGCGTGCAGACAGGGGTCAGACAAACGCTTTGATCTCACTCGACCTGTCTGCCGCATTTGATACGGTTAACCATGAGATCCTCCTGCGTAGATTGCAGGAGGCTGGGGTTGAGGGGCTGTGCCCTGCGGTGGTTTCGTTCCTTTCTTGAGGACAGACAGCAGGCTGTGGCCCTCCTCCTTTTCAATCTGCATTTTCTCCAGTAACACACGGGGTTCCTCAAGGCTCGGCAATCAGCCCTATCTTGTTTAATCTTTATTTAAAACCTCTGGTCTCCCTGATTAATTCATATAAGATTAATACGATTAATTATGCGGATGACACTCAACTGATCCTCTCCTTTTTTTTTTTTCTACCACACGAGCGCTATGGACTCCAGATAAGACGCAAGATCGCCTTGTGGCGCAGCGTGTGAGGACTTATTCAAATTGGAATAGTATTTAGTGAACGCCTGTAGTATCTCATTTTGCCCCGTTGTCAAGACCCCATCAGTGTCAAGAATGGTGTGCACGTGTGTGGGTGGTGCAGAGAACTTGATCATTCTAGCTAGGGTTCGACTAGGTCTGTCACCTTAATCATAGCTACGTGCCTCAGCCCGTTTACCCAAGAACTTTTGCTCGCGCTGGGCTTCCTCTGTGAAGTCTAGTAGTTTAGTTTTAATTTTTGAGGCTGTGTCTGGTGTAGGGTCAGTGCAGAAAAATTGCTCAAGTGTTTTGAGCTCACCCTCCAACCCGGCTATGGTGTTTCTGATGGCCTTCAAGACCCCCGCTTTGCGTGCTATGCATTGACCCCTTTTGACCA